>NC_040076.1:75535759-76785759 GCF_003369695.1 Bos indicus x Bos taurus | reverse complement strand
ATGAGGAGATTAGACTGAGGTCTTTTCTGCTGTAATCCTGGGATGAATGTCCTCATACACAATTTTATTAAAATCCGTTATAGTAGCTGGCATTTCTAAATGCAAGATTTGCTCCTGAACACGATTTATAATCTCTCTGGGTAATAAAAATTGTGGATGTAGGGTAGGTTCTTTTTGGGGGGGGGATATTTTTTATTGTTAATATTCCAATAGTGAACAGTGAACAGAAATGGTAGCATTTCTCTTCGCAGTTTATGGAAAACTCGAGTCCTGTAACCTACAGGAAGAAAGCCTCAGATCAAATTTCTTTTTTTCTTTTAATTATTTTTCTTTCTCTTTTAAAACACAGTTATTACCATGTTGCATTAGTTTCTTTGTACAGCAAAGTGATTTAGTTATAAATTTATTGTTTAGACACTAAGTTGTGACTGACTCTTTGTGATCCCATGGACTGTAGCCCTCCAGGCTCCTCTGTCCATGGGATTTCTCAGGCAAGAATACAGGAGTGGTTGCCATTTCCTTCTCTAGGAAATCTTTCCAGACTTTTATGAGGGAGGTACTATTGTTTTTTATCTCTGTATTGCAGATGAGGATTACTGAAGTACGGAGACATGATACCACTTGCCTGATGTGACCAAACTGGGATTTGAACTAGGAAGCCCAGCTCTAGAGCTTGCACTCTTAAGCCATATCTCTCCTCAAAGCTGGAGCAGTAGTGTATTCCAGGAAGAAGAAATAGAAATTGCAAAGATCTTAGTAGAGAATGGACTTGGTGTGTTTGACCAAAAGAAGACCACTGTGGCTGATGACCATAACCAAGGGGAGAGAAGAGGCAAAGAGGAAGGCTAGAGCCTGATCATTTAGAGCTGTGTAGGATTTTAATCCAATTACAACAGGAAACCTGTAAGAGGTTTTGAGCAAAGGAGTGATATTATCTGGCTTTCATTTTCAAATGATTTTTTGGGGGAGGGGGGCTGGCATTGACTTTCTATTATTTTTAAAATGTTTTTTATTGGGGTATAGTTGCTTTACAGTGTTGTGTTCATTTCTAGTATACCCCAAATGAATCAGCCATACATATACATCTAACCCTGCCCTTTCAGACTTCCTTCACATTCAAGTCTGCTGCTGCTGCTGCTAAGTTGCTCAGTCGTGTCCGACTCTGTGCGACCCCGTAGACGGCAGCCCACCAGGCTCCGCTGTCCCTGGGATTCTCCAGGCAAGAACACTGGAGTGGCTTGCCATTTCCTTCTCCAATGCATGAAAGTGAAAAGTGAAAGTGAAGTCGCTCAGTCGTGTCCGACTCTTCGAGACCCCATGGGCTGCAGCCCACCAGGCTCCTCTGTCCATGGGATTTTCCAGGCAAGAGTTCTGGAGTGGGGTGCCATAGTCTTCTCCGCACATTCAAGTCACCAGTGTTTTAAGTAGAGTTCCTTGTGCTACATAGTTATCTATTTTGTATGTATCAATAGGGTATATATATCAATCTCCACTCTCACTGCTCTATGGAGGATGGATTCTAGGGGAGCAAAAGTGAGACAGAGAGACCAGTTAGGATGATGTCATAGAACAAACAGGCAAAGACTAATGTAGCTTAAGTTGGTATTGTAGCAATGGGTGTCTTGAGATGTAGCTGGATTTGAATTTCAAAGAAACAGAGACAAAAGAACTTTCTGGCGTGTTGAATCTGGGATGTGAAGGTAAAAGGAGCATCAAGGACTACTGGAGGGTTTTGGTCTGAGCAGCGAGGTTGATGATAGTATCATTTATCAGGATAAAGAGGACTTGGGAGAAAGTAGCTTTGGGGAACAGGGAGAGGAGAAAGAAAACAGTAGTTTTATTTTGGCTATCTTAAGCGTGTCTTGGTTGTTAGATATTAGCACCTAGATTTTGAGTATAGAAAAAGTAAACTTGGTTTATTCCAGTCAGAGAGAAAAACATTATGGTAAGCAGAATTTCTTCTAAAATAAATTCAGACTGGGCAGTAGAAAGAAGCATAGTAGCCAAGAATTTATTAGTCTAGATAAAAAGTTGCAAATAAGTGGCCCTAGGATACATTTTTTTTGGAACTCAAAATGTTTTAAAAATTAAGTTACTTCACATGAAAATACTTCTGGCTTCTCTTAAAAAAAAATAAGAAGACACGGTAATGCTGGGTCTATGTTTTCAGGTTTGAAGTCTTTTCGTTTCCACAGATCTTGCTACCCACTAATGTGTTGTTCCTGTCCAGCGTTTAGAGGATTTTGAGATCATATCACTTGAACTAGATTCTAGTCTCCACTCTGCCACTTAAGTTTGTTTGATACTTTGCAGTTATTTATTTATTTATTTTTTGGATCCTCAGATTCTGAACCATGAAGTATGGGCTGGCTGTGACTAACTCAGAGTTGGTAGCTCAGTCAGTTGTGTCCTACTCTTGCAACCCCAATGGACTGTAGCCCCACAGGCTCCTTTGTCCATGAGATTTCCAACGCAAGAACACGAGAATGGGTTGCCATTGCCTCCTCCAGGGGATCTTCCAGACCCAGGGATCGAAGCCCAATCTCTTGCCTTGCAGGCACATTCTTTACTGCTGAGCCACTGGGGAAGCCCCATAAAGTGTGTTCTGTGATTAGCTCACAGGGTTCTTTTGAAAATCACCTTTCAATAATGGCTAACCCGCTGAGTGAAAGTTGTAAAGTCAATATCCCTCTTGGGGTCTTAGTCAGTCCATCTATTTAAAAAAAAAAAAGTTGGGTCAAGTAACCTCATTCTGGAACTTTTGAAATGCAGGTATAGAGTGAAAATAGTGCCCTTTCATTGTTATTAGGAGAGTATTAGTTGAACTTCCTATTAAAAATAAATGAGTCTCCAAGAGTTTCCAAAAGACCTAGAAGAACAAAAACAAACCACAGGTTACTTATTCTTGTTCCCGAAGTCGGTGGTTTATGCCTGAAAGCAGGCCTTATATGTTTTACCAGCCCCCTGAGTGCTCCACTTGAATTGCTGGACAGAATGCCAGCGAGGGACTCTGGCTGTGCGGGGTGAACCTTGTCTGATTGCATCAGCAGGCTGGGCCGGGATGCTCGATTCAGTTCAGAGTAGCCATTCAGCAGTTCAGTGACACATAGAAGGTCATGGACTTCAAAGAGAAGGCTGAATGTGGAGTTGAAGGCCTGTGCAGAGCAGCTGAGTTAATGATCATACTTCATAATTTCACGGTGTGCTGATTCTCCCAGCCACGGTGCTCAGCCTAACTCCTACTGGTTTGGCTTGGAAATCAAGAGCGTTCACCCCAAGATGCCTCCCTGATTCCTCAGCACATTTCACTGAGTATCTTCTCTTATGCAATTTTTTTCTGCTTAGAGAACTTGGTAAGATAGTGATTCTCATTGTGTTTGGGCATTGCTTCATGATTTACAAAGCCTTTTCACATCCATTACTTCCTTTGTCATCTCACTAAGTCTGCGAGCTGTTCAGGATAGACAGGATCATCTAGATCTGAGAGATGGGGAAACAGAGCCAGAGAGGAAAGAACTTGATCACCATAGGCTAGGAAATGCCACATTTACGCTTGTCCAGTGCTCCTGCTGCTCTGCCATAACTTGTCAACCTGACAGCAGAGATGTTTTTAAGGCATTTTATTCTTTACGTTTGAGAATCCCATGGACAGAGGAGCCTTGCGGGCTACAGTCCAAGGGGTTTCAAAGAGTCAGACGTGACTGAGGAAAGCAAACAGCAATAAGAAAGACATAATAGCTATCTAAGAAGCATGAGTTTCCTTCCTTTTGTATGTTGAAACCCTTACTGCTATTTTCCCCAAACACTCCCTTCCATTCCTCTTTGCTATGATTCTTTCTATCTTTAACTTTTCCCTTAGCCTTCTATTATGACCTGTGAAGCTAATCATCTCTTCTGCTCATTCCTAGGGGGATTTCTAAAATCTAGGATGAAGTTACACAGGGCACAAGCTGCACCTTTTATGGGAGAGTATCCTAGGAATGGAGCTATTAACCAGACTAATTTTTTAAGGTCATCTTAGTTCCTCCAGCTCTTTTTAAAAAGTGGACATTGACCACCTTGACCCCAGTCACTGAAATGTCTGAGGAAAGCCCTGATGGCTAAAAAAGTAGTTGTGAATTCATTAAGATTTGACCGCAAGGAAAAGCTCCTGACAAAATGTTCAAGAGAGGTACCGTCAGAACTTTCTGAGAAAAGTTCATAAACGTGTCTGTGCATGAGGGGGTGGTTTGAGCAACAGATGCCAGATTCTGAAGAAAGAACAGTTCTGGTGGAACAAAAGTTCACTGGGGCAAAACTAAGAAAGGGAAAGAAAATAAAACCAATCTTTTTCAGTTCAAGTTTGTCTAAAAGAAACATGTCAGAGGTACCTTTGCCAGCCTTTAGCTAGTTATTTCTCATCTGGAATGTTGAAAATATAGCTAACTCCCACACCAATCTGACATGCCCTCTGGGGACTGTGCATTATTATTTACCAAGAGAGTTGCTTTAAAGCAACAGACTTTAAAAGTTCTATGGGTAGTTAGAGGTAGACTTTCTCTCAAAATTGCTATACAGACTATATCTAAAAATATGAAAATTAGAGTCCAGAGGCTGGGCTGATCCCAGACTTGCTTCTGATTTTCTGAATACACTTGACACGTGTCAAACAGTCAGACAGAAGCATATCATTATGGGTGACGGAATTGTTTTTTGCACTTAATGCATACAGGCTGCGCCAGGTCAAAGAGGCAGAAGCTGATGTTGGGGTAGATAGATGTATTTTCAAGATAGGAGACCTACACTGAGAAATGTAAGATCCCTAAACTTATGCTCAGGCTGCTGTTGGAGAAAAGTGGGTCACTGGATTGGAATACCTTTTATAAGACTGTCCCTGGGGTCTTGAAATCTGCAGGTCTGTATCTCTAGATATCTGTGGATGGGACTGGGTGCTTTGGAAAGGCAAGGAAATCTCTTTCTGATGAAGGGATTGAGTGGGTGGAATTGAAGTTGGAGGCTCTTCTCTTTGTGCAGGTGTGTGTGTGTGTGTGTGTGTGTGTGTGTGTGTGTGTGTGTATGCTGACCTGGGCTTGGCTACCCCAGCTGTTCTTTTGGAAAGCAAAACAACAGCCTAATTCCCTGGTTCACCATCAGCCAGTGTTTCAGTCCCACAATGGTGGTGGTCTTGGGAATCACAGCAGACCACCCACACAGCAAAGAAATGAAAACAATATCTAGCCCCTCAAGCTACTTTTGCACTTTTAATCTCAAAACATTTAGAAGCAGGAAATCTTTTCCAACTTATTATTATGAAGTCCCTGGGACAGGCATCAGCATTTTAGAAGGAGGGAACCTAAAGTCCATATGAAGCATGATAATATCAATATTGTATAGCAATAACAATGGTAATTTATACTTTCTATTCCTCCTTGAAGAATTTTTTCCCTTGGAGGTTCCTTGAGGAAGAAAGTGCCCTTGCTTTGGCATGACTTAAATTACTGTTTTGACCCTGGCATTAGCTCTATTACTTTTGCAATTACCTTTACTTATCTTAGTCATAATGTCTCTTCAATAAAATGAGGAGAATTCTGCCCACATGAAGCAACCCTCATGACTGGGCTAATTGCATATACATATATGATACGCATACTGTCTCTATAAAAATATACATGATAAACTAAACAGTTGATTAAAAATACATTGTACTATCAACTATTACTATGTTTATTTTGCAAAAGCCTTGAAGAATTTTATGAAACAAAAGGTATAGCCCACTTTTGATTCAATTTTTGAAAATTAAGACTCCACTTTAAAGTATACTTTACCCAAAATGCAATTGGATTTTCATACTCAACACTAATAAAGCAATCGAATTGGTGTACTTCACTACACTAGAGCTTGGAGAAGTCACAAAAGAGTACTGACAGATGGGTTAGCTGGAGAAGAAGGACCTACCCAAAAAAATCAGGCAAGAAGGAATAATATTAATGTATGTGTGTATGTGCATTAGTCGCTAGGTTGTGTCTGACTCTTTGTGATCCTGTAGACTGTAGCCCACCAGGTTCCTGTGTCCAAGGAATTCTCCAGGCAAGAAAACTGGAGCGGGTTGCCATTCCCTCTTTCAGGGAATCTTCCCAACCCAGGGATTGAATGCAGGTTTCCTGCTTTGCAGGCAGATTCTTTACCTTCAGAGCCATCAGGGAAGCCCATTAATGTGCAAACTCCTACTACTAATAATATCTTAATGATGAAGGTCTCTCATGTGTGATAATGGACTCATTTCTAAACTCTGAAGATACATATGGCTTGCCATATATCATCCCATAGACACCTCCTTTTGTACCTTTCAGAGAGCTTTTGAGGATATGTGGCTTCTACATTGCACCGTCTTCTTCACTGATCAAGGTGATGATTTTCTTGCTGGCATTGTTCTCATCAATAAACACTCATCAATGGCTCAGTGAGGTATACTAGCTCCCCTTGATCTGGTTTTGGAGTAAGCACTATGGAAGGACTAGCCCAAGAGGATGGTAACAATATACCTACAAAGACTTTGGAACAGAAGAGAAGTGATACTATTTAGAAATTTGATATCCCAGTTAAAAAAATAAAATAAAATGAGAGAGTAAAAAAGGGAAAGAGGAAGGAGAAGAAAGAGGAAGGGAGAAAACTGAAATTCATAAATATTTAATCAACAACAGCCAAAAAGAAATTTGGGCTGGCTTTCTACAAAACACAAAGTTCTGAGATTTTGTCTTATAAAAGTGTAAAATAGCAAAAACGCTCATGTTCCAATCATGCCAAAGTGAAAGTAAAAGTCGCATAGTCATGTCCGCCTCTTTGTGACCCCCATGAACCGTAACCCACCAGATTCCTCTGTCCATGGAATTCTCCAGCCAAGAATACTGGAGTGGGCTGCCCATTCCCTTCTCCAAGGGATCTTCCCAACCCAGGCATCAAACCCAGGTCTCCTGCATTGTAGGCAGATTCTTTACCAACTGAGCCACCAGGGAAGCCCCAAATTGTGCCCAAAACTTGATTTAAACCATTCCTTGCAGTGTCAAAGTAGCCAAGTACAACTCCCTTAATGACTATTAGCCCCAGTAATTTTTGGTTGCAGTTGTTACCATGTGGCAGCACTTATGTGCAATGAAGCTAAAGATTTTCCACATCCTGTTCTCTTCCTATACATGTGTGTGAGAGGAAGGACTAAGGAGCTAAGAGATCCTCAAACCTCAGCGTTCCAAATGAAGGTGCTTGGCCATATCTCCAGAAGTCCCATTCCACAATCTTGGGGAAAGGCCCAGGAAACTGATTTATTGATTCATGCCTTAGGTAACCTAATGAAGGTGGTCTGGCTACTATACTTTAATAAATACCAATATAGGATCTGGGCTTCCTAGGTGGCTCAGGGGGTACAGAATCCTCCTGCAATGCAGGAGATGCAGGAGATACAGGTTCAATCCCTGGGTCAGGAAGATCCCTTGGAGGAGGACATGGCAACCCATTCCACTATACTTTCTTGGAGAATCCCACGTACAGAGGAGCCTGGCAGGCTACAGTCCATAGGGTCACAAAAAATCAAACATGACTGACGCATGCAGGCAATGTAGGATCTAAGAGCTCAAGATTTCAAGTCAGAAAAATCTAGGTTTACATCCCAGAACCTGAAGCTCCTTGCTATTTACCATTGGGTGGGTTGTTCAACTTTTTAATCTTTAGTTTTCTCAACTATAAAATGAGAAGAATGACACTCATGGAAAGGGTGTACAAAGAACTTGGCTCAGGAATTGCCACATAGTGGGCATTGTTGACTGTGAATATTGTTTGATATGACTTGAAGCCTAAATAAACTCTGGCAACTCTTCAAAAAGTTGGATATCTTGAAGGTTCCAAATTATTTTTGAGTAGAAAAAAATAATGGCATTATTGTCTTCAAGATAATGGTGCAGCATGATAGTACAGTGAGTTTATACTTTCTTTTCTGGTCAACTCCAGAAGACCACACTGAAGATGACAAGTCAATTGGAACATTAAGGCATGACATGTTCATCCTTGGGGAAACTGTAATGTTGTAAGTCAATTGCTGATAAATGGCTTTGAAACAGTCTCATGAGGGTATTGAAAAATATTTTCATAGTCATCATGGTTTAGGGTAATAAACATAATCAAGGACTGGGGATCCAGGTGGCAGTACTCCTGGTGATAATGTGAGGATTTGTCTTCTTCACAAGGATATAAAAATCATGGAGATTCAAGTGAAAACAACTTGAAAACTGTGCAACCCTAAGATGATAGGATTGTTATGATGATACTTTTGCTCTAAAAACCAGAAAAGATAACTAACAAAATAAATACTAGCATCTTTCATAAAGAAAGCCCAGTGTCATGGGCTGATGATAAGTACAGTCACAGGCCACTGCTGAGTGACCAGAAGGCCAGACATCCACATGGCTAGAATAGTGAAGGGCTGATTTAAAAATCAGGTAGGAGGCCTAGATTAAACTGTTTTCAAGCTTCGAGCCTGTGCAGATACTAGAAGATTCTAAACAACACTACATCTAATTAGACACTCAAGAAAACAGAGAAGGGAAATTCCAAACATTGCCAGTTAAGCTGTCATGCTTTCTAGAAATTAAAAATTTAAGTAAAATGTGTACTTTTAAAAACCTGTAGTTTTGAGGCAATACCTCAACCAAATAAGAAAACAAAACCAAATTACAGACCAAGTTGTTTACTGAGTGAAAATTCTAGCCTTTATTATGGTTGTGGGATTTGGATCTCTCAGAGCTATCACACCTGGCTCATTGAGCAATAAATGCCTGTGGTACCATGAGTCAGATCGTGCATTAACTGGCAAGTTGAGAGAATCAGGACACAGTCATATAATGACGTCTTTCTACCTGTATGGGAACAAATCTTGCTACCCACAAAGTAATGGGGCTTAATGTGGATAAGAAAGGGGAAGGCGGAGGAGGCAAGAGGCCCAGGACTGGGAGCTACTCTGGGGAAAATATCATTTCTATTGACAAACCTTCAGGCAGTTAGGCTCCTCCTTCTGTGTTCTCTCTATACTTTGCAATTATCTGCCCTACATTTTATTTATTCATGTTAATCTATCCTTTCACCTAGATCTGAGGTCCTAGAAAAGAAGACGTATATTTATTTTTAGTCTCACCTTCTTGGAGAAGGAGATGGCACCCCACTCCAGTATTCTTGCCTGGAAAATCCCATGGATGGAGGAGCCTGGTGGGCTACAGTCCACGGGGTCGCTAAGAGTTGGACACGACTGAGCGACTTCACTTTCACTTTTCATTTTCATGCATTGGAGAAGGAAATGGCAAGCCACTCCAGTGTTCTTGCCTGGAGAATCCCAGGGACTGGGGAGCCTGGTGGGCTGCCGTCTACGGGGTTGCACAGAGTCAGACATGACTGAAGCGACTTAGCAGCAGCAGCAATGAATATTTGTTGAATTATTTCAACTATCAAGTTCTGGGCTCTTTAAACATACTGCTCCAATTAGTATAGCAGGAAGTTGATTAATCCGGATAAGAATACGGAGGTCTACACTTTCCATAGGGTTATGATAAGGACTGGAAGATCAAGTGTCCCTAAGACTTGCACAGGAAAATCAAAACAAAAAAATGAGATTCTATTCAGTTTCTGGGAAAGCCACAGACTTAAGAAAATAGGGCTGCAACCACTGATGGAAGGGCAGAGCCCTTTTGCTCTCTCCCTGGGTTTTATTATCCTTACTGAGAATAACTGGGGAATGACTCATGGTTGTTTGCCAGATGCAAGAGAGAGGTTGAAGCAGAGAACAAATCTTAACCTGGAGTCCTGGCACATCCCATGAAATATCTTCCTGGGCTCCTTGCTGTGAGAATTGTTCAAGCAGAGGCTAGACACCTGTGGGGTAGGTATGCTGTAGGGGAAACTTTCATACTGAGTCTCAAATAGAATTGAATCAGGTGGCCTTTAAGTCCTTACCCATTACATATTTTTTCCAATTACTATATTTTACAAATACAAGCTAAATCATTTATTGAGCATTGTGTTAGGTACTGAACAAGGTGCTTTTTATATTAATATAATTATAGCCAACACTTGCAATGCATTTACTATGTGCTGGATCGAGTTCTTTTGTATATGTGTTTCATACATCTTCACATAAACCTATGAAGTAGGTATTATTTTAGGTTTCATTCTACAGATGAGAAAACTGAGATGCATGTGATTCAGCCCTGTGCACAAGGATATTCAGCTAGTCAGTAGCAGAGATAGGGTTTTAACCCATAGTCTGACTCTATATTCATATCCATTATACTATACTGCTGTACTATACTATACTATACAGTTATAACATTACAATAACTGTGTGACCAGAGGACTGCTACTTTTTCTTTATTGATGAGGAACTAAGATGTAAGATATATGCCATGTGCCTTTGATCAATATGGGGTCCTCTCCAACTTCCCTGTTGTCCTTACCTGGTTCTAGTGCCACTCACTCCATGCCTGAGTTTCTGCAAAGACTTTTTATCTCTACATCCAACCTCTCTTGCCTCCCACTCACCCTTCAAATTGCTGCATGATGTCATTTAAGAATCTCCATTGGCTCCTTCTTGTCTGTGGCATCATGTTTAAATAAGTCAAAGTTGTGTGACTTTTCACAACTTGCCTTCCTTATCTTTGCCAAACATCTCTGACTCTTTAAAATATAGACTCTACTACTATAAGACTTATAACTGTTCTACTTATATTTGTGAACTTTGTTTCCTAGAAATAATAATACTAATATGTCCTTGTTAGGTAACATATTCAGTGTATATAGTCCTCAAATGCAGATGTCTCTTTCTGTCTCTCCACAACGTTCATTTTGGCCCCATGTTCTGACCCTTTCATCAATAACTCTTCTACTTGATATCGCCAGAGTCTTAGTTCAGTCCCTCATTATCTCCAAATGAATTAATTCTCTATTTTTTTTTTTTATTATTCTGCTGCTGGTCTTGTCTCTTCAAAAGCCACACTCAGCTCAAAACTGCTGATAAAAAAACTTTTAAATTATACTAACTTTTTAGATTAAAAAATAAAATTGGGCCTTGAAAGCTAGTCTGGGAATTGGATACAGAACATTTTTATATAGAATATAATAATATTGGAAAAATATATGTTTTCTTCTGGACAGTATGGTACAGGATTGTGTTATAAACCAAGCACAAGATATCAAAGGTGCTTGAGAAAGGGGTAAACAAAGTTTTTGTTGCTATAGCTTCTTTTATTCCTCTTCTGTGCTGTGATTCTTTCTCTGGAGAAGGTTGGTTTGATAGGGAAAAGTCAAAGGAAACAAAGGAGAATGCTGTGGATGACAGGATGGTAGCACAAAGAGAGCTAAGATGCAGAGGACCTAACCTCCTGGACTGACCATTAAATATCACTATGAGAGCTTCTGACTCTTACTATAGCAAGCCTGTACAGCTGCCCAGCTGCAGGAAAACTCAGATTTTGGAACAGACTGAAAAATGAAGAAATCTGATCGAGTCTTTTGATCCCATTTCTGATCTGTTAGATCTTATTTCTGTTTCATTGAGGTTCTATGGTTTCTTCATGGCCCCATTGTGGATTTTCATGTGCTTCCTCAGACATGAAATACTTGTACCTTTCCTGCTAGGTCATAATTTGAATCCCTCACCTGCATTTCCTCTTCTTTTGGTATTAAAAGTACATGCTAGACCTTAATAATTTCCACAGTTCGTGGATATTCTGGGGTTGTTGTTTTCTTTTCAGTTTGGGAAATTTCTATTTACTGATCAGTCTTAAAGTTCACTGATTCTTTCCTCAGCCGTGTCCATTCTGCTGATATGCCTATCAAAGACATTATTCTTTTCCATTACATTTCTTATTTTTAGTATAGTTAACCATCCATAACTGTGGTTCTACTTCTGTAGATTCAACCAACCATGAATTGATCAGCAGTTGGTTGAATCTGCAAATGCAGAATCTGTGAATACAGAACCTGTGGATATGGTGGGCTGACTGTACTATGCCATTTCATACAAGGTTGAGTATCTGTAGATTTTGGTATCTATGGGGAGTCCTGAAAACAATTCCCTACAAATACTGAGGCATGCCCGTGTTTACTTTTGATCCTTTCTTAGAATTTCCATATCTCTGCTTATATTACCCATCTGTTCTTTCATGTTGTCTTTTCCATTAAAGTTCTAACATAATAATCACAGTTATTAATATTTTATATTCTCTTGTATTTTCAATATCTGTGTTATATCTGAGCCTGGTTCTGATACTTGCTTTGTTTCTTTGGCCTGTGCATTTTCTCATTGTGGCATGTCATTTTTTTATGATGCATCACTTAATAGGAGCTGAGGTAAATAGGACTTTATTGTAAGGATTTATGTTAATCTGCATAAGAGTTGGGTTATTTTATATCTGCTGCAGTTGTAGGTGTCAGAGGCTTCCAATTCCTGTGCCATCCTCGTGTTTATCTCCTGTCTTGACTTTGGATTTTCATTAGTAGTACTCTTTCTCAGAGAATGTCTGTGTCTTATAGCTCTTTCAACTGTAATCCTGTTATAACACTGAAAGCTGTTGGTGTGGTGGGAAAGTGTGGGGGACAGGAAGAATTCTATAATCTTATGATTTCATCTCAGTCTTCTAGCATGTCTTTGTCTCTGGTGATGACCTTCACAGGTTTTCTCAGTGATGTGGCCCCTCCCATCACCACCTCAGGTGATACAGGAAGGCTAGAGGGGACGGAAGTTGGGGAAATTGGAATTAAGCTCCTGTAGTCTTTTTCCCTTGTGAGTAGGTCTTTGTCATGGAGAATGCTTGTACATTTCACAATGATTATACCCTCCTCATTCCTTTCCCCACCAGAGACACGAAATCCTTTTCTTTGATCTTCAATTTTATAATCTGATGGGATTCCTGGAGGTAAAAACCACAAAACTGGGAATCTTTCTAAAACTGCATCCCCTATTTTTTCACATTCCCATGATAATATACACTCAGCCTCTAGCAATTCATCAAAATCACCATTCACTCATTCCTATCAGTTTATGACTTTAGTACCTTTTGCTCTAGGGAAGTGGATCTCATCTGTGTCTCTCTGAATTCATCTGTCTCTCTAGGATGGTGGTTTGCCCTGCAATCTCACTTCTCTGATGGGTCAAAGAAAAGTCATTGGATTGGTTTTCAATTTTTTCATATTTTTCTTCTTGTAAGCACAGGAGTGATGACTTCTAAGCTCTTTACACTGTTAGAACCAAAGTCAAAAGTTGGCTGTGAAATAGTAAAGAAAGAGACATGTATATGCTGTACCTTATTCAACTTTACCTAAAGCCTTATGCCCAGCAGAAAAGAGTAGGAAGCTCAACAGGTTATGAAGTATTAATGTTGAGTCAACAGAAAAGTACAAACTGTCCCACACATCAGGAAACTAGTACACTCAAGTTAATCAACTGAATCAGTGAATAATCCTAAGTGTAATAATTACATAAATCATAAAAGAGACATGTCTAATACAAAAGCATAATAATGTTTTGCAGTGTTAAATATGCATTCTTGAATAAAATTACAATCTTACACCAAGCAAGTTATTATTCATACTGCTTATAAATCTGAAACTCAAAAGAGAAACCTATAAATTTTCACCAAACAATAGCACCCACACACTTTATTCACATGTCTGCTCATTCCCAAGCACCAGATTTTACACAGCTGCCTGAAATTTTGGCAGAAAATATCCCAGATGCTGCCAAGGTTGTGAGAGAGGAAATGAATCTTAACCCAGCTGCTTCCAACTTTTAGGAGGCAAGATTGTACGTTCCCGAGTATTTAGCAAATGTAGAATTGGGAGGTGAGAACAATGGATGAGGAAAAGAAAATTTCTTTATGATTGAGACTAAATTCCTATTAAGTACTCATGAATAGAATATAGCTTTAAGTTATAGTCCTATGTTCAATAGTAAATCAACTAAATATTTTATATGAAAATGAGTTTATACTGGTATCTCTGATTCTAATCCACCACCACAAGGTTCATTCTTATCTTCCTGAAGGTAAGATTTTGATAGCAGAGGAGCTCATTATATTAATGTAAACAGAAACATACGAGTTCGAAAGCCTTAGTGCTACTGGAGGAAATGGGCTGGTCTTACATGGCTTGGATGGGAAAAGGAGAGTTATACTGTGACAAATGCTGCCAGTAGAAAAGGAAGAAAAGAGCTAAGTCTAATAAATGTACTGATATAAAGCAGAACCATACAATTAAGCCATATGAAATATTTAGTTGATTTATTGTTGAACATAGGACTATAACTTAAAGCTACATTCTACTCATGAGTACTTAATAGGAATTTTAGTCTCAATCATAAAGAAATCTTCTCCTCCTCATACATCGTTCTCACTTCCCAATTCTACTTCCTAAACACTCAGACTTAGCTCTTTTCTTCCTTTTCTACTGGCAGCATTTGTCACAGTTTCAGTTTAGTTCAGTCGCTCAATTGTGTCCGACTCTTTGCAACCCCATGAATTGCAGCACGCCAGGCCTCCCTGTCCATCGCCAATTCCTGGAGTTCAACCAAACTCTTGTCCATCGAGTCAGTGATGCCATCCAGCCATCTCATCCTCTGTCATCCCCTTTTCCTCCTGCCCCCAATCCCTCCTAGCATCAGTCTTTTCCAAAGAGTCAACCCTTCGCATGAGGTGGCCAAAGTATCGGAGTTTCAGCTTTAGCATAAGTCCTTCCAAAGAACACCCAGGACTGATCTCCTTCAGAATGGACTGGTTGGATCTCCTTGCAGTTCAGAGGACTCTCAAGAGTCTTCTCCAACACCACAGTTCAAAAGCATCAATTCTTTGGTGCTCAGCTTTCTTCACAGTCCAACTCTCACCTCCATACATGACCACTGGAAAAACCATAGCCTTGACTAGACCGACCTTTGTTGGCAAAGTAATGTCTCTGCTTTTTAATATGCTGTCTAGGTTGGTCATAACTTTCCTTCCAAGGAGTAAGCGTCTTTTAATTTCATGGCTGCAATCACCATCTGCAGTGATTTTGGAGCCCCCCAAAATAAAGTCTGACACTGTTTCCCCTGTTTCCCCATCTATTTCCTATGAAGTGATGGAACCAGATGCCATGATCTTAGTTTTCTGAATGTTGTGCTTTAAGCCAACTTTTTCACTCTCCACTTTCACTTTCATCAAGAGGCTCTTTAGTTCTTCTTCACTTTTTGCCATAAGGGTGGTGTCATCTGCATATCTGAGGTTATTGATACTTCTCCCGGCAATCTTGATTCCAGCTTGTGCTTCTTCCAGCCCAGCGTTTCTCATGATGTACTCTGCATATAAGTTAAATAAGCAGGGTGACAATATACAGCCTTGACGTACTCCTTTTCCTATTTGGAACCAGTCTATTGTTCCATATCCAGTTCTAACTGTTGCTTCCTGACCTGCATATAGGTTTCTCAAGAGGCAGGTCAGGTGGTCTGGTATTCTCATCTCTTTCAGAATTTTCCACAGTTTATTGTGATGCACACAGTCAAAGGCTTTGGCATAGTCAATAAAGCAAAAATAGATGTTTTTCTGGAACTCTCTTGCTTTTTTGATGATCTAGCAGATGTTGGCAATTTGATCTCTGGTTTCTCTGCCTTTTCTAAAACCAGCTTGAACATCTGGAAGTTCACGGTTCACATATTGCTGAAGCCTGGCTTGGAGAATTTTGAGCATTACTTTACTAGCATGTGAGATGAGTGCAATTGTGCAGTAGTTTGTGCATTCTTCGGCATTGCCTTTCTTTGGGATTGGAATGAAAACTGACCTTTTCCAGTCCTGTGGCCACTGCTGAGTTTTCCAAATTTGCTGACATATAGCATGCAGCACTTTCACAGCATCATCTTTCAGGATTTGAAATAGATCAACTGGAATTCCATCACCTCCACTAGCTTTGTTCATAGTGATGCTTTCTAAGGCCCACTTGACTTCACATTCCAGGATGTCTGGCTCTGGGTGAGTGATTACACCATTGTGATTATCTTGGTCATGAAGATCTTTTTTGTACAGTTCTTCTGTGTATTCTTGCCACCTTTTCTTAATATCTTCTGCTTCTGTTAGGTCCATACCATTTCTGTCCTTTATTGAGCCCATGTTTGCATGAAATGTTCCCTTGTTATCTCTAATTTTCTTGAAGAGTTCTCTAGTCTTTCCCATTCTGTTGTTTCCCTCTATTTCTTTGCGTTGATTGCTGAGGAAGGCTTTCTTAACTCTCCTTTTCCCATCCAAGCCATGCAAGACCAGCTCATTTCCTTCAGTAGCACTAAAGCTTTGAACTTGTATGTTTCTATTTGCATTAATATAAAGAGTTCCTCTGTTATCAAATCTTACCATCTTTTCAGGAAGATAAGAATCAACCTTATGGTGGTGGATTAAAGTAAGGGATATCAGTATAAACTTGTTTTCCTACGTACACATAGATAGATACTGAAATGAAAATATAGATGTGCATGTACACTTTGTCTGTATATACATATATATTCCACAGATGTTAACATTAAGGAATGCTCAATGGAGTTATGTGGGGAATCTCTTTACTATTTTTGCAACTTTCCTGTAAGTTTAAAGTTATTTCAAAATAAAGAAAGAAAGGAAAATGGAAAAGCTTTGAGTCCATATGCCATGTAAAAATGTTTCTAACAAACTGAAAAGCTTATTGTGATTTAAGGTTTAAGTCAGCATGACCTTCACAAACCTCCCCAGAAGTCATCTGTTCCTTTCCCCATAAGTCTTTATGGGGAAAATTATATCATAGAGGTTCAAGCCTCTATCTCTATTCAGAGATATTTTTTCTTATTCCAAATGGAATGAATTAAGAAAGATATTGGATGTGGAAAAGAAATTTGATCACACTATAAGAAGTAATTCCTCATTCCTTCTCTGCTGCATTCATAGGCTAGAATTTCACTAAGAATCCAACTGAGTCTCAGAGCAAGCATGCTAAGTAGTCATTCTTTCCCAGTAGCTGTGGAGAGAAGAACTTGGTTATAGTTGTGGGAGATGAGCAAACCTGCCTTGAGGCAGCAATACAGGAGTGGATTTTAAAAGGAGCTCATGCTTCCAAGACATAATTTTTTTCAGCATAAATAGAAAACCAATCACATAGAAATTGCAAGTATCCCAAAACTCTTACACTCAGGCTTCAAGTTCAGTAAATAATTGTGATATCTATCTTAGGAAAGGAATATAGTATAGCAAAGGAGTCTGAATTGAGAATCAAGAAAGACTCATGTAACCTCCAACCAGCTCAATAAATACCAGATGTGGCATGCTACAATGCCCACTATATACCTCTTTCTAATAATCACAAATACCCTTTCTCTGAAAGGGAGATGTATCCATATTGCTGTCTATAGCTACAATGTGTTAATTTTTAATTGATGCAAGGTTTCCCATTATATAACTATTTGCCATTGTTCAGTCAGGAAGGCGTGTATGACTCTTTGCAACCCCATGGACTGCAGCATACCAGGTTCCTCTGTCCTCCACTGTCTCCCAGAGTTTTCTCAAAATCATGTCCATCTCATCCTCTGCTACTCCCTTCTCCTTTTGCCCTCAATCTTTCCCAGCATCAGGGTCTTTTCCAATGAGTCGGCTCTTTGCATCAGGTGGCCAAAGTATTGGAGATTCAGCTTCAGCATCAGTCTTTCCAATGAAAATTCAGGGTTGGTTTCCTTTAGGATTGACTGATATGATCTTCAAACTAGTCCAAATACCATAGTTTATTTGCCCATTGTTGATGGATACTTGTCTATCATAAACTGTGTCACAAGTAATATTCTTTTGTTGCTGTCGTCTAGCCTCTAGGTTGTGTCCAACTCTCTTGTGATCCCATGGATTATAGCCCCACAGGCTCCTCTGTCCATGGGTTTTCCCAGGCAAGAATAATGGAGTGGGTTGTCATTTCCATCTCCAGGGGACCTTCCTGACCCAGGGATTGATCGGGTGTTTCCTGCATTGGCAGGCAGCTTCTTTACCTTTTAGCTTATTGCACACATGTAGCAATTTTTAAAATCTGACTTTTTGTTAGATTTTATGAAAATAAAAATCAACTAAATAAGGAAAGCAAAGCTGTTTGACCAAGAACTTGCTATAGCAAAGGAGTCAGCCACTGTTACTTGCATTTTGCCAAAGACTCAAACGCAGGCAGAGAAATGGGAAATGTTATAGTAGAAGAAAGAGGGCAGGCTACAGCTGTACCATTAGAGGCTGTTGGTGTGGGGAAGCTAAAGGGGTGTGTATCTGACCTTCTCTTGTTGGTCCAAAGTTGAAACTGGGGAGTATTAGGGAAGCCATCAGTTAACAATCAAGTCCTGATCATTTGGGGTCAATTATTACAGGAATCACTGTTTAGCTCCCTAGATTGTTACTAGAGATAGAAACCTGGCTTCCTACAAGGCCCCTTTATAGAAGGCTGGCTTTGGGGACTGGTTCTTGTAGATAAAAAGTTGATTTTCTGGGTAGTTCACTGCAGGTGAACTGAGTTCTACTTTTATATATGGTCTGGTCATTGTTTATTTGTATATTCAGTCTCACACTTTCGTGCTTTCTGTCAAGTTATCTGGTTATCTTGAGCTTCAGAGCATAATGAAAATATATTTCATATCATTTTGTTAAAGTGGAATAATATGTTGAATGACTATGTTGCTCTTTAACACATATGAATATTCTCTCTTCTTTACATCTCTTTCAGTTCAATAGGTGTTTGACACTGTCTACCAGTGAACTTTAAGCAGCATTGCATGAAATGTACATGTTATAAAAAAATTCAAGCATTAAAGTACTGGAATGGTTATTTTGATATTCTTTCCAACTTCATGAATCCATGGTAGTGCTGTAGTATCCTTGTCTTCCCCGTAAGGATAAAGGTTCTTGGATGTGGACCAAGGACCTTGACCCAAGGTCATATAGCTACTATGCAGAACTAACATTTATATCTAGTTCTGATTCCAAAGTATATGCATAATTTTTTTCTTTCCTATTTATAAATGTCTCCCAATATTTTAGATATTTTCTTACCTTATCAAATCTCAGGAATACTTGTAAGATTATAATATGTTGATAGAAACTCATCAAAGAATTATAAATTATAATAAACAGTTTGAATACAGTAAGTAGCTAAAAATGATTTCACAACTGAATTGTTTCTAGCAATGATAAAAATTTGTATTTCTGATAAGTTGTTTTCAACTTTATAACCAATGAAAATAGAGAATTCAAGTTATTTTATATTTTATTTTGAGCACCATTTGACATGAAAATCCTATTTTATATATACCCATTGTAATAAAGAGAAGAAGATGAACCACCCAGTAATATGTTGATAGTCTTGAATTAAAGTATTCCAAACATCATTAATGCTTACATCTTGGAAAGATTATCACTTTTAAAAAAATAAAGGCTGTGGTTGTTTAATTTACTTTGAGGAAATTTAATTCTGCTTATTTCACTCAGTTATAATTTAAGAACCTCAAGAGTTTGTTTTATTTTCTCTTTTAGCCACAGAATCTGTTTTTTCATAACTAAGTTATTCAAAATAAATGTCATTGCATTTTAAATAATAAATATTTCTTAGGATAATATTATAAATAAATAATGAATGGAAATATTTCTTTCGTTATTCTTTTCATAAGAACACCTATTAGCATTTCCTCAAGGATCTTTTAGGAAGTACTATTATATTAAAACTACAGGGACTAAGCACTCAGCAAAAGTGACAGGATGCATTGAAATTTTCCAGCTTTGCCATGCTTTTCATAGCTAAGATTTCACTCTCCTATTATCTGACTAGTTGTCTCTGAGAAGTTGGATTTTAAAAATAGCACTAAATTATAAAGAAAGAAGCATTCAATATTTGAAAATATTCCAACTGGAACGTTGACATATTTATACATTCAACATAGCATAGTGCTGAAGTTAGCTGATATTTATCATGGAGGGTTTTCTCCACCTCCACTTTTAGAAAATAGTTGTGTGAATAGCTGATCCATGGAAATTATAAGGCATGGAATTATGGACTCCTTTATATAGCTTAGTAAAACTTGCCACCTTATTACTGTCCTTTCAGAAAAGTCTCCGCTAGCTTCTGTCCAGACCTGTGGAATCAGGCTGGCCTTGTTCCAGTCACTTCCTTAAAAAACCTAGCAAAGGCTACAGCTCAAAAAGTTTTATACTGTTACAAGAAACACATTTACAACATAAAGGTATAGAAAGAATGAGAGTAAATGGATAGAAACAAATATACCATGCAAATACTAGCCAAAAGAAAATCAGGGTAGCTATTGCAATATCAGACAAGATCTTTAACAAAAGAATTTCTAGGAAAAGGGTCATCTCAAAATGATTAAAGATTTAATTTTTGAAGAAGATATGATTTTAATTTTTATACAAATAGTAATGCAGATTTAGCTAATAACACACTCAAACTAAGATAAAATAAAAATCATTTAACAAAACAATAAAAGCCAAGTTCTCAATGAATATTTGAAAAATATAAATGAAAACTTGATTTAATTGACGTATAAAATACTATACTACAAACTTTAGAATATATGGTTTTTTCAGTTGCTGAAGGACAGCAAATAAAGAATCTATCAATGTATGGTAAAAACCACTAATATATTGTAAAGTAATTAGCCTCCAACTAAAATAAGTAAATAAAAAGAATCTATCTGCCTGCAATGCAGGAGACACAGGATATGTGGGTTTGAACACTGGGTTGGGAAAAATCCCTTAGGGGAGGAAATGGTAACCCATTCCATTATTCTTGCCTGGTAAATCCCACGGACAGAGGAACCTGGCAGGCTACAGTCCAAAGGGTCACAGAGTCAGACACATCTGAGTGACTGAATGCGAAGGAGCATTTACAATAACTTATCAGTTCTATATCATCAGGCAAATCTTAGCACATTTCAATGGATTGACATGAAGTGTGTGTCTTTTAACCAAAATACAATTAAAATAGAAATCAAAGATTTAAAAAAAGATAGAACAAAAATCCTCACTTTTTTAAATTAAGAAATGTGTTTTAAAATGATCTATTGACCAATAAAATAAACATGAAAGTTAAAACATATGTTTAACTGAATGCTAACACAAGCATGACATTTCAAAATCTATGGAATACAGAGAAAGCTGTTCTTAGAGGGAAATTTATCTTTAAATTCATGTAAGAGAAAACAAATGAGACAGAAAAATAAATGAATTTTAGCTCATCTGTCTCAAAAAGTTTTATTTAATAACAGCAAGTTAATTTCAAATAAAGTAGAATGAAAAACATAGAAAATATGGGGAAAAAAAAACATAGAAAATATGGATACCAATGAAATAAATCTACTGTACAAAGGACCCCAAAATAGTCAAATGTTTATTGTTGGAAGAGGCTAATAAAATTGTTAATCCTTGCTGCAATTAACAAGGAAACAAAAAAGCAAGAAGGAAAATAGACTTGTTTTACTTTAATGAGTGTAAAGATGAAATATGGGTAGAGTGAATAAAAGAGATTTTTACCATGGGCAGCATCTCTGCAAGTGCGGCTAAGCAAGTGTTTGCACTTTGCAAAGGAGTGGTTTAGAAATGATCTACTTTTTTTCCACAGGGATTTACTATACCAGCTGGATTTTTCCTTTGAGACTACTTATAAAACTCTCAATTGCTGATAAGAAAATAGGTACTTTATCTTCTAATTTTCTTGAGATCCAAAATCACTGCAGATGGTGATTTTCACAGCCATGAAATAAAAAGATGCTTGCTCCTTGGAAGAAAGGTTATGACCAACCTATATAGTGTATTAAAGCAGACACATTACTTTGCCAGCAAAGATCCATATAGTCAAAGCTATGGTTTTTCCAGTCATCATGTATGGATGTTAGAGTTGAACCATAAAGAAAGTTGAACATTGAAGAACTGATGCTTTTGAACTGTGGTGTTGGAGAAGACTCTTGCAAATCCCTTGGACTGCAAGGAGATCAAACCAGTCAATCCTAAAGGAAATCAGTCATGAATATTCATTGAAAGGACTAACGGTGAAGCTGAAGCTCTAATACTTTGGGCGCCTGATGTGAAGAACCAACTCTTTGGAAAAGACCCTGATGCTGGGAAAGAATGAAGGCAGTCAGAGAAGGGAACAACAGAGGATGAGATAATTGGATGGCATCGCTGATTCAACGGACATGAGTTTGAGCAAGTTCTTGGAGTTGGTGATGGACAGGGAAGCCTGGCGTGCTGCAGTCCATGGGGTGAAAAAGAGTCAGACACGACTGAGCAACTGAACAATAACAACTAATGTACTAACACAATGCAAAACATAGCCTCTTTTCCTCCTTGAAGTTCTATAGAAAGATAGACAAAAATTCCTTAACTCTCTGTCAAGTGAATTGAACCAAAACACTTGAATTTCTCTCTATGTTTACAATAGGCAGGAGAATGTGATTTATTTTTTCTCATATGTTTTGTAGTTTGTAATGAAATCAAGCAAATACGAAAACACACTAGTATGAATATATTTACTTTTGTGCCCAAAGAATTTAAAGAAACAATGATTTCTAAAGTCTTTAATTAATAACCCAAATACATGTACATCTATCCCCAAATATTTGTATTTTACATAAAGGAATTGGATAGATCTTATGCTTGAATTTTGAGTGTTGTTGTTTTATGTCCAAATATCATAGACTCTGAAACTGGGCAGTAAAAGAGATGGAAAGACAAAAATACAATAGTAAACACTGTTAGTGAACCTTAAAGGTTTCCCTATTGGCTTATCAAATCAGGTGTACATTATCATTCTGATATTCTAAACATTCCACAAAATATTCCTAACCCCTTTCTCACTCTTAGGTACTATTTCCAGTTACAAGAATCTTAACAACAATCAGACTATTCCATGCTCCCAACATATACTATCTTGGACATTCCTGGGATATCTTTGCTCAGACAGGTCATGATGAAACTTTGTTATCTTCCAATTCTTCTCCATAATCTCTCTTCTTAATTCCTTAACAAGATATAATTTTCCAGCTCAGCAACACCATAACATCTTTCTTGTATTTCTTGTGTAACTGTTTGCTTTTTTGAAAATTGGACAGCATCATTGAGAATTCTCTAATTTCTAATTTCTTAAGGGCTGAACTGTATTTTTAGGATATTTACATATTTATTTTCCTGACTTTCATTGAATTGAATCAAGTTGTTTGGAACTAAAGAGATAGTAAATAAGAACTGAGAAAATGGGAGATGATGAGGAAGAAAAGCTTTGAAAAAAACATGCTGGCTGGTTGAAAGGAGGATGGAGTTTGCCTGGTGTGAAGGAGAGAGAGTGAGAAAGAAGAGTTCAGCCTTAGCTGTTTTCTGGCTTCTGTCACGCATACCAAATCTAAAAAAAGAATTGAAAGAACCTGAATTTTGGAGTCACAGAATATTGGCTTGAACAAAATATCTTCCTGAAAACTTGGTTTCTGTATTTGTAGAAGAGATTCTACAAATAAATTCTTTATTTAATTCTGTATATATGACCTTAATGAAATAATTACATAAAAATGTTCAGTTAATTGTTATAGAAATCTTGATTTTAATTTTTTGTCTGGTGGTTGAAGGAGGAATATATTTGATGTTGAGGGGAGACATTTTCTAATAAAAGTTATACAATAAAGTAGACATATTATGAATAAAAATAATAATATTAGTATAGCTAGCATCTATCAAACTCAAGTGTCAAACATTGTAGTAAGGTTTTCACACAAATATGTCATTAATTCTCATAATAATTCTATTCTATTCCTACTGTAGAGAGGAAGAAACTGAGGTACTGGGAATTCAACTTACCCAGGGCTCTCAAGCTTAGAGGTGATGCTCTAACCACTCACTTTCTGGCATTACCTCACCAGAGGCAACACTGAGATGAATTTACTTTTACCTAGAAAAGTTATGGTGAAAATACTTCTTGGAAAAAACATTTCTTTCTCTGAAAAACCCAGCTTCAAATGAAGGTAGTTAGTAGTAGAATCAGAGCCCAAGTTAAAAAAGACTGTTTTCCCCTCTTAAGTATCAAATTATAAACATTATGGTAAATCTAATTGAATACAGTTAAGGGCCTTTTTGCTTCTTTCCAATTTAGTTGTAATGAGCGTACATCAAATTAAATCTATAAGGAAAGGAGACCTAGCCAGACCCAAAGTATGGTTTCCACAGGATATAATACAAAAACCTGTATATTTTAAAATTATGCTGTGGTTCAAAGTATTTGAACTGTACGTAGATTTTTGACCACCAGCATTGTTGAGAAATTGCTAAGACTGCAGAAAGGGAATTGTGTGTACTGCAGAGAAATCTGGCAATTAAAGATGAAGTACATACTGGGACCCATTGCTCAGTGATTGCACAATCACAGAACAGAAAAGGAGTCCTCTCCCAAGAGACTTTCATCTTAACAGCATTTGCTGTATCTGCACCTACCCTTACATCATCTGTCTAGCCAGTGCAGATGTTCCCACCCATCAACATATTCAAAAAGAAAGAGTTAAACAGCCAGAGAGAATCCACATGATAAACAATCATTAGTGGTCTATGTGGGTAGGGAACATTCATAGTCAGAGTTTTTATTTGTTTGTTTTTGGTGTATGTTGCTGATTTTCCTTCGAAACACGCCTTATTCAGTTTCAGTGGTATGCTTGTCTTCTTAGCTCTTGCCAAAAAACTTTAAGCAGCAAATGTATAATAATAGTTTTGTTCTTTTGTGCCCCTGGAATGGATCTTGGTCTTAAGTAGGAGAGCAGTGCTGGGCCCTAAAATTCTTTGATTATAGCGGCATAATTTTTCTCCCTGGCAATTTCCAGTCTGGGAAGAGTCAGCTGACAGTTAACAGTGGATGAAGTGGACTGAAAAAGTCAACAGATAACAGCAAGGTAACCCAGAGTTAAAAACAGCTGGGGTTCTCTAATGCACCTAGGCTGGAGGGGCCAAGGAAGAAGGTGGTAAACTGGTGCCCGGGGTTCAGGGTCTCCTAGCAGAAGCTGGAATCACGAGGGAGGGGAGCGAGATCAGCGAAGAGATGCAGACAGAGCCAGAGATGGTTTACAGGGTAAGAAGGAAGAGGGAAATAGCTGGCTTCATTCTTGCATCTCCTGTCACTATCTCCCATTAGCAAAAAGCCAGCAGACACGTAACCTGGTTATTACAGTCTGCAAGCGTTAGCCTTGTTTCAATGTCAAACAGCCCATGGGAAGAGTGAGGGACTGATCAGAGGATAAGAAACCCAGAATTGGCAAAGGAAGTAGAAATAGACGGAAAAGGAGGGCTTTGGAGTGGCTTAGATCAAAGAAGCGGCAGAGAAAATAGAACGATTTGAGGTATATTTAGATTAAAAAGAAATAAAACTTAGCATGACTTAGTGACAGATTAGGTTTGAGAATTAAGGGAAAAGAAAGTGCTGTGAACAATTTCAACCATTTTCATAGTTTGGGTTAGTTTCATAATTTCTGCAGAACGGTAAGTCTGCCACTTAAAATAATCCCTGTGTGTTTAATCAAACTGTTCCTCCAGTTATTAATAAGTAAGAAAGAGTCATCAGCAGTTGGCTAGAAGTCAGACGACAGAGAAGGAAGGAGATTGGCTGATGCCGTGGGTTGCCATGGTTATTGTTGTTGGTTATTGTCATCAGGAGGCACAGGAGAGAACAGAAAGTTATATAACCAAGGAACAGAGGATTTATAGGATAATACAGCCTCTGGATATCATTTGAGGCTGAAAAGAAGTATTGTTTTACAATATTGAATTACAAAGACCAACTCTCTGGAGAAATGAGAAGGCTACTATAGCAAGCAGTTCTGGTAATAACTGCCAGAAGTGGATGTATAATATGTGAAAAATACTTTAAGAATTTCTACAATAAGCCAATTAGCCAGTCCAAATACAGGATTTTAAATTCGAACTATTAGAACAAAGATGGAGACTAAGATGTGGTGTATCAGAACAAATGTGGAGGCTATGATGTGGTATAGAGGAATTCATGAGCCAAGACATGAATGACCACAGACTCATCTCATGCAGTTGCCACTGCATTTAAGGGGGGACATGAGGGACCCGTAGTCACTAGGCCTGCCCTTGGCAGCTATTGCTGTAAACCATCAGCAAAGAGCTAGAAGCTTGACATCAAACGCCTTGGTTACCATTAGTTTATAAAATTTTAACTTTAGTAATAATGTAAGAAAAAGAAAAAGAGATCAATGTCATTAATAATAATCCAATTCCATAATGATAAAGTATTTCTTTGGCCCAATGAAGAAGAATTACTTAAGTGTTTACCATAGTTTCTCTTGCCTGGAGAGTCCCATGGATGGAGGAGCCTGGTGGGATACAGTCCACGGGTCACAAAGAGTCGGACATGACTGAGCGACTTCACTTCACTTCACTTTACCATATGTAAGGCTTTGTACTAGTTCTTGAAAAGACTACAGAGAAATATAGGGCATGTTGTAGCACAATCACAGGATCCTTTCATTTTTAATTTTAGTAGCACAATTAATTAGCTCCAGCAACGCTGAATTCCAAGCAAATTCACTTTCCTGGTACATATTGACATTTTGCATATACAAAAATCTCTAAATTCATGGGGGAAATGTCCATATCAAGAACCATAAAAGGTTAATATATAAATATATACATCCCAGGATCTGAATAGATAATTATAAAGTGAACATTATCAAACTAAAATGGAATGAAAGTTTGATATAGACTACAGAGTTATGCATGCAGGTCAAAATGTATGGAAAGAGTAACATGGAAAGTTACTATATGTAAAGTAGATACACAACAGGAATTTGCCCTATGGCTCAGGAAACTCACACAGGGGCTCTGCATCAACCTAGAGGGGTGGGATGGGGAGAGGGGGTGGGAGGGAGTTTCAAAAGGGAAGGCAATATATATATATATATATATATATATATATATATATATATATATGGCTGATTCATGTTGAGGTTTGACAGAAAACAGCAAAATTCTGTAAAGCAATTTATCCTTCAATAAAAAATAAATAAATTATAAAAAAGAAGCAACAGTTAGAACTGGACATGGAAAAACAAACTGGTTCAAAACTGGGAAAGGAGTATGTCACAGGTGTATATTGTCATCCTGTTTATTTAACTTAAATGCAGAGTACATCATGCGAAATGCAAGGTTGGATGAGGCTCACACTTGAATAAAGATTGCTGGGAGAAATACCAATAATGTCAGATATGTAGATGACATCACCCTAATGGCAGAAAGTGAAGAGGAACTGAAGAGCCTCTTGATGAAAGTGAGAGCTATGCTATGCTATACTAAGTCACTTCAGTCGTGTCCGACTCTGTGTGACCCCTAGACAGCAGCCCACCAGGCTTCCCCATCCCTGGGATTCTCCAGGCAAGAACACTGGAGTGGGTTGCCATTTCCTTCTCCAGTGCATGAAAGTGAAAAGGGAAAGTGAAGTCGATCAGTCGTGTCTGACTCTTAGCGACCCCATGGACTGCAGCCTACCAGGCTCCTCCGTCCATGGGATTTTCCAGGCAAGAGTACTGGAGTGGGGTGCCATAACCTTCTCCGTAGAAGATGGCAAAAGCTGGCTTAAAACTCAACATTCAAAAAACTGAGATCCGGTCTCATCACTTCATGGCAAATAGATAGCATCCAGTCTCATCACTTCATGGCAAATAGATGGGAAAACAATGGAAATAGTGACAGACTTTATCTTCTTGGGCTCCAAAATTACAGCGGATGGTGACTGCAGCTGTGAAATTAAATGATGCTCCTTGAGGAAAAAAAGCTGTGACAAACCTAGACAGAGTATTAAAAAGTGGAGACATCACTTTGCTTACAAAGATCCATCTAGTCAAAGCTATGGTTTTTCCAGTAGTTAAGTATGGTGTGAGAGTTGGACTATAAAGAAAGCTGAGGGCAGAAGAAATGATGCTTTCAAACTGTGGTGCTGGAGAAGACTCTTGAGAGTCCATTGGACAGCTAGGAGATCAAACCAGTCAATCCTAAAGGCAATCAACCCTGAATATACATTGTAAGGAATGATTCTGAAACTCCAATATTTTGGCCACCTGTTGGAAAGAGCTGACTCATTGGAAAAGACCCTGATGTTGGGAAAGAATGTAGGTAGGAGGAGAAGGGGACGACAGAGGATGAGATGGTTGGATGGCATCACTGACTCGGTTGACATGAGTTTGAGCAAGCTCCAGTAGTTGGTGATGGACAGGGAAGCCTGTTGTGCTACAACCCATTGGGTGGCAAAGAGTCAGACACAACTAAGTGACTGAACAACAGCAACAGAGTTACTAAACAGTTTGTACCAGTTCAGTTCAGTTCAGTCGCTCAGTTGTGTCTGACTCTTTGTGACCCCATGAATCGCAGCACGCCAGGCCTCCCTGTCCATCACCAACTCCTGGAGTTCACCCAAACCCATGTCCATCAAGTCAGTGATGCCATCCTACCATCTCATCCTCTGTCATCCCCTTCTCCTCCTGCCCTCAATCTTTGCCAGCATCAGGGTCTTTTCAAATGAGTCAGCTCTTTACATCAGGTGGCCAAAGTGTTGGAGTTTCAGCTTCAACATCAGTCCTTCCAATGAACACCCAGGACTGATCTTTAGGATGGACTGGTTGGATCTCCTTGCAGTCCAAGGGACTGTCAAGAGTCTTCTCCAACACCACAGTTCAAAAGCATCAATTCTTCTGCATTCAGCTTTCTTTATAGTCCAACTATCACATTCATACATGACCACTGGAAAAACCATAGCCTTGACTAGGCAGACCTTTGTTGACAAAGTAATGTCTCTGCTTTTTAATATGCTGTCTAGGTTGGTCATAACTTTCCTTCCAAGGCTGCTGCTGCTGCTGCTAAGTCGCTTCAGTCATGTCCGACTCTGTGCCCATAGATCACAGCCCATAGATGGCATAGACGGCAGCCCACCAGACTGCACCATCCCTCAGATTCTCCAAGCAAGAACCCTGGAGTGGGTTGCCATTTCCTTCTCCAATGCAGGATAGTGAAAAGTGAAAGTGAAGTCATTTTGTCGTGTCCAACTCTTAGCGACCAACAAACTGCAGCCTACCAGGAATAAGCGTCTTCTAATTTCATGGCTGCAATCACCATCTGCAGTGATTTTGGAGTCCAAAAAAATAAAGTCAGCCACTGTTTCCACTGTTTCCCCATCTATTTGCCTTGAAGTGATGGGACCAGATGCCATGATCTTAGTTTTCTGAATGTTGAGCTTTAAGCCAAACTTTTCACTCTCCTCTTTCACTTTCATCAAGAGGCTCTTTAGTTCTTCTTCACTTTCTGCCATAAGGGTGGTGTCATCTGCATATCTGAGGTTATTGATATTTCTCCCGGCAATCTTGATTCCAGCTTGTGCTTCCTCCAGTCCAGCATTTCTCATGATGTACTCTGCATATAAGTTAAATAAGCAGGGTGACAATATACAAAGAAGTCCCTAAATGTCATCTTGACCTGTATACAGTCTCTGAAAACTGATAAGTTAACTATTAGGAGATATATTCTTGTACCAGAAATAAGAAAATAATGGAATGAGTAATAAAATAACAGTGTAGGAAAAAAGAACCAAGTGTTCTACATAGGAAAATAATTAAATACCATTTAGGAAACAATCAGATCAGCCAGAGCTGGGACCCTGAAGTTGTTGTTGTTCAGAAAAGCAGGATGCAAATAGCTGTATAGAAAATATATGAGGGGCAAATTGACCAAATATTGCATCTCATCAAGCAATCCCACAGTTCAGTAGTTATCCAAGAAATAGAAATCAAGATCTCAAAGAGATAGCTGCACTTCCATGTTTGTGGTAACATTACTCATTATACTCAAGATATAGAAACAAGCAAAACATCCATCAGTGGATGGAAAAAGAACATGTGGTATTCACATAAAATGGAATATCTTACTGTTTGAGTTACTATGTGTCAGAGAAAAATATAAAGACTACAAATGCATTTTGATGTCAAAGCCTTTATTCATTTTTAGATACCAGAAGTTTCACCAGCCAGTGTGTTTGCACTTCAGTGGAAATGGCACATGAAATCGGAGGAGTATTATAAAAATAGTTTTTACTTCAGAAAACTCCTGAGTTAAGTGTTAGGCTTCCTTAGAAGATTGAGCATCTAACTTTGATACCTCTAAATTTGGGTGATTGTACTGCAGAACCATAAAAGACTAACTGTATGATTCCTTTTATAACATTGACAAGACGCAACGCATTTGTCCAAAAATTCAATCTCACATCTGAGATAACCAGTGTTACCATAAGGGTAAATGTTTATTTTAATATCAAAGTTATCAAATTGTCTAGATTTTGTGTTATTCTTATTAAGTGAAATGTCTTCAAGTACCTGATTACCCTTTACTAGAAACATACATTTGAAAAATATTTTATAAAAATTCTATTTAAATTATTAATAATTCAAAATTGTATACCATGAGAAGTCTTACCCTTTAGTTACTTTTGCTTCTAAGTGAGAACTTTGGATAAATAATAACTGTTTTGCAATCCCACAGACTGTAGCCTGCCAAGCTCCTCTGTCCATGGAATTTTCCAGGCAAGAATACTGAAGTGGGTTACCATTCCTACTCTAGGGGAATCTTCCAGACCCAGGGATCGAACCAATGTTTCTTGTATCTCCTGCATCTGGCAGGCAGATTCTTTACCACTGTGCTACCTGAGAAGCTGCACAAAGAATAACTGATAGTAGGTAATATCACTGACTACTAGAACTAAGAAATATAATTATTCATTGAATACTAACAACAATCCATGAATTAGGTAGTTATTACTCTCAAGTAAAGCCAAGGAAATTGAATCTTAGAGAGGATTAAGGACCTCACTAAGGTAAACAGAGGTAGTAAGTGGAAGAGAACATAATCGTGAAGCTATTTAAGTGTCATTGTGAATTCCTGACTTGTTAGTCAAGAATCTCATGTCAAAGTAGGGCTGCTCATTCTTGGAACTGTAAGTGGTTTGACTATTCATGAGCACTGACAAGACTCACACATAATCTACCTTTGGTGTAGGTTCATGACAAAAGAGCTTCTCTTGGAAGGTTCTTAGTGTCTCTTGCTGTGATCTGTGAGCTGAGTCACAGTTACATAAAGTCTGACAATATTGCCTAAAGGCCTTGAGGCTGGCAGAGGAAGCAGTACCTGATACTGAGTTTAAAAGCTACAACAGATTTTACACTGGATTACGATCCAGACTGAAAGAGGATCTAGAAGTTAGTTCTTTGGGGGTACTTTATAAGGAAAAGTCTCTAGCAATAAATGGAAGATAACCTCTGAAAAATACTCCAGAGAATGGCGATTATTTGGGAGAATCTGACTTATGCTATCTGTGACCCTGTATTTCAGTATCTTGGTATCTTGTCTTCAGAAGACCTGGGTTCCATCCCTGGCTTGGGAAGATCCCTTGGAGAAGGGAAAGGCTACCCACTCCAGTATTCTGGCCTGGAGAATTCCATGGACTGTATATCGTCCATGGGGTCACAAAGAGTCAGACACGACTGAACAACTTTCGCTTTTACTTTTGTCTTCAGAGGTAGGAGAGATGACCACTTGTCTAGGATGCTTTTTCTGATAGAGGTGATTGTCTCAGATCTTAAGGACTGTAAAAGTTAAGCAAACTATCCTGCACATTTTTACAGTATTCTACACAGGACACATGTTTGTTTGTACGTAAAGAATAGAAGATATCAAATATCTACTGCGTTCCAGGTACTGAGCTAAACATTTTCTTATAATTATCTGACAGTTTCACAATTGAGCTTGTGGGTTTTGTCAGATCCACAGTAGTGCACAAAAACAATGATTGGGTTACATTAAAGTGGTTACAGGGAATTAAAAGATTTGTGACTTGCAATAAACTGTGGGAGAAAAAGTATGAATGTTACCAGTTTTATGAGAAAAAAACCAAGTCTTTATAAAGGCAATTTTTCTTTCTCTAGCCAACATATAGCTTAAGTTAGATTTAGAGGATTAACCCTGATATTTTCCTTAAGGAATTTTTTTTTTTTTCCTTTTTTTTTTTCTGAGCTGGACTCCCCCACGGTGAGGTGGCAGTTTAAATTTAAAAAGATTAAATAACTCAGAAACTTCATCTCAACCTACTTAATTTCCTAGGATTCCTGGCCTGAACACTAGGCAGTTTTGTAAATATACAACAACCTGAGATCATGGGAGGATTTAAAGCTATTTTGCAGCAGTTAATAAAGTGGGAAAAGACCAGGACTTGGGCTCAGAAGATCCAAAGTTGTCTTGGCTTGAACATAATTTGGAGTCTGGTCAAAATTCTTCCTTCTTCCAGATCTCAATTTACCTGTGTTTATCTGAAGAGATTGATTATTATATCGATCAGGACTCTTTTAGAAGCAAATGTCAGAAATTCAAGTCAAAGTGCATAAAGAAAACAAGACAATTATCAGTGCACTTAACTGAAAAGTCCAGAGTTACAGCTAGGTCTAGGTCTGGCTAGATCTAGGGGCTGGAATTATGCTGTCCGGCTGTTTTTCTACTTACTGCCCCCAGCCTACTTCGTAGAGTTGGCTTTTCTGTTTGTTTATTTTTGGCTCTAGACTTTTCTCTTTTAATCTGGCAACTTCTAAAGAAAGAGTTTTTCCTTTCCTAATAATAATTACAGTAAAAGAATGGAGTCTCTTTAGTCCACTTGGTTTGTGTGCTCTGCCTTAAATGGACCACAATTTATTGGTTTAATGAAGTTGATTACTCAATTATTATTTGAACTTTAAAATGAAACAGTTACTATGGGGTTTTAGATATCTGTGATAAGATGTGAACAAACTTAAAATATATAACTATATAAATACCCTGCCTCCATAAATAGAGTGGGACAAAGCAGGACAAGGAAAGAGAGTGATAGGGTCTATTTTGCATACAGTGATCAGACAGGTCTTTTCTGACATGGTGATATTTGTGATTCTTCTGGGAAAAAAGTGATGCTGGGAGAAAACAAATCAAGAAACTTACTGTGCCCTGGGAATAGCAAGGGGACTAGGGTGGTTGGAGCAGGATGACTTAGGAGGAAAGTGGCAGTATGAGGATAGGAAGGTATTGCCAGGTTTTATTCTTAGACATTCTGGAAGACTGATAACAGTAGAGAGACAAGAGTATTATCCAACTTATATCTTTAAAGGATCACTCCTGTTACTATTTTGAGAATAAACTCTGGTACACAGGACTGGAATGTAGGGACTTACTAGTTTTGGTAGAAGATGATTGTGATTTAAGCTACAGTAGCAGGTGGAAAGAAATGGTAAGATTCAGGATGAATTTTGAAAGTAACGGGGTTCACCGATGGATTTGAAAAATCTTCCTTTAGTTGAGAGATCAAGAATCATGAATGTTATTCATCAGACTCGCTCATCTTCCTTGGCATGTAATGTATGTATGAGATTGAATATACTTCTTTAAGTGATTCTTGAATATTTTTCTATATTCTATGATAACATTCATAATGATATTTACAACTCTGTTACAGATGTGGACTATATTGTTGTTTCTCTCCCCCACTGGGAGTGGGTAGTAGGGCAGACGATTTGAACCACACCTACTTAGAGTCATGTAGGTTATTCTCTGAAACTAGACATCATGCTGATACTAAGGGAGAGCGAATGTTGGACACACACACAGAAATCACAGAAGATTTCTAGTATAAAAGATGTTTAGTGTAAACTTTTCTTAAACTCTAGGGCTTATACCATATCTTTCCATTAATTCTCAGAAAAAAGTTGTTTTAATTTTTATTGATAGTGAAGCATGTCCTCAAATTCCTGAATCTGAAATTTGAATCCTTGCATGTGCCTCGTCTCTGTTACACTTTCTCTTCCACTTTTGCTTCAAGTAAACTGAGTCACTTTCCATAACTTAGACATTTTGGTCACTGCATGCTTTTTCCCCAACACCTCTGTACACCCTTGTCTCTACTGGGAATGCCAGTGCTTCTTTTGTCCACCTGGTAGATTCTTGATTCCTCAATGTTTCCCGCTCTATCAACTGTCTCAGCCTCTCTACAGCTCCTCCCTCCTCTGGGCTCCCCTTAGCACTCCAATATCAATAGTTTCACCTCTATTCTACATGGTCATATTATCCACGTGCATTAGTTTCTCAAGGATATAGATCTCAGGTTGACATTGCTGAATCACAGTGGAAGGATCAGCTTTTACTAGCTATTTTAAAATTGGCTCTCTAAAGTGATTTAGCAATTTACTCTTTTAAATGAGGGTGAGAACCCCTTTGTTCATATCCAAGCCAAATCTTGGCATGTAGATTTTAAGACTTTTTCCAATCCAAAGAATATGAAATGAATGATTTTCCCCTTGAGTGGTCATTCAAGGTTCTTCTCACAAACCTGATTTGTATCCTATTTGACTTATGTTTCTTTCTTTCTTTCTTTTTTCCCATTATTTCTGTTTTTAAGGTCCCTGTGTGTAGGCACTGCCCACAGGGGGCATCATTTATGTAAACTACCATGGTTACAGTTTGGGTTTCTGCAAAAAGTTGGCCCTGAGCAAAGACAGTGTTTTACTTATCTCTCTATACCAGTTCTGTTTAGGTCAGGATTTGGCACAGACTAGGCGCTAAATAAATGTTGAATTGAATAGCAAATAGTTTCACTGAATATTTCGGCAAAATTATTTTGCTTCCAGCAAAATATGTAGTAATATGACTGCATCTAGACATTATTTTTATTGCATCTATTTTTTATGTTTTATTTATTTATTTTTAAGGCACATTATCAGAAGATGTGCTTGTCTGTATGATGTGTTGAGCTTTCCAGGTCATGCTAGTGGTAAAGAACCCACCTGCCATTGCAGGAGGCAGAGGGGTTTGATCCCTTGGTTAGGAAGATCCCCTGGAGGAGGTCAGGGCAACCCACTCCAGTATTCTTGCCTGAAGAATCCCATGGACACAGTAGCCTGACAGGCTACAGTCCACAAAGTTGCACAGTCAGACATAAATGAAGAGACTTACCATGCACACATGTATGATGCATTATAATAACCTGCCTTCTTAATTCTATAATATGGAGCTCTCAATGCTGAGTCTGTATATTATTCTGGAAGACAAACACTGAGATAGGTTCATATATGAAATCAGAGACTCTACCCAATCAACTGTGTACTTGAAATTGTCAAGATTAAGATTTTCATTTTCCCAAAAGAATTATGCTTGAGAATCATAGTCCTTTACGTTTTGTTTTTTTTTTTTTTTTAGTATTTTTAGTTTACAAAGAACATTCATGTATATTTATTTATGGATAGTGTATCCAATTGGATAGTGTATCTAATACAAGTTTAGTGTATTGGATACGCTAAAATGAAAAAGGTTAAGGGGAACTCATATTACTGAGCCTAAGAGATGTTAAAGATGCTTACTCCTTGGAAGGAAAGTTATGACCAACCTAGATAGCATATTAAAAAGCAGAGACATCACTTTGCCAACAAAGGTCCATCTAGTCAAGGCTATGGTTTTTCCAGTGGTCATGTATGGATGTGAGAGTTGGACTATAAAGAAAGCTGAGCGCCAAAGAATTGATGCTTTTGAACTGTGGTGTTGGAGAAGATTCTTGAGAGTCCCTTGGACTGCAAGGAGATCCAACCAGTCTATTCTAAAGGAGATCAGTCCTGGGTGTTCATTGGAAGGACTGATGTTAAAGCTGAAACTCCAATACTTTGGCTACCTGATGTGAAGAGCTGACTCATTTGAAAAGACCCTGATGCTGGGAGGGATTGGCGGCAGGAGGAGAAGGGGACGACAGAGGATGAGATTGTTGGATGGCACCACCTACTAAATGGACATGAGTTTGAGTGGACTCCGGGAGTTGGTGATGGACAGGGAGGCCTGGTGTGCTGTGGTTCATGGGGTTGCAGGGTCGGATATGACTGAGTGACTGAACTGGACTGAACTGAAGAGATGTTAGCAACTTGGTCAGGGTGATATAGTTAATGAGGCATGCAAAATCTGATTTTCATGGGCAGCAGTGTGCCTATCTGTGAAAATAAATATCCTGACTTCACTTGTTGCTGGATGTGACCATAGAAACATCACTTTATCCAGTGAGACATAAAAATGGAAATTAGATTTATTTGTTTTATAGCATATTTCTTTATTATCTTTTCTAACGCACTATTTGCTACAATCCAAAGAATATATATGCAATATATGTAAGTTTTAAAGAATAATGATTATGTAATGAAACCACTTACTATGTAATTCAAAGATTAGAGTATAACCAACAACCTCCAATTACCTGTAAGTTCTTTATCCATCCCACTGCTTGTCTTTTTCCACAAGTAACATTATATTGAATTTTGTGTTTATCACTTCTGGTTCCTTTTTCCATAGTTTTCTCTCTTAGATATAATGCCTTCAGATCAGATCAGATCAGTCACTCAGTCGTGTCCGACTCTTTGCAACCCCATGAATCGCAGCACGCCAGGCCTCCCTGTCCATCACCAACTCCTGGAGTTCACTGAGACTCACGTCCACCGAGTCAGTGATGCCATCCAGCCATCTCATCCTCTGTCGTCCCCTTCTCCTCCTGCCCCCAATCCCTCCCAGCATCAGAGTCTTTTCCAATGAGTCAACTCTTCACATGAGGTGGCCAAAGTACTGGAGTTTCAGCTTCAGCATCATTCCTTCCAAAGAAATCCCAGGGCTGATCTCCTTTAGAATGGACTGGTTGGATCTCCTTGCAGTCCAAGGGACTCTCAAGAATCTTCTTCAACACCACAGTTCAAAAGCATCAATTCTTCGGCGCTCAGCCTTCTTCACAGTCCAACTCTCACATCCATACATGACCACAGGAAAAACCATAGCCTTACATTATTTAGTTTTTCTAGCTTTAATTTTTATAAAAATAATGTTATGCTTAATGTGTTTTTCTGAGGCTTTCACTCAAAATCATTTTTTAAAACATTCATTTTATGTGTAACTATATTCTATTAATTTTACAGTCATAAGATATTCCAGTGTTTGAATACACCAGATTATTTACCATTCCCCTACCAACAGACATTTGAGATGATTCCATTGTTCTCAGTTGTTTTCCTTGTATGTGTGTAAGAGTTTCTCCAGTAGTGAATTTTTATATGAATTTGGATGTTTACAGGATAATGCATAATTTCAAAATTTGTTGGAGAAATTGAAAATTGTTTCTTTCAATTTATACACATTCCCTTCAACACTGGTATTATCAGACTTCTTGCTGCTCCTGCTGCTGCTAAGTCGCTTCAGTCATGTCCAACTCTGTGCGACCCCAGAGACGGCAGCCCACCAGGCTCTGCCGTCCCTGGGATTCTCCAGGCAAGAACACTGGAGTGGGTTGCCATTTCCTTCTCCAATGCATGAAAGTGAAAAGTGAAAGTGAAGTCGCTCAGTCGTGTCTGACTCTTAGCGACCCCGTGGACTGCAGCCTACCAGGCTCCTCCATCCGTGGATTTTCCAGGCAAGAGTACTGGAGTGGGGTGCCATTGCCTTCTCTGATCAGACTTCTTAAATGTTGCCAATCTAGGAAATATGTTTGGGTCTAAATTTGCATTTTTAAAAATTTTATTAACAATCTTTTATTATTAAGATCATTAATGAGATTAAGCATATTTTCATACTTTTAATGACATTATAATATTTATCTTTTTGAAATGACTTTGCATGATTTTTGCTTATTTTTCTATTACGTTGTAGTTTTTGATTGATTCATTGGAGTTCTTTTTATATTCTTTATATTAAATCCTTGCTTATCCTGGTTATCTCCTCCCTGTTATAGACTGTCTTTTCATATTTTTATTATGTCTTTGATGAACAGATGTTCTTCATTTTAAAGTAGTTATATACATCCTTTTTAAAAAATATGGTTTGTTTGTGTTTTATCTAATAAGAAAAATTGCTGTAATTCATCTCCCCATGTGGATACCATTTCCCTACAACATATTATTGAAGAATCTCTCATTTCTTCACTGATCTGCTATACCTCCATGTCTTATATCACAGTTCAGTTTTTTATATGCTTGGACTGTATTGGACTATTAATCCCATTATTCCTATCCCACTAGTCAGTTGCTCCTTGTAGTGGGGATTTCTGAGAAAGTTTTGGTTTTCTAATACGCTTGCTATTGTTTCTGCTTTCTGCTTTCTTCCTCTTTTTCTTCTTCATCTGTGTATATTGAATAAGGTAATAAGGATGAAAGAAGAGAGGCATTCTTGAAGCCATAAAGTAGCTATGAGAATGGAAGCCACATGCTAAGAATGATAAAGAAGACAGAATATGCATGGTTATTTGGCTATATTACATATTCCTCATGCCATCCGTGGATTATCTACTTCTGGATGACTTGTTACATGAGATGAACAAAACTCTATTTGGTTAACTCTCTGTATTTTTATGTGAAATCCAGGAGGTGCACTATTTATATTTCTCTTCAAATAGGAATTTGCCATAGTGGGAACAGTTTGCAAACAGCTTTCAGCTGCAGTGCCATTGGGATCTGCTGCATCCTTCCAGTTGAAGCCACACTCTTGCTGGACAGCTCTCAGATGAAGACTAAGTGCAGCAGGGGTACTAGAGCCTGGCCATTTCTGCCCAGTTCAGGACTCTTCTATGGACTTCCTTTACACAGCTCCCCATGGGCTGGCTCCAAGGCTTTCTCAAAGCTACACAGCAGGTTGAGGCTTTTCCTACAGAATTTCCCCTTAATGCTCCTCTTTTGCAGGTGTTAGGCCAGTCTGTGTTGATTAGTTATGGTCCATGGACCAAATTTGGACCACAGCCTTTTTTTTTTTTTTAATTTCTATGGTCTATAAGCAAAGAATAGTTTTCGCATTGTAGACAGTTAAAAAAAGAAAAAACAAGGAAGAATATGTGACAGAGACTATATGTATCCCATAAAGCCTAAAATATTTACTATCTGGATTGCCTGCCCCTGTAAAGACTTTCCTGTCTTTTCCTGCTTTCTTTACCCTTTCCAACAGGAATTAACATTCCATCTCTTGCAATACTAACTCTATCTTGACATCTTGCTCCGCAGAATACTTACACTGAAACAATTAGCCTTTGCTACTATATGAAATTATTAAAATGTAACCATTAAAAATATTAGTAAAGGGCAGAATTGGGACCAAAATCCAGGGCAGTCCTATTATTCTAATACACCAGACTTCCATGAGGATACTTTTGAGAATACTAAAATGAAATATTTGGAAGGTAATAACAGATTCAATAATAGGTAAAATAGATGTGGTTTCTACTTTTATTGACTTTTTAACCTAGTGATTATAGGTATCAACTTAAGTGTCGACAGTTTGGGGCATATTTTCAACTTCTGAAGTTATATGAAAATAATGATTGATTACACTCTTCTTTTTATTTATTTATTTTTTAACTTTATTTTATTTTTAAACTTTACATAATTGTATTAGTTTTGCCAAATATCAAAATGAATCCGCCACAGGTATACATGTGTTCTCCATCCTGAACCCTCCTCCCTCCTCCCTCCCTTCTTTTTAAAGTCCTTTCTTCATTTTAGCGTTCCACACCCCTGTCTTCTTCCACTGCCTCCTGATCATCTCTACTTGAATGTGCAATAGGCATCATAAACTTAACATGTCCAAAATAAAACTTCTGATATTCTCTTCCAAATCTACCTTCCTGCAGCCTCCCATCTCTGGTTTTTAGCAGCTCCATCCTATCAACTGCCTGGGCCAAAAATCTTGGAGTCATTTTTAACTCTTATTTTAACTTGCCATCTCACATTCAGTCAATTAGCAAAACCAGCTGGCTCTACTTTCAAATATTATCCAGATTATAATCACTTCTTACTACACGGCTATCACCAAGCCCTATCTTGCAGGATTATTGGTAATAACTTTCTATCTGAACTCATGCTTTTCTCCTTACCCTCCTATAGTCTATTCTCAACACAATAGAAAAAAAGATACATCTTATTTCAAATCTCATGTCTTCTCTGCTCAAAACCTAACATTATCCTTTCCTTTTATTTAATGACAGATGAAGTCCTTACAGTAGTCCACCATGCCCTATAGTTTAAGTTCCCCTTCCCTTCAAGCCTTCGTCTCCTATCAGTCTCTTCCTAGCTTGAAGCATTCAAACTACACTGGTGCCCTTACTCTTTCATCCCTGGTAGCTCAACTGGTAAAGAATTTGCCTGTAATGAGGGAGGCCTGGGTTCAATCCCTGGGTTGGAAAGATCCCCTTGAGGAGGGCATGGGAACCCACCCCAGTATTCTTGCCTGGAGAATCCCCATGGACAGAGGAGCCTGGCCAGCTGCAGTCCATGGGGTCACAAAGAGTTGGAAACAACTGGGTGAGTAAGAACAGCACCACCTTAGAGCATTCAAATGGAAAGATCTTTCCCCTATATAGTTGATTTTTTTCTTATTCTCCTATATATTGTTTCTTAAAAATAATCTTTTCATTGAGGACTTCCATGACTTTAATTATTTTATTTCAAAAGGATTTATTGGAGTATAGTTGCTTTACAATGTTGCGCTTCTGCTATATAGAAAAGTGAATCATCTATACATATACATATGTCCCCTCTTCTTTTAGATTTCCTTCCCATTTAGGTCACCACAGAGCATTGAATAGAGCTCCTTGTGCTATACAGTAGGCTCCCATTAGTTATCTATTTTACACATAGTAGTGTACATACTAGTAGTGAGTAGCATGGCAACCCACTCCAGTATTCTTGCCTGGAGAATCCTATGGACAGAGGAGCCTGATGGGCTACAGTCCATAGGGTTGCAAAGAGTCGGACACAACTGCAGGGACTTAGCACTGTGTATATATGTCAATCCCAATCTTCCAGTTCATTCCACTTCCTCTTCCTTCCTTGGTGTCCATAAATTTGTTCTCTACATCTGTTTCTATTTCAGTTTTAGTTAATCTGTATCATTTTTACAAATTCCACATATAAGTGATATTACACAGTATTTGTTTTTCTCTTTCTGACTTATTTCACTCTGCATGGCAGTCTCTAGGTCTATCCATGTCTCTGAAAATGGCACTGTTTTGTTCCTTCTAATGGCTGAGTGATATTCCACTGTATGTATGTATCACATCTTCTTTATCCATTCCTCTATTGATGAGATTTTTTAGGTTACTTCCATGTTCTGGCTATTGTAACTAGTGCTGCAGGGAACACTGGGGTGCATGTGTCCTTTTGAATTATGGTTTTCTCTGGGTATATGCCCAGAGTGGGATTGCTGGGCTATATGATGGTTCTAGTTTTAGTTTTTTGAGGAACCTCCATACTGTTCTCCACAAAGGCTGTTCCGATTTACATTCCCACCAACAGGATATGAGTGTTCCCCTTCTTTCCACACCCTCTTCAGCATTTATTATTTTTAGACTTTTTGATCAGAGTCATTCTGACCAGTGTGAGGTCAGAATAATTAGTGATGTTGAGCATCTTTTCTTGTGTTTGTTGGCCATCTGTATGTCTTCTTTGGAGAAATTTCTATTAAGGTCTTCTTGTCCATTTATTCATTGGGTTGTTTGTTTTTCTGATATTAAGCTGCATGAGCCCTCTGAATATTTGTAACACTTGTCCAAGCTTCCCAGTTCTTGCCTACTTTAGTTGTGATCTATATAGTTTATTATCATTTCTTATACCTTATGTTTATCATGTTTATCTGATTGTCTGTATTCCCCATATAGAATGTATGTTCTAGAAGTGAAGGTTTTTTTGTCTATTTTATTCATGGTTGGTTACTTTGTACAAATCCAGGCCCACTGTTTCTTTTGTGGCAGAAAATACTTGGCTTCTTAAAAATATTATCAGAATGAGTGAATGAATGTTTATGAACTCTGAATGGTAACAGTATATTACCATACACTTGAACGGAAGAAGAAAAAGAAACCAAAATTATTTTTACTTTGTGATACTATGAAAACAGTGAAACGATAACAACCTCCAAAGCTTATCTTTGGGAAAGAAAATATGATTAGAGAAGATTGCATTAAACTATTAATAATTTTGCTTTTGAGTAGCACAGCATAGTATGGCTATTACAATATTTAAGATAATTATTTCTACCTTTCTATATTTTTCTACTTTATTATTAGTATTAGTTTTAATCTGTATTAGTTTTAATTTTATTATCAGGAAAAATAAATATTGTCGTGAAAATAATCCTCAAAAATAAATTCCTTTGTCCTCGCTCTATTAGAGGTCATTTTTCTACTTGTATTCCATTCTCATCTAGAAGGAAATGTTCTCTGCTACCCCTGACCCTTGTTTCAGATCTCTCTTAGGTTATTGGATTTTTTTTTTAATTAAGCAGCATCAGTAGCTACCTGAGGAAACCACAACATTAATGGAAACAGGAAACTTAATAGACAAAATGATTAAAAGAAGAAAACGACCCTTTGGGAGAAGAAAGTACTCTAGTTCAGGTCATCTCATTTAAGAAATATTTGTGCAGTTTTCAAACTTTCTTTCTGCAATTGGTTTGTGTGTGTGTTTACTTTTTTCTTTTGGGGGAAACAGACAATCGGAACAATAAGTTAAAGAAATTATGACATAAATAAAACCACAGAAATGTTATACAATTAAAAATAAATGTAGTAAGATTATGCTTTGGCTAAGGACTTTCCTAAAATTTTCATATAACAAAGGAAAATAACTCAGTGATTATAATACAATAATACAATAAACAGTTACCTCCTTGAACTAATATTATTTGTTAAACAGAAGGCTTTCTTTAAACAAGAATTTGCTTTGCATTAATGACTATTACATGAGTTTGAGTGAACTCCGGGAGTTGGTGATGGACAGGGAGGCCTGGCGTGCTGCGATTCATGGGGTCACAAAGAGTCGGACATGACTGAGCGACTGAACTGAATGACTATTATGGTGAGTGATTTAAAAATAATAAAAAATGACAAGAAAGAAGGTTATTTACCAAAGAAATATGACAATAGCTCCTGAAGACTACCTCCTTTTAACTCCTTCCCTTCTTAAGTGAGAAGGACCTCTTGGGGTCTTGGGGACAGGGACAGGTCCTTCCCCATACCCTCTGCTTTAGCTCCTCTCTGAAGTGCCTAGTTTTTGATGTGATTTCCGGAGTTGTTTTGCAGATGAGAAAATCCCTCACCAAATAGAAAATGTTAATTACTCGATGACCAAGAGCACATAACCCAAGGCCTCCTGAAGCCTAGAGACTGTCAATATTAACCTCTATTACACCACCCTGTTACCTCACCATCAGCCAATCAGAGAATTGTGTACAAGCTGATCACATACCCTGTGACCCCTATTCCCTCATCTGGCTTTTAAAAGTGCTTTGCTGAAACCCTTCAGGAAACTCAGGGTTTTTAGTACAGGAGTCACCCTTGCATGGCCCTACAATAAAACATTCTCTGCTCCAAACTCTGATGTTTCAGCTTGTTTGGCCTTACTGAACTTGCACTAATACTCTCACCAGAACAAACAAAAAACACCTAGAATCATGAAATAGAACCATGACCTGAGAGAAAAGGTAAATGTACAACATTGTCATCTACATGTGTGTTTACACAGAAAATTTTTTGAGCACACTTGGCCCTGAGAGATAACATAGCCCAGTGGTTTGCAATTCAGAATGTGCATTAGAATACCCTGGGAAACTCATACCTAATACACATTTCTCAGAAATTCTGATTCCCTTAATCTGGGTTTAAGTCCTTGGAAGTCAGAGGTTTCAGAAACCTCCAATGGTCAAAAGCTTCCATGTGGTTATGGATAAGAACCACTGAGTGGGGCCAATCTCTTCCTTTTACAAATGAAAAAATAGTGAATAGAGAGCTCTATAACTCACTGAGGCTGATCATTGGCAGAACCAATGCTAGATTTCAAGTTCACTTTTCTTCCCACTTAACACTTTTCACCCTGCTGGGGCCTAGGAAAGAGTCTTATTTATTTCCGATACCCTTTAGCCTTGTCTGCATTTAATAGCACTAGTCTATGGTAGGTGTTTAATAAATATTAGTTGAATAAATCCATATCTCTTGCTAATTGCTGATATTAGCCATATGGGAAAAACCTGTCAGTGGAAGATGGATATTCAAAATACCATGAGTTCCCCAGAGTTTCAGAGCATTGAGAATGTTTCTCATTGTGTTTTTAAATCCAACAAGCTGTCCTTACATAACCCTGGAAACTGCAGTGACTTCTGCCAGTTTCCATGGTACCAGCTAATTGTAGAGATTTTAGGGCAGGTTGGGGATGCTGCTGCTGCTGCTAAGTCGCTTCAGTCGTGTCCGACTCTGTGTAACCCCATAGATGGCAGCCCACCAGGCCCCACCATCCCTGGGATTCTCCAGGCAAGAATACTGCAGTGGGTTGCCATTTCCTCCTCCAATGCATGGAAGTGAAAAGTGAGTGAAGTCACCCAGTCGTGGCCGACTCTTAGCGACCCCATGGACTGCAGCCTACCAGGCTCCTCCATCCATACCTAAGGGTATATCTGGGGTTGGAAAGGAGACTGCAGAAATCTTACACCTGAGCCACACTCAAAAAGAAGGAAAAAAATAAAAAATCCATTACCAGATTTTACTAGGACCTACAGCAGGCTTTCAAATGTGGGAATATGGGGATGGCATGGAGTTTTTCCTGGACTTAGACACAGATCCACATAGAAAGTACTAGTTGATGAGGAGGAGAGACAGCTTGGTTTGCAGGACAGTGGCATCCAGAAAGAGCCTACACAGGGGTGGTGTCTACTTGGTACGATTGACAACCCAGCTTTTCTCTTCAGAGTTCTTATCAGCACTTAGGGATTTTATTTCCTCTCAAATTTCATGGGCCTGGACCCATCCAGGAGGATTTCAATTCTGTAGAAAGAGTGGAGATCTGACACATCTGAGTAATTTAAAGAGACTGACAATAATCTTCATCTCTCACCCTTAAGGTTAATGTCCCCATAGAGCTCCACAGAGAGCTCAATCTTATGTTTACTAGCCTGTCTCTGTATTATGTAAATTGCTTAAGAAGTGGTTACAACTAAGGCTGTATCAATCATTGATATTTTTAGATAATGAGTGAATAAGTTTCATCACTTGCTTTCCTAAAAAGTAGTTTTGGTAATGCGTGTGTGGTCATGTGCTCAATCCTACCCAACTCTTTGCAGCCCCATGGTCTGTAGTCCGACAGACTTCTCTGTCCATGGGATTTCCCAGGCATACTGAAGTGGGTTGCTATTTTCGCCTCCAAGGGATCTTCCTAGCCCAGAGATTGAAACTACATCTTCTGCATTTCCTTCATTGGCAGGCAGATTCTTTACCATTGAACCACCTGGTAATTATTACAAAAACAATAATGGATTTCTAGCTGTCTTTCACTCTGCCAACCTGTAGAAAACACAACAACTTAAGTTTTCACAGTGCTTTCCAGTTGACTACGTTATCACTTAGTCATTTATTGTAGTATGTCTCCTTTCTATGGATGAGAGAAATGAAGTTATCTCTCTTGACATTCTCTTCTATCATCACCCTTGATGAGGAAGAAGCACAGTTGGAGAGCAGTAGGTCATTCCAGTGGGTGGAGTTACTCAAATACTTGACAAGTGGCCCAGAGGCACCATAGCTATTTCCCAGGAATACATGGTAAGTTGGATCCTATCCTGAGCCATCTTGTCTTCCATGCAAGGCAATCTTGAAATAAATGATTAAAAAAAATAATAAACTGACTAAAGATTTATATTAAAAACAATTTATTGAAAAAGAGTAATGCTTTATACAAATTCCCATTACAAACCCCTGAAATATCTATCCGTTTCCAAGTAGGGTAGTAGAGTACAAAAATATCAAAGTCAGACAGATTCTGGTGTCACAATTCTGTTGCCCATTTTGTACTATGGATATCTTTTCAGAGTTTACCAACTAGTAATCACATGTATTAATACTTGCCCATCAGTAGGATCTATGAAGGTAGCTGAGATTCTTTGAATTACACATTTTAGGAGCACAGACTTTCAGGTTTGGAAGACACACTAAAATTTACTAGGTTCAAGTACTATGATTCAATCCTTTGGATAACTTCCTCTAGGTGGTTTCACTATGAGTTATATTTCTAAACTACCTATCCTAGCCATGTTAGCTGCCAGCTAGTAGCAATACCTCTGATGACATCACTTAACCAATATCCATCTTGTATACCCTTACAAGTTATTAAAACTCAAAAAATCTTCCATTCTTTGGTCAACACTTAAACTTCCGTTTTACCCATTACATCTGCAAACTTGTTCTAGGTCAAGTCTGCACTCCTGAAAGGAGAAAATCTTAGCCACACAAAAAGCATCAGGCCACCTTGATCAAAGAAAACTAAGACTTCCTTAAAGTTTTTTTCACTTAGCAAGCTGAAATTCATTTGTCTCCTCACTTATGAGGTTGGTTAAGACAGGAAATCAATTTCTTAAAATTTCTCTTTTCAGTCATTTGAAAAATAGTCTAAAATCTATGTGCTTAAATTCTTTAATTCTTTCCCCCAGTACAATACTTTTCATCTTACAAAATCACATTTACGTGTATCCTGTCTCACTGGATCCCCTCAATAGCCCTGTGAGGTAGGCAGGTCAGGCATTACAATCCTCTCTTTAGAAATGAAGCAATAAATCTAGGGCAACCTGTGCCTTGCCCAAACTCACACTGTAATTGATAGCACCAAGACTCATCAAGTCTCCAGACACGGAAGTCAACACCCTTTCCATTACAACATCTTGCTGAAGTGAAGGAGTTATTTTCCACAAACTGGAAAACTAAGAGCAATTGTTAAAATGGAACAGAGTGCCAACAAAATGGTGGCCACAGCTGAAAGGAAGGTACAGGCCTGAGGAGAGAGGAAGGTGCCTAACCACGAGAAGGCCTGTGTGTAGGTTTGGTTCAACGACTTCTTAACAGCCAATTTAGCAAACAGAAACACTACTTAGGCATATTTCATGTTCAAAGAATGAGCATAATATCAACTAATTAATACTTATACCACTCTACCAGCTGGTTAAGTATCATTATCTCAATTTGACAGATGGGAAAAGAGGAGAAAGATTAAGTGACTTGCCTATAAGCTACAGAGAGAATATTTGTCATCAGAGTATCACTATAGAAATTCGAGTACTTCATTCAAACAGTCTGTTCCTCTCTGGGAAGAGGTAAGCTATACAAGAAAACAATACAGTTAAGGAAGGGGACAAGAATAAGGTAGTTTGGGAGGGCATATAACTGAATAAGTAGCTCAAAAAATTTAATCAATAGAATTGTGTTACAATACTTGGAAAAGCAGCACACAGTTCCTCAATGGGGCAAATATTTTCAAAGCAAATAAGTGTGTTACAGGTCAGGGTACAGGAGGCGTATGGGAAGGTCAACAGGAACATGTCATCTAGTCACACACAGAAAGATTTGCTCCCAAAGCTCTGGTCTGCAAGAGACTCTTATTGACTTCAGGAATTAAACTATAGGCATATAAAATGTGTTATCAGATTCAAGAGTTAAGCTCAACCTCACAAAAAACAAAGGCATGAAGAATGACTGAATGCTGAAAAAGCAAGTGCTAAAAGATCATGGTAATAAAAAAATATGATACAAACATTTAAAGAGGGCACATGTGAAGAACTGAAATAATTCATACTTGGTAAAGCAGGTCAGGTCTTCTGTGAAAGACACTAAAAGCTGATGAAGGAGGGTAAATGATATTTGACCTATTATGTATGTGTACATAAAGAAAGAAGAATTTGAAAAATAGCAAATAAATGACTTAATCAAGAATTAATTTTTTTTTCACTTTTTAGATACATTTTAAGAATGCTGGTACCAATACAATGAGAATAAGAATTCTTACTAATTTTTTTATAGAAAAAACATGTTTATGTACATATCTATATATATTTAAGGAATGCTATCTCCCCTCATTTGAGATGATTACTCAGTGGGAAGCAGTAATACAAATGGAAAAGGCTTCCCTTCTGTATTGAGGAAAGGAGATAAGGCTAAGTCATTTTTAGCAATGGATATTTAAAAAAAATATGTTTTTTGTTGTAATACCACAGTTCAGACTACAAGAGTCAAAAGCTAAGATCTTAATGTCAATGCCAGTATTTCAATGTCCATTTCTTGTTGGTTCCAACAGGATTGTCAGCTTTCGCTTCTATGTCACACATAGTCTTTCCCACTGGAAGGTGCTGGCTTGGGATAGGGCCTGGGTGTTGGGTAAGATGTTGTTTTCCGGGGACAGGAGCAGCACAGCAGGGCACCTCCCAGAAGGCAGAGAGAAGCAGCAGCCCAGCCAATGAAGAGAGCCTGACCAAATTCATACCTAAAAAAAAAAAGGTGATTCATTTGCTTAATCAATGAACCATTGGAAACTTCTCTAATTAATTAAAGAATGAAATCAATATCACACTCAGATTGTTTTCCACTGGGAAAAAATCCCCTGTGATCCCTTTAAGTTTTATGAAGTACTTTAAGGTTTGTGAACACACACACGAGAACATTCACATTGCAGTTGTTGACAATTTGCAACAGTAGATCAGGCAATTTGGCATGTAACACCAGGTTAATTACGCAAATATTTCCAAAGACTTTTCCATGTGTAGGAGACTTTTAAAGTATGCTACATACCTTAAAAGTCAGGTTTGGAATATGGTTCCTAGGCTAAAACAACAAGTCATGCTATCACCAAGTAACAACAGTATTCTATAAAAAATAAAACAAAAAAAAACTACCAGAGTGTTTTGGAGACTATTAGACTTTTCAACAGTTAACCCCTGATAAACACTGAAATCTGATCTATGGTTTTGCAGAAAAAACTCCTAAACAACCCATAGATTGTTCTAGATTAAGTTGATGCAGGTGGATGTATTAAGCCATACTTCTGGGAGAAGATCTGTGACCGACGGTCGACAATAAGGAAAGAGAAGGGTCAGATCTAGAATGATAAGGTCTGAGTTTGAATCCTGATGCAAACTCTCAGCTGCTGAATTGTGGGTCATGAACTCAATGTGTCAACCTCAGAGGCTGCTTCTCTTAAAGCCCAATGATCCCATCTTCCTCACTGTACTGCTTTTAGGATCATGTGAGACGATGTAAGTAAGTATACAGTGCCTGGCAATTTATAAAGTGCTTTCATATCCATTACTGGTAAACTTTTAGCCTATTGACCTCCAGCAGTTTCTGTCCCTACTTTGTAGTCTTACGGGATAGGTTCCAACAACATCCTGGCAGTATGTGTTTTCTTATACATGAGTGACTATAAACAAAGAAGCACACCTTATCTCTCCACCACTAGCATTTTTCATCCATTCATCTTAGCACTCAACAAACAATAATTACATCTTAACATCCCAACTCTGAATATAGTTATTAGGCTTTAAAGAAGTGAACACAGTGACACAAAGAGCCTTGTCTCTGATCAAAGGGTGTCATTACATGAGAGCCAAGTGTCAGCTCTTTAACTTCCCAAACTTGCAATATTAAGAAGGATGATCTTTCTAAAATTATTTTATGGACGTGATGAAACACAAAATTTCATAGTGGTAACTCATCCTTTTCATAAATAAAATTGTTTTTTCCATAAATAAAATTGTTAGGAATGAAGTTTCTGTTAAAGGTTATTAACCTCTATAATAGAACTGTTTTTTTGATCAATCATAAACTGTGTTTAGTTACAAATAATCACAATTAAGTGTTGTATCAGAATATACTTCAAAAGTGAAATTTCAAATCTATTGGTGTCTTTATTAATATTAAAAAAATTAAAAAATATGAAAAAAGGTCTAGCATACATTTGGAAAGTATACACCTTTTCTACTTTGAGGTTTATTTTGTCATCAATACATGCGATTAAAGTAATTATCAAACTATTTTTAACATGTCACAGGCCATTCAAGTTATTTTCAATTTTGGCAAAAATTCAATAAAATGCTGGATAGCAAGTCTGGGAAGTTACCATAGTAACTGGTCTTTGCAGAACATAAAAGGGTATTTTCTCAGAGAATAAACAATTTTATATGTGACTATCATTACCTGGCATTGACCGGGGTCATGGGGTCATAGAATTCTTGAACAATTCTATTGCCATACCATGCTGTGGCAACTAAAATAGCCAGACCTATGGAAATTCAAAACAAAAGACTGTTAATCACCATGAAACACTGAGCATAAATGCATGGCTCATTAAATTTATAAGTATTTTACAAGAATAAAATTTCATCAATAATGCTGACATTTTAAATTTAGTCCATTTTAATTCAGATGACATTAATTTAGGATGAACAGAGGTTCAAACATGATTTTGTATAAGTGTTCTCTTAAGACAGACAAAAATACTAGGTTGGAGTTAGGCACTTGACTGTTCATGTCATCTTATTCACTTACAGTTTAAGGTCCCTGGCACAAATAACATTCTTTTGGAAACATTCAGGAGATTCATGTCATTTAAGATCTCTTTAATATAGATTGTTATAAATTAGTGTGCTAGACTACTTTTGATAAAACCAAAGTCCTTATTAGTAAAGCTTACAAAAGGGAAGATGAAAACTCCTCTACATTCTTCTTGGCCAAAATGCAAAATTCACATTTCTGAAGGATCAAAATGAATGTAAATAGCTAGATAGCAGGAACACACTGGACCTGGATCAGAGTACACCAATCACCTAAATCCCTACACCCCTATTGGCCAGATGTTCCAGGTCTTGCCATGAGATTCACTGAGGTGCCACATCAGATCAATGTATGCAGCACACTCTCAATTTCTCATGCCTCTCACATTTCAGTGCCTGTGTGCATGCTCAGTCTTTGTCTGGATTGTAGCCTGCCAGGTTCCTCTATCCATGGGATTTTCCAGGCAAGAATACTGGCGTGGGTTGCCATTTCCTTCTCTAGGAGATCTTCTAGACCCAGTAATTGAACCCACATTTCCTGTATTAGCAGGTGGATTCTCTACCATTGAGACACCTGGGAAACCCCACAGAAACCACTTAGTCAAAATAATCTACTGTATCATTTATTAAAATAAGTATATAGTACCTCAATCTTTTTATCCAAAGAACTTAAATAATTTCTTTTTATAGTCTGGGCTTAGGGGGCACTAGTGTTAAGGAAAACGCCTGCCAATGCAGGAGATGTAAGAGACACAGGTTTCGATCCCTAGGTCAGGAAGAACCCCTGGAGGAGGGCATGGCAACCCACTCCAGTATTCTTGCCTGAAGAATCCCAGGGACAGAGGAGCCTGGCAAGTTATAGTATATAGGGTCGCTATAGGGTTGCAAAGAGACACAACTGAAGTGACTTAGCACACAGTCAGTCTAAAAATTCATCAATTTAGACAGATTAATATTTCTATGCTACACCCACTGCCCTCTTCCTCCTACAAAAAAAGTGGTCCAACCTAATTGCCTCTAATACTTGAAAGAAAACACTGTTGCTTTTGGCTGCTCAGTAGAAAATATGAATACTCTGGAACTTGGCAACCCTCACTCCTAGGGAGTCTGTGAGACTGCACAGTGGTGGACAGGAGTAACTAGAAGATTAGCAGAGGACAGGTTCTACTCAGTAAGTGTGTTCTTAGCCTTTGGTGTAAAACCTAAGTGTTGGGAATAAAATGCTCTGCAGTAGTAATTTGAATAGTCTGTAACCAAATGTTTAGTAAAGCCACAGGCATTCTTCCTTCATTGTTCATGAAATCCACATACTTTTCTTAAAGAGAAAATGAGGAAAAAATCTAATTCTAGTTTTTCCTAGTGGTAGACTATACTACTAATGTCATTTCCAAAAACAATAGACTCCCATATATAGTTTATGTAATAGTCTTATTGTTGCTGTTTAGTCTTTAAGTCATGTCTAACTCTTTGTGACCCCATGGACGATAGCTTGCCGAGCTCCCCTGTCCATGGGATTTCCCAGGCAAGAATACTGGAGTGGGTTTCCATTTCCTTCTCCAGGCAATCTTCCCATCCCAGGGATCAAATCCATATCTCCTGCATTGGCAAGCAGATTCTTTATAGTTGAGCCATCAGGAAAGCATATGTAATAGTCTATTTCAAAACAATAGACACCTACTATATATGACATATAATAGTCTATTATTTTATATACACACACAATTTTATATGCACACATTATCTTATTTAATATTAACTTTATTATAAGACTTTACAAATGAACTGTCATGTCCTGTTCTGGCTCTCATTTTCTCAAAGGTCACATAATAAGATTTGAATAAAGCAATAAATACATATTTATTTTCTATGGAGAATGTAACCTCACTCTTTTATCAAGGTTTTTATTCCAAGACTTTTCTGTATTATTTTCTTTTTTTAACTCATTTTTTCTCATTTCCTACCATTCCAACATTCCACCTGAACTCCAAATGCCCTTTCTCCTCATTGATCTATGGGTAAAACCTGTTCATTCCAGAATCAGTACTGCTTACATGGAATAATGTCCTCCACTTCCTCCAATAATCCCAGCCCTATTCATTCCATTCATTTATTCCTGTATGATTATACCTTCTTCATGTTCTCTCTCACCATTCCCCATCTTTCCCATGTAGTATCAGTAGAGACACCACAGAAATTTTCTGAATTACACAGAATTGGTTCTCAGTATTTGCTAGATAGAAAAAAATCTCTCCCTTCACTTAAGGAGACTGTTTCTAATGAATCACTTGGCACCTGAAACCTCAGGGAATAGACCTATCCGCTGTGAATGTAGATCTCAGATTTTTATGCAGTTCCCATTTGAGAAAGTGAAAGTCAACTGGGTTTAAAGTTTCTATGTCTTCATATTTTAAAGGAACTGAATTCAATTGATTCAAGAGCAATAAAGCCAACGTGATCTAAGGAAGCCAAAAACTAGACCTTAAAAAACATCAGAAAGAGTTTAATAAGGTCTAAGAGGGACAGGGCCTCTCTTACCTGAAATAAGAAAGATCACGCCCCCAAAGACAGCCATCCGCATCTTCTGTGCCTCGTCGTCTTCCATGCACTTCATACACTTCATGCCAACGGTGGCCACAAAGATGGCTATTAGTCCCAGCAGGATGCCAATCACCATCAAGGCACGGGTTGCTTGCAAAGTGCCTGACAAAAAACATTTTAGAACATGTAACAATCATGCCTAGACCAACAAGAGAAGAGTTGTAGAAGACCACGTATATTTCAATGTTGTATGGAAGACAGAAAACAACCAGGAGTCAGGAGACCCCAGTTCCAGTGATGCCTTTGCAGGAAACCCACACAGTTTCTCCTCCGGAAAAACAACTATCTGGCTGAATGATGAATAAGAATTCCTCCAGCTCTAACAGTTTATGTTTTCAACATTAAATTCAAAATCCTCTGAAAAATAATTAATGATTTGGTTGAATAGGCTTATAACACATTGTTAATTCTTACTACTGGAGAATTTTAATTCTGAAATAACAATCATACATTATCCTTAATGTTAAACCATTTATACTTTAAACGGTTTACAATATATCTTGGTAGCAGTCAACAGCTTTACACTCCAGTCATCAAGCTGGGGAAAATCTGGGTGGGTGAATTTGGAAGACAAGAAATGAATTTCTCATAGATTGTCTTGGCTGGATAAGCAACACATAAATCCAGTAATGGGGGTGGGGTGGGAGATCTGAAAACCATTTTCTCAGAACAAAACATAATAGCCTTTGAGATGTTATTTTGGAACACAGTAGGTTTATATTCAGAAATATCACTGGTGTTTAAAACCATTTAAATTACTATGTTGTAAAATGGCTGACAATTCAATGTAGCACTTCTTAGGATTCCACTAATTTTCTAATTTCTTGTTCTTGTCATTGGTATACTAAGTCATGATCAAATATATAGGGTTAGGTTTGAGATATGCCAGTAAATATATTAAAGAGTAAAAGCGTGTTGCCATCCCTATGGCATAAATTCTCAAAGAAATTCTCAAAAAAATCTGAGGCACAGATTCTCAAAGAAAAGTGAGTTGTAACTACACTGGTTAGATGAGTTTAACTTTAGATTTATTTCCACCATCAAATAAAGATCATTATCTCTTTGACAGTGTTAACATATGACAAGTCTTTATGCAAATATAAAAAATATTTACATTGTAATAACAAAGTGTGCTATTTTATGGGTAAGCCAGTTACTATTCTTTGGGACCATGTTTTTATTATGTAAAGTATGAATGATGATATCTGTAACCAAGAAGTTGGAACAATTGACTTCCTAATGGTCTCAAAACTAGATGACATGATAGAAAGGTTTTATATCTCAGTATCTAATTTAGACTTAGGCTCAGTGTCAGTATTTTTAGGGTTGAGAATTTAGGCTAAAAATCATAATTAATGGTAAAGATTTCTAAAACATCAATTTATTTAAATTTGTTAATATTTCCATCCTTGCCATAGTCAGGCAATCTATGATAAAATCATAGTAACCTCTTTCTGAAAGTATTAAAGACATTTTTTGACTGTATATGAGAGATATTTGGGAAGCCAAGATAAATTTTTACTTGATTTAATTACAAAGCAAACCAAAGGCATTCTCATGCTCCCCTCATTGATTCACTTCCCCATAAATGCATGTGGGCAAGTGTGCACCCAACTTATACACTTATTTGAAGATTGAAGGTTGGCACACGAATTTCTGAATCAAAACATGTTTCATGGATCATGGGTTACCAGGAACTATCAGTTCAATTCAGTTGAGTCGCTCAGTCGTGTCTGACTCTTTGTGACCCCATGAACCACAGCATGCCAGGCCTCCTTGTCCATCACCAACTCCTGGACTCCACCCAAACTCATGTCCATCGAGTCAGTGATGCCATCCAGCCATCTCATCCTCTGTTGTCCCCTTCTCCTCCTGCTGTCAATCTTTCCCAGCATCAGGGTCTTTTCAAATGAGTTAGCTCTTCACATCAGGGGGCCAAAGTATTGGAGTTTCAACTTCAGCATCAGCCCTTCCAAAGAACACCCAGGACTGATCTCCTTTAGGATGGACTGGTTGGATCTCCTTGCTGTCCAACGGACTCTCAAGAGTCTTCTCCAACACCACAGTTCAAAACCATCAATTCTTCAGTGCTCAGCTTTCTTTATAGTCCAACTCTCACATCCATGACTACTGGAAAACCATAGCCTTGACTATATGGACCTTTGTTGGCAAAGTAATGTCTCTGCTTTTTAATATGCTGTCTAGGTTGGTCATAACTTTCCTTCCAAAGAGGTAAGCGTCTTTTAATTTCATGGCTGCAATCACCATCTGCAGTGATTTTGGAGCTCCGAAAAATAAATTCTGACACTGTTTCCACTGTTTTCCCATCTATTTCCCATGAAGTGATGGGACCAGATGCCACAATCTTCATTTTCTGAATGTTGAGCTTTAAGCCAACTTTTTACTTGTCTCTTTCACTTTCATCAAGAGGCTTTTTAGTTCCCTTTCACTTTCTGCCATAAGGGTGGTGTCATCTGCATATCTGAGGTTATTGATATTTCTCCTGGCAATCTTGATTCCAGCTTGTGCTTCCTCCAGCCCAGCGTTTCTCATGATGTACTCTGCTTATAAGTTAAATAAGCAAGGTGACAATATACAGCCTTGACGTACTCCTTTCCCTATTTGAAACCCGTCTGTTGTTTCATGTCCAGGAACTATAGCTGCTTATAAGATTATTGTGAAACCTCCCTTGGAATCACAAACGACACTCTGGTATGAAGAGAAAAGTACCAAGGACTCCATAATTATGGTGTGTCCTTCCTTCTGGTTTGCCAACAGTTTTGCAAAGGCAATCATGCTCAGAAGGAAAATAAAAAATAAAATAAATAGCCTCTTCTACATAAATAACCTCTTCTACAGAAACAGAGATTTCTTATCGGGTCCTAAGTGCCACTCAGAAAGAAAGCATTTCAGTCAAAGGAACACTGGAAAAGGAGATGCTGAAAGTCACAGAGATGATTCACGTGGAGGACAGGGTGACCACTCATCCATTTTGGCTGACTCTCTAGGTTTTAAAACTACAAGTCCTGCCTTCTGAGACGGTCTTCAATCCTGGCAAACTGGGAAAGCTAGCCACTATTGGAGGATGTTTGGATGTGGAAAGTAAAATGAAAAGGGTTAGCAAGGTAAGCAGAAGGCATTTATCAAGTACGATTTTGCAAGCTAGGGAAAGGGTTTTGGAGTTTATTCTAAATGTGAGCAGAAGCCATTTAGTGTCTTAAAGGAGGAATGAAAAGATTTTTTACCCTGTCTTCCTCTGACAGGGTAAAAAATATGTATAGCGTTTTACTTCTCTCAACTACCTTTTGCTCTGTCTGTCTATTAAGCTCAATTTTCCAACCTTTATTCACCACTTTGGTTGCTTTCTCTGATGTCTAAGTTTTCTACTTTGAGTTGTAGGGCTTCAAACCAGATCCAGCTTCTATAACCGTTCTGATCTTTACTTCATGTATAAACAGCAGGCCACCAGCCCAGCAGGTCTGAGCGCTTGGATCACAAGGTACTCTTCACGAGGAGTCTGCTGGGCCTCAAGCTCCTGAGTCAGGCCTGCATAAAACCACCCAGGCAGAGAGCGTACGTGGATCAACCACTTCAGGGCTCCACCTGCACTCGCCTGGGATTATCTCGTTTTCACAGTCTTCATCTCGGAGTCTGTTCTCCTTTCAGTTCTCAAAGAAAACACATTTAATTCACACCCCATTTATTCTTTCCACTACTTTACAAAATTTCTAAGGGGAAAGGAACAGATATTTTGTTCTGTGTGCTACAAACCCTAGTAAGTCTTATAGTATAAAGAATTATATGCATAATGCACAAAAATAATGGAGAAAATGGGGGAAAACCTATACTCAGGAATCATATAAACCATATATTGCAAGGAGATCATATTTCATTTTAAAAAATCTGATAAAAAGCAATACTGTTATTTTGTGAAGCAGTATTTTTTCATTTACGTCTTGACATCCACTGGCTTAGGAGATGTCTGTATTTTACAATACTAGATGGGCATCAAACACATAATCTCATCTTGCATCACTGGAGATATTTGGATGAATTCTTAACTATAGTGATATGTGGGGAGAAATGTAAACATAGGGAAAAAAGGCTGAGAATCATAACAGCATCAAAACTCACTAGTTGGGCACATGTAATGGTGGATTACAAGTCAAAGTAAGCAAGTGTTACAAGTTATGAGGGTTTTACATGCAGATAGAATCTAAATTGCACAGTTTTAAGCTGGAACCAGATGAATCCTTCAAATTAACATTTTATAGAAGTCTTTTAAGTCAGAGAGCTAAAATATGTAATTGTGGGCTCCTTGATAACTTGGCCAAATATTTGTTCATATTTCTATTCAAAGCACTTAACAGTACCTCGCAAGCTTCATGGATTATTCAATCTGGGATCAATTAATTTAAATTTTAATATGTCTTTATCTTTTAAAAATTAATATATAATAGGTAAAAATACCTTTTGTGTTAAGCTTAATTTTTGAAATAACACTGAGAAACACCTCTTAGAAAGCCTCAAGATACTAAAATCTTGCTACATAAAGCCAGATCTAGTTTAGATTATTAAAAGCTAGAAATTCACCTACAGAGAAAAAAAATCATACTTTTTGTTTAACCGAATCTAATTTTAAAAAATTTTCTAAATTATGCATCTAATGAGCTTCCAAGATGAAGTTTTTTTTCTGGTGGAACAATGACCAGCAGGGCAGAGAAGTTGAGAAATATTTGAAAGCTACCAAATATTTTAGGCCAGAGAGATAAAGTCTTGAACTATTAACTCTGAGTTGACCTGAGTGGCTCCAGTCTGAAGCAAGTATGTTTCTTTCTGGCCCATTAAATTTGCCTCTACAATATTATTACCACCGATTAAAGCTGTCTTTGGAGAAAATGGTTAGCGAACATTCAAAAAGGTACACTATTTATTGTTCCTCATAATTATTCAGCAGTACATGGAGAAGGCGGTCTTTTAATTACACTTAGCTAGACTGATAATCTTGAGATTAAAGACTCCCTAAGGAGTTCTTAACACTTGCAACCTGAAAGTATAATTTGAAAACATACTTACAAAGATCTCTACTTACGAGACAAGAAATGAGTTAGAAGTTACTGATCTACTACAGTGAGGTTAATCTACATAAGCGTAGAAAGACAAGCAGAGACAAGTCAGTGGAATTTTTTTTTTTTTTTCTAAAGCATTTCTAAAGTCTTACTACACAAGCAGCAGAACTTCTTTAAATACCTGGCATTGTTCATGCTATTTACTAGCCATATTACTATATTATTACCCTATTATATGTCATAAATAAAGAAGATTTTAATTATATCTCTATCTTCATGCAGTCCCTCTTTGTATCAAGTTGCTTAACAAGTATGAAGTAGATAAACTGACCACTGGGTGACTAGAACAAAAATCCTCTTTTCTCTTCTGCAATTAAATGAACTCATCACAGACTGTTACAGAGCTATACTCCCATGACATCTTCACTTATTAAATTGTTCACTTTTAGTCAAGTTCAAAGTTTCTCAAGAGTCTTCACTGTTAGCATTTCCATTTGATTGATGTATGAACTGGTGGCCACTGGGTGTGCCTTCAAGACTCCAGCACAGTCAATAACTGTGGTCTGGGATAAGGCAGGACTTAACCACTTTTCAGGATGTTCCAAACATTTTTGCTATCTTTGTTTCTTAAGAGAAATTGTCTCATGATTAAATGTACACTTCTCTGTTAATTCTGTGCCACTTAGTCATCACTCCAATCAAGGAAGCCTAAACTCTGCCACTTGCCTATGTCCTTTGCATCACTGAAATTGGTAACAAAGACTGTTGGCACTGAAAGGAATCAACACTTGCACATTATCCATCATCTTAGCTGCATTTCTAGGAACAAGGATAGGGCCCGGCTCATGCTGGTTGAATGGATGAATGACTCATGTATTCATCTCCCTGTTCTGCCCCACTCTGCCCTACTTTACAAGTAGGGAAACTACAGTCCAGAGGGATCAAGTGGCTCACCATTATAAACATGGCTAGTTAGGGTAGAACCAGGGTCAGAACTGAGTATTCAAGTTTGCATTTGGGTTTTGACTTTCATCATTCCAAAAATCAGAACTAATTCTCAAAACAGATCTGAACACAAATGGCCCCTTAAACACCAGTGGTTCAGCAGGCCTAATGCAGTCTAGAGAAGTGTAAGGAGGTGCCCTCATCTCTGCCTCTGCATCAAAGACCGTCCAAGTCAGTGATTTTATTATTTGATTGAGTCTGACATCATGGTGAGAGTTCTGGGAAACTTCACCAACAACCAATACTCATTAAAGCACACCTACACACATGTGGATTCACGTAAAGCAAGTTGAACAGGCCAGAGGAGCTTGTAAACAAATTACAGAATCCTAAGTTTAGATGAGACTTACAGAGAGTCTAGCCTAACCTCCCATTTGTCTGGGACTTGGATTTTCCCTACAGCATTCCTTCAAAATACTTATTTATTCCTCTGCCTGCACACCTCCCACCATGCAACCTCCTGGGGCAACCCAATCTTTGGACAGCTCTAGCTATTAAAGTCAAGCCAGGAGAAGCAATTAACTAAGCACATGAAATAGGAACTAGCTTGCCAAAAGTTTGAAAAATGAATCAAAACAAGGCAAGACATACAGTTTAATCAAGAAAATCAACTCTATCTGGCACTCTCTTTTGCATATTCCAACTATCAGTCATCAGTGTCAATAAACATCCATTCTTGGATGGAAGTGAAACTGTCTTAGCCATGGTAAAACCACAATCCATGGTGTATTGTTTGCTTACCCAGGAAATTCCCCAGTTACATTTTCATAAACTGCTTTGCAAGAACCATCTAAAGAAGCCTTGCTGTATCTCACTTTTGACATTGCCTTAAGTACACTGTATCCCTTTAGACACTGCCATGAGCTCTTTGCAGCTGACACTAGTTAGAGAAGGGGAACCAGGGATTTTTAACACATCTAGTGCTATAACCTTTATAAATCCCAGAATCTGAGCTGTAAATTGCCAAGTGGGCTCCACTGGCAAAGAGAACAAACTACAATTTTAAGAAACTTCTAAGTTTTTCACCTAAAAGCACTTTGTGGAGTGCAACTTGTTTCAAGGAACACTAGTTATAGGTACAGATAAGCCTGTTCACCTCTGAATATCACAGTACTAAACCAAAAACAGCCAGTGAATCACCTCCCAGGTCTCTACATCAGGTGGGCGTGAGCACAACTGTCCAGGTGGAGAACAGAGACAGGTAGGTTCTCTGGGCTCCATCCAAAGGCATCTAGTGAGTCACTGGCAGGTTGGGAAGTATACCTGTGAGTCAAGGCTTTCTCTTCTGGGAGCCAGTTTTGAGAGAAAGGCCTCAGCCCCACCTTTGATAAACTCTGGCATTAACCAAAAGGAAAATAGGAACTGACATGGAGTTAAAAAAAAAAAAAAATTCATCAGAAAGCAATCTCCAAAATTGGTAGAGGAAAGGTAGTGTTCATATCTTCCATCATAGCTTTAAAAATCATAACAGTTATGATAACTAGGTATAAATGAAAATAAAACATTTTAACACATCATCATGTGTAGGGATAACCTATTTCAGTATTTACAACATGGATTGATCTGATTTCATTTGGCTGCTTAAGGAAGGTAAAGGAAAGTCTATTTGCACACGTTGAAAATGAACTACTAGTACTTCCCTGGTGGTCCAGTGGCCAAGACTCTGCACTCCCGGTGCAGGGGAGCCAGGTTCGATTCCTGGTCAGGGAACTAGATTCCACATGCCACAAGTAAAAGATCCAAGATGCCCCCAAAAAGATCGAAGATCCTGAGTGACACAACTGAGACCCAGGGAAGCTGAATAAATATAATTTGAAAGATACTTAAAAATAAGAAAATGAATCATTTTGATCAGAGGAATCAGAGATCTATCTGGAATTGTCCTTAGAACCATCTCCATCTGGCAGTGCTTCAATTTGACATGCCAAATGCCATACAATTCCTTACACGTATTTATCCATCCATGAGGAGATTCAATGATTATATAAAGTCATATACTTAATGTACTCCTTATATTTGGCATAAAAGAATCCTAATATGGGAACTCTGAAAAGCTGAAATGGCAACACTAAAAACCGCCATGTGTACACTAAGTCACAAATTCCACAGGTACTCGAGAGTTTTAAACAGATTTGGAACAGAGTGAACAACTCTAAAGGGCATGGCTTTTGACGAAACCACACACAGGAGGTGGACAAAGCAACTGAATACACTTGAGCAATGACTTGAACACTGCTTACTGTCAGCACACAAAGGGGACTGGTGGGCAGGCTTGTTTGTCTAGGCAAAGGCTAAGGAAGCTTTTATTCAAGTTAGTTCAAGTGCATGACAGACACAAGTTCAGGACAACTAATGTCATATCTCAAGGAAGCTACTCTGGCCATGAATTGTTATTACCTAAGTAAGCAGGAATTTAATGAATTTCTGACAAAACTCAGAAGTTTTTGTTTTAAAAAACAATAAAAGAAAAAATCCATCCAGTCGCTCTTCCCTCCTCCATATCTAGGACTATTTCTCTCTACATAATCCTGTCCAAACTTATGAAAGAAAGAAGCCAGCATTCGTTACATAGAAATTCCTCTGTGGAAGACAGAAACTCAGAGAAGACCCGCCCTCTCTCTCCTGACCTCTGCATTCATCAGCTGTATCTCCTTAGTGGCTTCATTTTCTCCTTTATCTAATGAAGGGAGATAATTTTGAACTTCTCTTTCTTCTCATCCTTTTTCTACCTGCCACCCACCTTCACTTTCCAAAATAAGACTATACAATCCACCTCCTCTGAAGACTCCTGGTCTGAGAGCTAAACCTTCTGGGGAATCTTAAGAGACTTACTTCTTCAAGGAGTCTTTGGAGGGAAAGACTTCCTCACACTTGTTTAGTCCCTCAGTCGTATCTGAGAGTCTGCAGCCTCATGGACTGTAGCCTGCCAGGCTCCTCTGTCTATGGGACTCTCCAGGCAAGAATACTGGAGTGGGTTGCCATTTCCTTCTCCAGGGGATCTTCCTGACCCAGGGATAGAACCCAGGTCTCCTGCACTGCAGGCGGATTCTTTACCACTGAGCCACTGGGGAAGCCCCCTTCACACTAACTGGATCTCAGAAGTCAAAAGAATCAGAGGATTCAAACTCAAGTGTGAGAAGACACTAGGTTGAGACAGTCTATGTAGGAATCTGATTTCTTCTCATGATAATTCATAGTAAAGATAGAGAAAAAAGCTATATCTAATAACTGGCATTATCTATTTAATTTTACAAACTGGAGAGGCTTTCAGGCTCCAAACTTTTCAAGGCACATCATTTTCTTGTCCTAACCCTACAGTTCTTCAATTTTCACAGAATCTGAGAATGTCCAGGAAAGGCCTAAGAGCTCAAAATCGAGTTTGGCTCCCACTCGCTCAGTTGCCACCCCACTCATGGGTATGTAAGATGAAACTCACACCTTGAGAAGAGTGTCACCTAGGGAGTTGGAGGAAAAATTAGAGCTTAGGTCTGGTTGTCCCTTTTCCCAAACCAGGGTTCTCTCTGCTACCTTATGGCGGGGCACATGATCAGCAGACTTGATCCACTGAAGGTTGACAGACATGTAACCATACAACAGAACCGTTTAATAGCTACTACTCCAAAAGGGAGCCATTTGGGGTTGGGTCCCTGTAGCTCTGACAGTAAGGAATCTGCCGGCAATGAAGGAGACCCGGGTTCGATCTCTGGGTAGGGAAGATCCCCTGGAGGAGGAAATGGCGACGCTATCCAGTATTCTTGCCTGGAGAAGCCCATGGACAGAGGAGCCTAGCGGGGCGACAGTCTGTGGGGTTGCAAAGAGTCGGACACGACTGAACGATTAACATTATACCACCCTGAGTCACAACTGGGGAGTGGGGAAGGCACTCACTGTTCAGATTCAGCAAGGAGTCGAAGACTTTGCACTGGATCTGCCCGGTGCTCTGCGACACGCAGGACATCCACAGCCCCTCATAGATGGCCTGGGCCGTCACGATGTTGTCACTAGCATAGGAGTAAACTTTCCACTGGGGCAGCGCCGTGCTGACGATGGAGCCGATCCAGCCCAGAAACGCCAGGATGAAGCCCAGCAGCTGCAACCCCGCGTTGGCCATGACTCGCTCGGGCGCCCGCGCTGGCTCAGGGGCAGCAGGTGCACAAGGCGGAGTTTGCAGGTGCGCACCCGGGACTCCCGGGCGTGACGGAGCCTAGCGGAAGAAGTTATTTCAGGGACTCCTGCTCCCTGCGCTGACGTCGGAGAAGCTCTGGGACCGGGTCCGGGTCCGGGTCCGGGTCCGGGTCTTGGTCGGCGCTGCGGTTCGGAGGCGAGAAGCTGAGGCTGCTCCCGAACCGCGACTGAGATGCAGACCCGCTGGGCGCCGCGATTTAAAGCAGCTCCGCCCCCGGCCTGACCCGGCCGCCGCGCAGCGCCCTCTGGCGGTTTCCGGGCAGGTTGCTGGAAAACGAGAGGGAGCGCGGGAGCCCGCGATAGGGCCCGAACTCTGGGGGGAAGGTCCTGCCAGCCAAGTAGGGACGACTCGAGGAGGATCAGGTACGCATAGTGTCCCGGTGCTGCTCGTTTCCTGTCTTTTCTCCTCTTGCCTTTTCCTCTGTGAGTCTTCCCAGGCTTTCCGTTCATTCAATCCACATTTATCCAAAAATGACTACGTATGTCTAAACACTAAAAGATGCCAAGATGAAAAATTAAGACCTCAAGGGACGCACAGTTTCATTTTCGACTTTTCCCCCGCTGATTAAAAGACATTTCTATGGCTCTCCACCCCTCTAACCTCCCTCACACACTTTCCTCCCTTTCCGTTCAGCCTCCTCCCCATTTCCCTTTCCTCCCAATGCCCTTTCTTCCCTTCGAAATCTCTTTTAGAATCATAAAAGAAATGTTGATATCTTATTTATTAGGAAACTGAGACTCAGAAAGGAAACGTGAGATCCGTAAGACCATACAGCAAGTTGATAGCATATGCAGTACTCTGGTTCTCAGCCCACTCTGCCCAACTACATCTCAGCTTGACCGAAATATATGTCCTTTGAGCTTCCCTGGTGGCACAGCGGTAAAAAAAAAAGTCTGCCTACCAATGCAGGAAAGGCAAGAGGCACGGGTTCAGTCCCTGGGTCTGGAAGATCCCCTGGAGAAGGAAATGGCAACTCACTCTGGCATTCTTGCTTGGAAAGTTGTATGGACAGAGGAGCTGAGTGGGTTACAATCTATGGGGTCTCAAGAAGTACCTCAGTGAGTAGGACTTGACTGAGCACACACACCCATCCTTATGGAAATACAGCCTACCCTCCCCTACCCCTACACTTGTACACACCCACACCCACACCCAGCCTACCTTCCACCATTCCTACACTTGAACACACACACACACACATCATCATCATCATCATCACCCTCTTTCTCACAGCACTTTGTCTTAGAGCAGTGATTCATTCTCAGAGGGACCTGGCCACCCAGACCCACTGCCCCTCCAAAGGGTGTTTCTCAGATGTTATTCATCAGAGGTGACAGCATCTAAAAAGTCCCCCCAAGTAGAAAGAGACCTGTCCTGGGATTAGAAGTCCAAGTTCTGGCTTTTGCAGTGTGACTGGCTGTGGCCAACACCTCAGATTTTAGCTTATTCAGCCTTTAGTTTTGCTCTGTGGGTCTCTAAAGCTTCCTTCTTTGTAGTTACTCAGAAGTGTACCTCAGATGCTGTGGTTTGGAATAATTAAAATGTTTTCCCAACCTCTTTGTGTGTGTGGTGCCAGTGTGGTGGGAGGAGAAGTTTTATGGTTTTAATAAAAACAGAAGCACCTCCCAGGCAGAAATAAACTTGCAAAAGGGAAAACAAGATATGTTTCAATATTTCCTATGGAAACTGCCAGTTTATAGTAAAGAGGGAGTTAAAAATTTTTTTCATAGTGTGAATGAGAGGGGTGAAGAGAACTCTGCCACTTGGGGGAATGTTGGTGGTGCATGCTATGCATGTGTGAGGTGAGACAGAATATGAGGATCTCTGCACCTTCTGCTCAATTTTGCTGTGAGACTAAAACTACACTTTTAAAAAATATATAAAAAAGCAAAAAACCCCAAGCACCACCACCCTCATTTCCACCTGGCTATCGTCAGATACCTTAGGAAGGTTTAAATCCAAAGGACAAGTCTGCATGGAGATTTAAGGACTAGCAATGAAGAGGGTAGACTTCCTTGGTGGCTTAGTAGTAAAGAATCCTCGTGCAATGTAGGAGATGCAGGTTTGATCCCTGGGTCAGGCAGATCCCCTGGAAAAGGAAATGGCAACCCATTACAGTATTCTTGCCTGGTAAGTCACATGGACAGAGGAGCTTGGTAGGCTACAGTCCATGGGGGTCTCGATGAATTGGACACAATTTAGCAACTAAACCACCGCCACCACCAATGAAAGGGGTAACGCATAAGCTAGATGAAGAGATTTAATTTGGGATAAGCAGGAATTAAGCAAGTGGTGTCCTTTCTTATCTGAAAGCCTCCTCAGACCCTGGGAAGGCTCTCAGGCTGCTCTGTAGGGCAGGACCACATCCAGGCTAAGTCCTCAGAGTCTGGGCCCACAGTTATTAATTCTTTCTATACCTAGATGAATGTTCTGTAGGGTCCTGTGAGACATATCAATCACATTTTATTTATTTATGTGTTAAGGACTGTTAAGCTCAGGGGAGGTTCTCAGACTTTGCTTAGGACTACACCACCATCATGTGAATCAAATAGTCTTATCTTTTTGTTCCAGTCAATTCAGAATTAAGACTATTAAATTTTTGTCTTTGTTTTTTAGATTAGAGTAATAAAGACATGATTTTAATTCAGTGAGTGTATTTGTGCACAGGCCTTTTAATGTACATTAGGACCTGTTTTTATCAACCAACAGTTGTCAGGAATTAGAGGGATGAACTCAGTGGCCACTGTGGCCCCATGTTTTTTGTTTTTTTAGTCCAGGTCTGTGTGAGACTGATTACTTCATGCCCACAGCATATTTGTGAGGCTGTGGTTGATGCTGTTTACTCCACTGTGATCCATGGCATCTCTGGCATATCTAGTCCTGTCTAGTTTTTTGTCCTTCCCTCAGAGCAGATAGATGAGATAATGGCTCACCAGAAATCCATCAACTTAAAGAGGAAAAACAACTTACAGACATTGGTTTTTAAATATGAAGTATAAACAGAGGTTTATATATACCATCTCCTATGTGAGGTGACCATTCAGGTATGACCTAAATCAAATTGCTTATGACTATACAGTAGAAGTGAGAAATAGGTTTAAGGGACTAGATCTGATAGACAGAGTGCCTGATGAACTATGGACAGAGGTTCGTGACACTGTACAGGAGACAGGGAGCAAGACTATCCCCAAAAAAAGAAATGCAAAAAAGCAAAATGAGTGTCTGAGGAGGCCTTACAAATAGCTGTGAAAAGAAGGGAAGTGAAAAGCAAAGGAGAAAAGGAAAGATATACCCATTTGAATATAGAGTTCCAAACAGCAAGAGATAAGAAAGCCTTTCTCAGGGATCAGTGCAAAGAAATAGAGGAAAACAATAGAATGGGAAAGACTAGAGATCTCTTCAAGAAAATTAGAGATCAGTTCACTTCAGTTCAGGTTTCCCTGGTGACTCAGAGGGTAAAGCGTCTGCCTGCAATGCAGGAGACCTGGGTTTGATCCCTGGGTCGGGAAGATCCCCTGGAGAAGGAAATGGCAACCCACTCCAGTATTCTTGCCTGGAGAATCCCATGGACGGAGGAGCCTGGTGGGCTACAGTCCACGGGGTCGAAAAGAGTCTGACAAGACTGAACGACTTCACTTTCACTTTCACCTTGCAGTTCAGTTTAGTCACTCAGTCCTGTCCGACTCTTTGTGACCCCATGAATCGCAGCACGCCAGGCCTCCCTGTCCATCACCAATTCCTGGAGTTCACTCAGACTCACATCCATCGAGTCAGGGATGCCATCCAGCCATCTCATCCCCTTCTCCTCCTGACCCAATCCCTCCCAGCACCAGAGTCTTTTCCAGGGAGTCAACTCTTCATGAAGTGGCCAAAGTACTGGAGTTTCAGCTTTAGCATCATTCCTTCTAAAGAAATCCCAGGGCTGATCTCCTTCAGAATGGACTGGTTGGATCTCCTTGCAGTCCAAGGGACTCTCAAGAGTATTCTCCAACACCACAGTTCAAAAGCATCAATTCTTCAGTGCTCAGCTTTCTTCACAGTCCAACTCTCACATCCATAGATGACCACTGGAAAAATAATAGCCTTGACTGGACAGACCTTTGATGGCAAAGTAATATCTCTGCTTTTCAATATGCTGTCTAGGTTGGTCATAACTTTTCTTCCAAGGAGTAAGCATCTTTTAATTTCATGGCTGCAGTCACCATCTGCAGTGATTTTGGAGCCCCCCAAAATAAAGTCTGACCCTGTTTCCACTGTTTCCCCATCTATTTACCATGAAGTGATGGGACCAGATGCCGTGATCTTCGTTTTCTGAATGTTGAGCTTTAAGCCAACTTTTACACTCTCCTCTTTCACTTTCATCAAGAGACTTTTTAGTTCCTCTTCACTTTCTGCCATAAGGGTGGTGTCATGTGCATATCTGAGGTTATTGATATTTCTCTCAGCAATCTTGATTCCAGCTTGTGCTTCTTCCAGCCCAGCTTTTCTCATGATGTACTCTGCATATGGTGACAGATATACAGCCTTGTGACAATATACAGCCTTGACGTACTCCTTTTCCTATTCGGAACCAGTCTGTTGTTCCATGTCCAGTGCTAACTGTTGCTTCCTGACCTGCATATAGGTTTCTCAAGAGGCAGGTCAGGTGGTCTGGTATTTCCATCTCTTTCAGAATTTTCCATAGTTTATTGTGATCCACACAGTCAAAGGCTTTGGCATACTCAATAAAACAAAAATAGATGTTTTTCTGGAACTCTCTTGCTTTTTCGATGATCCAGCAGATGTTGGCAATTTCATCTCTCATTCCTCTGCCTTTTCTAAAACCAGCTTGAACATCTGGAAGTTCACGGTTCACATATTGCTGAAGCCTGGCTTAGAGAATTTTGAGCATTACTTTACTAGTGTGTGAGATGAGTGCAATTGTGTGGTAGTTTGAGCATTCTTTGGCATTTCCTTTCTTTGGGATTGGAATGAAAACTGACCTTTTCCAGTCCTGTGGCCACTGCTGAGTTCTCCAAATTTGCTGGCATATTGAGTGCAGCACTTTCACAGCATCATCTTTCAGGATTTGGAATAGCTCAACTGGAATTCCCTCACCTCCACTAGCTTTGTTCATGGTGATGCTTTCTAAGGCCCACTTGACTTCACATTCCAGGATGTCTGGCTCTTGGTGAGTAATCACACCATTGTGATTATCTGGGTCGTGAAGATCTTTTTTGTACAGTTTTGTGTATTACTGCCACCTCTTCTTAATATCTTCTGCTTCTGTTAGGTCCCTCCCATTTCTGTCCTTTATCGAGCCCATCTTTGCATGAAATGTTCCCTTGGTATCTCTGATTTTCTTGAAGAGATCTCTAGTCTTTCCCATTCTGTTGTTTTCCTCTATTTCTTTGCAGTGATAGCTGAGGAAGGCTTTCTTATCTCTCCTTGCTATTCCTTGGAACTCTGCATTCAGATGCTTATATCTTTCCTTTTCTCCTTTGCTTTTTGCTTCACTTCCTTTCACAGCTATTTGTAAGGCCTCCTCAGACAACCATTTTGCTTTTCTGCACTTCTTTTCCATGGGGATGGTCTTGATGCCTATCTCCTGTACAATGTCATGAACCTCCATCCATAGTTCATCTGGCACTCTATCTATCAGATCTAGTCCCTTAAATCTATTTCTCACTTCCACTGTATAATCATAAGGGATTTGATTTAGGTCATACCTGAATGGTCTAGTGGTTTTCCCTACTTTCTTCAATTTAACTCTGGATTTGGCCATAAGGAGTTCATGATCTGAGCCACAGTCAGCTCCTGGTCTTGTTTTTGTTGACTGTATAGAGCTTCTCCATCTTTGGCTGCAAAGAATATAATCAGTCTGATTTCAGTGTTGACCATCTGGTGATGTCCATGTGTAGAGTCTTCTCTTGTGTTGTTGGAAGAGGGTGTTTGCTATGACCAATGCCCTTTCTTGGCAAAACTCTATTAGTCTGTGCCCTGCTTCATTCCGTATTCCAAGGCCAAATTTGCCTGTTACTCCAGGTGTTTCTTGACTTCCTACTTTTGCATTCCCATCCCCTATAATTAAAAGGACGTCTTTTTTGGGTGTTAGTTCTAAAAGGTCTTGTAGGTCTTCACAGCGGTACTGGTTGGGGCATAGACTTGGATTACTATGATATTGAATGGTTTGCCTTGGAAATGAACAGAGATCATTATTTCATTTTTGAGATTGCATCCAAGTACTGCATTTTGGACTCTTTTGTTGACCACGATGGCTTCTCCATTTCTTCTGAGGGATTCCTGCCCACAGTAGTAGATATAATGGTCATCTGAGTTAAATTCACCCATTCCAGTCCATTTTAGTTCGCTGATTCCTAGAATGTCGACATTCACTCTTGCCATCTCCTGTTTGACCACTTCCAATTTGCCTTGATTCATGGACCTGACATTCCAGGTTCCTATGCAATATTTCTCTTTACAGCATCAGACCTTGCTTTTTATCACCAGTCACATCCACAGCTGGGTATTGTTTTTGCTTTGGCTCCATCACTTCATTCTTTCTGTAGTTATTTCTCTACTGATCTCCAGTAGCACCTACTGACCTGGGGAGTTCCTCTTTCAGTATCCTATCATTTTGCCTTTTATACTGTTCATGGGGTTCTCAAGGCAAGAATACTGAAGAGGTTTGCCATTCCCTTCTCCAGTGGACCACATTCTGTCAGCCCTCTCCAACATGACTCGCCCGTCTTAGGTGGCCCCACGGCATGGCTTAGTTTCATTGAGTTAGACAAGGCTGTGGTCCTGGTGTGATTATATTGACTAGTTTTCTGTGATTATGGTTTCAGTGTGTCTGCACTCTGATGCCCTCTTGCAACACCTACTGTCTTACTTGAGTAAATTAGAGATACCAAGGGAATATTTCATGCAAAGATGGGCTCAATATAGGACAGAAATGGTAGGGACCTAACAGAAGCAGAAGATATTAATAAGAGGTGGCAGTAATACACAGAACTGTACAAAAAAGACCTTCACGACCCAGATAATCACAATGGTGTGATTACTCACCTAGAGCCACACATCCTGGAATGCAAAGTCAATTGGGCCTTAGAAAGCATCACTACAAAAAAAGCTAGTGGAGGTGAGGGAATTCCAGTTGAGCTATTCCAAATCCTGAAAGATGATGCTGTGAAAGTGCTGCACTCAATATGCCAGCAAATTTGGGAAACTCAGCAGTGGCCACAGGCCTGGAAAAGGTCAGTTTTCATTCCAATCCCAAAGAAAGGCAATGCCAAAGAATGCTCAAACTACCACACAATTGCACTCATCTCACACGCTAGTAAAGTAATGCTCAAAATTCTCTAAGCCAGGCTTCAGCAATATGTGAACCGTGAACTTCCAGATGTTCAAGCTGGTTTTAGAAAAGGCAGAGGAACGAGAGATGAAATTGCCAACATCCGCTGGATCATTGAAAAAGCAAGAGAGTTCCAGAAAAGGATCTATTTCTGCTTTATTGACTATGGCAAAGCCTTTGACTGTGTGCATCACAATAAACTGTGGAAAATTCTTCAAGAGATGGGAATACCAGACCACCTGATCTGCCTCTTGAGAAACCTATATGCAGGTCAGGAAGCAACAGTTAGCACTGGACATGGAACAACAGACTGGTTCCAAATAGGAAAAGGAGTACGTCAAGGCTGTATATTGTCACCCTGCTTATTTCACTTATATGCAGAGTACATCATGAGAAAAGCTGGGCTGGAAGAAGCACAAGCTGGAATCAAGATTGCCGGGAGAAATATCAGTAATCTCAGATAGGCAGATGACACCACCCTTATGGCAGAAAGTGAAGAAGAACTAAAGAGTCTCTTGATGAAAGTGAAAGAGGAGAGTGAAGAAGTTGGCTGAAAGCTCAACATTCAGAAAATGAAGATCACGGCATCTGGTCCCATCACTTCATGGGAAATAGATGGGGAAACAGTGTAAACAGTGTCAGATTTTATTTTTTGTGGCCCCAAAATCATTGCAGATTGTGATTGCAGCCATGTAATTAAAAGACGCTTACTCCTTGGAAGGAAAGTTATGACCAACCTAGACAGCACATTAAAAAGCAGAGACATTACTTTGCTGACAAAGGTCCATCTAGTCAAGGCTATGGTTTTTCCAGTGGTCATGTATGAATGTGAGAGTTGGACTATAAAGAAAGCTGAGTGCATAAGAATTGGTGTTTTTCAACTGTGGTGTTGGAGAATACTCTTGAGAGTCCCTTGGACTGCAAGGAGATCCAACCAGTCCATCCTAAAGGAGATCAGTCCTGGGTGCTCATTGGAAGGATTGATGTTGAAGTTGAAACTCCAATACTTTGGCCACCTGATGCGAAGAACTGACTCATTTTAGAAGACCCTGATATTGGGAAAGATTGAGGGCAGGAAGAGAAGGGGACGACAGAGGATGAGATGGTTGGATGGCATCACCAACTCGATGGACATTGTTTTGGGTGGAGTCCAGGAGTTGGTGATGGACAGGGAAGCCTGGCGTGCTGCGGTTCATGGGGTCACAAAGAGTTGGACACGACTGAGCAACTGAACTGAACTGATGTGTGGTGATGGAGACATAGGGATTTCAGATCACGTTCCCAGGACTGGATTCAGTAAATGCTGGGGTTCCAGACTGTACACTTTGACTCTAAAGCTCGCACCTTTAAACACTGTCCTACAGGAGTTCCCTTGTCAATTAAATCAAATAAGGGTCCTTGGCTTTTAGGGATTAGGCATCATTATCATGTGTTTTTCTCCACACTATGACTGACTTCCTGCTTCTTCCTGTCTCTTCTTAATCTCTGCTGCTGCCCACTAAGATTCTGCACTTTGGGGATCTGGAAGCATGTGGGTAGAGTGTTGCTGTCAAGGAGGGAGATATGAGTGAAAACAGCCAGTAGTCCATATGTGACTAATACATGAGCTCAACCATGATCCTGAGAACAGGAATTAGTGCAAGACATACACAGAGAGACGGAAGGAAAGCTGAGACTATGGGTGAGAGAAGAGACAAAGAAACACAATCCCAAGAGGCAGCATCCCCGAAATGGTGAATGATGAGAAATGCAAAAGTTGTTGCAAGGTAATGGTTTCAGTTAGGGACAATGTGTGTTACTATTGACTTTTCAGGGCATCTCAGATCATAAAAGCAAAGTGGATGAACATATTTCTAAGTAAACAATTGACTTTAGAATTATTTAGCACTCACGAGAAAAATCAGAGCACAATTGTGAAAGTTTAACATGCATTCTAGTATTAGAACATGAAGATTACCAATACTAAGAACATTGGTGCTTTCCTGTCATAACCACTACTTAAAACAGTCCTTTGAATCCCCTTTGGGTTTTAGAGGAGGTAGCAAGGTGTATGGTTTAAAACACAAACATTTGAATCCTAGTTCTATCACTTAGGAGCAGAATAACTTCAGAAAATTTATGCAACATGTTTCAGCATTAGATTTTTCCTCTTTCAAATGAAGAAGTAAAACTTTACTTTATTGTGTTGTGATGTTAGGTAAGCTAATATGTGTACATTACTTCTGACAGTAGTTAGTACATAGTAGGTGAACTCTGGGAGTTGGTGATGGATAGGGAGGCCTGGCATGCTGCAATTTCATGGGGTCGCAAAGAGTCGGACACGACTGAGCGACTGAACTGAACTGAACTGAAGTGCATGGAATGATGGTTATTATATCAAGTAGAACAGATATATTTATTAACCCAGCCACTTATAAATGATACATTTGTTCAGAAAGACTCTTTTTCTTGCCTTCATTCTATTAGAATCTCACTTAATGTCATTCATAGTTGAATCATGGTGACAGGATATGAACTGTTTCTAGCAGGCAGATATAATTTTATGTTCAGAAGTTGAAAAGGCAACAATGAGAGGGGTGGGGGTTTTAGATGAGATGTCTAAGCTCCGTCTCGTGGCCCTGGACAGTTTTCACCTCCGAGTCCTTGGCAAGTGTCCTTGACAAGTACTAAAGGCCAAGGGGCTTTTTCTACAATGGGGTGAGCCAGGAGCAGAGGGAGGATGGAGTCATGGTACCAAATGACTGCAGATCAGCATAGTTTTTCAAGTATTATGTGGGAAAATCCTTAGTTTGTGAGTTGTAACAAGTCTTTGTCTTGTTATGCGGACTTAAGTTTATTTCTTAGGTCCCCCCATAAGCTCCCAGCCTCAAAGATCTATCTCCTTAGAGAAAAAAAGAGGGAGAGAGAAAAAAAGATGGAATTCTGCTATAAAATTGATTCTTTGAATCATAAAAACTTACTTTGAAGCAAGTTGGTGAAGGACTGTTCACTTACTTTATTTGTTTGTGTTCTTCCCCTAAACAGGGAAGGTTTCCTTTTAAACATCAAGGATGTTAGAAATAACCCCCTAGTTTGATAATCAATAATCAAGATCAAATTGTGATATTTTACTTTAAATCTCCTTAATGTAACACTAACTGTATAAGGCAACATTCTCCAGAGAAACAGAATCAATAGGAAATATAGATATAGGTAGATAGATCATCCTTATATTGAACATAATGTTTGACAAGTTATAACATGCTCATGTGTGTTGACTTGTATCTGACTCTTTGTTACCCCATGGACTATGGCCCATCAGGCTCTTCTGTCTATGGAATTTTTCAGGCAAGAATACTGGAGTGGGTTGCCTTTTCCTTCTCCAGGGGACATATCTTCCTGATCCAAGGATTGAAGCTGTGTCTCTTGTGTCTCCTGCATTGGCAGGTGGATTCTTCACCAACTGTTCTAACTTGGAAGAAGTAAGATATTAATAATATCTTATATATATTATAATATTATATGTATATATAGAGAGAAGGATAGATGTATTTCAAATAATTATTTATTTATCCTTTATTCACTCTAATTATTCTTTATTTTAGAGTTGACTCATGAAACTATGAAAGCTGCCAAGACCAAAATTTGTAGAGTTAGGCCAGCAAACTGGAGACTCAGATAAAAGTTGATGTTGAATTCTTGAGTTCTGCAGTCTTGAGGATTCCTTTTTTATCCCCTGAAAAATTAGTTGTGTTCTGAAGGCTTTCAACTGATTAGATGAGGCCTGCCCACATTATGGAGAGAAATCTGCTTTACTCAAAGTTTAGTGATTTAAACGTTCAGTTCAGCTCAGTCGTTTCTAAAAAGGAGCTCCCCTGGTAGCTCAGCTGGTAAAGAATCTGCCTGCAATGCAGGAAATCCCAGTTCAGTCCCTGGGTTGGGAAGATCCCCTGTAGAAGGGATAGGCTACCCACTCCAATATTCTTGGGTTTCCCTGGTGGCTCAGACAGTAAAGAATCTGCCTGTAATGTGGGAGACCTGGGTTCAATCCCTGCAGAATCTGCCTGTAATGTGGGAGACCTGGGTTCAATCCCTGAGTTGGGAAGATCCCCTGGAGATGGGAATGACTACCCACTCCAATATTGTGGCCTGGAGAATTCCATGGACAGAGGAGCCTGGCACGCTACAGCCCATGGGTTCTCAAAGAGTCAGAACATGACTGAATGACTTGCACATCTTTAAAAAATACCTTAACATCAACATCTATACTGGTGCTTGACCAAACAACTGGCTACTACAGCCTAGCCATGTAGAGACATAAGATTAATCATCACACTAAATAATACTAATTTATTTGGATCCTAAGAGCTTTATTTGTATAAACTCACTTAGTACTCAAAAAAGCCAGTAAGTTAAGTTTTGGTCACAACAGATAAGGAAACTGAGGCCCAGATAAGCAAAGTATTAATAGTTTGCCCCAAGTTACACAGCTGGTAAGGGCAGAATTGGCATCCAAACTCAGTAGATCTGGCTTCTGAGGCAGAGGGCTTAGGCGGTGGCCTGCTCTAACCTGAAGCCCATGTTTATATTTATCTCCTTTGTGACTCTTCCAATCACCCATACAGGAACATCCACAGACTGAGCCCTCAACAAGTCTCCAAGTCAAAGTCATATCAGAGTGAATAGCAGGTGCTCAGAAAGTGTTGGATAATTAAGTAAATGAATGAGCAGATGAATAGACTGAAGGAGGAAGGATCTGTAATCTTGACGATTAGGGATCTGAAGCATTACCATGCAATGGTGAGTAAAATCAGTTTTGACTCTCGAAGAGATCCAGATTTTTTGTGGTGTTGGTTGGAGATCAAAACAAAAAGAAATTGCAATGTGATAAAGACTGTAATTTTTAATACCTTGGTCTTTGGGATAAGACTAAATTGATGTGAGACTGCTTTCTTTCTTCATTAGACATAATACTAGATAAGTTAGTTTGTCTCTCCATGCTTATTCTTTGCCATATGTAAAATAAAATAAATAGAGGTAAAGCAGAGAGTTGTGGAAAGGAAACAGATTGATTGAGATTGTGTCTATTGTATGCTGAGCCCTGTACCCAGAACATGGACAACATTTAATCAATGACAGCTATATCGTAAGAACCTTGGTGAGTGTCCCAAGGCCAAAGACTAGAGAGTGTTAGGCTGATTTTATCAGGCTGAACTAAATATTTGAACTAAATTCCCAAGAATTTATACCAAAATGTAGAGCAGAGTTACAGACTGGTGAGCAGCATTTCAGATTTGACCTGAAACAAAAGTTTCAGATTTTTTGTTTGAAGTGCCCAGGAGTTTTCCAAAAATTAAATTCATTTTACCTTTGAAAAATTAGAAGATTCCTCTTTAAAAAGTCTAGAGTCTGATCAAAAAGAGATGGCCATACTGCATAGCTCTAGATAGGCTCTCTGGTTTCCTATTTCTCCACAATGTCTGCTGTTCTTTCTTCATTCATTTATGTGACTTCTCTGGATACTGTAGGCTCTTGATGCCAGTATGCACATAGGAAGTACCCGTAGTAAGTAGCTGAATTGACAGGACCTGTACGCTATGCTAAGGAATGTGGGGTTTATCATATCCTAGGCAATCAGAAGCAGTCACAGAATTTTAAGCATGGACTTGAGCAGATTTGTATTTTAGACAGATTTTTCTGGGCTGCAGGAGCCAGAGATAGAAATCAGTTAATGAAAGGCTGTGGAAAGAGTGCAAGAATAGGTTGGTGAGAGAGTTTGGTCAGTGTCAAAAACAGCAACTTGGAAGGCAGAAAGTAGTGTGTACCTGCCAGTGATGAGTTAAAATGCCTCTTGTATGCCTTTATGTGATTTAAAATGTTTATGCTGAGCCAAGAGTGATAATTTTTGAAAATGCTGGATGGTTTTGTCCATCAACACAGGACAGAAATATTATACATGTCCTTGCATTCAATGGGAAACAGAACTCTGATTTCCTCTCTAAGTTTTAATCATTTCAAAGATGGAGGAGAAGCTGGACATTTTGGATTGACACAGAATAAGTCTTTACTATGGCTCCTTCCTAAGAGATTATATTATGCATGACTGTAAACTGTAAATTGCAACTCTGCTTGTTGTAGAGGAATAGGATTTGGGAAAGGGAGAATTGATGAGGAAGAATGGGTATTAATGATTACTTCCAATGAATATATAGATGTGAATGATTAATTTTACTTGGGATTTTTTGGGTTTTTTTCTTGAGGACGATAGAAAGACATGACAAGGTTTTAAGTAGGAGCAAGATCTGGTCAAGTTTGTTTGATAATGTTTTTAACAATGTTACTCTGAAGAGTAAGGGATGGATGATGGAGGGGAATTGTGGGTAGGATACTGCAGTACATTCCAGTTCAAAGAATGTGACTGTGATGTGGATAAATGCTGGAGGCCAGGACTTGGAGGATCCAAATTAAATGGGAATAACTCATTGAAAAAAGTATGATGGGATTAGTTCATTGGTATGCTTACACCAGTTAGCTATCAAATTAAGGGAGAAATTGAAATATTATAGTGAAGAATTTCAACTCCCCCCTCCCACCCTCTTAATCATATGTACTCAGTTCAGTTCAGTTCAGCTGCTCGGTCCTGTCTGACTCTTGGTGACTCCATGGACTGCAGCATGCCAGGCTTCCCTGTTCATCACCAAATCCCGGAGCTTGCTCAAACTCATGTCCATCAAGTATGTGATGCCATCCAACCATCTCATCCTCTGTCATCCCGCTTCTCCTCCTGCCCTCAATCTTTTCCAGCATCAGGGTCTTTTCAAATGTCAGTTCTTCACATCAGGTGGCCAAAGTATTGGAGTTTCAGCTTGAGCATCAGTCCTTCCAATGAATACTCAGGACTGACTTCCTTTAGGATTGACTGGGTGGATCTCCTTGCAGTCCAAGGGACTCTTCGAGTCTTCTCTAACACCACAGTTCAAAAGCATAAGTTCTTCAGCACTCAGCTTTCTTTCTTTTTTTTTTAAGTTTCTAGTCTTTTTTTTTAATTTTTTTTTAAACTTTACAAAATTGTATTGGTTTTGCCATATATCAAAATGAATCTGTCACAGGTATACATGTGTTCCCCATCCTGAACCCTCCTCCCTCCTCCCTCCCCATACCATCCCTCTGGGTCGTCCCAGTGCACTAGCCCCAAGCATCCAGTATAGTGCATCGAACCTGGACTGGCAACTCGTTTCATACATGATATTATACATGTTTCAATGCCTCTCACATCCACACATGACTACTGGAAAAACCATAGCTTTGACTAGCCAGATCTTTGTTGGCAGAGTAATGTCTCTGCTTTTTAATATGCTGTCTAGGTTGGTCATAGCTTTTCTTCCAAGGAGCAAGCGTCTTTTAATTTCATGGCTGCAGTCACTATCTGCAGTGGTTTTGGAGCCCCTAAAAATAAAGTCTCTCACTGTTTCCATTGTTTCCCCATCTGTTTGCCATGAAGTGATGGGACCGGATGCCATGATCTTCGTTTTCCGAATGTTGAGCTTTAAGCCAAGTTTTTCACTCTCCTCTTTCACTTTCATCAAGAGGCTCTTTAGTTCCTCTTCACTTTCTGCCATAAGGGTGGTGTCATCTGCATATCTGAGGTTATTGATATTTCTCTCGACAGTCTTGATTCCAGCTAGTGCTTCATCCAGCCCAGCATTTCTCATGATGTACTCTGCTTATAAGTTAAATAAGTAGGGTGACAATATATAGCCTTGATGTACTCCTTTCCCGATTTGGAACCAGTCTGTTGTTCCATGTCCATTTCTAACTGTTGTTTCTTGACCTGCATACAGATTTGTCAGAAGGCAAATCAGGTGGTCTGGTATTCCCATTTCTTGAAGAATTTTCCACAGTTTATTGTGATCCACACAGTCAAAGGCTTTGGCATAGTCAATAAAGCAGAAGTAGATGCATTTCTGGAACTCTCTTGCTTTTTCAATAATCCAATGGATGTTGGCAATTTAATCTCTGGTTCTTCTGCCTTTTCTAAATCCAGCTTGAACATCTGGAAGTTCACGGTTCACATACCGTTGAAGCCTGGCTTAGAGAATTTTAAGCATTACTTTGCTAGTGTGTGAGATGAGTGCAATTGTGAGGTAGTTTGAATATTCTTTGGCATTGCTTTTCTTTGGGATTGGAATGTAAACAGATCTTTTCCAGTCCTGTGGCCATTACTGAGTTTTCCAAGTTTGCTGATATATTGAGTGCAGCACTTTCACAGAATCATCTTTTAGGATTTGAAATAGCTCACCTGGAATTCCATCACCTCCACTAGCTTTTTTTGTAGTGATACTTCCTAAGGCCCACTTGACTTCACATCCCAGGATGTCTGGCTCTTGGTGAGTGATCACACCATCATGGCTATCTGGGTAATGAAGATCTTTTTTTTATAGTTTTTCTATGTATTCTTGCCACCTCTTCTTAATATCTTCTGCTTCTGTTAGATGCATACCATTTCTGTCCTCTATTGAGCCCATCTTTGCATGAAATGTTCCTTTGGTATTTCTAATTTTCTTGAAGAAAGCTCTAGTCTTTCCCATTCTGTTATTTTCCTCTGTTTCTTTGCGTTGATCACTGAGGAAGCTCTCCTTGCTATTCTTTGGAACTCTTCACTCAAATGAGTATATCTTTCTTTTTTTCCTTTGCCTTTTGCTTCTATTCTTTGCTCAGCTATTTGTAAGGCCTCCCCAGACAACCATTTTGCCTTTCTGGATTTCTTTTTCTTGGGGATGATCTTGATCACTTTCTCCTGTGCAATGTCGCGAATCTGCATCCATAGTTCTTCAGGCACTCTGTCTTTCAGATCTAATCCTTTGAATCTATTTCTCACTTCCACTGTATAATTGTAAGGAATTTGATTTAGGTCATACCTAAATTAGGTCTGGTGGTTTTCACTACTTTCTGCAATCTAAGTCTGAATTTTGCAATATGGAGTTCATGATTTGAGCTGCAGTCAGCTCCCAGTCTTGTTTTTGATGACTGTATAGAGCATCTCCATCTTTGGCTGCAAATAATATAATCAATCTGATTTCAGAATTGGCCATCTGGTGATGTCCATGTGTAGAGTCTTCTCTTGTGTTGTTTTAAGAGGGTGTTTTCTATGACCAGTGTGTTCTCTTGGCAAAACTCTGTGTCTTTGCACTAACATATCAGATGCACCAACATATCAGATATATGATATACATATATGTGTATATATAATATACATATAATATAGTGCATAATCATATCCACTAGCTGTAAATATTTTCCAATTCAAAAATAAGATGCCTAACATTTACTGAGTCCTAAGTGTGTGTCCTCTACTTGAGACTTTTAAAAAATTAATTAATTTATTTGACTCTGTGAGTCTTCAATTTTTGTTGGGGCATGTGGTATCTTTAATTGCAGCATGTGGGATCTTATTACCTGACTAGGGATTAAACTAGGGCCCCCTGCTTTGGGAGTGATAAATCTTAGCTACTAGATCACCAGGGAAGTCCCTGCCTGTGACTCTTAGAAGCATAAATTTGAATTATCTCCATTCTGTTGAAAAAATATTATCTCATTATCCACTGTTTTTTCAAGGTATAAACTAACTAGCTATTAAATTATTAGATTAACTGCTCTATTTTATAATACTAGCACACTAATTATGATTTGCCTTCTAACACAGCTCAGTGATGCTGTGTCCTGTGAAGTAGTTGAAGTCAATCTGACCACAATGGCTGACAGCAGTGGTTGTATCTCCAGATTTCCTTCATTCCAGTCCTGGCTTTGCTGGTTGCTATCTGTATAACATAGGCAAGTTAGCTATTATCCTTTAGATGCCTCATGTCTTCATCTTCAAAATACAAATATTAGTATTACCATCATCATTGAGTAAAGAGAAGGGTGTTAGAAAAGGGTCTGGCACATATTGACTGCTTATAAGTCTTTTCTTTTATAATAGTTGGTATTAGAGGAAGATGGTAGGAATCTGAATCAGCACTAAACAGTGAGAATAGAGAGGGGAGGTGAGAAATTCTGCAATGGAAGAAGCTGTCTTATTGTGCTATGAAATGAAGTTTAAGTGCATACTTGCAATTCTATAACCCACTGAAAAATAATCAAAACTAACTGAAATTAATTTTCCAAAGGCATGTGTGTATATACTTTTGCCTTCAAATTAAAAACTTAACTCTCAAAATAAAATCTGCTGCTGTTTCAGTCCCCCCTCCCATCCCTTTTTTCTTCCACCTGTGAAAGCCTTAGAAAAGACTACTTATTCTATGAAAGTTGCACAGGGTAGAGGTTAAACCAGGTGGAACCAAACTCAGTGAGTAAACAGGAGAAATACAAAGAGGACAAAGAACAGGACATTGCAAAAGTCTGACAGTTGGGAGTGAATTTTAACTGATTTTCTGTTACTCTGCCCTGTACTATCAGACAGCTGTGTGGGGTCAAGGCCACACTGGGTATGTGCAGATTGCTGGTTGGATACCCTTGACCTTGTTGCTGGCAAAGGCCAAGCCTGCTGGAATTCGGCTGGAAAAAGTTACCTTCCCTGTAGTAACTGTCTTCCTCTACACTAACCCTCCTTGGTTTTAATGGTGGTTGCCACCACATTCCCACGAACTTCATTAAATATTTACCGAGTACATAATCTACTAAACATGACTTTCGTACTCAGAGCAGGCAAAGACTTGTTTCTGACTTGCTACCTTATTATTTTGTGAGAATTGTCTTTGAGTCCCTTGGCAGGAAAGAGGAGAAACATTAATTATAAACCAGACAGTAACCATAATGTTCAATTTATTAGCCACACCTGGCTATTTAAATTATAATTTAAATTAAATTTAAAAATTTAGTTTCTCTGGTGTATGTTTCAAGATCTCAGTATAGTGAAAGGCTACATACTGGACAGTACAAATGTGGACTATCCCATTATCTCAGATTCTTCTACCATTTAACACTGTACTAGAATGCTGATCACTCTTCTACAACTGATTTGACCAAATGCGCAACTTCTACATTTAAGAATGTTCTTTTTATATTCCTCCTAAAAATTCGTATATTCATTTTCTATGGATACTGTAACAAATTACCACTAATGTAATTATACGTTTATTGTCTTTCAGTCCTGTGGTTCGGGAGACTGTAATGGGTCTCTCTGGGCTAAAATGAAAATGTCTCCAGGGCTTCCTACTGCTCTAGAGGCTCTGTTCCTTTTTGCAGATTTTCCATGCCACCTGCATTCCTCGGCTCTGGCTCTTTTCTTCCATCTTCAGAGTGAGCAACTCTGAGCTAGTCCTTTTCTCACTGCTAACTCTCTTCTTCTCCCTTTTTTTTTGCCTCTCTCTTGCACTTATAAAAGACCTTTGCGATAACATTGGTCTCATTCAGATAATCCAAAATAATGTCCTCCACTCAAGGTGAGTTGATTAGCAACCTTGATTCCCTCTACAACCTTAATTCTTCTCCCTTTGCCATGATATATGACATATTCAGGTTTGAGGAATTAAGGTTCAGATATCTTTGGGAAGGGCTCTTATTCTACCCACCTTAATGAGTTTTTATAAAGCACAGTGATTCTCCTTGAAGGGAGAGGCAACGTGAATATATTATAGACAATTATTCATGTGGTTCTGATTTAACAAAAATTCTAATTACCTATAATGAAATAATTAAATGATAGTTAATTATAAGAAAAATAAGACATTAATAAATATTATGTGCAGCAGGCACTAAGATTCTAAGAGCTTACATATATGCACTCATAAAGGGATGGGTGAATAGACATTAATAGTGTCTTAATAGTAGTGTGGGATAAATGGAGACTCAGAGAATATTAATCAGGAAAACAGAATTCTCTTCCTAGCATAGTCACCTATTCACTTGTGCAGTTTCTCTAGATTTAAATTGTTGACACAGATAAAAGTAGAAAACCAGATAAATCTATCCTATGGTTCTTTCCAACTCTTAAAATTTTCCTTTATATTTTAAGGTAGAAGAAGTCATAACATTGGGGGAAAAAAATGGACAATATTGAGCAATGCAGAACTGCCCCACATAACTTCAAAATAAAAGAGTAAGTACAGGAAAACTAAACAGAGGTGATTTAATTATAGAAAATACAGCATGGTTTTATTTTTGTTTCTGATAAGATATAGAATGATTGAAGAGGTAAAGAAATTGGATAAAAATAATCAAACTGAGCCTGGGAACTGTGGGTGCATACTCATTGCTTTACTAAGAATCAAGATACGAAGGAGGAACACCAAAAGAACACTCTTGTCTTTCCAGTTAGTTTAGACTGGCATTATTAATTAGTCTGAAACGTGTTTACATACCTTTTCATCTTCTCGCTTTATTTTAATCAGGTGCTTAGAGAAACAGATGACTGTTTTGCCATTAGAAGAGCTACAATCTTGTCAAAAGCTATTAGACTTTATGCAGATAAACCTTTGCTCTCAACAAAGTTCATAAACACTGAGACTCTGTGCTGTAGCATTCACACATGTGGTATGCAGCAGCTCACTGAAAGATGACGCCAAAGAATAACATAAAGGCTATTTCTGTAAGAGAAGCTTTTTGAATTAAATAAACCTTGAATTCGTAAAGCCACAACTTTCAGATCAAGGTGTTTAAAAGCTATTGTATCTAAAGGCTGTTATTCTAGAGATTAATCAGATACTGAGAAATCTTTGTGCCAATAATACTCTAAATATATTAATAAAGTAGCAGTATTGAGGGCATTAAACACATTAAATTAAATGTTGTTTCATTGCCAAGTTGTGTCTGACTTTTTGTGACCCCATGGACTGTAGCACGCCAGGCCTCCCAGTCCCTCACCATCTCCCCGAGTTTTCCCAAGTTTATGATCATTGAATCAGTAATGCCATCCAACCACCTCATCCTCTGTCACCTACTTCTTCTGCCTTCTAACTTAAATGTATCCTTACTCCAAAACTATAGTTGATATTACATATACCATAAATTGGGAAAGTTCTCTGATTGGAATTGAAAACCAACAGATAAAACTATCCTAAGTCTATCTCTTTTTCTCCTTTGCCTTTTGCATCTCTTCTTTTCACAGCTATTTGTAAGGTGTCCTCAGACAACCATTTTGCCTTTTTGCATTACTTTTTCTTGGGGATCGTCTTCATCACTTCCTCCTGTACAATGTCATGAACCTCTGCCCATAGTTCTTAAGGAACTCTGTCTATCAGATCTAATCCTTTGATTCTATTTGTTACTTCCACTGTCTAACCATAGGGATTTGATTTAGGTCATACCTGAATGGTCTAGTGGTTTTCTATATTTTCTTCTATTTAAGTCTGAATTTGGTGATAAGGAGTTCATGATCTGAGCTGCAGTCAGCTCCTGGTCTTGTTTTTGCTGACTGTATAGAGCTTCTCCATCTTTGGCTACAAAGAATATAATCAATCTGATTTTGGTGTCGACCATCTGGTGATGTGCATGTGTAGAATTTTCTCTTGTGTGTTGAAAGACGGTGTTTTCTATGACCAGTGCATTCTCTTGGCAAAACTCTATTTGCCTTTGCCCTGCTTCATTCTGTACTCCAAGGCCAAGTTTGCCTGTTACTCCAGGCATTTCTTGACTCCCTACTTTTGCATTCCAGTCCCCTATAATGAAAAGGACATCTTTTTTGGGTGTTAGTTCTAAAAGGTCTCATAGGTCTTCATAGAACCATTCAACTTCAGCTTCTTCAGCATTACTGATCAGGGCATAGACTTGGATTACTATTATATTGAATGGTTTGCCTTGGAAACGAACAGAGATAATTCTGTCGTTTTTTGAGATAGCATCCAAGTACTGCATTTTGGACTCTTTTGTTGACTATAATGGCTAGTCCATTTTTTCTAAGGGATTCTTGCCCATATATAGTAGTAGATATAATGGTCATTTGAGTTAAACTCACTCATTCCAATCCATTTTAGTTCCCTGATTCCTAAAATGTCAATGTTTACTCTTGCCATCTGCTGTTTGACCACTTCCAATTTGCCTTGATTCATGGACCTAACACTCCAGGTTCCTATGTAGCATTGCTCTTTACAGCATGGGACTTTACTTCCATTACTATCACAACCACAACTGGGTGTTGTTGTTTTGGCTCCATCTCTTCATTCTTTCTGGAGTTATTTCTCCACTGATCTCCAGTAACATATTAGGCACCTATTGACCTGCGGAGTTCATCTTTCAGTGTCATATTTTTTTGCCTTTTCATACTGTCCATGGGGTTCTCAAGGCAAGAATACTGAAGTGGTTTTCCATTCCCTTCTCCAGTGGACCACGTTTTGTCAGAACTCTCCACCATGACCCATCCGTCTTGAGTGGCCCTACATGGCATGGCTCATAGTTTCATTGAGTTAGACAAGGCTGTGGTCCATGTGATCATGGCATCTGGTCCCATCACTTCATAGCAAATAGATGGGGAAGCAATGGAAACAGTGTGAGACTTTATTTTGGGGGGCTCCAAAATCACCTCAGATGGTTACTACAGCCATGAAATTAAAAGACACTTGCTACTTGGAAGAAAAGTTAGGACCAACCTAGACAGCATATTAAAAAGCAGAGACATTACTTTGCCAACAAAGGTCCATATAGTCAAAGCTATGTATTTTCCAGTAGTCATGTATGGATGTGAGAGTTGGACTATGAAGAAAGCTGAGTGCTGAAGAGTTGATGCAGCTCCCATGGACTGAAGCGTGCCAGGCCTCCCTGTCCTTCACCATTGCCCAGCGCTTGCTCAGACTCATGTCCATTGGGTCAGTGATGCCATCCTATCATCTTGTCCTCTGTCGTCCCCTTCTCCTGCCTTAAACCCTTCCCAGCATCAGGATCTTCTCTAAGGAGCCGGCTTTTGCTGGTACCCAAATTCATCTTGTTTGTCAGAATGGTACAGTCATAGTCATCACCCAGATGCTGCAGGTGTTGATTTCTGACAACTTATATTTTAGCTGTAATGGGGAGGGCCTTTGGGCTTCCCAGGTGGTGCGGTGGTAAAGAATCTGCCTGCTAGTACAGGAGATGTGGGTTTGATCCCTTGGTCAGGAAGATCTCCTAGAATAGGAAATGGCATCCCACTCTATTATTTGGAAAAATTCATGGAAAGAGGACCGTGGTGGGCTACAGTCCATGGGATTGCAAAGTGTCGGCCACTACTGAGGATGCATATATGAGCATGAGCAAGGAAAGGAGAGCCTTTAGCTAGTAAGCACTGCCTAGAAAGTTATGCAACCCTCCATTTTAGCAGTGTTCAGTAGTCAGTGGTTGACTAATATAAGGGTATAATAGCTCAACACCCTTGGATATAAGCAGTGAAACCTCTGTAAACAGTTGCGACTCCAGAGCTCTTCATGAGTTCAGGTTGAGGATTAATTTCTCCTGAAGCCACATCTTTGTCTAGCTTCTTCTCTTGCCCTATCCTCTTTCCCTCCCCTCTTTAAATGTTGACCTCGAGAGCACTCGAAATAAATCACTTGCTGAAGATTCTCTGCCTAAGACTCTGATTCTAGGGAACCCGTTTTAAGATAACTTATGTCAGAAATGGTCCTGTCAAGCAAATTCTAAAGATGTAATTTTGGAGCTGGATCATAAACCAACTGGATGGCAATGAAGACCCTGTCCCTAATGATAAATGGTGACTTGATAGTTCCTTGGATATTGTAGCAGTACAGTTGTCAAGATGATGGAGATGTGCTAGCTTTTACAGGGTCATTGGCATTCAAAACATATAGGAAAAATAGTAAAATTAAGGAATATGGAATTGGGTGGCTACTGGTGAATGTCTGCTGGTACAGTAAGGAGACAAAATAATTAATCATCTATTTAAAGATAAGTGTGAAAGTGAAAGGTCCTCCTTGGCAGTCTTTAAAGAGATCCTTGTCACCTGTAGCTGGAGAGCATACTGAACTGGTGAATAGGCAAATGTCTTGATAGTGAAAGAAGCAGAATTTCAGAGGAAAGGGAATACACAGCCTAGGTGACTGGATGCCATGATAAGACACACGTGCTTCAGAGAGTAGGAAAGATATATGACAGTCTGGTGGCTTGTCACATCTGTGACCCTTTTAGCAGGCCAATGATCTGGGGCACTAGTCTAAGGTAAAGGGGAAATTAGTATACCTTGTGCGTCCTAGCCTTAAATAAGAAGCAATGAGCAGCAAACATCACTGTTTGGTGCAAACTGTGCATCAGCGAACTGTACTGAATGATTGAGCAAGTGATGTGGAAAGCTGCCAGGTTTCAGTAGGGGCCCTGGGCAAGACAGGACCTGTGGAGGCTATAGTACGAGTAGTCATACCACTTGGGTCATGTGACCCAGATCTTACAATGGTGTATGCATTGTTTGAACATGGAGTCTCTGGCAGATAAGAGGTGCATGGAGTCTCTGGCAAGCCCCAACAAAATAGTTTCAAACAGGCAACTGACATTTTTGGAGAAAGAGCATGCCAGCTGCAGCAGAGAACATTTTTCAAAATGCAATTGCTGGAATGCTGCTGGACATGGTGTATTAGTTTGTGTTCTTTGGCGAAACAGAACCAATAGTATACAAAATATATTTATATTTACAAATATAAATGAAATTATATATATATATATATATGTGTGTGTGTGTGTGTGTGTGTGTATTTATAATAGGACTTGGCCTGTGTGATTGTGGAAGCCAAGAAGTCCTACAATCTGCCATCTGCAAGCTGGAGACCCAGAAGACTTGGTGGTATAATTCAGTAAAAGTCCAAAGCCCAGAAAAATGGGAGCACCAGTGTTTGAGGGCAGAAGAAGATAGATATCTTAGCTCAGGCAGAAAGCAAATTAACTCTTTCTTTACCTTTGGATTCTATTTAGGTCCTAAGTATACTGGATGATGCCAACCTGCATTGTTGAGGAATATCTTCTTTACTCAATTTACTGTTTCGAATGCTAATTTCTTTAGAGGTACCCTCATAGACACACCCATAAATAATGTTTTACAGATATCTGGGCATCCCTTAGCCCAGTCAAATTGACACACAAAATTAACCACCACAAGCCCACCTCTGACAACGTGGCATCTGTACATGTGTTTAATTTCAATTTTATTTTATATTTTTATTGAAGTACAGTTGATTTAAATGTCATATTAGTTTCAGGTATATAGCATGGTGATCTAATATTTTTTAAATTATACTCTATCTAAAGTTATTATAAAGTATTGGCTATATTCTCTGTTCTGAGCAATATATTTTATAGCTTATTTATTTTATACATGATAGTTTGTGCCTCAAAATCTGCTACACCTATCTTGCCCCTCCTTCATTCCCTCTTCCGATTGGTAACCACTATATTGTTTTCTATATCTGTGAGTCTGTTTCCATTTTTTTATATTCATTCATTTGCTTTATTTTTTTTAGATTTTACATATAAATGATAACATACAGTATATGTCATCCTCTATCTAACTGATTTCATTAATCATAATACCTTCCAGGTCCATCCATGTTGTTGAAACTGGAAACATTTCATTAATTCGTGTGGGTAAGTAATATTCCATTGTCTATTCAGGTTTCTTTCCCCATTTTAAAATTGAATTTTTTTTCCACTTTAAGTTGTATGCGCTCCTTATATATTTTGGATACTAATCCTTAATCAGTTATATCATTTGCAAATATTTTCTCTAGTAGTTTGTTTTTTCATTTTGCTGATGATTTTCCTTGCTACACAAAAATGTTAAGTTTAATTAGGCCACTTGTTTATTTTTCCTTTTCTTTCTTTTGCCCTAGGAACAGATACAAAAGAAATATTGCTATGATTTTTGTCACAGTGTTCTGCCTATGTTTTCTCCTAGGAGTTTTATGATGTGCCGTATTACACTTAGATCTTTAATCCATTTTGATTTTACTTTTGTATGTGGTGTGAGAAAATATTCTAGTTGAATTATTTTACATGGACTTGTCCAGGTTTCCCAGCACTGCTTATTGAAGAGATTGTCCCGTTGTGTATTCTTACCTCCTTTGTCCTAGATTAATTGACCATGGTTGCATGTGTTTGTTTCTGGGCTCTCTGTTCTGTTCCATTGATCTATGTGATTGTTTTTGTGCCAGCACTATAATGATTCAATTACTGTAGCTTTGCACTCTTTTCTGAATTCAGGGTGTGTGATATTTCCAGCTTTTTTTTTTTTTTTTTTAAGATAGCTTTGGTAATTCAGGGTATTTTGTGGTTCCATATAAATTATTTGTTATAGTTCTGTGAAAAATGTCATGAGTATTTTGATAGTAGTCACATTCAATATGTTGTTTGTTTTGGGGTAGTATGGACATTTTACCAATATTAATTCTTCTAATCCAAAAGCACAGAATACTTTTCCATTTGTATCATCTTTAATTTCCTTCATCAGTGTTTTATAGTTTGGGGCGTATAGTCTTTCATCTCCTTGGTTAAGTTTCTTTATAGTTATTTTATTCGTTTTGATGTAATTTTAAGCAAAATAGTTTTATTCCTTCTCTTTCTGATAGTTCATTATTAGTATATAGAAAAGCAACAGATTTATGTGTATTAGTTTGGTATCCTACAACTTTACTGAATTCATTTATTAGTTTTAATAGGTTTTTTTGGTGGAAACTTTAGGATTTTCTATATATAGTATTGTGTTATCTATAAATAGTGACAGTTTTACTTCTTTCCTTCCATTTTGGATACTTTTTATTTCTTTTTCTTCTTCGATTGCTGTGGCCAGGACATTTGCTGCTGCTAAGTTGCTTCAGTCGTGTCCAACTCTGTAAGACCCCATAGATGGCAGCCCATCAGGCTCCCCCGTCCCTGGGATTCTCCAGGCAAGAACACTGGATGGAGTGGGTTACCATTTTCTTCTCCAATGCATGAAAGTGAAAAGTGAAAGTGAAGTCGCTCAGTCGTGTCCAACTCTTAGCAACCTCATGGACTGGAGCCTACCAGGCTCCTCCGTCAATGGGATTTTCCAGGCAAGAGTACTGGAGTGGGTTGCCATTGCCTTCTCTGCAGCTTTTCACTAATAGTATGTTATTAGCTGTGGATTTCTCATAAATGGCCTTTATTATGTTGAGATATGTTCTGTCTATACCCATTTTGATCAGAGTTTTATCAAATGATTTTGTTTACATCTGTTGAGATGATACTGTTAGTTTTATCCTTCTTTTTGATGACATGGTTTATGGAATTGATTGATTTGTTGGTATTGATCCATCCTTGTGTCTGTGGAATAAAGCCCACTTGATCATGATGTATGATCTTTTTTATATACATTGAATCATATTTGCTAATTTTTGTTGAGGATTTTTGCATCTATATTTATTGGAGATATTGGTCTGTAACGTGGTCTTTTGTAGTGTCTTTGGTTTTCATATCAGGGTAATGTTGACCTCATAGAATGAGGTTTAGAGTGTTCTGTCCTCTTTGATTTTTTGGAATAGTTTGACATATTAGCTTTTATTTATATGTTTCATATAATTCACCTGTGAAACCATAAGGTTCTGACCTTTGATTTACTAGAAGTTTTTTTATTCTAAATTCAATTTCACTACTAGTTATCAGTCTGTTCTGACTGTCTGTTTCTTCCTGGTTCAGTCTTGGAAGATTGTATATTTCTAAAAATTTATTTATTTCTTCTAAGTTGTCCAGTTTATAAGCATGTAACTTTTCTTAGTCTCTTATGACTTTATACATCTCTTTAATATTGGTTTTTATTTCTACTGTTTCATTTCTTATTCTGTTTATTTGCACCCTTACTCTTTATTTCCTGATGAACCTGGCTAAAAGCATATCAATTTTGCTTATCTTTTCAAAACACTAGATTTTGATTTCACTGATCTTTTTATTGCTTTTTTTTTTTATCTCTATTTCATTTATTTTTCTCTCTAATCTTTATTGTTTTCTTATTTCTGCTTCTTTGGGCTGTGTTTGTTCTTTTTCTAATTCTTAATGATGGTAAGTTAGGGTTTCTTTTTTGTTGAAGTTTTTCTTATTTCTTGAGACAGGCCTGTTTTGCACAAACTTCCCTCTTAGAATTGCTTCTGCTGCATTCCATAGATTTTGGAAAGTTGTATTTTTATTTTCATTTAAGACTGCTATTTCCTTATTGATTTGCTGTCTGGATATGTCAATTGTATCAGGGGTGATAAAGTTCCATATTATTATTACATACTTATAAATCTCTCTATGTCTGTTATAACACGCTTTATATATTTAATACTTATATATTAGGTGCATATACACTAACACATTCTATATTCTTTTCTTGTACTATCTGTTTATCATTATATAAATCCCCTCTTTGCTCTATGTTGTAGACCTTGTCTCAAGTCTGTATTGTCTGATGTAAGTACTGCTCTCCCGGGTTTCTCGGTGTTTCTGTTTGCATGAAATGTCTTTTTGCCATTCCCTCACCTAAATTTTGTGGGTTTCTTTAGCTCTGAAGTGAATATCTTATAAGCAGCATATTTTTTTTTCTAATGGGTCACGCTTTGTCTTTTGATCAGAGCATTTAATCCATTGACATTTGAAATGATTATTGATAGCTATGTGTTTACTGCTATTTTGTAACTTAGTTTCTGGTTGTTTTGTAGTTTTCTGTTCTCTTAGTTTCTTCCTTTGTGGCTGATAATTTTCTTTATGGTATGTATACTTGGTATATTTATCTTTAATTTTTGTGTATCTATTGTAGGTTTTGATCTGTTGCTACCATTGATTTCATATATGTTGACCTCTAACTATATATATTTGTTTTAAATTGGTAGGTGTTTAAGTTCAAGCACTTATATGTAGATATTCTAAGATATATGTAGATATTCTAAGATATCTACATTTTTTATTTCCCTCCCACATTTTGTGTTTTTAATGTCATATTTTACATCTTTGTGTTTATTCTTTAATTGTTTATTGTAGTTATAGTTGATTTTACAGTTTTTGTTTTTTAATCTTTCTACTAGATTATTTAAGTAGTTGATCCACAGCCTTTACTATATAGTTAGCCTTACTAGTGGGATTTTACCTTTCTATAAAGTCTTACTTCTGTTGTAGCCTTGTTTTTCACTTAAGGAAGATCCTTTGACATTTCTTCAGTATCAGTTTGGTATTGATGGACTGCTTTCGTTTCTGTTTGTCTGAGAAGTTCTTTATCTCTCCTTTAATTCTGAATGTAATTTTGCTGACTGCAGTGTCTTAGGTTGTAGATTTTTTCCCTTTCAGGATTTTAACTACATCAAGGCACTGCCTTATGGCCTGCAAAATATCTACAGAAAAATCAGCTCATAGCCTTAGAGGGTTCCTTTATGTGTTACTTTTTGTTTTTCTCTTGCTGCCTTTAGAATTTTCTCTTTATCTTTAACATTTTCCATTTTAATTACAATACGTATGATGTGGATTTGTTTTGGTTCATCTTATCTGGGACTCTCTGTGCTTCCTGTGGGCTTCCCTGATGGCTCAGACAGTGAAGAATCTGCTTTCAATGCAGGAGAGACCTGGGGTTGATTCCTGGGTTGGGAAGATCACCTGGAGAAGTGAATGGCTACCCACTTCAGTATTCTTGCCTGGAGAATTCCGTGGACAGTGGAGCCTGGAGGGCTACAGAATTCCTTCTTCAGATTCAAGAAATTTTCAGCCATAATTTCATCAAATACATTTTTGATCCTTTTTTCTCTTTTTTCCTTCTGGGATTCCATATTACAAATATGGTATTGATGTTGTCCCATGGGTTCCTTAAACCATTTTCCCCTTTTTAACTTGGTTTTCCTTTTGCTGTTCTAGTTGAGTGATTTCCATTATTTTATTTTCTAAATCACTTATAGAATCTTCTGTTTACCTAGTCCACTGTTAATTATTTCTAGTGTGTTTTGTATTTCAGTTATGATCAGTTCTTTTTAATATTTACAGTTCCTTATTAAAATGCTCACTGTGTCCATCTATTCTTTTCCAAAGTTCAATTACCATTTTATTACTAAGTCTTTGAACTATTTATCTGGTAAATTATGTATCTCTCTTTTGTTAGTTGTTTTTCAGGTATTTTTCTTATTCTTTAATTTGAAACAAATTGCTTTGTCTTCTCATTTTGCTTAAATTAGTTTTTGTCTCTTGAAATTAGGTGAGATAGTTATCTATCCTGATCTTGAAATGGTGTGCTTATGTGCGAGCATCCCTATTGAGTCTGTATGTGTCCAGTGACTTTGGTGGGCTAACTGAATCTGAACTGAGCACGAGTCATGTCTTCCCTCACTATGTGCTACCAGCCATCACCTTAGTGGAAGGTGGGGCTGTAGATGGGGAGTCTAGAGCCAGAATCAGGTGGGAGCTTGAGTTTCTCCTCTGCTTAGTGATCAACACTGCCTTATTGGGAGTAGGATTGGGTCTCAAGTTGCTGGAGTAGAAACCCTAAGGATCTGGTCTGAGCTATTTCTGTTCCCACTAAGTGTATTCTCTTTTAGCTCCCAGCACCAGCACCCTCACCACAGAGGTGAGCAGTTCTGGAGCAAGAGGAGCTGGAGTGATCACCTATGGAGTGGTACCAGCATACCAGTTGGAGTTCCAGACCAATCCTGACTCCACTGCGTTCATGTGCTCCAGTAACGACTGCCCTTGCCCCACTCATGTGCTATGCTGAGTCCAAACTGGCTTTGTCCCCATCAAATGCATTCTTTTCTTGATTGTGGTTACCTTTGCCCTAGTCGCAGGCTGGGGTGCACATTGGAACGATTGCAGGAAACCAGCTGAAGTCCTGGGCATTTTAAATCTGGTTCCCTCAACCTATTTGAGGAGTTAGCAAGTGTGTGTGCGCTCCTCATGACTGGAGTCTAGACTTCTTACAGATCCTCAGTCAGTCCATGGTTTTCAAACCAGATAAGGGATTTCGGGCTCCAAGTCTCTGACATATGTGCGTGCAACCACTAATTCCCCAGGCTGGCTCTCAGAGCCTGTATAATCCTCCTTCTCTTCTGTGTCACATTTTAGGGGTAAAGGTCCTGACATGATCACTTTTATTGCCTTCCTACGTGACTCCATGTGGATCTCTCTTACAGCCTTGGATGTTTAAAAGTCTTTCTGACCATCTCCAGTTCTAAGCGAACATTGCTCTACATGTAAATGTATTTTTGATGTGATTTGGGGGCGATTAGCTCTGTGTCCTCCTACTCTGCCATCCTGATTCCTCCCCTCTACATATTTTCTTAAACCACACTTAATCTCCAAATAATAAAAAAGTCATAGTTCCACCTTACATGATATAACTACCCTGCATACAACAGAAAACGCACTAATATTTTCTCCAGCAGAAGAAGTAAAATCCTTGAGTGATGTTTACTCTTCTCCTGCTATCTCATAACTTAAATGCATGTGTGCATGCTAAGTCACTTCAGTCGTGTCTGTCTCTGTGTGACCCTATGGACTGCAGCTGGCCAGGCTCCTCTGTCCATGGAATTCTCCAGGCAAGAATACTGGAGTGGGTTGCTGTACCCTCCTCCAGGGAATCTTACCAACTCAGGGATCAAACCTGCATCTCTTTATGTCTACCTGCATTGGCAGGCAGGTTATTTACCACTAGTGCCACCTGGGAAGCTCCCCATAACTTAAATACTATGATTTAAAATTAACAATACTTAAAGACTGATAGAAAGTAAGTAAATCTGATGTTACATGGTAAGGAAATATAAGAGGAAAGAAAACAAGGCTATTTGCTTAGTATATGTATAATACACACTAAGTTTTAATGCTCAAGGTAGTTATAGTCCTTGTTTCTTATGCTAGGCATGTAGTCATAACTGGTGTTTATAAATACCTGCTTCTGCTATTCAGTCTGTATTTCTTTTGCCCTCAGCAAGCACCTCTGCTGGTCATGGTTCTTTATGTGGTGGGGTGACCCAAACCTTCATTTCCAAAGGATCTGTGCTATTGATAGTTCTGTCTGAATTACATTGTTGTGCTTTTCCATTGACCTTAATTACAGGGCATAATAATACTAAGAGATGCCGTAACAGATTTCCTGTAATTCAGACATACTCTTCCACACTTCCATTGTGGAACAGTAGTACAGTTTCTCCTTGGTAGTCAAGATCACAGGCAGAATAAATACCTGGCTAAGGGACATCAAGCACCTATGACACTAGAGCTGCTCACTGTCAATCGGTGGTTGTCAGACTGACCGAGCCATCAACTTTAGCACCTAAGCAGCAGTTACCTATAAAAATGGAAGGTTTACATCTTAGATCAGCCTTAAGTGTATAAGTAAAATGGACAAACGCATATCTGGACTTCCATGTCACCTAGCACAGTCTCAAAACATACCACTCACAAAACTCACAATTGTGGTCTCATGGGTGATTCTTTGTGACCAACTTAGGGAAAGAAGAAAACAACCCAGACTTGGTCCATGCATAGTTTAGGTTGAAGTTTTAGTTTGGATCCAAAATGGGTTGCTGTTCCAGTATATCCCAATTCAGAGGCTGCCTTGAAAGATAATAGTGATGAGAAAATTCGAACTGTAGAGAGGACTTTGGTCAGTTTTCATATTGCTATTCATATCACTATACAACATCCAATTTCGTTGAGAGATCTGTGTCTCCAAATAAAGATATACAGGAATACATAGACAGTGGTGAATAGCTTGGCTAATTGGTTGGAGGCATATAAAAACTAAAATTGCCAATTTAGGGGCAAGGATGTCCAGGGAAAAATATGGATAGACAAAAAGAAATAGCATAAAATAAGAAGAATTTATTATAATATGTTAACCAGATATGGAGGATGACTGGTCTGGTAGATTATAAACCAACTTCTGTGCTTGCTGAGTAGACTCTTGAATGGAGTGGCCATGATGACAGAGATAGGGACTGTCACTGAACTGAATAGCATGGGTTTCCTTCTCATACAAATTGATCTAGCTAATGCCACAGCTAAATGTCTGTCTGATCTAGAAACAGTTTCTAGTGCTGAATCCCTGATATAATATCATACTTTGAGAAGATCAACCAGACTTGATGATGGTAGCTGGATAACACTGATTCTCTCTTATTCTGACAAAGGCAATAATTTGTCTTTAGACACAGAATGTCTAAGAGCAGAGTGACAAATAATCCAAGTATGTGTTTACCTTTTTTGCCATCACACACCTTCTCTAGCATCATAACTAACATCACACACAAGGGCTCACAGAGTGATCCATAGAATAAGATCCCATGTATTATCTCCTCAGATCAAGATACACTTCTAATGACAAAAGAAACATGATAATGAGAACATGGCAAACAAATCCTCTAGTGTTACCATATATTGACTCATCTGGAGGCTGCTGACCTGTTTAGACCATGGAAATGCCCATTTAAGGCACATCTGCAATACCAGTTTGGAGCTGATAACCTATAATGAGGACACTATCCTTTAGAAAGGGGTGCACTTATCTTGAACCATTGACCATACATTTCAATGAGAACAGAAACCAAGAGATGGAGGAAGGAATGACTCTACTTCACAAGCACTCCAGGCCTGACTGGAAGAATTTTTGTCTCCTGTTTGCTCAACTGAAGATCCTGTGGGCCTATTTCCCAGAAGAGGGATACATGCATGCTAAGTTGCTTCAGTTGTGTCCCACTCTTTGTGACCCTGTTGACTGGAGTTACCATACTGACCCAATTGTGTTGCAGGAAGGGGGACCCCTTCCAGGGCCCAAAAGTGGGCTCTTGTCTAACACTCGGAAATGAATTGTCCTAGGAGACACATCTGCTGACAAAGCAAGAGATTTTATTTGGAAAGGGCACCCGGGTGGAGAGCAGTAGGGTAAAGGAACCCAGGAGAACTGCTCTGCCACGTGGCTCACAGTCTTGGGTTTTATGGTGATGGGATTAGTTTCCGGGTGGTCTTTGGACAATCATTCAAATTCAGTCTTTCCTGGTGGCGCGCGCATCACTCAGCCAAGATGGATGCTAGCGAGAGAGATTCTGGGAAGTGGACGGACACGCGGTGTCTTCTTTCGACCTTTCCCAAATGCTGGGGTCCAGCCCCGGCTGATCCAGGGTATTCGAAGGAGAGACGGCATAGGCGACCTATTTATTTAAATATTTATCAAAGATATAAAGAGTAATAGAATAAGGATAGCTCAGTGAGGAAATTCAGTGGAGAAAAGAGGCTGAAATAAGGATAGCTCAGTGAGGAAATTCAGTGGAGAAAGGAGGCTGAATAATTCAGCCAGAAGGTAATAAAAAGAACGACATGGTGAGACCAAGTTTCGGTGAACAAGGCCCGCACTTTATTTTCCAAAGTAGGTTTTATACCTTAAGTTATGCATAGAGGATAATGGGGGAAGGGGTAGAGTCATACAGCAAGCCAGGCTTTCTTCCTGCAAACTTATCATATGCAAAAGCTTAGGTGATTTGCATCATCTTCTGGCCTGGAGGCCTGTTAACATTTTAAGACCCTTTCTTCAGAAAACTTATTTTTCTCTAAAGGTGATTGGTCAGGAGCCACCCTCCAAAAGCATTAGATAAAGTTGCATTCCTACAGAGCAAAGGTGTGGTGGGCTATAACAAGAAAAAGAATTAACTCAAGGGTCCCAGGTTACAAACATTAAAGCTACTACTTACACCAATTATATTAATCAATACACTGCCAGGGACACAGCAGGTAAGGGATATGGAAACTTAGCAGCAAACATTGGCCCAACAAGTGAAAATCCCTTCACCAATACAATTTCTAATCAATCTTTTAACTACTCAAAAGAATCTGTGTTTAGACAGTTTAGAACATCTCCTGCCTCTCACACTTGGGAGGCTCTGAACAATCACATGTGGCCGGAAAAACCTATTCAGGCAGGCTAGAGGATTTCCAAAGGAGTTTGTAGGTTAAACACTGTCACACCCAAGAATTATTAACTGGAGCTGTAAGCTAACTCTTTTTGCAGAGAGAGGTAGTGGGGGACAGCCCCCCGTAAAGTCAGAGGTGTAGGTGAAAAGCACAAAGCAGAAAGTAGGCAGACTCTGGTTTTGGGGGTAGATGCTCGAGAATTTCCAGGGAGACCCCTGAGGCTTGATCCCGCCTTTGCCTATGCCCCCTCCTTCCTCATGACCTTTGTCATGGGCGGAATTCCTCACGCTGGCTCCCGGCAGTGATAGAATTCCAGTTGAGCTATTCCAGATCCTGAAAGATGATGCTGTGGAAAGTGCTGCACTCAATATGCAATATGCAATATGCACTCAATATGCAATATGCCAGCTCCCGGCACCTGAACTCTTCCGGTTGGTGGTTCTGTATTCCTTATCAGGATCTCCTGTCATAAAAACAACTCATGCAAATGGTTACTGTGGTACCTGGCCAGTTTCAATCAGTGTGCTTCTCCTAACAATTGTATACATATGGGTATTTTAACCTGATAATCCCAAGGAAGTATGGTTGCTGTTACTTAACAGTAGCATGGAGGAATATGTTTGGTACTTAGGTGAACTACAGGATATTTCTTAATGCTTCCATGCCTAACCAAATTATAAATCAACTAGCACATCAATCATTGCCTAGTAAGGGTATGATAATGGCGGTATCAAGTCTCAGTGATGAGAATGAATGTCTCACCAAATAAGCTACTGAGGCCATCTGAAGCTCTAGGTGAGAATAAGAGGAATTTAGAAGAAGGGTTAAGTGCCATGGTGTCACAAAGAGTTAGATGTGATTTAGTGAAAAAACATCAACAAAAAGAAGCAGAAGGTGATGGTATCACAAATTTTAAACCAACTGAAGCAAAGAATGCTGCAGTTCATCCCATTAATGCTTCTCTTACAAATTTTCCCAGATATTTAGACCAAGCCAAGTTTTGAGGAAGCTGAAAACAGATGGGAAGAGCTGGGGCTGGGCTGGTGCACCCATCCCCCCAGTGGCTGTAGGGCCTGGCTGGTAACTGCTCCAGTTGGCATATTTCTCTGGAGGATTGCCCTAGGCTGTCTAAAGCTGTCACACTGAGACTTCTGAGAAGTTAAACTCTCTCCTCCCCCAGGGTCAAACAGTCTCCAATGCCTGTCTAATGCATGGATAAGGAAGTGAACCCTTCTTTCTCTGGGCAAGAATACTAGCTGTGGTCTATGTTCTGAAGTATCCCATGGGATTAGATTGAGCCTAAACCTTTCCTGAAATGACTTTTTTTTTTTTTTTTGCCTAGCTTCATCCTTTGCCTTTTTCACTCTCCTTACTCCCTTATTGGAGAAGGAAATGGCAACCCACTCCAATACTCTTGCAGGGAAAATTCCATGGACAGAGGAGCCTGGTAGGCTACAGTCCATGGGGTCGCAAAGAGTCAGACAGTACTGAGTGACTTCACTTCACTTCACTCCCTTATAGATTCAGCTGAGTACTTCCTCAAAGATCACTTACACAAGACTAACTTTCTTATGCTCTACTTCTCGGTTACCTGATCCAAATCAATGAGGTGTGGCAATGGCTGCCTTCCTCTATGTAGGACCACAGTCTCATCTGGTGGTCACTTCCTGTAGCTATAGCTCTCTTGCCTGGTTTTGGTAAGGCCCTCTCCTTTTCCCTTTTAGGATGCCTTGTGGTGATGACTTTCTTCTGTTGAGAGTCCTGAGGTCTTTATCATTCCTTTGATCTTGCTTATGTCTTTGTGGACATAAGGAGGGGACATCAGGACAGTCCCTTCATTTAACTCTTCTCCATTGCCCCATTGTGTGTGACATCGATGTCCTGTCAGGGTCCTGGTTAATAAAGTAGGGGCAAGCAGAGAGTGATCTGATCAGATTAACATTTAGAAAGATCAATTTGGCAGCAGTTTAGAAGATAAACTTCTAAAGAAAGGCAAGTCTAGTTTCAAAGAGATTATTTAAGGGGTTATCATTATAATTCAGAAAATAATTGAAAAAAATTAAATTTCAATATTCATGGAGATAACATGTTGGGGGTAAATTTGAAAGATATATAAGCAGTAAAATTGGCTTAAGGATTAAAATACCCTAGTGTCCTGAGAGAACAAAATCACATATGATGTCTTATGAATTCATTAAACAATGAAAAATGATTGTGTTACTACATCAAATACATTTACTGTTACCCTGTAAGACCCTGTGGTCTTAATGGAGAATCATTCCTATTTTGATAGTTACTAAAAAAGGCAAAACTAAGTTAAATGTTTTACTAGAGTTATAAGCAAAGTACTGTGGAAACACATAATAAGGAATAGCCATCATTCTAGGGTTATAAAACACAGATTTGCCTAATTTCTTTAACTAAATATATGTCTTCAAAGAAATTACTATATTACCCAAACATCTCTGATTAATTTCTTAAATTCTTCCAAAACCCATACATGGATTTTTAGACATTCATTTCCCAGGGACAGTATTTAATTATCCTAATCATATTCACTACTACTGTTAAAAATTGCAAAAATGCCTATTAAATATTATTTAAATTGTCATTAACATTTGATGAGTTTAATGTGCATATAAATTTCTAACTCTAAATTTTCATATAAGTATAGTGGAATAATGACTAATACATATAATATGCATATAGACTTCATAATTAAACATGCTGCTGCTGCTGCTGCTAAGTCACTTCAGTCGTGTCCAACTCTGTGCGACCCCATAGACGGCAGCCCACCAGGCTCTCCTGCTCCTGGGATTCTCCAGGCAAGAACACTGGAGTGGGTTGCCATTTCCTTCTCCAATGCATGAAAGTGAAAAAGTGAAAGTGAAGTCGCTCAGGTGTGTCCGGCTCTTAGCGACCTCATGGACTGCAGCCTACCAGGCTCCTCCATCCATGGGATTTTCCAGGCAAGAGTACTGGAGTGGGGTGCCATTGCCTTCTCCAGTTAAAGATGCTAGATACTTTATTATGCACTATATATTATACATATATATTATGTGAAAACATATTAAAATATGTATATTAAAATTGTGCATGACTCTATAATTTTGGCCCAAATTTTTGTTTTTGCAAAACATTCAGAATTAAATAACTAAATTATCCCTGCTCCTCCTGACATAAGCAAAAGCGTGAAAATGTAAAAAAATAGTCAGTCCCCTACCTATGACTGAGTTCTATTCCAAGGGTGTGTTCGTAAGTCCAATTTGTTCATAAGTGCAACAAAGTTAACTAGGTATGCAACTATTGGGTTTATGATACTGTAACAGGTTTATAATAAATTTCACTTAAATAATTCATAAAAAGCAAACACAAGAAATAAGGAAAACATTTTTTATCTTACAGTACAGTACTTTGAAAAGTAGTATAGTACAACAGCTGGCATCCAGGGGCTGGCATCAAGTGAATAAACAAGAACAGTTACTGACTGGAGGAGGGAGAGAGGGTGAGAGATGATAGAGTTGAAGGATGTCAGCAGTAAGAGGTGGAGGGCAAGCTCCATTTTCACTCATGCCGGACTTTGATGCTGCAGGTTGTAGGTTCTTGCTGGTTTCAATTCTATCTACCTCTTAAAAAAAGCAGTCCTGTGATGTCTGGGTAGTAACTCTTTTTTTCTTATCATAGATGACATGGTAGCACTGGGAAGCTTTCTGAATGGTTGCTATTCAGTTACTTCTTCCTCTTGTCTCTTCATTCTTCCACTGGACCTCCTAGTCCCTTGGGTATTCATTAGTGAGCTCCTCGTGATGCACAGCAAGGAGTTCAATGAAGTCATACTCCTGCAGATACATCCTCCTCCAGATTTCACTGAGGGTCACTAGGTTGCTGAAGACCCTTTCTCTCCTCATCCACCTTCTCAAATCCATGAAAGTCAGGAACAAATTGGGCAAAAATTCTTCCAAACTTCATTCATGGTGATGGCCATAACCTCACTCCATGTAGTCAACATTTTTATGACCTTGTAGATGTTATAGCCTTTCCAAAATTATCACAAGATTGTTCCTGATTCATCACTTGCCTTCACTGGCTGGCAAAAAAAGTGTGACCTGAATACTATTTCTTGAAAGTTGCAATGACTCCCTGGTCCATAGGTTGGATGAAGAATGTAGTATTTGTGGCAGATATACTACATTGACATTGGGATGAAAGTCATCCATAAATGGGAGAGGGTGGCCCAGAGCATTGTTGAGCAGCAAAAGAGCATTGAATGGGGAATCCTTCTCTAAGCAATATTTCTCTAACTTCAGGATGAAGTGATGGAAAAACTAGTCCTGGAAAATGATCTATGTAACCCAGGTTTTGGGGTTACTCTTCCACACAACCTTGGTTTTGTTTTGAAGGGCTCTTGGGTTCTCTGAATGATAAACTAAGAGAGACTTCAGCTTCATATCAATGGAAGCATTGCCACCCAACAACAGTTAGCAGTTAGCCCATCCTTTGCTGCTTTATAGTCTGGCATCAAGTTTTCCTTCTTACTGATATGACTTCCATCTGGCATCCTCTTCTAGCATAGTCCTATCTCATCCACATTAAAAACCTGGTCAAGTAAATACATGCCTTCATCAGTAATTTCTCAAAGCGTTTCAGGAAATTCCCAGGCAGTTATCATATCTGAATTTCCTGCCTCACCACTTACTTTTACATTATGAATGTTGGCTCCAGCCTTGAGCCAATAAAACCAGTTATGGCTGGCATTAAAAAATGTGCTCTCTGAGTCTTCACCATGTTTCTTCTTCAAGTCTTCATAAAGGCTATTAGCTTTCTCTTGAATCAGCATTAAGCTGAGCAGGACACAACACTGATACTGATCCTGCATCCACACACTGAGAAGTTTCTCCATCTCCTCCATCCTTTTCTTTACTCTTTGATATTATTGTTGACATCATCACACAGCTGATTTCACATGATCCACGATCTTGTCCTTGTTCTTTAGAATCATGCCAGTGGTTGAATTACTCATGTTACAAGAACAAGAGGTGTCTACCATCTTTTCACCTTGCTCCACTTTCTCAATTATTTTCACTTTTGTTTCCATCCTTATTGCTTGGTGCTTCTTAAGCAGTACCAGCTACATCACTGCTGTTTTTTTGCTTGCTTCCAGACATCCTGGGCTTGAATTAAAGATTCTATTCTGTACTCTATACAGTGCTGTACAGTAAAGTACACACGACCACAACCACTTGTAGAAGGTGCACACACATGACAATGTACGCCAGACATGTGAACTAACTTATGTGACTGGACATGCAAACGAAAGTTCCTGTCTTTGAAAGCTCATATCTTGAAGGTTTGCATGTAGAGGACTTACTGTATGTAAAGATTTCAGAGGACAGTGTGGCCAGAGTATAGGGTTTATGAGGATAAATGTCGGGAGAAAGGGTTGTAACAATTAGCTGAGATCAAGCTGTAAAAAGTCTTCTTGTCTAAATTAGGAATTTGTTTGGGATTTAGTAACTGATTGGATATTGGCAAAGGATGGTCAGATAACTGTGAATTTTCCAGATTGGTTGATTGAATTGATATAATTCTATCTACCCAAAAGTATAAATAGAGTGAATAGGAAGACTGGCTTTTACTCAGAGAAAAGTGTAGGAAAAATAGGCAGAATTCCAGAATAAATGAAGGGTTAATCTAGCAACTGTGCTAACACTGGAATTTGTGGATTTAGAGTGTAAAGGTATCTGACTAAAGACACTCCTTCCTGCCCTGATACACCCCCAGTGCTGCTATGTTATCTGAGTTAAACTGCATTGTTACTTCCTAGTTCTTGTTGTCTTATCAACTCTCATGGCTCCAGGGAGAGAGGTGGGGAGAGCTATTAGATGCAAGTAGGCAAGATTCAGGCTTGGATGGATACTTATTGGATAATCAATCTTTCATAAATTCTCTGTTCCTTCTGTGGCATATCTCAGTTTAGGGAATTTCTCTTCTCCTCCTCCCCGATCACACACTTGCTGCACTTCAGGAATTTAATTTAACCTCCCCTAGTTACACATTCTTTGACTGCACTTAAGGAATTTGAGTTACTTCCTATCAGTTTTGAATCACCCTATTTGGCAATCTGGGAGTCATTTGGACATACTCGGAGCTCATCACTATTATTTCTGTCCTCTGTAAACAAGTCTCATGTTTTCCCCAGTTTCATTCCTTCAGTTGCATTATCTCTTCTTTCTTTCTTTCCTTTTTTTTAAAGATCCTGGCTTAATTTCTCTTTAGTGTAAGCAGCCTAATGCTATGATAGAACTCTTTGGAGAGGAAAGGGAATTCTGGTTCTAGTTTTGCCATTGATGGCTATTCGGCTTTAGGTAAATGCTTTACCTCATTCAGTTTCTGGATCATAAAATACAGGAAAGGGATAAAATAAATGTGGTTCAGAGACTTCCTATCTATAAAATTCTATGACTCGTAGTTGGTCCTAGATGGCCTGAGAGCCTGCCCATCTGTTTTCCCTTTATGGGCTATGATTGTACTTTTATTATCATATTTATGGCATTATACTTAAACAATCATTGTTGTGGTTTATTTATCAAGTCATATCCAGGCCTTGCAACCCCATGAACTATAGCCTGCCAGGTTCCTCTGTCCATGGGATTTCCCAGGCAAGAATACTGCTGTGTGTTGCCATTTCCTTTTCCAGGGGATCTTCCTGACCCAAGAATCAAACCCGAACACATTTGAACACCCATGGACAGAGGAGCCTGGTGGGCTACAGCCCAGTGTATTGCAAAAGAGTCAGACACCACTTAGTGACTAAACAACAACTTAGTCATATTTATTTATTTATGTAATATATATTTACTGAATTACTGCTGACTATATACCAGGTACTGGGAAGTGCAAACAACAAAACAAGTGTGGCCAGTCCTTTGAGAGTTTACAGGGTAACTAGGAATGTGGCGTGGTGATATATGACTTGATGAAAGTAGCAGAAGGTAAAATATTAGCAGAAGATAGAATATTAAGGGATTCAAGAGGGATCTTTCCTGATCAGGAAAGTCTCCTTTAATACATTTTATACGGAGACCTAAAGGAGGAGAAAGGAAAAGGAAGAATGCTCGAGACAGAGGGAATAGCATGTTAGAATGCCTGGAGATGGGAGTACACGAAGATTTGAAGGAAAGTCTGTAAAGTGGAGAAGACAGAATGGAGGAGAAAGAAGTACACAGAGGTGGCTGTGTGGTTAGATTTTGTTCAGATCAGTTTGAAATGTCTTAAGGTTTTGGATAGTATCCTGTGGGCAAAAGAAAGACTGAAAAGTTTAAAGTAAGAATGTGCCCTGATCATATTTAGGTTTTGAATTTCAATCTGGGTTCATAATGAAAATAAAATAACTTTTATTGCATGCTTACTGTAGACACAGTTACAAATTCTCTACAAGTTGTCCTATTTAATCTTCACAATAATTGTATTTGTTTCCTAGGGCTGCTGAAACAAATTGCAGAAAACTGAGTGACAGAGTAACAGAATTTCTTCACAGTTTCGGCGGCCAGAAGTCTGAAATCAAGGTGTCTCCAAGGTTATGGTCTCTCTGAAGGATCTGGGGAGAGTCCTTCCTTGTTTCTTCCTATCTTCTGGTAGCTGCCAGCAATTCTTGGCATTCCTCAACTTACAGATTCATCGTTCTAGTCCTTGCCTTCATCTTTACATTCTTCCCCATGTCTCACATTTTCTCCTTTGTCTCTGCCTCTGTGTCCAAATTTCCCTCATATAAGGACACTAGTCATTGAATTAGGGCCTATCCTAGTGCATATAATGCATTTGAACTTGACTATATCTGCAAATGATTACATCCTGAGGTTATGGGTAGACATGAATTTTTGGGGAGACACTAACCAACCACAATAGCATAAAGAGGTTAACCTAGGTTGAGAGGTGAGGAAACCAAGGCATTGAGAACTTAAGAAATATTTCTAAAGTTACAAAACTAATGTGTGGCCAAGGCAGGGAGACCAGTTAGGCAAACATTGCAGAGAGATGATGGTGTTGGTAGTAAGGATGGAAAATGTGCATGGTTCTGGTAAATATTGAAAAAATTAAATCTACAGTATTTGCTAATAATCTTGATGGGAAGAGTAAATGAGAGAGAAGTTAAGAAAAACTCCCAGGTTGCTAATCTGAGGAACTGGGTGGATGTTCTTCCATTTATAGCAGTAGAGGACACTGGGCAAAGGGCAGTTGTGGGGAGAAAGGGAATACATTCTTGGTTGTCAGGGCTTAGTTTGGTGTACCCAATGAAGCATCTAATTGGAAATAGATATGATAGTCTGGCACTCAAGAGAAAGGTTTGGGCTAGAACATCAGAAAATTGAATTAATCATCATTCATTATTTAGTTATGAGTGCCTATGTTGTGGCAGGTTCCAACACAGGCACCAAGGACATAGCTGTAAATGGAAAGGCAAAGTTTCTGCTGTAGTAGAGATGCCATTTTTAAAATTGAAGTATAGTTGATGTATAATATGCTGTTAGCTTCATCTGTATAACATAGTGGTTCAGTACTTTTGTAGAGTATGCTCCATCATAGGTAATTACGAGATAATGGGTAAAATTCCCTGTGCTTTATAGTATATCATTGTTGCTTATTTATTTTATATATAGTAATTTGTCTCTCCTCTCTTTCCCCTCCTCTTTGGTAAACACAAAATTGTTTTCTATATCTGTGTGTCTGTTTTGCATATGTATTTTTTTAGATTCCACTTATAACAGATATTATATAGTATTTTTCTTTGTCTGACATTTCACTAAGCATAATATTCTCTAGGCCCATCCATATTGCTGCAAAAGGCAATATTTTGTTTCTTTTTATGACTGAGTGGTATTCCATTGTATATAAATACTATCTTCTTTATCTATTCATCTGTTGATCAGAAATTACGTTGCTTCCTTGTCTTAGTTATTATAAATAGGGCTGCTATGAAACGTTGGGGAGCATGTATGTTTTTGAATTAGAATTTTCATCTTTTCCAGATATATGCTCAGGACTAGGATTACTGGATAATATAACTATATTTTTAGTTTTTTAAGGAAACTCCATATTGTTTTCCATAGTGGCTGCACTAATTTACATTCCCATGAGCGGTGTAGGAGGGTTTCCTTTTCTCCACATCTTCTCTAACATTCATTAGTTACAGACTTTGTGAGGAATTCCATCTTGACAGGTAATGGCAACCCACTCTAGTACTATTGCCTGGAAAATCCCATGGATGGAGGAGCCTGGTAGGTTACAGTCCATGGGGTTGCAAAGAGTCAGGCACGACTGAGCGACTTCACTACACTACTGCTACTATCTTGACAGGTACGAGGTAATACCTTACAGTGGTTTTATTTGCATTTCCTAATAATTAGCGATGTTGAGCATCTCTTCATTTGTCTGTTAACCATCTGTATGTCTTTTTTGGAAAAATGTTTCTTCATAAAGTCTCTGCCATTTTTTGATTGGACTGTTTGGTTTTTTGATACTGAGTTGTTTGAGCTGTTTGTATATTTTAGATATTAATCTAATGTCAGTCTCATCATTTGCAAGCATTTTCTTTCATTTAGAGGTTGTCCTTTTGTTTTGTTGATGGTTTATTTTGTCATTCAAAAGCTTTTAAGTTTACTTAAGTCCCACTTGTTTATTTTTCCTTTTATGTCTTTTGCCTTAGGGGGCTGATCTAAGAAAATACTGCTACAGTTTATATGAAAGAGTGTTCTACCTAGTTCTTTTCTAGGAGTTGTGGCCTTTTCTGTCTTACATTTAGTTTTTTAAAGCATTTTGAGTTTATCTTTGTATATGTTGTGAAGGAATGTTCTTATCTCATTATTTTACATGTGGCTGTCCAGTTTTCCCAGCAGGACTTGTTGAAGAGACAAGTAATGCTGGGAAAGTAATCTTTATTGTATCAGAAATGCCATTCTTAGTGGAGAACTCAGATGTTAGACAACAAAAATAAGACAACTTCAAACAGAAAAAAAGTTCTATGTAGACAATAAAGATGGGTGATACATAAGTGAATGATTGGTAGAGTGCCTTCTTTAGTTTGGATGGTATAAGTAGATTTCTCTGAGGAGATGACATTTGAACTGAGACCTGCCTGGTATGAGGAGCTCACTTCATGGAGCTCAGTGCACAAAAGCCTAGAGGCAGTTGTATTCTTGTATTTTGTGAGGAACAGAAAAAAAGACCAGTGTAGCTAGAGCAAAGAGAACCTAGGGAGTGAATGAGGGTAGTAGGGCATTAGGCTGGAATTCCAAGGTCAGTGGGAAACCTTGAATGTATGTATGTGTGCGTGTGTGTGTATGTGTGTGTGTGTGTTTGGAAGTGACAATCTGATTTATTTATTTAGTTTTATTTAAAGCTATGGAATGGAAGCTGTCACCCAGGGAGAGAGAACAGAATGAGGAAAAAGGAAGGCCTGCAGTTATTTTAATTTTATGAAGAGACTCATGAAGAAGAAGTGGTTAGAGATATGGTCAGAAATGTGTTTTCTTATGTGATTTTCCTATTACATTTAAAGCTGTTCCCCAGTTGGCAAGAAAAGTGTCTTGTACTAAGTTGTGTCAACAAATATTTATCAAATTAATTTCTAACAGATGAAATCAAATAGTAAAGTAAGCTTCCCAATTATGGTATTTTTTATCAGTGATGCTAAAATTTTATTTTTTCCAAAGTCTACCTCTTTCGGCTTTGTGACTTTAGTGTGTGTGTGTGTGTTTCACCACAAGTGATACATAGTACAGTTTCTCAACCCTTAACTTTCATAGGATTTGACTGTATGACTTGCTTGGTCAACAACATACAGTAGAAGTGCCAGTGTGTCAGTTCTGAATGCAGACCTCAAGGAGCCCTGAGTATCTCTTCTCAGACTCTTGTACTTCTGCCATCACCATGAGGAAGACGTGGCTAGACTAGACCCAGGAAGAATGTTAAGAGGTGTATAGAATATTGCTGCCCCTGCTCTGCCTGGTCAGGCCCAGCCTACAGCAAGGAGTTTAAGTAAGTCCAGCCTAGATTAGCCTCAATCAGTTAAGTCAACTCATAAGCATAGAAGTTAGAAAAAATGAGGGTATGGTGTTAAAAGCACTACGTTTTGGAGTGGTTTGATATACAACAATTTGTTGTTGTTCAGTCACTTAGTCATGTCCAACTCTTTGCAGCCCCATGGACTGCAGCATGCCAGGATTCCCTGTCCTTCACTATCTCCCAGAGTTTGCTCAAACTCATGTCCATTGACTCGGTGATGCCATCCAACCATCTCATCCTCTGTCATCTCCTTCTCCTCCTGCCTTCAATCTTTCCCAGCTTCAGGGTCTTTTCTAAGGAGTCAGTTCTTCTCATGAGGTGGCCAAAGGATTGGAGTTTCAGCTTTAGCATCAGTCCTTCCAATGAATACTCAGGGTTGATTTCCTTTAGGATGGACTGGTTTGATCTCCTTGCAGTCCAAGGGACTCTCAAGAGTCTTCCAAAGTTTGAAAGCATCAATTCTTCAACACTTATCCTTTTTTATTCTCCAACTCTCACATCCATACATGACTACTGGAAAAATCATGGCTTTGACTATATGGACCTTTGTTGGCAAAGTGATGTCTCTGTCTAGGTTTGTCATCAGATCAGTCACTCAGTCGTGTCCGACTCTTTGTGACCCCATGAATCGCAGCATGCCAGGCCTCCCTGTCCATCACCAACTCCCAGAGTTCACTCAGACTCACGTCCTTTGAGTCAGTGATGCCATCCAGCCATCTCATCCTCTGTTGTCCCTTTCTCCTCTTGCCCCCAATCCCTCCCAGCATCAGTCTTTTCCAATGAGTCAACTCTTCCATGAGGTAGCCAAAGTACTGGAGTTTCAGCTTTAGCATCATTCCTTCCAAAGAAATCCCAGGGCTGATCTCCTTCAGAATGGACTGGTTGGATCTCCTTGCAGTCCAAGGGACTCTCAAAAGTCTTCTCCAAGACCACAGTTCCAAAGCATCAATTCTTCGGCGCTCAGATTTCTTCACAGTCCAACTCTCACATCCATACATGACCACAGGAAAAACCATAGCCTTGACTAGACAAATCTTAGTTGGCAAAGTAATGTCTCTGCTTTTGAATATGTTATCTAGGTTGGTCATAACTTTGCTTCCAAGGAGTAAGTGTCTTTTAATTTCATGGCTGCAGTCACCATCTGCAGTAATTTTGGAGCCCAAAATGATAAAGTCTGACATTGTTTGGCCTTGGAATACGGAATGAAGCAGGGCAAAGACTAATAGAGTTTTGCCAAGAAAATGCACTGGTCATAACAATCACCCTCTTCCAACAACACAAGAGAAGACTCTATACATGGACATCACCAGATGGTCAATACCGAAATCAGATTGATTATATTCTTTGCAGCCAAAGATGGAGAAGCTCTATACAGTCAGCAAAACCAAGACCAGGAGCTGACTGTGGCTCAGACCATGAACTCTTTATTGCCAAATTCAGACTTAAATTGAAGAAAGTAGGGAAAACCACTAGACCAGTCAGGTATGACCTAAATCAAATCCCTTATGATTATACAGTGGAAGTGAGAAATAGATTTAAGGGACTAGATCTGATAGATAGAGTGCCTGATGAACTATGGATGAAGGTTCATGACATTGTACAGGAGACAGGGATCAAGACCATCTCCATGGAAAAGAAATGCAAAAAAGCAAAATGCCTGTCTGGGGAGGCCTTACAAATAGCTGTGAAAAGAAGAGAAGCGAAAAGCAAAGGAGAAAAGGAAAGATATAAACATCTGAATGCAGAGTTCCAAAGAATAGCAAGAAGAGATAAGAAAGCCTTCTTCAGCAATCAATGCAAAGAAATAGAGGAAAATAACAGAATGGAAAAGACTAGGGATCTCTTCAAGAAAATCAGAGATACCAAAGGAACATTTCATGCAAAGATGAGCTTGATAAAGGACAGAAATGGTATGGACCTAACAGAAGCAGAAGATATTAAGAAGAGGTGGCAAGAATAAACAGAAGAACTGTACAAAAAAGATCTTTCCGACCCAGATAATCATGATGGTGTGATCACTGACCTAGAGCCAGACATTCTGGAATGTGAAGTCAAGTGGGCCTTAGAAAGCATCACTACGAACAAAGCTAGTGGAGGTGATGGAATTCCAGTTGAGCTATTCCAAATCCTGAAAGATGATGCTGTGAAAGTGCTGCACTCAATATGCCAGCAAATTTGGAAAACTCAGCAGTGGCCACAGGACTGGAAAAGGTCAGTTTTCATTCCAATCCCAAAGAAAGGCAATGCTCAAGAATGCTCAAACTACCGCACAATTGCACTCATCTCACACGCTAGTAAAGTAATGCTCAAAATTCTCCAAGCCAGGCTTCAGCTATATGTGAACCGTGAACTTCCTGACATTCAAGCTGGTTTTAGAAAAGGCAGAGGAACCAGAGATCAAATTGCTAACATCTGCTGGATCATGGAAAAAGCAAGAGAGTTCCAGAAAAACATCTATTTCTGCTTTATTGACTATGCCAAAGCCTTTGACTGTGTGGATCACAATGAACTGTGGAAAATTCTGAAAGAGATGGGAATACAAGACCACCTGATCTGCCTCTTGAGAAATTTGTATGCAGGTCAGGAAGCAACAGTTAGAACTGGACATGGAACAACAGACTGGTTCCAAACAGGAAAAGGAGTACGTCAAGGCTGTATATTGTCACCCTCCTTATTTAACTTATATGCAGAGTACATCTTGAGAAATTCTGGATTGGAAGAAACACAAGTTGGAATCAAGATTACCGGGAGAAATATCAATAACCTCAGATATGCAGATGACACCACCCTTATGGCAGAAAGTGGAGAGGAACTAAAAAGCCTCTTGATGAAGGTGAAAGTGGAGAGTGAAAAAGTTGGCTTAAAGTTCAACATTCAGAAAACGAAGATCATGGCATCTGGCCCCATCACTTCATGGGAAATAGATGGAGAAACAGAGGTTTCTCATAGTGAACTGATTTACCTATCTTTTAAGCAGATGACGTAGTTGAATAAGCTGTAGGATAATGAGGTATTGATGGGTGAGTCAGAAAAGGGCCTGGAAAAAAGAAGTTTGTCATCTCCCACATCTGACTGCATCCTAATATTTGATGAAGGTTCTAAGAATCCAGTCGGAATATCTGTAGATTTGGTTTAGAAAGGCACATGGTTTTGAGACATGATTGATATTATTCCCTATATAAAGCCTGCTAAATTGACCCAAACTGTGGGGTAAAATGATAAAACTTTTGTACATGATATTAGTGCTTGGAGTTTAAGAATCATAATTTATGATGACATATAAACTTCATTATAAATGTTGGATTGCATTATTAAATTACTTACCATTTTAAGGATATTGAAAATGATTTATTCATGGTTAAAAAAAAAAGGCAAAGCTTATCTTCAAAGAACTAAGAACGGCTAATTCTGATTTTAAATGTTGAAAAGACTATTGCCAAAATTGGGAGAACATGAAAAGTAAGCTTAACATTAAAGGAGATGGTATCTGGAGTCAGGGATATACAGTGTTGAGTTTTAGCTTCACCACTTAACTAGCTATGGCAGCCATGAGAACATACTTGTCCAAACCACAGGAAGGATAACTGGCTGTTGGCTTTGACATCCTTCACTGTGTTAGGGTTGAGGCCATTCCCTCCAATCTCCTCCAGATCTTTTCATATTTTCTTTCACACATGTTTCCTTTAACTTTTTGTGCAGTTTATCCCATCTTGTCAACTGCTTCTGAAGGAGCCAGATTATCACAATACCCAGAGTCTCAGTTTTCTCACATGTAAAATAGAATGTATTCCATAGGATCTTCAGTTCAGTTCAGTTCAGTCGCTCAGTCATGTCCGACTCTTTTCAGCCTCATGAATCACAGCACGCTAGGCCTCCCTGTCCATCACCAACTCCCGGAGTTCACCCAAACTCATGTGCAGCAAGTTGGTGATGCCATCCAGCCATCTCATCCTGTGTCGTCCTCTTCTCATTGTGCCCCCAATCCCTCCCAGCATCAGGGTCTTTTCCAATGAGTCAACTCTTCGCATGAGGTGGCCAAAGTATTGGCGTTTCAGCCTCAGCATCAGTCCTTCCAATGAACACCCAGGACTGGTCCCCTTTAGGATGGACTTATTGGATCTCCTTGCAGTCCAAGAGACTCTCAAAAGTCTTCTCCAACACCACAGTTCAAAAGCATCAATTCTTTGGGGCTCAGCTTTCTTCAGAGTCCAACTCTCACATCCATACATGACCACTGGAAAAACCATAGCCTTGACTGGATGGACCTTTGTTGGCAAAGTAATATCTCTGCATTTTAATATGCTATCTAGGTTGGTCATAACTTTCCTTCCAAGGAATAAGTGTCTTTTAATTTCCTGGCTGCAATCACCATCTGCAGTGATTTTGGAGACCCCCCAAAAAATAAAGTCTGACACTGTTTCCACTGTTTCCCCATCTATTTCCCATGAAGTGATGGGGCCAGATGCCATGATCTTCGTTTTCTGAATGTTGAGCTTTAAACCAACTTTTTCACTCTTCCTCTTTCACTTTCATCAACAGGCCTCTTTAGTTCCTCTTCACTTTCTGCCATAAGGGTGGTGTCATCTGCATATCTGAGGTTATTGATATTTCTCCCGGCAATCTTGATTCCAGCTTGTGTTTCTTCCAGTCCAGCATTTCTCATGATGTACTCTGCATATAAGTTAAATAAACAGGGTGACAATATACAGCCTTGACATACTCCTTTTCCTATTTGGAACCAGTCTGTTGTTCCATGTCCAGTTCTAACTGTTGCTTCCTGACCTGCATATAGGTTTCCCAAGAGGCAGGTCAGGTGGTCTGGTATTCCCATCTCTTTCAGAATTTTCCACAGTTTACTGTGATCCAGCTTAAATGAACCAGTGAATTTAAAGCAAAATTTTACAGTGACTGACACTTATGAAAGTTAGATTAATTAAAGGAACTTTTTATTGTTGTTATTGTTAATATTGCTTCTTAGGTTTTTGTTTGTTTGTTTGTTTGTTTGTTTTTAAGTGAAAAACATATATTAGTGGATCCTGGGTTGAGGACTCTCTATTGCTAGGGAGAAATAGGTATAAAATAAATGGAAAATGAAATAATAATCATGAAGTACTCTATATACACAATTAATACAAATAGTCAAATAAATCACAAACATCTAAGACTATATCACCTGTCAGCTGCCATCTAAAGTGAAAGGTGATATTTGATGCCAGGGTGAAGTAACCTGGCCTTTGTGTTATAGAGACTTTGGGGACCAAGCTTTCTTTCTTGATGGAAAAATTCAAGGGTATTAGGTTAAACCAGGCCGTCATCTCCCAAATATAAATAATGTCAGAGAAAGGTTTACAAGTGCAGCAAAATGTTTTTACTGACTTGAATTATCCCAATAATTACATACATTCAACATTTTGCTCAGGTTGAGGGCATACAGCTAACTAATGGTCTTAATTTGATAGTGATTATAATTTGGATCATGCTTTACTCAACATTATTTGACTGAAACTGAAACTGGAGGCAACTGAATTTTTTTTTTTTAAGGAAAATAAGACAACTTAAAAGGGGAAGGGAGTTCAGTATGGCTTCTTTCTAAGGTCAAACATAATTAAAAATTTTTAAAGAATAAGGAAAAATTACTGAGGGAATTATTTTTCTTGTTCTAAACTTTGTACCCAGCATATAAATTCTTAATAAGTATGTTATATTCAATTGTACTGAAATACTTCAGAAATAGGATGCAGGATTGGAATCATTTTTATGCAGATCTTTCCTACATATCTAAATAGAAGGATGAAAGTAGGGTGAATAAGATGATCATTCAAAGTCATTTCTAGCTTTTAGAATATTTATAACACTATTTTAGAATGTCTAATCCAACTGTAAATTCCACTTTCTGTAGTAAAGTGGTATTTGAATTACTTATTTTTTATAGAGCTAATCAGGTTAAAGTAATTAGAAATCAAATTACCTATGGTTGGGAAAAGTTGAACAAAAATTGTATTTGATTGTGATAGGTTTTCTTTTTTTGGTGGCTCATTATTATAAGTCAAAGCTATAATTCCGGAACATCAAATGGACCTTGAAATGTTGCTGTTGCTTTGAGAAGAGTTTGGGACCTCCAGTGAGCATCTTTTAGAATTTATCAGGACTCAGGCAATAAGTAGATCATTGGTTTTAAGCTGTTGTAATAGTGCTAAATTATTTCATATTTTACTCTTCTCTTTTTTTCTGTTCTTCTTTCTGCCCTTCAGAAATAGGTGTCAGACATACCTGTATGTGATACCAGCTCAGCATGTAGAAGTGGTGTGTCCTTGGGAAAGGACTTTGACCTCAACTTATTCTTAATCTCCTCCTGAGTTCCTAGTAAACTACTGAGCCCATAATAAATACTCAATAATATTTGTTGAATAGATAATTTTGTGAAATGGAATCAACAAAGTATTTACTCCAGATAATTATTATGAGGATTAATGCAAAGTCAGAGACTGCCACACAGTTAGTAATCTTGTATGTTGCTAAATATTATATTATTAACTATATTAATGTTAGGACTATGATGCTACCTTGATTCACAATTCAGTCTGAATGACCTAGTATGAATAATCTACTTCAATAACCTCTTAATTTCTCCCTGCTTTCCATTTCTTCTCTTGAACCCTTACTTTCCAAAGTAACACCAAAATTTATTTTTTAATATACATTTTATTACAAGTCCATAACCCCATAGCTCCCCATTTGTTTTTATGGAAATGACCTTCAGACTCCTAACAGTAAAAAAAAAAGAAAAGAAAAGAAAACAGAAAACTAAAACTCATACCCCCAAATATGTATCTTTAATTATTTATTTATTACATCTATGGACCACTAAGTGATCATGGTACTTATATTGTAAAACCTAAAAGTAAACCTTATAAAAGCTGAGAGCATGTTTAAATAGTTTAAAAGGTGGTTTTTTTTTTTTTTTTTTGCTAATCCTGACGGTTCTATTTTAATATTCAAGCCAAAATATACACTTAGGATAAAGTCCATATTAACAATTGAGATATCAGATTTTCCTCTTACATATATGTTTTTCTGACTTTGCTAAACCTCCTTGAAATTACAATTTTTGATTGTAAAATTGCTGACAAAAGGCTGGTTCTACTATTAAAAGTGACAGCCCTGCTTTTCTCATGGAATTGACCTCTTTCTGCATATTAGTCTTATCTTCAGTTCATGGGCTTCTGCATTCGTTTTTTATGGTTGCTATAACAAATTACCATAAACTCAGTGGCTTAAAAGAACAAAATTGTACTCTCTTGCAACTCTGGAGCCCAGATCTTTGAAATTAGTTCCACTGGGCTGAAACCAAAGTGTTGGCAGAGTGGCATCCCTCTGCAGGCGTGCTCCAGAAGGCTGTCCTTCCTTTGCCTCTCTGCCTCTTCTGGCTTCTGGTGTGTGCAGGAATTACTTGGTTTGTGACCACATCAGTCCTGTTTCTGCCTTCATAATTACATTGCCTTCTCTTCTGTCCGTGTCAAATCCCCCTCTATCTCTCTTTTATTAAGATGCATGGGATTGCATTTAGGACCCACACTGATAATCTCAGATAATATACCCATTTTAAGATCCTTAATTTAATCATAACTGCAGAGTCCTTTTTTGAAAATAAGATAACATTCAGAGGTTTCAGGAATTGCGACATGGATATCTTGGGTAAGGAAGCATTTTTCAAACCACCACAGTTTCTCGGCAGAAATGTTTAATAACCCTGAGTAGGCAGAATTCTGCAGTGGCTTCCCAAATTCTTACTCCCTTGTGCTTATGCCTCATATGAGTCCCTCCTCTTGAGTATAGATGGTACTGTGATATGATGGATTTCATTCCTGTGATTAGGTTATGTTATATGGCAAAGTAGGTTTAGAAGATGCAATTAAGGTCCCGAATCAGTTTATTTTGAGTTAATCAGAAGGAAGACTATTTGGGTGGTTCCAGCTTAATCAGGCAGAAGTCCTTACAAAGGAAGAGATTTGAAGGCTGAAAGATTTTTCTCTTGCTGGTCTTGGTGATGATGGAAATGACTGTGACTCCTACAGCCAAAAGGAGGTAAATTCTGTCAACAACTTGAGTGAGTTTAGAAGAGGATGGCAAGTATCACATAGGATGGAAGCCCCAGTTACCACTTTAATTGCAGCCATATGAGACCTGAGCAAAGATCCAGCTGACCCATGCTGGACTCTTGACCACTGAAAACTGATAAAATAAATGGGTGTTATTTTAAGCCACTTAATGTGTGGCATACTGTTAGTGAGAAACAGAAAATAGTAATAGAATAGCCAGTTCCCACAATGTAGTGGTTATCATGGAGAAGGCACTGGCAACCCACTCCAGTACTCTTGCCTGGAAAATCCCATGGATGGAGGAGCCTGGTGGGCTGCAGTCCATGGGGTCATGAAGAGTCGGACACGACTGATGCAACATAGCAGTAGCAGCAGCAGTGGTTATCAGGTTTGCCTCACACGCAAAATCTGAAACTGGATGGAAAAAGCATGCATACTTTAGGCTTCCCTGGTGGCTCAGGAGTAAAGAATCTGGCTGCAATGCAGGAGACGTGGGTTCAATTCCTACGTTGGAAAGATCCTCTGGAGTAGGAAATGGCAACACACTCAAGTATTCTTGCCTGGGAAATCCTATGGACAGGGGAACCTGGCAGGCTACAGTCCATGGAGTCACCAAGAGTTGAACGTGACTTCAGTTCAGTTTATGTCAGTCGTTCAGTCATGTCCAACTCTGCAAACCCATGAACTGCAGCACGCCAGGTGTCCCTGTCCATCATCAAATCCCGGAGTTTACTCAAACTCATCCATTGAGTCGGTGATGCCATCCAACCATCTTGTCCTCTGTCGTCCCCTTTTTCTGCTGCCTTCAATCTTTCCCAGCATCAGGGTGTTTGCAAATGAGTCATTTCTTTGCATCAGGTGGCCAAAGTATTGGAGTTTCAGCTTCAGCATCAGTCCTTCCTATGAATATTCAGGACTGACTTCCTTTAAGATGGACTGGTTGGATCTCCTTGCAGTCCAAGGGACTTTCAAGAGTCTTCTCCAACACCACAGTTCAAAAGTGTCAAATCTTCGATGCTCAGCCTTCTTTATGGTCCAACTCTCACACCCATACATAACTACTGGAAAAACCATAGCTTTGACTAGACGGACCTTTGTTGGTAAAGTAATGTCTCTGCTTTTTAATATGCTGTCTATGTTGGTCATAATTTTCCTTCCAAGGAGCAAGCGTCTTTTAATTTCATGGCTGCAATCACCATCTGCAGTGATTTTGGAGCCCCAAGAAATAAAGTCTGTCACTGTTCCCACTGTTTCCCCATTTATTTGCCATGAAGTGATGGGACCCGATGCCATGATCTTAGTTTTCTGAATGTTGACTTTCAAGCCAGTTTTTTCATTCTCCTCTTTCACTTTCATCAGGAGACTCTTTTGTTCTTCATTGCTCCCTGCCTTAAGGGGGGGTGTCATCTGCATATCTGAGGTTATTGATATTTCCCTGACAATCTTGATTCCAGCTTGTGCATCATCCAGCCTAGTGTTTCTCATGATGTACTCTGCATATAAGTTAAATAAGCAGGGTGACAATATATCACCTTGACTTACTCCTTTCCCAATTTGGAAAATGTCCATGTCCAGTTCTAACTGTTGCTTCCTGATTTGCATACAGATTTATCAAGAGGCAGGTCAGGTGGTCTGATATTCCCATCTCTTGAAGAATTTTCCACAGTTTTTTGTGGTTCACACAGTCAAAGGCTTTGGCTAAGTCAATAAAGTAGAAGTAGATATTTTTTTGGAACTCTCTTGCTTTTTTGATGAACCAATGAATGTTGGCAATTTGATCTCTGGTTCCTGTGCCTTTTCTAAATCCAGCTTAAGCATCTGGAAGTTCATGGTTCACATACCATTGAAGCCTGGCTTGGAGAATTTTAAGCCTTACTTTACTAGCATGTGAGATGAGTACAATTGTGCAGTAGTTTGAATATTCTTTGGCATTGCTTTTCTTTGGGATTGGAATGAAAACTGATCTTTTCCAGTCCTGTGGCCACTGCTGAGTTTTCCATTTTTGCTGGTATATTGAGTGCAGCACTTTCACAGCATCATCCTTTAGGATTTGAAAAAGCTCAACTGCAATTCCATTACCCGCACTAGCTTTGTTCGTAGTGATGCTTCCTAAGGCTCACTTGATTTCGCATTCCCGGATGTCTGGCTCTAGGTTGGTGATCACACCATTGTGATTATCTAGGTCATGAAGATCTTTTTTGTATAGTTCTTCTGTGTATTCTTGCTGCCTCTTCTTAATATCTTCTGCTTCTGTTAGCTCCATACCATTTTTGTCCTTTATTGTGCCCATCTCTGAATCAAATATTCCCTTGGTATCTCTAATGTTCTTGGAGAGTTCTCTAGACTTTCCTATTATATGGTTTTCCTCTATCTCTTCGCATCGATCGCTGAGGAAGGCTTTCTTATCTCTCCTTGCTATTCTTTGGAACTCTACATTCAAATGGGTATATCTTTCCTTTTCCTTTGCATTTCACTTCCCTTCTATTCACAGCTATTTGTAAGGCCCCCTCATACCACCATTTTGCCTTTTTGCATTTCTTTCCCTGGGGGATGGTCTTGATCCCTGCCTCCTATACAACGTCAGGAACCTCCATCTATAGTTCTTCAGGCACTCTATCAGATCTAATCCTTTGAATCTATTTGTTACTTCTACTGTATAATCATAAAGGATTTAAGTCATACCTGAATGGTCTAATGGTTTTCCCTACTTTCTTCAATTTAAGTCTGAATTTGGCAATAAGGAGTTCATATACATGACTTAGTGACTAAACAAAAGCAGCAAAGCAGTACAAAGTCACTTAGACTTTTCTGAGATGAGATTAGCTAAACCTAGACAAAATTGTCCCTTGAAAGAAATCCATGTAAACTGCCCAATGTGGCTGAATAAAGGAGCAGATGTCCCATTGTCAATCTCTCAGCCATACGGGCTTCTCAATTTACCCATCTTAGGACACTTTGCTTAACATTTATTTGACATATAACTGATTGACTAGTTGAGTATCTGGCTGATCTAACAATATCTGAAATTATCAACATGATATTTAAAGACCTCTACAACGTGATGTCAACCTGTTTTTTGATTACTCTCCCCCATTCCACCTCTCATCTTCTTGGTCCTTTTGTCAAACAATACTGAAACACTTACTGCCCTCTAAATGCGCAGTTCTATTTTCCATGATTTTTGAAAAATCTCTTTCAACAGCTTCACTGTGAATGCCCTGTTACCCTTCACTTATTAAGGTCCCTTTCATTATTCAAGATCCAGCTCAAATATGACCTCTGTTAGAATCTTTTTTCATCAACTACTGTATTTGGTATGGCTAAAATTTGTCATTGTCCATTAGGCCTTTGCACATAACTTTGGTATAGCACTCATATCACAGTATTATAGTATATTTTTATTGCTATAAAAATGTCATATATATTTATTGCTGAATTGTGAATGTCTTGAAGCCAAGAACTGCATTTTATCAATGTCTCATTTCCCCATTGTAGTGGGCACCCTCTGTTTTGATAATAGCACATCCTTTTCCTTGGGAAGCAATTCTTTCTTCATGTGTTTTGTGTTGACCATTACAGTTTTCTTGTCCAAATGTGGGCAAGACAGATTGACCAATCATCATACCCTAATGTCTTAGCTCACAGACAGGGCTGGCGCAAGACCTAAACTGAGCCAATACAAGCCATTTCTACTTTCTAAAAATGACCCCAATAAGGAAGAGCTCTGTTCTATTCGTTTGTAAGATTGTGGAGAATGGAAGCTTAGACCCACCTGAAACCATAAGCTGAAACTTGTGGTATTTTTCTCATTAAATAAATAATGCCAGTAGGCAGAAGAAGCAAAGAGAAGAGATGAGAAATCCTAAAAGACCCTGAATATGGATGTCCCTGAGACTAGACCTAACCCTGACTTTTCCGATATCCCTTCCTTTTCATGACAGCTCATTTAGGGCAAGTGGGTTTCTATATAATTTATGGAGTTCTGCTTAACACTTCTAAAGTATCTAACAAGTAGACAGGCTCACAGACTGCGTACCCAGTAGTTGTTCAATCAAGAAACGTTATCCTAAAGATCTTTCATTTTTTTTGTGAGAAGGGCATTATTATATTTACCTGAAGAAAAGAAACTAAAAAAGAATCTCAAACATATATAAAACATTTAAAACATTATTATTAGGACTCCCTTGTGTTGGTCTTACTGTTACACACAACAAATCTTCCTAGTAATCTGGTCTCTGTTTCTCATACCATCATTACACACTTCAGAGATAATTAAATGTCTATGATGAGTAGGGATTACCATGGCTAGACTTGGACTCATTTGCTTTTGACTTGTTGACACCTTTAACGTTGTTGTTTTCATATTTTCATTTCTACTGAAACATTGATTTCTGTAATCTTTCTTTACCCCACTTCAGCCAAATATTTAAACAGTTACTGATTTGTATAAAATATCCAAGTCCTAATCCTTTCTACTTCAACTTTTGATTTGAGACTACAAGGGAAATGTGCTATGCACTTCTGTTTATTCATTGCTTTTTGAAAACTTTCTAATAAAAATTATTTGAGAATTAATAATTTAGAAAGCTTGACTTTTTCTCTAGGATGATTTTAAAAATTGTAAGAATTTTAAATAATATATCAGGTCTCAGATTATTAGAAAATTTATGGACTTTAAATATCATTCTCAGTAATTCTAATAGTAAACATTTAGGTTGTTATAACTTTTTAAGAAATATTTCATAACACTCCTGTGAGAATGAATATAGGGCATTTTAATGGAGGGTTCCCATTCACAAACATCCCCGTGGCATGCTTATAGTCAGTTTTAGGAGATGGCCCATATAAAAGGAAAATTGCAGTATAATTAATGATCAATGGAGATTGGATACTCAAACAGTAAAGAATGGAGCAGTATTCAGGTTCATAATTAGATTTTAATTTGTGTGCTTTTTTTTTAAACTTTTCTATTTGACAGACATCTGAAGTCTTCAACTTTTACCGTTTAGGATCTGTCACATGAAGATCATCAGTCATTAAAAGCTAAACTGAGTTTAGAAGAAATTAAGAGGAAAACCAATATTATTTTTGCAGAAAATAGTAAAAACCATCATCTTGATGGGTAGGGAATCTGAAATCTTTTTCTTTTCAGGTTCTTATATCAAACAAGTGCAAGCAATAATTAATCATTGCATCTTCAAGTATTTTTATAATTGACAGTAATTAATAATTGCATCTTCAAGTTATGTTTACAGTTGCATTTTATAAGGTTAACAAACAAGTGTAGTATACCTTTTTTCAGATTGTTCTGCTTTAACTGCAGATAGAATACTGCTATAGCAAGCATAATATGGGATCACAGAGCTTAATAACTTTCAAATTTAGATGGTTCTTTCCTGTAACACATAGTTTATATACATTGGGCTTCCCTGGTGTCTCAGCTGGTGAAGAATCTGCCTGCAATGCAAGAGATGAAATGACTGAACGACTTACACAAGCATACCATGATCATGGAGCTGTAATAGTTTCAAACTTAGATGCTTCTTTTTTGTAACACATTGTTTGTATACATGGAGCGTAGATTCATGTCTGGATGAATCTGCATATTTTCAGACTAATGGAAAGTTTTTGAATTGCCACACACAAATAATACTGTAGTAAATTACCTATCTGTGGTAAACCAAGGGCATGTTTATCCAAAATTTTTATATAACCCTGCCCTAGTCTCATGTAAAACACAATGTTATTCATATTAAAACATAAAATAATTTACTTTGTAACAAAGCTGGCATTGAAAACAGTAGAGATATGATATTCAATAAATGGTATTGAAATAGCTCTCTATTTTGAAGAAAGTAAAGTCATACTTTTCCATCCCTTACACTATTAAGTCTTGCTGAAATAAATATTCAGTGTTATAAAAGAAAGCAAGGATTATCATTATGACTATGAATCATTTATATCATTTTGAATTTTAATAATTTCAGATAACACTCATTATTTAGGTTTATCTTAATATTCAATAATAAAGTATGCTATACAATACTGTATTCAAATTTAGAATTTATCTTGTGTGAATTAGCAATTACAGACATTAGTATAGTAGGTATAGGATTATTTATATTAGATTGTGCAGTCTTGCATATATATTCTCAAAAGATAAAAATTAATACTTTATATTAATTTTTCCTCTGATTGTTCTGTTTAGTTTTCTTCTAAAACTATCTTCTGATTGTTATCTGATTTATGCAAAACCCTTTTCAGGGTACCCACTTTAAAGGAATTCTACTTAATCACAATTCTAATTTTTTTTTCAAAATTTAAGAAATTGCCTTCATTTTTACAGAGGATGTTCATGTGGCATGAGTAACCTTCTGTGGAGTGTATCATATTAACTAAATTTTGGCCGAATTTTGGAGATGTGCTCATAAAACATGAAACTTCTTCAAGACTATGAAACTAGTAAACATCAGAGCTAGGATTAAACTCATGATAACCTTGACTATACTTGATAATTAAGCTATATTCTTCCCTGAGAACTTTGAATTTTGCTCTGAAAATTTTTCACATTCATTGCTTTCTCTTTATCCTCACAATGAACAATTTGGATCAAATGTCTTCACCTTTAAAAAAAACTATGTGGTAAAATACAAGTAATAAAATTTGCCACGCTACCCATCTTTAATATACAGTGCAGTGGTATAAAGTACATTCATAACAGTGTGTAACCATCACTGCCGTCCATCTCCGTAACTCTTTTCATCTTGTAAAACTGGAACTTTGTACCCATTGAACAATAACTGTCCATTTTCCCTTCCCAGAAGTCATCCATGAACCCACCTAGAGTCATCCTGTTAGAACAAAACGAACTCCTAGTGCTTTTGTCACTTAGAGATTTACAATGGCTTAAGGGGCCCTTTGTCAAGGTGGGGGTCAAAGACACATATTACAATAGAAAATGCTCTCATGCTCTTGTGCCTTAGGAAATTACAAGGGTTTTACATCCACTTCAGTTCAGTTGCTCAGTTGTGTCTGACTCTTTGCGACCCCATGAACTGTAGCACTCTAGGCCTCCCTGTCCATCACCAACTCCTGGAGTTCACCCAAACTCAGGTCCATTGAGTCGGTGATGCCATCCATCCATCTCATCCTCTATCCTCTGTCGTCCCCTTCTCCTCCTGCCCTCAATCCCTCCCAGCATCTGAGTCTTTTCCAATGAGTCAACTCTTCGCATCAGATGGCCAAAGTATTGGAGTTTCAGCTTTAGCATCAGTCTGGATCATAGGAAAAGCAAGGGAATTCCAAAGCACATCTATTTCTACTTCATTATTACACTAAAGCCTTTGACAATGTGGATCACGAAAAAATGGAGAATTAAAATTGGAAATACCAGACCACCTTACCTGTCTCCTGAGAAACCTGTATTCAGGACAAGAATCAACAGTTAGAACTGGACATGGAACAACAGACTGGTTCAAAATGAGGAGAGAAATACGTCAAGGCTGTATATTGTCACATTGCTTATTTAACTTATATTCAGAATACTTATATGCGTATCTTATTTAACAGATATGCAACTGATATCACTATAATGGCAGAAAGTGAAGAGGAACTAAAGAGTCTCTTGAAGAAAGTGAAAAAGGAGAGTGAAAAAACTGGCTTAAAAGTCAACACTCAAAAAAATAAGATCATGGCATCTGGTCCCATCACTTCATGGCAAATAGATGTGGAAAAAGTGGAAACGGTGACAGATTTTATTTTCTTGGGCTCCAGAATTACTGTTGGATAATGACTGCAGCCATGAAATTAAAAGACACTTGCTCCTTGGAATAAAAGCTATGACAAACTTAGTGTATTAAAAAGCAGAGACATCACTTTGCCGACAAAGGTCCATCTAATCAAAGCTATGATTTTTCCAGTAATCATGTATAGATGTGAGAGTTGGACCATAAAGAAGGCTGAATGCTAAAGAATTGATGCTTTCAAACTGTGGTGCTAGAGAAGACTCTTGAGAGTCCCTTGGACTGCAAGGAGATAAAACCAGTCAATCCTAAAGGAAATCAACCCTGAATATTCATTGGAAGAACTGATGCTGAATCTGAAGCTCCAATACTTTGGCCACCTGATGGGAAGAGCTGACTCATTGGAAAAGACCTGATGCTGGGAAAGACAGGACAGGAGGAAAAGGGGACAACAGAGGATGAGATGGAATCATCAACTTAATGGACATGACTTTGAGCAAACTCCGGGAGATAATGATGGACAGGGAAACCTGGCATGCTGCAGTTTATGGGGTCTCAAAGAGATGGACATGACTTAGCAACTGAACAACAACAATGCCAAGAACCAAGACCAGAGACCTAAGTTTGAATGTGTATGTATATAAATATATATATATATATATATGTATTTTTCCTATTGTCTCAAATACAATATTTGTCTTTTATGACTGTCTTGTTTCAGTTAGTGTAATGTTCTTTAAATTTATTCATGTTGTAGCAAATTTTACTTCCTTTTTAAGACTGAATAATACTTCATTGAATATACTACATTTTGCTGATCCATTTGTCCTATGATAGGCACATAGATTGCTTCTAACTTTAGCTGTTATGAATAAATTTGATATGATCATGGATGTACAAATATTCTTCAAGACCTTGCTTTTAATTCTTTTGCTTGTATACCAAGAGGTGGAATTACTGAATTATATTGTAATTGTATTTTTAATTTTTTGAGGAACTGGCACTGAATGTGTCATTTTACATTCCCAACAATGGTTCACTGGGGTTCCAGTTTCTCTACATTCTTGCCACCATTTGTTTTCCATGTTTTTAAAAAAGTAGCCATTCTAATGCATATGATGTATAACCTCATTGTAGTTTTGAGATTCGCATTCTCCTAGTGGTGGCATTGATTATATTTTCATGTGTTTATTGACTATTTATGTATCTTTTCTGGAGAAATGTCTATTCAAGTCTTTTGTGTTTTTAAATTGGATTATTTGTGTTTTTTTTGTTGTTATTGAATTTCAGGAGTTACCTATACTGTTTGTCTTTCTTATCAGTTTTATGATTTGCAAATATTTTCTCCCATTTTGTGCATACCTTCTTTATTCTATCAATATTATCTTTTGATGCACACATTTAAAATATTCATGAAGTCCATTTTGTCTATTTTTTCTTTTGCTATTTATGCCTTTGGTCATATCCAAAAAAATCAATGTCAAATCTAATGTTGTAAAGCTTTTGTCTTGTGTTTTCTTCTAGGAATTTTGTTTCGGGTATTATATTTAGGACTTTGGTCCATTTTGAGTTACTTTTTTTATATGATATTAGGTAAGAGTCCACCTTCATTCTTTTGCATGTGGATATTCAGTTTTCTCAGTACCATTTGTCAAAAAACCTGTCCTTTCTCCACTGAATGGTCTAAGTGCAGTGAAAATCATTTTTACATACACAAAAGGGTTTATTTCTGGGCTCCCTATTCTATTCCACTGGTCTAAATACCTGTGTTGATGTCAAAATCACACTGTTTTGATTACTGTAGTTTTATAGTAAGTTTTGAATTCAGAAGTGTGAGTCCTCCAGTTTTATTCTTCTTTTTCATAATTGTTTTGGCTACTTAGGGCCCCTTGATATTCTATTTTAGGATATAGTTTTACAAAAACCATCATTGGGATGTTGATAGGGATAATATTGAATCTGTTGATTGCTTTGGGTATTGACATTTTAACCATATTAAATCTTCTAATACATGAATATGTGATGTGTTTCCATTTATTTGTGTCTTTTTAATAGTAACATTATGTCTTAGTATTTTATCTTCTTTATTTTAGCAATATTTTCTAGTTTTCATTATACTAGTACTTTACTTCCTTGGCTAAGTTAATTGCTAAAGATTTTATTTATTTTGATGCTATTACAAATGGGTTTGTTTTTATAATTTTATTTTTAGATTGTTCATTATTATTTTATAGAAATGTATATTTTTTCCATTGATTTTGTGTCCCACTACTATGGTGAGATCATTTTAGTTTTAACAGGTTGTGTATATATATGTGTGTGTGTGTGTGTGTGAAATCATTAGGGTTTTCTACATGAAAGATCATATCATCTGCAAACAGAGATACTTCTTACTTCTTCCTTTCCAATTTGGTTGCCCTTTATTTCTTTTTCTTACCTAATTTCTTAGGCTAGAACTTCCATTAATCTGCAATCTCTATTTTTGCCAGGACTAAAGAAGTCTTAATTCTTTTCCTTATTTTTATTTCTTTATTTCTATCCTCATTTCAGGTATTCTTCCACACTTTACTCTGTTATAGAGTAATCTTTCTACGTTTTAAACATGATCTTTAAGGCTCTCTGATATCCCCAAAGCTGAAGTCCAATTTCTTAGTACTGCACTTAAAGCAAAAGGATCCCTACACCACACTCTACACTCTTTGGACATAGATTGCATTTTTATTTTCCGACTTTGGTGTTTTACCCATGGTTTTCTGTCAGCCTAGATTTCAAGTCTTTCTCTTTCTTATCATTCATAAATCTCTTCCTTTAAAATCCAGTTCAAACATCTTAACCTGTTTAGAGCCATCTTTGAGTCTCCCTGTCACTTACATTTCTTTCTAATTTATCCCATGGCACTGTATACTAGTCTCATGGCTCTTTTCACACTTTAATTCATATTAGCATTAGTTTCTCTCCCTCTGCCACAACCTTTAAATTCTTTGAAGGAAGGGATTGCTTATTGTACTTCTTCTACAGGTTATAGGGAGTAGAACCTAGGAATGTTAGTATTATTAGTAAATGTTCAATCAGTTCAGTTCAGTTCAGTCACTCAGTCGTGTCCGACTCTTTGCGACCCCATGAATCGCAGCACGCCAGGCCTCCCTGTCCATCACCAATTCCTGGAGTTCACTGACTCACGTCCATCGAGTCAGTGATGCCATCCAGCCATCTCATCCTCTGTCGTCCCCTTCTCCTCCTGCCCCCAATCCCTCCCAGCATCAGAGTCTTTTCCAATGAGTCAACTCTTCACATGAGGTGGCCAAAGTACTGGAGTTTCAGCTTTAGCATCATTCCCTCCAAAGAAATCCCAGGGCTGATCTCCTTCAGAATGGACTGGTTGGATCTCCTCGCAGTCCAAGGGACTCCCAAGAGTCTTCTCCAACGCCACAGTTCAAAAGCATCAATTCTTCGGCACTCAGCCTTCTTCACAGTCCAACTCTCACATCCATACATGACTACAGGAAAAACTTGACTAGACGGACCTTTGTTGGCAAAGTAATGTCTTTGCTTTTCAATATGCTATCTAGTTTGGTCATAACTTTCCTTCGAAGGAGTAAGCGTCTTTTAATTTCATGGCTGCAGTCACCATCTGTAGTGATTTTGGAGCCCAGAAAAATAAAGTCTGACACTGTTTCCACCATTTCCCCATCTATTTCCCATGAAGTGATGGGACTGGATGCCATGATCTTCGTTTTCTGAATGTTGAGCTTTAAGCCAACTTTTCCACTCTCCTCTTTCACCTTCATCAAGAGGCTTTTGAGTTCCTCTTCACTTTCTGCCATAAGGGTGGTGTCATCTGCATACCTGAGGTTATTGATATTTCTCCCAGCAATCTTGATTCTAGCTTGTGCTTCTTCCAGTCCAGCCTTTCTCATGATGTACTCTGCATATAAGTTATGTAAGCAGGGTGACAATACACAGCTTTGATGTATTCCTTTTCCTATTTGGAACCAGTCTGTTGTTCCATGTCCAGTTCTAACTGTTGCTTCTTGACCTGCATACAAGTTTCTCAAGAGGCAGATCAGGTGGTCTGGTATTCCCATCTCTTTCAGAATTTTCCACAGTTTATTGTGATCCACACAGTCAAAGGCTTTGGCATAGTCAATAAAGCAGAAATAGATGTTTTTCTGGAACTCTCTTGCTTTTTCCATGATCCAGCAGATGTTGGCAATTTGATCTCTGGTTCCTCTGCCTTTTCTAAAACCAGCTTGAACATCAGGAAATTCACGGTTCACGTATTGCTGAAGCCTGGCTTGGAGAATTTTGAGCATTACTTTACTAGTGTGTGAGATGAGTGCAATTGTGTGGTAGTTTGAGCATTCTTGAGCATTGCCTTTCTTTGGGATTGGAATGAAAACTGACCTTTTCCAGTCCTGTGGCCACTGCTGAGTTTTCCAAATTTGCTGGCATATTGAGTGCAGCACTTTCACAGCATCATCCTTCAGGACTTGAAATAGCTCAACTGGAATTCCATCACTTCCACTAGCTTTGTTCATAGTGATGCTTTCTAAGGCCCACTTGACTTCACATTCCAGGATTTCTGGCTCTGGGTCAGTGATCACACCATCGTGATTATCTGGGTCATGAAGATCTTGTTTGTACAGTTCTTCTGTGTATTCTTGCCACCTCTTCTTAATATCTTCTGCTTCTGTTAGATCCATACCATTTCTGTCCTTTATCGAGCCCATCTTTGCATGAAATATTCCCTTGGTATCTCTAATTTTCTTGAAGAGATCTCTAGTCTTTCCCATTCTGTTGTTTTCCTCTATTTCTTTGCATTGATCACTGAGGAAGGCTTTCTTATCTCTTCTTGCTATTCTTTGGAACTCTGCATTCAGATGCTTGTATCTTTCCTTTTCTCCTTTGCTTTTTGCTTCTCTTCTTTTCACAGCTATTTGTAAGGCCTCCCCAGACAACCATTTTGCTTTTTTGCTTTCTTTTCCATGGGGATGGTCTCGATCTCTGTCTCCTGCACAATGTCACGAACCTCATTCCGTAGTTCATCAGGCACTCTATCTATCAGATCTAGGCCCTTAAATCTATTTCTCACTTCCACTGTATAATCATAAGGGATTTGATTTAGGTCATACCTGAATGGTTTAGTGGTTTTCCCTACTTTCTTCAATTTAAATCTGAATTTGGCAATAAAGAGTTCATGATCTGAGCCACAGTCAGCTCCTGGTCTTGTTTTTGCTGACTGTATAGAGCTTCTCCATCTTTGGCTGCAAAGAATATAATCAATCTGATTTCAGTGTTGACCATCTGGTGATGTCCATGTATAGAGTCTTCTCTTGTGTTGTTGTAAGAGGGTGTTTGCTATGACCAGTGCATTTTCTTGCAAAACTCTATTAGTCTTTGCCCTGCTTCATTCTGTATTCCAAGGCCAAATTTGCCTCTTACTCCAGGTGTTTCTTGACTTCCTACTTTTGCATTCCAGTCCCCTATAATGAAAAGGACATCTTTTTTGGGTGTTAGTTCTAAAAGGTCTTGTAGGTCTTCATAGAACTGTTCAACTTCAGCTTCTTCAGTGTTACTGGTTGGGGCATAGACTTGGATTACTGTGATATTGAATGGTTTGCCTTGAAAACGAACAGAGATCATTATGTCATTTTTGAGATTGCATCCAAGTACTGCATTTCAGACTCTTCTGTTGACCATGATGGCTACTCCGTTTCTTCTGAGGGATTCCTGCCCACAGTAGTAGATATAATGGTCATCTGAGTTAAATTCACCCATTCCAGTCCATTTCAGTTCGCTGATTCCTAGAATGTTGACATTCACTCTTGCCATCTCTTGTTTGACCACTTCCAATTTGCCTTGATTCATGGACCTTACATTCCAGGTTCCTATGCAATATTGCTCTTTACAGCATCGGACCTTGCTTCTATCACCAGTCACATCCCCAGCTGTGTATTCTTTTTGCTTTGGCTCCATCCCTTTACTCTTCCTGGAGTTATTTCTCCACTGATCTCCAGTAGCATATTGGGCACCTACTGACCTGGGGAGTTCCTCTTTCAGTATCCTATCATTTTGCCTTTTCATATTGTTCAATACATAATTGCAGATTGGGATTCTAAACATATTTATACATGTTGAGGAATAAAAAGTATAAAATAGTAGGTATCTGAAATTTTGATTTCTGTTCCCTGAGTTCTCTCATTTTTACATTTCTTCCACAAATGAGATTGAATATATTTTTCCTTGATTATACGGTTAAAATTATTTTCTTCTTGTTTCAAATTCCTCTTTTGTAAGCCTAGAGTGTGACTGTGAATTTTATATCATAATAAGGGCCACTGAGAGATGCTATAAAGATAAACCAGAAATAAAATATATTTTATAAAGCAAATTTTCTCTCACAATGTAAGAAGAATATCTAACCATAAATGCACTCATTTCTCCAGTTCAGCAACTTTCAAGAAGTGCTGCATATAACTGAATATGTAAAGAAGAATAAAAATCTGACAAATCCCTCCTGGGTACAAAAAGATGGATCAGTCAGAGAAACTCACTCCATAAATTCTGCAGCACACACAAAAGGTGGATTGGAAAGTCAGAGCATCTCCAGAGACACCACCACTTGCAAGAGGATTGTTAATTGTGTGGGATTTTGAGATGAGAGCTAGGTGCTTATTCCCAGGGTGTCGTAATTAGTCTCTGCAGTGAATTTTTCCTGAGAAATTCAAACATAAGTCTCTTGTTTGAGACTTTTAACAAGTCAAGATTGTATTAGAAAACAGATGATGGCCTGACCCATTGTTATTGGCCTGTCTAAATTGAAATTCAAAGAATGTAATCTTTTAATTAAATCAAGCTCTACTACAGATCAGGTGTAATTCTCCCAGTTGTCATTCTTGGAAAGGCTTCAGTAGTTATTGAAATTTATGGTTCAATTTAGTTGGTAAATTTACCTGAATGAAAGATATTATGGCCCTTCCCTTGGAAAATATTTAAAAACCAGAACATTACTGAAAACGTATTTATTATTATTCTTTTTAGAATACAATTTTACAAATTTCAGGTTGTCTCATTCTGGAATAACTTCCTAATACTGTTATTTTGATACATACATGTATTCAAATTAGTTAATAAACTGTTGTTGAATATAAGCCTTTCAAACTTACAGCACAGTAAGTATGATTTATAATAAGGGTATCAATTTTCTGTATATAATTGGATACTTTTAAATGCTAGAATCTGTTGAAGTGTTATTTCCTCAGTCTTGTTTGTACTATAGTTTGCCCTATCTGTGCAAAAGTTTTGGCAAGGAATCATTGTTACCAATTTTGCTTTTGAACAAATAAACTTAACATTCAAGTTAAGTGCAGACAGACGGTAAAGCGTCTGCCTGCAATGCTTGAGATCTGGTTTCAGTCCTTGGGTCAGGAAGATCCCCTGGAGAAGGAAATGGCAACCCACTCCAGTACTCTTGCCTGGAAAATTCCATGGAGGGAGGAGCCTGGTAGGCTAAGGTCCATAGCATTGCAAAGAGTAGGACACAACTGAGCGATTTCACTTTTCTTTTTAATACACCTTATATGAGAGACTTATAAATTTGACCTCTCTCTACCTATTTTGTATTATTAATCATAAGTTCCTTCCCAAGACTTTTGGACTCTAACACTATGTAAGTTCTTAGTAAATTCTGGTTGAATTAAATAAGTGAATTCAGTGCAACTTTCTTGCGCTCCTACAGTTGTTTCTAACCAGTTGGTGGATATAACTCTCCATTCTTTTTTTTTTTTTTGAATAGGTTTCTTGTTCTAGGCCTGACAAGCTATATGTTTCCTCAACTATTATTTAGTGAAAATCTTTTAAATATTAATATCTGCGTTAGTATTAAGAGCAAAGAGGATACAATGATAAAATCTTGTTCCTCACAGATTGATGGTTGGAGCAGGCATACAGTTCTTTACAATTTAATGTGACCTGTCCTAGTTGAAAGTAGCTTGGGACACAGAGGTAGAGAAGGCAGTCTGACTCTGTTTCTTATAGTATGTGTGAGATTTCAGCCACGATTTAGAGGAGCAATAAGAGTTCCCAAAGCGGAGAAGACAGTTAGGGTACTTCAGAAAGAAAAGAAAGCATAAAAATGCAAACAAACGACATGGAAATCCTGTCCGGGGAATTTCTGAAATTTTGTAGCTATAAAATGTAGTTTAAGAAGGAGCTGTGAAGCATGACATGAAGGAAACCGAATAGTCGAGTTTTGACGGTGCAAAGTTTTTGAATTCTCCTGCTGGGTTCAATTCCTGGGTTGGGAAGATCCTCTGGAGGAGGGCATGGCAACCCACTCCAGTATTATTTCGTGGAGAATCTCCATGGACAGAGGAACCTGGTAGGTTACAGTTCCTGGGGTCGCAAAGAGTCAGACATGACTAAGTGACTAAGCACAGTGCATGGCTGGCCAAGCTAGTGTATTCTGACCAAGACTGAGATTTTTAATTGGGTTTAGCTGCCTTTGTTGGGTTGGGGTGAGTTGAAATTGAGGCTTGGTTAACCTTTGGTCTTTAATTATGGAGCAAAGAAGAAACCAACTACAGTATATAGGACAAAGAAAACCTTTAGGAAACCTAGAGGAAACAAAGAAACCTTGCAAACCAAGTGTAGATGCTCAAAGAACTAGAGCAGGCATTCAGAAATCTAGTCCAAATAAAGGGTCTGCAAATGCTGGTACTGATGTACCACGTGAGAAAGTTGAGACAGGATGACCATTTTAGGAAGCCTTCTCAGTCATTAATCTGGAGATGATAAGAAACTGAACTGGTATATGAGAGAAAAAATGGAGAGGACGAATAAGGTAAGAACAATACGTAGCTAGAGCTTTCAGGCCACTTACCTTTAATACAATTATTGGTTTTTAACCTTTTTAAAATTTTTAATTATTTATTTTATTATAAAATTTTAATTGGGGTATAATTAATTTACATCGTTGTTAGTTTCAGCTATACAGCAAAGTTATCAGTTATACATAAATGTATATCCACTACTTTTTAGATTCTTTTCCCAAATAGGTCATTACAGAGTATTGAGTAGAGTTCTCTGTTATACAGTAGGTCCTTATTAGTTATCTGTACTCCAATACTCTTGCCTGGAAAATCCCATGGCGGAGGAGCCTGGTTGGCCACAGTCCATGGGGTTGCTAAGAGTCGGACATGACTGAGCGACTTCACTTTCACTTTTCACTTTCATGCATTGGAGAAGGAAATGGCAACCAACTCCAGTGTTCTTGCCTGGAGAATCCCAGGGACGGGGAAGCCTGGTGAGCAGCCGTCTATGGGGTTGCACAGAGTCAGACATGACTGAAGCGACTTAACAGCAACAGCAACAGTGTGTATTGATTTTGTTTGACTTAATTCTACCATCATTCTATTTTTTTTTTAATTTTTCACACCTTTTCTCCCTTTGCTGCTTTCTTTAGATGAGCTATTTTTTCTTAGTTTCATGTAATTTTCTCTACTACTTTTTTGACTGTATCTTTTTATTTCTTTTTTCCCCACCAATTACTCTAGGGATTAAAATATATATTCTTAAAATATCATAGTCTTATTGTTGCTGTTCAGTCACTATGTCATATCCAACTCTTTGTGACCCCATGGACTGCAGCACACCAGGCTTCCTTGTCCTTTACTATCTCCCAGAGTTGGCTCAAACTCATGTTCATTGAATGGTTGATGCTATTTTACCATCTCATTCTCTCTCACCCCCTTCTCCTCCTGCCTTCAATCTTTCCCAGCATCTGGGTAGTTTCCAGTGAGTCAGCTCTTCATATCAGGTGGCCTAGGTTTTGGAGTTTCAGCTTTAGCATCAGTCCTTCTAATGAATATTCAGGGCTGATTTCCTTTAGGATGGACTGGTTGGATCTCCTTGCCGCCCAAGGGACTCTCAAAAATCTTCTCCAGCACCGTAGTTCAAAAGCATCAATTCTTCACTGCTCAGCCTTCTTTATAAATCCAACTCTCACATCCATACATGACTACTGGAAAAACTTAGCTTTGACTAGATGGACCTTTGTTGGCCAAGTGTTGGCTTTGCTTTTTAACATGCTATCTAGGTTGGTCACAGCTTTTCTTCCAAGGAGCAAGCGTCTTTTAATTTCATGGCTGCAGTCATCATCCACAATGGTTTTGGAGCCCAAGAAAATAAAATCCGTCACTTTACAACTGTTTTCCTTTCTATTTAACATGAAGTGATGGGACAGGATGCCATGATCTTCGTTTTTTGAATGTTGAGTTTTAAGCCAGTTTTTTCACTCTCCTCTTTCACTTTCATCAAGAGGCTTTTTAGTTCTTCGCTTTCTGCCATTAGAGTGATATCATCTGCATTGGCTGAGGTTATTGATATTTCTCCCTGCAATCTTTATTCCAACTAGAGCTTCATCTAGCCTGGCATTTCACATGATATACTCTGCATATAAGTTGAATAAGCAGGGTGAGGACATACATACTTGACATACTCCTTTCTCAATTCAGAACCAGTCAGTAGTTCCATGTTCAGTTCTAACTGTTGCTTCTTGACCTGCAGACAGATTTCTCAGGAGGTAGGTCAGGTGGCTTGGTACTCCCATCTCTTTAGGAATTTTCCACGGTTTGTTGTGATCCACACAGTCAAAGGCTTTGGCATAGTCAATAAAGCAGAAGTAGATGTTTTTCTGGAATGCTCTTGCTTTCTCTATGATCCAGTGGATGTTGGCAATTTGATCTCAGGTTCCTCTGCCTTTTTAAAACCAAGATTGTGTATCTGGAAGTTCTCAATTCACATACTGCTGAAGTCTAGCTTGAAGGATTTTGATCATTACCATGTTAGCATTTTAAATGAATGCAGTTGTATCAGTCTATTTTGGGGTGATATTATAATACTTAGAAAAGTAAGACATTTACAAAACATACATATATTTACCCCGCCTCTTCTCTGTGCTATTTTCAAATGTGATAAATCCCATATTTATTTATTACTGTTCTGGTTTAAACCATCAAATGATTTTTAAATAAATTAGTCTAAGGCTTCCCTGGTGGCTCAGATAGTAAACAGTCTGCCTGCAATGCAGGAGACCCGGGTTCTATAGAAGGGAATGGCAACCAATTATTCTTGCCTGGAGAATTCCATGGACAGAGGAACCTGGTGATGGGGTTGCAGAGTTGGACATGACTGAGCTACTAGCCACAAGGAATTTAAGGTATTAGGTTTAGTGTGAATTTTCTGAGATGAACTAATTCCCTCAATTTTTGTTTATTGCAAATGTCTTTTTTCACCTTATTGATATTTTTTCTGATAAAAGGGCAAACATTTATTATTATAATCACACAGACATTAAACACTTAAATGTAATGAGATTCTTTCATTCAGCTAGTATTTATTGAGTGCCCACTACATGAAAGTCACCTAATTAGGCACTAACATGATAGTCTTTATACTATTTATGAAATGCCCATTATGAATTGAACATTTGGGCATGGACATCTGGTCGGTCTAGTCAAGGCTATGGTTTTTCCAGTAGGCATGTATGGATGTGAGAGTTGGACTATAAAGAAAGCTGAGTGCCAAAGAATTGATGCTTTTGAACTGTGGTGCTGGAGAAGACTCTTGAGAGTTCCTTGGACTGCAAGAAGATCCAATCAGTCCATCCTAAAGGAGATCAGTTCTGAGTGTTCATTGGAAGGACTGATGTTGAAGCTGAAGCTCCAATACTTTGGCCACCTGATGCAAAGAACTGACTCATTTGAAAGGACCCTGATGCTGGGAAAGATTGAGGGCAGGAGGAGGAGGGGACGACAGAGGATGAGATGGTTGGATGGTATCACTGACTCAGTGGACATGGGTTTGGGTTAACTTCAGGAGTTGGTGATGGACAGGGAGGCCTGGAGTGCTGCAGTTCATGGGGTTGCAAAGATTCAGACATGACTGAGTGACTGAACTGAACTATCTCACTTAGTTCTTATTTTAACTTCATGTTAGAAGACTATTTTAATTGGGATAAAATTATAATTTGACTTCTTGTTGTGACTTGCTTTGTTTCAACTCTTAATGTGTCCTTCTATTTTTTTTTTTACTTGTACTGTTTGACTGTGAAATCTGTCATCAAAATAGTCATTCTATTTCCCTATACATTATATATATTTTTTTTCTTTATGTTTCTTTTTTCTTTGCTTGTGGCTTCTTTCAAGATTTTCCTTTTATTTTTGGTTTTCATGAAAAACTTGTCTAGGTGTACTTCTTTTTGTATTTTTCCTATTTAGATTTATTGAATTTTTTTGGATTTGTACATTGATATTTTTTCATCAAATTAAAAAAAAAGTTGAGCAATAACTTTTAATATATATTTTTGCTTGAAATTTATTTTTCCTTTCAACCATTTATTTTTCCTTTCAATAATTTCAAATATTGAATTTCTCAGTTATAAACTTTCCTTTTGGTTCTTTGTAGAGTTTCCATTTCTTTCTCTCTGACTGTATCTATCTTTACCTATAAATGCTTTATCATATTTATAATTATTATTTTAAAGTCCTTGCTACTTCCAACAAATAGGTTTGGGTCATTTGTTAGACTGTGACTGTAGTCTGTATTTTCTTTCTATTATTAGTCACAAGTTTCTACTTCATTGACTGTCTCATACTTTTTAATTTGTTTTTATCTATACTTCAGATATTGTGAATAAAAGTGCAGACTAAAGTATAATTTTGCTTTGTTTTGTTTCTCTCCTCTCTCTGGAAATTAGAGTGATATGCTGGTCAGTTAGATTTCTCCAAGTCTTGAGTTGAGGCTATTGCTGCAAACCAGTTATACTTCCTAACTGATGTCAACTGCCTATTTGGTTTTTTATTGCCTCTTTCATGATAGATGTTTTCTGGTGCACAGTAACAGATGATCCAAGAACCACACTTTGTGCCCAGCCCGATATACCTGTCCCTAGACCTCTTTTTCCCCATTCTGACTTTCTTCCAGTCTCCTGGCCAACTATTTGCTATTGTTCTTGAGTTTATGTATATTCTTATTAAGAAATATTTCTCTTATCCCACATAGTGCATGCTTACTTGAATCACCTGAAGTTCTGCCTATAGGAGGATTTCTCCTCAGTGCTTTTTTAGTGTTGCCCTGAATAAGGCTACAATGTGAAGCGGCCCATTTTCATTCTTATGAAAATGAATATGTTGAGCCAAACTATCTGTGACGGAAGTTTGTCCTGTTTTCCTCTTACTTGATCCAGCCAGATGTAAGAAGCCTCCATGTGAACATAGTTTTGACTCAAAGACAGGTGCCAGTATTCTAGAAATGTATGGCTTGGGAGTCTTGGCCACCTAGCTCTGACCCTGTTCATGCCATTTTGGATGTGCCTTTTCGGTCTAACAATAAAAGTACTGTGCATACTCCTGATATTATGACTCTGCGGTTCTGATAAGATTAGTTCATGATGGGTTGCTCTGACCAGTTGTCTTTTTGTTGTCCCACAGATAGATATTCTTTCTCTACCAAGCCCCAGTAGCACATACGGACTATTCTCCAAAAGGTGTTTACCTGCACGGCCTTTTACCAGAACTTGCTTCATAAATCTAGGTATTTATATGTTATTTTCTTTTTGGAACTTGTCATACTTCTAATAACATTAGAGTTTGCTTGTTCATATGACTCAGGTGATAAGATTACCTTCACTGCTGTCTAAATAACAGAATCTTTTACTATCTGGGCCCATTCAAAGCTGGCAGCCTTGCAAATCGTTTGGTAAATGAGGAAGTATGGTGCCTTCAAAGAAAGCTGCTCAGTCTTTTTGTTTGTTTTTGTTTGTTTATTTCAGAGAAGTCTTAGAAAGTTATAGTCTTCCCTGGTGGCTCAGACAGTAAAGAATCCACCTGAAAGGCAGGTGAACCAGGTTCGATTTCTGGGTTGGGAAGATCACCTGGAGAAGGGAATGGCTACCTACTCCAGTATACTTGCATAGAGAATTCCATGGATAAAGGAACTTGATGGGCTACAGTCCATGGGGTCGCAAAGAGTTAGACACGACTGAGGGACTAACACTTTCGCTTAGAATGGCATGCACCAGAGAGTCCCTCAAAACTCCCCGGATGTTTTTTAGATGTTCTCACTGGGGCCTTGTCTCTCATTCCTTTCCTTTAGCCAGTGGTTTTTGGTCTTAAGAACTGGCTCAGATCCGGAAACTAGGACTTTTATTAGACAGTTGCCCCCAGCCCCTATTTCTTCGTCCTTGATTTGTTTGATTGTATAAATAAAGCAGTACTGTTTTGACTACCCAACTATCTTGCTCCTAAGAACACTATGGTCTGTTAATCATCTTTGTAGGTGTGCACATCTCTCATTTCCTCTGGCTGCCACTTTGACCTTTGCAACAATGATCACTTTGCCTCAGATGGTCAATTGCCACCACTGGCCTGTGTTCTTTGGGGAATCCTCACTATCCTGTAACTTCCTCTCCTGTCATCAGTTTTGATCTACTAATGACATCCGTGACTGATCTTTTCAACCATGCTGATGCCTTACTCATTCCTTATTATATTGGTAAATGGAGCATCTTTTGGGCTTTTCCATAGAAAATAGTTGGGTGGTGGGCCTCCAGCCTGAGGTAGGATAACTATTCTGGCATGCTCATGTCTTTGAACCATTTGATATCTCCTGCCACCATCCTTCGTGAGAGTTCTCATATTTTCACTTCACCTAATAATGAGCCATTTCTTTCCTCAAGCTTCCTAGAGCCATCCTATAAGCTTATTAGTATTGTTTTCTAGAAAATCTGACAAAGAATTAAATCTTGTATCAAAGAACAGTGATCCCATATCAATCAAGCATTGAGTTCTGCCCACACTCTTTCATTTTGCACCCTTAGGGCTTTGTCCTCTACCTACTGTTTCATCTCCAGCTCCCATCACTACCTTGGATAAATCTAACAATTTTTTTCAGCATTGTGTCTCATTCCTCCCTTTTGAGACCCAGTTCTTCCCAGTCAAATTATGTTGGCACTACTGGTCTAGAGGAGAAACCTTGATAATACTCAAAGGTAGAGAGGGCATGTGTTGCTTTGCAAGTCAAAAATCTCTACATAGTTCTTAAACAGGGGGTAAACTAGGCTTAAACTTGGAGGAATGGCTACTCTTACAGGTCCAGAGGACTCAGGTTGGGGAATTTAGTTTTTCAAGTACACCAACTTAGTTATTTCCATTTAAAGTCTAAGGCTCATACTCCATCCCAATGAGGGCCCTGATCTTGGCATAGAACACTCACTAGTCAGCAGTTCAGTCTTTGGAGCTCTTGAGTACTGGATTGCTCTTACTGTATCAGTCTTCCAGCTATAAGAGATAAGATTCTCTGTATATATTGCAGCTGCTTTATACTTGAAGTTGATCATTTAAATAAATAATGACCCTTGGCTTTTAGTTGTCTTTCTCCAAATGTATGGTAAATTGTACCATCAGGGTATTCCATTCCAGTGTTATGCCATCCAAGTTAATCACCAGTGAAAGTTTTAACCATTTCACTAATGTAGTATACCAAAGACTATAGTTACTCTATTAGTAGGCAATCTGGCTTCTAAAGTCCCATTGTCAAAATCTGTCTTAGTCTCATTCTGAATACTAACAGTCTTAAGTTCCCCATGAACAATGGTTCCAAGATGGAGACTAGAAATCAGTTTACTAAGAAATACTCACTGGAACATATCTGTAAGCGGTGAGGAGAGAAGACTGGACAGAGGGAGAAGTTGAACTGCGATGTAGTTGCAGCAAGGATTTGGCTAATCCCATACGGAACTCTTGATTTTGGATGCCTGGATTGTCCCAAACTAGGGAAAGGGCCCATTAATTTGTTTTCCTACATCCCAAGATGTGAGCTGCTTCCCTGGAAGGAGTATGTGTTTGGTTAGGAGCTCCCTATAACTGAGAGAAATACTGAAAGAGGGGATTAGTTAGCTATGATTCACCAGTGTCCAGCACTCCCAGAATATTAAGGGAGTGAATGCTTTATTTTTCAAGAAGGTTTGGGCAACATACCACAGCTTCCATTATATTTGATATGACATGAGCTGGGGCCTCTAAAAATAAGAATGTTTGAGGATTGCAAAAACCTTAAAATTGCTCTAGGGCAGGATGTGGGAGTGTTCAAGGAACAAGATAAATGAAAACATACAAAATGTTCAACACAAGATTTGAAATCCTGAGTTATTTTTTAATCTTATTTAAGTGAAGACTATCTTTCATATCCTGCTTCCTTTTGAGTAGGAAGATGAATTTTTCATTCTGAAAGAAAAGTTCTTTTTCTTCTTTGTTTTATGATGGGGTAATACATTCTGTCCTGATAACTACAAATGTTTGTATTTGACAATGGATATAAAAGTGCACAGTGAAACTTAGAGTGTGATAGAAAGCAAGATAATATATATCATTATTACTTCCATGCAACAATCTTTCCATCCTGTGACCTTTTGGAAAATTGATGATGCCTAGGATTTTAAATTATAGGCATAAATTATCTTCCTTCAAGAATTTACTCACACATCAGCTGAAACCTATTAAATAGTGAAACTTGGCATGTGAACTAGAGACTCAAAACTACTATTCTGGTGTGAATTTCTCCACTGAGAACATTCAAGTCACACTTGTTGACTAATCAAGGAGTATATAATATAATAGGATTAAAGGGGAAATCAAAGTGAAAATGTTCTCCAAATGTCCAATTAAATTTTGCCAAAGAGAATTTCGTAGAAAACATGGCCTACAGAATGTTTTGTTTAAAAAGAATTTTATTATCCCCAAAGAAACACGCTAATTTTGTTGCTTGAACCCTTCTGTTCACAGACTCCACTTTATTTTGGAACTTACAATCCATTAGAATTAGAGTTTCATAGGAACACAGTGAGATTTAATTATCTTAGATTCCTGCATGGTGTTATAGAAGCTGATGCTGCTCCTGGCTGCAGAGTGCTAATTATGATTGTGGTAGCCAGACTCCAATAAGCCCACAATGTTCTCCCTGCTCCTGGTATTTATATCCTGTGTAGTTCCCTCTTACTTTTTACAGGTCTGTGTGACTGGTAAAATTTGCAGAATTGATGGTATTTTTGAAATTAGATTATAAAAATGATTGCAGCTTCTTTCTTGAAAGCACACTCTTTTTCTCTCCCTGATCACTCATCTGTAGGCAGTCAGCTGCCATGTCTTGAAGACACTAGGAAGCCAATGGATAGGCTCATATCATGAAGACCCGAAGTGATCAGAACTAGGGCCTGCCAAAAATAGTGGAGTGGAAGCAGATCTCTAAACTTTGTAACTATTTCATGATGTATGAAAGTCAGATCATTATGCTATACACTTAAAATTTATAGAGAGCTGTATGTCATTTGTATATCAATAAAACTGGAAATATATATATGTGTGGGGGGGGGCGGGGCCAGTGAAAAGATATACTGGACCTGGAAATTTAGTGGCAATCACCACAGAGAAAAGAAAAGGGATTGTCAGGGTGAATGGACCTGTACAATAGACCTGACTTCAGACTTGGCCCCTCAAAGGAAGTTATGATCTAGACATGCTGTCTGAATTAGAGAGTGGAATATTAAAGCAAGATTTTCTACTTAGGACACAACTTAAATGGGGATGAACAACAGTGTTTCATTGAAAGAAATTCTTCTGTCAAGAAGCAATCCTCAAGACAGTCTAATCCAGAGGAAGGGAAAGGTGAGCTAATCAGGTTGTCAAACCCTCTGATCAGATGTTTGAGATCCAGAGACTCAGGATGTTTTACAAGACTACTCTGTGCTGTAATAAGTTATAAGCTAAGATGCTTGTTAAGGTTTAGAGACATGGTCTTGTCTTTGCCTGTGTATACACTGAGATTTTTTCTTTCTTTCTTTTTTTTTTTTGTTATCAATTTGACAGAAATCCCAAACCAAATCAGTTTAAACAACAAAAGGGTTTGGTTGGCTTGCATAAATGAAAAGATATAGAGCTAAATGCAAGCTTTTTTTTTTCTTTTAATTATGGTTCTGTGTACTTCTCCATGATTCTTTCTGTTCTACCTTCTTAAGAATGACAGCTTTGTCCTCCAGGTGGATTTCTCATCCTGACAGAATTGCTCCAACATTTACACCTGCATATTTTACCATCTAGGACATAGGAGACTCTCCATGTACTGGAATCCCCACTAGGAGTTCTGAAAATCACCTTGAATGCACCAACTTAAGTCAGTGCCCACTTCTAATTCTATCACTATGTCAGAAGAATGAACTTCACAGATTAGATTATTTTAAAATATTGCATTAGGTATCTAATGTTTTGTAATAAATTATCTTCAAGTTAAGCAGCTTAAAACTCAACATTAAAAAAACTAAGATCATGGCATCAGGTCCCATTACTTCATGGCAAATAGATGGGGAAACAATGGAAACAGTGAGAGACTTTATTTTCTTGGGCTCAAAAATCACTGCAGATGGTGACTGCAGCCATGAAATTAAAAGACACTTGCTTCTTGGAAGAAAAGCTATGACCAATAAAGACAGCATATTAAAAAGCAGCAACATTACTCTGCCTACAAAAGTCCATCTAGTCAAAGCTATAGTTTTTCCAGTAATCATGTGTGGATGTGAGAGTTGGACCACAAAGAAAGCTGAATGTCAAAGAACTTGATGCTTTCAAATTGTGGTGTTGGAGAAGACTCTTGAGAGTCCCCTGGACTGAAAGGAGATCAAACAAATTAATCCTAAAAGAAATCAGTCCTGAATATTCATTGGCAGGACTGATGCTGAAGCTCCAAAACTGGCCACCTGATGCAAAGAGCTGACTCATTAGAAAAGACCCTGATGCTGGGAAAGATTGAAGGCAGGAAGAGAAGGGGGCAACAGAGGATGAAATGATTGGTGGCATCACTGACTCTATGGACCTGAGTTTGAGCAAGCTCCAGGAGTTGGTGATGGACAGGGAGGCCTCGCATGCTGGAGTCCATGGGGGTCGCAAAGTCAGATATAAGTGAGCAACTGAACTTAAGCAGCTTGCAACAGTAAACTTTTGTGTCCATGGATCAGGAACACTGAGTCAGCTTAGTTGGATGGTTCTGATTCAGGAATGGTCAGGGGTGCAGTCTCATCTGGAGGCACAATTGTATTTATATGTGTGTGTGTGTGTGTGTGTGTGTTTTGAATATTTGCTGTTCGATAGCCAGGTCACGTCCAACTCATTGCGAGCCCAAGGACTGCAGCATACCAGACTCCTCTGTCCTTCACTATCTCCCAGTATCAGTTCAGTACAGTCACTCAGTTATGTCCAACTCTTTCGACCCTATGGACTGCAGCACACCAGACTTCCCTGTCCATCACCAACTCCTGGAGCTTACTCAAACTCATGTCCATCGAGCTGGTGATTCCATCCAACCATCTCATCCTCTGTCGTCCCCTAATTCTCTTGCCTTCAGTCTTTCCCAGGATCTGGATCTTTTCCAATGAGTCAACTCTTCGCATCAGGTCGCCAAAGTATAGGAGTTTCAACTTCAGCATCAGTCCTTCCAATGAAAATTCAGGACTGATTTCCTTTAGGATGGACTGGTTGGATCTCCTTGCAGTCCAAGGGACTCTCAAGAGACTTCTACAACACCACAGTTCAAAAGTATCAATTCGTTGGTGCTCAACTTTCTCTCTAGTCTAACTCCCATATCCATACATGACTACTGCATAAACCATAGCTTTGACTAGACGGCAAAGTTTAGATTTGAAAAACCATAGCTTTGACTTTGTTGGCAAAGTAATGTCTCCACTTTTAATATGCTGTCTAGGTTGGTCATAGCTTTTCTTCCTAGGAGCAAGCATCTTTTAATTTCATGGCTGTGGTCACCATCTGCAATGATTTTGAAGCCCAAGAAAATAAAGTCTTTCATTGTTTCCATTGTTTCTTCATCTATTTTCCATGAAGTTGTGGGACCGGATGTCATGATCTTAGTTTTTTTTAATTTTGAGTTTTAAACTAACTTTTTCACTCTCCTCTTTTACTTTCATCAAGAGGCTCTTTAGTTCTTTGCTTTCTGCCATAAGAGTGGTATCATCTGCGTATCTGAAGTTATTGATATTTCTCCCAGTGATCTTGATTCCAGCTTGTGCTTCATCCAGCTCAGCATTTTGCATGATGTACTCTGCATATAAGTTAAATAAGCAGGGTGACAATACACAGCCTTGATGTACTCCTTTCCTGATTTGCAACCAGTCTGTTGTTCCATGTCCAGTTCTAACTGTTGCTCCTTGACCTGCATACAGATTTCTCAGGAGGTAGGTAAAATGGTCTGATATTCCCATCTCTTTAAGTATTTTCCACAGTTTGTTGTGGTCCACAGAGTCAAAGGCTTTGATGTAGTCAATGAAGCAGAAGTAGATGTTTTCCTGGAACTCCTTTGCTTTCTCTATGATCCAGAAAATGTTGGGAGTTTGATCTCAGGTTTCTCTGTCTTTTCAAAACCCAGCTCAGCCATAAAAAGAATGAAATTTTACCATTGGTATCAAGAGTCATGGACCTAGATAGTTTTATACTAAAAGGGTACTCTTGGCTGTTTCAATTTTGGAGTAAATTATCCTAGACTTTTTTTTTTTTTAACAAGACTGTATATTTACTTTATAAAAATGAGCCTTTACTATTTATGAATTGGCTTTTTGTCATTTAAAATATATCTTGAATATCTTTCCATGTCAAAAGAATATAAATATGTTAATTTGTTTACTGAGTTCAATGTAATAAAAATCATTCTGTTATTTATTTCTTCTATCTTTAGGAAAAACAGTGACTCACCCTCCTTATGATAAACAAAATCTTATGAAAGAATGGATGGAAAAATGACTAAACCAGCTTTGGCTTTGTCAAGACTTGCTAGAGGGAAGTACTAATACTATTTTTCCTTGCTCAAATAAAAGTAGGTGTGGGTAAGTGAAACCTGTGAAGCTTCTGTGAACTGAGTCAGAATTAGCACAAAGTTTCAAGACAACTTTTATACTCTGAGAAAACCTGAAGCACAGAGATGGCCTGCTGAATCTTTCACCCTAAATGGTGACATTCTCTGTACGAAGGTCATGGTAACACAGTGGACAGAGGAGCAAACAGGCCCTCAGAAACCTGGTTTCTGAATCTGGGGCTGTCACTTGCGCTTCTATAACGTTGGAAGAGTCTCTCTTCATTTCCCATGTCTGTTAGAGGTGTTCTAGCTCTGCTGGTTTATGAATCTTTGAGGTTAGTTTAAAGATGTGGATTTTTTTCTTTTAAAAACATGTGGAAAGTCAAATTTTGCTTATTTGAGTATTTTTATTTAATTTGAAAGTTCCTCCTTTCACTTGCAAAAAGACAGAAGAAATATGAAATATCCTCAATTTACGCTTTATTTTTAGCAGACTACTTTTCGATTTTTTGTTTTTATTATATCTTATTATAAGATATTAAGATATTATAAGATATATTTTATTATATCTTATTATAAGATATTAGGTATAATTCCCTATGCTATAAAGTAGGACCTTCTTTTTATCTGTTTTACATGTCATAGTTTGTATCTGCTAATCCAAAATTCCCAATTTACCCCTCCGCATCTTTTCCCTTTGGTAACCTTGTTTTCTACATCTATGAGTCTTATTCTGTTTTATAAATATGTTCAGACTGAGAAAGACAAATAACAAATGATACCATTTATATGTGGAATCTAAAAAAAGTATACAAATGAACTTAATTATCCCTTAGAAAAGTTTAAGACTGCTGTATATGGCCGTTCAAGCTGTGAGCTGCATATCTGTAAGGATGTAATTCACATAGACTATGATCTGAATGATGAAGTAGACTTGTGTAATGTGCAACCTGCCTAAATTTCTAGTGTGTCTATGGATGTTTTCATGATCATTAAACTTCTAATATAGGCAACCAGGTAGATATGAATAAGTCATATGTATGTGAGGGTTACATTTATTCACAATGTTGTTTGTTGTTGTTGATCAGTCACTAAATTGTGTCTGGCTCTTTGCAACCCCATGGACTGTAGCACTCCAGGCTCCCCTGTCCTTTACTGTCTCCTGCGGTTTGCTCAAACTCACGTGCATTGAGTTGGTGATGCTATCTAACCATCTCATCTTCTGCCACCCCCTTCTCTTTTTGCCTTCAATCTTTCCAACATCTAGGTCTTTTCCAGTGAGTCAGTTCTTTGCATCAGTTGGCTAAAGTATTGGAGCTTCAGCTTCAGCATCAGTCCTTCCAATGAATATCCAGGTATGATTTTTAGGATTGGTTGGCTTGACCTCCTTGCAGTCCAGGGGATTCTCAAGAGTCTTCTCCAGTACCACTATTCAAAAGCATAGATTCTTTGGTGCTTAGCTTCTTTATGGTTCAACTCTCACATGTGTACTTGACAACTGGAAAAATTATAGCTTTGACTATACAGACCTTTGTTGGCAAAGCGATGTCTCTGCTCTTTAATATGCTGTCTAGGTTATTCATAATAATTTTTAAAATATATACTCTGACACCAGTAGTGACTTTCCTGCTGTTCTACTCCTCCAAACTCTACACTTTACCGGTTCAATATCATTCTAGGATTTAAGAACAAGTATGGCTTCCCTGGTAGCCCAGCTGGTAAAGAATCCATCTGTGATGCAGAAGACCCCTGTTCAATTCCTGGGTCGGAAAGATCCCCTGGAGAAGGGATAGGCTACCCACTCCAGTATTCTTTGGCTTCCTTGGTGACTTGCCTGGTAAAGAATCTGCCTGCAATGCTGCAGGCCTGGGTTCGATCCCTGGGTTGGGAAAATCCCCTGGAGGAGGGCATGGCAACCCACTCCAGTATTCTTGCCTGGAGAATCCCAGGGACAGAGGAGCTTGGTGGGCTACAGTCCATAGGGTCGCAAAGAGTCATACATGACTGAGTGACTAGGCACAGTGCAGGACATGTTCCTATTAGAAAGAAACTTTTTAAGTCTTAGGACAATATTTCAGCCTAAGAGAACAGACTCAGGCTCTCTGATGTTCTCAATTTGCCCAATAATGCCTGCTCTTCTAATTACATTCTTGCTTTGTTCCTTGGGACCTGAATTACTTGCTACTTTCTTTCTTCCAGTGGAAGGTAATTCTATGAAGGTGGGCATTTTTGTCTGCTTTGTTCACTCAGATTATCGCAGGCTAGAACAAGAGTTTGAAGTCAGTACGTACAAAATAAATTATTGATTTTAATTACTGGATGCATGCATGTGTGCTTAGTCCTGTCTGATTCTTTGTGACCTCGTGGACCGTAGCCCACCAGGCTCCTCTGTTCATGGGATTTTTCAAGAATACTGGAATGGGTTGCCATTTCCTACTACAAGGGATCTTCCTGACCCAGAGACCGAACCCACACATCCTGCATCTCCTGCATGGCAGGCAGATTCTTTACTGCTGAGCCATCAGGGAAGCCCCTAATTAATGGGTAGAACCCTGGATTATCCTGTCCAGGTCAACTGGCAGCAGGGATTTTGCCCACTCCTAAATCTGAGTTCTAAGTCAGGCACCCAGACATCTGCCCTCACACCCTCTGCGATTCTTTTTGGTTCTGTATGTTTCTAGACCCCAGACTCTGACAGTGGAGCCTACATGCATGCTGCCCCAGGGAGTCAAACATCTGTCTGACTAAACTGCTCCCTGTCCATTGCCAACATGATTTTTTTTTCTGTCTTATGCCTTTCGAGCTGTTTACCTTGTTATCTCTGCGGGCTTAGTCTGGCCCTGAGCACCTACTGTAACGTGAAGCATGTCTCATCTCTGGGTCCTAGGTCTCCTCAATTCCTCCCAGCCTTCCTCATTTCCTACTTAGCTCACACCTTGGCAGGACTGACTATACATGAAGTCTGATATTGTTAGATTTTAATTTTGACAGCTTTTGAAGTTGTTTCCATGCCCTCCCCCCAACCTAAAGAATTGAGTAAAGTCAGTCAGTCATGTCCAATTCTTTGCGGCTCCATGGACTATAACCTACCAGGCTCCTCTGTCCATGGGATTTTCCAGGCAAGAGTACTGGAGTGGGTTTCCATTTCCTTCTCCAGGGGATCTTCCCAACCCAGGGATCGAACCCAGGTCTCCCGCATTGCAGTCAGATGCTTTATGGTCGGAGCCACCAGGGAAGCATTGCAAAAAGAAACAGGGTTTACTTTCAGCCAAAGATCTGAAAGCAAGATCTTTTCAGAATGGACATCCAGCTCTTTCATGTTCCTGAACCTTGGGCCAGTTGGTAACATTCTCTGAACCTCAGTTTCCTCAAAAGCAAGTGGAATTAAAGAGCTCGCATTTGTGAAAGGACATAATATGACCTTTGACACCTAACAATTACATGCAAATTATTCTCTATTCCTTTTTTTTTCTTTTTTTAAACTTTTTTTTTTAAGATTTTTTGTTGTTGTTGTTGTGGACCATTTTTAAAGTTTCTATTGAATTTATTACTATACTTCCTCTGTTGTTTATGTTTTGGTTTTTTGGCCAGGAAGCATGTGGTATCTTAGCTTCCCAACCAGGAATCGTACCCTCACCCTCTTCATTGGAAGGTTAAGTCTTAACCTCTGGACCACCAGGGAAGTCTCTCTATTCCTTTTCTTAATGAGAAACATGATGAAGGCTTGGGATTTGGCAAAGGCCAGCCTTAGGTATTAAGGTCTTCCAAATGTAGCTGACTTGTTTCTGGTCTGTGGCTATGGTCTGCTTGCCAGAGCCTGCTTCTCAGGATTCTATTCCCTAACTATTGGCATTAGCCTTTGACTGCTCACCTCTGGTATTTCTGTCTGCCTCTCATTCCTTATTGTATATGCTGAATATCTGTCCATTTCTCAAAATGCAGCCCTTTTGTTTTGTCTGCCTCCGTTCCCTGACATCACCAGCCTGACTCTGTCTCTGTTCCTTTGTCTGGTTTAGGAAATTAAATTTAAAATAAGACTTTTTTATAGCTGAGAACTCCCTTTCTTTTCTCCCCTTGCTTTGAAAATGAGGCTGAAGGTAATGAAATAATTTAAAATAATGAATATACATCTGAATTGGGACTGAAACTTGAGTCCCCCAGAGCCTTGTCCATTGAGTGATTCGCTTTGCTCCCTGTTCCTCATTCATAACTTAGCTCCATCTCAAGGGTGTCACTGAGACTATTAGCTAGCAAATTCTTACTTCATACCTATGACAGCAGAAACACTATTAATGATTCCATAAACCATACAGGCAAAGAACATATTGTATTTTTAGGAGTGACTCATTTATGAAAAAGAAATATGTTCCGTGATTCCTGGTCTGCTTGGCAAACTTAAGCAGAGAAACTTTGACTTTTAGCTATGTTTTTAATGGAAGTCTTAAGAGACTCTTCTGTTTTGAAACTTCATATAAGTATCAAATATAGCTATAACTAATGGTATTTAATGTACATTGCCCCAAGTAATGCTATTATGTTCAAAGTAGATTGTGAGCTCCTAGAAAACATTCTCTTAGTCATCTGTTTGATATTTAATAACTCACACAACGCTCAGGCAACATTTTTTTCTTTATGAATAAATTTCTCAGAACAGGTCAATGACGTAGAAAATCTGTGACTAGTTCTTCAGAACCAGTCAGTGACAAAGAAAATATATGACAGTTCAGAATACACCCATACTTTTATAAATATTAGGCAATCAGAGTATTGTTTTCATACTTTGGTTAGGGATCCAAGAAATCCATATACATAGTTACCCTGCAATTAAAAAATCTTATCTTACTTATTAAGGAACTCCTGACTCCCCTCTTCTTCCACTTTTGTTAAGGAGAAACTTCCCAAGGGTCATCTTGGATATTTCTTCTCTCTTATGGGTGATGGCACTAAGAGAAGGGATTTTAGGCAGGAGAGTTTGAGCTTGTTAGTTTGTATCTTTTGTAATCATAGAACTCAGACACAGAAAAGTTGTATAGAGTTAAAAATGCAGGTAAAAACCTCCAGATACCAAGAATTTATATTGATCTACCATGTGATAGGTGGGACCATCCATCCCTGGAAGCAACAATGAGTTTCTCCATTTTCTTTCTAACACTGAAAATAACGTGTGTGTGTGTGTGTGTGTGAGTGTGTGTGTGTGTAGTAGTTTCCCCTGGGGCAGAATCAGGTCCTTAGTGCCTATAGGGCCAAACTTGTAAGTTCTCGGCAAGTTCCATGAATTGCTTTAGAGCTGAAAATGTTCACAGCTCTGAAGGAGCCCATTGAAAGGCCTTTGAAAGGCCTTTCTTCTTCTCCTGGTCTTTCTAATATCATGAAGCACTCTATTCCCTATCTCTCTGCAGGACTGGACTCGCTGTTGGCCATCTATTTGAAAAACAATCCTCTCGTGAGCATAATACGTGCAGCCCATGGAGGTCAGCATGTAAGATTCTTGAGTTCTCACCCATATCTAGACACCAACTTACCTACCTACATCCAGGTACATCACTTGTTAGACTTCATTTTTCAGTTGACTCTATTTTTTAAAAATTCAGCAATACCAGAAAAGACTTAGAAAAGAGTTTTTTGTCGTTGTCTTTTTTAAAAGACTGAAGGCTACAATACCTAAAAGAAGATTTTAAAAAGTTTATACACACTCAATGCTGCATTTTAATACTAGATTTGCTATAATTTAAGCATTTTTTAATAAGAATATAACCAAAGATTAATTAGAGTTAACATTGTATATGGTATATTCAGATTAAAAGTAGCAGAATAGGGAACAGTTAAATAAGTTTAAGTGGCATTACAGATTTATATCTGAGCCATGTTTCTTTATTAAAAGGGGTGTATGTTTACAAAACTTTCAAATATCTCTTGTGTGTTATTGTGAATTACTCTAGTTCTGTTTTTCTCCTTTCTGTGCCTCCCCCTATCATTCTTATATATTCAGAATGAGTGTTCAAACCTCAGTTCAGTGAAACACACTTTAAGGTAAATGGTAAGTAGGCCTACCTTTTCCTTTCACATATAATTCTCTAAGGTCAAATAAATGGTGTTTGCTTGAAAACTTAACTGACAGCATTTTTGCAAATGTTAACTGACCAAGGGGATTTAGGCTGTTTTATTCTGTTTTGAAGACTTAGCATTTAATTTTGTTTCAACCCCCGCATTCTTTGGAATGTCAGGGTTATGAGTACAGCCTCATTAGATATCTGAGTTAGGTCATACTGGAGAAAACCCTTGGCCATGCAGGAGCTCAGGGAAGGGAGACCCACATGAAGCAAGGAAGAGAAAATGCTTCAGATATGAATGTGACTCATAAAGGAAGAATCCAGTTTGTTTTGTGTTGTGGCCTGGTTACATTTGAGAGATTTGGACTTTTCTGTTTAAAGAGGATGACAGAAAAGAACAGAGTGTAATGGTACTACTTAAAATTATGGACATTAATTGAGCCAGATGATCTTTCACGCATTTATTAATTAATTATTTATCTATTTATTCAACATTTAGTTGATTCCCTTCAAGCATCTACTCTCTACTTAACAAGGTATTTGTGAGTTAATCCAAAAATAAGTGCCTCATATGTTTTCTATTTTTAGTCGATTCACCTTTTTCAACTTAAATGTTACCTTTTTCTGGTTATGTTTGTTCTCTAAACCTTGTCCATTATTCACTCTTGCTTGAGATTAGCTCTTCCTTTTACAAAATCCCTGATTGGTTACCTAGTTACAAATTTATATCTCTGTTGTCTCAGTATTTTGTTTCAGATTTTCACATCTGCAGCAGTAAATCCAGTAACCACTTCCTTCACTTTATCGAGTCTCACAGCTATTCTCACTCACTGTTTTTACTGACAGGTCCTGCTTGACATAGTTTGGAACTGAGGAGACATTAAGTTTGGCTGATTGAGGCACAGTTTGCAAACTAATCCATATCCCTGCCTTCAGAATAAATTTTACTGAAATCATCTATTACAGATTTACTTATTACTAAAAATTTGTCTCCCTGTTCTATTGCACTGATAACATTCTACTCCAAAGGTCTGAAACCTCATCTCTCTTCCTGTTGGAGATGTGTGTGTGTGTGTGTATATGTGTGTGTGTGTATCTTACATATTGATATGAGTGTGGTCCTCATAAAGTTTGGGAATCAAAGGTCTGCATGTGAGATCAACTTAAGATTATTGGATATATTTCTGCATGTTTTATGTTATGTAGTCATAAGGCTTTTATTTATTTTAGGAATGTGAAAGATTAGAAAATTAAATAAAATTTTGGTTTAATTCAAAAAGTATAGGTAGGGTAAACTGATCCCAAAATTGAAAAATACGTAGTCTCTAACATTGAGGGCTCAGAACTCAGTGGGAGAGATACACAAATACATAAATATAAGTCAGGCTAAAAAGTGTTACAGGGCTTCCCTCATAGCTCAGTCAGTAAAGAATCTGCCTGCAATGCAGGAGACCCAGGTTCGATTCCTGGGTCGGGAAGATTCCCTGGAGAAGGAAATGGCAATCCACTCCAGTATTCTTGCCTGGAAACTTCCATGGACAGAGGAGCCTGGTGGGCTACAGTCCATGGGGTCACAAGAGTTGGACACAACTTATCAACTAAACCACATAAAGTGTTACAAGAGAAAAAGAAAAATTCTGCCATAGTATTGTACAGCAGGAAAAGATTAACCAAGAGGATCTCAAAAGGTTATCAGAAAATAAAGGCATAGATATGCTCATGTGTAGGCAGAGAAAACAATTTAAGCAAAGAAATAGAAAATTTGCCAACTTCTTTTATTCATTTATTCTTCCAGTGCTTATTACTGGTCTAATGCTAGCTGGCATCAGAGAAGTGGAAGGAATGTCTTTGCTGATAAGGGGCTCTTGACCTGGTATGGAGGAGAGATTAAAAGGCAAGTTATTTCTGACAGTGATTTCCCAGAATCTCCATGAGATATTTTAAGAAATTATGATTCCTGTAAATCACAATCTCTCTGCGTGTCTGATTTTTGGTAACAACTATGCAGGTGATTCAGACGAGCAAAGTTTTGGAGTCAACCAGCTACGAAATAATGAAACCTGAGTCTAGAAGGAGGCAGAGGGAATTAGTTAAGTTGTGAGGAGAGGGGAAGCACAAGGATCTTCCAGGTAGAGGGAAGAGCATTTTCCAGATCCTAGAGAGATAGTTATTGGTTCAAAAGAACATGCCTGCATGTAAGAAGTCATAACAGGTGAACCTAGAGCAGCAGAGAAGTGTCAAATTGAGAGAGCTCTTGCATGCCATTCTAAACACTTTGTATTTTATCCACAGAGTGATGAGAATCTTTAAAAGGGTAGTAGAGAGCAATGTGGTAGAGGAGGCACAAGGAATTACTGCTAATGTACGTGATTCTGAAAGCTTTCTTTTTTTTTTTTCACTAATGTCTGAATTTTGTAGTTGAAACATTTCACTAAAATGGAGGAATCACATGATTGATCTTCTGTCATAAGAATTTCCATTCTTGGGCTCCACTTTGGGCTTTGTCACTTTTAGTTAGTTTCATCTCTGTGTGTCAGTTTAGCTAAGCAGACTTCAGTTGGTCCATGGTTAAGTAAATAAAATCACACCTACTACCAATGTTTTGCTATTCTGTTTAAAGCCTCCTTAGATATGCAAGTAAATTATGGTTATTAGTTTATATCTACATATGTAATTAATAATCACGATATGGTAAGTGAAAGTGAAGTCGCTCAGTCATGTCCGACTCTTTGCGACCCTATGGACTGTAACCTGCCAGGCTCCTCCGTCCATGGGATTTTCCAAGAATACTGGAGTGGGTTGCCATTTTCTTTTCCAGGGGATCTTCCCAACCCAGGAGTCAAACTCATTGTGGGCAGACTTTTTACCCTCTGAGCCACAAGGGAATCCCAATATGCTAAAATATGTGTATTCTAATTAGTGATCTCTGATCACAAAACCATCCAAAAAAATTAAATTCTTAAGCACTTTCTATAAGCAAGATGTCTGTGCAATACTGCAGGTGATAAGAGGATGAGGTTCTTATCCTAATTATGTGTTTCTTTATCCATAAGTGTATAATAGAACTACCTCTTGCACTTGTTGGGAGAATGTAAAAACGTAACACTCAAAAATCAACCAGCTTAGTCCATAGCATATAATAAGCCCCCAATAAGTGTTTTACAAGCTAAGGGTTAATTAATATTGATTCAAAGAGACATTACATACAAATGGGAGCCTCACAATACACTCAAATGATAAGAACATTTGAGAAGATCCTGGAAGATGGAAGAAGATCTCAGTCAATAAGTTTGGGAAACAAGAGAGAGAAGAGACAAGAGTGGGAGGAGAAGATTTTTCTGAAGGAGGGTAGAACTTCACAGCATTTATACATGTGCATAAAACAGAACATAAAGTACAACAGAACTGCCCATCCTTCATGAGTGATGTCACTGCCTCCCTGAGGGCAGATTGGTTGAAACTATGTCACTGATAAATTCAAATGAGTAAAATGACTTGCTTCATGGTTTCAGTAGAGAGCTTTCATTGTACCAGTATGATGATACAAATACCATGACTGCCAGGTCCTGATTCTTGCCTATTCAGCGGTGGTTATGATGGATCTTACATCTGACTGCTGCTTGAGGATTAAGGAGTCAGGATTTTGGACAGGTAACAGAAGAGTGGGACTGTCCCTGAACACTTGCCAGGTTTGAGTAGGCCTGTTCTCCTCGGGAGGACTTCCGTTTCCCTGACTCATCTCCATTGACTCTTATAGTTTCCACTGGATGCTTGCCTGTGCTCCACTTCGATGCTCTTGGATCCTAACTCTGATTCTTCCACTTCCTAGCTCTATCAAGTTGGATAAGTCACTAATCAATTAGGCCTATGTTCCTCATCTGCAAATGGTGATATGATGCCTCTCCAGTTGTGTGTTTAATACAAAATGAAATAATATAAATGAAAATATCTATAAGCTGCAATTAAATATGACTAAAATTAGGAATGTTGATACAGTTTTTTCATTAATTCTTTAAGCACTGGTATATGAACCTTTTTGCTCATTTGAGGCATAGGTAAAGAAATATACTTGAAATTTTGTCTTAAAACTAACATGATGTCTGACACATGGAACTAATTCATTTTTTCATTCAACATGTATTTATTGAAACCTAGCATTTAATAAAGCTAGTCAACACAGTTCCTATTTCCACGGGGCATAAATTCTTAAATAAACAGATAAATGTCCCCAGCAAGTGTGCTTCTACAGTGATGCCATCATTGTACTGGATATCATGGAACATTTAAAACACAGGCAAAAACAAACAACAAAAAAGCAAGGATTCCTGCTTGCTTATTGGTGTTTGCCTCAAACTCATTTCTCAATAATGTGATGCACATTCACCCTCCCTCTTTTTCTGTCAAGATGTTTAATTTGTCTGCTCCCTTCTTTTATGTTTAATGAATTATCATCATTTTAGAACCATATCAGCCATCTTCTCTTTCATGAAGCATTTTGTAATTGCCTAGAGATATCAATCACTCCATCATTGATACTCCTAAAACATTTTTCAAAAACAGATATTTCAACAAAAGATTGGTCTTCCTTTCTATATTTATGTATGTATCTATCTCTTCTCCCAAACAATTGCAAACTTCATGAATGGTGCTTTATTAATGTTTGGATATAAAGTACTTAATGTGTGCCTAACACTTTCTACTTGGTAAATTTTTTTGTGTGTTTGTTAAACATCATCTGGAGACATCAAACTAATGTATAGAAACCTTGAAATAATGGCATGCTAAACTATGTGGTTACTGATTACATGTCAAACAGAGGAGAGAGAGCTAAAAATATCATATCAGGCTTTGTAAAGTCAATATTCATCCCTTGATTGATTATTCAGTTCAGTTCAGTTCAGACACTCAGTTGTGTCCGACTCTTTGCGACCCCATGAACGACAGCATGCCAGGCCTCCCTGTCCATCACCAACTCCCAGAGTTTACTCAAACTTATGTCCATCGAGTCAGTGATGCCGTCCAGCCATCTCATCCTCTGTCATCCCCTTCTCCTCCTGCCCCCAATCCCTCCCAGCCTCAGGGTCTTTTCCAATGAGTCAACTCTTCGCATTAAGTGGCCAAAGTGTTGGAGTTTCAGCTTTAGCATCAGTCCTTCCAATGAACACCCAGGACTGATTTCCTTTAGGATTGACTGGTTTGATCTTCTTGAAGTCCAAGGGATTTGCAAGAGTCTTCTCCAACACCACAGTTCAAAAGCATCAGTTCTTCAATGCTCAGCTTTCTTCACAGTCCAACTCTCACATTCATACATGACCACTGGAAAAACCATAGCCTTGACTAGACAGACCTTTGTTGGCAAAGTAGTGTCTCTGCTTTTCAATATGCTATCTAGTTTGGTCATAACTTTCCTTCCAAGGAGTAAGCGCCTTTTAATTTCATGGCTGCAATTACCATCTGCAGTGATTTTGGAGCCCAAAAAATAGTTTGACACTGTTTCCATTGTTTCCCCATCTATTTCCCATGAAGTGCTGGGACCAGATGCCATGATCTTCGTTTTCTGAATGTTGAGCTTTAAGCCAACTTTTCTACTCTCCTCTTTCACTTTCATCAAGAGGCGCTTTAGTTCTTCACTTTCTGCCATAAGGGTGGTGTCATCTGCATATCTGAGGTTATTGATATTTCTCCTGGCAATCTTGATTCCAGCTTGTGCTTCTTCTAGCCCAGCGTTTCTCATGATGTACTCTGCATATAAGTTAAATAATCAGGGTGACAATATACAGCCTTGATGTATTCCTTTTCCTATTTGGAACCAGTCTGTTGTTCCATGTCCAGTTCTAACTGTTGTTTCCTGACCTGCATACAAGTTTCTCAAGAGAAAGGTCAGGTGGTCTGGTATTCCCATCTCTTTCAGAATTTTCCACAGTTTACTGTGATCCACACAGTCAAAGGCTTTGGCATAGTCAATAAAGCAGAAATAGATGTTTTTCTGGAACTCTCTTGCTTTTTCCATGATCCAGCGGATGTTGGCAATTTGATCTCTGGTTCCTTTGCCTTTTCTAAAACCAGCTTGAACATCTGGAAGTTCACAGTTCACATATTGCTGAAGCCTGGCTTGGAAAATTTTAAGCATTACTTTACTAGCTTGTGAGATGAGTGCAATTGTGGGGTAGTTTGAACATTCTTTGGCATTGCCTTTCTTTGGGATTGGAATGAAAACTGACCTTTTCCAGTCCTGTGGCCACTGCTGAGCTTTCCAAATTCCCTGGCATGTTGAGTGAAGCACTTTCACAGCATCATCTTCCAGGGTTTGAAATAGCTCAACTGGAATTCCATCACCTCCACTAGCTTTGTTCATAGTGATGCTTTCTAAGGCTCACTTGACTTCACATTAGGAGATATATATTAGGGTTCTCCAGAGAAACACACACACACACACACACACACACACACACACACATATACTGGATTTTGAAGGTGAGCAAGTCAAATTCCAAGATCTGCTTGATGAATAGGGAAGCTGGAGACCCTGGAGAATCCTAGGTCCAATGTCCAAAGCTCTGAAATCCAGGAAATCCACTGGTATATTTTTCTTTTTAATGTTGGAAGTCTCTAGACCCAAGTTTAGCTTCAGTTCAAGTCTAACAGATGAGGAAAGCCAACATTCCAATTCTAAGGCAGTCTGGCAGGTAGAATTCTTTTTGGGGGGATGGCCAGCCTTTTTCGTTCTACTCCAGCCTTCAGTGGGTTGAACAAGGCCCACTCATGTTAGGCCCATGTCTAACATAAATCTGCTTGATTAATGCACTGATTTAAATGTTTATCTCACCCCAAACACCCTCACATTTGGATATTTTGACCAAATATCTGGTCACTCTATGGCCCAATCATTTTGATACAGAAAGTTAACTATCAAAAGATGCACAGAGAAAATAATAGAAAGATAATTTCATCCAGCATTATTGATAAGAGGTTTTATGAAAACGATATCTTGAAGGATTATGTAAATTTGGGATAAGTAGATTTTGGATTTTAGTAGGGGTCATTCCTGATGACAAAGCAGCATGACCAAAGGTATAATTCAGGAAAGGAGAGGATATTTGTGGTTCTGGCAATAGTCACCTACATGGAACATCACTTAGGATACAGGGAGGGAGTGGCAGAGTGACCCAGCCTTACCTCCTCTCCCCTGAACAATCAAGACCTTTGAGTCTCTGTTTTCTTTTCACTCTCTCTTGCTTCTCCTGATCAAATTTGACCATGAAAATACTGTTGGAAAAATTATGAAGATTAAAAAAAGTAAGACTGTAGATTTGTTTTTTAATTAGTAGAATTTTAGCTCGCCTGCCAAGGAATCAGAGAAACCAAGGCCTGGAGGTACCTTCCCTCTGTGGACAGAAGGAAATAAGTCTGCAGATTAACTGATACAAGGTAGGGTCCCTGGGGCCAGGGCTAAGTAGAATACAATGGAGGTTATTCAGATTGGCAAGGGGGGTGGGCATGAGCTGTGCCCTAGGGAGCACCAAAAGCTAGGGAATACAGTCAGTTTCTAAGTCTGAAAGGTCATTGGTGGGATTCAATGACAGATAAACTCCCAAAGACTTTGAATCCAAGAAGACAGGGCAGCGGTATAGGACAATGTGGGGCAAAGTGCTAGGGACGGAATGAAGAGGGAGGACCCAAAATAGTTTTCTAAAATGTAATTAATTGACTATAACTTGTTTTTATTAGTTTCTTCACACCTGGTAGCAGATCACTCTGGTTTAAAGCATAAAGATTAGGGCACATAGGAATTAATTTTGTAGATAGTAGTAAAAAGAGATGCTACCTGACCTGCCACTACTTGACCACTCTTGCCCCCTTGTCTAAAACCTTCAGTGGCTGTCAACAAATTGTATGTTGATCCATACTCCTTAACCTAGGATTGAGGATCTTCTGTGATGCTGCCACTCCAGTTCTCTTTTCCTCTACTTTCCTAAACATACACGAAACTCTGGGCATAGCAGAGCACTCAGTGCTTCTTCATCTTATACTTTGTCCTTCTGCCTCTAGACCCTTGATAATGTTATTCTTATCACTGATATCATCTCTCACCAGTATATTGAATGAAACCCCAAATTTGCCCTCTACTGTCTTAGATAAGGGCTTTGTGCAATTTTCATTCCAAATGAGCTAAGAATACATCAATTAAGACAACTCTGTGGGAGAGGGGGAGGGTGGGAAGATTTGGGAGAATGGCAATGAAACATGTAAAATATCATGTAGGAAACGAGTTGCCAGTCCAGGTTCGATGCACGATGCTGGATGCTTGGGGCTGGTGCACTGGGATGGCCCAGAAGGATGGTATGGGGAGGGAGGAGGGAGGAGGGTTAGGGATGGGGAACACATGTATACCTGTGGCGGATTCATTTTGATATTTGGCAAAACTAATACAATTATGTAAAGTTTAAAAATAAAATAAAATTAGAAAAAAAATAAAAAAGAAAAGAAAAGAAAAAAAAGACAACTGGATTATAAAGCTGAGTACATGAACAATGATAAGGATACAACTCAACAGTATATAAGGGCAACTCCTACAGTTTCCTGACAATTTCAGTGTTTTCCTACTCAATGTAGACTAAGTATACAGTGAACATTCACTGTAAATATATTCATCATTAATATAGCCTTTGTAATTTAAAAAAATAGGTGAAACTAACTCATAAGTGAATGCTTGAATATGTGGAAAGAAAATAAGAAGGAAGTACAAAATGACGAGAAAAAACTGTAATAGCTGAATGTACTTGAGTCAATTAAAAGATGTTAAAATTGTAAGATAACTGATTTTAATATATTTATTTAAAACCACTTTAATAATGAAAATAAGGATATATGTGGAAGGATACAAACCATTCAAGAGAAAAGTTTCATGTTAGGATGGCTTCCTGAGTTACCAGTTAACTCACAGGTAAATAGTAAATTGTTAACTACCATTTGACACTGGGTTTATTACGTTGTGGTTCACCCAAAGCACCATTGATATCTTAATCGTACTGTACCATAATGAAAATTTTGGTTTTCAAGGGGAAATAAGTTACAGAATGAATAATGATATATGCATGGCTGCTGAATTTGAGGTGTCGTTATTGATGAATGATTCACTGAGTCATCTCTGAGGTTTGGCTTAAGAAGGTCTCGTATTCTATGTAAGATAAGAGATAAATTAGGAATACAAATTTTCTAGGACCCCATGCTCTCCAGATCAGATCAGATCAGATCAGTCGCTCAATCGTGTCCGACTCTTTGCGACCCCATGAATCGCAGCACGCCAGGCCTCCCTGTCCAACACCAACTCCCGGAGTTCACTGAGACTCACGTCCATCAAGTCAGTGATGCCATCCAGCCATCTCATCCTCTGTCGTCCCCTTCTCCTCCTGCCCCCAATCCCTCCCAGCATCAGAGTCTTTTCCAATGAGTCAACTCTTAGCGTGAGGTGGCCAAAGTACTGGAGTTTCAGCTTTAGCATCATTCCTTCCAAAGAAATCCCAGGGCTGATCTCCTTCAGAATGGACTGGTTGGATCTCCTTGCAGTCCAAGGGACTTTCCAAGCATTCTTCAAATTAGAGTTCAATTATCCCACCATGAACTGACACGGGAACCTTTGCCAATGGTAATCCTTTCTTTTTGAACATCTCCAGTATTAAGGAGCTCATCAGACCAGACCACTTTCTTTTCAGTCAGTTCTGATTGTTGGCAATTCTTCCTGAATTGAACATAGCTCTTCCTTTCTGTGCATTTACAATATTTTGTTCTCTGAACAATATTATGTTCTCTGAAGCCTCCTGGAAAGATTATCATTCATTTCCCATTTGACAACTCTTCTACTATTTAAAACCCACCATCATGTTTACTCTCCCCTTTATTAAGATTTTAAATATCGTCTTCTTCCCAACTTCCTTCAGTTATACTTAATATAAGATGGTTGTCAATCTCCTCACTTACTTCACTAACTGGAACCTTCTCCACTAGGTGGGCTTAGGTCCATCTTAAATGATGAGACTCATGAGCAGACTCATGAGCAAACACAGGAATCCAGATGGGGTCTAGCTAAGATGAACACCGGAGTTTCAGTTTAACACAAAGAAAGCCTGTGTACTAGGTTTTTCAATTGGAACTGTTTTAGTCCCAGTTTCGACTAGACAGTAAATACCACATTCCAAAATGAGATGAGGGACCCCATGCAGGAGTTGCAAAAGAGTTGTCTTTGAACTAGTTTTGCAACTCTTAGTGGGCTAGCTATCTCCACCCTTCTTACCCTTCTCAATCTCGCCACACACATACAAAAAAAGACAGTTATCTCCAAGAAGAGAAATGGATATTAGGAGAGATTTTCAGAAAATTCTTGATATGTATTGAGTCCCACTTCCCTGCCTCCAAGGAGGAGAATTCTCACACCTTAGTTTAAGCCCAGAGAAAGGAATTTCAACTTGTCTACACTAAGAACCTGGTATTTGTTCCCTGAACCTGGAGAGACATAGTGGACTGCTGTCCATCTTTGGGTCCAAGAAATTTAAAGGGTGGAGACTGTGGTAGGCACATTGCTATGAGGCCTGCACGAAGGAGGATTGGCTGCAAAAGGTTTGACCGTTGTGGAGAGTACAGATGTTTATATAACTGGAATGATGCTGTGTCTTTGTTCCTTGAAATGACTGCTAGAATTTATATTACCCCATAATGACAGCAATATCATGGGGCTTACCCTAGATTTCATCCAACAGGCAGGCGAAGAATTGGCCCAAAATGAATGTATTTGAAAGGACTGTAGGAGAGAAAAATGAGATTGCTTCATGATTACACCTTTTGTTTCTTCTGTGTTCAGTTGACTAAGTTGCTTTACCTATCTATATATCTATGTATGTATCAATCTATGTGTATGTACATAGATACATATGTACATACGCATAGGCATACACAGATACATACCTGTACACACATGTATATACATATATATGGCACATCTGAAGAAGAGCAAGATTGTAATGTAAAAAAATAGTAGCTATAGTTTATTGATTATTATGTTTCAGGCCCTGTCTGAAGACCTTTACAAATACTATTTGTTTTTCATAGTCATCTTAGACAGAATTTGTCATTTTCATTTTATTGAGCCATTTATTAATTAAGTAACAAATTGTGTGCCCATGAGCTCACGTATGTTAAGTGGCTTAGCCTGAACTTGGGTCTGAGGACCAAGCTTTTTTACCACGGATTTATTTTGCTGTTAGATGTAGGCAGTATGGTGTCTGACAGCAGCAACTGATTTTATTATGTACATTTTTCCAGTGAGCATTGGGCAATTAAAAAGTAGTGAAAAGATTATTCATAAGATGTGGTATAAATCAGCTTATTTTTCCTAAGAACATATAATGAACACAGAAGGAACAGTGTGTGACACTAACAGAAACAAGAGCACAAAAACAACTTGCTGTTTTTCCAGCTGAAAATGCAGAGCTGCTTCCACCTACAGGCCAGAGGAACAATTGCAGTATTTCCATCTGAGCTGAGATGCGGAGTCAGGTTGCTAGGCTGAGGGCACCGATCACTTCATCACCAGATGGCTCTAAATCTTCAACCAGGAGTCATTCACATGCTGGGCCAGTGGGAACATGGTGCTTGTGAATCAACCCCAATGTCTTAGGGATCCTGAGGAATGAACAGCTATGTAGCTGCAAGTGTAATGGAGCCAGCCTTGTTGGCCCAGTATTTACCCTGGGGAATGCTGGTTGATTCTGAAGGACCAAGTGCACTATTCCTATCTCTTCTGTCAAATGTGAGAGCTGTGAGAAGTAAACAAAATCATCATCTAGTTGCTGAGAGCTTGCTATAGGGCAGGCAGACTTTTAAGCACTTGAGGGTAGATTGGTCAACAAAACAAAACTGTCTGTCTTCATGGAGCTTAGATGAGATCATAGGTTTGAAAATATTTTGTAAACACTACTGGTCCCTTGCAGAGTGTCCGTGTTTATAGCATACTGGGAAACCCTGCATGTTTCTAACCAATGTGCCTCTGTATTACACTTGGACGCGGTACTGTCACTCAGTTGGCTGAACGGAACTCTCCACTTCCTCTTGCATGCCAGGTTTCGGGCCACTCACTGCACCTTCTCAAGGATAGGAACGAGAGCTTCAGTACTCTATTTTCTCTGTCTCCAGGATCTAGCATAGTACTGCTCAGAGTAGGCTGTATGTGTGCTGAATGGAATGGACCTAAACTAGGATTGAGTTGATAAAGCTAAGTATTAGAATCTAGAGCATGGGGAGAATGAAGAATAGATTTAATTACACAGACTCATGAATGGTTTTTTGCTTTTGTTTTTGTCTTATTGAAGTATAAGTAATTTACAATGTTGTGTTAGTTTCAAGGTAAAGAAACTCCCGGCATTGCAGGAGACCTGGGTTTGATCCCTGGGTTGGGAAGTGAGTAGTAACCCACTCCAGTATTCTTGCCCTTGTCCCTGTCCTTGAGAAGCTGCAGTGAGTGGCCCGGTGAGTGGCCCAAACCTGGAACACAAGAGGAAGTTAAGTGTTCCATTCAGTCAACTCTGAGTACAATCTGGAGAATTCCATAGACAGAGAAGCCTGGCAAGCTACAGTCCACAGGGTTGCAAAGAGTCGGACATGACTGAGTGACTAACTCTTTCACACTTCACACACTCACACACACACACACACACACAGGGCTTCCCAGGTAGTACTAGTAGTAGAGAACTTGCCTGCCAATGCAGGAAACATAAGAGATGCAGGTTTGATCCCTAGGTCGGGAAGATCTCCTGAAGAAGGTCATGGCAATCCACTCCAGTATTTTTGCCTGGAGAATCCCATGGACTGAGGAGCCCAGTGGGCTACAGTCCATGGGGTCGCAAAGAGTTGGACATGACTGAAGCAACTTAGCATGTATTTTGTATATCCTTTTTTCAGATTCTTTTCCATCATACCTGTTATAAGGTACTGTATATAGTTCCCTGTGCTATATAGTAGGTCCTTGCTATTTACTTATTTTATATATAGGAGTGTGTATATGTTAATCCCAAGCTCCTATTTAACCCCTTCCCCTCTGCTATGCCCTTTGGTAACCATCAGTGTGTTTTCTGTACTCATGAATGGTTTATTCTGCACCTGCACCTCCATCCTCATGGCTCCCAGCACATCTGTCTGCTCCTTTGAGGTACACTCAGACCATACCTGTGATATCCTTCTTACTCATTGGTTAGTCCGCATGGCTCTCCTTTCTTGGATCTCCTGTCATATGATGGACTCACCCATAGAAATAAACCTTTAGACATGCTTGTCCTATGTTACCCTCCAAAAGTACTATACTTTGATTCAGAAATAATTCTATGGTACTATTAGTAGTCGCCCAATCTGTAACCACATACAACATCCAGTACAACTTGGGGAAGGAAATAAATTAAGGTACAGCCTACATTTTTCTTGTGAAATAATCTCTGATTTCCAGATATATATATATATGTGTGTGTGTGTGTGTGTACATGTATATGTTTACATACATAGTGCATGCATGGTGCTCAGTTTTTTTTTTTTCACTTCATCTTCTCTATTCAGTTCTGATATTTGAATTTGGGATCTAATATAATGGGACGTGAGTCTGAGTGAACTCTGGGAGTTGGTGATGGACAGGGAGACCTGGCGTGCTGCGATTCATGGGGTCACGAAGAGTCAGACACGACTGAGCGACTGAACTGAACTGAACTGACTGAAGGAAGAGTTGGTACCAAAGATGTGATTCTGGGATCCCCGTTTCCACAGCTTTGTCTGTGAGCTATAATCTAATGTGAAAGTGTTAGTCACTGAGTCCTGCAACCCCGAGGACTGTGGCCTTCCAAGCTCCTCTGTCCATGGAACTATAGTATATGACTCTGTAAAGTACCATGTTGGTTTTAATGCTGACTTTTCTTCTCTTCTTAATCCTTCTAAGCATGGTTGCTTGGCTCAGAATCAGAATTTTGTAAAAAACATTTACAAAATGTGAACTCTTGGCTTTCATTCCAAATTTCCCAAGTCCAAATCTCTGAGGCTGGAGCTCCCAGGTCTGCATTTATAACAAGTGGCTTTGGAGATTCCAGTGTGTACTCAAGTTTAAGAACCATCGCCCTGGGTGCATTGTTAGCGGGAAAAGTACATTGTGAAAGGTCCCTGGGTGGCAAGCTAGCAGCCAAGTCCAGAGCTTTTCCTGTAATGGGCATGTGCTTCTGGAATTGGTTTCCTTGCCCAGATCAACAGAGCATGAGCATTTTAGATTTTAGGCCACAGGGACAGACTCACTTATGACACACAAAGCAGCATGTGTGTGTTGTAGCTGCCTTACACTATAGGAAATTCCATTCTTTGAGTGAGCACTTTAAAAATAAGTATTCTTTTCTCCAATTATTAATTAAAATAAGACAAATAAAGTAAATAAAATTAAAAGAATTTGTAATGCACCAACTTATGACAACTACTGACATATATGTATGTATATATATATACACATAGCCTTGTTTATGGCAATAAATAGACTTATATTCCACATATGAGTTTACAAAAGCTCTCACATTTATATTTACATTCTCTACTTTTGAACACAAATCAATTAAAGTTAGAAAACAAGAAACTTTAGTCACAAACGTATATTATTTTAATGTATACTTTAAAGATATTTTAGGAACACATGTATACCTGTGGCAGATTCATTTTGATGTTTGGCAAAACCAATACAATATTGCAAAGTTTAAAAATAAAATAAAATTTAAAAAAAATAAAAAAATACTGATTTTAGCCTTTTACCCTAAATATTATAACTGAATCATTAAGTGGAAAAAAGTAATCCCTTCCTCAGCTGTAACTAAAATAACTATCTTGGTAGCTGATTCTTCCTAGAGTAATGACCTGTTTCTAATCCTTTTCTCTTGTTCCTCTTTTTCTCTCTCAGTCTCTCTCCCCCTGTCTTTCTCCTTCCTTCCCTTGCATTAAGAACCACATAAATTGTTTTAAATTTTCATTTACAAATCTGTATTTTAGTGTAGAAAGATCTGTCTGATGATGATTGAATGTTCTTTTAAGTATTTTTAAAATACCACTGGTTATGGCATATTTATCAGCTTTTCTAGGACTCAGATGGTAAAGAATCTGCCTACAATTCTGTGGGAGACCCAGTTTCAATCCCTGGGTGTCTGGAAGATCCACTGGAGAAGGGACTGGGTACCCACTCCTGTATTCTTGCCTGGAAAATTCCCATGGATAGACGAACCTGGCAGGTTACAGTCCATGACATCACAAAGAGTCAGACATACTGAACTCATGCACTTTGCTTCTTCGAGCATTTATACTCAATAAGGCTACCCATTTGGGTGCAGGTGAAATTCAAGTTGCCCATGCTATATTGCACACTTAAAAAAATTTCTTTTATTTTAGCACATACAGTTTCTTTTTCAGGCATCTTTTCAAACATTGGTTCATGGGGAAAAAGTAATCATATAGGGAATTCTTGGTCATGTTAATATTTACCATTTAGCTATTTGTAGCTATTGCCTGACACTATTCTAAATGATTTACAGACACAATATTGTTTTATTTTCCCAAGCACGTCATGATGTCTGCTTGTATTGATATCCTCATTTTACAGAAACTGGAGCCCAAGCGCCTTCAGCCTATAAACTTCAGAACAAGGATTTATACCCTGAGCTGTCTGGATTAAAATGCGTACTCTTTCCCACTGAATGATGTCAAAAGGTTAGGAGCCATGGCTCTACCTGGGGCCCAGGTGCTTGGGAACCCTTTATGGGCTGTTCTGCCCAGCACTTTGGAATGCAAACTCCCTTGAGCAAGCCCTTGTTGGCATAGTTTCACCAGTAGCCTGTCTTAGGTAGTTAGCGAATATTAAAATAGGCCTAATAATAAAATAGCGCTTGGTCAACCGTGTAGCCCCCTGACTGAGGGGAGGAGGAGAATAGCTCACTTTCCCTGGAGGGCCTGAGAAAGATCAGTTTACAGGCGTCAGCATGGGGTGTAACCCTTCTTCCTTCTCTCCATCTTGGCACTGGCACGTGCTTCTTGTGACCATCATCTCCCATTAGCCCACGGTCTGGGCAGAAACCATGAACAGGGCTCTTTTTCTCCCCCACCCCAAACACGCTCAGTCCTTTCACTGACCTCAGTCCTTTCACAGCTTCTGATTGGAGGCTGGTTGCTGCAGATAATGACCTCCAAGACCCCTCTGTGGGTTACAGCCTGTTTGTTAAGACACCTGCAGCGGGGAGCAAGGAAAAGGAAAAGAGCAGTATTTTCAACATCCCCAGGAACCAGAAGCACAGAAGACTGGCAGCATTCCAGCCACCTGCATGGGCCCAGGGCTGGCAGCTTCCCATGTGTCCTTTCCAGACAGTCTGCTCGCTAAGATGAGGGATCTTCTTCAGTATGTTGCCTGCTTCTTTGCTTTTTTCTCTGCTGGGTTCTTGGTTGTGGCCACCTGGACAGACTGTTGGATGGTGAATGCAGATGACTCCCTGGAGGTAAGAAGTCAGTAGGTTCTTTTACTGACCCAAGTCCATCCGACTTTTCCCTAAGCCCCCTGTTGCATTGCATTCTAGGACCAGTGATTGTAGTACTAGCCAAAGTGGATAGATTTATTCCTTACTTGCTACTTACTGAGTCTTTACATTATTAACTTATTTAATACACACAGCTCATCTATGGGGTAGGTATTGTTATCCCATTTTACAGATGAGGTAACTGGATAACCTCCCTTTCTTCATAAAGGTAAACTCATACAAGCATAATTGTATATGCTTTCCAGAAACACCTCTTCCACTGCTGTGTATACCCAATTGAATAACATTCCAGTAACATCCTTCCTCTCAAACAGAAATTTGCTAATCTTGAATATAGCATTAAGGATAATGTGATAGACTTTCTTAAGAAACAAACATCTAAAAGTTGATCAAATGATTAAACTCAAGTCATACCCGATTACTGTGTAATGGAAAAATCTCCTTTTAAGGAGTTTCCAAATAGGATAAAAAATTCCGTGTGAAACCAAATCTTTCCAGTGTGTCCCAAAGTGCAGGGGACAGATATGGAGTCAAGAAACCCTCTTTTAAAAATGAGTTGCTCTTGGGAACCTAATGTTCATCCAAGAGATGAGTGAGAGGTTCATATCTAAAAATTTTATTGTTGTCACTAGAGAAGTTCTGAATGAGGTAATTTTGAAATTTAAATTTTTTTTCAGTGGCTATAAGAATCTGAAAGAGGTAAAAATCAATTCTTCAGAATCAGCAACTATTCATTAGCAAGGCCTCAAAAAGTGTAGGTAAGAAAAAGAAGCTATATCAGGAACTCAAATAAAGAATATATAGCAACCCACTATGTTCTCCTGTGTACATCCTGAAGAGAACAATTTACTCTAACAAATGCTATAACTTTATGAAGTTTAAGAAAGATACCCGAGGGCAAGTTTTTATATTTTTTTACTAATTTTATTTGTTAAACACTCAAGTTGGAGTTTCAGATGGAAAGTAATAATCTTTCTGTTTTTCTGTATATTATTATGTTTCTGTTTTATTTTTTTCTTTCTTTTAAATTGCCTCTGACTCCTACATGGCACTTCAAAGCCAATAGAGTTTTAAGTATTTCTTTAGCTAGAACTTGAAAATTATATTTCTGAAAATTGTAATAGAATTGAAATATTATAAAGGATGTCTGTTATATGTTAGTCCAGGGTGCATTATCTGACCATGCACATAACTGATGAATGAAATAAAAAACTGTCCTTTTAACAGTACTCAGAAAGTGCAGATAGAAACATTCTGCTACCATTAGCTTGCTAGAATATGGACTGTCAGTACTAGGTGATGAATACAAAAATATGCTGGACTTGAGCACACTTAAAATTACTTTTTTTAAAATATGCAAAATCACATCTAAAAACATTCTTAAAATATTTTCTAAATCAATTTGAAAATATTTCCCCTTAAGCTGATGGAACTGATAACTTCACTTGATAAGAAATAAAAATTTTAAAAGAGTCAGACCTTGCTGAGATAGATTGGAAGTACTAGCACTTAAAGTGTCTCCTTGATTTCATCTCAGTACATACAAACAATTTGCCATCTGTTCTGTGCAAGAACACTTCTAGTGAAAATGAATGGAATGAGAAGTCCAGTTTTCTCACCTCCAGTAAATCCTTGCGAACTTTGGACTACAGTTAGTAGTTCCTAGCTTTTTTCATATATCCTGTACCTGAAATGTATCATAATAAACACTCCCCAAGAAGACTTCCCATTATAAGAACCTTTAAAATTCTCTCCAGCAGTCTCTTTATTTGTCAATATTTTGTGGATCTCTCATAATAATTGCTACTTCATTTTGCAACGTGTAAAGTCATAATATTATCCATAAACGTCAAGATATGATACTCACTGACACAATTATACTGTTCTCCCTCTTTGCTTCCTTCTCATGGATATATATACATATATAATTGGTCCATATTAACAACTCACTTTAAACAACTATTGGGAAAAAAAAAGTTGACACAATAAAAGTGCTTTAAAAAAGAAAAAGCATAGCCATATAAAATTTGAACAAAAATGGATATAATGAATTTTTAACTTTGTTAATCTTTTATTGTGATGAAGACATCAAAGTCGAAAAATGGATTCTATAGTTCAGGATAACATAACAAACATGAAATATATGTCATGTAAAAGGTGCTCTGCTAATCCTACTAGGGGAGGCAAAGATAAAACAAGAGCAGGTCCTGCTTTTCATGAGTATACACTTAGACAGGAACAGAGATACCATGAAACTATAATAAAGGGCAGAGGCCAATTCTTATTGAGAAAGAAATGAAGTACCAAGGGAACAAAGAAGATAGGCGACTATTTCCTGTCAGGGACATTGAAGCAAGCCTCAGGGAGTAAAAGCCATTGAACACAAAGCCTCAAAAAGATGCAAAGGATTTCAAAAAGTAGAAATGGCAGCAGAGGTCTTCCTAGAGAGGACAAATAGCAAAAATACAGAACAAATGTGAGTAACAGGGAGCAGATAAAGCTCAAATACCCCTTTGCCTTACTAGAGAATACTCAAAATACAACAAAATAGTATTTTTGTCTTATTTACACCTGCCCTGAAGAGAAAAGTTCTTTGAGTTAAGAAAAAGAATAGATGCATGTGTATGTATAACTGATACATCAGTTATACATACTGATACATACTGATGATCAGAATCACTGTGCTATATTCCTGAAACCAGCATAACACTGTTAATCAACAGTATTCCAATATAAAAAATAAATAAATAAAAACATTAGGGAAAAAACGCATGGGACTGTGTCGTGCACAGCCCCAAGTCAGGCAGCAGGGGTCCTGAGCCATAATGCTGCTCCTCCTTCATTCTTGGGTCACATGTGTCCTGGAAACACTGCTGTGTGACAAGAACTTGGGTTTTGAGATTATTGTAGCCTGTGTTTGCATCTTAACTGTCTTCTACTGAGGATGTCACAGCTCGTGTTTTTGGCCCAGTTTCCTCAATTATAAACATGAAGTCAAATTCAGTTGTTTTAAGGTCCTTTTCAGTCTTATATTCTTCAACATCAGAACTCCTTGGTTATGACTCTGTCTAGAGACATGACTATGTCTTCCAGGGAGATGGCCAGCCTACACAGGAGGACCAATGGCATCTAGAGCCTCCCCAGAATTTTCCACTAGGAAATCTAATGTTAATAGTCTTCATTTTTCTGTAGTTTCATATATTCTCTCTTCTTGTTTCCCACTCTCCTTCCATCCTTGTTTTTTCCTTTCTATTCTTCCTCCCTCCCTCCTTTCTTTCTCTATCTTCTGCCTCTCATTTCATTCTCCCCTTCTTTTTTCCCCTCCTTTAAAAAATCTTTTATGCTCTACTTCCCTTTTCTTCTTTTTTTTCTCCCCTACTCTTCTCCTTTGTCTCTTTATCCCTCTATTTGTGCTTCTCGTTTTTCTTTTCTATCATCTATCATTCCACAAATGCTCTTTGATACCTATTGTCTTCCTGATACTGTAGTGGGTACTGATTATGAAAGAGGATGAGTCTTGGATCTTCCTTATGTTTCTCCCAGCATATTGGGAGAGACAGAAAGGTGAGCTGATAGACACAGTATGCTATGGCCAGTGAGTGCTGTGATTACAGGTACCTCTGAGTGGCCAGCTCACTCAATCATGAATAATAAGTGAAGGCTACCCAAAAGTATCCAATACAGACTGGAGGAACAGGTGAAAGGGCTAGAAAAATAAGAGAGTATTGCAAGCACAGGATATGATATAGGCAGAAATCTAGGTATGAGAATGCTATATGTTAATGGCTTCAGACATATTTCAGCATGGAAAGAGTGTCCAATGTAAGGAAAGACGATAGGTGCTGGATCATCAAGGGATTTGTGTTCAAGTAAAATATAATTCTTATATGAGGCTTTCCTTTATCTCAGTTGGTAAAGAATCCACCTGCAATGCAGGAAACCCAGGTTTGATTTCTGGGTTGGGAAGATCCCCTAGAGAAGGAAATGGCAACCCTTTCCAGTATTCTTGCTTGGGAAATCCCATGGAAAGAGGAGGCTGGCAGGCTACAGTCCACGGGGTTGCAAGAGTCAAACATGACTGATCTAAACCACTACCATAGATCTTATATCATAGACAAAAGTGGTTCACTCTAAGCAAACATATGTATGTGTTTTAGAAAAATCCATCATTCTGGCTAATGTGGGCATTAGAAAGGGTAAAATGAATTACACAGAGACCAATTAGGAGGCTTTTGCCATAGAACAGGAGGAAAACATTGATAATCTAAACTAGTGTGGCACCAAGCATTAAAAGTTGTGAAGATATGGGAAGCTAATGAACTTGAATTGGTGGGATTGATAATTGACTGTGAGACTGATGCACAAGGAGAAGTAAAATTTGAAATCCGCTTTCCTGTTTTGGGGCAATGGAAGGAAGGATGGAATCATTCACCTAGAGCTTAAATGGAGGAAAATTAATCTTTATGCAAAAGTTATCAAGCAGAAATGTTCCTACACCATGCCATTTCTTTTTCATTTAGGTTGCTGCACAGCACCCTGTGAGGGCCAGAGAGGTAATCCTTTGTAGTGTGGGTGTTTACAGGTTGAACCTGATGTTAGAAGGACCTAAGATGAAATCTCAACCTGCCAGGCAATAACTGTGTGAATTTAGACAAACGTTTAAGGTTTTGTAAAACCACATTTCCTCTCCTATAAAGGAAGAATAATGATATGCACATTGTAATTGTCTCGTGAGGGTTAAATGAGCCTATGTATCTAAAGTATTTACCACAGTACCAGGCAAATATAAATCAGTCAATAACTGTTATATATATTATCATCTATTTGCAGTTTATTGCTTTGTTTTTGTTCTGGAGGAGGAGATGACATTTTGTAGAATGTTCACTGAAGGGAAAAATATGAGATTTAAGTTCTGTTCCTATTTTCTCTATTGATTCTCTTGGACAAATTGTGTTCATTTCTCTGAGCTGTTGGTTTTTCCATTTTAGTTCCTATGATTGTTCCCTTTTTGTGTAACTAGGAGAATAAGGCAGAGAATAAAGACAAAATAGCATAAGTATTATATTAAATGCATTTAAAAATTGTGAATTAATAACATTATTAATATGTTATTATATTATGTGTAATTCTTCGTTATCCATAGTGAAATTGAAAAGTAGCTTCTCTACAAAGTTACTGGTCTCTCAATTATCAAAAAAAATTTTTTTTCACAAGTTTTTTTTTTCACTTTTCAGTTCAACTTTTGTTAGTTATTTACTGAGAAAATTTGCCATATACCAAGCAATGCTATGATTAAAATTTTATTAACACAAATGAAAGGTAATCCAGTTTGGATTCATTTTAACTTCATAATCATATTTTCCCCTGGGATTTCCATTTGCATTAATGATGCTACAAGTCTTTCAGACATAAGACAATTTTCAGACATGAGACAAGCATTAATGATGCTACAATTCTTTCAGATATAAAGTAAATATTTAAATTATCATAGCTAGCATATACTCTGATTATTTCTATACTAGTTGTACTTTCTAACTGATTTCCAATTCCTTCAGCAGACATTCGAGGCTACAGATACTCTTTAATTCGCCTCATTGTCTCCTACAATTCTTAGCACCTCCTTCTAAATAATGGGACTTAAGAGGTATTTGTTAATATAAACCGAATGGGTACCTATTATGATACTTGACAAACTTACTAAAAGAATGAATAAATAAATGAAATAAAATATGAAGTACTATTTGGAAATCTCACATTGAACAAGAAGTATTTCTGTAGAAAGATCATTATTTTTTCTTAGGCAAGACTTTTCATCTTGTTGCAATTTAAATTTTTCCAATATGTGGATCTGGTTCCTCTTTTTAATCAGATAACAATAAAGATCCAGTCCCCTGAGATGCATAATAAAATTAGTGAAGAGAGTATTCTCATCTAGAAAATATAACTTTTCTTCCTGGTGCTTCAAAGGGGGAAAGAAATGAAGAAAAGGAGAGATATAAAAGGAAATTAATACTTTATAATAATTCACTCAACATAAATTGTGATTTCTGTCACTGGATAGTAAACATTGCAAAATTAAGATACCATACTATCAAAAGGAAAACATTCTAAAATGATTAAATATATGGGTTAAATTAAATAATAAATATTACAATGAAAATACTTATATAGTCCATATATGTAAATTAGATGATATTATCATGAAGACCACAGACATTATAGTTTACCTAGTAAGTTTGCATTGTCCCATTCTTGCCATTTAAACCTTTAGCCAGTGCTTCACAGCTAAGTAAGCAGAGTTAACCAAACGTATTTTAGCAAATAAATTCATGATATGTAAATGGACTAGAAGGGAAAGATGACATTTATTAAGTTTATTTTAATCTTGCTTCCTCATCCTTATAAATACCTGTCTTGTGTTCTTTTAGGCCCTAGAATAGTAAGAAAAAGAAAATAAAATATAAAAATTAAAAGTTCAGAACTCTAGTATAAAAAAATTCAAAAGCCATTTTTGTTCAAAGTGAAAATGTTTCATGTTTTAGAAAACATTGTTTACTCTAGTATTATTAAAACTTTTGCATTTTAATAAATATATTCAAGTTAGTGCTGGAAGCCAGTAAGTTGCATCTTCAATGTTGCAGTACACTAGTGTGAGGTTGGCAAAGTGGTGTGAAACTATACGTTTCTATTTTATGGTGGTTTTTAGAAAAATATATCTTCATGACTTATCCCAGTTTTCTTTTGGCTAGTGCATTATTCTTCCTATATTTTATATTTACACATAAATCCCAATGCATATGCAATTATAACATAATGCATAGTGAAAAAGAAAAATCTTGTTTGATAGTGGTCAGCCAAGAATAAGTATTTACTAACTTGCTATGTATAGTTACTACATATGAAAAATGTGAATTACAGTATTTTAAGTTTCTCTCTTCTCAAAAGATGTATAAAATATATAGAGGCAAGACACATGCAAAATTGTAGTAAAAAGACAATGTAGGCAAAATTGTGTGTTGTTGCTTGTAACACAGAGTGATGAGAAAAGAGAAAATGGCAAAGACTAGATAGAGACTGATGGGCTGCCGTCTATGGGGTCGCACAGAGTCAGACACGACTGAAGCGACTTAGCAGCAGCAGCAGCAGGATAGAGACGCCTTAATGGGAAACTGCTAAAGAGTTTAGAATAAGAAATCCCAGGATTAAGGAATTAATTTTTGCCATTATATACTCAACTTCCTTGGTGGCTCAGATGGTAAAGCGTCTGTCTACAATGCAGGAGACCCGGGTTCCATCCCTGGGTCGGGAAGATCCCCTGGAAAAGGAAGTGGCAATCCACTCCAGTACTATTGCCTGGAAAATCCCATGGACAGAGGACCCTGGTGGTCGCAAAGAGTCGGACACGACTGAGCGACTTCACTTTCACTTTCATACTCAACTGGAAGAGAGATTATCAGTCTGGTTTCCATAAGCCTTGTCTATGTGGTATCCTGTTCATCCTTGCTGCTGCTGCTGCTAAGTCGATTCAGTCGTGTCCGACTCTGTGTGACCCCATAGACGGCAGCCCACCAGGCTCCCTGGTCCCTGGGATTCTCCAGGCAAGAACACTGGAGTGGGTTGCCACTTCCTTCTCCAGTGCATGAAAGTGCCACCATGGTAAATACTTTCCAGAGTCAATTGAGTAGATAGGGTCTAGGCTGACATCCAATCAGCATAAATTCCTAGTCTCAGTAATAGTTCTTAGACTCCTGGATTTGACTATTCTACTCTATCCAGTCAAGCTGAAAGGACATATAAAGATCAATTGTACATCTAGTGTATCAGTAACCATTTTCCATGGCAAATTTGAAATGAGAGTTAATGTGTATGGATTAGAAAAAAACCGACAAATATTTTCTCTCAGTAAACGTCTATTGAGCATCTATTATACACTGAGAAGCAGGGGTTGTAAGCTCCTTGAAACAAGGTGCCATTCCTATCTTGGTCATTGCTGTATCCTCAGCATTAGCTGGTTGACTGACATGGGACAGACACTGAATGAATGAACATAGTCTGAAAGACAGACTTGGGAGACTGATGCACATAAATGTGTATGAAAAGATAATGCAACATTATAAATGCTATAGAAATATGGACAGGTTGCTGTAGGATCTCTAGCTGGAGAGACTGGGAGAATCTCATGGAAGAAGACAGACTTTTGAGGCAAGGTTTCAATGATAGGCAGAAATTTGAAGACCCACTCAGTTCTTGCTAATTGTTGCTACATGGAACTAGGAATTCCAGGTGGCCACATTGGCCAGAAGTCTGTACTCTTATAAAATCTTTATGTTTTACTGTTGGCAAATAATAAATATTAAGAAATTTATGCTGGCTTCATATTTGTGTCTTGTACTTTTACTGTCACACCTTGGGTAAACTGACTTCTCCTCACTTCAGGATCAATAAATATTCATTGAAATGATATAAAAATTCATCATAATCAGGACTTCCCTAGTGGTTCCATGGATAAGGCTCTGCGCTTCTAAAACAGAGATCATGGATTCGATCCTTGACCAAGGACCTAGACCCCACATGCCATAACAAGGATCGAAGATGTGTCACAGCCAAATAAATAAATAATAAAAATAAAAACCCTTTAAAGATAAAATTAAAAAGTGAAAAACAAAACAGGGAAAACATTATTTACAGAAAAGTAAATGCTTTCTTTTTGCAATCGCCCTCTATGTTGTTTATCAGCCTAACTTTATGGAAGCTTTCAATGGCTAAGTCAAAGATCTCTCTTGGTAAATGTCACATTGCACTTGAAAATATATGGGTTATTTTCAAATATCTTTGACATTGATTTCTATCATAATTCCACAGTAATAAGAGAACAGGCTCTGTTATGATTTCAATACCTTTAGACCATGAAATTTTTGCACCTTGTTTTACATCCTCAGATACGTTCCAGTGTCTCCTAGCTTGCAGTCTATGGGAACTTGAATAGAGTTTTTATCCTACTGTTGTGTGAAAATTGTATAAATCTTAATTATGTTGAATTGGTTTACAGTGCTTTTCAGGTCTACTGTATCCTTCTACCTCTCTGTACATTCATTCTGTTAATTTTTGAATTTGATATTGAAACTCCAACTAAAAATCTTAATTTATCTACTTAAAAGATAATGGTAGTATATAGTGGAACTACATGTAACCTTGTTCTGTATTTTCCAAGTCTTCTGTAAATGTGTTATCATACTTTTATAATTAAAAAAAATTGAAATAAATAAAAAATAAAAATTATTGAAGTTTTATTTTATATGTTATCTATTAATATATGGATCACATGTTAAGAGGACAAAGCTTAAATTTGGAATTGTCCATTTTGGATAACACTGTGAGATAAAATTATAGTTAATGTTGTTTTTGTCCTTTCAGTTCAGTTCAGTTCAGTTCATTTCAGTTGCTCAGTTGTGTCTGACTCTTTGCGACCCCATGAATTGCAGCATGCCAGGCCTCCCTGTCCATCACCAACTCCCGGAGTTCACTCAAACTCATGTCCATCGAGTCAGTGATGCCATCCAGCCATCTCATCCTCTGTCGTCCCCTTCTCTTCCTGCCCCCAATCCCTCCCAGCATCAGAGTCTTTTCCAATGAGTCAACTCTTCGCATGAGGTGGCCAAAGTACTGGAGTTTCAGCTTTAGCATCATTGCTTCCAAAGAACATCCAGGGCTGATCTCCTTTAGAATGGACTGGTTGGATCTCCTTGCAGTCCAAGGGACTCTCAAGAGTCTTCTCCAACACCACAGTTTTGCCCTTTAAGAAATATTAACCATAATATTTTAAGCATCAGTCTGCTTTGCAAGAACCTTTTCTTAAAACTTTAAGGATTATAGAGTTGCTTGCTTCCCTCAGAGGGTAAAGAATCTGCCTGCAATGCAGGAGACCCAGGGTCAATCCCTGGGTTGGTAAGAGCCCCTGAAGAATGGAACAGCAACCCACTCCAATAGTCTTGCTTGGAGAATTCTATGGACAGAGGAGCCATGGGCTCGCAAAGAGTCAGACACAACTGAGCGACTAACATTTTCACTTACCTTTGTGCCGTTTAGAGAGTTCTTAATAAGCCATTATACAACAGAAGGATAAGTGAAGACTCTAAATTTTAGGCAAGGAGGGCTTTCCTAAATGTGATAAATAACCTACAATCTTTTAACCTTGTTTTTTGTGCACAAAGTCACCTTTAAGGGTGTCTCCAGTAAGTGCTATATTAACACAGAAGTTTAGTTAATTACAGCCACTATTCTCACGTACCTTGACTGAGTGTGAATACCAATCTAATATTGTGCCCTAGAGCATTAATACCTAATGAAATTGGATTCCTTGTTTCCCCTAATGAGCTCATTGCTTTTCTAAATACGGTTATTGCAGGTAAATGATCAATAGCCTTGAAAAATGACACCACTACTGGATTATTTTGGCAAGAAAAAAATACTTTTTAGCTTAAAATAAGTATCCTGAAATGTATATCTCATCTCATTTTCTAAATAACCTCACATAGAATGACTAAATTAGATTTCATTAATTCATTTTAGTAGCTGAGTTAGCAGGAAATTGGAGATTATTAGTCAATCTCTGATTATTAGAATAGTGACTTCAGGTCCACATAACCTACTTCAAGTTGGAATGAACTAGATCCAGTGTGTTTCTGTTCATTGAGACTCCAACGAGTAAAAGGCTATGAGAAGGCTTTTTTTTTTTCTGTTGTATTATAATAGTTTAGTACAAATCATCTCTACTATATCCATTTCCCCAGACCGCCATAGCACATTACCACAATTTGTTGACTTAACACAAGAGAAATATACTCTTGCAGTTCCGGAGGCCAGAAGTTTGAAGTCAAAGTGTTGGGAGGGTTGCACTGCCTCTGAAGGTTCTTAGAAGAGAGTGAATGCATTCCTCGCCTCTTTCAGCTTCTGATGACCTTTCAGCTTCAGTGACGTGAGGCTGTGTCACTCTGAAGTCCGCCTCAGTGGTCACATGACCTCCTTCTCTTCTTTCTGTCTCTCCTCTGCGTTTCTCTTTTTTTAAATAATTTAAACTTTTTATTTTGTATTGGAATATAGCCAATTAACAATATTTGATAGTTTGAGGTGAAGAGGGAAGGTACTTAGCCACACATATACATGTATCCTTTTTCCTCCAAACTCTCCTCCCATCCAGGCTGGCACATAACATTGAGTAGAGTTCCATATGCTATAAAATAGGTCCTTGTTGGTTACTCATTTTGAACATAGCAGCATGTACATATGTGTGTCTCTTATAAGGACACTTGTCACTAGATTTAAGGCCACCCTGGTAATTGAAGATGATTTCCTTATCTCAAAACTCTTAATTTAACTACATATACAAAGTTCCTTTTTCCAAATAAGGTCCCATTCACAGGTTTTGGGGATTAGAACATGGTCACATTTGGGGGCAGGGGTTGCCATTCAACCAATTACATCTACTTTTCTCAACTTTCATATGGTTCATTAGTAATGCTGAACTTAGTCACTACTCAGGTTACTATGTTTAAGTACTTTACAAATTTTATCATTTATTGAGCAAATCACTTGTATTATGTATGTTTTGTAATTTTTAATTCTTATAGTCACTCTAGCATTAGTTCCTATATAAAGACAAGGAGTTTGAGGCTCAAAAAGGTAAGATCTTGCTCAAAGAAACAACACAAGTAATGGGTGTCAATTTAAAGTCTGTTTTATCAGTTATAGTTTAAATTTTATGTGTATACAACTTTGGGCTTCCCTGGTGGCTCAAACAGTAAAGAGTCCACCTGCAACGCAGAAGACCCAGGTTTGATCCCTGGGTCGGGAAGACGCCCTGGAGAAGGAAATGGCAACCCACTCCAGTATTCTTGCCTGAAGAATCGCATAGATGGAGGAGCCTAGAGGTTACAGTCCATGGGATTGCAAAGAGTCGGACACGACTGAGGGACTTCTCTTTCAGCTGGCAGTAAAGTCTTATTTGCTGCACAAAACAACTTCAAAGCAGAACATGGGGCAGGGAGTTTCATAGTACAGTTATCCTCTGATATAATTTTCTTTTGCAAATAAAAATGTGCTATATTCCTTTCTTCTCCACATCAGTTATAATCTCCCTGCCTTTCATTTCTGTTCCCACTCTGCTCTGTTATTTATTCTTTCTTTAAGAAAAACTTTATGCTTTCATTTTCCAAGATAATTTGTGTTTAAATCTTACTAAACTATTCCCAGATTGCCAAAATAATGTGAATCTGTAATTAAATCAGAATAAGCAATCATATTAGCTCTGTTCCATATGCAACAGTTCTGTCAAGATTACTTGAAAACATTTCCTGTTGGCATGTTTATAATTCTAGGAAATCTATTTTGACTTACAGCTTATAAAGTATGAGAAGTTTCAGTACACTGCTACCTTTTAGCTTTAAAGTGGATCTTTAGAATCATCTGTACAACATTTCTAAGTAGTAGTGGTTTACAACTGTCAGGTTTATGAAATTAATGTTCAGTTTGTTTATATCCACATCATAGCTTAAGCGTTTGTAGTCTGTCAGTGGAGCAAGGGTGAAGTCGTGTGGTCTTTATATTTCATTTATTGTTGTCTTCATGTAAAACTTTCTTTGACCATTATTTTAAATTTATGAATTTCATGTATAATAACATGTTTCTTCAAGGGATTCATCTTCATGATGAAGAAAAATTAATGTACTTTCCTAATAGAATCAAGATGCCAACAGTGATCATCTATTGTTATATTGATTTTTTTTTTTTTGATAAGTAAATGTCAGCATAGCAAAATGAAATGACTTGATGATGGAACCAACCATAGGCATCTGAATGTGTTTAATTCTGATTTTATCCATCTTCAGCATGACTGATTCCCCCTCCACTCCCAAATCAGGAAATAAGCTTACTTTCTGTTGAGAAAAGTCTTTATTGTTAGTGCTTAAGAGAAAATACTCTAGAATATATGGTTTTGTTGTCAATGAAATGCAGATCACCCTTGTAAGCACTGGTCTCATAACAGCTAAGTTCTTCCTTTGATCAAGGTAAACTGAAGTGTGTCTGCCTGGCTGTTTCACATGTTGTCTTCTCTGACATCTAGGTGAGCACAAAATGCCGAGGCCTCTGGTGGGAGTGTGTCACAAATGCTTTTGATGGAATTCGCACCTGTGATGAGTATGATTCTATACTTGCTGAGCACTCCTGTACGTATGCCTTACACATCCCTCCTTGTCAGGGCAGGAAGACCAAAGGAAATTGAACTCAGGTTTCCATGATGTGTTTTTGTCTTCTACTATACTATAGTAAGGTTCTGTTCAGTTCTAAATGTTTTGATTAAAATTTTAGTTTATTATTTCTGAAATGTGAATTGAAGCATTTTTAGCATATTTAGTCTTTTCCCATATATTTATAAATTCCCTTAGGGTAAAATTGTTACCTTATTCAGCTCTGCTCTCCCACAAACAGTCTGTTGTAGTGCCTTATACACAGTAGGCTCATACTTAAAAAAATGAAATTAATTCTTTAAGGGCAGTGATTTTTATGATTAGAATTGATAGGTTGGATGAAAAGACTTCAGAGAAGTCTTTTAGCAATGACTTAGGTCAGATAGAAAGTTTACAATATTTCAGTGAATGATTTGCTAAGAAAGAGAGAAGGTCGAGGCAGAGGGGCAGAGACAGAGACAGAAGAACAGATAAGGAGACAAAGAGATAAGCAAAGAGATACAGACTGTGGGATCAGGGAATGAAAAAAATTCAGATATGTGACACATTATTAGCAGATATAAAAAGCCAGTTCCTTCATCTTCTCTACCTTTAGCTTTAAAGTATAATTAGGTGTTAACAAGGCCCTTGTTTCTATGAATAGAGACTTCACAGATTGAAAAGCCTTATTACTGATTTCTCTCCACTCTTCTCCATACTATTTATTTAGTTAGAACATCAAATTGTGCTAAGTACTAGTGCAGTCATTAAAGCAAATTTGTTTTAGTCTCTTTCAAATAAAATGATGGGTGGTGGTACAACATGGCAACTTCTTTTCTCAAGATAAATGAAAAGTAAACCCTTAGAATGTGACTTTTCCCCTGGACAGCTATTTTAGTCCAGGGAAAAGCACTTAAAAGGAGTTGTGCTCTAAAAACAGCATTCTCTGCCATTTAGGATTTGAGTGCCTGGAATACTTTTTAACATAATTCATAAGGCTTTTATTTCATTTTTTTTTGGCTAAAAAAAAAACCTTGTATGTTTTTTCTTTTTCCTTGCACTTAACCTAGTTTTACATAGAACGAAGCACAATTTGGTCAATAGGAATGAACATTTGTGTTCGTGTGAACACTAGGTTATTCTAGAAATTCAGGGCTAGGTTTAGAGCTGAGAAGAACAGAAAGATACAATATTTCCAACTTTCAAAATATTGTTATGTACATTTATGCAAGAAGACAATAAAATCATTCATAGGATTTGAATGATCTCATACTACACAGAGAAAGCCACTGTACTTTAAAATGGTCTTGTATCTTTTGCCTATACTATTTCACATTTTCCTCTTGATATATTTTTATCTATTACTTTTAAACAATATCCTAAACAATCTCTTAATATTCTTTAAAAATTCTACCGTATGCTTAAAGACAAAAGAGATAAAAATGTGTTCTAAGAAACTAATGAACTGTGAAGATGTTACCTATAAGAGCGTAGGATTTTATTTTTAGTCTTTGATATGTTTTATACAATCACAATTAGATCACCTTTCTCATTGCTCTTGTCTACTTAGGGTATTTAGACTCAGATGCATTTTTTAGGACTCTGTTGATACTGTTAGTCTGAGTCCACCTCATCCCTTCAAATCAGAGTATTTAATATTCTGGTAGCCAAATCCAAGACAATCTCCAAAAGGAGATTCCTGACTGGCCAGCATTAGCAACCTACTTAGAGAGCTGCCTTCTTGAAAGTGGACTAGCTATATGGTCCTTGGATGGCACCATAGGAGTGAGTCCTCAAGTTCCACGGAGCATCTGAATCACACTTGGTACGGGAGTCTAGGTCAGACAGGGGAAGACCAGGGCCCACAGTGATTCCAGGGCACTCTATCCAGATGACAATCCTGGCCCTGTTGCCCTAAGTTTCAAAGGGGACTTACAAAACTTCAAGGGAAATACTCCAGAGTGTGGGACCACTTGTTTTGGGGTGCTGAACAGGAGGCTTACTTGTGTATACCCATTTGAGGATCAAGGAGATCTGTCAAAATATAAAAACTATCAACCTAACAAGTTACATATTTTTCTCTTTCTTCAATTTTGAAAAAAAAATGAACTTCAGATTTGGCCTAAATTTGAGTCAAATTTTTAAAAATATCGTCACTTTTTGATATCTTAAATATTCACCTATTAAGGTACAGATTGATTTTATGCATTGATTTCCTTTCTTAGAAGGATTATGAAAATATTTTATATTTGAAATGAGGAAGATTGGCCACATTTTTACAGGCAGTCTATTACTAAGTAGGTCCTAAAGTGGTCTCATCATTGGGGAAAAAATTATTTCAGTAAAATGAAACCCCAAATCACTATGAAAATAAAACATAATTACTATAACATCAAAGCAATAACTTTTATTACTCCTTTCCACTAGCCAGCTAAAGTACCAATAGTTCTGACTTCAGATAATTAATCCTCCATTAGTGGTAACATTATCCTAGTTTTAATTTAGTATCACTGGGACTCACAATTGAGGAAACTTTCACAGTTGACGTTCCCATTACAGATGACTGCTACTATTCCACTTCTATTTCCCTGATCTTCTCTTTCCTAGACTTTCTGCCAAATATTCTCATTGGTGATGGCTTTAAAATATGTGCAGTTGACAATGCAAGGTGGATAGACTAATGCACAGTGTTGGCCAAGAGGGGTCACAACATAGAGGAATTAAAAGAAAATACGATTCTGGCTTCCAGAAATAATCTACTTAGTAACAGAAGTTCCTTCTTCTTCTAAAGATCTGCTGATGGCTCCCACCTGAATTGGCGTGAGACATCTTGAAGTATTTTATTCTTCTCGTCTATATCAAATTTTAACCAATTATTTACATTTTTCCAATAGAAATTCAAACAAATATAGTGATTAATTATTTACTGAATATTTATTGGGTATCTTTGGAAGAAGACATACTCTACTTTCAACATAGCTTTCAGCTAATACTTGTGAACAAGACTCATTCCAAAACAGGAGGCAAAAAGAGAAATAGTTATTTAGTCTCTGCCATATGCCAGGCATTTTGCTAAGAGGATCATAATAAGCAGTGCTTAAACAAATAATGTTTGTTTAAACAATTAATGTCAGTAGTCTTATATTACTTTGGATTTTATAAAAAAATTAAATAAGAGTATTTATTTTCAAGTTCATGCACATTTGCAGTGTGATTGTATTCACTGGGCATGTGTTGATGTATGCAGTTGCCTTTTTTCCTTTGGTGCACCTCTATGTATTAACATGTCTCCTTCCTCTGATTATGCTGAAACCACATGCTCTGATCTTCTAGTGAAGCTGGTGGTAACTCGGGCGCTGATGATTACTGCAGATATTCTAGCTGGATTTGGATTTATTACTCTGCTCCTTGGACTTGACTGCGTGAAATTCCTCCCTGACGAGCCATACATCAAAGTCCGCATCAGCTTTGTTGCTGGAACCACGTTACTAATAGCAGGTACTGGTCTGGACTAGTGATGGGGATAAAGATACTCAACTAAGGTTTTGGGATGAAGAAGGGTGTTGTTCTGAAAGAGTTCATTTTAGGATCATATGTGACTTACTTTTCTAGAATGAAGGAATAAGGAGCACATCTACCAACTCTGCTTTCCTTAGTTTTGTAATCAGATATTAATCTTTGGCTAATATCCCCAATCAAGGTTTTTGATGTCCTCAAACAATTTTTAACCACTTAAAAAGTATATAAAGCTTTAAATTTTTAAAAACTTTTTTAGTGATTATTCTTGAAGTTAAATCCTAAAGTAAGCCCCAAGCTGCCATCACCTTGCCTGTACATATCCTCACCAATTCTTTGCAATGACCTGAGTTGTATCAGTTGGAGAAGTTGTATAAGTTGGAGAAGGAAATGGCAAGCCACTCCAGTGTTCTTGCCTGGAGAATCCCAGGAATGGGGAAGCCTGGTGGGTAGCCGTCTATGGGGTCGCACAGAGTCGGACACGACTGAAGCCACTTAGCAGCAAGTTGTATCAAGTATTTATTAGACTTTTCTCATGTGCCAACTCATATGATCATATCTGTAACAATAAACAAGTATGATCTTATCTTCACTTAAGCAGAGAGTAAGTGGATGTCTGAAGACATAAATCAAGCAAGACTAAAAAACAATAAATCAAGACGCACTTTATATGGGGTTTATTAGTGAAACAGCAAAATTGATATTTTCCTGAGGTCAGCCATTAATTTCAATTTAGTCATCCTAAATAAAACACAGTGTCTTTCTTGGATCACAATGCAAATTGGGAGGAAGTGCACTATGAAAAAACCAAAATGTACGAAGATTGAAAACTGATGAGTTTACCCTCCAGAGTGAAAACCGTCTTCTTTTTTGGTAGCAGGAAACAGTCACCAAAGCAAATTTAAGTGGGAACCTGACTGGGATGTGAAGGGTAAATTGATGAGAATTTCAAAACTAAAAATACTTGGAGATATGTATATATGTGTAATGTGGGACTTTATGCCAGTTAACTTAATCTGTCTCCTTTTCTTGGTCTGCAAATTAGGATAAAGACCCAGCAATAGTATCCATTCTTAATTGTTACTGTAAAGATCCCAAAGTGGGCAGAGTAAGCTCATAGCAGAAAGTCTCACCCATCACATGGTCAAAAATGGGACCTCCCTGATATTTTCACACAAGGCCCTAAGGATCCTTAGATTACACTAAAAAGCCACAATAATTTATTGGTTTTTTTTTCTTTTCAAAATATCCATTCCCATATCCAGCTTAGTGAAAACATAAACCTTTTGTATATAACAATATACTTTGTTTAGCAAATTTAAACATGATTTAATGCTATGCAATTTTGTTCTAGAATTCAAGACATCACTAGATAATCTACTCTATTTTTCATAAAATATCAAAACTAAATTTAAAGAAAAATAAGTCAATGAAGAAAATTCCTGCAGGAATGGCTAAAAAGATGACTGAAGTAAATCACCCAAGATGACCAAAGCCTTGGAATTATCATTTGAAATTAGTATGCTATATATATATATATATAAAATCTGTTTTAAGTCTTAAAAAAAAAAAAGAATTTTCATGCTAAACCTATAGGTCGCAGTATTACAGAAAAGATGTAGTTATTTATGTCCTGTATTCTAAAGGTTATTATGTGTTCACGATCAGGTCCTTCTTAAACTTGTTGCATTAAATAATTGTGAAAAGAATGCAATGAAATTGTGACTTAAATGGAAATCACAGACTTACTAGGAAAAAAGGTGAGAGTTTCTTGGGGGCTTACAGATTTCAGAAACACTATTTTCATATAAGTTTTTGTTCTACAACTGCCCATGATATTTTCTTCCAATCTGAGCCCTGACATGCAATTTATACCTGTAATTTGTACATTTGAAAGGACTCTAGTTGCATCATTTCAAACCAGTCAATTTTCAGAAAGACAAATCTGTGAGGATTATATTTTATTTGAAATAAACAAAATTCTTAGTCTATTCTTACATGGTGGGTGTGGTAGATAAATTTTCAATTTCTACTTCAGTTATTTGTTTTTAACCCCAAAGCACTAAAATTACAGGTGCTGATTTTGTAGTTGACATAACTTCAATCATGGGTCTGGGTGGTGGGTCAGGGGAGTCGTAGACTACTCTTAAATACAGCATGATAGAATACTCTTAAATACAATACAATAGAATAACTTAATCTTCTTGGATTTATATTTGGAAAAGACATGAGTTATTTTTAGCAATTTCTATTTCTTTCAGGTGCCCCAGGAATAATTGGCTCTGTTTGGTATGCTGTTGATGTTTATGTAGAACGTTCTTCTCTGGTTTTGCACAATATATTTCTTGGCATCCAATATAAATTTGGTTGGTCCTGTTGGCTTGGAATGGCTGGTTCTTTGGGTTGTTTTTTGGCTGGTGCTATCCTCACATGCTGCTTATACCTGTTCAAAGGTAAGGACAAAATAAAATAGCACACTTCCTTGCCTCCAGTGTTATTTTTCCCAACCTAATGGAAACACATCTCACCAGCCCAAAGTAATATTGATAGCTTGATACTTATCTATTACCATTAGAAATTTCTATTGTTCAAGGACAACTGATTTGTAATACTAGAACCTTACTATCCAGTTAGTGATATATTTGTTGAAAAAGGCCAGGGGGGGGGGGGGGGGGGGGCAGATACAATTGTGTCCAATACCCAAATAGATATTGATTATTTCAATGTGTCATTATCTTATACATCTCATTTCACACAACTGACTAAATTTAGCTCTAGAGTTAAACAGAGAAGTAGATGCAGAGTCAAATCAAATGTATCCTTGTTGTTAAAGAATGTAATGTGTTACTATTAGGTTACTAAAATGTCACTGAAATAAAACTAGGAAATTTCTCTTCTCATAAAAAAAAATAAAAGGAAATTACTTGGCTGAATTTTAAATCTAAAAACAACTTTCAGGTTAAAACTCTTAGATTTTCTTCTAGGGTTCTTAGATGATTCCTTCTTAAAATATTTATATTCTTGCCTCTTTGAGAGAAGAATATATAATTACACTTTCCCGAAAGTTTACTGAGCCATAATTATTTTTATATCGCTACATTTATCTCTTCTGAACAGATGTTGGACCTGAGAGGAGCTATCCTTATTCCACAAGGAAAGCCTATTCAACAACAGCTGTTTCCATGCCCCGGTCACATGCGATCCCTCGAACACAGACTGCCAAAATGTATGCTGTCGACACCAGGGTGTGAGGTGACATGTATCAGTCTGTATATATATGTTGTTCAACTAATCAGTGAGTTCAAATTAACCAAATAGCAGGCCTATCCAGGAACAGACATCTAGGCCTCAAGTCCGACTAAATTAATTGCTCAGCTTACTCAAAAAATTAGTCTCCTATTGCTTCTCCTTCTCAATTATTACTTTCTTCCGCATTCTTTTACCATCTCTCTCTCTCTCTCTCTCTCTCTCTCTCTCTCACACACACACACACACACACACACACTTCCCCTGTATTTGATGATAAGGTTGCTGGGATACAAAAACATTTGCTGTGATTTCTATATTGCTACTAGAGATGGTGACATGGTGGTATTAAAATGAAATGACTCTTTTTAAGAATGGACAGAAACTTTCAAAGGAGGCCAGAGATTCTAATCTTTGAAGGGACTGACAAGCTTTTAGCTCTTTCCTTGGCTTTTGGCTCACTTTTTGTATTCTCCACTGAGTGAGTTATTTGATAACTCTGAAGAAGATGATTTTTCCAAATTCAAACCAGTATATCAAAGCTTACCATTGCTCTGATTCTGTTAAAATAGAAAAAGAAAAGAACAGCTCTATGTACCAGCCACTGGTGGGAGTTAAAGATAAAAAGTGCCCTCGCTATGCTCTAAATGTCAAAAGCAAATGCTGAATTAATACCAAATTAATATCAGAGTCAGTGCTGACTTTCTTCCTCATTAGCAACATAAGAGATCTGTGTATTATTTTATCACTACTCCAAGTTTGCTTGTATATTGTCAAACATTAAACCACAGCAGTTAATAGCTAAACCAGGGAGTTCACTTAGTATTGATTGATTGGGCATCTCAATGCCTTTCAGGAATGAGCCATATTAGAATTCACTGATTCGGGTGTCCTCTCACCCCTGGATTCTCAGTACCCAGCAAAAGAGCCAACATATGATAAAATGTAATAATTTTTTTTTTTGCTTGAAAGCAATAAAGGCTCACAATTCTCTACTGAAAAAAAGTCAATTTTCCTCACAAAATATGTGCTTTTTGAAAAAACAGAGTTATATACACATTTAAAGAAATCAATGAAAGATTGCTAATGGATTTTATTCACATACATAATATAACCATTCTTCAGTTTTTAAACTAAAGAGTTTTTTTAAAGCTATAAAATTTTACCTTAGTTTTTCTGTTTCCTTGAAAGTCACATGATTAGCAGTAATAGTCATGCAGTACCTTAACAGATTATAAAACCAAACCGAAAATTAGTTCTCTGGAAAATGGAAATACAGTTGTGAATTTCTGAAGCCCTCAAAAGAAGTGTTTCCAATTTTAAAAGCTAAATAATGTAAAAATGAGATAATAGCATCTTGTTCATATATCCTTGAAAATGATGTTCATACTTCACAAGCATCTCTTTACCAATATCTCAGGAGAATACTAGTCTAATCTTAGAATTAAGAGTGATTTATTGATTCACTTTTACTTCATGGATGTTACTAACTGTTTAATTGACATTTAGCAAAATTAATTATTATGTTTATTAATTATATGGGTTTTATTCTAAGCATTTTAAAATTTATTTTGTGTTTTTTACTCAACATTGGCATTTAAATTTTTTATTCCCACATTTATTTTATGATTTATTGTCTGTCATATTTTGTATATTCTATTAAGTATCTTGAAGTATTTCTGTGAAAAGGCAGGGTAAATTAATTAAATGATTAATTAAATTTTAGAGATACAAAATTTTCCCTCCTGAAAGTTTTCATTTCTATGAGGAAATATTTCAGAAGATTATGGAAATAATTGAAATCGTTGACTGCTTTGAATTTTTTTTTCAATAAAACCATTTGCATATCCTGAAAAGCATTAGTAATGTTTTGAAAATTCCCTTGGGAATCTTTATTCCTAATCTATAGTAATTCAATGAAGCATCCCCAAATAAAGCAGCTGCTACTGCTGCTGCTGCTGCTAAGTCGCTTCAGTCGTGTCCGACCCTGAGCCACCCCGTAAATGGCAGCCCACCAGGCTCCCCCGTCCCTGGGATTCTCCAGGCAAGAACACTGGAGTGGGTTGCCATTTCCTTCTCCAATGCATAAAAGTGAAAAGTGAAAGTGAAGTTGCTCAGTTGTGTCCGACTCTTAGCGACCCCATGGACTGCGGCTCACCAGGCTCCTCCATCCATGGGATTTTCTGGGCAAGAGTACTGGAGTGGGGTGCCATAAAGCAGCTAGTGAACAGCAAAGCAAATGTCAAATTGTGAAGAAGCGGTAATTCACACAGTGATAGATCAACATGCTTGGAAAGAAAAAATAATATAAGCCCAGAATATATACACATCTGGTTATTAGATTGAAATATTAAAATAGCCCACTCAATCTGAGTACTATAATTTAATCATGTCCTGTCAATTGTGATAAGAAAAAATAAAAAATTATAAAATGGAAAAATAAAAAATTTATAAACAAAAAAGATTTAATAAAAATTTATAAATTTATAAAATCTTTAATATCACATTTTAAACTGAAATTAGCCTTTTGTTATTAACAAAGTTATATGTGTGCATTGTATAATAGAAAGTTGGAAAGCACAAACAACCAAACTTTATCTTACTAAAATATAGTGGGACCATATGCTCTCTGCCTATATCACTACTCCTAAAATCCTATTGAACATCTGCACATTCTTCCAGATATTCTGTTTATGCATATATGTACAAAGACAATGTATTTCTTTTTTAAGAGTGCATTCCATATGTGTGGCTTTTTAATCAAATTGTCCTCCATTAATTATCATTGTCTTTTCATAGCAATAACTTTTCATCTTATCTAACACCCACCCAATCCATGTTTAAATTTACCCAAGTTTCTCAACTGTATTACTGATTTCTGCAAATCAGTATTTGCATTTCCTCTGGTTGTTATGCCACTTAAGGCTCTTTTAATCAAGCTACATTTTCTTTCACCATTCCCTAATTTACTTAAAAGAAAAAAAAGCTGAACATTTTTTCCTAGTTTTTTCTCTCTTCTGGATTGTCTCTGGTGGTTATTTAGCTTGTTTTTCTATACCTTGTATCTCCAGCAAATTGAAATTTAAATCAAAATGCTTTGATAAAATCAAGTTAAATAGTTTCTAAAACATACTGTAGGTGATGTGAAGTGTATTTGGAGACCTAATATCTGGTTGATTTAGACATAATTATGCTAAAGTTGTCCACTGGATCAGGGTGATGCTTATCTGGTTCCTCCACTCTTCAGTTGTATGTGTTTTTCCTTTAGTGACAAATACAAGTGATTATTGTGGTGTTATTTCAGAAATTACAGAAATATTCTATTCTTGATCAACAATAATAATAAGTTTAAAATAATAGTTTTTAAACTGATAATCTTTATTGGAGTCAATACATTGCTTACAGTTTGTAGAAAGATGGTTTTCTAATTCTATTCTATCTTCATCTGTAGTAAAAATTCTTTTGTAAAATAAGCCTTAGTTTCTTTGAGTTACTCTGAAAAGGCAGGATAAATGGTTAAAATTCCTCCCCTTCATTTGCCAATTCATGAATACAAAATAAAGTTAGTTTATTAGTGAGATAATATGTAATCTATCATCCAAACAGGGACAATTTGAAAGTAAAAGTGGGGGGCATTAATAATTAAGTCAGGTCTTTGCTGGAAAGGTAAGAAGATATGACCCTTCTTTTAATAGTTCAAAAAGTGATGAATATTGTTTTTCAATATTTGTTTATATTCAAGTGTCATTATCAACCTACAAATTACCATTAATTCTATGGTAATCCATAGAATTTAATCCATAATAGTGATTATTATTATGATACTTAAATGCTTAAGGTCTGTAAATGATACAGGCCTTTGGTCTGTGTGGGCTCTTGTAAACTAGCTGTTGTGTTTTCTTGATACAGTAAAGATGATTTCCACACAGGGGGATTGGACAATACAACTATACAGAGGTCTCATTATGTCCTTCACCATATAATTTCCTTGTTTATAGTACTGTAAACTTTAAACGTTTCAGATATGCTGATATTATAATGATCAATATGTAGTTCATTATCTTTTCTCTCTTTGATGATTGTGTCAGCTTCCTCTTTCCCTTCCTCCTGTCAATGCTTTAGACTATAGTCAGATGGAGCTTTTAAAAAATACATATTCAATAATGTTACTTACATGTCTTCCTATTGTTTCTAGGATAAAATAACAAACATTTTAGCATGATTTTAAAAGGCTGGGCATAACTTGGTCCTTGGATACCTCTCCTAATTCTTTGAACACTCTCTCCCTTTCTTCAGTTCGGTTGCTCAGTCGTGTCCCACTCTTTGTGACCCCATGGACTGCAGCATGCCAAGCTTCCCTGTCTTTCACCATCTCCCAGGGTTTGCTCACACTCATGTTCATTGAGTCGGTGATGCCATCCAACCATCTCATCCTCAGTCATCCCCTTCTCCTCCTGCCTTCAATCTTTCCCAGCATCAGAATCTTTTCAAATGAGTCAGTTCTTCACATCAGGTGGCCAAAGGATTGGAGTTTCAGCCTCAGCATCAGTCCTTCCAATGAATATTCAGGACTGATTTCCTTTAGGATGAACTGATTGGATCTCCTTGCAGTCCAAGGGACTCTCAAGAGTCTTCTCCAACACCACAGTTCAAAAACATCAATTCTTCAGTGTTCAGCTTTCTTTATAGTCCAACTCTCACATCCACACATGGCTACTGGAAAAACCATAGCTTTGACTAAATGGACCTTTGTTGGCAAAGTAATGTCTCCACTTTTAATATGCTGTCTAGGTTGGTCATAACTTTTCTTCCAGGGAGCAAGCAATTAAAAATCTTTTAATTTCATGGCTGCAGTGACCATCTGCCGTGATTTTGGAACCCAAATAATACAGTCTCTCACTGTTTCCATTGTTTCCCCATCTATTTGCCAGATGGGACCAGATGCCATGATATCTTAGATGCCATGATATCTTACCACCATCCAATCAAACTGCACTTCAGCCTTTGCCTCAAAAGCCACATGCTTGTCTTGCCTCAGCTCTAGAACCACTTTTCCCTTTCCAGTTCTTATCCCTGTCATCCTTCCTGTCTCCAGGAACACATCACTTTTTCAGGGAGGCCTCCCTGACTTCCAATAGACTAGGTTCCCCAACACCCAAGGGCTCTGTTTTCATTACCCGCATTGCCCTTCACTTTGAGTGCAGTTTCCTGATATGTATCTCAGTCTTGCAAGTTTGCAAATTCTGAAAAAGCACAACACTTCCTACTTTGTGTACTGCTGTATTCCCGGCACTGTGCCTGATGCATTGTAGGTCATTAATGCATATTTTTGAGTAAATGAGTGAATGAATGATGATAATACCCTAGTCTGGAGAAACTATTTAATTTGTATCCAATGTATGCAATTATTTGTTCATTGAATTGTTCCTTCCATTAGTCATGCACACATTTGTGCAGTTTTATTGAAAGACCATCTCTATGTTTTAAAGCTGCCTAAGGCATAGAGGGGACACGGGCATAAAAAAAATGAAACTTTAGAGTACAATAAAATAATTGCATAATGTCGCTGTGACTGAAATGTCATGGGAAAAGTGACCCCTGCTTCTACTTTTGGAGTCAGGGAAAACTTCAGAGAAAAGGGAAATTTCAGTTGCATAAAGGAAGATGACAGGCATTTTCAAAGAAAAGAAATAGCAGGGAAATAATTTCTTGTAAAGAGAAAAATGTGTACAAAGAAACAGAATCAAGAGAGGGGAGCTATTGTGCTAAAGATTGTAATTCCATGACCTCAGAACATAATTGGGATAAGGTGGTTTTGAAATTCACAAATTACTTTAAAATGAAAACCCTAGGAAAATAGTATTTTTCCCCCTTTCAAGAAAGAAAATGAAGATGAAGATATTTGCTAAAAAGCACTCGTTAGAAACACAATCCAAGGTCATAAGGTGCTAGTGTTACTCTGCCAGTAACTATCCTGGCTTCCCTTCTACAGTCAGCCTCTTTGAAGCATCATCTATGGAGCAAAGTCTTTTTTTTTTTTTTTAAACTTTACATAATTGTATTAGTTTTGCCAAATATCAAAATGAATCCGCCACAGGTATACATGTGTTCCCCATCCTGAACCCTCCTCCCTCCTCCCTCCCCATACCATCCCTCTGGGTCGTCCCAGTGCACTAGCCCCAAGCATCCAGTATCGTGCATCGAACCTGGACTGGCATCTCGTTTCATACATGATATTTTACATGTTTCAATGCCATTCTCCCAAATCTTCCCATCCTCTCCCTCTCCCACAGAGTCCATAAGACTGTTCTATACATCAGTGTCTCTTTTGCTGTCTCGTACACCGGGTTATTGTTACCATCTTTCTAAATTCCATATATGTGCGTTAGTATACTGTATTGGTGTTTTTCCTTCTGGCTTACTTCACTCTGTATAATAGGCTCCAGTTTCATCCACCTCATTAGGACTGATTCAAATGTATTCTTTTTAATGGCTGAGTAATACTCCATTGTGTATATGTACCATAGCTTTCTTATTTTTATTTTTTTTTAATTTTATTTTATTTTTAAACTTTACATAATTGTATTAGTTTTGCCAAATATCAAAATGAATCCATCACAGGTATACATGGAGCAAAGTCTTATTAAGGCAGACTTCACCATCACAGAGATAAGTTTGATTCCCAAATTAATCTTCTTACCATATGTTCTCCATTACACGTCAATCTTTTTTTTTTTAATAAATTTTTTAAAATTTTATTTTCAATTACTTTACCTTTTTGGTTTTGTTTCTTTATCTCCACATCTTCATGCTGGAAAGAATAGTTCCAATTTCATTTTAAGGAGATAAACTGGGAATTATTTGTAAAAAAATATGTTCTTAGAACAGTTTCTGCAACTTTCAGCTACTAAATACTTCCAAGTGAATAATTTTGGCCCCTGATAATCAGTGATATATTTGGAAAACAATATAATACATAATCCAACATTGGTTACCCTATGTTTCCATTAAAAAAAAACTGGTGATTTTTTACTTAAAATTTTTATTGAAATAATCTTTATTTGTTTAAAACAGAAAAGAATAAAGAATAAAACATCAGACAAATAAAAACACCAATTATCCTCACACCCAAAGAGTGTCTGTTAACATAGAGAAAAATTATACATGGGTAAGATTTTTCAAAACTTAACAATACAGAATATTAATATTAAACAATGTCTCTTTTACCCACATTTATGGTTTTCTCCCACCATCTCTCTCCCAAGACATATAACTATCATGTATTTCTTCTATCCTTACAAAGAAAAGATTTGAAATTTATGGCATATATAAATCCTTTGAAAATGTATACACTATACTGCTATTCTTTATCTTCTGTTTAAAAATAAAATTAATAGTTAACTATACTTATTGACGAGCTTTCTGGTATCTCAGCTGGTAAAGAATCCGCCTGCAATTCAGAAGACCCTGGTTTGATTCCTGGTTCAGAAAGAAGGGGTAAGATACCCACTCTAGAATTCTTGGGCTTCCCTAGTGGCTCAAATGGTAAATAATCTTGCAATCTCCCTGCAATGCAGGAGATCTGGGTTCAATCCCTGGGTTGGGAAGATTCCCTGGAGAAGGGAACGGCTACCCAGTCCAGTACTGTGGCTTGGAGAATTCCATGGACTGTATATACATGGGATCACAGTCAGACATGACTGAGCGATTTTCACTTTCACTTTTCATCCTTAATAGCATTTTCCATATCACCTCATTCTTTTTAATGGCTGCATAGTTCTTTGTTCATACGTACCATTATTTGTTCCCTTAATCATCTCCATTGTTGCTGCCATTTTTCCTATTATTAAGCACAGTGACAATGAATATGCTTTTGAAAACATCGTTGCCTTCTTGTAGGATTATAACTATAAAATTGCCTTGTGTGTAGAAGTACCAAATCCATGAAAATATGTATTATCATTTTTGATACACATAGCCAAATTGGCCTCCAAGAAATGTTATGCTAATTCATACTTCCCCCAAGGGTATATAAAAATGTTTATTTCCCCACAGCCTTGACAACACATGATATTTGCAATGTTTAATACTGTTACCACTTTTATGGTTAAAAATGATACATTGTTTTGATATTCATTTACTTAACTAAGTTGAGTACAGTTGATAAAGTTTTTAAAATAATCACTAATTGTTTGAATATTTATTTCTGCAGATGGAAATTATGAGTTTTGTTTTGTTTTGGGGTCCCTGCTATGGTCTATTTCCAATTTCACAACATGTATTTATTTTCTCAAAATATTTTATATTGTACTTAATAGCAATAGTATTTGAAATATTTTTAGGTGGTACATTAAATATTTTTATTTTACAGCAACCTACTCATTTTTATGTGGATTTGAAAAAGCATGTTTCCACTTATGCAATTTAAAGTTTTTATTTAAATACATTTAAGTTTGAAACTGAGTTGATTTTAAAATAAAATAAAAATAAGTAAAAATGTTTTTGTGTATATCAAAAATAGGTAAATCCAAATTTGAGTAGCTGAATTTTGGCATGCAATTGTCTAATCAATGTAATATTTTTAAAATAAAATATACTCTAAGCAAAAGTTGTAATAATAAGTGAAAAATGGACATATGCTCAAATTCAGAGAGACTGTCTCCAGAGCTAAATAAGAAAATAAGAATATTTATTTGATTGTTTAAAATAGATCTTAGAAATCACATAATTTCACTCATAAAGACCACAACACCAGCAAACAAAATCAACAATTAACAACTCAGTAATATCCGTTTCCCAATGTCTATTTTGTTCTAATTGTCTGAAAAATGTCCTTTTAAACTGGCTCTAAATGCAAGATCCACACTCTGCATTTGCTATGGTTCAAATACAATACTGTAACTTTAATTTCTATAATCTGTATTTGAATCAGGGTTTAGGTGACCTTTGAAAAATTCAAAGTGCTATAAGGTTTCCTTCACAAAAACTCGACTGCTTCCACAAAACTTGTGGATTAAATGTGTTAACAATGCTTGAGTAGGGAGGGACTGCAATTGAAATTGGATGTTAAGGGGATGGTTTTGTGATACATCCTTTGCATAAATAAAGGAAAATGAAGCCAAATAGATGTGTCCCGTTAGGGTCTTCCTGAGTTTGCTGGGGGAAATTTTGGATATTGGCAGAAAATTGAGGAGGGTTGTAGGAATCCTTAAACATTTCTGCTACTTTCTAAATTAAGTTTTTGTATGCAAAGCTAAGCCTATATAGGCTAGAGAGTTAGGGGAAGGAGAGGAAAGACTCTAGCTACAAGTGTTTGTTTTCCTTTTACTAAAGTGAAACAACATTATACCATGCCTTTGTTTTCTAAAACTATGTAGCAAGAAGTATTGATTAGAGGAGGAAATCAGAAGGGGGCTTTATTTTACTGGCAAAGGGAAAAGCTTCAAGTTAGTAAATAAAAAAACATAATCTAATTGGTTAATACAGAAAAAACTGAAGGACTCAGCAAACCTTGTCTAAAACATAGAAAACAAAAATGAAGGAAACTAAGAAAAAAGTGTGTCTTTGGAAAACCAAAATCAGGCTAAAAACAGTGGAGGCTTAATCACATGGAGTATTCCAGTATTGGCTGTTCTGAGCATATACCAATTCTCAATGGAATCCTCTCCTTACGATAACAGAATTATAGTAAAAAAGTAGACAATCTCTTGCCTTACGTAGTTTAGTTTTAGTCCCAAACACTTAAGCCTCAAACAACAAAATGGAAGTCATGTAGTTACAGACTTACCCTTTTTAGTGACCATCTATTCTTATCTGAGTGTTCCTTGACTGGTTGCTCCTTACACAGCTTACCAAAATATTCCTTTCAACTGCAAACTCTCCTTTAAAAGCCCTTATCTCCAGAAAGAAGAACCACAGTAATGTTTTGGTATCCTTAAGAGACTGGTATTCCCATCCCTTCATCTAACTCTCCTAATGTAACATCAGTCTATATTGTTGGCCATGTCACAAGTGACAAGCATTTCATATGGTATCAGGTAAGCATGCAATGGCCCACTGATTGTTTAAAATAAATCCTTGTGTGTATTTAAAGTTAATTAAAATAAATCCTTGAGTCATGTCCAAATCTTTGCAACTCTATAGACTGTAGCTCATCACATTCCTCCATCCATTGGATTTTCCAGGCAAAGAATACTGGAGTGGGTTGCCATTTCCTACTCCAAAGGATCTTCCCAACCCAGAGATCGAACCCATGTCTCTTACGTCTCCTGCATTGGCAATGTTAGGTAATCAGAATAGAAAAAAGGAGTCCAGAATGGCAGAAGGGAAGGGATGGGAAGGGAAAAGCCCACAAAAATAGAACAAAGGAAGACCGAGGAACAGAGTGAGGACCTCAGGTAAAACAAACAGCACTCCTGGCTAGCCCAATTTACATAGGGCAGGCCCAGGGGGAGGAGAAAAAACATAAAAAGAGGAGGCAAAATTCAGCTGGGGAACCTCTTATCTTCGTGTCTTTTGGGTCGGCATGCCCTCACACCCTGAGGATGTATTTTCCTTTACTTTCTAAATAAAACTGAGCTGTAACACAGAGCTGTGACATTGGTCCGTCCGAGGGCTGTAACACTGGTCCATCTGTCACTTCAAATTTTTGTTGCAATGAGACAGAACCAAGGAAATTAGACACTCCCCCGACATCTATAGTGCCATTTCTCAGATTTAACCTGGCTGAAACAACCTCAGCACGGCCCCCACAAGGAGGAGGCCAAGCACAGCAGGAGCCCACCTTAGCAAAAGCTCCCACAGTGGAAGCTGAACATGAACAAAACCCAGGGCAGGGGAAGAGACAAGAAGCCCAGCGTGCTGGAAACTGGGACAGCGAAAAATGAACTCAGCAGGAAGTTCACGTGGCTCAGTCTCAGATTCCAGAAGACCTGTTAAAGTCGGAGGTCCTCGCTCCTACGGCTGGAAGGACATATGCCTAACAAAATCTTAATTCCTTTATAATCTCTCGTTTCTTGTTTTCTCGAACCCCCCACAAACAGGTGGGCGGCAGTGGGGGCAATTGAGGGACTCTGGAGAGGCTATCCTCAGTATGTCCTGACGGCTCCACTATCCTCTGCACTCTAATAGCTGTTAACCAAGCCGGTGGGGGTTCTTCTGTCCTTAATCTTTTTTGTGCCATGGATCAGGTCAATGAAAACTGTGAGCACAGGTCAGGTATTTAGCAGATTTTCTGGCTGGTTGTGAAGGGGATTCCTCGGCACGTTTTTCCCACTGCTTTTTCCTCCTGTCCTTCAGCTCCTCTCTCCCGGGACTTGAGCCTGCCAAAATCCATGGTGCCTGGCTTCAGGACCTAATGAAGCTCAGGCTCTGATGTCTCATTGCAAAAATTCAGTTAGAGGCATAGCAATAGCTAAGAGGTGGATTTGTTCTGATATAGAAAGAAGCACACTCCACAGGGTGTGGGCCATTGCAGAGGGCAAGTGCTTTGGCTGTGGAATGTGGTGTGGCTAGTTTTTGCCAGCTAGGTGAATTCATATGCTGAGTGGGAGGATCACCCCAACCATTGGGGAACCACCCACTCCTCTGTATTTTGACAGTGCCTTGGAACTGTCCTGCCACCTCTGGGTGTGTACCATTTAGCTTACAGATTTGGGATCAAGGTTTAGTTGAATTTGACTTGTCATTTTGGACCCATTTGATTTTAATTGGTTTATTTTATGCTCTTGCGCTATGTCATTGTTTCAAAAGTTGTGCCCTGCCCCCTTCCCTCCTGTTTCATCCTCTTTTCCTGAGCCCCATCCAGGCCCACGATGTTGCCTCTACAATCTTCTGGATGGACAACCAGAAAATGGTTGGCCCTTGGGAGGGAAATACTGTATAATATCCAATCCCTCTAGATATCCAGGCCTTCATCTTCCATGTTTCCTACAACATGTGCAACAACAGCATCTCTCAGTGGATGGGCTAGGGCTGGTGACAAGCACACAATGCCTGCTAGAGGTCCATCTGTTGGCATCCCATCAAAGGCAATTGGGCTTCCAGGGATAATGTTTGCCACTTTGGGAGTTAGCCCTGCAGGCCATTTGGGCCCAAATCCTTACCACCCTTCTCCTAAAGTTCCAAACATACCCCCGGATCAAATCTCCACTCCACTTTTATGAAACATCTGGTCTGTTGCCTCTTATCAATTTGTTCTTAAGCCTCTTACTAACTACTACAACCAGGACCCTGCTCCCTTGTGGGCAACATTGTTCCACCCCGCTTATTATTAAAATACTCTTAATGCCCCTAACAGGACCAGATAACCCACTCCTTTGTCATTACTTCTGTTATTGCCTAAAATGTGTCTATAACAATGAAATGTTTACCATTGGAGACATTCTAACCTGCTTTTATGGAAGACTATGGGAGGAAATCAGTGACTTACATTCCCTTAGAGCAGTAAAAGGATAAGGCTATGGCTGCTTCAGCAGGTTCCCAGCCTAAGGGCAGAGGCTTGGATTGCTTTACATTGTGATATCTATTCCCATCTGCAGTGAACAAACTGGCAATGAGTTAAAATTACAACCCCTTAATCCTACCCAGCCGGAGAAGTCAATGGCACCCCACTCCAGTACTCTTGCCTGGAAAATCCCATGGACGGAGGAGCCTGGTGGGCTGCAGTCCGTGGGGTCGCTGAGAGTTGGACATGACTGAGCGACTTCACTTTCACTTTTCACTTTCATGCGTTGGAGAAGGAAATGGCAACCCACTCCAGTATTCTTGCCTGGAGAATCCCAGGGATGGGGGAGCCTGGTGGGCTGCTGTCTTAAGGGGTCACACAGAGTCGGACACGACTAAAGCGACTTAGCAGCAGCAGCAGCAGCAATCCTACCCAGCATGGGTCATGCTGGAGACCAGTCCAGGACCCCAGGAGGTCAACCTGTCTCGACCTGCCTAGGGATATGGTCCTCAAAAAGTTGTCACACCTCAGTCTTCTTAGGGATCCACCAGTCCAGGGATCCCAGGAGATCGACACACCTCGACCTGCCCAGGGACCCAATTCTTGGTAGATCGACCTGCCTCAACCTGCCTGGGGATTCAATCTCCAAAAGGCTGTCATGCTTCAACCTGCCTGGGGATCTGCACCCTGACCCGGGAATGCCTGGCTCTCAGGTTGCAACAGTACTGGGTAGGATAAGCTTTGAAAAGACTCACCCCTAAGGAAGTCCACTCATGGAAATTGAAGGAAGTCTATTAGTTTTTTCTTTTTTTTTTTTCCTCCTTGTCATCACTGTCTTTCAGATGGGAAATAACCAATACACTTTCTGACAGATGCCCTTGAGATGCATTCTTGATAACTGGAAGCTGTTCAGTCCTCTAACTCTAAGGAGAATTTGCTTAAAATTCTTTTGTGCCACTGTGTGGCCATGGTATCCTCTGGGGAACAAGGAACACTGGCCTGAGGATGGGAGTTTAAATTACAATACCATCCTGCAGCTAGACTTATTCTGAAAAAGACAAGGCAAATATACAGAGATGCCCTATGTCCAAATTTTCTTCCAACTAAGAGATATGAAGGAACTCTGGCTTAAGTATGGGATTGTTGTATGCCCTAAAAATGAGCCTACTAGGCAAATAGTGTTAGGCACAGACAACCAAGAGAAGGAACCCCCCCACCCCCAATAAAAGCTCACCCTCGACAGCTCCCAAGTTGCCTGGTGCTCCTTCCTTATATCCAAACATGCCCCCATATCCGGAAGCACTCCCTCCACAAAAGCCAACTTGAGTACATCCCTAGTCAAAACTGGAGGAAAATTTGGACCAACCAGAGTCCATAAGCCCTTCTCCTTCTTAGAACTAAGACAGATCAAACAAGACTTGGGAAGCTATACGGACGACCCAGGCAAACATATAGATACATTCCAACACATTACCTTGGCCTTTGACTTGACATGGAAAGACATCATGGTCATATTTAGTCAAACTTTATCTGACCCTGAGCATGCTAGGGTCTTAAAGGAAGCCCAAAGGTATGCTATGGGGCTTCACATGTCAAGTGATAAATAACCCAATAGGGGAAAATGCTGTCCCCTCCTCAGATCTTAATTGGAATTATAATGACCCTGAGCATGTCTGGGAAAGGGATCATTTTCTGATCTGTGTGAAGGCAGGACTGAAAGCAGCCCAGCAAAAAGTAATCAGTTATGCCCACATCTCAGCAATAACTGAGGAAGCCAATGAGAACCCCATTGCCTTTCTGAAAAGGCTGAAAAAGGCCCTCCAAAAGTTTACCAATCTGGACCTAGACTCTTAGGAGGGACAGGTGATTTTAAAGGACAAATTCCTGTCCCAATGTGCATCAGACATTAGGATAAGGTTACAACAGCTACAGCAGCAGGACCCTGCTGCCTGCTTAGATGAGATGGTCCACACAGCCACCAATACCTTTTATAATGGAGAACAGGAAAGGGAAGCCAAGGCCCAGGAAACGGAGAAAAGGAAAGAGACAAGGCATGCCCAGATGCTGGCCACCCTCCAGGGAAGCCCTTTGGCAAACTCCGAGTCCTTGAGGACAAGGCACCAGACAAATGCTTAATCTGTAGACAGGCGGTGCTTTGGGCCAAAGAGTGTCCAAACCATGACAAGTCTCCTAAAGTGGCTTGCTACAAATGCCGTCAATTGGGACATTGGATGGCACTCTGCCCTTGGGACCCAAGAGCTTCAGTGGTCAAGCACTAAGCCGTCCCTCATGATGGTTTAACAGGACTGAAGTGGCCCACTCCAGCCAGCCCGCCTGTCACTGATAACCATCATGGAGCGGGAACCAAGGGTGCAATAGGATGTATCTGGTAGGTCCGAGAATTTCTTGGTTGACACAGGGGCTGCCTACTCTGTCCTGACCTATTGCAGAGACTTCTCCTCCCAAACCTGTACCATTTTGGGTGCAACAGGAAAAACAATTACTAAAAGATTCACCCAAGCACTTTGTTGTTGCTGCTGCTAAGTCACTTCTGCCGCTGCTGCTACTGCTAAGTCGCTTCAGTCGTGTCTGACTCTGTGCAACCCCACAGACGGCAGCCCACCAGGCTCCCCTGTCCCTGGGATTCTCCAGGCAAGAACACTGGAGTGGGTTGCCATTTCCTTCTCCAGTGCATGAAAGTGAAAAGTGAAAGTCAAGATGCTAAGTCGTATCTGACTCTTAGCGACCCCATGGACTGCAGCCTACTAGGCTCCTCTGTCCATGGGATTTTCCAGGCAAGAACACTGGAGTTGTTTGCCATTTCCTTCTCCAATGCATGAAAGTGAAAAGTGAAAGTGAAGTCGCTCAGTCGTGTCCAACTCTTAGCGACCCCATGGATTGCAGCCCACCAGGCTCCTTCGTCCATGGGATTTTCCAAGCAAGAGTACTGGAGTGGGTCTTTGATGCTAGGATGGACAAATATTTTCTCACCAGTTTCTGGTGGTCCTTAAGTGTCCTACTCCCTTATTGGGAAGAGATATACTCATTAAACTGGGGACTACCCTTGTGATGGAAAGCTTTTCAGCCCCTAGAGCCCTACAGCTTCTGGTTACTACTGAGGACCCATTACACTCTCTCTAACAGAGAGGGACCAAAAACTATGGGAGAACAACATTAACACCCAAGTGTGGGACCAGGGGACTCCGGGACGAACCCACGAAGCTGAACCAGTCATCACTGTCCTCCGAGATCCCACTAGGTTTCCTAACAGGAAAAAATATCCCCTCAGAAGAGAAGCTCGGGAAGGACTACAGCCTCTAATAAATAAATTCCTTGCCTGTGGGATGTTGGTCCCCACCAATTCATTGTGTAACACCCTGATGCTCCCTATAAAGAAAAAGGACGAAACCTGGTGAATGGTTCAAGAGCTCCAGATCATAAATGAACCTGTAATCCCGCCACATCACACAGTACCCAACCTCTATGAAATCTTGGGAGAAATCCCACCCAGTGCCAAGTGGTTTACAGTCTTGGATCTCAAAGATGCATTCTTTTGCATCAGTTCAGTTCAGTTCAGTTCAGTCGCTCAGTAGTGTCCGACTCTTTGTGACCCCAGGAATCGCAGCACACCAGGCCTCCCTGTCCATCATCAACTCCCGGAGTTCATTCAGACTCACATCCATCGAGTCGGTGATGCCATCCAGCCATCTCATCCTCTGTCATCCCCTCCTCCTCCTGCCCCCAATCCCTCCCAGCATCAGTCTTTTCCAATGGGTCGGCTCTTCGCATGAGGTGGCCAAAGTACTGGAGTTTAAGCTTTAGCATCATTCCTTCCAAAGAAATCCCAGGGCTGATCTCCTTCAGAATGGACTGGTTGGATCTCCTTGCAGTCCAAGAAACTCTCAAGAGTCTTCTCCAACACCACAGTTCAAAAGCATCAGTTCTTCTGCGCTCAGCTTTCTTCACAGTCTAGCTCTCACATCCATACATGACCACAGGAAAAACCATAGCCTTGACTAGACGGACCTTTGTTGGCAAAGTAATGTCTCTGCTTTTCAATATGCTATCTAGGTTGGTCATAACTTTTCTTCCAAGGAGTAAGCGTCTTTTAATTTCATGGCTGCAGTCACCATCTGCAGTGATTTTGGAGCCCAGAAAAATAAAGTCTGACACTGTTTCCACTGTTTCCCCATCTATTTGCCATGAAGTGATGGGACCAGATCCCATGATCTTCGTTTTCTGAATGTTGAGCTTAAGCCAAATTTTTCACTCTCCTCTTTTGCTTTCATCAAGAGGCTTTTTAGTTCCTCTTCACTTTCTGCCATAAGAATGGTGTCATCTGCATATCTGAGGTTATTGATATTTCTCCCAGCAATCTTGATTCCAGCTTGTGCTTCTTCCAGCCCAGCTTTCTCATGATGTACTCTGCATATAAGTTAAATAAGCAGGGTGACAATGTACAGCCTTGATGTACTCCTTTTCCTATTTGTAACCAGTCTGTTGTTCCATGTCCAGTTCTAACTGTTGCTTCCTGACCTGCAGATAGGTTTCTCAAGAGGCAGGTCGGGTGGTCTGGTATTCCCATCTCTTTCAGAATTTCCCACAGTTTCTTGTGATCCACACAGTCAAAGGCTTTGGCATAGTCAATAAAGCAGAAATAGATGTTTTTCTGGAACTCTCTTGCTTTTTTGATGATCCAGCGGATGTTGGCAATTTGGTCTCTGGTTTTTCTGCCTTTTCTAAAACTAGCTTGAACATCTGGAAGTTCACAGTTCCCATATTGTTGAAGCCTGGCTTGGAGAATTTTGAGCATTACTTTACTAGTGTGTGAGATGAGTGCAATTGTGCGGTAGTTTGAGCATTCTTTGGCATTGCCTTTCTTTGAGATTGGGATGAAAACTGACCTTTTCCAGTCCTGTGGCCACTGCTGAATTTTCCAAATTTGCTGGCATATTGAATGCAGCACTTTCACAGCATCATCTTTCAGGATTTGAAATAGCTCAACTGGAATTCCATCACCTCCACTAGCTTTGTTCATAGTGATGCTTTCTAAGGCCCATTTGACTTCACATTCCAGGATATCTTGCTCTAGGTGAGTGATCACACCATCGTGATTATCTTGATCTTGAAGTTCGTTTTTGTACAGTTCTCTGTGTATCCCTGCCACCTCTTCTTAATATCTTCTGCTTCCGTTAAGTCCATACCATTTCTGTCCTTTATGGAGCCCATCTTTCCATGAAATGTTCCCTTGGTATCTCTAATTTTCTTGAAGAGATCTCTAGTCTTTCCCATTCTGTTGTTTTCCTCTATGTCTTTGCATCAATCACTGAGGAAGGCTTTCTTATCTCTTCTTGCTATTCTTTGAAACTCTGCATTCAGATGCTTATATCTTTCCTTTTCTCCTTTGCTTTTCACTTCTCTTCTTTTTCACAGCTATTTGTAAGGCCTCCCCAGACAGCCATTTTGCTTTTTTGCATTTCTTTTCCATGGGGATGGTCTTGATCCCTGTCTCCTGTACAATGTCATGAACCTCCGTCCATAGTTCATCAGGCACTCTATCTATCAGATCTAGTGCCTTAAATCTATTTCTCACTTCCACTGTATAATCATAAGGGATTTGATTTAGGTCATACCTGAATGGTCTAGTGGTTTTCCCTACTTTCTTCAATTTAAGTCTGAATCTGGCAATAAGGAGTTCATGATCTGAGCCACATTCAGCTCCTGGTCTTGTTTTTGCTGACTGTATAGAGCTTGTCCATCTTTAAGAATCCCAATATCTTTTTGCCTTCAAGTTGGAGGCTCCAGGAGAAAAATGTCAACAGATGACTTGGACAGTATTACCTCCGGGGTTCAGAGATAGCTCCCAACTTTTGGCCAGACTCTTAGCCAGGATAGGATCTCCTAGATCTGGACCTGGAAATTAATGGGAAAATATTACAATATGTTGATGACCTACTAATCTGCTCTCCAGATGAGAAAAATGCCCAAAAACATGCAATTCAGGTTCTAAACTTTTTGGCAGAGAGGGGATATAAAGTCTCCCATGCTAAGGCACAGATGGTCGAGACAAAGATCACTTACCTGGGAGTTCAGATTACACATGGGTCCAGGAGGCTGTCCTCTGATCAGGTACAAGGAATCCTCGAGTTGCCCTTCCCCACGACTCAAAAACAACTGCGAGGTTTCCTAGGGCTAACTGGTTATTGCAAAATCTGGATACCCAACTATGGTCTAATTGCCCAGGCCTTATATGAAAGCTTGAAGGGACAGGATGATTCAATCCCACTGATGTGGGGAACTCCTCAAAAGAAGGCAGAGGCCACACTAAAACAAGCCTTAACTCAAGCACCTGCCTTGAGGTTGCCAGACCCAGAAAAAGCATTCCAACTTTATGCCCACAAAAAAGAAGGAATAGCTTTGGGGGTGTTAACTCAAAGGTTGAGACCTGAGCCCCAGCCTGCAGCTTACCTATCCAAGAGGCTCGACCCAATCACCCGAGGCTGGCTTCCCTGCCTTCGAAGTCTTGCAGCTATTGAAATCCTGATAGAAGATGCTTTAAAACTCTCTTTTGGGGGCAAACTAACTATTTTTACCAGCCAACAAATGAAACAACTCCTAAATGGGAGAGGCCATTTATGGATGTCTGATCAAAGAATCCTCAGATATCAAGTAGTGCTGATGGAAGATCCAGGCATCACTATATCTCCTTGTGAGGTTCTTAACCCAGCCACCCTTCTGCCTACACCCGGGGGCTCTCTCCCCTTTCACTCTTGCCTAGAAACCTTGGACCACTGGACAAAACCCCGAGAGGCATTGTCAGAAGATCCTCTGACCAATCCTGAGGAAATCTGGTACACTGATGGAAGAAGCTTTTTCTTGGATGGAAAAAGAAGAGCAGGTATGCAGTAGTCTCCAATTTCGAGACCATACAGGCTAAATCTTTGCTACCAGGTACTTCAGCCCAATTAGCTGAGCTCATAGCCCTGACTCGCGCTTTAGAGCTAGGAAAAGGAAAAAGAGAAGTCATTTATACTGACTCCAAGTATGCCTTTCTGGTGCTACATGCACATGCTGCTATTTGGAAAGAAAGAGGCCACTTGACCACCTGAGGGTCCTCAATCAAATATGGCGATCATATCCTTAGGCTCTTGGAGGCAGTTTATCTGCCCACTGAGGTTTCAGTCTCCTACTGTAAAGGACACCAACAAGGGAGCACGGAAGTGGCACGAGGGAGTCAAGCAGCCAATCAGGCAGCTAAGAGAGCAGCATTACAGAGCAATGACCTAATAGGGATTGCCACCTTAGTTCCACAGACTAATTTGCCAGAAACTCCTTCATATACTGAAGGTGAGACTCTTAAAGCTAAGAGTGAGGGATTTTAAGAAGACTATATGGGGTGCTTCCAAAAGGAGGGACTCCTTTTTCTTGCTGGAAACCTCTGATGGAAGTCGGTTAACTCTTACATGCCACCACTCATTTAGGGGAAAAGGCCCTCCAAAGGTTACTAGAAAGATCCTTCAGATGAACAGGCCTCCAAACAACTATAAGGCAAGTGGTCTCCTCATGTCCCACTTGCCAATTAAGCAACCCCAAGCAGCCCAAAGACCCCAGCTGGCCCAGCCTGTCCAACGACGTGGGACCTACCCAGGAGAGAACTGGCAGATGGACTTCACCCAGATGCCAGTTTCTGAAGGGTATAAATACCTATTAGTCATGATGGATACATTCACAGGATGGATTGAAGGCCTTCCCACCAGGATTGAGAAGGCTGAGGAGGTTGTAAAAAAACTGCTCCATGAAATCATTCTGAGATTTGGTCTTCCCAGGTCATTACAAAGTGGCAATGGAACATCATTTACTTCTAAGGTCACCCAAGGGGTCTCTAAAGCATTGGGGATTACTTATTATCTCCTTTGTGCCTGGAGGCCTCAGTCTTCAGGAAAAGTAGAAAGAGCAAATCTTAAAATCAGCAATAAAAAGATAACCCAGTAGACCTCCTTGGGATGGAAGGAGGCTTTACCAATAGCTCTGCTCTGCACTTGTATTGCCCCTAAGGAATAGGTTGTTCTTAGTCCTTATGAGATGCTATATGAGAGGCCATTTGTTTATGTCAATGACCTCTTCCTAGATCCAGAGGCTCAGACCCTCTGGTCTTATACCATGGCCACTGGGCAACTCCAAAATGATATACACTTGTGGGGTGTCAACCAGGACCCAAAAGTTTCTAAAGAGTCACCACTGTACATTCCAGGAACTCAAGTCCTAATTAAAGTCTAAAAAGATGGGTCCCCAAAGGCTCAACTCCAGCCCACATGAAAGGGCCTCTACCCTGTAATACTTTCTACCACCACAGCAGTCAAGGTACCAGGACACAACTCCTGGATTCACTACTCACAAGTCAAGCCATGGAAGAAAACAGAAGAGGACACTCAATATACTGTGAGCCCCTGGGAGATCTCAGACACCTATTCAGAACTACAAATGAGTGCCATTCTAATGAACACCCCAAAAATTAAGTTTCTGGGGATAAGATTTCTGAGGACAGTGCCAAAGAGCCAACACAACTTTGCAGGGGTTGTAATCCAAAACAGACAGGAGATAGATCTCCTGATCCCTGAACAAGGAGGGACTTGAGCCATCTTGAATGAGATGTGTTGTTTCTGAATAAATACCTCCAGCTAAGTTAAAGAAAGTCTCACAGTCCTCAAGGAAAACATTCAGACCCTACAGGATCTCAAAAAACCAGGTGGAGAGTTCTCGAGGTGGCTACAATCTGGAATTTGGAGTTAGCCAATCCCCCTACTAGTCCTTGTTATCACCATATTGATGCTGCTTATGATTGCTCCATGTTATTGTCTAACCCATTTTTTCTATGCCCAGGTCAACAAGCTACAACATGCAATGCCAATTCAACAAGGATATATAAAACTACAGTCGACCACAGAAAATATCACTCACCCTTAGATGGACACTGCTATAAGGACTCTGAGGCTTGAGGGGGAGGCCCAATGCCCCTCGCCATCCCACTTCAGCAGGAAGTAGCCAGAAAGGCCTCAATGCCCCTATTCCCAAATAATTGGGCCTCCCATCTCTTGAGGGGAGGAATGTTAGGTGGTTAAAATAGGAAAAAGGAATCCAGAATGGCAGTGGCTAAAAGACAAGGAAGGGAAAAGCCCACAAAAATAGAACAAAGGAAGGTCCGAGGACCAGAGTGAGGACCTCAAGTAAAACAAACAGCACTCCTGGCTAGCCCAGTTTACATAGGGCAGGCCCAGGAGGAGGAAAAAAAAAAACATATAAAAAGAGGAGCCAAAATTGGGCTGGGGGCCTCTGTTCTCTTCATGTCTTTTGGGTTGGCATGCCCTTATGCCTCAAGGATGTATTTTCCTTTACTTTCTAAATAAAACTGAGCTGTAACATGGAGCTGTAACACTGGTCTGTCTGAGAGATAAAACACTGGTCTGTCTGAGGGCTGTAATACTGTTCCATCTGAGGGCTATAACACTGGTCTGTCCATCGCTTCAAATTTTTGTTGGGATGAGACAAAACTGAGGAAATTACAAACTCCTTAGACATCAGGAAGGTTCTTTACCACTAGCGCCACCTGGGAAGTCCTAAAATAAATACTTAGGTTTTCTTATTTGTGTCTAACAATATTTTTTAAGAAAAAAAAATAATTGTTTCAGGTACTTCTAAATCTAAATAGCAACTAGTAAGTAACTAAGACTTTTTAGCATTATAAATTTATCCAGATTTAGATACATAAATTAGAGAATAGTCTGAATTGATTCATGAATTCAATTTTCATATCCATGGAAAAAGAAAACTGATGCTTTATTAAATATAAAGACAGATGTAATTATATTATAATATAACTATATTAATTACTAGAGAAAGGAAAATTCTCATAGTTTTAATTACTGCATCCTATAAATAGATTTTCCAAAGAGGAATCCTCCCCCCAATAAACATAATAGTGAAATGATGATATGTGCATTCATTGATAATTTCAGGGTTTCTGAGCAATACCATTTTTCATCTTCTATTGTGCTGTGCTTAGTCCGCCCAGTCATGTCTGACTCTTTGCAACACTGTGGACTCTAGCCCACCAAGGTCCTTTGTCCATGGGATTCTCCAGGCAAGAAGACTGGAGTGGGTTGCCATGCCCTCCAACAGGGGATGTTCCCAACCCAGGGATTGAACCTAGGTCTGCCACTTTGCAGGTAGACTCTACAGTCTTAGCTACCAGGGAAGCCCATTTTTCATTTTACTAATATAAAAACCTGACATTTGGATTGATATTCATTGCTTGCTTCATCAATCAGATAGTATGTCTAACCCTGGCATAATTCTAGAAGGGGGAAAAAATAACTATTTCCAAGTGCACAAACGCAATTACATTTTTGTTTATCACCAAATTATGCCATTTTGTAAATGGATATTACTTTCATTTCATTTTTCCAGAACAACATTTAGTAAAATAAAAAGATATACTACTTTCCAGGATATAGTATTAAACAGGAGGAAAAAACCTGTATTGTTATTTTGTACAAAATCACAAAGCAAAATGAATTTAAACCTGAAAGATTCCTTGAAAATGTATACTCTATTTCCTTTCTTTGTTCTGATTAAAAAAAAAAAAATCACTGAAAGTGGAGCCTTATAGCCAACACATTTTCACTGTCTCATTTTCTCTTATTCAAACCTGAAGTATTTCACATTTTGCCTTAAATATAATATTCTGGTTGAGTTTCATTTTATTGCCTACCTGAATACTATACAGTCCTATCCTAGCTCTATTTCATTTCCGTGAAAGATATTGAATTTTATGGTTGTGTTTTATAAAAGTTGTGCTCCTAACACAAATGAAACAAAGTTGGAACTACAAAGCTGAAAATTAAAGGGGGACTCATAGTCAGGAACAAAAAAAGAAACAGACTAGACCTACAGGGTCAGTACTGTAGATGTTACAGCCCACAGGAGGAGCATATACATAAATTACTCAGCCTTTTTAGGCAGCTCACATTCACAGACGTCATCTGCAGAAGTACATTTCAAATTACCTAGACTTTCTCATGGCATGCATCTTCTCTGATGTTCAGCTTCATTGTGAGCAATATAAGCTAAAGTACAAAATTCCTCTTTGCAAATTCGAGCCTCATTATTATTACATTCTGCTAGGGTCTGTCAAAAACCTAGCTTCACGGTTTCATTTAGCCATTACATCAAATCTGGCTATTGGGCTAGAATTATAGGTAGGCTTTCATGCCCTCTGCTGGATATTCAAAGAAAAAAACTACATCCTTCAGCAGTAAGAAAAACCTTAAAAAAAAAAAAAAAAAAAATGAATGCAGAGAAGGAATGGTATGACATTCTTTATATGCGGAATTGAAAAAGAAATGATACAAATGAACTTATTTACAAAACAGAAACAGACTTACAGAGTGAACTTATGGTGGCCAGGGGAGAAGAATGGGGTGGGGGGAGAGATAGGGAGTTTGGTATCAACATGTACACACTGCTATATTTAAAATGATGTAAAGTTTAAAAATAAAATAAAATTTAAAAAAAAAAAAAACTAAGGAAAAAAAAATAAATAAAATGGATAACCAACAAGGTCCTACTGTATAGCACAGGGAACTCTGCTCAATGTTATGTGGCAGCCTAGATGGGAGGGAAGTTTGGGGAGAATGGATACATATATATGTATGCTGAGTCCCTTTGCTGTTCATCTGAAGCTATCACATTGTTCATTGGCTCTACTCTTATATACATAAACAGCTTAAAAACCTAAACTAAAATAAGATGGTTTGGTAAAGCAAAAAAAAAAAAAAAAAAACAATGCTCTAACATGGAAAGAAAAAAAAAATCTAATCCTATCAGAATTAAAATTTGAGATGCCAGGCTAAATTGAATTTTAATGATTTATTGATGAAATAAGATGCAGGCAAAGATTTTCTGAAATGAGATGACAAAAAAGAATACAGGCTTATTTTTTAAATTTCTATTTTAAATATCATGATAATCATATAACCTAAATTAGTTTTATCATTTTATTATTTGCAATAGTTTTCAGGGGACCACAAAGAGCACTTGCTACAGGACTTTCAAGTCTCTGGAGATCAGAGTAAAGTAGCGGAAACTAGTATCATGAAAAACAATACTAACAATAATAAAGTCTACTGAAGAAATATATCCAGAACCTTGTACAATACTTAATATATGTAATCATTCAGTAAGTATTTTTAAGACATTATAATTAAAATATGATCTGTGATATTTGATGAGAAATCTTTGCCAGGAAAGTTTCTATGAAAACAAACTCTTTTCTACTAACCCTATCCACATGCTTAGAGCTTATTCCCCACACTTCCTCCCCAGTGCCTCCTAAGTAAACCAACCAACCACACACCAATCAAGTATTGACACATACATGCAAGTCACTTAAAAATAAATTCCAACCACTTCAACTCTGCCTTTCACTAATATCTTCATCAAACTCCAGCTGCTGAATCATTAGGCCTGTCTCCAGATATGCTTACACTTTTCTAAGTGTTTATTATAACCTCTGTCTTTCCTGTAATTAGAATTGATTTTAATATAGGTACCTTATAGGATATGATGAAAAATTCTTTCCTTAGAGTTACTTATTCAAAATAAATGTATTTTAACCCAATTCTCTGATGTTTATTATAACCACTTTTGAAGATAAAAGATCTTAGGGAAGAGATACTTAGAACAGGAATTAAAAGATAAAAATACATAGTCCCTAGTTTTATCTCAATTAGCTATGTAACTTGATTAGTCAATTATCTTTCCAAAGCCCATTTTCTTATCTGATAAATGAAGGCAAGATTTTGTTTTGCTTTGTTTTTAACAAAGAATGTTGCTGAGATTTTCAATTATAAAAGTAATATACACATATTATTGAGCAATTAGAAAAATCCAACAACATGAATAAAAAGCAAAATTACCTGAAGCTCCACCACCTAAAGACATTTATGTTTAACACTTTTATTTATGGTATGATTTCCCTTGTTTGTTGCAATTGCAAAGTATAGATCTGCCAAATCTTTGTTTATACTCTTTTTATTAAAGTAACACTTGCATTTAGTTTTAAAAGTAAAATAGCACTATAGGCTTATGATGAAAATTAGCACTCATTTGTTCTATTTCCACAGAACATTATCTCCAAATCCCACTTCTTGAGGAAATATACTTTTCAACTCTTTTGGCATTTTGTTTCAGATATTTATGACCTAATTTTCAAATGATGTGCTTTACTACTATTACTTGATTTTTTAAAAAGTTTAGATGTTATTCCTTGATTCCACCCACAGTGACTCAGTGGTAAAGAATCTGCCTGCCAATGCAGGAGATGTGAGTTCAATCCCTGGGTTGGGAAGATCCCCTGGAGAAGGAAACAGCAACCTATTCAAGTATTCTTGCCTGGGAAATCCCATGGACAGAGGAGCCTGGCAGGCTACAGTCTATTGGATTGCAGAAGAGTCAGACACAACTTAATGACTAAACAACAATTGATTCCACACAATATGAGATTAAGATTTACTTTCTAACCCTAAGCCTCTTCCCTAATACAAGCTTTCCTTCTCTGCCTACATTGTCAATATGAATAACATCTATTTTATAATTCAACAGTAATTATTTACATGATTTACAACTTAACCAGTTGAGGGAGGGTTAATCTTTTGTTTTTCATAGATTTATAATCACCTTGTTTTTCAGGTTTTTTTCCCCTTTCCATTTACCAACCCTAATTCTATCACCACATTTTTATCACCAATTTTTCCCTACACTTACCTCTTTATTCAACTGTAGTTATTTGTTGTCATGTTCTGATGGAATTGGCTCTTGTCTGGGCTGCTTCAATGCTATCCTCCTGCAGATGAAGTTTTTCATCATTTCCAAAATTCTCTTCACTTCTCTTGTCTCTGACTCTAAGGCATTTCTTGTTTTGTACAGCATGAATTTGTTAGATTATTTTCTTTCTTTCCTTAAGTCATTTAGCATAGTGGAGAAACTTGAAACCCCATCTGTCTCAGGCATCTTTCCATGTACTAAAACTTGTTGCTAATTTTCTTCATCATCTTCTTGCTACTCTCTTTATACTTGTGAATGAAAAAGTGTTTTTACTTCTTTACTATAACCTTAGTGGGTTTAATAAGAGGATGGATATATGTGTAACTTCAAGTTTTACAGTATTGTCAGCTGTCTCCAGCTCTCACCCAGATTCACTTCTGTAAGGTTTCATCCTCATAAATTTCCATCCAGCTATTTTTGGAAATTTCCAGAATTGGGAACTTATAAAATTTGTTTGAATACATAATAGTGCCAGGCTGCTTTAGAGGCTAGGGGTATAAATCAGTGGAAAACACAAAGATTCCTCCTTTCATTGGTTTACATTCTAGCAAAGAAAAGTCAACAGCAGACTATGAATAGAATTTTGTCACATATTGTAGCAGAAGACAATGCGTAGAAGACAATACGTACTATGAGAAAAGGAAAAATGTGTCTGAGACAAGGAGGTTGAAGCTAGTGTTGGGAGAAATTGCAACTTAAAATAGGATAATCAGGGTGGGCCTCATTGAGAAGGTGACTTTCAAAGACTAACAGGAGGTGAAAATGTGAGGCAATGTTGATATCTGAGGTAACAGTTTCATAGGAAAAAAGAACAGTAAGCACTAAGGCCAGAAAGGACATATGGGGTAGAATAATGTCTGGTAGGTTTGAGGAGCATGTTCCTGGAGCAAATAAGCAAGGGAGAGAGTAATTAAAAAGGAAACTTGAGAAGGGTATAGATTCTATAGGGCCATGTGTTGAGGACTTCTGGCATTTTTGAGTGAGATGTGTCGTCATTGGAGTTTAGTTAAGGAACATGACCCACTTTATGTACTAAAAGCACCATTATAGATACTGTGTTGGAAATAGAATATAGGAAGTCAAAGCTAGGAGCAAGCAGTCCAGTTTAGATGCTATGCAGTAATCCAGGCAAGAACTGACAATACATGGGTTCACACCAGAGACAGGGTAAGAAATGCTTAGTGTCCAGACCTATTTTGAAGATGGAATCAATTTAAAGCATTTCCCGATGTAGGAAGTAATATAAAAGGAGGACTCAAGCCTGATTTCAAGTGATATGATTCCAGAAGCTGGAAGCTTGCTATTACCATCAAGTGAGTTGGGGAAAGTTTGGACAAACATGTTTGGGAAGAGCTTAGAAGATAAATCAAAGATAACTTTGAAAGGTATATTAGACTGACAAGTGAAGAAGTTGACTGTTCTGTTTAACAATTGGCCAGCTTAAGACTATATGGCATCTGCCATGAATTTCTTTTCCTAGATCCATTGCTCATGATCACTGTCATGAGCAATGAAAAGTGTTTCTTGATGATATCTCATTGTTACTTCTGTCAGAGTTCTCAATGGGAATATTGATACCTAGGCTGAGGGTTTTTATCATAGTTTGCTGAGAAATGCCCAGTTGAGGCACAAATTATTCAGTTCTCATATAAAATCTTAGAAGAAATGGAGTAGCCATCATAGTCAACAAAAGAGTCTGAAATGCAGTACTTGGATGCTATCTCAGAAACAACAGAATGATCGCTGTTCATTTCCAAGGCAAACCATTCAACATCACAGTAATCCTAGTCTATGCCCCAAACAGTATTGCTGAAGAAGCTGAAGTTGAACTGTTCTATGATGACCTACAAGACCTTTTAGAACTAACACCCAAAAAAGATGTCCTTTTCATTATAGGGGACTGGAATGCAAAAGTAGGAAGTCAAGAAACACCTGGAGTAAGAGGCAAATTTGGCCTTGGAGTACAGAATGAAGCAGGGCAAAGGTTAATAGGGTTTTGCCAAGAGAACACACTAGTCATAGCAAACATCCTCTTCCAACAACACAAGAGAAGACTCTACACATGACATCACCAGATGGTCAACACCGAAATCAGATTGATTATATTCTTTGCCACCAAAGATGGAGAAGCTCTATACAGTCAGCAAAAACAAGACCGGGAGCTGACTGTGCCTCAGATTGAAAGGTTGTAGTTGAATCACGTGAATACACTGGGATTCTTGGCCCCCGGAGGAGAAGAATTCAATCCGGGGCCAAAGACGAGGCTTGATCGCTCAGAGCTTTTGTGTAATAAAGTTTTATTAAAGTATAAAGGAGATAGAGAAAGCTTCTGACATAGGCATCAGAAGGGGGCAGAAAGAGTACCTGCTTGCTAGTGTTAACAATGAGGTTATATAATCCAAAGAATGTCTGGAGGTTGTAAAGACCTCATCAGACCTACTCCCATAATTAACATTTTAAGATAACAGAAGGTTGAATCCAAAGACTGCCCTTAGGCAGGATACATTATTGTTATATAATCCTAAGGAATGTGGAGAAAGAAAAAAGTTTGTCCTTTCTTCCTCCTTGAGAATTCCAGACCCCTCTCTCCTTGGGGACCCTTAGACTCCCTATCAACCTGCCTAGGAACTGACTCTCTCAAGATCATGAACTCCTTATTGCCAAATTCAGACTTAAATTGAAGAAAGTGGGGAAAACCACTAGACAATTCAGGTATGACCTAAATCAAATCCCTTATGATCATACAGTGGAAGTGAGAAATAGATTTAAGGGACTAGATCTGATAGACAGAGTGCCTGATGAACTATGGATGGAGGTTCTTGACATTGTACAGGAGACAGGGATCAAGATCTTCCCCAAGAAAAAGAAATACAAAAAAAGCAAAATGGCTATCTGAGAAGGCCTTACAAATAGCTGTGAAAAGAAGAGAAGTGAAAAGCAAAGGAGAGAAGGAAAGATATTTCCATTTGAATGCAGAGTTCCAAAGAATAGCAAGAAGAGATAAGAAAGCCTTCCTCAGCAATCAACGCAAAGAAATAGAGGAAAACAATAGAATAAGAAAGACTAGAGAGCTCTTCAAGAAAATTAGAGATACCAAGGGGACATTTCATGCAAAGATGGGTTCGATAAAGGACAGAAATGGTATGGACCTAACAGAAGCAGAAGATATTAAGTAGAGGTGGCAAGAATACACAGAACTATACAAAAAAGATCTTCACGACCCAGATAATCACAATGGTGTGATCACTCACCTAGAGCCAGATATCCTGGAATGTGAAGTCAAGTGGGCCTTAGGAAATATCACTACAAACAAAGTTAGTGGAGGTGATGGAATTCCAGTTGAGCTTTTCCAAATCCTAAAAGATGATGCTGTGAAAGTGCTGCACTCAATATGCCAGCAAATTTGGAAAACTCAGCAGTGGTCACAGGACTGGAAAAGGTCAGTTTTCATTCCAATCCCAAAGAAAGGCAATGCCAAAGAATGCTCAAACTACCACACAATTGCACTCATCTCACATGCTAGTAAAGCAATGCTCAAAATAATAGCCAGGACATGGAAGCAACCTAGATGTCCATCAGCAGATGAATGGATAAGAAGCTGTGATAAATATACACAATGGAGTATTACTCAGCCATTGAAAAGAATACATTTGAATCAGTTCTAATGAGGTGGATGAAACTGGAGCCTATTATACAGAGTGAAGTAAGCCAGAAAGAAAAACACCAATACAGTATACTAATGCATATATATGGAATTTAGAAAGATGGTAATGATAACCCTGTATGCAAGACAGCACAAGAGACACAGATGTATAGAACAGTCTTTTGAACTCTGTGGGAGAGGGCGAGGGTGGGATGATATGGGAGAATGGTATTGAAACATGTATAATATCATATAAGAAATGAATTGCCAATCCAGGTTTGATGCAGGATACAGGATGCTCGGGGCTGGTGCAGTGGGATGACCCAGAGGGATGGTATGGAGAGGGAGGTGGAGGGGGGTTCAGGATGGGGAACACATGTACACCCATGGTGGATTCATGTTGATGTATGGCAAAACCAATACAATATCATAAATTAATTAGCCTCCAATTAAAATAAATTTAAATTAAAAAAAAATTCTCCAAACCAGGGTTCAGCAAATCACGAACCGTGAATTTCCAGATGTTAAAGCTGGTTTTAGGAAAGGCAGAGGAACCAGATATTAAATTGCCAGCATGTGTTGGATCATCAAAAAAGAAAAGAGTTCAAGAAAAACATCTACTGCTTTATTGACTATGCCAAAGTCTTTGACTGTGTGGATCACAAAAAACTGTGGAAAATTCTGAAAGAGATGGGAATACCAGACTACCTGATCTGCCTCTTGAGAAATCTGTATGCAGGTAAGGAAGCAACAGTTAGAACTGGACATGGAACAACAGACTGGTTCCAAATAGGAAAAGGAGTACGTCAAGGCTGTATATCGTCACCCTGCTTATTTAACTTATATGCAGAGTACATCATGAGAAATGTTGGGCTGGAGGGAGCACAAGCTGGAATCAAGATTGCTGGGAGAAATATCAATAACCTCAGATATGTAGATGACACCACCCTTACGGCAGAAAGTGAAGAAGAACTAAAGAGCCTCTTGATGAAAGTGAAAGAGGAGAGTGAAAAAGTTGGCTTAAAGGTCAACATTCAGAAAACGAAGATCATGGCATCTGGTCCCATCACTTCATGGCAAATAGGTGGGGAAACAGTGGCAGAATTTATTTTGGGGGGCTCCAAAATCACTGCAGATGGTGACTGCACCCATGAAATTAAAAGACGCTTACTCCTTGGAGGGAAATCTATGACCAACCTAGATAGCATATTCAAAAGCAGATACATTACTTTGCCAACAAAGATCCGTCTAGTCAAGGCTATGGTTTTTCCAGTAGTCATGTATGGATGTGAGAGTTGGACTATAAAGAAAGCTGAGCACCAAAGAATTGATGCTTTTGAACTGTGGTGTTGGAGAAGACTCTTGAGAGTCCCTTGGACTGCAAGGAGATCCAATTAGTCCATCCTAAAGATTAGTCCTTGGTGTTCATTGGAAGGACTGATATTGAAGCTGAAACTCCAATATTTTGGCTACTTGATGAGATGAGCTGACTCATTTGAAAAGACCCTGATGTTGGGAAAGATTGAAAGCAGGAGAAGAAGGGGATGGCAGAGGATTAGATGGTTGGATGGCATCACCGATTCAATGGACATGAGTTTGGGTAAACTTTGGGAGTTGGTAATGGGCAGGGAGGCCTGGCATGCTGTGGTTCATGGCATCTCAAAGAGTCAGACATGACTGAGCGACTGAACTGAACTGAACTGAGCTGAATAAAACTGGAGCCTCTGCTTCTCCACATCATGGGATTACATGTGCCCCATGGGTTTGATCCTTGGGTCGGGAAGATAACCTGGAGAAGGGAATGGATACCCACTTCAGTATTCTTGCCTAGAGATTCCCACGGACAAAGAAGCCTGACCTGCTACAGTCCACGGGATCTCAGAGTCAGACAAAACTGAAGCTACTTAGCACGCATGGATGCACAGTTAAGAAATGTCCTTCAGCTTCTTTCCTCAGACTGTGACATACAGCTCCTTGGACTTTAATCATACTCTTCACTCATATTTCACCCTTCAACTCCAAATGGCCCTTCTTCTTGCTCTCTCCCCGTCCCTAATTCAAACATTATCTTTCTGACTCTGGATCTGGACAAGTATGACTCTCTGTTTGGGTCACTGCTCAGTTCAGTTCAGTCACTCAGTCATGTCTGACTCTTTGTGACGCCATGGACTGCAGCACACCAGGCCTCCCTGTCCATTACCAACTCCTGGAGTTTATCCAAACTCATGTCCATTTACTCGGTGAGGCCATCCAACTCGCTCATCCTCTGTCGTCCCCTTCTTCTCCCACCTTTAATCTTTCCCAGTATCAAGGTCTTTTCAAATGAGTCAGCTCTTCACATCAGATGGCCAAGGTACTGGAGTTTCAACTTCGACATCAGACCTTCCAATGAACACTCAGGACTGATCTCCTTTAGGATGGACTAGTTGGATCTCCTTGCAGTCCAAGGGACTCTCAAGAGTCTTCTCCAACACCACAGTTCAAAAGCATCAATTCTTTGGTGCTCAGCTTTCTTTATAGTCCAACACTCATATCCATACATGACTACTGGAAAAACCATATCCTTGACTAGATGGATCTTTGTTGGCAAAGTAATGTATCTGCTTTTGAATATGCTATCTAGGTTGGTCATAGATTTCCCTCCAAGGAGTAAGCGTCTTTTAATATCATGGGTGCAGTCACCATCTGCAGTGATTTTGGAGCCCCCCAAAATAAATTCTGCCACTGTTTCTACTGTTTCCCCACCTATTTGCCATGAAGTGATGGGACCAGATGCCATGATCTTCGTTTTCTGAATGTTGACCTTTAAGCCAACTTTTTCACTCTCCTTTCATTTTCAAGAGGCTCTTTAGTTCTTCTTCACTTTCTGCCATAAGGGTGGTGTCTATCTGCATATCTGAGTTTATTGACATTTCTCCTGGCAATCTTGATTCCAGCTTGTGCTTCCTCCAGCCCAGCGTTTCTCATGATGTACTCTGCATATAAGTTAAATAAGCAGGGTGACAATGTATAGCCTTTTCCTATTTGGAACCAGTCTGTTGTTCCATGTCCAGTTCTCGCTGTTGCTTCCTGACCTGCACACAGATTTCTCAAGAGGCAGATCAGGTAGTCTGGTATTCCCATCTCTTTCAGAATTTTCCACAGTTTATTGTGGGTCACTGTTAAGTGACAATAATTTTATTGACCCATATCAGGGAAGAGGTCAGGTTAAAACAGAGATTGAGGCAGAGAAATCTGTGACATATTCTAGAGTGGAACTCTAAAGTTAATGGAAGCCACTCCTTATGTTAATTACTGCCTATTGGATTGCATCAAGAAACTTGATTAGGAAGATAAAATTATAAAGCAACAGTGATATAACAAGAGTCCACTAGTTGACTACAGAAACATCTCCATGCCCAAAATTTTTTTCTCATATTCATTTATTTGTACTTTTAAGACTACATTAACTAATCTCCAGGAATTCTCACCAAGTGAAAGAATTGTTCCTAAATTGTATGTTTTGGAATTTTAAATATTTCTAATCATTTCACTTAGCGATCTAGATCTGAACTCGGCTTGATTTTAGTTTCTTCATATGGAGGCGGGGGGCCTAAAACTCCAAAACAGGGAGCACGAAACAGTTCAGGGTTTTGAGTGTGAAGGTGCATTCCAACAGTTGGAGTCACAGCTGCTTCTGTCCCTGGGAAGAGAAAGGTAGAGGCATAATCTTTCTAGTCAGCATAAAACAGAAGCACATGAGCTTCCTAATAAAATCTGGCATTTCTTGGATCACTGGAGCAACAGAAAATTATTTGTACCCTTGAGAAAAAATTTACAATCATCTCACTCTCTGCTGTGATATTTTAGTCATTATAGCAAGAAAATTTGCTCTCATGCACCGATTAGGCCATCATTGACTAAGCCATCAAGAAGCGTTTACAATTTAACAGCTGAAACTAGAAGAAATATCCTTGTTGGTAGATCAGAAGACAAGATTCCTGTAAACACTAATGGCATTTTAGCTAATGCTCCCATCATGAGATATGCAATCTCACTAGAAACATTAAAGTATTACATCTGAATGTCATTCTTTCATGTGTATGTTCCGTAAACTGCAACTAATGCAATTAATTAATTTCAACATTTGTCGATGATGCATTAAGTTGTGAGAAGTTTGTAGCTAAAATATATACTTACAATAAGCAAAAAGCATTCTTAAATTTTAAATTTTGAAATTAAAGGTCTTGACTTAGATTATGCACACGACAAACTATCCAATATAAAAGACATGCATTTTCTTCCTTAAACTGATCACCTTGAGAGATTATGCACTTATTCCAATGGTTTTTGGGAAATCTTTTATTAGTATTGGCCTGAAAGACTGCTTTAGAGTCACACAGGAAATCAATAGGAATACTTTATATTCATTTATCTATATTGTTTTCCTTTTTTTCACAAGGTCTTTACCTTTCTGGGAATAATTTGACTGCTTCTTCCCATATCAATAACATAACATAAATTCATGACAGCCATAAATTCACCTTTAAAGAAAAAATTACACACTTAAACTACCCCTTGACTGTTTTTGTGTATTAAAATGAATTGTAACACTATCATGTCCATCCATTTTCATATTGTCTTTGGCTGCTTTTTCTACTATAATTGCAGAAATTAGTAGTCCCCATAGAGATCATATGCTTGCAAAGCCAAACATATTTCTTGTGTGACTTTAATACAAAAAGTTTGATGACCCCTTCCTTAAAGGATTAAGATTCTATACCATCAAGGAGATTTCAAAGAACAAGCCACAATTATTAAAATGACTCCAAGTAGTTACATAAAAGGCAATAGCTGTATCAGTGGAATCCATATGTAAATTATTCAAAATTATTGCTTTGGAGTGCATTTTATTTATTTAGAATCATGAATTTCCATATATTTATATTGCTTTATTTTGTATCTCACTGGTTCACAGGACAAAGTATAATAATTTAAATATTAATGTAATATGTAAAGAGTGGAGCCATATGTAGAATATAAATCTCACCTCCTGGTTCAACACTTTCCTTAAGGAGTTAATTCATTTAATTGAATAACCTAATGCTAACTTATTACATGTTTTTACACCTCAGCTTACTCTTCTGCAATATCTGTAAAAGCAAGGCTAAATGAATGTAACGTGCTTAAAACAAAGCCTCACATGCCTTAAAGTTGACTGTCACTATTATCAGTAGTGATATTAGCATTTTGTTGTTGTTCTTGTTTAGTCACTTAGTCGTGTCCAACTCTTTGTGGACCCCAAGGACTGTAGCACACCAGGCCTCCCTGTCCATCACGAGCTCCAGGAATTGGCTCAAACTCATTGAGTCAGTGATGCCATCCAACTATCTAATCCTCTGTGGCCCCCTTCTCTTCCTGCCCTCAATCTTGTCCAGCATCAGAGTCTTTTCCAATGAGTTGGCTCTTCTCATCAAGTGATCAAAGTATCATCATTAGCATTATTATACATTAAGAACTGTACTATGCTAGGAGTATGCATGCATTTTCCTTTATTGACAGTAATATTTCCCAAACTTTCTTATTTTAATGTTTAAATAATGATTTAATCATTATTCTTATTAAGGTTAATGGCACAGAGATTACTGAATGAAAACTTCCTTATTAAAAACAAAACTTTCTTGTAGTTAGAGCCTTGAATATTTAGGAAGTTTAGAATGATGTAGGCTAGTCCAAATGTCTTAGTAAAAAGAGTTAACACTGGCAAAGTGGACTTGCCTCAGTATTTCCCTCCTTTGTGGATACAATTAGTAAGCACTGCCCATTTTCCAGATGAACTGCTTCCAGCAAATCCAATACAGAGTCAGAGGTAACTTGGCTATCTTTGTATCTGCAGTGGTTGACCAGGATTATTCAAAATAAATATTAGCTTGAATTTATATCCACCAGGGTCATTATTAGTGTCATGCTCCAGGCAGCAAGATATCGACACTTGCTCTTTATGTTAGAACAGCTTTATATTTATTTCCTTACTACAGATTTGCCCATTGCTCTTAAACTTATGAAAACCATAGGGTATTCATATGATAAACAGGATTAAGCTCAGAGAGCTTTGGTAAAATTGAACACATGTCACTTCTCAATTTTTTTTTTCAAAGCATGTTTACATACAATATCATGTGATTGGGAGGGAAACAGGCATTATTTTTACCTTTTGACAAATTAGGAACCTGAGAGAGCTCAGTTAAAAATGCTTACAAAAATTCTATGATTTTGACAGCTGTTGGTGAAGATAACAGTTTGTTGTTTGATTTTGTAAAACCAATACACTCACTGCTAATTTTTTATACCTGGAGTCCAGATTCCCCGAGTCATTAAGAGTCACTCTAATGGACTTGGTTCATTTGAAAATGCCTTTCTTATTCTTTCTGTTCTGTATCCTTTTTATATCATTCTGTTCTCTCACTTGGGGGTGACTAAGATTGCCTGAATTTGAATCACCATTCTACCATCCACTCTGTCCCTAATCTCTAAATGCCTTTGTTCCCTCATTTTCAGTGCTCAGAATGACAGTGAACTGTTAATGGAGCTGTAAGGAAGAATAAAGGAGATGAGAGATGTCAAGGAGTAGCCCAGAACGTGACACATGGTAAGTGCTCAGTATGAATCATTACTATCATCACGCCCATCCATGAAAGCTTGTGAAAGACTCTCATTCCTTTCCCACAATGAGTCCCAGAATATTTACATGTAGAACACAAGGCATAGGAAAATGACATTTCAAAAAGCATTCCTAAATAAGATAGGATTCTGGGGGAGGGGAGGAGAGAGGAGAATAGAGCATGTAAGGATCAGCTTCTTGCCTGACTGCCCAGTCCCTTCTCCCCTTCCCAAATTGGAGCATTCACATTTAATCATTGCTGGAAGACTAGTATTTCTATTTGCCTTGAAATAAGAAAAAGGTAAGATTATTTCTGAAATTGCAGAAGAAATGGAACCAGGGAGACTGGATAGTGGAAATGCAGCGTTAATCAGGAGATCAGCCCGAGGAGGAGCCAAGTCAGGATGAGTGTCAGGAGAGGTGACTCTGCTTCTCCTCTAGCTCTTTTTTCTTCCTTTCCCCCTCCACTTCCTTGACTCTATTCGGGTCCTCCTCCTCCTCTTTCTCTAGCAATACCTTCTCTTCCTCCTTACCCTCTACTGGAGTATCAGAGGAATTAATTCTTTTATTGGTGCACAAAGAGCTTCATCATAACATGTTACGACATGGAAACATTAGACCTTTTCAGAGGGGAAGGAAAACAAATCTGAGCCCTGAGTCAACATAGAATTGTGAAAAGGCATGATTATTGGTTTAGAAGATTCTCTTAAGGCCTTGGTGTTTGGCTGAGATTCCTAAGGACTTTTCCAGACAGAAGTCTCATCACTGTGATGGGCCGAATTGGTAAGGCCTTCCTTAAACATATTTTACAAGGATTCCTGAGCCAAGTATTTTCCTTCCTCCTTTTAATATTTCTAATCAAGATAATTGACAACCAGAGTCATGTAATATTGTCAGAAATTGCCAGCGAGAAATTTCCTATTTTATATATTTCAACATCAGTAAAGTTCACTCCACTCCAGCCTCTGAGAGTCTGTTAAAATTCTCTTCTTTGCTCTTCTCATTTGAGGGCAGATTTCATGGAATCTTGAACATCAAACCTCTGACCCTCAGGTCAGAAGAGCATAGCTATTTCAACTAATACATTCAGAAGAATATGGTAATAACATGAAATAAATTTTGAAGAAATAAAATGAAAGTCTTAGAGGAACCCAGGGCATATATATAAAATCTCGTCTCATCATTGAAATGCTTTAAATGACTTATTTCCTACATTCTATATTCAGGAGGGAAGTCCTATCTGTCCCCTTTTGATCAAGGGATAGCAGGGAGTCCAGGAACCTTATTTCATATTCTAATATGTCACCAGTAGTTTGCAAACTAGTTCTCATTTTCCTCTCCTGCTTCTGAAAAGTGGCTACAGGGAAGACTCAGAAGTACAAACTCATAACCTGCAGTGTAGATGGGAAAACCCAGCAGTAGTGGACTTAGCTCCAACCTGGGAGCACAAAGTTTTGTGGGACTGTGGAAGCAGGCTGTGGTTTGGCCCCTACTTCCCTCTCAGCAATAAAAAAAAATCCTTTAGTATTTCCCTCACTTCTCTTTTGGAGAGTACCCCCTTTTAAGGAAATATTAGATAGGGAGGATATTTGTCTGGAGAAGTGAGAGTATAATAAGAATTCAGTGGAGAAAGGAAATTTGGTGTGGGTCTGGGTGTCAGATTGCCTTACAACATTAGCTCGCTGGAGTTTAATTCCAGAAATTACTAGTTAAGAAGAGGTGACTTGGGGCTTCCGTGGTGGCTCAGGGGTAAAGAAGCCGCCTGCAATGCAGAAGATGCGGGTTTGATCCCTAGGTTGGAAGGTCCCCTGGAGAAGGAAATGGCAACCTGCTCCAGTGTTCTTGTCTGGAAAATCCCATGGACAGAGGAGACTGGCGGGCTACAGTCCATGGAGATGCAAGAGTCAGACATGACTTAGAGATTAAACCAATCGACCAATGACTAGAGATTGCAGAGAATACCACTTCTTGAACTGTTTGTGTTTTGTTTTGGAGAGGCAAAATAAAAATGGCAAGAAGCATAAGTCTGGGAGCCACATCCCCATCAAAGACGATGTGAATGGAGATTCTCTACCTATATAGCCACCTTGAACATCCATAGGACAGGATGGGAGACAGCAGTGGATGGGAAAATCACCATAGGTGAGGATAGAAATAAACCAAAAGAGGCAACTGAACGTGTTCTCTATAATGGAAGTCAACAGAAGTGAACTTTGTAATGCCATTGAAGGTGAAAAAGAGTTTAAATGTTCTTGCAAAAAACAAGAGTCAAAGCTACACCCCAGGGATTAAGAAGGAAAAGATAGAATGAGGAAGAGAATGAAGAAGGAAATGAGAGTTCTGGACAGCGAAACCCACCACTGAGGAATCACCCATTGGAAATATCTGGTGGTTCAAGATATAAGGCTGTGGTTAGTGTCCAGGAATGAGGTGACAAGCCGTCTGTGTGTGTGTGTGTGTGTGTGTGTGTGAGTGTACTGATTCTCAGTCGTGTCTGATCCTTTGCCATGTGTGCCCTACGTAACTTTTTATTGCTCATTATCCTCAATCCTGGAAAATCTGGAGTATATTAGTTGACCTGCAACAGAGATTTATGGGGTATATTTATGCAGCAGAGTGAGAAAAGTAGATAACATCCTCTAAAGGAAGTAATAGCCACTTTTCTGAGTTGGTATTTTAAGAATTAGAGATAGTATCTGTGAAACCCCTGACCTAGTGCCTAGTACTTTGTCGGTGTAAATTAAATTGTGAAGCGTTATTGCAGTCTTGACTCCTTTTTCTCACATTCATACCTGTCAGGGAAGTTCAGAAAATTCAAAAGCATGTATGTAAACCATCATCCAGGAAATATAAAAATATTAGATAAATTGGGATTTAACTGTGGCACATAAACTGCCTGAAAAGTTGTAACAGTATAACTGGGTAGCTTATTTACCAAAAATTAAAACAGATTTTGTTTTGTTTTGTTTTAACGCTTCAGAGTGAGAGAATGGCTAAGAAGACCAGTGCAGGTTCTCCTCTGTAGTAGCTCAAGTTAAGGTGGAAGAAACATAGTTGTGTTTATTTATTGAATACCTCTTGTTAGATAAAGAAAAATAGACCAATGTGACCATGTTGATCCCTTTGACTAACATATTTTGCTTGAAGGTCAGTGACCCTATTTCTCTATACACTCAGTGGAAAGTGCTGCTGATTTTAGAAGAAAAAGCTATTTTCATTGGAGACCTTAATTATCCTTTCCCAAATAATCATTTTTCAAGTTAACAATGTGTTTCCCTATTAAATAATAACTTTAAAAAGAAGTCAACAGTGAATCCAATCACTAAATCTTAATACTGAGTTTTGAGATTAAAACACTTTAGTTTATTTTTACCCCACTTTCTATTTAGCTGTGAGTTTTTCCAGGACATCTCCCACTCTCTCTGTTGAAAATCTTATGCTGACCCAAGTGTTGAAGGGCAGCTGTTAGTTTCTACCAAGCACTCTTGAGGCAACTGTAATATACAATGCAGTGCTTTAGAAAGAAAATCTCATAACAGACAATCTCTGAATGAGGACAATGCTTAATGCGAAGATATAAACTGTCAATTGTCACCTCTGAGAAATCACAAAACTGTCATTTTTCATTAAAACTGTCATTTAAAGCTGAGGCTGGAAATTACAAATAACTCAAGACCACAGTTTTCTCCATTTCTTACCTCTTAATGCACACTAAAAAATAATAGAAAGGACAGGGTTTGGGAGTGGATGTGGGGAGCAGGAAGGATCAGGAGACTGCCAACTGTGTCTGGAGAGAAAGGGCATGAGTACTGACACTCACTCACACAATCCAAAGTATTTCAGGCTCTGCACTGGAAGCAGACAATTTGAAAAGCATTATTCGATATTATTGCTGGTAAGTGAGGCATGGCAAGCTTCGTAAATGAACACAAGGTGACAGATGGACATCAAAAGCCCAGAGATACTCTTCTATCCCTTAAACTCTGCTTTCACTTGGAGTGGCCAGTCCTGTGTACCTTTTCTCTTCTGCTTGTTGACTTAATGTTTAGGTTTAGGTTCTGTTCCCATACTCAACTCTGAGTCACTTCCCCAGGAAACAATTTTTCTTTTTTTTTTTTTTGGAGTCTTCTGAAGTTTTCTCATTTAAACTCTCTCCCCAGTGCATGCCTTTGAGTCCTCAGTAAACTATATTTGTTCTATGTTTACAAATTTGTTTTTCATAGATAAACTTTTCAACTCACACAAAACTATAAGATTTCCAAAGAGGACATCTAGAAGTGTGTAAACATCTTACCGCAAACGGAGTCCAAATCTCCAACAGCAAAAACAGCCATGGTGCGTCTTCGGGGACCATTTTTGAGTCTCCTCAGGCAGCACTGGAAGCAGAAGATCACTGTTCCACAGAGAAGAGCCACCAGGAAAATCAGCAGCAAGAACCTGACACCAGAGAAAGCAGGGGAAGAGTGAGATGGAACATGCCTCAAAGTTAAGAGCTCCTGCTACTTCCTGGAAAGGTGCAAAAACTCAGCAAGCCCAGCTGTAAGGAATCTGTGAGACCAAATTCCTTAAACAAACCCCCATCATCTCTCATACATTTTCACTTACTCTAGAATCTTCTCTGAGCTCAGAGTGAGGCAGTCTTGCCAGGCAATCTTACTTGTTTCCTCATTAGAAGTTGGAGATTTGTTCAAAGAAGCAGCATTTTAATTCCTTACATTCATCCATTATTGCTTCCATTCAGTTATCCAGTCATTCATTCAACTAGTGTGTGTGTAGGTATGTATGTGTGTGTGTGTGTGTGTGTGTGTGTGCACTTGCTCAGTCAGGTCTGACTCTTTGTGACCCCATGGTCTATAACCCAACAGGCTCCTCTGTTCATTGAATTTCCCAGGTAAGAATACGAGAGTGAGTTGTCATTTCCTACTCCAGGAGATCTTCTCAACCCAGGGATGAAACCCACGTCTCTTGTGTCTCCTGCATTGGCAGGCAGATTCTTTACCACTGCACCATCTTCTAGAATGCAAATGACCAAATAGATTTTAGATGTTGGAGGTGGGGATTCAAAGGTTGACAAGATAGGGTTTCTGTCTTTGAGGAACTAACCACTAACTGCAATGTTTAGTTTGAAAAATACAGAAGCCAAGATTTAGAAATGTATAACAACTTTTTTTTGGTCTTATCCTGAAAGTTTAAGGCAAGAACTAAAATCGGTGGATGAGTCGATTTGAAAGATTTCAGGAGAAAGATTTCACCTTTAAAAATATCCAACTTGGGAGTAAACTATCATTCTTAAAAATAGTCAGTTCCCTGTCACAGGAAGTGTTTAAGTAAACACTGAAAAATGACCTGAAGCTGATGTTTCTATGTATGTTAATCCACATGATCCCTAAAGTTTTCTTAAGCTGTGTGATTTCATATGCTATCTCAATTACTTAGGAAAAGGAGTATGTATATACCACCAAAGATTTTATAGCACAAATTGAAGATGTCCTTACCAGATATACCAGCCATTTGTGTAATGATCTTTATAGTTTATGCACCTGGTGATAAAGGAAGAGCAGTCAGTGCTGGATCTCTAGATTGACAAAGCTTATTCTGGACTACAGTATTTTTTCTGACCACACCTGTTTCTCCCACAATTACCTGCTCACGGTACCCCACAGCATAATTAAACAAATATTTACTGTATGTCCACTTCATTTAAGGCACTGAGAATACAGCTAATTGTGAATCTGTCAGACACATAGACAGATAATTGCACTGTAATAGGGTTGATTCTAGAATTTTGAATACTGTTGTGCATTGAGGTGGTAGTAACTACTTTCCAGAACTAACATATCATCAGTTCAGTTCAGTTCAGTTGCTCAGTCATGTCTGACTCTTTGCAACCCCATGAATTGCAGCACGCCAGGCCTCCCTGTCCATCACCAACTCCGTGAGTTTACCGAAACTCATGTCCATCGAGTCGCTGATGCCATCCAACCATCTCATCCTCTGTTGTCCCCTTCTCCTCCTGCCCTCAATCTTTCCCAGCATCAGGGTCTTTTCCAATGAGTCAGCATGTCATAGGTATTAAGTATTAGGTAGATAACTGCTCCAGTATTCTGTTTATTCAGAGACTTAGAATTCTTCAGAATGCAAATTCTCCAGGGAAGGTTCATGATCTCTATTAACCTTTAATATCTTGGTAAGGAATAGAAGGCCTACAACCTGGTTGAAAGTGAAAGTCGCTCATTCATATACCACTCTTTGCAACCCCATGGACTATACAGTCCATGGAATTCTCCAGGCTGGAACACTGGAGATCCCCTTTTCCTTCTTCAGGGGATCTTCCCAACCCAGGGATTGAACCCAGGTGTCCCACATTGCTGTCGAATTCTTTACCAGCTGAGCCACAAGGAAAGCCCAAGAATACTGGAGTGGGTAGCCTATCTCTTCTCCAGTAGATCTTCTGGACCTACGAAGAGAACCGGTGACTCCTGCATTGCAAGCGGATTCTTTACCAACTGAGCTATGAGGGAAGCCCCATAAGTTGGTAGGATAAAGAAATTATAATAAAAGGAAAATGAGTGTCTGTGGTCACACATACCATTTACCAAGGAGTTAGAAGTTGATTTTCAGGATGGTCAAACTATTTGTGTATCTAGGCACAACTCAATCATTCTTGAATTAACATTTAAAAGGTGATACAAAGCCAAAGTCCATAGTGCAATTTTCAGGAGGTTTAACTCCCCAGGGATAGACATTTAAGTGCTATTCATTTTAGAGCCCCTTTCTATGTCAGACACATGTACTGAATGTACGTTTACTGATGGACCTTTTTCACGCGCTTGTGTAGACGATGCTGTTAAAGTATTCTGAGATTAAACAGTGGAAAACTGTTCATCACAGCCTGGTAACTTCTGAGATGACCTATACTTAATCATCTTTGTTAAAATAACACTCAATACTTCTCAACTTGAAAGCATTCATAAATGTCAGCTGATTTATTGCTCTCAGCATCTCTAAGGAGGCAGTGTGTCATGTTTACCATTATAGTATTCAGAAATGACTTTTAACACATGTGAAGTGTCAATTTAAAATTTTTATTGCAAATGTTTAAGACAAAAGTCAAACTTAAACAACAAGAATTTTTTGGGGGGGGCACCTAGAGGGTTTAGTCAAGTACGTAAGTTCAAATGACAGAGGAAAAAAATGGGAACTGAAGTGTGAGTTTAAAAAGCATCCTAAGATAAGAGATCAATCAAGGATTTTACAAATAATTAATGGCACATCCTTGTAAAGAAATATTATCCATTCATTAAAGAGAATATAGGTTATATTTACAATGAAAGCTTTGTGAAATAAAATAATGCAAAGGTCTCTGTTCTACTTTGTATATTTTCTTTTGCACAAATACACTGATTTCACTAAATAGGTATTATACAGTTAGTATGTATAGATATGGGGCTTCCCTGATGGCTTATATGATAAAGAATCCACCTGCAATTCAGGAGACTCCAGGTTGAATTCCTGGGTAGGAAAGATACCCTGGAAAAGGGAATGGCTACCCACTCCAGATTTCTTGTGTGGATAATTCCATGAACAGAGGAGCCTGGCAAGCTACAGTCCATGGGGTCATGTATACACCAAGTTACTAACAATGCCTGCTTCTTTTGAAGATGGTATTGTGAGGCACTTAATTTTTTTAACATTCTATATTCTTTGAATTTTTGTATTGTACATGCATCATTTTTGTAGCCATAAATTTTATAAATAGTATATTAAATATATATATATATAATTGAATGTAGTATCCCACTTTCAAAATGGATGTAGGAAAATTTTCTTGGTATCCTGATCCAATAATAGAGCACAAGATTCTTGGTTTTCAATCTTGAAATGTAAGCTTATAACCAGAGAGAATGGATTATTTCATCTTCCTCTATGTATAAATCTCTGCTTCTCTTCTTACATTTAAAAATAGATCATATGCTTATTGAAATGCCAATTCTAAATATTAACTACCTCATTTAATGTCTTAGTTCTAATATTTGAGCCAATTAATATTTTTTCAAGTGCTATCAATTATCCAAACTTATTTACTTTACTTCCTCTTTCTGACCCTGTGCATACATTTTTGAAGTTACTAATAGCAATAAAATGGTCAGAAAGCAGTTAGCTGGAGAAATGCAAAGTGATCATATAATTTCATAATTGCAAGCTCCTTTAGGATCATTTATTTCAACCTTAGGATTTTTTCACTGTGCATTGTGATTTTTCACTGTGGGAAAAAAAGTGGGAAGGTCACCAGCTGACCAAAGAACTTAAATTAGAATATAGGTCTTTTCACTCCCTCCCTACCATCATTTCCATGTCTTTCTCAAGTTTAATTTTTAAATAGAAATTTGTGAGTTCTTAAAAAATAAAATAGCATCTGAACAGTAGCAATATTTTAAATACTCAAATTTAGGTGCAAAATTTTCAGTGTAGGAAAAGTTACATTTTCTTAAACAAAGTTGTTACTCAGAGATTTATTTCAGTTCAGTTCAGTCGCTCAGTCGTGTCCAACTCTTTGTGACCCCATGAACCGCAGCATTCCTGGCATCCCTGTCCATCACCAATTCCCAGAGTCCACCCAAACCCATGTCCATTAAGTCAGTGATGCCATCCAACCATCTTATCCTCTGTCATCCCCTTCTCCTCCTGCCCTCAATCTTTCCCACCGTCAGGGTCTTTTCAAATGAGTCAACTCTTCGCATGCGGTGGCCAAAGTATTGGAGTTTCAGCTTTGGCATCAGTCCTTCAAATGAACACCCAGGACTGATCTCCTTTAGGATGGACTGGTTGTATCTCCTTGCAAGGAGATTTATTTATGCTTAGTCAAATTCAGATGAGAATGTCAAAAAGAAAAAAAAAATGCATGAGAAGTTAGAGCAGATTATAATGTTTAAGGAAGACACTTTCAATAACCAGAACCTTCTAGAAGTAGGTGTCACCATATACAAAAGTAAACTCAAAGAGATAAAACACCCAAATGTGAGACTGGACTCTATAAAACTCCTAGGGAGAAACATCGGCAGAATCTTCTCTGACATAAATCACAGCAATATCTTTTTTGATCCACCTCCAGAATAATAGAAATAAAAACAAAAATAAACAAATGAGAACTACTTAAACTCAAAAGGCTTGCACAGCAAAGGAAACAATAAACAAAGCAAAAAAAGACAGCCCGCATATTGGGAGAAAATATTTTAGAATGATGTGACAGAAAATGGATTAATATCCGAAATGTACAAACAGTTCATGATGCTTAACGACATCAAAACATCCCAATAAACAAATGGGCAGAAGACCTAAACAGACATTTCTCCAAACAAGACATACAGATGGCCAAGAGGCACATGGAAAGATGTTCAACATTCATGTTATTAGAGAAATGCAAATCAAAACTACAATATCATCTCATACCAGCCAGGATGGTCATCATCAAAAAGTCCACAAACAATAAATGCTAGAGAGGGCGTAGAGAGAAGTCAACCCTTCTACACTGTTTGTGGAAATGTAAATTGGTACAGCCATTATGGAGAACAGTAGGGAGGTTCCTTAAAAAGCTAAAAATAGAGCTACTGTATGACACTGCAATCCCACTCCTTGGCATATATCCAGAGAAAAACATGATCCAAAAGGATATATGTACCCCAATGCTCATTGAAGAACTGTTTACAATAGCCAAGACATGGAATCAACCTAAGTATCCATCAAGAGACAAATGGTTTTAGAAGACGCAATTTATATATATAATGGAATATTATTCAGCCATAAAAAAGAATGAAACAATGCCATTTGCACAACATGGATGGACTTAGAGACTGTCATACTGAGTGAAGTAAGTCAGACAGAGAAGGAGAAATATTGAATGACATCCTTTAAACACAGAATCTGAAAAGAAATGGTATTAATGAACTTACTTACAAGAGAGACATAAAGATTTACAGAATGAACTTATGGTTGCCAGAGGGAAAGATGAGAGAAAGGGATAGTTTTAGAGTTTGGGACAGACATGTAAACTCTGTTGTATTTAAAATGCATTACCAACAAGGACCTACTGTATAGCACATGGAACTCTGCTCAATGCTATGTGTCAGCCTGGATGGAAAGGAAGCTTGGGGGAGAATGGATACATGTATATGTACAGCTGAGTCCCTTTGCTGTTCACCTGAAACTATCACAATACTGTAAGTCAGCTATACCCCCAATACAAAATAAAAAGTTTAAAAAAGAAGTAGGGGTCAGAGGAGATACTTTCTGTCCCTTTCAGAACCTCTAGTGTCCTACTGTGATGTGTGGAGAGGATTCCTGAGCTGTAAGGACAAAAATTATCTCCTTTGGCACCTACTTCTCTTTTAAAATACTTCTTATTTGGGGATATAGCCAATCTTAATTTTCTTATCAGTGCTGAGAATCTGTGGACCTAAGATTAATTACAAATTCATTAATTTGATAAATAGACGAAAAGCTCAGAGTTGTTTCATTGGCTCCTCTGCTAGAATTATCCATAATTTCCTATGCTAGGCATTTTTCTAAACCAACAGTTATATAATTTCATGTGAATTAACTCACTTTCAAACTTAAAATTATACAAAGTAGTATCACAGTATTGTAATTTTCACTTTACAATTGAGACAATTCAATCACAAAGAGGTAAAGTAACTTGTCCATGATAACCCAGTTAGAAGGGCCAGAGGCAGGCATTAAGCCCAAATGGTCTTGCTCTGGAGCCCATGTCTCTCTTACTACCATGCAGCACTGCAACTGGGAATACTAAAAGTCAGTTCTAGCCTCATATTGCTGTGTGGTATACTGCCTGAGTGCATTCAATATCCCATGTTACAAAATGTTTCAAGAAAATATTAAAAATAGAAAAAAAAAGTGAGACCTCAGATAGTATCAGACAAAAAGAATAAGCCATGAGTGAGATCACTTTGTAAACTGAATGTAGTAAATCCCATATATAAAATTAGAACTCAGCTTCAGATCTGGTTTAAACTTTCTAGCAGTTAACAGGATAAAATAGAGAATTGGTAATGTAGCATTCTCTAAAATTAATAAAAACAGGCAACATTATTCACTACACACACAACTATTTCTGATATAGTCATTCCCTTCTCCAGGGGATCTTCCCAATCCAGGGATCAAACCTGGGTCTCGTGCATTTCAGGCAGATTCTTTACCATCTGAGCCACCAGGGAAGCCCCAGAGAAATGAGAGACAAATTCAAACTATGGGGCTTCATAAATAGACTGTGTTTAACAACAAGAGCCTTGACGTACTCCTTTTCCTATTTGGAACCAGTCTGCTGTTCCATGTCCAGTTCTAACTGTTGCTTCCTGACCTGCATATAGGTTTCTCAAGAGGCAGGTCCTGTGGTCTGGTATCCCCATCTCTTTCAGAATTTTCCACAGTTTATTGTGATCCACACAGTCAAAGGCTTTGGCATAGTCAATAAAGTAGAAATAGATGTTTTTCTGGAACTCTCTTGCTTTTTCCATGATCCAGTGGATGTTGGCAATTTGATCTCTGGTTCCTCTGCCTTTTCTAAAACCAGTTTGAACATCTGGAAGTTCACGGTTCACATATTGCTGAAGCCTGGCTTGGAGAATTTTGAGCATTACTTTGCTAGTGTGTGAGATGAGTGCAATTGTGTGGTAGTTTGAGCATTCTTTGGCATTGCCTTTCTTTGGGATTGGAATGAAAATGGATCTTTTCCAGTCCTGTGGCCACTGCTGAGTTTTCCAAATTTGCTGGCATATTGAGTGCAGCACTTTCACAGCATCATCTTTCATGATTTGAAAGAGCTCAACAGGAATTCCATCAGCTCCACTAGCTTTGTTCATAGTGATGCTTTCTAAGGCCCACTTGACTTCACCTTCCAGGATGTCTGGCTCTAGGTGAGTGATCACACCATCGTGATTATCTTGGTCATGAAGATCATTTTTGTACAGTTCTTCTGTGTATCCCTGCCACCTCTTCTTAATATCTTCTGCTTCTGTTAGGTCCATACAATTTCTGTCCTTTATGGATCCCATCTTTGCATGAAATGTTCCCTTGGTATCTCTAATTTTCTTGAAGAGATCTCTAGTCTTTCCCATTCTGTTGTTTTCCTCTATTTCTTTGCTGGGCTGTAAGAAGCACAAGCTGGAATCAAGATTGCTGGGAAAAATATCAATAACCTCAGATATGCAGATGACACCACCCTTATAGCAGAAAGTGAACAGGAACTAAAAAGCCTCTTGATGAAAGTGAAAGAGGAGAGTGAAAAAGTTGGCTTAAAGTTCAACATACAGAAAACGATCATGGCATCTGGTCCCATCACTTCATGGCAAATAGATGGGGAAACAGTGGAAACAGTGTCAGACTTTATTTTTCTGGGCTCCAAAATCACTGCAGATGGTGACTGCAGCCATGAAATTAAAAGACACTTACTCCTTGGAAGAAAAGTTATGACCAACCTAGAGAGCATATTCAAAAGCAGAGACATTACTTTGCCAACAAAGGTCCGTCTAGTCAAGGCTATGGTTTTTCCTGTGGTCATGTATGGATGTGAGAGTTGGACTGTGAAGAAAGCTGAGCACTGAAGAACTGTTGTTTTTGAACTGTGGTGTTGGAGAAGACTCTTGAGAGTCCCTTGGACTGCAAGGAGATCCAACCAGTCCATTCTGAAGATCAGCCCTGGGTGTTCTTTGGAAGGAATGATTCTAAAGCTTAAACTCCAGTACTTTGGCCACCTCATGTGAAGAGTTGACTCATTGGAAAAGACTGATGCTGGGAGGGATTGGGGGCAGGAGGAGAAGGAGAGGACAGAGGATGAAATGGCTGGATGGCATCACCAACTCGAGGGACGTGAGTTTGCGTGAATTCCGGGAGATGGTGATGGACAGGGAGGCCTGGAGTGCTGCAATTCATGGGGTCACAAAGAGTCAGACACAACTGAGCAAGTGAACTGAACTGAACTGAAGAACAAGAGCAATGTTTTTCATAGTACTCTTAGTTAGAATGTAAATGCAATAACAAATTTCTTGGGTCCTTTTTGTAAAGATCATCCTTAACAAAAAGCTAGAATCAAATTTAGCTACAATAATTTGGGGGAGTGATGGGTGCCTAATCATATCACTCAGAGACTAGTGACCTGACCTAATTAATTTCGAGTTGGTAAATTGTATAGTCACCAAAAGGATGGATGGATTGTGCATCCCTCAGGTATGTCACCAGGTGTGTAATTTTATCTACATACTGGATACATAGTGCAGTTTATGGTGAAAATCCCAGGCTCAGGAGTCATTTGTGAGCCCAGATCAAAGCTCTGCCTTTTACTTGCTTACTCTTGAGCAAAATACTTAACTTCCCCAAGCTCAGTAATATGGCAGACTATCCTCAGCAATGTATTCATGCAATTAATTTACAGAATGCTTATGGTTTTAGTTATGTTTCATAAAATATCCATTTTTGCATGCACATGCACATCAATATGTTGGTTATTTCTGGGAAAAGGAAAGATTAAAGGTATAATTATGCAAAGGGCCTCTGTCATGTTTTATTCCATATATTAAATTACTTACAATATCTAAATTATATACAAAAGCTTAGCAATGTGCTGTTTCTACTAAAACGCTATTATAAAAATAAATTGAGTAGGTTTGATCAGAAAAAAATTTGTCTTGTGTTTGAAAAACAATTTAAATAGAACTAATACTAGATTTCCACAAACACCTTCTTGTGGTGACAAAAGATTTGAGATACTGTGTCTATTTTCAATACATTCAATGTGTTTACTTACCTTCTACCAGCTCCCTACAAAATCAACCACTTTCTTACCTTCTCTGTCTTTATTTTCTGCTAATTTTCATTATATCTGAAGCGGGTATTTTTGTTTGTTTGTTTTTATTCAAAAGTAGTGGTATTAAACAATGGGTGTATGCTCAGTAGTGTCCGACTCTTTGCGACCCCATGGACTGTAGTCCACCAAGCTCCTCTGTTCATAGAATCTTCCAGACAAGAATACTGGAGGGGGTTGCCATGCCCTCCTCCCAAGAATCTTCCCTACCCAGAGATTGAATGTACATCTCCTGCATTGGCAGGCAGATTCTTTACCACTGCGCCACTAGGGAAGCCACTAAATAATGACAAATATATTAATAACAGACATGCAAATACAAAATGATGTAGCCAAAAGTTTTGTACTTAAGTACCAGTTTAAGTCCAGTAGTTAATTTGTTACTATCTCTCTTTGGGTCTCAATTCTTCACCTGAAAAAAAGGCTAGTAGCCTAAGTGATTCTAAAGTTAGCATATTAAGTTCTCCAATACCATATTCTCCTGTCATGTTGATGACGGAGTTAGATTCAACACTTATGATTTTTCCAATTAAGAATTTCTTTATTCTAATGAGAATTCCCTTGCTTCTCAGTGGTTAGGACTCCATATGTCCACTTCTGGGGGCCTATGTTCAATCCCTGGTTAGGGAACTAAGATCCTGCAAGCTGTGCAACATCATCAAAAAACAAACAAACAAACAGTTTCATTATTCTAGTACTCTGGGTCAAAAGCAGAAGATGAAAGGGCAAGATGAAACAGTCACCAGGTCCAAAATTAAACAAACCAATAGTCAAAAGTCCATTATGTCACCAACCCCAGAAGACAGAGGGAAAAGCAAGTTCAATATCAGTGCAAAGAAACAGCAGTGGAGAAACATGCAGTAACTGTAAGATAGGCACATACTTAACCAGCAGATTATCAATAATGGGATGATCCACCAAGAACAGGTGAAGGATTCCAGGGCCAAGGAAAACATCCCACCCAGCATGGCCTCTTAATCTGGAGACAGGGCCCGAAGACCCCAGCCTGGAGGGTAACAATGATAATTAAAACAGCTAGTTGGCAGTGAGGACTGCTCCCAGAAGACAGCACTTGGCAGAAGTGATTTCTGACACTTGCACCAGTCTCAGTATGTTATAGTTATCATTAATCAGCAGCAGCTTTATTAATGACACCTTCTCCCCGTTTCCAGAATAGAATTCTGAGAAGCATTAAGCCTATAGCACAAAAAAATTAGAAAATTGAGTCAATTATTTACATAACTTATATCAAAACACTTTGAAATATAATTTAGGTTAGATCATTGTTTGCTTATAGTTGAAACCAAATTAGCCAGAAAACTGTCTCCCGTCATCTCTGTGTCTTAACGCATGTGGATGCAGTCATAGAGGAAGACATGAACTTAAAGGACATCTAAAACCTCCAGGATGGAGAACACAATGAGCAAAAATACCTTGAAACCAACGAGGCCCCTTATTTTTATTTAACAAAGCTGACCACAATGAAAGTGCATCTTTTCTGCTTTTAGAAAAACCGAGCCATTTGCATTTAAAAGTAACGTATTTTTTTTCCTCTAGTAATTGTAATGATCATTTGAAACTCATTTTGTGCTTCTCAAATGACTTGAGACATTTTCAGTCTTCAGATTTTGAAAATGCTGAATAAAACCGTGGAGCTTTTTGTTATTTACTTACATTTCATTTTCTTCACATGGTGTGTCCGATAGCACCAACTGAAACACATGTTTAGAACAATAAAATCCAAACATTTCATCAGTCTAATCCTTTAATACAAACAGTGCCTAGAGACAATGGGGGTTTATATCATTTCGTTTTTTTTTTTTTTTTTTTTTTTAATTAAAATCTCCGTAGCAGAATCTATTGGTGCACAGAATTTTAATTGAAAAAAATCTCTGGGTAGATACTTCAGCTCAGCAATGACAGGAGATATATATTGTGAGCCAGATTCTTATCCTACACACCATCAGAGGTGGGTATGAAAACACTGTTTTGTCTATAGGCAGATTTTGGTTTCTCTAAGGAGCTTTTGTGCACCTTGTACTTCTGCTTTGTTTTCAAATTTTAGCTAAAGGAAGGAGCGTCATTACTTGTAAATATTATTTTCACATGAAGGAATCAAGTTCCCCACATGAAAACTGGAGTGACGTCCATCCCATTAGCGATAGTGGATGTTAAAAATATGCAGGAAGGAGTGATTTTTAACTGCTCTAAGGCTAAGGTCCACCTAAGCTCCATTGACATTCTTGTTGAGATTTACATTTCTCTGTTTATCAAAGAAGAAGGAAAAGCTAATAACCTTGATTGCTTTGCTTTGAAAGACTCAAACCATAAGTATTCTAACACAAGTGTCTTAGTCCTCTGTGTTGAGTCTTCTAGGTTACAACACACATCACAGAGGAACGAAAGTACTACTATCTGAAGGATTTGTTTGTGTATTTGTTATTCTACTGAACTGAGACCCTTTTCAAGTATAACGAGAAAAATCATTTAAAGTCATTCATAGGCAGCCCCTTAATGAGGTCAGTGAAGCTTCTATTTTCCTGAACCATAATACACAAATATCAATACAAGTAAGGAGTTAGAAATTTTAAAATCCTAGATGGGAATTTCATGTGAGATATAATTTTTTTTCCCCTTAATCCTGAGCTCATCTTCTTTAGCACCTCATATTTACTCCACCAAGCTTATCTGGGCAAAGAGATTTGTGGCGTTGCAGATGGAGCCATGAATTGGCCATAAGAGAGCATGGTAATGAACAATTTATAAGCCCAGAAAATGACTTGTACTCTCTTTTGCTAGAATGCTGCAAATAGACTTGCATACTAACTGAGAGGAAAGTAAACATTCCTATTTTGTCCATAAAGAAAGTTTACGAGTAGATGAGGTGCTTTAGGATCTAGCTTAACAGATAAATGAAGACAGCCTTTCATTCTTAAGTCAATTCCTAGTCTTGTGTGCTGTATCTCAGCAAGACGTACACACTGTGACATTATTGCCCCCTCACTTCCAATGTTAGGCTTTGGACTCATCACGAAATAGGGAGTCTTAACATATTTCAGACCTAAATCTTTCAGATACATTGCATTCAAGTAACACTAGAGCAAAGGAATCAAAATAAACTCAAAGATGGTTCCATCTGCCTTTTTCAGCACTGAAAAGTCATTGAGCTTCGAGTATGGCTTCAGGCAACAGTAAACATGTCTTAAATTAATCCTACCATAGCATTTTATGTCAATAGCATTGCTGATTTTTTAAAATGTTATGGCATAGCAAAGCTAAACAAAGATTAAATTGCATCATATTATCTCAGTAGCAATCAAATTAAATAAAGAAGACATAGGAATAACGCCAGGTTTCTTTATCTTTAACCAGTAAATATAATTAGTCATATAATTCTGATAAGGCTTTCTTAAAGGAAATTTCTAAACATCAGAGGAGTTACCCAAATCACAAATCTATTACAAATCAGATCCTTAGAGTAGTAGCTTTGAAAATTATTTCCCCAAAAGACAGTTGGTTACCTGGAATAGTGGCAGACACAAGATTCCTGCTTTTGAGATCACTGAAGCGTCACTTAAAAGTCTGGATCTCAACATACTTAAAGGACAAGCAGCTCAAGATAGCAGTTTGTCATCTGCGTTTATCTCTGTCTTACTCAGAAGTTGTTAACTTTTCTACAAGTTATGCTTCCTGCCAGAGTAGTCATTAATGCTGGCTCTTTGTGACTGGTTAAGTACATGCCAGGGGCAGGAATTTGAGGTGCAAGTTCACAGGTACTGAGAGTTCAAGGAATTTCAGTTTAAGGTCAGAATCTTGATAATGTTTGTCAAGCCCTTAAAAGCCAGGGTTAGCCATGCTGACCTGTAAAACTAGCTGGCTGCAAAAATAACTTAAAACATTCAAGCACATGTTTTATTCCAGGGTACTTCTGGGTTTTTTGTTTGCTTGTTTTTCAGAACTCTTATTTGGAAAATTTATTTTGTTTTCCACCCTTTGTTGGCCTTCTTTGCTCTTTTCCTATACATTATTTTCAGGCCCAGGTCTAACCCAACCTTGGGCATAAAGCTTTCCTTGTGCATAATAGTTGCACCTTATTTTTAAACAGCATATTTCAGTATTTATTTAAATGAAACAACTCCAACCCAACCACGAACCAAAAAGTTTACAAAAATATCTAGGGAAGTTCTAAAAAAGAACAATAAAGTGGCACTAAACTACTATATGTTAAGGCATTATAAAAGTATAAATATGTACAAAAATTGGTACTGACACATGTAAACAATAAGATAGATATAACAGAATAGCAAAGCATTGATTGTTTAGTGGTAAAATTCTCACCTGTCATGCAGGAGACCAGGGTTTGATTTCTGCCAGTGCAAAGTACATAACTCCATTCTTTTGGGCTTCCCAAATAGCTCATTGGTAAAGAATCCACCTGCCAAAGCAGGAGACATGGCTTTAATCCTTGGGTCAGGAAGATCATCTAGAGCAGGAAATGGCAACCCATCCCAATATTCTTGCCTGGAAAATTCCATGGAGAGAGAAGCCTGGCAGACTACAGTCCATGAGGTCACAAAGAATCAGATACAAGAATTCAGAACAAGATGTTGCAGTGCAAGCCCCAGCATAGCTCATGAAATCTAGTTCTAATTATAATATATGGATTCATTTATGGTCACATACATAAAGAGAAGGCAATGGCACCCCACTCCAGTACTCTTGCCTGGAAAATCCCATGGACGGAGGAGCCTGGTAGGCTGCAGTCCATGGGGTCGCTAAGAGTCAGACACCACTGAGCGACTTCACTTTCACTTTTCACTTTCATGCATTGGAGAAGGAAATGGCAACCCACTCCAGTGTCCTTGCCCAGAGAATCCCAGGGACAGGGGAGCCTGGTGGGCTGCCATCTATGGGGTCGCACAGAGTCGGACACGACTGAAGTGACTTAGCATATAAAGAGCACTAGAAACAATTCGGCTGCTTTAGTTATCTAAACTACTACTCTGAATTGGCCATTAAGGTACATGGATTAGTTGAACTGCATCTGGACTGCTGAGCGTGCAAGCACAGAGTACGAAACAGAATACAGATTTCAGAAATAAATTATAATAAACACAAAGATTTATCTCAGCTGTCATTTCAAACCAGTGAGGAACAGATACTATTTAGCAAATGATGAAATACTGAGTGCTTAGGTGGAAAAAATGTTACAAATGACTTTTAAGATGCTAACCACATTCATAATTAGATAAATATAACTTACCATTATAGTCAGATCCCTAAGTTCAAAAAATTAATAATAAAGTGAGAAGAGGTAGATGTTGTGGTTCAGTCTCTCAGTCACGTCTGACTCTTTGCGACCCCACAGATTGCAGCATGCCTGGCTTCCCTGTCCTTCACCATCTCCCGGAGCTTGCTCAAACTCATGTCATTGAGTTGGTGATGCCATCCAACCATCTCGTCCACACTTGTCCCCTTCTCCTATTGCTTTCAATCTTTTTGAGCATACGTATCTTTTCTAATGAGTCAGCTCTTTGCATCAGGTGACCAAAGTATTGCAGTTGAAGCTTCAGCATCAATTCTTCCAATGAATATTCAGGGTTGATTTCCTTTAGGATGGACTGGTTTGATCTCCTTGCAGTCCAAGGGACTCTCAAGAGTCTTCTCCAACACCATAGTTCAAGAGCATCAATTTTTAGATGCTCAGCCTTCTTTATAGTCCAACTCTTACATCCATACATAACTACTGGAAAAACCATAGCTTTGACTAGATGGACCTTTGTCAGCAATGTAATGTCTCTGCTTTTTAATATGCTGTCTAGGTTTGTCATAGCTTTTCTTCCAAGAAGCAAGCATCTTTTAATTTCATGGCTGCAGTCACCATCTGCAGTGATTTTGGAGCCCAAGAAAATAAAGTCTGTCACTGTTTCCATTGTTTCTCCATCTACTTGCCATGTAATGATGGCACCAGATGCCCATTCAGAGAGGAAGATAAGGGAAGTCAAATCCTCTCTTATGTTGTTAGGAAAACTGCACAGCTTCTGTGGAAAATAATTAAATAGTATCTATTAACCTAAAAACTAAATATATCCTTTGACCAGGAATTTCCCTTTCAGCAAAGTACCCTATAGATACTACTTACACATGGCACACATCATTACATGCAATGATGTTCGCTGAAGTATTGTTGGAAATAGCAAAATATTGGAAATTGAATGTCCGTCAAAATGTGACTTTTTAGAAGAAAATGATTACATCTACATCAGAATACTATTCAGCTGTTTAAAAAGGTGGAACAAACCATACATTCTGATATAGGAAGGCTTCTAACAGGTTTTATTAAATAAAAAGAACCAGCTTAGAATAATGTGTACATCTGCTATCTTTTATGCAACAAATAAGGAAGTATAACTTATAATGTTTTCTCTATATATAAAATCTGGGTATATATGCTGATGCATGGATAGAATGTCTTTGCTTAAAACTATTAATGGTAATGGGGCTTCCTAGGTGGCGCTAGTGGTAAAGAACCCACCGGCCAATGCAAGAGACATAAGAGCTGTGAGTTCAATCCCTGAGTTGGGAAGATCCCCTGGAGAAGGAAATGGCAACCCACTCCAATATCCTTGCCGGGAGAATCCCACGTACAGAGGAGCCTGGCTGGCTACAGTCCATAGGGTCGCAAAGAGTCGAACATGACTGAAGCAACTTAGCAAAGCACACATTAATGGCAACATATCTGTAGAAGGGAAATGAGAGTCAGAGGAAACAAGAGTAGGAGGGAAATTTACTTTTTACTGGTAATTTCTTGTATGTTTGATTTTATTTTTAATTCTTTCATCTAAACATTTTATACACACATACATTTCAAAGGGCCAATTTTAAAGCCAATCATCTAGTATTCAGAACAAGTTGTTGTGATTCAAGCCCTGGGATAGTTCACAACAACCAATTCACATGATAATATATGGATTCATTTATGATCACATACATTTAGTGCACTAGAAATAAATTTGAGTGTGTTAGTTACGCAAACTACTGTTCTGAATTGGCTATTTAGGTACATGGATTAGTTGAGCTGCATCTGCATGGCTGAGCAGCCTGTGTGAGGGCCTCTGTTTAGTATGCAGCCACAGACACAGCCATGAATTTCAAAGCAGAGAAAGGGCTTGGTGCCAATGCCAATAAGAGATAAGTAAACCCAGCCTACAGTATTATTTGTCCAAAGACACCCTCCATTTTGAGTGTCTCTTAAGCCTGTAATTAAACAGAATGAAAAATAGGCTTTTCACTGGTGAGCTTATTTATTAGGCGGTCAGAAACCTGACTTCCGTCAGCATAGTCAATGATCTTAAGAATTCCTGGGAAAGAAAGAGAAGGCCAGATAACTAGAAAAGAGATGGGATAGTAACAGGGGCAGCATGTTTAGTTCAGCCTTACAACTGAAACTATGACCCATCAGATACATAGATTAAATAATTCTTGTTTTTAAACGCACATACAAACAGGATCCCATAGCAGGTGGCTGAATGGGAGACAACTGATTGAAAGCGAAGTCCATCTTCGCAAAAAAGTTAATACTGCAAGCACAATGACTATATTTGATGCTAAAATAAAATTAATATTCATCACTATCTTTTTCCTCACAGATCATCATTTATCTGTTTACTTCTGTGACTTTCTCACTATACTCTCAACAACCAGCGTGATAGATTTTGCCTAAGACAGTATCTTTTCTAGTGCATTCCCTTTCCAACTTCATGACAGTTTGCTGGTCTTGGGAAAGGACATTTGCCCTTGAATGTTCTTTTACATGCATCATTTTTAAGCTTTTATTTTGAGATAATTATAGATTCACATGGAGTTTTAAGAAATATACAGAGGTCTCACGTATCTTTTACCCAATTTTTCCAGTGGTAACATCTTGCCTAACTTGCACGATATCACAACCAGGAAACTGATACCAATATAATCTGTTGCCTGCATGATTTTTGTTATTTATGTTTTATCATTTAAAAGTTGTGACTAATATATTTATTTTGCTCAACTGCATGCTTATGTGCATGAACTTGTGGTAAGGAGTGACCATCTCTAGGAATTCATGCTAAAGATGCATGACTGCTATTCCTAACAATATATTTTTATGAGGCTAAAATTCTGACTCCTTATGTTTGTATGTAAGAGTGGAAGGAAGTAAAACTCTTAGGAATCAAGAAGAAGAACAAAGAGGATGTGTACTGTGATGATATATGAGATTACACTCACAAGATTTACTGAGTACTTAGATGTTGGGCCTATAACTCTTTGTAACAAGAGAGTGGGCAGATATATGTTCAATAATACAATGCTGGTCATTTACCCAACCTTTCGCCTATGCTAGGAGGAAGTAAATCCTTCATGAAAGGATGGACATAAGGGCATATGAAACTATTCTTTGGGTTCAGAGCCTGGCAGAAGTTCAAATTCCCTGAAGCTCTGAAGTCATATCACTGTTTGTCCTTAAAGGTCATGATATGCAACTATTCAAAAAAACTCTAAGGACCAAAATTCAAGGGATTAAGTAAGAATAAATAGAATGTATGAATAGAAGTGGGCAGTGCATAAAGGAAGTTCCAAAGAATAAGAAGTCTTCGCTTCTCTCATTATGGAAATTAAAGGAAGAGGATCAGAAGACCTGGGCTGAGTCACCACTTTGCCACTAACCAGAAGCGTGACAATGAACTGTTTATCTTCTCTTAAAACTGTGCTTTCTGCAAAACAATGATAGAAATATTGACTTATCTCCTTCATGTGTTTTTTAAAAAAGATCAACTTGAAAACATCAACATGGAATAAGATAAGGCACAGTCATAAGGAACTAATTACTGGAGCATAATAAAATAAAGAATTCCAAAATTGGTTCACTTCATAGAGGCTGTGGGAGTTTGAGTTATACAAAGAGGACTTTAAATAAGGAAGCATGTCTGGTTGTCCACTTTCATCATTTCCTTCTTCTCCCCAGTGAGAAGAAACATTGATCACATTGCTAAATCAATGGTCAATTTTCAGCCTGCATTTTATTTGTCTTAATTGGAGGCATTTAACTTAGATTATCACTTCCTCCTCCTTTAAATGTTTTCTTCACTTTGCTTCCAAAACAATACATTTCCTGGTTGGCCGCTCATTCCAGGGACCACTTTTCTCCATTTTATTTGCTGATTTCCCCACATTTCCCGAGACTTGGAGTGCTAGGGGTATCCTAAGGCTGAACCTCAGACCTTTTACTTTTCTATAAATATTCACACTTTTGTAAATCTCATTCAATCTCATTGACTATCAGTCTAAACTGTTATCTCCAAAACTCAGGTGTCCAAACCAGATCTCTTCCCTGGACTCATAACCAATGGCCAACTTCGTGTCGTCATTTGACATTTACTAGATTTCTGCAAATAAAATTGCTATAAATCTAGTTTCTCATTTCCCATCTTCCCTTATTCCAACAGATCTTCCATGTATCAGTGCATTACAATTCTTTTCTTTAGATTGTTCGGTTCAAAGAGACTTGTAAATATTTTTGAGTTCTGTCTTTCACATCAAATGTCCAGTCAATCAGCAAATACTGTAGTCTCTACTTTTAAGATAAATGCAGAGCCCAGTACTTTTCATAACCTCTGTCAGCAACTTTTTACCTGAATTACTTACCAGTCATCATCATCTGTTGCCTGAATTATTTCAATAGCTTCTTTGTAGGCCCTCCTGTTTTTGCACTTGCCTACCCACAATCATCTCTCAATTCAGGGACCACAGTAATGTTCTTAACTATGAGTTAGATCCTGTCATTCTTCTGCATTAAACTCTCAATTGGTTTGAATTTCCCTCAAAGTGAAGGGAAATCCTTGCAATGGGTTACAGAGCCTCTCAAAGTCTGTTCTCTCTTCCCTTTCTGGCCTCATATGTACTGTCTCTTTGACCCACTCTGTTCCAAGCACACAGATGGACTTGCTTGTCCTTGAACTTCCTAGGCATTCCCCTACTTTAGGGTCTCCACATTTACTCTTCCTTCAGCCTGCAAAGGCACTTCCCATTTATTAATATGACTTCTTTACCTATGACTTCTTTACCTTCTTCAGCTCTTTGTTCAACTGCCACATTTTCAGTGAGGCTTTCTTTAACCTTTATACTTGGTATTATAAAAACCTCTTTCCAACACTCCCTATCCTTTTTGTGTAATTCATGTTATAAAAAAAAAAAAATCTGTGAAATGCCTATTTGTCATACTACATTTGACATTTATTTATCATTTTCTCCCTTTTCTAGAATAAAAACATTTTGAGGAAAAGAAGTTTTGTCTATTTTGTTCACTGTGTATCTCCAGTACTTAAAACAGTGCTTTTCACATATCAAGCACTCACTAAAAATGTGTTGACTATATGAACTAATTGATTAATTAAGGTATGAATGAATGAGCTGGCTTAGAGTCTGGCTAACAAACATCTCAAACAGGTTGCCCAGTTCTATAGAGAACAAGCTGCTTCCGGGAGCAGGAGTCCAGGCATTCTTTTATAGTGAAGATGGTTTCCAGATTGTATGAGAGGGATAAAATAAGCACAAATTTAATGTCAGTTTTGATGGGATTTTACTGACCGTGCTACTGTTACATGAATATAAGAGGGTGTCAACCAGGAAAAAAAAAATGCAGATGGAGGAAGAGAGTAAGAATTAAGAGGCACAGTAGTCAGATGAATCTCAGATCAGCTTAGAGAGAGTCTCTGCAACTTTTTGAATGGAAAAACTTGACATTGGTTTGTTCTACACTCATTACTAGATTGTACCAGCAACTAAGAGGCCATGTCCGAAATGGACCATTAAATGTAGTCCTTTGCAGATTTAACACAAATTATATCACTCTGAAGAGTGCCTTGACATAACTTAGAGTTAAACATTTGCTGTAAATGCCACTGTTTATGGTAATAATTGACAAACCATGCTTAGGTTAGATGTGAGTAAGAGTTGTTTTATTAACTGGCAACATTATTGAATTCCTTAAAACTGCAAATTTGGTTGTGTTTTAAAAACCACTGGATTAACGTTGCAGTTACTTAAATAGCTGAGTTCATTGCTCTGTTAAATATAATGTGAGAGATACTAAAGTTGACCTTAATTCCTTTCACAAATTTCAGTGGAATTTTTTCTTATCAAGTGTTAAAAGTTTAGGACTCTAGCTTCCAATTTTGATTTTATAAAACATTACTCAAATCTCTGTGAATGCGAGGGATAAATATTCTTAGCTTTCTTTTATATCTCACATTCCTTCCTTCCCTACTTTCATTTTAGAGTGATTGATTTTCTCCCTTACATATAAAAATAGAGTTAATGTTTCTTTCAAAAGAATGATCAAAAAAGAATTTTGAACTGTTTTGTTGTTTTAAATCCAGAAAAGGTAATGGGAGAATTCACAGTTTACCAATTTTGCTAACTAAGCTATCTTGACAGTAAACGGCAAGTCTGTCTTGCTTGGCCCAACTATCCATATGAAAATTGGCTCAGTTTTGTTTGTAGAAAGAATCCATACTCCAAGAGGTTTTGTACTGACAAAATAGCCATGACTTTCTGATCCCAAGAGACTGCACCAATTGTAGCTACTAATTACTAAGTCTCCTTTTGCAGGCTAAGTAATTTGCATTGATTTACTTGAGCCTGTTGCAATGCTTTATTTTCATGTAAAGTCATCCTATGTACATATGGAAAAAGTAAAGCTATGGAACTTAGGTTACTTGCCAAAGTTCACACAGCTAGGAAGTAACAGAGGTAGAACTGAAATAGATGATTGTGACCATCCTATGAATACACACATGTTCTTCTTCCATTAACCTCCATTTGTTGCCTTCTAGACAGGAGTACAGTCACCACTCTGTGACTGAAGAATATCAGCGATGGTCACTCAATGAGATTTGCTCCCACAGACCCTTGTATTCAATGTGTGCCAGACACTTGGATAAACAGGTGAAATTTTGAGGCTGTTCTTCATGCCTATCAAAGACTGACTGGAGTAAGTTTCTTTGATAACTGTGTAAAGAAAAATCAATTGGAATTTACAGAGCTAGCAAATATTTTTTCATTGGAAAGAGCTGAAAACAGTGATGACTGTCTATCCAAAATCTGCTCTGCCTTCTATATAATACTGGCTTTATTGAGCCATTTAGTCTTCTCTGAACCCCATGGATGGCTCAAATATTTGTGTTGTCCATTCATTCATCTTGTTAATAATTAGTGTAAGCATGATATGTGACCCAGTTATAGACAATGAGACATGAGAGAAAATACGCTATAGGGACACTGATTATAGGAAACATTTCTCCACACTAGTGGAATATTAACCAGAGAATGATAAAAAAAAAAAAATTCTGACTTTAGATGTTTTGTATTTAAAATATCATTTCTGTTCCATAGCTGGTTTCATGGGAGATGATATAAAAGATAGATCTAAGATGCATTGTAGAAGATGTATAGAGATAAACTGGACTGCAGTGGCATCTCAGGAGGAAATATCAGAGTTGGCAAAGGTATAGAGGGAGTCAAGATTGTGTAAGATAGAGGTGGGGAATGGCAACCAGGGGCTCCAAAAGAGCTAGGATGAGAAATATAGGACTAGATCATGGAGACTTTAAATATCAGAATAAAGAGTCTGGATAAGCCTTTCCCTTTAGGAAATACAAATGATTAGCAGATTTGATCAGTATCTAATCTGGAGATGAGACTGGCTGGAGGAAATGTTCAGTGAAATATTTGCAGTCATTAACATCTGAATCCTTAAAAATGACTACATGTACTTCAGCATGTTATTAATAAGTAAGCATGTGTTTACTTGGTTTTTATTCAGATATTAGACACTGTAATAATTAACCACCTTTCTAATAGGATGATGAAAATAATTGATTGTAAATATACCAAAGTGTCTAAAAAAATATTTATTTTCCTATCGCATAAATTTGTCAGAAATTCTCTTAAATGAAGAATGTGAAAGAAAATAAAAGATTGGCTACTGCTTGCCCTCAGGAAAAATTTGTGCTCCGTGGAGTCTGCATTCCACTGTAGCTGAGGAAAGGAACACTTTGTCTTTGTAATTTAGACTATAATTTGTGTTCTGATAGGGTGACACTAAGTGGCTGAAAAAGGAAAGGCTTAGTCAATAGAAATCAAAATAAGAACAAAAAATTGCACTCATGGTGACATTTATGACTCCCAGGTGACAGCATTAGGAAATTATACATATAGTAACTTGAAATCATTAAAAAAAATCAACAGCAAGCAATTTCTCTCCTTTGGAGTAGCTCAACTCTCATCCATTCTTATAAATGGATGACAAAAGACAATGCAAATTGAATCATATAAGAAGAATTGGTAAAAAAGATTTTTTCCTTTTAAATAAATGATATAAGTATTTTGCTACTGCATTTCCTATCTCAAAGGTATATTTACTAGGTAGCATTTTTTCATTTGTGCTGTTAATTGTTGTTGTCATGTCTGACTCTTTGCAGCCCCATGGACTGCAGCACACAGGCTTCCTAGTCCGTCACCATCTCCTGGAGTTTGCTCAAACTCATGGCCATTGAGTTGGTAATGCCATCCAACCATCTTGTCCTTAATTGTCCCCTTTTCCTATTCACTCTTTCCCAGCATCAGGGTCTTTTCCAATGAGTCAGCTCTTCACATCAGGTGGCCAGAGTATTGAAGCTTCAGCTTTAGTATCAGCCCTTCCAATGAGTATTCAGGGTTGATTTCTTTCAGGATGACTGGTTTGATCTCTTTGCTGTCCAAGGGACTCTCAAGAGTCTTGCCCAGCACTACCTTTCAAAGGCATCAATTCTTTGGCACTCAGCCTTTTTTATTTTCCAGCTTTCACATCCATACACGACTACTGGAAAAACAGTAGTTTTGACTACATGGAACTTTGTTGGCAAGGTAATATCTGTGTTTTTTAATACACTGTCTAGGTTTGTCATAGCTTTTCTCCAAGGAGTAATTGTCTTTTAATTTCACGATTTGTGTTATTAATACTAACAGTAAATTATATAATTTTGCCTTTCACCTTATAAAACTTACTGTGGTTTTTCAACTCAATATCTCTGAGTAAATTTATTCATATATATATATAATATATATATATTCATATATATATTCATATATATATATAATATTTATCTGAGATATTGCTTTTTGACCCCTTCAAAAATTTCTTCCTGAAGGTAGAAAAAAATATGACCTTCTGGTATAATTTATAATTAATTTGTGTTTTTATTTCCGTTAGTGCTTTAAGAACTCTCTTTTTAATAGCAAGTCTATTTTTATTCACTGAAAATCAAAAGAACTTCCTAGTCCAGTATTCAATTATTCATTATTTATTTATTTGTTTTTTCATTCAGTAAATATTAAATCAAACTACATAAAATTATTTTTATTTGTTAAAAGTGGCTAGGACTTCCCTGATCATCCAGTGGTTAAGACTCCATGCTTACAATGTAGGAGGCAGGGGTTTGATCTCTGGTCAGGGAAGTGCTACATGCCTCAAGGTGCAAACAAAAAAAAAAGTGGCTAAATTTTGGCAATTACATTTTATTCAACCTGCCAGGCTGCTATTTATTAAATTCTTCTAGATGATGGTGATAGATATATGGTGTCTTCTACTCATGGACCTCTGGCCTCTGACAGTAACTCATCACATGCCAACTCACCTATCTAAATACTTAGAAAAAATTTTAATGACAGAAGTAAATGGCTATTTTTATTCTTAACCTATCCAGTTATCTCCTTCGCACAGGATCATTATTGCCTTGAAATCTGACCAATCTGAATAGATTTCCATTTTGCCTGGGACAAAATGTTCGCTGGATGGAGTGCACTTTTTTCTCTTATTAACTTTCACTTTCCAATTTATCATTATTTTATAAAATTAGGCAAGTGATATATTACATATCAGCTATTTACATGAAAAACAAGGAAAATCAAGAAACTATATGTCACAGACCAAAGGAGACAAAGGGACTATGATAATCGAATGTAATATTCTATCATAGATTGGATCCTAGAGCAAATGAACTGCATTAGTAAAATTTTTACTAGAGTTTAGCTCATAGTAATGTAGCAATATTAATTTCTCAATTTGTATCTTCATAAACTATAGCCTGCCAGGCTCCTTTGTCCATGGAATTCTCCAGGCAAGAATCCTGGAGTGAGTAGCCATTCTCTTCTCCAGGGGATCTTCCCAACTCAAGGATCAAACCCATATCTCCTGTATCTCCTGCATTGCAGTAGATTCTTTACTGTCTGAACCAACATAGTAGCCCATGTTATGATTCAGTTCAGTTCAGTTCAGTTGCTCTGTCAGGTCCAAATCTTTGCAACTCCATGGACTGCAACATGCCAGGCCTCCTTGTACATCACCAACTCCCAGAGCTTGCTCAAACTCATGTCCATCAAGTCGGTGATGCTATCCAACCATTTCATCCTCCATCATCTCCTCCTTCCTCTCCTGCCTTCAGTCTTTCCCAGCATCAAGGTCTTTGCCAATGAATGAGTCAGTTCTTCACATCAGGTGGCCAAAGTATTGCAGTTTCCGCTTCAGCATCAGACCTTCCAATGAATATTTAGGACTGATTTCCTTTAGGATTAACTGATTTGATCTCTTTGCAGTCCAAGGGACTCTCAAGAGTCTTCTCCAACACCATAGTTCAAAAGCATCAATTCTTTAATACTCAGCCTTCTTTATTATCCAACTCTCCAAACCATACATGACTACTGGAAAACCCACAGCTTTGACTAGACAGATCTTTGCAGGTAAAGTAATGTCTCTGCTTTTTAATACATTGTCTGAAAAGAAAGTGTAAGTTGCTCAGTCACGTCTGACTCTTTGTGACCCCATGGACTATACAGTCCATGGAATTCTCCTGGCCAGAATACTGAAGTGGGTAGCCTTTCCTTCTCCAGGGGATCTTCCCAACTCAGGCATGGAATCCAGGTATCCTGCTTTTCAGGCAGATTATTTACCAGCTCAGCCACAAAGGAAGCCCAAGAATACTGGGGTGGGTAGTCTATCCCTTCTCTAGCAGAACTTCCTGAACCAGGAATCAAATTACCACATTGCAGGAAGATTCTTTACCAACTGAGCTATCAGGGAAGCCCTCTATGTGCTGTCTAGGTTGGTCACTGCTTTTCTTCCAAGGAACAAGTGTCTTTTCATTTCATGCTTCATTTACCATCTGCAGTGATTTTGGAGCCCAAGAAAAGAAAGTCTGTCACTGTTTCCATTATTTCCCCATCTATTTGCCATGAAATGATTATGAAAATATAATACCAATGAAGAGCATATATAACTCTCCATCTTGTCTTTGAAACTTTTCTATAAATCTAAGTTTCTAAAATAAAAACACAATAGGATACCACTAAACACCAAGCTGAGTAAAACTAAAAAGATTGCCATGCCCAACTGCACTAGAGAGACTGGAGCAATGAGTCCTCAGATAATGTTAGCTTAAGAGAAAATCTGTGCAACTACCTTAAAAGACCATTTGGCACCATTCTTTAAAGTTGAAAATAAGCACATATTTGAAAACAGTGTTATTTGCTCAGTCACGTCCTATTCTTTTCAACTCCATGGACTATAGCCTGCCAGGCTCCTCTGTCCTTGGGATTCTCCAGGCAAGAATACTGGAGTGGGTTGCCATTCCCTTCTCCAGGGGATCTTCCCAACCCAGGGATCAAACCCAAGTCTCCTGCATTGCAGGCAGATTCTTTACCATCTGAGCCACCAGGGAATATGTTTTACATTTTCCTACTTTACCTAAAAGATTATGAGAAAATTTTTGCATGTCCAGATTCACTAAGACTATTGTATTGCAGGGACTTGCTTGGTGATCCAATGGCTAGGACTCCAAGCTCCCAATGCAGGAGGCCAGGGTTTGATCTCTGATTAAGCAACTAGATCCCAAATGCTGCACTAAGAGTTCACATGCTGCAGCTAAAGTTCCCACGTGCCACAGCTAAGACCCAGTGCAGCCAAATAAATAAAACCTTGGCGAAAGAAATGGCAACCTACTTGGCTGGGAAATCCCATAGACAGAGGAGCCTGGCAGGCTACAGTCCATGGGATGACAAAGAGACGGACACAACTTAGTAAACAACAATAAACATAGTATTGCCAGATCTCGTATTCATACACAGTTGTCTGAAAACTAAATAGTTTGGAAAGAATTTGCTCTTTAATGAAAAATTCATCTCATTTCACTTTTTTATTTAAAAAATTTTTTTAGACTTATTATATTGATACTATGCTTTCCAAGATGCTGCCCAAGAGGCCCACTTCTGACTCACCCATCAGAACGTTGAGAAGACTGGCATGGCTATAGTTTGGGGATGGGTAAGAGCAGAAAAGGGGGGCAAATAAAGTGTTTATAGTTAGCAATACTGTATACATATTTAAAATATGCTAAGAGAGTAAGTCTTATGTTAAGTGGTCTTACCACACATAGGTAATAATAATAATAATAATGGAGGTGGAAGGAAACCTTAAGTGGCAATGGATATATCTATGGCCTTGGTGGTGGTAGTGGTTTCAGCAGTATATACTTACCCTCAAACTCATTGAATTAAATATGTACAGCTTTTCACATGTCAATGTTGCTCACTAATGTGGTTTTTAAAAAAGCAAGCATAATTTACTATATAACAGAATAAAGGATAAAGGCCATATAATAATTTCAGTAGTTAGACGCAGAAAATGCTTTTGACAAACTTTAATACTGATTCTCAACAGAAGTACTAACACAACTCAATGGGGAAAGGAAAAATTTTTCAACAAATTGTGCTGAAAAACCAAATATCTTTATGGAAAAGAATGCTTGCACGTGTGTGTGTGCTCAGTCACTGGTCATGTCCAACTCTTTTCAACCCTATGGACTAGAGCCAGCCAGGTTCCTCTGTCCATGGGATTCTCCAGGCTAGAATACTGGAGTGTGTTGCCATGCCACCCTCCAGGGAATATTCCTGACCCAGGGATTAAACCCAAGTCTCCTGCATGTCCCGCATTGCAGGCCAATTCTTTACCACTAGTGCCACCTGGGAAGCACATAGAAAAGAATAAACAATGACTTTTACCTTACCACATACACAGAAATTATTCAGTAAATTATCAGTTCAGTTTAGTTGCTCAGTCGTGTCCGACTCTTTGTGACCCTGTGATTCGCAGCACCCCAGGCCTCCGTGTCCATCACCAACTCTCGGAGATTACCCAAACTCATGTCCATAGAGTCGGTGATGCCATCCAGCTATCTCATCCTCTGTTGTCCCCTTCTCCTCCTGCCCCCAGTCCCTCACAGCCAGGGTCTTTTCCAATGAGTCGACTCTTCGCATGAGGTGGCCAAAGTATTGGAGTTTCAGCTTCAGCATCAGTCCTTCAAGTGAACACTCAGGACTGATCTCCTTTAGGACGTACTGGTTGGATTTCCTTGCAGCCCAAGGGACTCTTAAGAGTCTTCTCCAACACCACAGTTTAAAAGCATCAATTCTTCAATGCTCAGCTTTCTTCACAGTCCAACTCTCACATCCATACATGACCACTGGCAAAACCATAGTCTTGACTAGACAGATCTTTGTTGGCAAAGTAATGTCTCTGCATTTTAATATGCTGTCTAGGTTGGTCATAACTTTCCTTCCAAGGAGTAAGCGTCTTTTAATTTCATGGCTGCAATCACCATCTGCAGTGATTTTGGAGCCATAAAACATAAAGTCTGACACTGTTTTCACTGTTTCCCCATCTATTTCCTGTGAAGTGATGGGACCAGATGCCATGATCTTAGTTTTCTGAATGTTGAATTTTAAGCCAACTTTTTTACTCTCCACTTTCACTTTCATCAAGAGGCGCTTTAGTTCCTCTTCATTTTCTGCCATAAGGGTGGTGTCATCTGCATATCTGAAGTTGTTGATATTTCTCCCGGCAATCTTGATTCCAGCTTGTGTTTCTTCCAGCTCAGTGTTTCTCATGATGTATTCTGCATATAAGTTAAATAAGCGGGGTGACAATATACAGCCTTGACGTACTCCTTTTCCTATTTGGAACAAGTCTGTTGTTCCATGTCTAGTTCTAACTGTTATTTCCTGACCTGCATACAGGTTTCTCAAGAGGCAGGTCAGGTGGTCTGGTATTCCCATCTCTTTCAGAATTTTCCACAGTTTCTTGTGATCCACACAGTCAAAGACTTTGGCATAGTCAATAAAGCAGAAATAGATCTTTATCTGGAACTCTCTTGCTTTTTCGAAGATCCAGCGGATATTGGCAATTTGATCTCTGGTTCCTCTGCCTTTTCTAAAACCAGCTTGAACATCTGGAAGTTCACTGTTCACGTATTGATGAAGCCTGGCTTGGAGAATTTTGAGCATTACTTTGCTAGTATGTGAGATGAGTGCAATTGTGGACCTAAATAAAAGAGCCCGAATTACAAAATACCTAGAATAGAAGAAAAAATATATTTTCACAAAAATAAGGCAAAGGTTTATTACAAAGCATATAAAATATCTGTGTGCCATTTGTGAGGGCTCATGTGTTCTGTCTATGGGGGTATGTGGGGTACCAGCCAAAAGGGAGAAGCCAAAAGCATAGCGTTGGCAGCTAGCTACATGGGTTTGTAGATGGGGTGTTCCTCAATATCTGTGGTCTAGGCTCTTGGTGGAGCCCCTGAGGCAGTCGATAGAACCTGTAGTCAATTGTTCAGATCTTCAGGCCATTTACTATGAGTTCTTACTCTCCTTTTCTGCTGTTAGCCATCCCCAGACTACAGCCATGACAGTCTTCTCAAAGTTCTGATGAGTGAGTCAAAAATGGGCTGGGCCTCTTGGGGAACATCCTGCAAAGCTGGGGAAGCACAGTGTAATAGCTGCTTTAAAGTCCTAACTGATCATATAAACATCTGCATCATCTTGGTTTGGCATCTTTTGATTGTCTTTATTCTTAGAATGAATTATCTTTCCTAATTCCTTTTATACCAGTTAATTTTGGATCATGTCAAGCAAATTGTGAGTATTGTTTTTGTTTGTGTATTATTCTGCTATAATTCTCTGGAAAACATTTTTACTCTTCTTTCTGTGGTCAATCAATTCAGTTACATTTTGATTGCAAGTTCTAGCTCACCTTCTGAGGATGGTGGCTCAAGTCTCAGTTTAGTTTTTTAAAACTTCATTGTTTCACTTAGTCCTGTCCATGCAGTTAGGCTGAGACTCGTGTAAAATTCATTCCCAGAATTAAAGCTTCTTTCCTTAGTTTTCTTCTATCCCGTCCCAACACCCAGCCCATTTCTGCTCCTGTTATTGCTCCCCATGGCCAGAAAAAAGTTGAGTTGTTGGAACATGACTGCATCACTGCATCAGTGCATCACTCTGCCGCTGAGGTTGACTTTCAATACTGCCGAATGAAAAAGAATCCTGAAAATTCACTCTCATTTTATTCCTCTTCCATATTGTGACTCCTCTTCATAGCTATTCACATTTATTTACTCCCTTAGTAAACAAAATGTAGTTGTCTTTTTTGTATCTTGTAAAATTTGTAGCTGTTGTCAGCAGGAGGGTTAGGTTACTAGGGACTCACACAACCAAACAAAAACTAGAACTCACACTGTTTTTTCTTTTTTTGTTGTTGTTGTTAAGTGTTCTCTTCCTTTTTTTGTCCTAAATTCCAAAAGAATTATACTTAAAACATAGGGGAGAAAAAAAGGTTGTTACAAAAGAAGCCAGGTTCAGTTATTTATCCTACACCTTCAGTGTATAAGGAAGCTCATGCTATAGAGAAAGGACTATCTGTTTTTTTGTTTTTTTTTTCTATTTGAAATTAATTGGTTGTTCCTGCTTGAAAAAGGTGCTTTGCTTCTTAGAGTTTCAATTTACTTAGCAATATATTACCAGACCTTGGTATAGAATTTCTTTAAAAACTCCATATTTCTATGGAAAATAGGAGTCATTATATTAAAATTTTGACACAGTTATTTTACAGATAATTTTGTTTATTATTTTTGGTTAGTATAAAGCATTTTAGCATTAAGGCACCCACCCTGTCAAAGTGAAAGAGAAACCTAAAAAGTGTGTAGAGATTGGGTTTTCATCTGTGACTTAATCTACATTGCTGTCACCCTTGTTAGTTGAGCCTGAAATAATCATCTGCTGATTCTAAGCATATTTTTCTTTGCCTAGTTTTCAGGCAGGCTTGGAATTGGGGATCCAAATTAGAAATTATCCTATCTGTTTATTAACTTAGAGATCAGTTTCATTTTCTAGAGAAAGCAATTAAGAATATGATGTGCCACAGTAAGAGAGGCTGTCTGGAATCTCTTTACGGTCCTCATCACTTAGAAGAATAGCTACAGAATAAAATACTGTGACTATAATTTTCACTTTAATAAGCTTTTTCCTGTTCAATAAATGAATGAGGAGTAATTTTTAAATTAAATTTGCCCCTTCATGCAGTTACTTTTATTTCTACCTCCTCACTACATACCCATTTGTTCATTAGAATTTGTGTCCAGATATTACTTATAACTGGCATATAGGTAAAAAGCTATGACAAAAATAATTTACTTGGGATTTCAAGCCATAAATTTTACTTCATCCTGGCAAAAAAAAGAAGTCAGAATGGAAACAGTGACTTTTAAAATATAAAAGTTATAATATTTTTTTTGAAATACTGATAGCATTTAAAACTGGACTTTGAAATTACATCATAATAGCTAACACTTTTCATAAAACATTATCAAGTCAATTTCCTTGGCAAAATCACTAAGCAATAAATATTGAAATACATTCTGCCTTAAGTTATTCTATCATCTAATTCATGCATACTGTGTTTGAATCTTCACATTTGGGTGGCACATATGAATGGAGCATGATAATTTCCAAAAAGTATTGTTGAGAGCCTCTGAATTTCAGTGACTGTGAATAATTTATTATTTCAGATTTTCAAAGAACTTATCCAAAATTCTCACATGTAATGTAATTCCACCATCTTTATTTTTTACTCATTTTTCTTAGTAAGATCCCTGGAACCACAGTGCATGTTTATATTATTATGACTTGGATAATCATTTGTGCTCTTTGAAATTGTGTGATATATAAGACACTTGAAGTGATACCAGAAGAATTTTTCTGGGTGGTTCTAAGTTTTACTAAGCAATTTTTTGATTAACTGTCCTCTGGCTTTCTACCACTTGCAAATGGAGAAATCCTACTGCCATTACTGTCGGAGAAGGCAACGGCACCCCACTCCAGTACTCTTGCCTGGAAAATCCCATGGATGGAGGAGCCTGGTAGGCTGCAGTCCATGGGGTTGCTAAGAGTTGGACACAACTGAGTGACTTCCCTTTCACTTTTCACTTTCATGCACTGGAGAAGGAAATGGCAACCCACTCCAGTGTTCTTGCCTGGAGAGTCCCAGGTACGGGGGAGCCTGGTGGGCTGCCGTCTATGGGGTTGCACAGAGTCGGACACGACTGAAGTGACTTAGCAGCAGCAGTAGCATTGCCATTACTGTAACAGAGGCTTGAATTAAAAGCTCTTTGTAAAGTGTTGTCTTGCTCTCCTAAGATGTCCTGTGGATGGTAAGCTTCCAATATAAAGTGTTGATAATGAGCAAAGTGCTAGCCCATCAGATTCTGATAAATTGGTAGGCTGAAATGGTGTAAAATTGGCCATTCCCCTGGTGGGCCAGTGACTAAGACTTTCATTCCCAGTGCAGGAGGCCAGGGTTCAGTCTCTGGTCAGGGAACCAGATCCCACATGCCGCAACTATCCTGCATGCTGCAGCTAACAGATTATACACGAATCAGTGAAGATCCCATGTGCACACTGTAATGAATCCCCAGGTGATAGAAATTAAGACTGAAAAGTTAATTGGCTAGATCTCTGGAAACCATTGGGCATGACAGATAGAAGCATTGAGTTTCAGACTTAGTATGCCTAATGCTTGTATTTTAATAACCTCACTTCAGTAAGAAGCTGCAAAGGGACTGATGCCTGTACCTGGGGCTTTCAGAGAATTGAAACCTCCATAAAAGGGTTTTACCGAAATAAAATATATTTGCTGACATTGGAAGCAGATAGACAACAATGAATCTTATCTCTGCCTAGATTCTGGGTTGAAAAACGGGGTAATTTGTAAACTTGGACCCAAGTTTTTGAATTTTGGAATCTAAAAACTTCAAGAGGTAGGAACCTATATGTCAATAATTAAGATAAACATTGGTCTCACACCAGTGTGTTCCTCAGTTCAGCCCAGTCGCTCAGTTATGTCTGACTCTTTGCGACCCCATGAACTACAACACGCCAGGCATCCTTGTACATCACCAACTTCTGGACTTTACTCAAACTCATGTCCATTGAGTCAGTGATGCCATCCAATCATTTCATCCTCTGTCGTCCCCTTCTTATCCTGCCTTCAACCTTTCCCAGCATCAGGGTCTTTTCAAATGAGTCAGTTCTTTGCATCAGGTGGCCAAAGTATTGGAGTTTCAGCTTCAACATCAGTCCTTCCAATGAACATTCAGAACTGATTTCCTTTAGGATGGACTGGTTGGATCTCCTTGCAGTCCAAGGGACTCTCAGGAGTCTTCTCCAACACCACAGTTCAAAAGCATCAATTATTCAGTGCTCAGCTTTCTTCACAGTCCAACTCTCACATCCATACATGACCACTGGAAAAACCATAGCCTTGACCAGACAGACCTTTGTTGGCAAAGTAATGTCTCTGCTTTTTAATATGCTGTCTAGGTTGGTCATAACTTTCCTTCCAAGGAGTAAGCGTCTTTTAATTTCATGGCTGCAATCACCATCTGCAATGATTTTGGAGCCCCAAAAAAGTCTGCCACTGTTTCCCCATCTATTTGCCATGAAGGGATGGGGCCAGATGCCATGATCTTAGTTTTCTGAATGTTGAGCTTTAAGCCAAATTTTTCACTCTCCTCTTTCACTTTCATCAAGAGACTTTTTAGTTCCTCTTCATTTTCTGCCATAAGGGTGGTGTCATCTGCATATCTGAGGTTATTGATATTTCTCCCAGCAATCTTGATTGCAGCTTGTGCTTCATCCAGCCCAGTGTTTCTCATGATGTACTCTGCATATAAGTTAAATAAGCAGGATGACAATGTACATATTTGACATACTCCTTTTCCTATTTGGAACCAGTCTGTTGTTCCTAACTGTTCCTAACAAAGGAGAAAGGAAACCAGTCTAAAGTTACATTCCACAATCTAGGTCAAAAGAAAATCTCACAGAAGACCTCTTTAAATGATATCACAATAAAAATATTTTTGTTCATGACCAGCTGTGTCTGATTCTTTGTAATCCCACGGACTGTAGTCTCCAGGCTTCTCTGTCAATGGTATTTTCCTGACAAGAATACTGGCATGAGTTGTCATTTTTCCCTCCAGGGGGTCTTCCTGACCCAGGGATGGAATGATTGTCTCCTATTACTCCTTCATTGGCAGCCAGGTTCTTTATCACTGAGCCTCCTGGGAATCCCATAAAAGTAGTTTATAAGTAGTTATAAGAACTGAAAAGCTAATTAGAGAGTTGGAAGATAAACTGGAGAATATCATCTGTAATGCAACACAAAGATAATGAGATAAAAATATGGAAGATAGGTTCAGCAATAAGGAGAAAGAATAAGAATGTCCAATTATGTTTGATAGGAGTTCCAGAATAAGAAAATCCATAAAAGGGGTACCTCTATATTTGAAGACAACATGGTTGAGAATTTTCAGAATTAAAATTCTTCATTTTCAAGAAGCATAAATTCTATAAAGAATAAATAATTCTACAGTTAGACATATTTTAATGAAATTTAAAAATATGAAATCAAAGAGAATATGTAAAACCCAACTAAATAGAAAAGATAGATTATACACAAAAGAGTTATAATTAGAATGACTATAGATAGCTCAGCAAAAACTACAGGAGTCAAAATTATGAAATAATATCTTCACAATGTAGAACAAAAATGATGGTCAATCTCCAATTCTCTATCTAGTTAATTTATCAAAAATAAGAATCATATGAAATGAATTTCAAATAAATAAAGACTCCAGGAGTTGGTGATGGACAGGGAAGCCTGGCATGCTGTGGTCCATGGGGTTGCAAAGAGTTGGACACGACTGAGTGACTGAACTGAACTAAAAGACTGAGAGCCCCTGACAGACTCATCCTTCAGGAAAAAGGATTTTAAATCCTGGAAAAATGTGGATACAAGAATCAACAGTGAGCAAAATACTGAGAAGTATGTGAGTTAATATAGTTTTATAATCTTTGTGTTGTTCGTATAGAAAGTAAAGCTATTAATTAAACTTTAAGTCATATATAGAAGTTAAGAGTAACCACAGAAAGAATACAAATGAAAATGTAAAATCTGGAAACTAGTAATGACCAAAAAAGGAAATAAATATTACACTAAGAAGCTCCAGTACTTTGGCCACCTGATTGGAACTCATTGGAAAAGATCCTGATGTTGGGAAAGATTGAGGGCAAAAGGACAAGGCGGGTGACAGAGGATGAGATGGTTGGATGGCTTCACCAACTCAATGGACATGAGTTTGACCAAGCTCTGGGAGATGGTGAAGGACAGGGAAACCTGGCGTGCTGCAGTCCATGGGGTCACAAAGAGCTGGACAGAACTTAGTGATGGAAGAGAAATCCAATGGAAGGACAGGGAAAAGAGCAAAGAAGAAAGCATGATATGGGAAGCCTAAAATTGTATATTAAATAAAGGTTGAATGCATACAGTAATAATAGATAGTATTATAAGCGTATTGGGCTTCTCTGGTGGCTCAGGCTATAAGAGTCTGCCTGCAATGCAGGAGAGCTGGGTTTGATCCCTGGGTTGGGAAGATCCCCTAAGGAAGGAAATGGCTACACGCTTCAGTATTCTAGCCTAGAGAATTCCATGGACAGAGGAGCCTGGTGGGTTACAGTCCATGGGGTCACAGAGAGTCAGACACACCTGAGTGACTAACACACACACATAAGCTTATTAGATGTGTTTTCTCATTTAATCTTTACACTGATGTTGGGCAGTAAATATAACTGTGTACTTGTTCAGTCATTCAGTCGTGTCCAACATTTGACAGTGTCCAGAGACATTTTTGATTGTCATAACTCAGAGAGTCTTATGGTGGGTAGAGGCCAATAATGATGTGAAATATCCAGCAGTACACAGAACAGTTCCCCCCAATAGGCAATTATTTGGCCCAAACTATCAGCATTACTGAGGTTGACAATAAGAAACTCAGTTTTAATTTGCAGTATATCCATTTGACTTTTTATCTTCTCTGCTTTCAGTTACATGATAAGCATGGTGGGTGGGGTGTGTTACCTACTTGGACTCCATATAACATGTAGTTTTCATGTCTGCTACATGGGAAGTGAACATTGTAAGCGGACACTCGATCAACTGAATTTTTTATTCAGTGGCAATCTTTAGTGTTTATTATGTCTTGGATGCTCTCTTCAAAGTTTGTGTGAAAGAGTCTAAGTAGGTAGTCTTTATCATGTAGGAATTCTGAACTTAATAGTGAAAGAGATATACAAATCGATAATTTACAATACACTATGTACTTCAACAAATATATGAGGGAAAACTTGCAGTGGTGAGCAAAAATAAGCTGAAGTTAATTCTTCTTAGAGGAGAAGCTTTAGTTAAACAAGGACAGTGAGTAACGGTTTGAAGAAAGAAAAGAATTTGAAAAAAAAATAAAGGAGACATCTTGTGATGGGAGATGAGTAAATGGGTTTATTCTATCACTTTGATAACAAGTTTAATAAGAAAAAAATTAATTAATTGTTTTTAAAAGTTATAACATTGTAAATCAGGGAATGATTATAGAGTTTGTCTATTGAACCTCCCAATTTTATAGATATTGGAAAGAGCAGATTTGTCATTTTGAGTCTGAAGGCAGAAAAATAACCAAAAAATTGATGTCCCAGCTTAGCAGCAGGTACAGGAATTCATTCTTATTAAAAATATTGTTCTGTTTAGGTCTTCAATTGATTGGATGAGGGCCACTCTCATTAACGAGGGCAATTTGCTTTACTCAGTCTCTGGATTTAAAAGTTAATTTCATCCAGAAGCTTCCTCAGAGAGACACCCAGAATAATGTTTAATCAAATGTCTGGATACCATGTGGCTCCATTAGGATGACATATAACATTAACTATCACAGTGAGTAACAAACAAATAACTGATACCCTCTACCAACACACTACAAAGTGTTTTGAGGATTTTTATTCAACCTAGAAGAACTAAGGATTTCATATGGTAAATCAAAATAAACCGCAGCCTATTGGGTCTATCACAGTGCTAGACAGTTGTGTTGACTATTTTAGCCAGGGAAACTAGAAGTAGGAAAAACAAGAAAGATATAAAGGTGTAACACTAACAAAATTGTTTTCTACCAAAATAGAGAATTTTACTAGTTTTGTATAAAAGTGAGAGCTTCCCTTGAATGTATCTTTCCGCATTTCTCTTGAATTGTTTATCTGAGTAATTATTCTAAATTCCAAGATCTTCTCCTTGTACTCACTTTTGCTTTTTCCTTTGCATTCTATTTTTGTTTTATTCATGAAATATTTTCTCTAATCTCTCTGAAGCTTCTGATTGGAGTTTGGTTTTTGTTGGAGGATGGAGGGAATGAAAATTACCCACCAAACAGAGGAGACATCTTGAGACCAAAAAATGAGACAGACAGCTCCATAAAATCAATGGATCAGTTTATTATTGGGGAGATTAATAAGGGCAGGATTGGGCAGAAAATGATCTGTAAGCATTTGTGGTTGCAACCACACTGTTCACCAAAAGGGGTCATTTGGGCAATTTTAAAGTTAACCTAGGGTCTGGGGTAGGGGCTTAGAAGTGGAATGTGCATTCCTAAGTCAAAATTCATGAATGGGTAACTATTTTCATGGGCACATGGAATAGGTCAGGGAAGGTTTTCATTATTGTCTGGGAACTAATAGAGCAGGCCACCTGAACCTAATGATTACTAAACAGTATCTAATGTTCTATCAACTACCTGGGCACCCCTTAGCCTAGTCAAGTTGACACCTAAAATTAACTATCACAAAATAAAGCTCTTGACCACTTGAAAACATGCTTAACTACCATCAGAATGAGAGTAATGCAAATATGTTGAAATATATTTTTTCACCCATCAGAATGGCAATTATTTCCTTTAAAAATCGATAATACACCACATGGGCAAGAATATGGGGAAATAGATAATCTGATGTAATCTTGGTTAGAAGATATTAATATAACTTTATGGATAAGTATTTGGCAATATCTACCAACATAAAACCTTCCCTGGTGGCTCAGACTGTAAAGCGTCTGCCTACAATGTGGGAGATCCGGGTTCAATCCCTGGGTCGGGAAGATCCCCTGGAGAAGGAAATGGCAACCCACTCCAGTATTCTTGCTTGGAAAATCCCATGGACGGAGGAGCCTGGTGAACTACAGACCATGGGGTCACAAAGAGTCGGACAAGATTGAGTGACTTCACTTTCACTTTCACCAACATAAAGGGCTTCTCTTGTAGCTCAGTGGTTGAGAATCTGCCTGCAATGCAGGAGACCCTGGTTCTGTTCCTGGGTCAGCAGTTCCCCTGGAGAAGTGTTAGGCTACCCACTCCAGTACTCTTTGGCTTCCCTGGTGGCTCAGATGGAAAAGAATCTGCCCACAATGGGGGAGACCTGGGTTTGATTCCTGGGTCAGGAAGGAAGAGGGCATGACAACCCACTCCAGTAGTCTTGCCTGAAGAATCCTCATGGACAAGAGGAGCCTGGCAGGCTATACCCCCATGGGGTTGTAAAGAGTCAGACATGACTGAACGACTAAGCACAGCACAGCACAGAAATATAAAACTTCATATACCATTTTACTCTCAGTTATAATTCTAGGAATTTATCCTTCAGCAATCATCCATGTCTCTCAAAGAGAGACAATATAATGCAATAATTAAGAGCATGGATGCTGGAGCCACACTGTTTGGGTTTGAATCCTGATTTTGTATTTACTAATTGTGTGGCCTTGGACAACTAATTTCAAACCTCTTATTTCGGAGTTTTTGGATATCCTACCTGATATAGTATGTTAAAGAATTATGTTGGTATTAAAGTCTAATGATATACTCACTCATGGTCATTTAAATTGGGAAGAAAAATTAAAAAAACTAGTAAGTTAGGCTTCAACAGTTCATGAACCAAGAAACTCCAGATATAAAACCTGGATTTAGAAAAGGCAGAGAAACCAGAGATCAAATTGCCAGCATATGTTGGATCATAGAATAAAGCAACAGAATTCCAGAAAAACATCTACTTCTGCTTCTTGGCTACCCTAGAGCCTTTTACCTTGGAGCCTTTTACTGTGTGGATCACAAAAACCTGTGGACAATTCTTAAAGAAATGGAAATACCAGACCACCATACCTGCCTCCTGAGAAACCTGAATGCAAGTCAAGAAGCAACAGTTAGAACTGGACATGGAGCAATGGACTGGTTCCACACTGAGAAAGGAGTAGGCCAAGGCTGTATATTGTCACCCTGCTTATTTAAGTTATATGCAAAGTACATCATGTGAAATGCCAGACTGGATGAAGCACAAGCTGGAATCAAGATTGCCGGGAGAAATATCAATAATCTCAGATATGCAGATGATACCACCCTTAAGGCATAAAGTGAAGGAGAACTAAAGAGCCTCTTCATAAAAGTGAAAGAAAAGAGGAAAAAGCTGGCTTAAAACTCAACATTCAAAAACCAAAAATCATTGCATCTGGTCCCATTACTTCATGGCAAAAGATGGGAAAACAATGGAAACAGTGACAAACTTTATTTTTTTGGTCTCCAAAATCACTACAGATGATGACTACAGCCATGAATGAAATTAAAAGATGCTTGCTTCTTGGAAGAAAAGCTATAATAAACCTAGACAGCCTACTAAAAACCAGAGACATCACTTTGCCAACAAAGGTCCGTCTAGTCAAAGCTATGTTTTTTTTCAGTAGTCACATATGGGTGTGAGAGTTGGACCATAAAGACAGCTGAGCGCGGAAGAATTGATGCTTTTGAACTGTGGTGCTGGAAAAGATTCTTGAGAGTCCCTTGGACTGCAAAGAGATCAAACCAGTCAAATCTAAATGAAATCTGTCCTGAATATTCATTGGAAGGACTGATGCTGAAGTTGAAGCTCCAATACTTTGGCCACCTGATTCAAAGAGCCAACTCATTGGAAAAAACCCTGATACTGGGAAAGTTTGAGGGCAGGAGGAGAAGGGGGCTGTAGAGGATGAGATGGTTGGATTGCATCATTGACTCAGTGGACATGAGTTTGAGGAAACTCTGGGAGACAATAAAGGACGGGAAAGCCTGGTGTGCTGCAGCCCATGGAGTCGCAGGGCTGGACATGACTGAGCAACTGAACAACAACAACAAAATACACAAAAGCAATTCCCATCATTGATTATGAGGCCAAGTGGGAAAGGAGGACAAAAATTCTAGAAAGAAAAAGGAAAAACAGTTTTAAATCATTCTCTGGACTCAAAAAATTCAAACATACTCATACTAAAACAGATACAGCAAAGTAGAAGGCATTTAAATCTTTTAAAACTTGAAGATAGTTAATTATCATTCTGAGATAATTGCAGCTTAAATTCAGTCATTCAGCCTCTGTTTTTACAACCTGGCATTTTCCACCAAGAAGAATAATCTGCCCTTCTGAAGAATTTTATTTTCCAAGATCTTTCAAGGGTTCTGCCAACACAGCCATGACTCACCAGCTGGGGCTTCCTGACGAGGGGCAGGAGGAGAGAGAATTCCCAATGCATGTGTTCCAACAAAATTCCTGGAAGCCCCTGTGCATTTTGTCGTGACAATTAGACTTTGTACCCACACAAAATATTCTAATCATCTTCATTAAGCTAGTTTGAAGGAAACTAAACTAAAAAAGATCCGAAATGTGAAACATTCCTTTCAATGTAGCTTGAAATGAGAGAGAAGAGGGTCTATGTGAAAGTCCTGTTAAAACTCAAGGAAGGTGGAGGGCAAGTAGAGTCTGATAATGCAAATACAGTGAATTTGGAGGCATAAATTATATCTTTTGTGATGAAGAAGTATAAATAGTGTAAAAATCCCCACAATTTAATGGATGAGGAAATAAAAAGAAAAAGGAATGACAGGGAATATGAGTGGTATTTGTCATGACACATGAAGCTCCTTAGATTACCAGATGTCAGAACTAGAATGTATTTTACAGACCATCCAGACCACTCAAACCAACCACTTTATTTTTTTCAAAGTAAGAATTAAGGTCCAGAGTAGATAAAATAAAAAGACATGATGTTTATAATGCTGTTACTTTAATCATCTGAAAAACTATAAAAGATACATAATACCTTTTGGAATCTCCACTTTCTTAAAAGGAGCACATATTGATTATAGTTAATGCTTTTGTTACACTTTCTTTTCTCATAACAATATTTAAATATTTTAACATTTTGTAAACTGATAGAGGGCTTCCCCAGTGGCTCAGTGGTAAAGAATGAGCCTGAAATGCAGGAGACACAGGCGACACAGATTCGATCTCTGGATTGGGAAGAAAGGGAATGCAATACTGTCCTAAGTCAAAACCAAAGCCTAATATAATGAGGTGAGCTTTATAATTTTCCAGTAGCCACATTATTAAATAAAATACAAAGACACTGATGCATTTGATACTTAATGTTTACAGGTACTGTTCTTAACTCTGCAGAGAAGCCATCAATCAATTCAACAGGGTTCTTTTCCTCCAGTAGTTTACAGTTATCCAAATAAGATTAGTTACAGGAAAAAATACAAAATTTATAGGCAAAAAAATTTTTGCCTATACATTTTAAAGGAAGGTGTTGGCAGAATAGGTCAAGGAGAATTTATTTCTATTTAGAGTTTGGGAAATCTTCAAGAAGTTAATTTGAGAACAGATCTTGAAAGAATTATATGACTTCAGTGGACACAGATGGAGAAAGATGGTCATTTCAGATCAAAAGAAATATACACACAAATGCAAAGAGATGTGAAATTCTAATGTGCTTTTTAGGAAAGACAAGTATATTGGCTATGTATATTTAGGATCAGATCAGATCAGATCAGTCGCTCAGTCGTGTCCGACTCTTTGCGACCCCATGAATCGCAGCACGCCAGGCCTCCCTGTCCATCACCAACTCCCGGAGTTCACTCAGATTCAAGTCCATCGAGCCATCCAGCCATCTCATCCTCTGTCATCCCCTTCTCCTCTTGCCCCCAATCCCTCCCAGCATCAGAGTCTTTCCCAATGAGTCAACTCTTCGCATGAGGTGACCAAAGCACTGGAGTTTCAGCTTTAGCATCATTCCTTCCAAAGAAATCCCAGGGCTGATCTCCTTCAGAATGGACTGGTTGGATCTCCTTGCAGTCCAAGGGACTCTCAAGAGTCTTCTCCAACACCACAGTTCAAAAGCATCAATTCTTTGGTGCTCAGCCTTCTTCACAGTCCAACTCTCGCATCCATACATGACCACAGGAAAAACCATAGCCTTGACTAGATGGACCTTTGTTGGCAAAGTAATGTCTCTGCTTTTGAATATGCTATCTAGGTTGGTCATAACTTTCCTTCCAAGGAGTAAGCGTCTTTTAATTTCATGGGTGCAGTCACCATCTGCAGTGATTATTAAAGTCTGTCACTGTTTCCATAGTTTCCCCATCTATTTGCCACGAAGTGATGGGACTGGATGCCATGATCTTAGTTTTCTGAATGTTGAGTTTTAAGCCAGCTTTTTTGTTCTCCTCTTTAATTTCATCAAAAGGCCTTTTAGTTCTTCTTCACTTTCTCCCAAAAGGGTAGTGTCATTTGCATATCTGAGGTTATTGATATTTCTCCTGGCAATCTTCATTCCAGGATGAAATATCATTCCAGCTTGTGCTTCATCCACCTTGGGATTACTTATTAAATGGATTTTAAAATTCAGGTCATTAATACAAGAAACTGATTTTATGATGAGTCATTGACCGAAAAAGATGTCTTTTCATTATACGGACTGGAATGCAAAAGTAGAAGTCAAGAAACACCTGGAGTAACAGGTAAATTTGGCCTTGGAGTACAGAATGCAGCAGGGCAAAGGCTAATAGAGTTTTGCCAAGAGAACGCACTGGTAATAACAAACACCCTCTTCCAACAACACAAGAGAAGACTTTACACATGGACATCACCAGACGGCCAACATCGAAATCAGATTGATTATATTCTTTGCAGCCAAATATGGAGAAGCTCTATACAGTCAGCAAAAACAAGACTGGGAGAAGACTGAAATTCAAGAAAGTAGGGAAAATCACTAGACCATTCAGGTATGACCTAAATCAAAATCCCTTATGATAATACAGTGGAAGTGAGAAATAGATTTAAGGGATTAGATCTGATAGATAGAGTGCCTGATGAACTATGGACAGAGGTTCATGACATTGTACAGAAGACAGGGATCAAGACCATCCCCAAGAAAAAAAAAAGCAAAAAGGCAAAATGGCTATCTGAGGAGGCCTTACAAATAGTTATGAAAAGAAGAGAAGCAAAAAGCAAAGGAGAAAAGGAAAGATATACCCATTTGAATGTAGAGTGCCAAAGAATAGCAAGGAGAGATAAGAAAGTCTTCCTCAGCAATCAGTGCAAAGAAATAGAGGAAGACAACAGAATGGGAAAGACTAGAGATCTCTTCAAGAAAATCAGAGATTCCAAGGGAATATTTCATGCAAAGATGGGTTCAATAAAGAACAGAAATGGTACGGACCTAGTAGAAGTAGAATATATTAAGAACAGATGGCAAGAATACACAGAAGAACTGTACAAAAAAGATCTTTGTGACCCTGATATCACAATGGTGTGATCACTCACCTACAGCCAGACATCCTGGAATGTGAAGTCAAGTGGGCCTTAGAAAGCATCACTACGAACAAAGCTAGTGGAGGTGATGGAATTCCAGTTGAGCTCTTTCAAATCCTAAAAGATAATGCTGTGAAAGTGCTGCACTCAATATGCCAGCAAATTTGGAAAACTCAGCAGTGGCCACAGGACTGGAAAAGGTCAGTTTTCATTCCAATCCCAAAGAAAGGCAATGCTAAAGAATGCTCAAATTACTGCACAATTGCACTCATCTCACACACTAGTAAAGTAATGCTCAAAATTCTCCAAGCCAGGCTTCAGCAATATGTGAACCATGAACTTCCTGATATTCAAGCTTGTTTTAAAAAAGGCAGAGGAACCAGAGATCAAATTGCCAACATGTGTTGGATCATCATAAAAGCAAAGAGTTCAAGAAAAACATTTATTTCTCCTTTATTGACTATGCCAAAGCCTTTGACTGTGTGGATCACAATAAACTGTGGAAAATTCTGAAATAGAAGGGAATACCAGACCACCTGACCTGCCTCTTGAGAAACCTATATGCAGGTCAGAAAGCAACAGTTAGAACTGGACATGGAATAACAGACTGGCTCCAAATAGGAAAAGGAGTACATCAAGGCTGTATATTGTCACTCTGCTTATTTAACTTATATGGAGAGTACATCATGAGAAATGCTGGGCTGGAAGAAGCACAAGCTGGAATCAAGATTGCCGGGAGAAATATCAATAACCTCAGATATGCAGATGACACCACCCTTACGGCAGAAAGTGAAGAAGAACTAAAAAGCCTCTTGATGAAAGTGAAAGAGGAGAGTGAAAAATTTGGCTTAAGCTCAACATTCAGAAAACGAAGATCATGGCATCTGGTCCCATCACTTCATGGCAAATAGATGGGGAAACAGTGGAAACAGTGTCAGACTTTATTTTTTTGGGCTCCAAAATCACTGCAGTTGGTGATTGCAGCCATAAAACTAAAAGATGCTTACTCCTTGGAAGGAAAGTTATGACCAATCTAGACAGCATATTAAAAAGCAGAGACATTACTTTGTCAACATAGGTCTGTCTAGTCAAAGCTATGGTTTTTCCAGTGGTCATGTATGGATGTGAATGTTGGACTATAAAGAAAGCTGAGAGCAGAGGAATTGATACTTTTGAACTGTGGTGTTGGAGAGGACTCTTGAGAGTCCCTTGGACTGCAACATGATCCAACCAGTCCATCCTAAAGGAGATCAGTCCTGGGTGCTCATTGGAAGGGCTGATGTTGAAACTGAGACTCCAGTACTTTAGCCACCCAATGCAAAGAGCTGACTCCTTGGAAAAGACCCTGATGCTGGGAAAGATTGAGCACAGGAGGTAAAGGGGGCGACAGAGGATGAGATGGATGGATGGCATTGCCCACTCAACAGACATGAGTTTGGGTGAACTCTGGGAGTTGTTGATTGACAGGGACCTCTGGCTCACTGTGGTTCATGGGATTGCAAAGAGTCGGACACGACTGAGTAACTGAACTGTACTGAACTGAACTGACAGAAAGTGATTTTTGAATTATCATTTTGCATTACTTTGGGGATTTAATTTTTAAGAACTCAAGCAGTTTACTCTGTCTCTGAATGTGCCCAAAGATATCTTAACTATCAGGTTGCAAATCATTTCTAATCCAAAAGGAAAGAAAAGAAACTAGAGGAAAAGGAAAAGACTTGATGAGTTTGGAAAGACTTTGTGTTCTACAATTAGGAATTTAATGATAAAATAGGAGACACATAAGGATCCCCCACAGTATTTTTGGCTTAAATTAGCAATATGATTTCCTGAATTCACTACTTTTATTTCCATCAGTCTACATCTTCTGTGTTGTAAATAAGAAACTGAGTAACTAGGCTCAGATGTGCTTTTGAAGGTTCCTTGAAATAGCCAATCTGCACAGGCTTCTAATTGCCTTAACTTAAAAAGGAAGTATACTTTTAAAGAACATAACTCCTTACAAAACCAAATTGATAGCACTGCAGAATAATTACAGCTTGTGCTGGTTGCTATGACACCTCTTATACCTACGTCATTCTTTATCACAAGTGCTTTTGAATGTTAGTAAAACAAGAGAATAGTGACATAAGATTAAAAAGGCATGAGAGAAAAAAGATCTACTCATTCAAGGTGACATTAAGAAATAATTTAATGTCAGTATTCTACTTAATGGAAACATAATTATCTTCATAGCAAATATTAGCACATATATCTTATGATGCAATGACTTTAAGAGCTGGTACTTGAGGGAAGGATCAAAAAAGAGTTTAAAAGTTTCTCGCAAATGTAAAACGTAAAATACAATAAATCTATATATGATAAAATGGGGAAAATGTTTGAGCTTTTCTTTAACTAACCCCTAAGTAGTCTGAAGGGCTTTCCTTCGTGGCTCAGTAGTAAAGAACCTGCCTGCCAATGCAGGAGATGTGGGTTCTATCCGTGGGTCAGGAAGATACCCTGGAGAAGGAAATGGCTACCCACTCCAGTCTTCTTGCCTGGGAAATCCCATGGACAGAGGAGCCTGGAGGGCTACAGTCCCTGGGGTTGCGAAAGTCAGATGCAACTTAGTGACTAAACAACAAAGTGGTCTGGAACAAATTAATGATCTTATAAAACAGCCCTGTTTCAAGAGGGAAATTCAATAGTAGGGTTCTGTGATGAAGATTTTTGTCCTCTGGCAAACCACCTTTGCGTGGGAGGCTGTTAGAGCAAGGCTTCACCCATTTGGTGGGAAAAAACAGGATGACTCTTGTTGAGGGAAAGAGAAAGGAAAAGATCAGGAAGAGAAAAGCAGTTGAGTGAATGAATGGTAATGAGTTCAGAGGAGCTCCTTAATCATTTTTCTACCATGGGCTTCTATCTGGATAGGATCAAAAGGGCTTCACTTAATGAGAAGATTTATCTTTGGTGTCTATGAAGCGAGAGTTGATCTGACATTGTTTAAACAGACAACATCAGAATGCAAGGATTTAAAGCTAGTGTATTACTAAAATGTTCAAAGAATCTCATAACAAATACATTCAAAATACACAATCTAAATCCTTTTCAAAGGGCACCTCACATTAATCCCTCAGCTGGGGTTCCTCATTTTTTATAGCATCATTTATCACTTTAATGTAACATTAGTTTAGTGGCTAAAAGGCATGGCAGAAAACCTGCACTGAATGTTGGAACATTAATGACTTAAGCAAAAAGGAAACACTTGAAAGACCAGCCAGTGCTCTAGTTCTTTCCCCTAGGTTATAATCACAGATGCAGGAAGCAATTGCTGCTATATAAATAATACTGAAATGTGGCTCATATTGGCAAGACCAGACTTATTTGTGACGCTAACGGGTAAATAACAAAAGGTTTGACAAACTGACTCAAGGGAGAAATGTGTGTTTATGTGTGTTGGTGGGGAGTGGTAAGGGGGAGAGGAATGAGATCAAACAGTTCTTTGCTTCTAGTGCAGATTTTTCTAAAGAAAAAAAGACAGGGGTGGAGATGAGACAGAGGGGGTGGAGGGTGGAAATACCAGGGCATCCTAGCAGCACAGATGGCATCGGGACTTACCGCCTCCCACTACACCTGAGGCTGTGGATGCTGCGGAAAGTCGGGTATGGATGTGGGTGTGGGGAGAGTCGGGGAAGCATTGCAAACTCCATTTAGAAGAGGAATAGCCCAGTATTTGTGAATTTAAATTCCCCACATTGCTTCAGCAACTTCTTTTGTTGCTTTCCTGAAATATATATCTGATTATTTCCCTAACAGGGTCTTGGGAAAGACACTTTTGTTGAATTATTCTATCCACATTTATGAAATGCACCAGAAATGGGAATGGTAAGGATGGGACTGTCTAGATAAACTCTTTAAGCCTGTCTTGAATTAATCATTTATGGATTTGCTTTGTTATTATTAATATAGCTGATAATTTTTCAAATGATAGCCTTTGTGTTTTGATGGCATCATATCAAAAGGCTGAATTCATGGGCACACTTTTCAGAAATTCCAGAATTTCCTAAAGATGGAGCAATCTAGAAACTTCTGAGCACCTTCAATGTCACATTACTTAGTGACAAATATTTTCTTCTTTGGGCTTCTGCTTGACCAGGCCTTACTGTTAGCATATAAACACTCGAACAAAACACTAACATCATTTCTAACAGCTTAAGTGCTTCCCTAGGATGACTCTGAAAACACCTGTCTGAGAAACTCAAGGCTGCCAAGAGAATATTTCATTCCTTCCAGCCAACACTTAAAGATAGGGTGCCTGTCTTCCAGTCTCAGCGAGAGACCTGGAGCCTAACTTTGATAAGAGTCACTTAGCAAACACAGATGGGTTTCACAAGAAACCCTCCCTTGCTACTTTCTGTAATTTCTCACTTCCCTGACTCTACTGAGCCCTTGTTCACTTCCTTCCTCATTTGTCCATTCTCCCTTTAAATGCCCAGTCACTTCAGTATAAGTCTAAATTGAATTTGGCTCATGCTGCACTCTTTTCCCTATTGTGACAGTATATTACTGATTAAAATCTGTCCCAACCACTTTAACTAGTGTCCAGCTTTATCTTTGACATTAGACAACTGCCCTCCTCATTTCAAGGTAAGTACTTCCCTAACATCTGTTTGGTTCAAAAGGGTAAAATACAAGCAAGTTTCTCATCCTGTGTTTTATATAGCCCATGGTGGGCATTTTCCATCTGCCCCACCTCTTCTGCTGTCTTTGGGGCCCATCTGGCTTTTGTTTTAATCTCAAACACAGCAGATGACATTCTCTGCCAATGAGTCCTATTTTCAGCTCCTTTGGGCAAACTACAGAAGCTGATCCATGCTCCCAAATTTACTGCCAGTTTTAAAACACTAAAAATCTAGTACTTATTATTTCCCACTTACTTAGGCTAGGGTCTAAAAGAACTGACTCTGATTCTTCTGCAAAGCCTTGAAAGTTCATTTTTAAAGCACCGATATATCAATTGACTGCTTCAGAATGGCCCTGTATGGCTTGTGGGTCTTGGAGGAATTCTTACTAGTTGAATTGAGAGTCTTCTCCATGCCAACTGTCATCTACCAGTGTCTGGAGAGGTAGGTCAAGCTTAGATCTTTCACCCTCTCACTCTACATTCTAAAGGTAGAGCGATGCTCATATGCTAGTTCAGACTTGGTGTCTTCAGGATGAATCCTCACCTAAGGCAGCTCTAGGGCCTCTGGCAGCTAATCTGTTGTGACCCTTTGCTATAGAGCATTGCTACTCAAGGATTTCCCCAGGGACTCAGTGGTAAAGTATACACCTGCAATGGAGGAGACACAGGAGACACAGGTTCAATTCCTGGTCGGTAATAATCCCTGGAAGAGGGCATCACAAGCCACTCCAGTATTTTTGCCTGAAAAATCCCATGGACGGAGGACCCTGGTGGGCTATAGTCCATGGAGTCGCAAAGAGTTGGACAAGACTGAAGTGACTGAATGCAGCACAGCACTTTGCTACTCAGGAGAGGACCATCAGCAACCACAACACCTGAAGACTTTTTGGAGATGCAGAAACTCAAGTCCAACCCAAGGCCCACTCAGAAAATGAATTTTTAAAAAGACCGCTTGGTGATTCAAGGGCACCTGAAAGTTTGAGAAGCATTGCCATTTATAGTGCTCTGACTGTGGCTTTCTCTTGGAATCCTCATTATAATTTCTGACTTCTGTCTTCCTAACGTGGCCAGGAAGCTGTGGGTGTAGACTCTTCCTTATTCTTGGCAGAGTCTCCCTATATAGATTATAGTCCTGCTCTGTAACCTGAAACCCACCACAGAGGTGCCTCTCTGCCTGCCTGCTGGCACTCAAGTATCTCATGAATGTTCTATAGTCCCTTCTTAAAATACAAGGTTTACACTTGGAAGTTGGTCATGCCTTAGCCCCACTACCCTCCTTAACACCTGATTCATCTTGGTTAACATACCGGTTCTAGGTCAGCCTGTCCTCACTAGCCCTATACAATAAAGTAAACCCTTTTGTACTCAAAGGATCCAGAATACCAAGAGCAAATGCACTGAAGTGATGACTGGGGGATATTGCAAGTAGATTGGGCCTGGGGACACAAAACATGGGATTTAGTTCCATTTGGTAGAAAATATAATTTCACCTATCTCAGAGAGTATTATGATTTGAATAATAGTATGTACAAAAGCACTTGGTAAAGTTAAGCACTAAATTGCTATTTGACCGAGTGGTAATTATGGGAACAAATGACTTCTCCATGCTGCATCCCTCTTATAGATATGTTCTAAAAACTATTTCAGGACTATAATAATTGATGGATAAAAACTTAAGGGGAAAATAGGGGGAAAAGTCATTCTCATTGAATGGGCTTGTATTTTTCTTTAATTTTCATTTTTGTTTAGATTGTTATATGTGTTTAATACATGTTGAATCCTTTTCTAAAAAAGAATAAGGAGAGGAAAAGAACCTTCAGTTCAGTTCAGTTGCTCAGTCATGTCCTACTTTTTGTGACCCAATGAATCGCAGAATGCCAGGCCTCCCTGTCCATCACCAACTCCCGGAGTTCACTCAGACTCACGTCCATCGAGTCAGTGATGCCATCCAGCCATCTCATCCTCTGTTGTCCCCTTCTCCTCCTGCTCCCAATCCCTCCCAGCATCAGAGTCTTTCACAATGAGTCAACTCTTCGCATGAGGTGGCCAAAGTACTGGAGTTTCAGCTTTAGCATCATTCCTTCCAAAGAAATCCCAGGGCTGATCTCCTTCAGAATGGACTGGTTGCATCTCCTTGCAGTCCAAGGGACTCTCAGGAGTCTTCTCCAACACCACAGTTGAAAAGCATCAATTCTTCGGGGCTCTGCCTTCTTCACAGTCCAACTCTCACATCCATACATGACCACTGGAAAAACCATAGCCTTGACTAGACGAACCTTTGTTGGCAAAGTAATGTCTCTGCTTTTGAATATGCTATCTAGGTTGGTCATAACTTTCCTTCCAAGGAGTAAGCGTCTTTAATTTCATGGCTGCAGTCACCATCTGCAGAGATTTTGGAGTCCAGAAAAATAAAGTCTGACACTGTTTCCACTGTTTCCCCATCTATTTCCCATGAAGTGATGGGATCGGATGCCATGATCTTTGTTTTCTGAATGTTGAGCTTAAGCCAACTTTTTCACTCTCCTCTTTCACTTTCATCAAGAGGCTTTTTAGTTCCTCTTCACTTTCTGCCATAAGGGTGGTGTCATCTGCATATCTGAGGTTATTGATATTTCTCCCGGCAATCTTGATTCCAGCTTGTGTTTCTTCCAGTCCAGCGTTTCTCATGATGTACTCTGCATATAAGTTAAATAAGCAGGATGACAATATGCAGCCTTGACGTACTCCTTTTCCTATTTGGAACCAGTCTGTTGTTCCATGTCCAGTTCTAACTGTTGCTTCCTGACCTGCATACAAATTTCTCAAGAGGCAGATCAGGTGGTCTGGTATTCCCATCTCTTTCAGAATTTTCCACAGTTTCTTGTGATCCACACAGTCGAAGGCTTTGGCATAGTCAATAAAGCAGAAATAGATGTTTTTCTGGAACTCTCTTGCTTTTTTGATGATCCAGTGGATGTTGGCAATTGGATCTCTGGTTCCTCTACCTTTTCTAAAACCAGCTTGAACATCAGGAAGTTCACGGTTCACATATTGCTGAAGCCTGGCTTGGAGAATTTTGGCATTACTTTACTAGCGTGTGAGATGAGTGCAATTGTGCGGTAGTTTGGGCATTCTTTGGCATTGCCTTTCTTTGGGATTGGAATGAAAACTGACCTTTTCCAGTCCTGTGGCCACTGCTGAGTTTTCCAAATTTGCTGGCATATTGAGTGCAGCACTTTCACAGCATCATCTTTCAGGATTTGAAACAGCTCAACTGGAATTCCATCACCTCCACTAGCTTTGTTCATAGTGATGCTTTCCAAGGCCCACTTGACTTCACATTCCAGGATGTCTGGCTCTAGGTGAGTGATCACACCATCATGATTATCTCGGTCGTGAAGATTTTTTCTGTACAGTTCTTCTGTGTATTCTTGCCATCTCTTCTTAATATCTTCTGCTTCTGTTAGGTCCATACCATTTCTGTCCTTTATTGAGCCCATCTTTGCATGAAACGTTCCCTTGGTATCTCTAATTTTCTTGACGAGATCTCTAGTCTTTCCCCTTCTGTTGTTTTCCTCTATTTCTTTGCACTGATCGCTAAAGAAGGCTTTCTTATCTCTGCTTGCTATTCTTTGGAACTCTGCATTCAGATGCTTATATCTTTCCTTTTCTCCTTTGCTTTTCACTTCTCTTCTTTTCATAGCTATTTGTAAGGCCTCCCCAGACAGCCATTTTGCTTTTTTGCATTTCTTTTCCATGGAGATGGTCTTGATCCCTGTCTCCTGTACAATGTCACGAACCTCATTCCATAGTTCACCAGGCACTCTATCTATCAGATCTAGGCCCTTAAATCTATTTCTCACTTCCACTGTATAATCATAAGGGATTTGATTTAGGTCATACCTGAATGGTCTAGTGGTTTTCCCTACTTTCTTCAATTTAATTCTGAATTTGGCAATAAGGAGTTCATGATCTGAGCCACAGTCAGCTCCTGGTCTTATTTTTGCTGACTGTATAGAGCTTCTCCATCTTTGGCTGCAAAGAATATAATCAGTCTGATTTTGGTGTTGACCATGTACAGAGTCTTCTCTTGTGTTGTTGAAAGAGGGTGTTTGTTATGACCAGTGCATTTTCTTGGCAAAACTCTATTAGCCTTTGCCCTGCTTCATTCCGTATTCCAAGGCCAAATTTGCCTGTTACGCCAGGTGTTTCTTGACTTCCTACTTTTGCATTCCAGTACCCTATAATGAAAAGGACTTCTTTTTGGGGTGTTAGTTCTAAAAGTTCTTGTAGGTCTTTATAGAACCGTTCAACTTCAGCTTCTTCAGCATTACTGGTTGGGGCATAGACTTGGATTACTGTGATATTGAATGTTTTGTCTTGGAAATGAACAGAGATCATTCTGTCATTTTTGAGATTGCATCCAAGTACTGCATTTCGGACTCTTTTGTTGACCATGATGGCTACTCCATTTCTTCTGAGGGATTCCTGCCCGCAGTAGTAGATATAATGGTCATCTGGGTTAAATTCACCCATTCCAGTCCATTTCAGTTCGCTGATTCCTAGAATGTCGACATTCACTCTTGCCATCTCTTGTTTGACCACTTCCAATTTGCCTTGATTCATGGACCTGACATTCCAGGTTCCTATGCAATATTGCTCTTTACAGCATTGGACCTTGCTTCTATCACCAGTCACATCCACAGCTGGGTATTCTTTTTGCTTTGGCTCCATCCCTTCATTCTTTCTGGAGTTATTTCTCCACTGATCTCCAGTAGCATATTGGGCACCTACCGACCTGGGAGTTCCTCTTTCAGTGTCCTATCATTTTGCCTTTTCATACTGTTCATGGGGTTCTCAAGGCAAGAATACTGAAGTGGTTTGCCATTCCCTTCTCCAGTGGACCACATTCTGTCAGATCTCTCCAGCATAACCCGCCCATCTTGGGTTGCCCCATGGGCATGCTTAGTTTCACTGAGTTAGACAAGGCTGTGGTCCTAGTGTGATTAGATTGACTAGTTTCCTGTGAGTATGGTTTCAGTGTGTTTGCCCTCTGATGCCCTCTTGCAACACCTACTGTCTTACTTGGGTTTCTCTTACCTTGGGCATGGGGTATCTCTTCACGCTGCTCCAGCAAAGCGCAGCCACTGCTCCTTACCTTGGAAGAGGGGTATCTCCTCAACGTCGCCCTTCCTGACCTTCAACATGGGATAATTCCTCTAGGCCCTCCTGTGCCCGTGCAGCCACAGCTCCTTGGACGTGGGGTTGGTCCTCCCCCCGGCCGCCGCCCCTGGCCTTGGGCTTGGGGGTGTGGTGGTAGCTCCTCTCGGCTGCCACCCACCCACCCCCGACCTCGGACGTGGGGTAGCTCCTCTCAGCCTTTCCTGCGCTGTCGCAGTCTGGCACTCTCGGCCGCTGCCCCTCATCTCGGACGTTGGGTAACTCCTCTTGGCCGCTGCCCTTCAGGCCTGGGTTCCTCCCGCCTTCGGCCCCTGACCTCGGACGTGGGGTAGCTCCTCTCGGCTGCGCTTAGTGCACCAGTCTCAGCCACCTGCGAATGATATTAATTCAAAAATTTCTATGATGTGACACAAAATACCCACCTTCCACATCTCTTTTTTCCTCCTTTACCATCGTCTCATCCCACCCCACAAAACTATTCCTTCACCTACTATCTTCCCTGAACACACTTGAATTGCCTTTCTCTCAACCTAGATGTTCCCTTCCTACTTTAATCTCTACTGGTGAAAAGATAAATTTTTGTTCATGTGCCAAATACCTCACATTTACTTATTATCCTAAATAAAATATATCTGGATTTCCTTCTACTCAGAAATATTGGCAGGAAATTTACTGCAGTCATTATTTTTAGGAGGGCAGAAGGGTCTCCTCTTTCCCTCAAAATTATGTATGAATCTGGAGGGCTTATAGAGTCCAGAAAACTTAGAAAATAGTTTTTTGGAACTTAGCCATGCATGGTTGTTTCTGCCAGGGTTAAATATACAGAAAATTCCATTTCTATGCAAATTTTCTTGATTTTTAAAAGTTGGCAAACAATTTTGCATCCCTAAAAATCCTTCATGAACCAGTCAAAAGATATTTGTGGCCAAATTCAGCCCACAGGCTGAGAGTTGGTAACCTTTGTCTTAGATATTAGGATCCAAATTCTTTCCCATCTAATTAGAATGATGAAAACAAAGAATTTTTAAATTGGCTTTTCATTTTTATAATTTTCTTACAACTCTGAAAATAACACAGAATTTGAAGATTACTTTGTTATGCATATTAAAACACCATGAAGTCTTCTAAACTTAGCTCAGATGTCTTTCAGAAGACAGCAAGGACTACCTTATGCAATGAAATTGATTGGTAACTCTTCCATACCCTATAGTGTTTTGGATCCTTTATCTCTACCATCCCCTCCTCTTCCCTCCTTCCTCTTTTCTTCCTGATTTCCTCCCACTAGTTTGATATCTAAGATTCAAACTCAGAGAGCAGTATAATCCAGTGACTGAGTTTTTAAACACTATTCAGTGGAACTTACAATACTGTGAAGGCACTAGTAAATTACCCAAGCTGATACTCTTCTAGGAAAAAAAAAAAAAACTCTTATGGACTTAAACAGGGCTGTTTCTCATTAAATTAGTTTATAGATATATAGTTTTCCTCTACTACACTATTATTCTTTTGAATGGAAGATTTTTATCTGATTGATTTATTAGTCTCTCATAGAATATGGCACACTAACTGCCCCATAGTAAGCATTAAAAATGTTTATTGAACTGCATATCCATATCTGAACACTGCCACTCCATACATTCTAATTTACATGCATTCAATTATTGCCCCGCACTCCCCCAACCTTGCCTTCACTGTACTCTACTCTCTTTACAGAGAGACTCAGAAACACATTCTGTATCACCAGAGAGAATCTAATATCCTTTACAAACTTTGTATGGTGGAAAATATAACAGAGAAGGAGGTATAGGTCTGAATTCTGATTCTAGGAGTCCATAGTACATATATGCTGTTTCTCAGACCTCTTTCTCTTATGAAATAGAGCTTGCACTGAACGTGCTCCTTTAAACTCTGGAAGTACATAAAAGTGGCTTTAGAATTAGCACAGCAGGATTCAAAACTGACATCTCTATTTTTCCAGCTATATTAATTTATCAGGCTACTTAATCTGTAAGACAAGTAAAGTGCTTATCCTGGTACCTGGGAAAATAGGGTGCTCTCAATAATTATAAGATATTTTATTATTATACTATTTTTGATTATTATAAATCCTTTAGGGTGACTTTATCTAAGGCAAATACATAGGGCAGCTCAATTTTGGTCATGGGATAATATGTCTGCTTATAGCTTCCATAAATCCACCTCAAATTACCAGTGGTTATATAATACATAAGATGCTCATATGGACATGGAACTGAAAAACTAAGTCATGTAAGGAGTTGTTTTGCAGCTGACATTTCCTTGATTTATTTCTTAGTCATTTGACTTGCTTTTCTTTTCAAACCTGAATTGTCCAGATTTATGATTTTGTGTAGGCATAGCTCGTGTCTGATCCTTAGTGAGGCACTGTTAAGAAAAAAACAAGATCAAAAGAATGAATTCATTGTATTTATGAATCTTTCTGAAAATTAATCAAGGGTTTCACGTTCACCAAGAGAAATCAGCAGAGACAGGCAAAGCCCATAATTTCTCATTGCGAAAACAGAAAACTTTCTTTCCTTTGGGGAGAGCTGTAAAATTTTAGGAACTGTCTTAAAATATAAATCTACTGAAGACTCAGCTTTGTTGAATTATAGAGTGTTTAGCCTCAGCTCTATATAGATCTTTGAGGTTATTTAGCCTATACATATATATTTGTTATTCCTCCTAGCATCTGTTATTTGAAAGTTTAATGAATCTCTCTACTCTGTTTTTATCCAGTAGCAGAAACTCTGAACCAAATTAGACACAAGATGGATTCCTGTGTCATTTCATTAGAATGTTCCCTCTTAAGTTGAGATGGATACCCTACAAACTCCTAAAGGAAGGAACTGTCCAGACAAAAACTTCCTAGCTATTGTGAGAGGTTCCTTTTACTCCTGATTGTTACTGTTATTTCCTACCTTTCTCTTTTAATTTCAAAATGGCTTCACAATATCAAAAGTAGGGGAAGAAGGGACAGATATTTAGAATCAAAATTGAATATGCATTTTTTAAGGACCCAAAGAAACACAAGCTGGAATCAAGATTGCCGGGAGAAATATCAATAACCTCAGATATGCAGATGACACCACCTTTATGGCAGAAAGTGAAGAGGAACTAAAAAGCCTCTTGATGAAAGTGAAAGTGGAGAGTGAAAAAGTGGGCTTAAAGCTCAACATTCAGAAAACGAAGATCATGGCATCTGGTCCCATTACTTCATGCAAATAGATGGGGAAACAGTGTCAGACTTGATCTTTTTGGGCTCCAAAATCACTGCAGGTGACCGCAGCCATGAAATTAAAAGACGCTTACTCCTTGGAAGGAAAGTTATGACCAACCTAGACAGCATATTCAAAAGCAGAGACATTACTTTGCCAACAAAGGTTCGTCTAGTCAAGGCTATGGTCTTTCCTGTGGTCATGTATGGATGTGAGAGTTGGACTGTGAAGAAGGCTGAGCCCCGAAGAATTGATGCTTTTGAATTGTGGTGTTGGAGAAGACTCTTGAGAGTCCCTTGGACTGCAAGGAGATCCAACCGGTCCATTCTGAAGGAGATCAGCCCTGGGATTTCTTTGGAAGGAATGATGCTAAAGCTGAAACTCCAGTACTTTGGCCACTTCATGCGAAGAGTTGACTCATTGGAAAAGACTCTGATGCTGGGAGGGATTGGGGGCAAGAGGAGAAGGGGACAACAGAGGATGAGATGGCTGGATGGCATCACTGACTCGATGGACGTGAGTCTGAGTGAACTCCGGGAGTTGGTGATGGACAGGGAGGCCTGGCGTGCTGCGATTCATGGGGTTGCAAGGAGTCAGACGTGACTGAGCGACTGATCTGATCTGATCTGAAGGACCCAAATTTCCCCTCAGTCTTCCCTTAAGATTTGTCTGTAGATCTGTCTCTACCAGTTCTCTCTTTTTGCTTCACTAAGTCGATTAGGATAAACCTGAAATCAATGTTTATTGAAACTATTATTCTTTTTTAAGATTAAGAGCTTCACCCTCCCTCTAATAAATATAATATTCTGTCAAAATGTGTCACAAATTGAATTCAATTGGTGTAACAGTCCAGACCCAGTTAAGAGTTAAATAGAAACCACTCAGATTAACCTAGAGAAGTTAAGTATAAAGAATTTTCAGCCTTGGTAAAAGAATAACTGTAAGATATAAGGAAACAACCCTAGGGCTGATGGAGTGTCTAAGAAAGTACAAAGTTGAAAGTGGTTCAGACTTCACTGCAGAAGGTGTGGTTCGGCCACAGGATAGCAGAGGTGGCAGGACAGGTCTGGAGCCTCCGGGCAAACAATAGGCAACCCTTTGATTGCAAAGGAGGTGCAGGGGCTCAGCAACCTAGTGCAGTAGTGCAGTGGGGCAGCTGGCCTTGACAGGGCAGAAGGGCTTCAAGGGGAGACAGACCATGCTGGGGGATGGGAGAGGCTTGCAGATGAAACCACGGCAGGTGTGTGACCCTCTGGGCCACAGGGGCTTGGGGACCACCCAGAGAGTCTGTGCGGCTCTGGGAAGATTATCACCACACAGAGATGGAATGATCCTAGAGAGACTGTTCTGAGCCCATGGTTGGAGCAGGTTCCACCAAATGTCCTCACACCTGCATTGTTGACCCCTAGTCCTTAGAGGAAGGTTCTTCCTTCTGCAGTGTCCCTCCAGTAACCTCTAATGAGAAAGCGTGGCGCTTAATTCGAAGGAGAAATGATTGTAGGAATTCCATTGTTGATTACCAAGTGTGCATTGAAGGAAGCATTTGAATCTGAAAGAAAATATTTTCTAAAGAAAACTATTTATTATTTATTCATTTATTTGGGGCTCTGCTGGGCCTTTCTTTCTGGGTGCAAGCTATCTCTAGTTGTAGCAAGCAAGGGGCTACTGTAGTGTGGGGCACAGGCTTCTCATTGTGGTGGCTTCTCTTGTGTGTGTGTGTATGTGTGTCTGTATGTGTGTCTGTGCTCAGTCACTCAGTCTTATCTGACTCTTTGCAACCCTATGGACTATAGCCCTCAAGGCCCCTCTGTCCATGGAATTTTCCAGGCAAGAATACTGGAATGGGTAGCCATTTCCTACTTCAGGGAATCTTTCCAACCCAGGACCAAACCCGAGGCTCTTGCATCTCCTGCATCGACCAAAAGATTCTCTTCTACTGAGCCACTTGAGCCTCAGTTTCTCTTGTTGCGGAGCCTCAGCTCTAGAGCATGAGGTCTTCGGTAGTTGCAGCAGACAGATCAGTAGCTGTTGCTTGAGGACTCTAGAGAACATGCTCAGTAGTTGTAGCACACAGACTTTGTTGCTCTGGGACACGTGGGATCTCCTCAGAACAGGGATTGAACCCGTGTCCCCTTCACTGGCAGGTAAATTCTTAACCACTGGACCACCAGGGAAATCTGACAATAGTTGTTAATGTACTAATGTAATTTTACCCTAACTCAGCTCTAATATGTTGGAAAATTCCTATATTTAAGAATTAGACAATCAGGATTAAAATAAGAATGTTACTTACTAAATTACCTAGTTGCCTCTATGTGGTTTTAGGCTATACATTTTGCATTCCTGAGTTTTAATTTTCTTGTCCATAAGATATTCATACAAACTTCCCCAGAAGATTTTTGAGAGAATTAAATGAGATATAATAAAATAAGAATTCTTCATACTGAAAATCTAAGTGTATTTTATTTAGTCTGTCTCTTGAAATCATTTCATTGTTCATAAATCACATGCTAATAGTTGCATCTGGAAACTAGATTGTTAACAAAAATAAGATAATTTCATCTCTTATTTTTAAGTAAAAAAGAGGCTTCAGAGGTCAGTGAATCATCTCCTTTGACAGTTGGGAAAATGAGTCTCAGGAAGCAAAAGGGACATGCCTAAGTTTGTACAAAGATGGAGTGGCAGAAATAAAGCTGAGGCTTTTACATACCACCTGCATCTTGAAATTAAAAATCAAAACCCAAACCAAAGCTTCAAACTAAAAAACAAAACCCAGCTTTTAATTTGGTTTTAGTGTTATTTCTGGTGAGTGTGGTAATAAGAACAATGAATGCAGTTAAACAGGACAGGGAGGGAAGTTTTTTGTCAGTATGTCTGTGTTGGTGTCTGTGAGGAACCTCTGTAATCTGACCAGAGCATATTCCCTAATTTAGGAGATGCGAAGTTTTCCTATTAAAAAAGGTGGAGGGGTGGTCCTTTCATCATTAGCAAGTCACGTTCAAGAGCATGCTCTTTCAGGAACAATTGTCTGAAGCTTTTTCTCAAAAGCACTTCTTCCTAGCTATTTCTTGTACTTACCAGTTCCTGAATCTCCTCAGTATTTTAGCCCTAGCATCGCTCTGCCTTCCTTGAAGGAGAGAGCTCGATACAAAACACTGGTTGCTAAGCAGTGCCTATTTTTACTCCACTTGAACAGAATAGAAGCCCACTCGATGAGATTCTATCACTGAGGCTAGCTACTAAGCAGCTTTTGTAGGTTAAGCATTCACTGGTGTTTTTCTATGAAACCGCACACTCCATAGTTTGGCCTCAAGGATGAAAGTGTAAAACGGAGGCCGAGGACCTGCACCGGTAACGTGTTCCTAAAATAATTGGAAAAACTCAAAATATCTCAATACTTCAAGTATTTATTGAGCTGCTAATACAGTTGATGATTCTGTAGTATGCATGGGGGAGAGGGAAATGATGAAATTAAACAGATTTGGCCCCCATTTAGACTCTATAGATTAAATAGAAAAAGAGGCAGGCAAACAAAAATACCAAATGACAAGTTATGATAAGAAATAAACATACTGACAAGACAGGATAACAAGGAAAAGGGGAGTTTGTTTAAACAGAGAACAAAGAAGAGAGATTTCTGAGGCTGTGATGCAAAGACTAGGAAGGCATCTATCATGTGAAAGGTTTTCCAGAAAGAAGGAATAGCTTGTGCATATGTCCTGGGAGAGGCAGTGTCAGAATGGGAGGTGGGATAAGAAGTGTACAGTGGGGTAGGGAAGGAATGAACTAGCCATGAGGAACTGAGAAAAGACCACTGCAACTGGAGGTTAGTAAGTAAGGAGATGAGGCTGATGTTATAGACAGGGATGCATTTTAGCTTCAACAAGTGAGTGTAAACCATTGGGAGGACTTTATGCAGTGAATGATTTGATGCATTTACATTTTTACAAGATTGTGTTCATTTTCTGGAGAGCAACTGGTAGTAAGCGGCAGGAATGAACAGAGAGTCCATTTAGGAGGCTATGGCAAAGGTCCAGGAAAAAGAACGATAGATAATTGATGAGAGGCAGTGGAGATAGCAAAAAGGCAAATCTGAAATATATTTGGAAAGTAGAAGAAATGAAACTTGGTGATGAACTTCTGGACTTCTGCCATAAACTTGCTACTTTTACAATCTTCCCAAATTTAGTTGATGGCCACTCCATCCTTTCTACTGTCCTTTGAAATTTATCCCTCACACTCTTCAAACACTCAGCAATCTGTTGGCTCTACACTGAAAATGTATCCAGAATCAGCCATCTTCACCAATTTTATCTCTAAATCTCTAGCCAAAGGTACCATCATCTCTCACTTGAATTACTGCAATAACCTCACCTGATTTTCTGCCTTTCCTCCTGCAGCCTATGGTCCCCTAGCTCTCAGATATCCTATTAAAAATTTGATCAGGTCATGTTAATTCTCTGCTCAAAATCCACCACTTCATATCTCACTTTGAAAAAGAGAAAAATACCTTACAACAGTTAAAAGTTCCTACATGATTTGGCCAAACATTATATCTCTTTTTTACCTTACACTCCACTACAGCTATACTGGTATCATTGCTACTCCTCAAACATGGCAAGATTTCTCCCACCTCAGGGCCTTTACACTGGCTATTTCATCTTCTTGGAATCTTTCCCCTGTCAGCTATGTGATTTACTATCTTACCTTTTAAGTCTTTGTTCAAATGCCACCTTTTCAAGTAGACTTTCTCTAACCACTACAGATAAAATGACATTATATCTAGCATTCACTACTCTTTTCTTGCTCTAATCTTTTCCATGGCATTTATTTCATCTCTCATACTATGCATGTTACAATTATTTTTATTTGCATAAATGATAACATCCCATTAAGTGGTGAAATTTTAAAACTGATTTTAATGTTTAAAACTGCTTTATATTTTCAGAAAAAAAAAAAAAACTGAGAAGATAGAAGATAGTACAGAAAGTTCCTGTATATCTAGTATCCAGTTTATCTTATTGGAGAAGGAAATGGCAACCCACTCCAGTATTCTTGCCTCAAAAATCCCATGGACAGAGGAAGCTTAAGGGCTACAGTCTGGGATCACAGAAGAGTCGGACACGACTTTAATGACTGTCATCATCAATTTCTCTTATTATCAACATCTTACTTTAGTATAGTACATTTGTCACATTAATGAATGGATATTGGAAAATTATTAACTGAAGTCCATAGTTTCATTCCACTTTCCTTAGTTTTTCTTTAATGTCCTTTATCTAGTCCAGAATTCTATCTTATATGCTATATTATATTGTTTCCTTCAGTTCAGTTCAGTATAGTCGCTCAGTCATGTCCGACTCTTTGCAACCCCATGAATCGCAGCACGCCAGGCCTCCCTGTCCATCACCAACTCCCGGAGTTCACTCAGACTCACGTCCATCGAGTCAGTGATGCCATCCAGCCATCTCATCCTCTGTCGTCCCCTTCTCCTCCTGCCCCCAATCCCTCCCAGCATCAGAGTCTTTCCCAATGAGTCAACTCTTCGCATGAGGTGGCCAAAGTACTGGAGTTTCAGCTTCAGCATCATTCCTTCCAAAGAAATCCCAGGGCTGATCTCCTTCAGAATGGAATGGTTGGATCTCCTTGCAGTCCAAGGGACTCTCAAGAGTCTTCTCCAACACCACAGTTCAAAAGCATCAATTCTTTGGTGCTAAGCCTTCTTCACAGTCCAACTCTCACATCCATACATGACCACAGGAAAAACCATAGCCTTGACTAGACGGACCTTTGTTGGCAAAGTAATGTCTCTGCTTTTCAATATGCTATCTAGGTTTGTTATAACTTTCCTTCCAAGGAGTAAGTGTCTTTTAATTTCATGGCTGCAGTCACCATCTGCAGTGATTTTGAAGCCCCAAAAAATAAAGTCTGCCACTGTTTCCACTGTTTCCCCATCTATTTCCCATGAAGTGGTGGGACCGGATGTCATGATCTTCGTTTTCTGAATGTTGAGCTTTAAGCCAACTTTTTCACTCTCCACCTTCACTTTCATCAAGAGGTTTTTTAGTTCCTCTTCACTTTCTGCCATAAGGGTGGTGTCATCTGCATATCTGAGGTTATTGATATTTCTCCCGGCAATCTTGATTCCAGCTTGTGTTTCTTCCAGTCCAGCCTTTCTCATGATGTACTCTGCGTATAAGTTAAATAAGCAGGGTGACAATATGCAGCCTTGACGTACTCCTTTTCCTATTTGGAACCAGTCTGTTGTTCCATGTCCAGTTCTAACTGTTGCTTCCTGACCTGCATACAAATTTCTCAAGAGGCAGATCAGGTGGTCTGGTATTCCCATCTCTTTCAGAATTTTCCACAGTTTCTTGTGATCCACACAGTCAAAGACTTTGGCATAGTCAATAAAGCAGAAATAGATGTTTTTCTGGAACTCTCTTGCTTTTTCCATGATCAAGCGGATGTTGGCAATTTGATCTCTGGTTCCTCTACCTTTTCTAAAACCAGCTTGAACATCAGGAAGTTCATGGTTCACATATTGCTGAAGCCTGGCCTGGAGAATTTTGAGCATTACTTTAGTAGCGTGTGAGATGAGTGCAATTGTGTGGTAGTTGGAGCATTCTTTGGCATTGCCTTTCTTTGGGATTGGAATGAAAACTGACCTTTTCCAGTCCTGTGGCCACTGCTGAGTTTTCCAAGTTTTCTGGAATATTGAGTGCAGCACTTTCACAGCATCATCTTTCAAGATTTGAAATAGCTCAACTGGAATTCCATCACCTCCACTAGCTTTGTTCATAGTGATGCTTTTTTTTTTATTTTATTTAACTTTACAATATTGTATTGGTTTTGCCATATATCAAAGTGAATCTGCCACAGGTATATATGTGTTCCCCATCCTGAACCCTCCTCCCTCCTCCCTCCCCATACCATCCCTCTGGGTGGTCCCAGTGCACCAACCCCAAGCATCCAGTATCATGCATAGTGATACTTTCTAAGGCCCACTTGACTTCACATTCCAGGATGTCTGGCTCTAGGTCAGTGATCACACCATCGTGATTATCTGGGTCGTGAAGATCTTTTTTGTACAGTTCTTCTGTGTATTCTTGCCATCTTTTCTTAATATCTTCTGCTTCTGTTAAGTCCATACCATTTCTGTCCTTTATGGAGCCCATTTTTGCATGAAATGTTCCCTTGGTATCTCTAATTTTCTTGAAGAGATCTCTACTCTTTCCCATTCTGTTGTTTTCCTTTATTTCTTTGCATTGATCACTGAAGAAGGCTTTCTTATCTCTCCTTGCTATTCTTTGGAACTCTGCATTCAGATGCTTATATCTTTCCTTTTCTCCTTTGCTTTTCACTTCTCTTCTTTTCACAGCTATTCGTAAGGCCTCCCCAGACAGCCATTTTGCATTGTTTCCTTAGGCTGTTGTTATTGAGGCTTGCCTTGTTTTTGATATTTTTGATAGTTTTGAAGAGTAATGGTTTGATATACTGCAGGATGTCCCTATATTGGAAAATTTCTTATTTTTTCTCATGATTACACTGAGGTTATGGCTTTTGGAGAAGAATATCACAGAGGTAAATTGCCATTTTCATCACATCATATCAAGAGTGCACACTATCAACGTGACTTATGACTGATGAAGTTGACCTTGATCACCTGGCTGATCAAGATTTCTCTACTATACTCTTACCTTCCCCCCACAATTTCCATATTGTAATCTTTGGAAGGAAGTCATTATGCAGTCCTCAGTGAATCATTGTACACAGTACACAGAGAGTCCACACAGTCCCACTCCTTGAGGGCAGAATATCTATGCAAATTATTTGGAATTTCTCTGCATGAGAGATTTGTTTCTTCTCCCTCATTTATTAATTTATTCAATCATTTAGGTTTATCATTATAAATGTATATTGATTTTATTTTATGTTTTGCATTACAGTCCAGTACTGTCTCAGTTTATTCCTCAAGCTGCCCCGTGTTTGCTCATTAGAAGTGCTTTCTGTTGCTCCTACATCCATTTGACATATTCCCATCAATTGTTTTTAGCACTTTCTTAATTTCGGCATTACGTGATGGTCCAGGATTATCCGTATAGTCCCTGTTTCTGTTTTAGAATCAGCCATTGTTTTCAAGGAATGAAGGTGAATCTTTGTCAATTCAGTTGTTTCTATATCCCCAGCACCCAGAACAGTAACTAGTACAGAGGAGTTGCTCCATATTTGTTGAGAAAATGAATGAATGAACTGAAAGCAGGATTAAGGGATAGGGCAGTTATGGTCAGAATTCCTTCACCACATCAGACTCTTATATCATCAAGTCCAGTGGGATCTAAACACTTTGGCATAAAACCTTCTTTAGCAGAATTGCAAGGCCTAGATTTGCTCTCTTCTCAAAATTTTTAAGGAAAATTTTTTAAGAAAACAGTCATCCTGAGAAAAACGTCTGGAAACATGCAATTTATTACTTTAAATTACTAAGCGTTGCTTCCTTCAGTCAGAATTAAATACCCGCCCCTCAATGCTGCCGCCTTCTCATGCCCTAATTAGAGAACAGACTTCATCTTCCTCAATTGTCTTGTCTCACTTGCAGTCATTCCCTGGGCTGTGAGCAGCTTGGTGACAGGAACCGTGTCTTATTCTGTGCAGTGCACACAGTACCAAGCTGACACACAGGAAAGAGGTTAGAGTGGATGTGTTGCACAGAGAGAGAATATGAGAATAAGTTAACCATCATTGTTGAATAACAATTCAAATTACAAAGCAAGCATGATCAAAGCATTTTAGCAGTGGGACAATTGTTTACAAAAAGGTATACTTCAGTTTTGAACACTTATAGGACAGAGGAAAATTCAGAAGAATGTATCGACTCTTCGAAAGGCTAAGTAACTGTCTTTTCCCCCTTCTATCTCTGTCATTTCCCATAAATTCCAGTAATCAAGAATCTTTTTATGCATGAAGAATCACAGAACTCTTAGGATAACCCTCAAATATAGTATACCTTCCTCATTTTAAAACTAAAGAAACTACCACCCAGAGAATGGAGAAATGATTTTTCCATGGTCACATAGGCTTGATATATGGATCTCAGTCTCCAAACCACCATGGTAGCCTTATGATTGCTCTAACAAGAGGTCTCCACCAATATTGTTATCTGCATACAAGTGTATCCTTCAGTTATTTACTACACTAGAAGATACACATCTGCTCAATAAAGCAACAGATAATGTAACTGAACTAATTTAAAGGTCTAATATTTTTGCTCATTTAATAATCTCAAAAGTAGGAAAAAACCCCACAAAAGACAAAGTTATTATTTCTAAATATTAAACAGCTAAAATTTGGTCAAAATAAAAAAGGAGAAAGAAAGCCATATATATTGAGTACTTACCATGTAAAAATTGCCTATACAGATTATTTGGTTTGATGCTTCAAACACCAAGGTCAGTACTGTTATGAGATATTAAATAAATTACCTCCAGTCACACAGCTATTAATAACAGAGCTGAAATTCACACCTGGGTTCTGTAACTCCTGTGTCTGGATATGCCCTTTTTCTACATCATACTTCAGACCTCCAAGACTTGAACTATTCTGATTATAGAATTATAATCAGAATAGGAACAATCTCATTATGCCTATGTTATATATCATATTAAAGTTGTACTGATTTAATTGATTATTTGTAGTGTTCACCATTCAGTCTAATTTAGTTCAAACAATATTTACTAAGTGTGTTCTGTGTTCTGGGCACTATATACCATGTTCAGGACAAATAAAAAGATGGATTCACCTGATCCTAAATAGAAACACATCCTCATACTTTACTGCAATTGAAAAGACTATATTGAAATTCCTCAAACAGATGGACAAAGTACTAAATTAAGTGCTGCATATGTGTGTTTGTGTGTACACATACATATATAGCAAGGGTACTGCCTGGTGTGTGTGGGATGTGTGTGTGTGTGTCTTTGGGCATATATGCATATGAAAAATCAGCACCATAAGTTTATACTTGCCCTATATACATATCATATATATGTAAGTAGATGCAAAAATGCTACAGTTTAGTTTCAGTTGGTTCTTTATTTTACCTTCCTGGGGCTTAAAGTACAGTTTAAGGTGTTTATTTGCTAGTTTGTACATAACCCAGATAAAATTCACATCCACTTTATATGTATTTTTTTCATGGTGATGATAGTGGTGATGGTGTAATCATGGCTCAACATTTGGAAACACAATAAAAACAGGAATTACAACATCAAAGAAAAAAAGTAGAAAAAAGTTCTGACTGGCAAAAATGTTTTAAGAAAAGAAACTACAAGGACTTGGGATTTTCTAATAAGTTCATTTTTTATTTCAGACTTGGCACATTGTATAAGCATGCCATATTTGTCAAACTCCAAATTTATAACTCTCCTTTTCTATTCTCTAGTCTCAAATTAATTTTCTCTGTCATACCTCAAAGAAATTCAGAAAAAAATGCTCTTATGCTGCTCCATTTGTCCTGGCATATATAAATGGTGAGTTTATAATAGTCATTTTATCCAGCTAATCTCTTCAGAACATTTGTTCTTTAGTCATTGTGAAATCCACATATAAGAGCAGGTCACTTGCAGTCTGACCTTTAAAACTCTCAGTAATGGGCTGCACGTTTTGCCTGTCAGATGTTGTCTCTCCTCCATTGCCCTTTGCAAGAGATGGTCCTAAGTCAGAAGTCATGAGCTTGAGTATAGACAATTGGGGAAATCCTCTTCTGTCTCCTTTGAAAGTTTAGCTATATGAATGTCAAGACTTCCATCAGCAGAAAATAAAACATAATATTTAAAACCAGTTAATGAGCAGAACCCAAACTAAAGCCAGGATTGGGAATAGGAGAGGTAAGAAGAGATTTTTAATTTTTATGGTGATTAAGAAGACCCAGCATAGGATATAAAGTGAGAGTGTGAGATGTTAGGTTTTAACAGAATTGTTTAAAACCAAGGAATACATATGAAGGAGACTATTTTCCAGATGGAACCTATTAAAGGGATTTTTTTAAAAAGCTTCTCTGAACTCCTTTGTACTCTCTAATTGTGTATAGTTCTCATCTCATCTTTCTTCTGTGATATCTATTTGTGTACTCTTACTTCCTCTGAGGGGCTTCCCAGGTGGCTCAGGGGTAAAGAACCCACCTGCCAACGCAGGAGCTACAGGAGACTCAAGTTCAATCCCTGGGTCAGGAAGATTCCCTGGAGGAGGACATGGTAACCCACCCATTCCATATTCTGGCCAGGATAATGCCATGGACAAGGAGCCTGACGGGCTATAGTCCATGGGGTCTCAAAGAATCAGGTACGGCTTAGTAGCTAAGCATGCGCGCACCCACATTCTCTGAGATTCCAAAGTTTTGTGGAAGGCAGAAAATGGGTCTGATTCAGAAAATCCTTCTCCATAATGCCTTTCAAGGTGCTTTGTACATAGTAGGTGCATGGTAAACAATGACTGATAGGCTGCAGGCAGCAAGCATGAGAAGAAATTCAAGGATAATATTAAGGTGATGTAGATTAAAGGGTGTGGTTTCTATACCCCTGAATTGTGTCATCAATCAGTTCCAGAGAATCATTTTTGCTCCCTATACCTTAGAATAACACATGCCAATGGAATGAGAAATGGAATGATTCAATATTGGCTAATACATTAGGGCTTCTTATGTGATAAGACATTGTCTTGTTAAATCAGGAGGGCTGACTGGATGAAACCAAATCACCTGGCTTCTGTGGTCATGTCAGGCAGCTGCCGTCAAATGCCTGGGAAAGATGCTGGCAGTCTCCCTCTTGAGATGCCAACTTCATTTAATTAGTTTGCAGACTATGCAATTTTACCTGCTAATTTTACACTGAAGTTCTCTTCAAAAAATCTCAGCTTTGAGTTTTTCATTTTCCAAGGTAAAGAACTCCAAAGCGTGATGATTATTGAATGTGAATGGAATATGAAAAGCATTTACTGAGTAGACCATATGAAACAATAATGATGATTACCATAATTTTAATAAAATTGTCTTCTTGTGTCTTTCCCATGGGAAAGTCAAACCACAATGCAACACTAGATTGTCAGTACTAGAGCCTCAGAGTTAACACTGAATCCTAGGGATGAAGAGACCGACTAGCCCTGGGTTCCATGGGCATAGACAAATAATAAAGCCAGGACTTTAAGGCTGTTTGGCGGCTTGTGATTGAGTAAGACTGTCCCAAGGAAGCATCATAAAGACGACATGGTGGCAGACCTAAATTCAGGTCCCTTTGCTGATATTTACTGCTGCTGCTGCTGCTGCTAAGTTGCTTCAGTCGTGTCCAACTCTGTGTGACCCCATAGATGGCAGCCCACCAGGCTCCTCTGTCCATGGGATTCTCCAGGCAAGAACACTGGAGTGGGTTGCCATTTCCTTCTCCAATGCATGAAAGTGAAAAGTGAAAGTGAAGTCGCTCAGTCGTGTCCGACTCTTAGTGACCCCATGGACTGCAGCCCACTAGGCTCCTCCATCCATGGGATTTTCCAGGCAAGAGTACTGGAGTGGGGTGCCATTGCCTTCTGCTGATATTTACTACATATTTACAATCACATCAACCAATCTGAGCCTCTTGTTAAAATGGGAATACCAATTCCTGCTTCTTAACTTTCATACATAATCGTTTTGTGGATCAGGTGACAGATGATCATTCCTTGTAAGGTATTTAAAGTACACAAACATAAAGAATTATAATTATTACAATTCCAGGGAAGGGCCTCTCCCTCTTCTTAAATTAACTAGGAGGTAATTCTCCAGCTACTCTCCATTTGGTAGTTCTGAATTCTCACAATATATCAGGAAAGCATTTTAAAAACATATCTCTTGCTGCAGTGTTGATTGAGCAAAAAGTGTTTATTGAATGTTTGTGTTAATCAATAAATATATATCAAGTACCTATAACATGTAAGGAATTGTATTAGACTTTGGGGAGAATAAGAATTAGTGTCAGCTGTGGTTCCCTTAGGATACATATGGTTTCTAAGAAACAGGAGACAAGTTATTAATTCATTTTAAGTCAAGCAGTGGGGCAAGAACTCCCATTTTCTGTGCACCATAATGCACCAGCCACTGTGGAAGACACTTTAAAAGCATTGCCACATTTAACCCTCGTACTTATTTACCTTTTGAGGTACAGGGATTTCTAATCTGCATTTTTTTTATGTGTAAACACTGAGGCTTTATGACTTTACGTCAGATAAGAATCTGCTATCAATCAGTCAGAAAGTTGGAAATTCCACCCAAACTGGGGCCAGGGCAAATAATAGGAAATCTTGGCCAAGTATATGGTTCCACTTCTATGTCATCACACTTTTGGAAAACTTACATTTCTCTAGCTCTCACACTTTCTTTTTCTCTCCAGGAGTCTGCTCCACAATGAACTCTTTATTTAAAGGTTAATGATTTTATATGATGTCATTTATCTTCATAAAATATTTGATTATTACAAAGAGATGAGGCTTCTGACCTCATTTTTAAGGCAGGAAAATTATGGCATGTTAAATAACATCTCAGAAACATCTGACATGTTTTTTAAGTATCTGACTTAAATATCAGTTATCACAAATCATTTGGTGAAGAAAAGAACAAGTGTGCACTTACTGAATGAATAAACACTTAAAGCTAGTATTGTTATCTCTAAATATTATTTATTACAAAGAATATATACCAAGTCATACTTTTTTGCCTCATTGTTGTTAGTCAGTCCCTAAGTCACGTCCAACTCTTTGTGACCTCATGGACTGCAGCACGCCAGGTTTTCCTGTCTATCCCTGTCCAGGAGCCTGCTCAAACTCATGTCCATTGAGTCAGTGATGCCATCCAACCATCTCATCCTCTGCCACCCTCTTCTCCTCTTGCCCTCAGCATTAGGCATGAACAAATACAAAGAAAAATTATTAAACTCATAAAACTATATATCTAAAGGAAAAAAAAAACCTTTTAAGTTAATATCCAAAATTAATCACAAGTTAGGTATCTAAAACCTAAAATGTTAAATAATATTCTCAATTTACTTGTATCTTTGAAATTTTCTGTAGTTCATGATTTAAATTTCAGGGATTTTTTTGTTTTCTGTTTTTTGTTTTTATCCCAAACTGAAAACTGTGTTTTGATTTTTCCTTCCAAAGAGGTTTCTCTATTGTAAAGTTAAAAAATAAAATAAAATTAAAAAAGGAAAAAAAATAACATTTATTTTTAATTGTTTCTCATAAAGGAAAATATATTACACTCCCTTTTTAGAGGAGTAGTACCAATTTTATTTCTTTCACAAATAACATTGTAAAATAATTTAAATAGACCATCATGAAGCTTAAATACAATTCTATCATCTTAAAATTTCTAATTCTTTTAATTTTTATATTAGACTGTATGCATGTTCTGTCATTAGTTAGGCTACAAGCCTATAAATATGAATTTTGAATTCTGTGTTTTAAAATTTAAATATCATAAGAATTTTTATACTGTATGTAATTTAATGTCTAATGAATACATAATTCTCTATCACATGACAGTTTAAAACTGACTAAGTCATTTTCCTATATTTTTTAACAAAGCAAAGCTATCATTTTTTAAAATTGTGGTAAGAATACATGCAGCATAAAATTTATCATCTTAAACATTTTTAACTTCACAGTTTGGAAGTGTTAAGTATATCTGTATTCTTGTGCATCCAATCTCCAGAACTCTTATCTCTTGCAGAATAGAAATTCTGTACCCATTAAACAACTACTCTTTCTCCCATACCTCCATCCTCTGCTAACCACCATTCTCCTTTTTGCCTCTACGAATTTGACTACCCTAGGTACCACATGTCGGAGAAGGCAATGGCACCCCACTCCAGTACTCTTGCCTGGAAAATCCCATGGGCAGAGTAGCCTGGTAGGCTGCAGTCCACGGGGTTGCTAAGAGTCGGACACGACTGAGCGACTTCACTTTCACTTTTCACTTTTCACTTTCATGCATTGGAGAAGGAAATGGCAACCCACTCCAGTGTTCTTGCCTGGAGAATCCCAAGGACAGAGGAGCCTGGTGGGCTGCCGTCTCTGGGGTCACACAGAGTCGGACACGGCTGAAGCGACTTAGCAGCAGCAGCAGGTACCACATGTAAATGGAATTACAGCATTTGGTTTCTTGTGACTAGCTTATTTCACTTAGCATAATATCTTGAATGTTCATTCACATTGTATCATGTACCAGAATGTTCTTAATGTTTAAGGCTGAAAAATATTTCATTGTATGAGTATACCATGTTTGTTTATCCATCTGTCAGTCAGTGAGCATGGGTCACTTCTACATTTTGACTGTTGTAAATAGTGCTGCTATGAACATGGGTGTACAAATATGTGTTCAAGATCCTGCTTTTAGTTATTTTGTGTATAAAATAAAAAGGAGAATTGCTGGATTATATGGAATTATATTTTTAATTTTTTGAGCAGTTATCATACCATTTTCCAAAGAGGCTGCACCATTTACATTCTACTCACGTTTCCCAGATTCTACATATCCTCACCCACACTTCATTTCTGAGGTTTGGGGGGCTTTTCTTTGTTCTTATAGTAGCCATCTTAATGGAAACAAGGTGGTATCTTGTAGTGGTTTTGATTGACATTTCTCTGGTAATTAGTGATTCTTAGCATCTTGCCATGTGCTTCTTGGCCTATATATCTTTGCACAAATGTCTATTCAAGGTTTTTGCCTATTTCTTAGTTGGACTATTTATTTTTGTTCCTGAGTCATATGAATTCTTTATTTCTGAATGTTGACTTCAGATTACCTATAGTGGATATATTTTTCTCTTTGATTAAAATACTTTTTAGGTAAATTTTCAGGATTAAAATTTTGTCTGGAAGAATATAACATTTTTAGGATCTTGACTTTAATTGCAAATTACTTCTTCAAAGAGTTGTGCTTATTAAGCTTAGAATCATGGAAATTCAGCACCCCACAAGTAATGCCAACATTTCTTAGCAAAATTAGCTTCTTTTTTTCAATAGTAAGTGTAAAAATGTTCCTCATTGTCTACATTTGCATTTCTTTGATTATTAGTAAAGTTGAATACTGTTCCATATTTTACATTCCCTTGTTAATTAATAGTTCGATCACATATTTGCTGATTTAACTATTGGAATTTGGATGCCTGCTGCTAAGTCACTTCAGTCGTGTCCGACTCTGTGCGACCCCGTAGACGGCAGCCACCAGGCTCTCCTGTCCCTGAGATTCTCTAGGCAAGAACATTGCCATTTCCTTCTCCAATGCATGAAAATGAAAAGTGAAAGTGAAGTCGCTCAGTCGTGTCCGACTCTTAGCTACCCAATGGAAGCTACCAGGCTCCTCCATCCATGGGATTTTCCAGGCAAGAGTACTGGAGTGGGGTGCCATTGCCTTCTCCGATTTGGATGTTTATCTCATGACTTTTCAAATATTCTGCAATATTGTTTCTATGTACATTTTTTATTTCAGTCATGCTTTAGTTTTCATTATTAAAAAGTTATATGTATGCATAATAGTTAACTAAATCTTTCTGAGCTTTGAAATGTGATACTAGATTCTACTTCCTTTGAATTTTTGACTGTATATTTTCTATGATTCTTTCTTTAAAGCAAGGTCAACCTGTACAATTTTTTTTCAAGGTATCACGCAATTGACAGGCTAGAGCTATGGAATTTACACAATCTGCTGCTCTCCTGAGTGGTGACCAAAATGTCAGGCTATGCTATTATGTGGCCAGCTGAACATATTTGTGGAAGGAAATGCATCTTTTGGAAACATAGCACCAATAAATAAAATGGCCTTCAGGGGCAATGAAAGTGTCTTGGTGTCAATAGCAGCAATCAAAGCCATATCGGAAGCACTGTGGCCAAGAAAAGAAAATGAAGATTCCTCATCTGGGTGAGCGGAGAAGGCTGAGAAATAGTGTCCAATGAATTTTACAGGAACAATAAAATTAAGGCTCTTACCACAGAGGGTCTTTCAAGGGTCTAGGATGAGTAGCAATATTAAATTTTGAGACCTTGGCCAAATTCCAAGTTGGGTAATTGTATTCACTCAATTTTAAATTCCCTCTGCACTTTCTAATGCAATGTCCTTCTGGGCTTCCTGGTGCTAAACACTGCATGCTGCTGCTCTGCATGGATGAGTAATGGTACCCTCCATCCTGGAGAAGGCCTTGAAGCCACCAGGGAAGCAGTCATTAAACATATTATTTTAGTCTTTCACTTCTGAAGACATACACTTCCAAACATTTAGGCTGTTACAGAAAAATCTGGAGGTCTTTAAGTGTGATGTTTTTGGCATGGGTATTCTCCCACGACCCTAGCAATCCATTTCAATAGATGGAGTCAGTCAAAAAGATCTTGAGACCGGATCTGACCATTTGAATTCCAGTTTAACTCCTCTGCTCTTATTACATGTTTGACCTTAGGCAACTTACTCCCTAACTCATCAACTTTCCCAAGCTTGCAGAAAACAATGCCTGAACATGGCCAGGCCTGCCATGACTAGTCTCTAAGTAGCCTTTCCTACCGTAGCTCTTACTTCTAGGGATAGAGATTATAGATAAGGAAAATGGGCCATTTCTTTTCTCCTTTCTGTGCATGTTCATGTCTCTAGGCCTCTGCCCTTGCTGTTTCTCTTGCCTAAATGACCCCAACCTTCCTCTTGTCTTGACAAATCCTGTCCATCTTTTGGCTTCCCAAGTAGTGCAGTGGTGAAGAATCCACCTGCCAATGCAAGAGATGTAGGAGACTCAAGTTTGATCCCCAGGTCAGAAAGATCCTCTGGAGTACGAAATGGGAACTGGAAATGGCAACTCACTCCAGTATTCTTGCCTGGAAATTTCCATGGGCAAAAGAACCTGGCGGGCTTCATCCATGGGATTTCAGAGAGTCAGACATGACTGAGTGGGCACAAACATACACACACACACACACAGCCATCATTCAGGAAGAATTTAAATATTATCTAAATATTGTATACTTACTGTGGAACACAATATTGGGTTTTACATTTACTAATTGTTTAAAATCTCTAAACTGTTTAAACCTTTCTTTTCATATGAAAACCTTTCTGAATAACAAAGCAGGTCTCAAATGAGAAAACAGTATTATAGTTTATTCCAGGTTAATAAGCATACAAAACCAAATAATCTCTTAATTTGTTCTTTTTTCCTGTGGACTTCATGTTATGGTTAATGACTAGAAATGTGCAAATTTTACCAAACGTATTTTAAATTTAATTACTTCTTGTGATAAAAAATGTTGTGTCATTCACTCACATAAATATGATTTAAATCTAAGGTTTTTTAATGCTGTTCTTTTGGAGTCAGGTTAAGTGAACATTTATGAATTTTTTTCAAATTAATATTTGAACTAATGTATTTTTCTGGGCTCCAAAATCACTGCAGATGGTGATTGCAGTCATGAAATTAAAAGACGCTTACTCCTTGGAAGGAAAGTTATGACCAACCTAGACAGCATATTAAAAAGCTGAGACATTACTTTGCCAACAAAGGTCCATCTAGTCAACACTATGGTTTTTCCAGTAGTCATGTCTGGATGTGAGAGTTGAATGATAAAGAAGGCTGAGAGCCGAAGAATTGATGCTTTTGAACTGTGGTGTTGGAGAGGAGTCTTGATAGTCTCTTGGACTGCAAGGAGATCCAACCAGTGCATCCTAAGGGAGATCAGTCCTAGGTGTTCATTGGAGGGACTGATTTTGAAGCTGAAACTCCAATACTTTGGCCACCTGATGTGGAGAGCTGAGTCATTTGAAAAGACCCTGATGCTGGGAAAGATTGAGGGCAGGAGGAGAGGACAGAGGATAAGATGGTTGGATGGCATCACCAGCACAATGGACATGGGTTTGGGTGGACTTCAGGAGTTGGTGATGGACAGGGAAGGCTAGCATGCTGTGGTTCATGGGGTCACAAAGGGTCAGACACGACTGAGCGACTGAACTGAACTGATAATCTTGGAAATGTAGCTCTTCAAGATAATCACTGAGGAATCATTATACCTAGTTGTTCTCTATATCAAATTTTAATTTTTAGAGTCCCTTCCAGAGTAAGACGATTCATCTCACACAATGACCACAACCCATAGGTTAGCGTAAGAACTGAGCATCTCTAATTATTTGCAAAAACATTCAGAAAATTATAAAACAAAGTAAAAAAGCCCCAGATGATTCACCTGCTTAGTGATAAGGGCTAATGATGACTGTTCTAGTACAATATTGCCAAGCCCGTGGTCATCTTAAGGGAAAGGAGTGAGACAGTCAGAAAAAAGAAGGGACTGTGTCCATATAACGCAGAAAATGAGAAGCCACATCTAGGCTGGAGCTCAGGCCACCCAGCATCAGTCAGATGCATGATTCTGCCTCTTTACTCTCTGACAAATTCACTGTTCCTTATCTTTTTCAGGGTTTTCTGTATCCAGGCTAACTCTCTGACTAGATTTTACAGGTTACGATTATAGCAATACAACAGACCAGCATGTTAATCACTGCTCATTTTCAAAATTTGATGCAGAAGTCTCACTACCGCTTCTTTCTGCTGCTTGGGATGCAGAGCCAGTCAGACTTGTCCCAGGTCCGACAGTGCCTCTAGTGCTGTTGCTTAATGGAGATAACCTCTGACTTGAGGGAACCAACATGCTCTCCGAAGAGAAGCTATCATTTACTGATTAACTCATTCTCCAGGCAGGTTATGACTCTGTAGCGCTTGAGCTCCCATGAAAAGTGTGTGCCTGAATAAAACTACAAAGGAAATATTTTACCCCAACAGAAATCAAGATATTGACACCATATTAAGTCAAACTCTATTGCCTGTGGTAATGTGATTTTCTTGGTTGTGTTTACTTTGTAAAAATTGATCATGCTATACACATATGATTAGTGAAAACTTATGTATTTGTGTTATGCTTCCATAAAGTGTTTATTGTAAATAATAATAACAATACTAATAAAATAGCACTGCCCTAGCCAGGCAGTTAGAGCAGAGCAGAGAATGAGAAAAACTACAAGTTCTAGACTCAAAGTAAAACACAGCTTTATATATTCCTAGCTCTGTGATCTTTGGCAAGTCTTTACCTCTCTGAGACTCAGATTTTGCCATATCTCTTAAATAAGAAAAATACATGCCTACCTTGTGGAGATGCTGTGATGATAATAATATAAAATAATATTTGTAAGAAGCACCAGGCTTAGAGAATACCTGGCCCTCAGCAGATGTCAGTAACTCATTCATTTGTTCAAACACTTTTTATGTCAAGAACCATTCTGGGATATAAAAGCCAGTAAGTCATAGTTCTTGCTCTCTAATGAGTAATTTCAGTAACAGTTTACCCATTTTTATTCCCTTTTTCCACCTCTTGGGGGCCACGTGCAAACACCTTCCTATGGGCTCGCATGGAAGACTGTACTCTCTTGCCAAAGGCACGCACCCCATTATGTTGTAGTTATTTTATTTATATATAAACAATAGTTAGATGGATGGATGAATGAATGAATGCATTTCCTTTGCCCTGTAGTATCTTATTTCTTCCTTCCTTATTACCATACATCTTAATTTCACCTGTCCTTCCAATCCCTGTCACACTGTTTCATTCCTTGATCTGCTCCAAACAGAAGCAATGTTCCTTTCTCAATACTCCAATAATACTTTTATTTGAACTTTTTGGGAGATCTCAGTGTAGTATGGGAAAGTGTGACTGTCAGAATCTGTTAAACCTGTGGTTTGCTACTGGGTTCAGCCTTAACTGACTGTGTGTTCTTAGGTAAGTAAGCTTCTCTGGCTTTATTATCTCACCAGTAAAAGTGGGCAAAACTATGCCTACCTCTGAAGGTTGTTGTAAAGTTTGAAAATGATGCAGTTCAAAGGACATGCCACAGAACAGTTGTTCATTGGAAAGGAGATATTATTTCAACCTTGTTTTGTATAACCTATGTAGACATTGTGTCTTTTTCTGTAATGAAAAATCAACAGTAACCCTATTTCAGCACTGTTCACAGTGCTCATAGAGCAAATGTTCAACACATGTTTGAATAAATGAATGAATAAAAGATAAATGCCCCAATGCTGGTGGCAGAGAAAGAAACCCATACACAGTTCCCAAATGCCAGATAACTAGTTAAAAATCTCTCTCTGGAGATGGATAATATAACAAGTACCTGCTTGCTAGGGGATCATTCAGGCTTTCTATTGCTGCACACACATACACACACACACACACACACACACACACACACATACACACATACACACATACACACAAGAGGTGAATAGCATAGCCCTTTCATATTGCTGTAAGAACAAGCAATGTTAGCATGATTTTAACTGGCACCAACTGGCTGTTATTCACCAGTTTAGATTGAGTCTGCCCTAAACAATATTGCAGAGTTTTGACTTATGGGATAATACAGGTGATGGTATCTATGTGAAGAGCGTGTCTTCCAGTTTGATTAGATTTTTGGAGGCTGGAAGCTGGCAAATGTGCTGTTAACTACTTACAAGGCTAAGTTAGAACCATAAAGGTAAGTTTCCCCTGTTTGCATGCAAAGCTCTTGTCTTTAAATTTCCTGCTGTAGTGAAGTGTCAACATTGCATAATAACCATCCTCCAAGACTTTATTAAAATCCTGACCTTTGCTTTAAAGCTTCTGTTTGGAAGGAGAAAAGCAAGGAGAGAAAATTAGGTCTTTTCTAACAGTCTCCAGGAGCTTTAGGCCATAGGCCAAGAAGACTCAGGCTGTCTCTTGGAAAACATGTCTTTGCCTGTCACTCTGTCACTCACCTAGATCAGTTCCCTTGGAGGTACTAGGGGAGCACCACCATGAAGACAGCATTCTAAGGGAGGAGGAGCCAGTCTTAGGAGAAGCAATGGGGTGGTTGGGGTGCTGATTCTCTCACTAGGGCTATCCTGTGAGGGGAACAACAGACCTCTAAGAGCTGCAGAACTCTTAGCAGATAACAACTCCATCCAAACCTCTGCACTGACTTGACCAGTCTCAAGCATGGCTTCTAGCTGTGTGAGCTCCTGTAATAACCGCAGCCTTCCATTAAAATACCTGCCTGAGAAAACTCAAAGCTGCCAGGAAAATATACTATTTGTTCCATCCAACATTTGATGATGGATCTCTGACTTCTCTTTCTTAGAGCATTTACAGTGATTGACTATGTATCTGTTACAATTCAAAAGTGTCTTTCTTGAGGACTTGAGAGCTACTTCATTGAAATGTTGGCATCAGGAAGAATAGGGCCTCTGACTGCAGGTCTCTGTGAGAAGACCAAAGCCTAACTTCAATAACTTCCAGTCAACAGTGACAGCTGGCCTAATTGGATTTACATTGATCACCCTCCTGTAATTTTTCACTTCTCTGACTCTATTGAGCCCCTACCCTTTCTCAAACTTCTTTCTCTCTTTACAATACCCAGATCTCCTCTGCACAAATCGGAATGGAGCTCAGGCCTTTCCCTTCCTGTCAGGAGTTCTTGAATCTAATCTATTTCCATTGACTTAATTAATGTGAACTGTGTTTATCTTTGACATCTCCATATGGAAGAACCCCCATTTATGGGGTTCATCTCTGTGCAAAGAGAGTTCTGGAGGGGATCCAGAGTTTACCTTTCACCTTTCTTTCATGGCTGTAGCTCACATAGCCTGCTAGGTTGAAGATATGAATGAAGAAAGCTTCCCACTGCATAGCCCAAATTCCTCTTCCAAAATACTTGAGCTTCAGTAGCTTGATATGTGTGTTTGGGCACATGAGCATGGACCTCTGATATAAGACATGGCTGAGCAGTTAGGAATCTCCACCTTGATGACTTAGTTTCATCTACTTTTTTTCCTATACCCAGTGAACCAAACTGAGGGAACAGAGGCAATAAGGAAGAAGAGACAGAGATTACTTGTAAACACAGGGAACTTGGGGAGTGAGGAAAGGCATAATTGAGTCCTATAAGAGGGCTGTGGACAGCTAGAGAACACCTATAGGAATTGGGTTTGGATGAAAGCAAATTGGGCAGAGAAGTATTAAAAAATTGAGAATTTAAAAGGATATGGAAGGTGACATAATTACTTTTTCCCTTTTCACATTTTTCTTTTTGGCTCAGTTCTTTAGGGCTCTTCACCTTCCTTCCAAAACTTAAAGTAAAATATCTCTGTACAGTACTTTCTTTACCCTGCTCCCAGCCAAGAAAAGGTATTTTTCTTCCTCTCTTCCAATTATTCTGGCCTGGCAAAAAAAAAAAAAAGAATTAAAATTGGGGGCAAGAAACTTGTGACTTCATATCTTTGGGTCTCAGCGTAGCAGTAAGAGTTTTGAACTAGATTTGTAGTTCAGCAATTGTTTATTAAATGAGTACTATATGCAAATATTACTTATTTACTAGGGAAACATCATTTTATCCTCTTGGAGTTTACACTCTACTGAAATAAATAGTCAGCAAACAAATAAATTAAAGAGTGACATAATAAGATAGAGAATTTAAAATATATTTGATATAATTGTCAGCAAAGGCTTTGATGACAAGGTAACAGTTAAGCAGGGATAAAAATGAAGCTAGGGAGCAAGCCATGGGGAAGAGTATCCCAGGAACAGGGAACAGCAAGTGCAAAGGCCCCATGATGAGACCATGTTAGTGTGCTTGGGCAACAGTAAGGAGCACACGGTGAGAGATTTGAGGAAGTAACTCAGTGTCAAGTCATGTATGGCCTTGTCTGGAAAATTTTCTGATCATGATGACAAGTCATTAACTATTTGAGAGCAGAGTATGATTTAGTATTACCAGTAAAAATAACAACTAATATTTGCATAGCACTTCATTTGCACTTCACATGTGCCAATCTCTGTTCCCGGTGTTTTACTCATGTGCTGTGCTGATTCACTCAGTTGTGTCTGACTCTTTGTGACCCCACGGACAGTAGTCCACCAGGCTCCGCTGTCCATAGGGACTCTCCAGGCAAGAATACTGGAATGGGTTGCCATGCCCTCCTCCAGGGGATCTTCCCTACCCAGGGACTGAACCCAGGTCTCCCACATTGCAGGCAGATTGCTTACCATCTGAGCCACCAGGGAAGCATTTTATTCTTATTAACTCATTTAACTTTGCAACCCTATATTGTAGATATTATTATCATCTTTATTATTTTACAGATAATGAAACTGAAGCAAAAAATGTTAACTAACATGAATGTTTTATGTGAATAAGTTATGGAATTTGAATTTGAACCCAGCAATCTGGCTCTGACCTCAACCACTAGCCTGTATTTATTCTGATTTCCATTTATAAAGATCACTCTGAGGTATGAGGAAAGACTTTGGAGGGCAAGAGTTTAAGCAGGGGGGCCATTGATGGGGGAAAAGAATGACTTGGACTCTGGTGGTTGAGGTGAGGAGAGAAATGTGGTCAGATTTAAGATGTATTTTGAGGGCAGAGAAAACAGATTTGTTGATAGATTCTATATGAGCTCTAAAAGAAAGAGAGGGATCAAGGATGAATCCAACTTTTTGGCTTAAGCAACTGGGCAAAAGTAGTGCTTTTTACAAAGCTGGGCTTCCTTGGTGGCTCAGATGGTAAAGAATCTGCCTGCGATGAAGGAGATCCAAGTTTAATCCCTGGGTTAGGAAGATCCCCTGCAGAAGGAAATGGCTACCCACTCCTGTATTCTTGCCTAGAGAATTCCATGAACAGAAGGGCGTGGTGGACTGTAGTCTGTGGGGTTGCAAATAGTTGGACACAACTGAACAACTAACACTTTCAATTTTTTCACTTTTCTTACAATTATAGAAAAACTGGAGGAGGAGGCATACATAAAGAGCTTGTTTTGAACATGTGAAGTTTCAAATGTGTATGACACATCTAAGAAGAGATAAGAAGGAGGCAATAGGGGAAACAGAGTCTGTGATTCCTATGGTATATTTAAATGTCAAAGATTTTATCACATAAATGCCTGACATGAGATGTTCTAGGGAGGGACTATATGCATGCCAAAGACTGGATGGAAAACAAGGAGTTAAGTAAAAAAGAGTTTCAAGGAGAAACAACTGTATCTGATGCTTCTAAACAGTTAAAGTAAGAAGGCCATGAATTGACCCTTGAAGTTGGCAAAGTGAAAGTCATTAGATACATTGCCTATGAAGTGTTAGGGACAAAGTCAGATTGGACTGGGTTCAAGAGAAAAGCAAATTCTGAGGTCCCCTTACAACTCTTTGCAAAATAATTTAAAATAACTTGAAAAAAGAAGTAGAGGCTAGCAGCAGAGGGAAGAAGCAAGTAATGATGCTTTTCCAATAATCAGTCAATTTCAAAATATTTTGCTGAGCATTTCTAATGTACCCAACACTGTTAGGCACTGACATCAGTGAGTTTGCAACCTCATCCATTCATCCACAGTTGTTCACTGAATGCCTAGTATGTGAGGTTTTCAAACATTTTCTAATTGTACAGTAATATTTTGCCATTAAGCAAATTAAAAAAGAAAAATACTTCCATAATTATGACACATGAACGTTTTCCACAGTCCTTTCAATCACTGTCCGTGTATTCATACCTTTTACACAACCTTTTTAATTATGTCTTTTCCTTTGTATACATAGTTTCATTTAATTATGACAGCAAATACTTTATTGTGTGAGTATACAGCACTGGTTATTTAACCACTTTCATTCTCAGTCACTTGTTTGTCTTAAAATTACAATATTAACATTGTGATGACTTGTCTATATGATACCATCCTCATCAAACTAGGAATATCTCCTCAAAGTCCAAGAATACATCTGGTTAAATTCTGAATCACCGACATGTGCCTGGCAGAGTCAGGACTTCTAGAAAGCACATGAGACTATCTAGTGGGGTGCTTAAGAGCAAGAAGACTGCCTCAGTTCTCATTTTGCAGTCTCATCTTATAGACTTGTGGCCTTGGGCAAGATATGACTTCTCCATCAAGTCTTCATATTGGAAATAATAACAGTAACTTAGATGATTGTGAAAATTAAATTCTGATATATACCAAGTGCCTGCTACATTGTAAGCATATATTATAAACGTGTTCAATGAGTGTATTATATCAGAAAAATATTTGATGACCTGAAATATATTTCATGCTGCTGCTGCTGCTGCTGCTGCTAAGTCGCTTCAGTTGTGTCTGACTCTGTGCGACCCCATAGACAGCAGCCCACCAGGCTCTGCCATCCCTGGGATTCTCCAGGCAAGAACACTGGAGTGGCTTGCCATTGCCTTCTCCTATATATTTCATGAGTCGATAATAAATCAAAGAACAGTTTTGCTTCTACTTCATAAAATAAACTTTTAAAATTTTAGATTGTTTCCTTTTTGGTACAATGTTGTGAACAGGTACTGTGTGCCAGGTATCCAGAGACAAATGTTTTCTCAAGATTGGTTTCCATAAACGATAGAAATAAGTGAAACAACATGAACATGACTACAGCTTTAGTAATATTGTTATTTTACTTTCGGGAGTTCAACCATTTGAGGCAGCAGTGTTTGAGTTTTGCATTGCTGTTCATCTCCAGCTGGTACCTAGAGACTGGCACCTCCTAGTTCCACTTACTAATTCATGAGTAATGAATTTTTCCTTTTTCCTTCATGTCTTTTTTCTCCTTTTCTTTTTTCTTTCTTTGGATCTCAATTTCATGGATAAATAAATAAACAAGATTCAATCAGGTAACTCTAAGAACGGAAAGAAAACTGAAAGTGAAGTCACTCAGTTGTGTCCGACTCTTTGCGACCCCATGGACTATAGCCTACCAGGCTCCTCCATCCATGGGATTTTCCAGGTGAGAATACTGGAGTGGGTTGCCATTTCCTTCTCCAGAAGATCTTCCCAACCCAGGGATTGAACCTGGGTCTACCCGAATTATAGGCAGACGCTTTACCGTCTGAGCCACCAGGGAAGTCCTAAGACTAGAAGGTAAGTCATAAATGTGGTACAGTAAAACATGTGTGAAGAGACAGGTCAACTTGGCTTTTGTTAGGGAAGTCTCAGAAATTAGGAAAGGTGTTGAAGGGCCTTGCCAGCCAGGAAGGGAAGGCAGTGGCAACCCACTCCAGTACTCTTGTCTGGAAAATTCCATGGATGGAGGAGCCTGGTGGGCTGCAGTCCATGGGGTCGCTAAGAGTCGGACACGACTGAGCGACTTCACTTTCACTTTTCACTTTCATGCATTGGAGAAGAAAATGGCAACCCACTCCAGTGTTCTTGCCTGGAGAATCCCAGGGGCGGTGGAGCCTGGTGGGCTGCCGTCTATGGGGTCGCACAGAGTCGGACACGACTAAAGCGACTTAGCAGCAGCAGCAATAGAGAACAGAAGGCTCTTGAACAAAGAAGTCGACAGTCACTGTAAAGCTCCGGATGACTACACAGACTACCATCTCGAGTGGGAGAAGTTGGCTGAGGGCTCTTTCAGAAATCTGGAGAAAAGGGAGTGAATGAAAAGGAGTGATTCTTTTGAGATCGCTTGGTTCTATATCGATTATTTAATTCATTCACTAATTCAGTATACAGGTACTGAGCGCCAGCTTTGCGCCAGGCACCTTGCTAGGCACACCAGTACACGCCAGTGGAAGATACAGATTTCATTTTGCTGTCATGAGCAATAGTTTGTTCCCATGACTGTTACTTGCAGTGGAGCGGGGGCTCCGGACCACCAAGGTCGAGTATGTTTCTTCCTGTAGCGCTCTGGATTTGGCACACGATGGGGGCGCAAATTCTGCACAGATTCATGGCTTTGGTGCAGCAGAGAGTTAAATACACAGAGCCGGGAAGAGGCAGTGTGATAGCGTTCTCGACCATGAGACCAGGATCTTGCAATGAGCCCAAGTGTACGTCTCTGTGTGGAGCAGAGGCACATCTACCCGAAGTGCCTGGCGTCTTGCCAAGCTGCGGGACCCACGCTCTCCTCTGAGCGCTCCAGTCTGCCCAGGAGGTGGCGGGGCGCCGAAGGGCCTAGCGCAGCCTCGGGTTGGCGGGCCGCGGGCCGGGCGCCGCTCCTCCTCGCCGCGGGCGGGGCTGCCCTCGGTGCCGCCCCGCGGCCTCGGCTCTTGGAAGCCCAGAGCGCGGGTGGCTGGCGAGCCGAGGCGGCGGGTGGAGCCTGAGCCGCGCGGCGGCGGCCAATCGCGCAGCGGCAGGGGAGGAGCCCCAAAGGGGGAAAAAAGAAAGTGCTGCGGAAAGTAAGAGGCTCATTGCGGGAAGACTGGCCGGATTGGGGTCCCCGGGGCTGGGCTTTGGCCAAGCGCTCCGAAAGATTCGGTGCTGGGCGATTCTGCACTCATTCCCGCCGCCTTCACCACGTCCGCTCTTTGCCTTCACCACGTCCGCTCTTCCTCCCAAGAAAGGTGAGTCTGGTGCGGTGATGAGGGTGGATTCTGACAGATCTTCTCTTTCAACCCTGTTTTACAAAAGGGCAAACTGAAGCATAGAGCGAGGCAGCGGCTGGAATAGGTCGCACAGCTAGTTAGTGCCGTGGTCAGGACTCGAACCCACTGTCCCGAGTCCCATCCTTGCTTTGTAAACATTTAAGTAACACAGTTACGGGAGGGCTGCGCGTCGCTGCACCCTTCTCCCAGCTCTGAGGGATCTACCTTGGTATATCCCCGCCTTGATTTCTCCGGAGTGCTGCTGTGAACCATGAGGATAGATGGGGGCAGTGTATCCCAGCGTTGCCACTGGGTATCACGTCGCTTCCAGCTTGGACCTGTGACAGCCTGGGTAAAGGCTTCTCTCTTTCCCGACCTGTTTTCTCAGAAACATGCCCCGCCGAGGGGGGTCTGTCAGACTCCTGGTGGGGTCAGTGGAGAGGTGAGGGACATCCCAGCACCAGTCACCCCGTTTGGTACCCTGCTCTCTTCAGCCACAGGGGAAGCGGGGCCAGTGGTCCTGTGGGAAATACGATGCTTCTCCTATAGGATTAGCTGACCTCACAGAACCATAGCCACTCTCACTGCTAAGTCCTGGGAAGGAGGGAGGCAGCTGAGTTGCACAGAAAAATCACAAACATAAAAGCAAACTTCTGCCGTTTCCTTTAAGAGTCAGTCCCCAGCTTGTCTTGCCTCCACCCCCTGGTTGTGAAATCCTGAAACACTGCTCTGCTCTAGGGATCTCAGGTTTGCTACCAGCTGAGGAGGAGGATTTACCTGGCTTTCTCTCCAGCTCTGCCACGTTTTAACTGTGTGAATTTGGGCAAGTTATCCAGTCTTTTTGATACTCAGTTTTGTTTTGTTTTTTGTTTTGTGTGTGCCTGTGTTTTTGGTCCAGCCGTAACATGGAGATTTTAATGGTCCCAAAGAGTCCTTAGGTCACTTGGGAGGATGAAACGGGGTAATTCAGACAGCATGGTTATCGTAGCGCCTGACTTGGCACCTGGTCAATTTGACATTGATGGCAGCAATTGTAAATATTGTTACATGTTAACCTTTGAGACAGTGGATGTTTTAGGAAGCTGATTTTTCAGATAGAGTGATTTTTTTTTTTTTAATCTGAATGTTGTGGTGTTTCCTTCTTTGGAGTTTAAACAGCTCTTTTATAGTGTTTTCTGAATGCCCTCTGCATGTGACTTTGATCGTAGATGCTTGACTTGGAATATAGAATGTTTCTCAGTGATGCCGATTCCCTGCTAGTTTTTAGGTCAAACCTCAGTTCTGTGAAACTTTGATCTGAGGCTGCCTTTATTGGCAAAGAAGGTCTTGAATTTGATGAGAGGTAGAAAGACAAGAGGAGAAGTTACAAGTTTCATCTATGTTGCAGACTATTCTAAGCCTTTTATTCCTGCTGTCTCAGGTCAAACAAGCAACTTTATACGTTTCAGCTGGTATAGGAAAACAAGAAGATTTACATGCATTTCTTTTGGATTATACAGTGGTGCTCCTAAATTCAGTCCCTCTGGACACAAACATCTAATATAAATACAAACGTCCACATGTGCCCGCCCTCTCTAGTCATCCTTTATTGTTGGCATTACTGGTATTTTAAAATGAAGTAGTGTCCCTTATATACCCCCACCTGGAATGTAACAATTGATTTTATTCTGATTGACTTCATACAGTTATATACTATTATCTCCTGGCTGTGCTATAAATCCCTGAACTGAGCATCCAGTATTTATAGTTGGTTGCCTGCTTCACGGTCCATTGCATACTGAAGTATGCAGGGTGGGGGTGTGATACACCAGGAGGAAAGGACAGAGTTTGGCGGTACCCCTTAGGTAGCTCCCACACCAGGAATTTGCAGAGGATGGGAATGCTTGCTTCTGTCAGCCTGTTCCGTGTGCATGCATTGTGATGAGCTGCCCAGGATACATCTGAACGCGTGCCTGAGAGACTGGGGACTTGTAGGGAAAAGGAAAATGTTCAAAATAAGGTCAGAACAAGGGGATGGGAGATTGAAAGGTGACTCCTTTTAGTTCTGGTTTTTCAAAGAAAGGTTATTCAGTTATACCTTTTCTCCTTATCTAGACTGTTATATATATATATATATATATATATGCCTTTACAATTTTCAGTGTATTCCATATGTATTATCTTCATTGCTACTTACTATAGCCTTGAGAGAAGGACATAATAGGCATAGTAATAGTGGAAGTATAAAATGATGATATGATAAAGTATGAAAAAAACCAGTTTTCTGATCAAATTCAAATTCCATCTCTAATTCCTACATAGCTGGGTAATACTAAGCAATTCATCTCACTGTTTAAAGTGAAAAAAATGCTTACCCCAAGGATTCATATAAAAAGTACAATAAGTCAAATAATGTAAAATGAGTCTAGTGAGTAGGTGCTCATTAAATGATATCTCTTCTTAGCTGATGTCAATTTATTGAGAAGAAAATTGAATGAGAGTCAGAGAAAGGAGAAGTTGTCAAGGGTCAGGTGGTTAGTAAATTTCAGTCTTAGAAATACACTTCACATCTTTTGACTTCTAGTGGAGGGCTTTTCCCATCACTTCCTGTCATCTCTCCAATGACATTGTTAGCAATTTACTTCAGTTGTTAGGGTGACCTTACTTATTTGGTGACTTCAGGGTATTCATTTTGTCCTGAAGAGAATAGTTCTTTGCTGAGAGAACTATGCTCTGTAGAGTTTGGTGGGACAGCTGTCAGGAGAAGAAGTTTCAGAGTGATGAATCTCTAGGGCAGCCTGTCTGCTCACTTGAGTTTGATGTAGTACACCTTTAGTTCCTAGGCAGAAGGGTACCATGAAGACATAAAGTGCAGAGTTATGTCATGGCTTTCTTCCTGTTCTGGGTGGTTTCTTCTTTCTGCCGTCCTCATGCTAACACTCAGGGTCTTAAAAAGATTGAGGAACAAATGCCATGAGTGACCACTGCGTTTTTCTCTTCTTTTATCCAATTCCAAGGATGGAAAGGGTGGGATATAGTGAACAGTGTGCAGAGGCAGCATTTATAGGAAAGACCACTGCTGGCTGGTGATGCTGATCAGTGGTCTGGGGTTTCAGTCTTCCCGGTGGAAACTGATGGCTGCAGGCTCATGTAGGAAAATGAACAGATCTGTTTCTGCCCCAGACAGTGGGGCCATTTATCTGTTGAGACTCCCCACAGGCCTTCAGGTTTCTTTGCTTTGCAGCAAGCAGACTGGCTGGCAAATACATTTAGGGGAGAAACACTGTGCTTCTTGCTTTTGGCATCTGCAAGCATATGTTTGCTTTTGCCAAAAGGTAGGCAGTCAGCGTCATCTTACCTGGCACGGTTAGAAAAGCAGAAAGGAGCTGGAGAAAATCAGAGGAAGAGCAGAAGAAAAAGCTAAAGGTTATCTTTGACATACACACAGTTTCATTTGTTGCTCAACTTTGTCAGGCTTTTGCTGGTGACACAGATGTAGGATCTGGTGAGTCACTATTGCCTTGCCTGTGAAATATTAAAGAGAGCCACCTACTGTGCTCTCTACCCATTTTGGAAATTGTTCTGTGGGAGAAATAGAAACCCCAAAGAACAGGAAGGTTACAGAACATTTAGTATCTGGGATTTGCAGGGATTCAATCAGGTTAGCTGCTCATTTCCTTTTTTGTATTGAAAGTGAGCATGCATGGCTTACATTAACAAGGTTGTTAGGGGACCTCCTTCTGGTCTGACCATGTTCTGACTAGCTCTAGCAGCTGTGGCAATGTGGAGTCTTAGCGTCTGGAAGGTTCCTGAGGCAAGTTATTATGCTGAGAGTGCCTCAGTCTCCTCAGCTAGAAAACAGGAACACTGACATCTACCTAGAAGCTTGAGTCTGTCTCAGCACCTCATTCATGAGAGGTATTTACTATACATTAAGTCTTTCTTCTGCCATCAGTTCTTTTAATTTATTAATTTGTTCAGTTGTGAAAATCAAAATTTAATGATTTTTGATTAAATCATTCAGTGATCTGCTTTTAGTGATCCCCATATGGCTTGTACTAAGTGTTTTACCAGCATCATATCATTCAATCCTTATAGTCATCCTGTGTACTTTTGAGGCAACTGAGACTCAGAGAGGTTACATAGCAGGACATTGTCATGTAGCACAAAGCAGACACCACTGCTGAGACACATCTTTGCCTTTCACTTTAGAGCTAGGAAAGACCTGAAATTCTGCTCTGGACTAGAACTGAGGACCTGAATTGAGACCCACGACCCACCCCTCCCCATTTCATCTTCTGATCCTGGTATTATCTTGCCTGTGCTGGGGGAAGCCGCATTACCTTTGGGCCTAAAGTGTGAGAGAGCTGGTCTAGTGAATCTTTAAGGCTCTTCTGCTGCAATGCATTGTTATTTTTCTCTAAGATTCCTTTCAACTCTGAAATTCTATCACCACGTCTCTTTGTAAAAGTCAAGGCTAGAGACTGAAAGGGAAATGAAGAGAAATAACCTGATTGTTTTATGCCAAGAAACCTATTTTCTGGTTAAACAGAGGAGGGCAAAGGAAATCAGCATTCATCAGTGCATGTACTTCTGTCATTTCATTTAAGCATAAAATAACTCTCAGATCTATATTATTGTCTGGCTTTTACAGATGAAAGAACTGAGGCTCTGAGAAACTTAGAGAATTGCCCACAGTTATCCAGTTAGTGAGGATTAGAACCTGTGTGCCTGAGCACACAGCTCTCTGGTCAACTCTCCAGTGTTTATTGGACACTATACCATAAGACCTGAGGACTCACATAGCTAGATTTATCAATGTCTCCTCCTGTATGCTCACACCACACCACCTTAAACTACTATCTCCTTTCCCCTACTTTTCTTTCCAAATCTGCTACTCAAATTTTTCTTGATTTTTCCAAGTTTTGGAGACCCTTTAAAATGCTTGTAACATATTCTTTCTGTCTCTATGATAATTATAAGTTTAAAAAAAATTTTCTTTTTATTACTGTTGGTCAGTAATTTGTCCCTTAGTATTCTTGTACAAGTCCCTGATGAATACCTAAACAACTGAGGGTGTGGTTTATCCTGCCCCATACCTAGTGCAGGTCCTGTACTCAAAATGTGCAGAGTTTAAGCAATGATGGGTTCATACTATGTCATGTACTGTAGCATTGGCTTTCTAGCTTTCTCATACTTTATCACATGTATTCAGTTAGTCATGTCCAATTCTTTGAGACCCTATGGACTGTAGCCCGCCAGGGTCCTCTGTCCATGGGATTTCCCAGGCAAGAATACTGGAATGGGTTGCCATTTCCTCCTCCAGGGGTTCTGCCCAACCCAGGGATTGAACCTGCGTCTCCCCCGTCTCTTGCATTGCAGGCAGATTCTTTACTGCTGAGCCACACCAGGGAAGCCCATACTTTATCATATCATTCATTATTGCAAAGGCTGTCTCTACAAACTAATAAAGTAACATTATTATTATTTTTTTAAATTTTGTGGTAAAAAAATAACACAAAGGATGAGGAGTCACAAATTTTAATAAGCTTGAATGTCACTGGCTCAATCATGGAAAAAGACATTTTAATCCCAACAATACAGGGCATTTTGTGCAAACACAGTGAATGATGACTCTGAAGTTCATGCTTACATGTATTGACAGCAAGGCCCGTGTCAAGTGACATAAATGAATTACCTGCAAGAAAGTAGGAAGTTTCCAGGGAAGTGGGCAGCTGCAGTGAACTTTGGTCTTGATTTCTAAGAGCAGTGAAAAAGTCCAGCTCTTACTTGATATAATTGGATGACCTTTTATGACTAGTTTATATGTAGGAGATGCCTGTGGTTTTTTCCTGTCCAGCCTGTAAGCCCTTATGATTACACAGGCTTCTTTTCCCAATCAATGCTAAAAGCAACAGAGAAGAGAACCAGTCATTTTATAAACTCTGATAGCTGAAAATGTTCTCTTCATAGATATCACAGTTCCTTCTTTAAGCCAGTTTTGGTTAGATGCTATGGTGACCTAAAATTATGGTTGTGTAAGATTATGGGCTTTACCATCAGACCATCTTCCCTGGGTTTGACCTTGAACAACTTATATGGTCTGTCTCTACTTTATTCTCATCATCTGTGAAAGGGATAATAAACACATTTCATTTAGCTTTTGGTCAATGTCAGTCAGATGCCAAAACATTTGTTAAGATCATGGTGTGTAGGAATTTTAACCTTTATTAGAATTAACAACTGCAGTGATATTCACGTGCATGCCCACATTTATACTGTATTAGAAACTAGAAGGCCTAGGTTGAAATTAACATTTTTTGGTTTTTGTAGAATTTTAAGCCCTCAAAATGCTTGTTATTATATACAATGCAGACAAAATTTATTTTTCTTACAATAATCTGAGGTAACCAAAGTAAATGTTTTCAGCATCATTTAACATCCTGAGTTTGAGAGGCTGAATATTTGTGGAGGTCACACAGCCAGTGAAGAGTGGAGCTGGGACTTGGACTCTAGCTTTCTAACTCCAAGGTTGTGTTTTTTCCCCCTTGATCATTCAGTCCACCAACCCTGGTACTGGTCAGTGGCTTTTCCTTCTCTGAGAGTCCTTTTTCTCACCTCTAGAATGAGGAATTTGGATGAGGTGCTCTCCAAGGCATGGTGTTCTATGAGTCTGTGCCTGTAGAGTGATGACTTAGAGGCCCCATGGGAAGCTAAGAGTAGAACCGTACTCTTAGTTGCATGCAGGCATCCACACATATGTCATGGCACGAGGAATGTCCTAAAATCCAGGTACCTGGCAGCCTTCTTGACCTCAGTGAGAATCACAAGTGAGCTCAGGACTAGGAGGCAGATCCATAAAGACACCTTCTGTGTCCTTACGGATGTGATGTTGCCACATTCTCACAACCTGCAACTGTTTTCCCCTTCTGGATCCAGGTTTTGGGGTGGGAGGAGTAAACAGACACTTGGATTAGGCATATTGACATTTATTGTTTGGTAAATGAAAAGAGATTTTTATATATATATATATATATATATATATATAAAAATAAATATATATATAAAGGAAGGAAGCTCTTCCTAAAGGAAGCTCTATAGCACCATTAATCACCATAGTAGTATGTGTTAGTTGCTCAGTTGTGTCTGACTCTTTGTGACCCCATGAACTAGCCTGCCAGACTCCTCTGTCCATGGGATTCTCCAGACAAAAATACTGGAGTGGGTAGCCATTCCCTTCTGTAGAGGATCTTCCCAACCTAGGGATCAAACCCTGTTCTCCTGCATTGCAGGCAGATTCTTTACCATCTGAACCGCAGGGAGGTCCCTATTAACCACCATAATCTTCTACAAAGAAATAAAGGAATAAAATATGTAGCTTGAATTTGGATTGTTGTATTATGAGTGCATATTTTCTGCTTTCTTCTTTTGAGCTAATTTAGTGCCCATTGAAGAAGCTTGGCTGTCACTGAAATAGATATAGGATTTCATTCAGCTTATAGAAATGATGGACACTTCTGAGTGTAATACATACTGAAGATCACTTTTCTGGAAGATTATACTTCCATTTTCCAGTTCCAGTGTAAGACAATGACAGGGTTGGGCCCTGAATGGATAAAGTGAGTAATGAAAAGCTGGCTGGCTTTGAAGTCAGAGTTGGATTTGAATTCTAAATACTGATTGTTTAGCCTGCCCAGACTTAGTTTTGTCATCTGTGAAATGGTAAAAAAAGTCTGTTCTAGCCATCTCCTAGTTAGACAGACATCTATATTTATATCTACACTTATATCTATATATTTAATTATAGAAGTTAATGTAAGATTAAATATATTAAGTCCATGGCTCTTAATATGTGTCTCCTAAAAGGCCTTCTTTATCTATTCCTCCCTCTTAACTCAGCACTACATTTACTCCAAAACCTTTCCCTCATCTTTTTTAAAAGTCTGTATTAAGTTTGCTACAATATTGTTTCTGTTTTGTGTTTTGATTTTGTGTTTGGCTGGGAGACGTGAGATTTTTAGCTCCCTTGCTACTGCTACTGCTAAGTCACTTCAATTGTGTCCGACTCTGTGAGACCCCATAGACGGCAGCCCACCAGGCTCCCCCGTCCCTGGGATTCTCCAGGCAAGAACACTGGAGTGGGTTGCCATTTCCTTCTCCAATGCATGAAAGTGAAAAGTAAAGTCGCTCAGTCATGTCTGACTCTTAGCAACCCCATGGACTGCAGCCTACCAGGCTCCTCCACCCATGGGATTTTCCAGGCAAGAGTACTGGAGTGGGGTGCCATTGCCTTCTCCGCTTTAGCTCCCCTACCAGGGATCAAAGCTGCACACTCTGGTTTGGAAAGTGAAGTCTTAACCAATGGATCACCAGGGAAGTCCCAGCCTTTCCCCTTTGATGAAACTCAGATAAAACCATGCTGAAGCTGAAGCTCCAATACTTTGGCCACATGATGGGAAGAGCTCACTTATTGGAAAAGACCCTGATGCTGGGGAAGATTGAAGGTAGGAGGAGAAGGGGACAACAGAGGATGAGATGGTTGGATGGCATTACTCACTCAACGGACTTGAGTTTGAGCAAACTCTGGGAGACAGTGAAGGACAGGAAAGCCTGGCGTGCTGCAAGCCATGGGGTCACAAAGAGTCGGACACAACTGAGCAACTGAACAACAACAACAACCACAACAGATAAAGCCAGATAAAAAGTGGGAATATACCAAGTAGGTACTTCAGCCGGTCTAAGAAAATCTTTCCCAGTTTGGCCATCACTGGAGATAAATGCTTGGTAAACGCCAGGAAATAAATATGATAATTAACTTTAAAACATTTATAAAGTTTTCAGATGGAGGAATTAAACCAGTGATAAATTGTGGAGCGTGGACCATCTACATCTGAATCATCTGGATAGTTTGTTAAAGTAGCAGGTACCTAGGGCCTCTGTACTGAAGTCTGGGAATTGCTAGATTAAAATTTTCTATACTGAGAAGCAGTGTATTCTAAGAGTCCACAGTCATTTTACATAGGTTCAAATTCTGGCTCCATCTGTGTAATACAGGACAAGATATATAACTTCTCCATATAAAATGAGATAAACAAAGTAGATTACTCATTGGGTTGTTGTGAAAACTAAGTAAGTTAATATCTAAAAAGTACCCATAAGACGGACCAGCATAAATAACCACCCTTTATTTTTCTCAGCTTATAAGCCAGTCTTTAAGATACCTTGCAAGACCTCCTATGATTTCCATTCTGTTTCCTCTTTGACTCAGGGTCCCAGATAACTACATGGCTAGCTTCTTCATCTCCTTGAAGCCTTTGCTCAGTGTCTGGTCAGTGAAGGATATTTTGACTGTTTTATTTTTTGTTTGTAAACTATTTATCTTATTTCTTTATTTGGCTGCTCTGGGCCTTAGTTGCGGCACTCGAACTCATAGTGTGTCATGTGGGATCTAGTTCCCTGATCAAGGATTGAACCCAGGCCCCATGTATTGGAAGTCCTAGCCACTAGACCGTCAGGGAAGTTCATTGACTGCTTTTATATCATTATAAAATTGCCCCTCATCCTGCTTCCTGTCCATACTCCTGGCATTCCTGATCTTACTTACCCTGCTCAACTTTTTCTTTAGTCCATAATAGTTATCACCTTGTTGGCTTCCACATGCTATTTAGTATATTATCTATTGTTTAGTGATTAGTGTACTTCCACTAGAGTAAAATCCACAAGGGCAGGGACCTTTATTTTTCTCACTGCTGTATCCTGGGTACCCAGCAAAGAGCATCTGCCTAAATGAGGCAAATAGCATCATGAGTAAATGATGAATGAATAAATGTAAAGATGTTAGTATTATTTATCCACATAGAGTAAAAAGAAATAGATGGAAATGGATAAGTAAATGAATTACAAACTCAGGTTCAATCCCTGGATCGAGAAGGACACTTGGAGAAGGAAATGGCAACCCACTCCAGTATTCTTGCCTGAAAAGCCCCTTGGACAGAGAAGCCTGGCAGATTATAGTCCATGTGGTCATAAAGAGTCGGCCATGACTGAGTGACTGAACAACAACAACAAAACAAATATAAAATAATGAAATAACCAATTCATTATATATACATACACTTATGCTGCTAAGTCACTTCAGTCGTGTCCGACTCTGTGTGACCCCATAGACGGCAGCCCACCAGGCTCCCCGTCCCTGGGATTCTTCAGGCAAGAACACCGGAGTGGGTTGCCATTTCCTTCTCCAATGCATGAAAGTGAAAAGTGAAAGTGAAGTCACTCAGTCATGTCCGACTCTTCGCAACCCCACAGATTGCAGCCCACCAGGCTCCTCTGCCCATGGGATTTTCCAGGCAAGAGTACTGGAGTGGGGTGCCATTGCCTTCTCCACATACACTTATACACATACATATATGCCTATGTATGTGTACATGTATATTAGGATATCGACTATATATTTAGAATATTGAAATATAAATTTATATGTGTGCAAAATATGTGTGTATATATAAGTGTGTATATACATATACTTAGAAATTGTCCAAAATTGCCTTGGAAAGCAGATGTGATTGAGGTGATTCCTTGATGTTAACATTACTATGAATAGTTTGAGAAAGATACCAAAGGAAAAATATATATGTGTATGTATACATGTGTATATATATATGTATACATGTATATATATGTATATATGTATACATGTATATATATGTATATTCCTTCTTATTGGAGAAGGAAATGGCAACCCACTCCAGTGTGCTTGCCTGGAGAATCCCAGGGACAGAGGAGCCTGGTGGGCTGCCGTCTATGGGGTCGCACAGAGTTGGACATGACTGAAGTGACTTAGCATATATGTATACACATAAACAGATAACAAATAAGTAAACAGACAAAATACTAATAATTTCAGGATAAGAAATAAGGGGAAATAGAGGCTGAGATGAAAATAATGACAACAACAACTAGTTGGAGGCTGTTGGGGAGGGGCGGTTTTAAGTAGAGTAGTCGGGGTAACATCTCTGAGAAAGTGATGTTTGAGCTAGAAAAAAGACTGAGAAGGAGCCAGGATCATTCTGGACATGGTTGAAGTGGCAGGGGCCTGGTGAGAGGGAAAGAAGGGCTGGGAATGAGGTCCTAAGAGAAGCAGGGACTAGATCAAAGTGGCCTTCAAAGCAGAGGTAAGGGGTTTGGATTGTATGCCAAGTGCAGCAGGAAGTTACTGAAAGAGCTAAGGTAGAATGATGACTGGGTTTGACATATTTAAAACCTCAAACAGAGAATGAAGGAAAATGGAAGAATTTATTTCTAAGGTGAAGAAACAAATTGTTCTGATCTCATGTAGGTTCCTAGAACAAACGAGGACACAATTTAGTTTCATTGATGAGTCATTCATAGCCTTTCTTTCCCATCGTATTGTCCAGCAAAACAACAAAAGAAGCAGGTTAAATAGGCAAAACCACTTTCCTTTTCTTTTTCTCAAACGGTATCAGTATTTTTTCCAAATACACTAAGTAATCAATGGATATGTATGCACTGTTGCTCAATTCAATTCAGCTGGAAATTTTACAGTTCTTGTGTAGGTGTTTTATGTAATCCATCCCCCAAGACATTGGACCTAGAGCTCTTTCTTTATGAGATTTTAGGTACCATTTTCTGAAATCTGCTCTCCTAAAGGGTGAGCATGTGAAAGGCAAATTTAATAATACCCGAGATCAATTTCTTCTTGCTGGTCTAAAAGTCTAAATGGCACCTAACTCTTCTCTCTGAAAGTAGAACTTCTCCCTGAAGTCTTTACTGACACATGCATAAGTGGGCTCATACATGCCTCCTGATAATGTAAACTTTACAAGCATTAACTTATCAAAGCCTCAGAACAAGTTTAAGAGGTAGGTGCTGTTATAATCACCATTTTACAGAAGAGAAAACTGAGGCCAAGGTCACAGAGTTAGTCAACTGTAGAGTCAAGTTTGAGCTTGGGCAAGCTTAACCATTGTTCCATATTGCTTTCCCTCGATTGTAAGAAGTGACCCTCAATATTTTATTTATCTCTGCATGTTCCATTTCACGGTGCTTCCTATGAAGGAATAGTTCAATAAATGTATTGAATCAGTGAACAAATGTGTGACCTTTTAAATTGTATTATTTTATTAGCATACAGTGATAAACATGTGGGTTTTAGACTACAACAACCTGGGCAGGGAAATGTACTTAATCTCCCTGAGATATGGTAAAATTTGTTCACATCTCTAACCCTGTTTCCTCATTTGTGCTATTGGCATAAGGATGTAGAACTTTTTTTAGGATTAAATACGTTTATAAAGTGCTTAGCAGAGTACCTGCAACATAATTAGTACTTAGTTCACTTAAGCTACTTTTATTATTTTCTGAACTAAAACAACCTCTCCAAACATGCTTACACACACCATTTAGTTTTTCAGTTACACTAGTTTTATTAACGTCCTTTAAAAATCAAAGCCCCAAATCCAATCATATAATCAGTGTATAATTTTGTTCCAGGACCCATTCTGGTACCTTGCCCTCAGCAGGACACGTCAGTAGGTAGAAGGGCCAGTCATGGGGAACAAGATGGGGTAAAGGTGCTGTAGATATGCCTTGAGTCTATCCTCAAAACATCCCCGCAGGCAGCATTTCTAATCCTGCCCATCTCCAGCCAAACCTGGCTTGATGTAAAATTATTTTATCTTCCAGTGATGGCCCCAGAGCGTTTTGGGTGACTAAGGAAAAACAGCCAAAGACTCAAATTTTTGCCCCAGATAACACTTAATGAGGCTAATTTATACAACTTGCCAGGCTTTTAGGACCTCTTGCTAATCATTATCACTAATATTGATCCAATGCTTCTTGTGTGCCAGGAGCTGTGCTGAGTGCTTTATTTCCATGATCTCATTCAATCCTTTCTCAAACGCATGTGAGTTTTAAATTTTAGTTGTGAACTACGGGAAAAAATTTTAAAGGGCCACAGTTGCCTCCTTATGTGTTTTGGGAGCTGTGATGATAAAAAACAAATATTTCTTACAAATGTTTTTTTGCCACATTTTTCTTCCAAGCAAACTGAGCAGGGTTGTAACACCTTTAGCATCTCCTGGGACCTTCCCTGCAGTGAAGAGGTGTTTGGCAGAGAAATGAGGCAACGGTTGTGTGGGGAGGCGAGAAGCTTCATTCCAGCTGACAGTTTATTTCGCCCTGGAAGAAGCCGGCAACAATGAACTCCGTCCGATTTTGTTGGCTGCCTTTACTTGCTTCTTGGTAGGAAACCAATGTGGTGCTGATTTATAATGACTTTCTTTTCTGCTTTCTTTATGAGATATTTTAAAAGGTGTGATTTTTTTTTATGGTCCCACTTCTCCCAAATCTGATGATTTCCCTGGAGCAAAAGTACACAAACACTAGAGAAGAGTACCTGAATCATAGTTGACACTCATTACACATTTGTTGAATAAATGCATGACAAAATAAAAACAAAAATTCCTTTTTTTTCTGAGAATGGGTGCTGCTATGGGATTTTTAAATGATGAAATCCCAATAGCTTTTACATTCTTTGTTTTTGTTTTAAAAGTTCTTTCAAAAGAAGATTATTCTAAAATATGTAACATTACTTAATATTGGTAATTCAGGACAGTTTATTGGATGGACTGTAATTCCTTTAGAATTTATTGAGGTGAGATCATTTACTTGTATATACTAAATGGCCTCAAACTGGTATCCTTTCAATTTGTGTAATCTGATTTTCATACATTTTCTCTTTCATTGTCTGCTATTATTTCTTGCTTTTAGCATATTTTACTCTACCAGTTATCTTGCATGCTCTGTACAGTTAGCTTTTTCTGTTTTTCTATAGGTTAGGGAGCCAACTAATGAGTTTTACTAGAACCATGTATAAGATAAGAATAAATAGTGTTGGATTCAGACTGGAGAGGCTCTTATTTAAGGGAAAAGAATTGAAAGGTAAGGTGGCTTAGAAATAATCTCCATATAAGTGAGAAAATGCCATACACAGTAGCGTTAGTTCTTGCTTGCCCATGTTATTAAAAAGGGATTGGTGGTATGGATAATTCATTTACTCTTTTGAATACCAAGCAGTTTTTCAGATCCTTCTGTAGTTAAAACCCTGATGAGATTTGGAGATTCAATTGCGACTACATAAGCACAACTCCAGAAGAATAAGAATTTATAGATCATTATGAAAGAAAGATGCACCAGAGGTTGTATTGATAATATAACTTGTATAATAGTTTAGCCTAAAAGTCTATAATGTAACTTTTAAAAGATATGTGGCAAAATATTTTGATGTTTTGAAGGAAGAAGCGGCTGTGTCACTCAGGAAGTGGTTTATGAGAAGTGGTATTTGAAGTGAATCTTGAAGTGATGGACAGGCAGGTTTTGGACACAGAGAGATTGGTGAGGAGGAATGAATGACAAATGACGTATGCATTGGGGACCGACCAGGGAAGCAGAAATGATATGGATGAATGGTATGGAATGTGGAATTTGTCATAAGGATTAGCCTCACAATGGTGGGAGAAGCAGGGCAAAGAAAGGCCACAAAGAAGATGGTTGGGGGGTCACTAGGGATGCTGAGAAGGAGCCAGTAAAGAAATCTGTTGCCTTTGCCTTTGATAGGCAGGCAGTCAGGAAGAAATGCTGTGAAATGGAAAAAAGCCACCTGGAGCCTGCGGGACAAACTGCACAGCACCCCTTAACTGTCTTGCTGCATATCTAACTATATTGTGTGAGTGCCCTGCAAACGGACCTGATATTCTTATTCATGTGCTTCATAAATACCTGGCCTTGGGCAGGAAGACATTGAAGGAGGGATCTGGCAGGAGCTGAGGGAGCCATGGACCTATCTGCAGCGCCCACCTAGGAGGTGAGCCACCAGATCAGCAGTATCATGCATTGGATGCAGTAGTACCCAGGTACCTAGACAGAGCCTCCCAAAGCAACTTCTGCTGCTTTACTTCTCCCCTGCAAATCCCGCACACATTTCCTTTTGGCCAGCCCTAACTCACAACCATGCAGAGAAGATGATTCTGGAAAACTTAATTCCAGTTGAACTAATCTGATGAAATTAAAAACCACAAATGATACTACAGATAAAGGAAACATGATGAAAACATAAAGCAAAGGAGAGAATCGAGTGCCTTACTGGTCAGAGCCCCGTTTGACCAGGAGATGGGTACATGCGTACTGGGGTCACTGGAGATCGGACTAAAAACGGTGAGTAGAGACTATGTTTTGAGGACTTTACATACTCAGTTGAGGAATTTGTGGTTAATCCTATGAGGCAGGGAGAAACACTGAATATTCTTGAGCAAGAGAGGGAAAAAATCAGACCTGTGTTTTAGATTGGTCTGGCAATTAGTGTCAAAGCATTGGGCCTTAGAAAGGGAATAGGTGGGCAATGAATGATCATTCTATTATAATAATCCAGGCAAGAAAATTTACATTTCCAGAGCTCTCTTCTGTTCTCACCGAAGGAGGTGACTCAGAGTCATCCTAAGAGTTGTTCAGGACCATCCTGAGAATAAAAAGTCTTTGTGTACATTGCAAGCCAAGCTGGTTTGATATATGGCTAATATTGTCAACTATAATGTCCTTGTGGCATACAAGATAACTGTCCTTTAAAACTCCCTAATGCTTCTGCTGTGGTGTGTGAAGAGCAAGAGAACGTGTGTATGTAGTTGGAAATGAAATTGGCTTATGCAACGGCATCAGTATCATTTTGAGAGGAAGATGCTATAATTTATTTATTTCCACTTAGTAAAATAATGCTTTTCGGTTTTACTGAGTGGTAATAGGAGTGTTCCCATATGTCGGTCCAGTGCCTAACAATTTGCAAATCACTTACATGTCCATTATCTCATTTGATTTGACAACAACTCTGCAAGGTCAATTTGGTCTGAATTAGTATAAGTGAGAAAACTGAAGCTCAGAGGTGGTGATGACCATCGAGTGACCTCTTAGCCCTTGATGATTCAAGCACACTCACTGCAGTTCCACAGATTCAATGGACACCTTTCTGCCGCTCATCCTTTCATTTCACTCTGTGCACCACTGCCTGCTAATCTTCTTGGGACACATCTCTGGTTTGACTGTGTCTCTATTCTAAATCTGTCCATAGTTTTTGCACTTCACTGCCTTCAAGGGCTGTTTCTGTCTGGAGAGCAGGCTCCTTGTAACCCAGGTGTTACAGTTCCAGCTGTCTGATACCTCACCCTCCTGCAGGATTTTTACTGTCTTCCCCTCAAAGCACAGAACACCAAACATAGGGCAAAGAGGAAAGCCTCCTTTACCTGAGCAGGTACCTTAGCATCCTGAGGAGATGTATACAATCTGAATTAGGCCATTCCATAAATCTTCCCTAACAGTGGTTCCAAGCACATATTCCTGCATGTTTAAGAATCATGTCTTCTGGCTTTTTACTTGTCAAAACACAGCAGAACTCAGTCACTTATCTTGACATTTAAAACACACACTTAACTCAGTACTGTATGACTGAGATTTCAACAGTGAACAAGAAGTGCGTACAAAAGCTATAGGCTCCATTCAGTGCACCTCTGCAGTGGTTTGTTCTCCTCGAGGGGTCCCTATGGCATAGCAAGTTAGGATGACAACTTCAGGTCCTATACTTCAGGTCATCTAAGGTTGTTGCTGTTATTAATGCATAGCACAAGGGAGCAGGAGGAAGTGTATAGAAATCAAGCTTCAAGGAATACTTGCAGGAATTCTCTGAGAAAACTGAATTGTAGAGTCAGAGAGACTAAACCTCTGGCTTTGCAAATAGGCTGGAAAAGGATATCCCTGGTTTAGAGTTGGTCAAACCTGTCTATACCTGGCCTTCCAAGTTCTAGTCCAGTGTACTTTCTGCTCTAATATACGGCTTCTCCTGCTTTGGTTCTCCCACGTGAGCATTGCCCTCATTTCTTTCTACCCAACAGGTGGGTTTTCTGCTTCCTGAATTTGCTACAGTATGTAGGGGAACATTTAGGAGAATTGAAAGCTAGACTCCTAGTAATGAGAAAAAATAATTATAGCTAAGGAATTGGAATGCTTACTATGTGTTGGGTGCCTTATGAAATTATCTCACATGATCCTCATACCTGTAATGCCATGAGATGTCTCACTGACCCCGCCCACAAATAAGGAGACTCAGCCTGGCTAAGAATCTTATACAGCCACTGGGGATTGGAGGCCTGGTCTCTGGGATTCCAAAGCCCATGCTGAAGCCAGATGCTTTGTCCCACTGTGATGCAGTGTCCCCTCTATTCTGGGACCTCATCACATTGCTTACGCACACATGAGCATCTTGTAAATGATGTTAATTGCTGCACTGATCAGTCTGACAATTTCCTAGATATCCGGCTTGGGTGAGCTAGTTCACTGGTTATTTCTGGCTTCTTATTGCTTTGCATTCTCCCTTTTCAATCTCTTTTCAAGTCCAGGTAGCACAGAAGGTGCCTTAATGAGTTGATGCCACTTCTTCCTGTTCTAATGGCATTTTCATTTCCTCAGTATGCTTTTCTCACTTTGAGGTTTGGAAAGATGAGTAGAGGAATAAGAACTTTCCAAAAGCCCAAGTCTCCCAACTTTGGGAGCTCTGTGGAGACTTGAAAATGATGCTTTCAGATACTGGAACTACTGGGTTAAATGTCCAAAGGTTTCTATCGAAGAGAGTCACGTTCCTCTTATGGCTCCAGAGACCTCAACCAGGACAGGTAGGCAGAAATTCCAGGGGATCAGAGTCTTGCCTGACATAACGAGATGCGCGTACCATTCAGGTCACATGAACTGGTCATGATTTCACCATCCCTAGAGATATTTAACCACCACCCCCTACCCCCATATCCACTTGGCAAGGATATTACTGGGAGAATTAAATATCGGAAAAAAGTTTGAATTGAAATGACTTTTGAGGGCCTTTCCGGCTTTGAGATTCTGTCTTGAATTCACTTAGAAACTTTATCTTGGGAATAAAGGTTTGTCCTTGTTAAAATGAACACCATCTAGTGATATCGCCTCCTCCCTCCCCACTGTGCTTCCCCCGTCTGAACAACTACTCGATTTAAGAAGGGGACTCAGGATGAGGAAGGATGTGGTTTCCTCCCGCTTGGCAGCACTTCGTGTCAGAATGGAAGCTTGTGTCTGTGCCTGGCACGGATCCGTGGGGCCCTCTTACCAGCCCGGTCGTGTCTGTGACCAGAACACGTGGGAGGTACACTTCCGTATAGAAAAATCTCCCCCTGGCTGCCAGCTCTGGATTGTTGTTTTTCAATTGCTAATGAATGCGGTCTTGCTTAGGGCAGACCTCTTGGAAGAACTGAGACACACCTTGAAACAAGTCTGAATCAGATCAGACAAGCTTCCCCTGCAAAAGAATCCCTCTGCAGTTGGCAGCATGTGAGAAAATGTCTTTGAGAGCATTTTCTTCTTGCCATTTCAAAGGAGAGCCGCTTGCAGCCCAGGATGACAGGAGTGCAAGGCTCCTGCCCCCACCCCCATTTTCTTTTATTTACATTTTTTTAATTGGCTTACTACTAATCTGAAAGTTGTGCTGTTCAGAATTGATAATTGATTTAATAACAGAATTGGGATAGTACCTCTGTTCTTGAAAAAAGGAGTGTTAGAATGATAGAAAGTGTCCAGGAGTTGATTAACAGATTGAATTTGAATGAATAGGAAGAGACTTACCAAAACTGCCAGTGGGTCATTCAGACGGGTACTGCGTGTAAGAATGGACAGTGCTTTTCAATTAAATGAGATGATCTTTTCCGCTCAGGACTTAAAAAGGGTTTACCAATGTCCAACCCAGTTCAGCTTTTTTTTTTCCTCAAAGAAATGCTATATAGCTAAGTATGCTTTGAGCTTCCCTGGTGGCTTAGATGGTAAAGAATACAGCTGCAATGCAGGAAACCCAGGTTCAATCCCTAGGTCAGGAGGATCCCCTGGAGAAGGGCATGGCTACCCACTCCAGTATTCTTGCCTGGAGAATTCCATGGACAGAGGAGCCTGGCGAGCTATAGTCCATTGGGTCACAAAGAGTCGGACACAGCTTAGAGAATAACACTGTTTTCAAGTATGCTTTGCTGAAATCTATTATAATTGGGTATCTCAAACTATGAAGTCATATCCTTTAAAGGTAGGCTTCAGGAACTCACAGCTGTCTGGTCAGGCCAACCCCACTGTCCTTAGGAAATAAACATATTGAAAACGTCATAGCTGCAAGAGTATCTTGGGATCTGGTCCAACACTGCCTGGGGGTAGCTTGGCCAAGACTCATGCATACACCATACATCTTTATCAAGTTGTGGGACAAGAACACAACTTCAGCTCCCCTGGCAGCAGGCTCATGGCTCCTGGGCCCAAGTAGCTGTCGTCCTTTGACCATTGCTTGACTAGAAATGACACTCTGCTGGGATATAAATGGGATATTATTTTATGGGATGGTTATGTTTCTTAGTAATTTTTCAGAGTTGGAAGGCAGCATGGCTGCAACAGAGAAAAGCTTGAACTGTGAATCAAAAGCCATCTTTTCACATTTCACAAGTGAACTATTGACCTCAGGAAGGTCAGCTCTCCTTTTTGGGCTTCTGTGTCCTGAATAGTATCCCAAATAAAATTATTTGACTTCCAAGGCCCTTTCTAACTTTCTAGAGGTCACCTTGATAAGAAGATAGATAAGGAGGGGGTTAATTAAAAAAAAAAACAATTAAGAATAAGGTAAGGCTTAGGAAAATCTGTCCTCTATTTGAAATAGAGGAACTCTTTGTTGCAACAAGCATTTACTGCAAATACATGAAACTTCATCTGTACAGGTATTGGATAATACAGGATATTCGGATTTCCCCTTTGCTAAGACCTGACTAGAAATATGAATCATAGCTACAGGAAAACTTAGAAATCATCATTTAAGTCATTCGTTTTACACGTAATTAACCCCAAGGCCCTTATCCAGAGTTACAGGGAGACCTGAACTACTGCCTTCTTGGGCAATTCCCTTTCAAATGCATTGCCTATTCAGTTTATTTAGCAATGATGAGTCTTTAGAAAAAGAATCAGGCCAGATTCTCAAAGTTGATTTCTTCCAAACAATAGTTTGGTGACTGGAAGAACATGTTGACAAGGAGATTTGATTTATGTGTGTGACTTATTTCTCCCATGATAAACATCTTGTACATAAGTTCCCTTTTATGCAACTCTTTTCTGGCCGACATATAACACCTTTCTTTCTCTTAGGTTTAGAAGGTCTCTTTTCCTTGGAAAACTACACCTTATAACTCATCTTCGGTTCCTTATGAGGGCCATTCACATTGACAATTCTGATTATAGTGTTTCTTAAGGTAGAACCTCAGCTCTCTTAAAAAACTCAATTTTTTCTAGGATGTGGAACATTATGAAAAGTTAAGTTTTCAAGTCCTAATTACCAATTTTTTAATCATGAGATAGCCACAAACATGGGATAAGATTCAATCTATCCTGGATTACTTTGGTCACCTGATGCAAAGAGCGACTCTTTGGAAAAGACTCTGATGCTGGGAAAGATTGAAGGCAAATGGAGAAGGAAGTGGCAGAGGATGAGATGGTTAGATAGCATCACTGACTCAGCGGACATGTGTGAGAGTGTGCTTAGTCACTCAGTCGTATCCAACTCTTTGTGACCCCCTGGACAGTAGCCTACCAGGCTCCTCTGTCCATGGGGATTCTCCAGACAAGAATACTGGAGTGGGTTTGAGCAAACTCTGGGAGATAGTGAAGGACAGGGAAGTCTGCCTTGCTGCAGTCCATGGTGTGGCAAAGAGTTGGACACAACTTAGCAACTGAACACACACATATTCTGGATTATAGATCTGATTATTTAACAACAAGCTGACCTTGGGTCAGTCATGTTAGCTTTGTATTTTTGTTTTTCTGCCTATCACATTGGGTGGTTGTCCCAAGGTCTTCCACAGGTCTTCTAGGATCAATGATCTTATAACTTTTAATATTAATAGTATGTTTTTCTAAAGTGTATTCCATACGACACAGCTAGCTGTCTTATAGTGAGTATCCTGAGAAATTACACTTCTAATTAATAAGTCAAAGCCATCATTTGAGCATCAGTTATTTTTTACCATGCATAATGATGTCCCCAGCACCTACTGAAATATTTAAGGCTCTAACACTATGTGGCCTCAGACTTCCATAACACTGTTTTTTATATTTCTTTTTGCTTTTTGTTCTCTTGTTTGCATTTTTTTGCAATCCTTTGATAATTTAATGGTAACATTTTGAAGGAAAACTGTATTTATTTTGGCTGCACCTTCTGGCTTGCAGGATTTCAGTTCTCTAGCCAGGGACTGAACATGCACTCCCTCAGCAGTGAAAGGTCGGAGTCCTAACCACTGGACGGCCAGGGAATTCCTCCTTTGTTTTTAATACCTCAAGTTTCCCACTGCCATTAACATGCCTACTTAGAAAAAGATTTGCCTTCCATCCAATTTGCTACTCTTCTGTGCTTTGGCCTAAAGTCTCAGATAACCAAGTTGTTAGAGTGAAGATAAGAGGAATGTACTATAAGTAAAGTTGACTGATTTTTTTTGTTGTTGATGCAGAACTGTTTCTGGTTGCTGTCTAGCATACCATTACTGGCTCTGAAATGTTTACCTGGTGGCTGACACTGTGTAGTAACTGAGTTACCAACTGTTGAGGCATAACTATATGCCTTTGATCCTGTGTGTTTTCCTTTCCTCCCCTTTTAGAGATTATGTTGCTTAGCCACTGGAATCACTTCAGATTTTTACTGTGGTTTTCTGAGTAGATGCTAGGGACCTTATGGACTTTTTTTTAAATTAATACTAAAATCACCATAAGCCCAAGTATGGTATGAGAAGAGCAAATTGTTTTAAAATAATCAAAATGTCATCAATAGGAAAATGGTTAAATAACCCATGGTATATAACTGGTTAATAGTATTGTATCTAGCTATTAAAAGGAATAAAGTATAATTCTATAAACTGGTGTGGAAAATGGGAATGATATATTGTTAAATAAAAAAGCAATTTGTGGCCCCACAAGATTTTATTTCTGTAAAAAAAGAAAAAAGTTATGTATAAAAAAATGGAAAAATCTGAATCTAGGAGTTACAAATGAATATGCTGGCAGTGGGTTTAATTAAGGCTGAAAAGAAAAGAGAAGGGGACATAATGTTTTTCTTCCTATCCAATATAATTTTTTAAAAGGTTATAATGAAAGTTTTGACCAACTAGACAGAATATTAAAAAGCAGAGACATTATTTTGCCAATAAAGGTCCATCTACTCAAGGCTATGGTTTTTCCAGTAGTCATGTATGGATGTGAGAGTTGGACTATAAAGAAATCCCTGGGTTGGGAAGCTCCCCTGGAGAAGGAAATGGCAACCCACTCCAGTATTCTTACCTGGGAAATCCCATGGACAGAGGAGCCTGGTGGGTTACAGCCCATGTGGTTTCAGAGAGTCGGACACAATTGAGTGACTGAGCAAAAGCACACATCCATTTATATATGTATGGGTGATATTTATGTGTTCCAGGATGTTCAGGCTACAGAGCCATAATGCCATATTCACAGATTTTACTGATTTGGACAGACACAGAAACAAATACTGATAGAGGATTTATTAGACACCCTTACCTTAGGTACCTTTATCTTCTTTTTTTATTAGTAATAATGTTGGCAGAGGAGGCAAGGAATTTGCCCATTAGGGTTAGGCAACTTGCTTGAATATCCTAGGCATCCTGTGGATTCCCTTGACCTGAGTGACCATGCATTGACTCTGTGCTATGTCTTTCCATGTAGCATCTGTGCAAACCCTACACATTCTTCTAGCCCCATTTAGTTTCTTTTTCCAGCACATTATATTAAGAAATATTTCTGGAAATTGTCAGTTTTTAAAACATAAGTACAAATTATTTGTGATTCCACTGAACCACTGCTTCATTTTCTAGTTCTGAATGCCTGTCCCGTAAGAAGCTTGGGGCAGATCACATTTAGTTTTGGTTCTACACAAACTCATTTGACAAAAGGGTATTCAGCTGCTGATGGGCTATGATTTGCAGAAGGCAGTTACATTAAAAAACAATAATGATTTAGGTACTTAGTTATAAATATAAAAATATGGAATATGAATAACATTGGACCAGACCTAACTTCTAGAATGTTCATTCTGCATGCTTTATTTTAACAGGTAGACTTTGCCTTATTGGTGATTAAATGTATGCACCCTACCCAAAAAATGGGCTTCCCTGGTGACTCAGTGGTAAAGAATCTGCCTACAATGCAGGAGACCTGGGTTTCAATCCCTGGGTCAGGAGGATCCCCTGGAGAAGGAAATGGCAACCTGCTCTAGTATTCTTGCCTAGAAAATGCTATGGACAGAGGAGCCTGGCAGGCTACCATCCACGGGGTGTCAAAAGAGTCAGATACGACCTAGTGACTAAACAAGAAAAAACAACCAAAAGGGAGTCAACTCCCTTTAAGAACTCCATCATTTTTCCCTGCCTTGTCATAAATGGCCCACTTCTCATAATTCCTTGTCTTCTCCCCTTCAGATTACCCTCTAATCTTATAGATATCTTGTATTCTTCTAAATAACTCATGCACTTTCTGCTCCCCTTCAGATTACCCTCTAGTCTTATAGATATCTTGTATTCTTCTAAATAACTCATGCACTTTCTGCTCCCCTTCAGATTACCCTCTAGTCTTATAGATATCTTGTATTCTTCTAAATAACTCATGCACTTTCTGCTCCCCTTCAGATTACCCTCTAGTCTTATAGATATCTTATATTCTTCTAAATAACTCATGCACTTTGACCAACTTATTTTCTCCTTTTACAATTCCTTCTCCTCTTTCCTTCTGTCCCTTCTGCTCCACTCCCCCACTCTCCACTGTGTGATCTCTCTGGTCCCCACCACTTACAAAGACACATCTGTTTCCTCTGCCTCTCCACCTGTTTCAGTGCAGGGTCTTCTATATGAAACTTCTCTAAACCTATGAGCTAGAAGGAATCACATCTAACTTCAGGTTTACTTAGTTCTTTATTTACAATTACATTTTATGCCTTAGGCTGTTGCTTCTCAATTTATATGTGGTCCAGGGAGCAGCAGCATCAGCAACCTCTGGGGGTGAACTAGAAAGATAGAATTTGGGGTTCTACCTACCCTAAACTTGCTGATTCAGAGTCTCTATTTTACCAAGATCTGCAGATCATCTTTATACACATTACTATTTGAGAAATAGTGTCTCCGAACGTATATCTAGCTTTGCTTTTCACTGGATTGCTTTCAAGTCGTGGATTCTGATAGACTGAGTTTTGGAATCAGGGACTGTGTCTTCCTCCTCTTTCATCTGCAGGGCACGAGGGATGGCTTTGCATGCAGGAGTGCCCCTGCAGTGTGGATTGTTGAATGAAAGCCTGTGATTTCAATGAGGAGGATATGTGGGGGAAATATTTATGTGAATGCAGGGTATTTTCATGATTCTTGTCAGTGAGATATCTTTCAAACTGTCTCATTCTTGTCATTGCTATGGTTGGGTTTTACAACCCTTGGTCCAAAGGGGCTTACCCCATTATCAAACCTGTTTCCTCCTTTCACTTCTTTCAGAACTGCCACGGTGACATGGGGTATTGGAGCTTTCAGAAGCTCATGGGAATTTACTGTTCAAGGAATTGCTATTAAGGCACAGAGTAACACTTTGTATCTGTATTTTATTAATAGAGTTGTATCTGTACAACTGACACAATTGTGTATTTGTGTCAAGAATTGGAAGCCTGATCACAAGCTAGAGTAAGGTTCAGAATCAGATTTTGGTGTATCTGGTCTCAGGAAAATAATGTGTCAATTGATTATACTTGCTTTATGAAAATTTAGAAAAGGAGAAGCTTCATAATTTCAAAAGGGCTTTTTCCACCTCCTGTTATAGATTCTCCAGATTTTTCTCCCACCGTCGCCATCCTTCGCACTTTGCCTAGAGTTATTATTTTTCTTCTTGTCTGTCACTTCTGTCTTCTCTTCTAGCCATGATGGATTCATTCATTCCACTCATTATTCCCATACTGAAAACTTCTGAATTGTATAACTCTGATGAAGTCTCTGGTCCTTCACAAAAATGTCACTAATAAAATTATAAAAATGTAAAAAGTAAACCAAATAAAAATATTAATTATGTAATAACAAGATTAAATAAAATAGTATAATAAAATAAGTCCAAATAATATAAATATAAATAATATTACTATGAATTAAATAAGATAAAGTAAAAATAAAATAAATTACTAAATAGTACATTTTATTGACTCATGTGAGAACAAACCCAGTGAAAATTTGCATTTTTTTCTCCTGTTATTAAAAAATAATCTTGAGTATGTCATCCCTGTTAAATTCATTTTTTTTTTATATTATTACGATGAAGTTGTTTGAACACTTCTTTTGACTTATAGTCATTAATTTATTTTGGGGATGTTTCCTAGGTCTGTACTCTCTATATGGCATTGTAATGAATGAAAAATGAATTATAAAAGAGAAAACAAAATTTACTTTTCCTTCAAGTCTTTAAAGTGCTCATGATAAATAGAAGTGAGAAGTGTTTAAGAATAACCATGATACAATGTACAATAAGATAGATATTAGCAAATGTTTAACAAAATTGTCATAGAACTTTTATTTAGAGAAATCCAGAAGGTGATGGATATGTGGAAATGGCATAAAGTTTTTTAGACCAACGAGGGACTAACTTCTCTGAATTCTGATTATTCTTATTCACATTCATTTTCTCATTCTCCCTCTTTCTCTCTTTTCTTTCCATCTCACTGTCTCCTTCCAACTCTGCCTTACTTCTTCCCTCCTTCCTAAGGTCTCTTTTTCCCTTTCTTACCTTCTGTCTTAACAGTTTTTTTGTCTTTGGTGGACCAGTGTCTGTATATCTGGTATGAAGTTGAAAGCCTCAAAAGTCACAGAATTCTTATTTTGGAAATCATTCCAGAACCCTTTTCATGAGCTGGTCTACAAGGACATTCCTACCTGTCTTGGATGTACAATTAATCTTTTATTTGTTTTCACAGATATGAATGTGTGTGTGTGTTAATCTGTGATCTTCTCAGGCAAGAATACTGGAGTGGGTTGTCATTCCCTTCTCCAGGGGATCATCCTGACCCAGGGATCAAACCCAAATCTCTGGCATTGCAGGCTTCCCTGAGCCACCAGGGAAGCCCATAGATATGAATATTCTTTTGTTATTTTAAAATCTGCTTGCCTTTTCTTCCAGAAGTCCAACTGGCCCTTTCTTCAGGTTTTCCTGCCAGTTTGTAATAATAAAAATTATTCTCTATCTTTTATGTCTGTGTTTTAGGGTTTCTTCCTTATCTTAGTGAAAATTATGCTATTGGTTTTGGAGATGTTGGGAGGATATAATTAAAAACAAAGCCTCTCAACTAAGAAATCCTCTCCACAAAGGTAAGAAGGAAAGAAAACACTCTTATAACTGAATAAGCATTAAAAATAGATGAATCTCATGCTGTCCACTAAGAGACTACAAAAACAGAAAAATCTCAAACACTTATATAATCAAGTGGCCTATTGTGTGTATGTTTTCAGGATAAACAATACCTTGTTCTCAAGTAAGAGGACTTCATAGTATCATTTGTTACACATAGTTCATCCTGACATTACTTGGTAATGGGACTGACTGTTAGTTAATTGGCTTTATTCAAAGGAAAACATTCTCATATCTTTAATTTTTAAATTATTATTTATTGTGGTAAGAAGACTTAACATAAGATCTACACCCTTGACAAAAATTAAAGTCTGCAACACATTACTGTTGACTATAGGTCAATAATATACAGCTGGTCTCTAGAACTGACTGATACATCTCTCTCTTAACTGAAAGGGTATGCCCATTGATTATGGACTCTCATTTCCCCATCCCCCAAGGCCATGGCTACTACCATTCCACTCTTTGGTTATGAATTTAACTATTTTAGATAACTCACATAAGTGGACTCATACAGTATTTGTCTTTCTATGACTGGGTTATTTCATTTAGTATAATGTCCTCAAAGTTCATCCAAGTTATCGTCTGTTGCAGAATTGTCTTCTTTTTTAAGGCTGAATAGGATTCCATTGTTTGTATTTATACAACAGTTTTCTTTATCCATTCATCTGTAGATGGACATTTAGTTTTTTTCCACATTGTGGCTATTGTGAATCCTGTTGCAGTGAGTATAAGAGTGAGCTGATTTCAATTTGTTTGGATCAATACCCAGAAGTGGGATTGCTGGGTCTGACAAGGAGTGGTTTTGCAACCCTAGTGCAGCTGTCAAGGGATAAATCTCCAAATCTACAAACAGCTTTCCATAGTGTTAGTCGCTCAGTTGTGTCTGACTCTTTGCCACCTCATGGACTTTAACCCATCAGGCTCCTCTGTCCATGGAATTCTCCAAGCAAGAATATTGGAGTGAGCGGCCATTCCCTTTGCCAGGGGATCTTCCTGACCCAGGGATCAGACTCAGGGATCAGACTTGGGGATGGAACCCATGTCTCCTGCATTGCAGGCAGATTCTTTACAGTCTGAGCCATCAGGGAAGCTCCACAAACAGCTTATGTAGTACAATAAAATAATAATAATAATAATCCAATAAAAAAATGGGCAGAAGACCTAAATAGACATTTCTCCAAAGAAAACATAAAGATGACCAAGAACACATGAAAAGATTCTCAACATCACTAATTATTAGAGAACGACAAATGAAACCTACAATGAGGTATCACCTCATACCAGTCAGAATGGCCATCATCAAAGTCTACAAACAGTAAATGCTAGAGAGGGTGTGGAGAAAAGGGAACGCTTCTACACTCTTTTGGAATGTAAACTGGTACAGCCACTATGGAGAACAGTATGGAGGTTCCTTAAAAGACTAAAAAATAGAGCTACCATATGATTCAGCAGTCCCATTCCTGAGCATATATTCTGAGAAAATCATGGTTCAAAGTACACATACATCTTAATGTTCATTGCAGCACTGTTTACCATAGCTAAGGCATGGAAACAACCTGAATGTCAATCAGCAGAGGAATGGATAAAAAGAGAAATGCTACATATACACAATGGAATATTGCTCATGCATTAAAAGGAATGAAATAATGCCATTTGCAACAACATGGATGGGTCTGGAGATTATCATACCAAGTTAAGTAAGCCAGACAAAGACAAATATCATATATCACTTATACATAGAATCTAAAAAATAATGATACAAATGAACTCATTTATAAAATAGAAACAGATGGCTAACAAACACATGAAAAGATGCTCAACATCACTCATTATCAGAGAAATGCAAATCAAAACCACTGTGAGGTACCATTTCACGCCAGTCAGAATGGCTGCGATCCAAAAGTCTACAAATAATAAATGCTGGAGAGGGTGTGGAGAAAAGGGAAACCTCTTACACTGTTGGTGGGAATGCAAACTAGTACAGCCACTATGGAGAACAGTGTGGAGATTCCTTAAAAAACTGGAAATAGAACTGCCTTATGATCCAGCAATCCCACTGCTGGGCATACACACTGAGGAAACCAGAAGGGAAAGAGACACGTGTACCCCAATGTTCATCACAGCACTGTTTATAATAGCCAGGACATGGAAGCAACCTAGATGTCCATCAGCAGATGAATGGATAAGAAAGCAGTGGTACATATACACAATGGAGTATTACTCAGCCATTAAAAAGAATACATTTGAATCAGTTCTAATGAGGTGGATGAAACTGGAGCCTATTATACAGAGTGAAGTAAGTCAGAAAGAAAAACACCAATACAGTATACTAATGCATATATATGGAATTTAGAAAGATGGTAACAATAACCCTGTGTACAAGACAGCAAAAGAGACACTGATGTATAGAACAGTCTTATGGACTCTGTGGGAGAGGGAGAGGGTGGGAAGCTTTGGGAGAATGGCATTGAAACATGTAAAATATCATGTATGAAACGAGTTGCCAGTCCAGGTTCGATGCACGTTACTGGATGCTTGGGGCTAGTGCACTGGGACGACCCAGAGGGATGGTATGGGGAGGGAGGAGGGAGGAGGGTTCAGGATGGGGAACACATGTATACCTGTGGCGGATTCATTTTGATATTTGGCAAAACTAATACAATTATGTAAAGTTTAAAAAAAAAATAAAAATAAATAAATAAAATAGAAACAGAGTCACAGACTTAGAAAACAGTCTTATTGTTACCAAAGGGGAAAGGTGGAGAGGAAGGGATAAATTGGGAGTTTGAGATTGGCATATATACACTGCTATATTTAAAATAGATAATCAACAAGGATCAACTGTATAGCACAGGGCTGCTCAATACTCTGTAGTAACCTAAATGGGGAAAGAATTTGGAAAAGAATAGCTATATGTATTAACTGAATCGCTTTGCTGTACATCTGAAACTAACACAACATTGTTAATCAAATATACCCCAATATAAAATTAAAATTAATAAAGGAAATAAATCTCCTTCCTTATTCTCAACAAGGAGAATAAAGCCTCTTATCTTTAATTTGGACATGTGTTAGTATGTTTAGTTAATTCAGTTTAGAATTAAAGTCATTTTTTTTCTGAGTTTGTGATCAACTAGAGAGCTGAAGTTTGTCTTTAACCTTGTGTAACAAATTATATCTTTCACAAGGGAATCTGATTTGAAAATTCATTAGCATTTTTGACTTTTAAATCTTTTTCTATTATGGTAAAATACACATAAAATTTAAAATTTACCATTTTAATCATTTTGAAAGAGTACATTTTGAAAGCAAAATGTTAAGTCGATTTACACTGTTGTGTAGCCATCACCACTATCCATCTCCAGAACTATTTCATCTTCCTCAACATAAATCGAACCCTTTAAACATTGACTCCCTATTCCCTCCTCTTCTGGCCCCCGGCAACCACCATTATTAGCATTTTTACCTACCTATTAAAAACTGCCCGTGAAATTTCAATATCCTGCCCCTGGGCGATAAGTGGAGTTCTGTTTGGCCTGGATTTGAAACACAAAGGTATTTCCTTGGGAAACTGACTAGGAAAAACAACTTTAAAACCTTTGAATGTGGGGCCCTCATCTATACAAATGATGCTACACTAATTACAAATAATCTAAGTCTGTGCAGTTCCCAGAAACATCTCATTTGTGCCACTCCATTACTTTCAAAGTAATAAAAATCACTTTCCCAATGAAAATATTTTTTGCTTATAACTCAAGGATTTTGCTAATGTAGATTGGCATTTTTCACAACCTTTGCTCCAGTGAATCTTTATCATTTCTAAGTTGATATTTTGGATTATTTTGTGAAATATAGCAAACTAAATATTGACTACTTCCTTTGTCTCTTTTATTTGTAGCCTGCCATGCGCATTGGGTGGGGGGATGATGTTAGAACCAGGAGAGATACTCTGCTGCAATCTGAGGTCCCTATTTAAAACCAAACTCTGCTATTTGGTTGCTGTGAGATCTTGAGTAATACACTTCACTTTTTTGCACCTAATTTCTTCATCTGTAAAACAGAAAAATTATATTCCTTTTTGAATAAGGGTTGCAAATATCAAATAAAATAAGAATGGAAAGAAATGTTGTCTATACTGTCAAAGCATGGATTGTTTCAATGGAGTAAGGTACCTAGCATATATGAGGATTTGGAAGATATTTGTTGAATGAATGAAAGGTTACAATGTTCTCAAAGTTAAATTTCCTCCCTCTTGAAACTCCTTCCCATCTCCCACCCCACCGTGTTGATGTGTGGCAGAGACCAACACAATATTGTAAAGCAAATATCTAGCAATTAAAAAAAATTAAAAAGTTAAATTTTATAGGTTTACCTTCTCTTCACATGTACTCTTGGCTTGGCTTTGAAGTGAAATGAAGTGAAGTCAGTCAGTCATGTCTGACTCTTTGCAACCCCATGGACTGTAGCCTACCAGGCTCCTCAGTCCGTGGGGTTTTCCAGACAAGAGTACTGGAGTGGGTTGCATTTCCTTCTCCAGAGGATCTTCCCCATCCAGGGATTGAACCCGCATCTCCCGCAGTGTAGACAGACGCTTTACCGTATGAGCCACCGGGGAAGTCTTGGCTTATTGCTGCTCGACTCTCCTTTCCTCTGGTTCCTGATCATGAGACAAGCCTGGGACCTCGGACCTTTGGCTGCAGTACTGCAATGCTTGCACTTGGGCACACATCTACTCAAGCAACAAAATACCAAGAAACTGAATGAGACTAACTGTTTTCATGCACAGTTGGGGCAAATTTGGACCTGAAAGCTACAAAGAGACCAAAAACCCCAACAGCAGCTTCTGAGGTGCCTGGAGCAATAGCAGAGTAGTGCACATGTCCCATACAATACTGCCCCAGGGGTGCGCAAAACACCTCAGCACTCCCTCGGTCTGACCCCTGGACACATCTTTACCCTCACCCCATATAAGGAACAAGCTTACCCTTCTTGTGGAGCAAGCAAGCAAGGGAGCCTGCTGTTTGTTCTCACTTTCTCATGCTGCAGCTGGGGCCCTAGTGAAGCCATGTCTGAATTTGCTGTCTGGCCTCTAGTCAATTTCTGTTGATTGGGGGAAGTTCAAGAACCCTAGCTGGGAAGAGTCACATCCCCCTCTCCTGACAGAAATCATGCTTCAGGCTTTAAGAATTCCAGAGTGCAAGATTTGGGGAGTGATACAAAAGGGTCAAGGAAAGCTTGTTACATCCTTCCACCGGCTTATCCTTTCTAAGTCTAGATATGGCCTCAAAGCTTTTGAGGTGTTAGAAATGGCAGGTAGAAACACACTCATCCTCTGGAACACATACAGTTAGGAAGAAGGGAATTTTCTTCTTGCCCAGCACCAGCACACTCAAGGGGTTTCACCCTGGGCAAAAAATAATGAGCTGTAGTATCGTTGAACCAGGCAGTGTAAATCCAAATTAAGCAGTATTCCAGGGTTAGTCCCAGGAGTTCCCTATATGGACACGTGGGCAGGAGCTCACTCTGGGTCTTTCTCAGTGTAAATTATGCACAGAATAAATGCAAGTGTGCGTCTTATAAGGCATAACCAGGTCTTACACTGATGAGACAGAAGATAATCTCAGGGTATTCATGTAAACTATCTCTGGACTTTAGTAAGGAAACACCCCTGTAAAGAGGACCTGGAGAAAGAAATGACTGCTGAGAGGCCAGAGGTGTGGAAGACAAATAAAACAGTTTTAGTATTTTCCTGGACTGAGAAACAGCTTGTAAAATCACTGTGTTCGGATGATAGCAATCATTCAGTCCTCAGGACGGAGCCCTTTCATGTGCTGGGTTTCCTGTGAGGCCCTGTGAGACAGACATTCATCAGAGGTAGACCCTGTTCTCAAGAGAGAAGACATATGCACTTAACTATAGTACAAGGCAAAGGATTGCATTACTGCAACCAGATGGGAAAGTTGTAAGGAGAAGAAATAAATTACGTCTGGCTAAAGGAAGCAGGGGGTTTTCATGAAGGAAAGGTTTTTTGAAATAGATCTTGAAGGATGAGCAGTGTTTGTACATGTGAAGGAGGGAAGGCAGGGCATTCCAGGCAGAATGGATGATTAAAAGGGAAGGGAGGAGCAGGGTTGATTTATATCCCCGTCCGTGTGTGTACCTGTGGCCGGAGTCTGGGTTGTATGAAGAGTAATGTGGAAAAGCATTTTGCTGCCAGAACCTAGAGGAGCCAGAATGTCATATGAAGGACATCAGGGAAATAGAATTAAGATGTGTTATGTAGGAAAACTGATTTGGTCCTTGTCATTAGTCAGCCTTTATAGGTGTTCTCATAGCACCCAGAACTTACCTAAGGCTTTTATATCCTTCTTGTTTGTGATGTGGTAAACATCTCTTCTTTAGACTTTTTTTTTTTTTTTTTAAGCATTGGTGGATAGAAAGAATATTTACATGCAAAAAGCCACTGTTTTTTAGGTCAGCCTAATGATTACACATTTTCTTGTCTTTCTCTTGTTCAGAGTAGGGCAGCCCAATTAAAAATAATAGCACTTTTAATGTTTCTAGCATATTTTAAGGTTGCAGAGTTGAAAAGGTTATATTTCCGGTCTCTTCATGTATGCTCACTCCTTTTATAATTGGAGAAATAAGAGCCCCCCTCTGTTTTCTGACACTTTCTCTGTGGTATCTTATGTTCTGACTTGGCAACAGCATCAAAAATTCGGAAGAAATGAAATCATAATCAACTCCAATTAGCAATACCGGCCGAGCATAGCATTATTGTCCTTAAATCCACTAGCATGTCCTATGTCTCACTTTAGCTAGTCACTATGCTTCTGTTTTTGCATTCTTGCTTGCCACAAGGATGGCTTCCCAAATTAGAAAATTGATTTGAATTTCCCACTTTTTTTTTCCAGTTAAGAATTCATGACCCTTACCTTACTAAGAGTTTTCTCTAACATACCTCCTGGGAGAATTAGCAGGAATTTCTCAAAGCTTGTTATATTGCTGGGATGCCTTATACAGATGAAACCCCTGTTTTTCTGAAAGAACTTCAGTTAGCATTTATAAACTGTGCCCAGAATCCTCCTGCTCATAGAGATATTTTAAACAAGGATCCTAAAGTCAATCGAGTTTGAGGAGCACTGTTAATGATTCCTAAGTAATTTGGTTTCACAGTGTGCATTCTAAAGGCCCAGAGAAGTCATGTAGAAAAAAGATAACTTTTATACTTAATATTTCACCTAATGTTAACAACCTCATGTTTCTCTAAAATGTGGGCACAATACCAAAAATGTAATTTCTTGAAATCACTTTGTAAAAGCCCAAGCTGGACAATATGGATCAATATGTGGTCTTTAGAGGCTCCAAGTTAATCTGAGAAGAAAATATAAATATGTATCAAGAACCTTGAATTTAGTAGGTGTATTAGGACCATGTGTCAAATTTATCTTGTCTACCTACCAGGATTTATGTGAGGGTTTTTTTTTTTTTTTTATGATTTGGTGATCTTTAAAAACCTTGTGTCAACAGAGATGCTGCATCTGATATTATTTTCCTGAATCCAAAGAAACACCAAAGGGACTAAAATAATGAAACATTAATTTCGGCTGCAGAATGCCAATGTTGCTGACCCTGCCGGGTTATTGCAGAGTGAGATTAATTATGCAGATGTGCCCCCCTAGGCTTTGGAGTTGAAGTGCCCTGTTGTAATTCACTGCAAGATCATTCATGTAGCCAGCATATTGATATGATTATTATTCCACCAAGGTTTTATCCGCCCCTAGACAGTTACAGAACCAGCATCTCTCATTGACTTCTTATTTAAAATTCCCAGGGCCACAGCAGGCATTCAGATCCTTTTGTTGGAGACAGTTACAGATCAATGGCATGAAGCAACATGGGATTTTCTTTAGGACATGAAGAATGCTGAGACTTTCTGCTAAGCAGAAGGTAGACATTCAAACTATAGTAGAAAATGGTGCTTCTGTGGCCCCGTGTCTCTAACACATGTTTTTAAAATAATGACTAGAGCAGAGAGGGAGCATGTAGTGGAAAGATCATGAGATTTGGTATCATGGTATCTCAGTTTAAATACTGGGATCATATTTATTAGCTTCCTTGGTGGTTCAGATGGTAAGGTATATGGCTGCAATGTGGAAGACCTTGGTTCAGTCCCTGGATGGGGAAGATGCCCTGGAGAAGGGAATGGCTACCCACTCCAGTACTCTTTCCTGGAGAATTCCATGGACAAGGGAGCCTGGCGAGCTATAGTCCATGGGGTTGCACAAAGTTGGACATGCCTGAGTGACTAACACTTTCACATTTATTATCTGTGGAACTTTGGAAAAATCACTACTTCTGTAAAATGGGATTGACATTAAATACCATACTCTACACAGCCTTCAGAGGTTTAAATGAATATATGTGTGGGGAAAAACAAACAAACAAACAACCTTTTGAATGGCAAAGTGTTTTAAAAATATTTTTTGTGCTGATGAGAAAGGCTTCCATTCTTGAACTGGCAGTGTCGGCATAACTGAACATGCGTTTTATGGCCCCAGTGCTTGGGTAATGTCCTATTAACTCCTATTATCACCAGTACTGCTACCTAGGGCAGAATGTGGTAACCACGCATTGATACAATTAGTGGCTCCAAGGAGTATATGGCCTTGAAATGATGTGCAGCATAGAATTCTTATTCTGAATCACTGTTCTCTAGTACATGGTTTTAGGGACTTAATAATTGCAAGATAATACTCATCTAATTGGAATCTTTCAACAAGTTTTCCTTCCTGTTCTATGCTCGGTGGTAAAAAGTAAGTTTTGTTTTAATTTTGCCCTAAATGCCCATCTTTCTATGCATGGTTGCATTTCAGAGTGTTACCTGTGTTCAGAATCCAGCTATAAGGCCATCCAGTTCAACCACCCCCACCCAACTTACTACCAACATTAAAACACAAGGAATCAAGTAATTCCTTCCTTAGAGCATGTTCTTTGGACTTAAATGATTAATACTGGCATGGATATACACAGCTAAACTTTTGTACAGTTAAAGAAATAACAGTGATTTAGTAGCTAAATCTTATCTGACTCTTGTGACCCCATGGACTGTAGCCCACCAGGCTCCTCTGTCCATAGGATTTTCCAGGCATTTCCTTCTCCAGGTATCATCTTGACCCAGGGATCGAACCCAGGTCTCCTGCACTGTGGGCAGATTATTTATCGACTGAGCTGCTGTTATTGTCCCCATTTTACAGCTGAGAAAACTAAGGCACAGACAGATTAAGTAAGTAACTTGACCAATATTCCACGACTACTAAGTGGCAGAGCCAAGGATTGGAACTTTTGACTAAAAGTGTAAGCTTTTAGCTACAAGGCTAAATTAGCAAAGTGTATGCTGGAGATCACTGCTAGGTGATTTTCATGATGTCTGAGATATATCATTAGTAAAATCTGTTTCATCCTTTAGCATTTAATACAGAAGGTCCACATAGTGAATATTCAGGTACTGTTTATTAGCTTTGCCTTGGAAAAAACACCCCTAAAAGGCTTATAGTGCAGCCATGAAATGCCCCTCTTGTACTTTGTCAATGTTTTTTTAGTATATGTTCTGGCTCCCTGCTCTATTTTCTTGTCAAAGCTTTTTAAAATCTTGTATTAAGTACTGCCCGAGCACCTTTCTGTGAGAACAATTTTTTTTTTTTTCCTAAGTAGCTGTATAGTGAAGATAAGGCATACTTGTTGAAATTAGGGTCACTTGAGTCTTTAGTGGTTTATAGATCAGTGCATAATAGCCCTATAAAATTCCACCTTACTCTCATTCTGATGAGAGGGGGATTGCGTGGTCTTACTCTATTTGCAATAAAGTCACCAAATGTCAAATGCACATATAAAGAATTATTGCCACAACTCCCCCACCTTTTCCCTCCATCCAGAGTGATCTGGTTGACTGAGGTCACATCCCAGACTATGGGACTGGTGGGTACACATTACCATCTGTCAGGATGATCCTGGTGTCCAAAAATCAGTGAAAGAAGCCATAGAATTTTCTCAACAGGGACACAGACTCACACAGACCTCCTCAGTGTTAGTTCATAAGGGGATTTTCTTTAACACTTTAGATACAGAGTGAGAAGATTTTCTTCAGTGTTCTCTAGTTTTGGCTTACGTGGGTTCCCAGGAAGACTTGGAACGTTATCTTTGTGTTTCAGGGACAAGGTTGAGGATGGGGAAGGGGTGGATGGATGCCTGGGGGGCTGTGTGCCCCAGTAGACAGAATGCTTGAAGCCAGAGGCGTCCTGAAGCCCCTGTGCTTTCTCACAATTGGCACAGTGTCAGTCTGGTATGTGGGGAGTCTTCTGTGAATGTTCTGCTTTAGCTTTTGATTTTAACTCTTCTTAACAAAGCCAGCTGTGGAAACTGAGGCACCAGGACAGCTTAGTGCATAGACAAAGTCACACAACTCATTCATGCCAAAGCGGGACCTGGGACTTCTCCCACCTGTATCTCTGTGTAAATGAGAATGAGGAGCCCCAAGTGCTGCAGGGTCTGTTTTAGTAGCTGAAGCTACTGAAACATCCAGGTCCTTGAACACAAGTGATCTGACGCGTGATCTCTAGGAAGCCAGTCTTTTTTTTTTTTTTTTCTCTAATGGGAGCAGGGGAATGACACAGGGACAAGCTCTTGTGAAAGGACAACTAACTTGATGGGGGATCGCTTAGATGCATTCAAGTGTAATTACTGAAACGTGTTTCTTGATAAGGAGTCAAAGAACTCGTAGTGACATCTATGTATACCCACTCCTGGAGGAGATGTCATTCTCTGCATGACCTTAAGCCTTACTGAAGAATCCAACATTCATGTGAATATGTGTGACAAATAAAAACATCAGCACTTCTTATTTGCATCATAATTCACAATTTATGGCTTCCCTGATAGCTCAGTCGGTGAAGAATCTGTCTGCAATGCAGGAGAACCTGGTTCAATTCGTGGGTCCGGAAGATCCCCTGGAGAAAATAAGTTACCCACTCCAGTATTCTTGAACTTCACTTATTTCTCAGCTTGTAAAGAGTCCGCCTGCAATGCAGGAAACCTGGGTTCAATCCGTGGGTTGGGAAGATCCTCTGGAGAAGGGAAAGGCTACCCACTCCAGTATTCTGGTCTGCAGAATTCCAGAGACCAAATACTCCATGGGGTTGCAAAGAGGCAGACACAACTGAGTGACTTTCACTTCACTCACCATTTATCAGACTTTTCATAAATATTATCTAGTTTGATCCTTATAAGAGCCTATGAAGTAAGTACTCTGCATAGAAGTTAAATAAACAGGGTGACAATATAGAGTCTTGACGTACTCCTTTTCCTATTTGGAACCAGTCTGTTGTTCCATGTCCAATTCTAACTGTTGCTTCCTGACCTGCATATAGGTTTCTCAAGAGGCAGGTCAGGTGGTCTGGTATTCCCATCTCTTTCAGAATTTTCCCAAAGTTTATTGTGATCCACACAGTCAAAGGCTTTGGCATAGTCAATAAAGCAGAAATAGATGTTTTTCTGGAACTCTCTTGCTTTTTCCATGATCCAGCGGATGTTGGCAATTTGATCTCTGGTTCCTCTGCCTTTTCTAAAACCAGCTTGAACATCAGGAAGTTCACAGTTCACATATTGCTGAAGCCTGGCTTCACTTCATGGGAAATAGATGGGGAAACAGTGGAAACAGTGTCAGACTTTATCGTTTTGCGCTCCAAAATCACTGCAGATGGTGACTGCAGCCATGAAATTAAAAGACACTTACTCCTTGGAAGGAAAGTTATGACCAACCTAGATAGCATATTCAAAAGCAGAGGCATTACTTTGCCAACAAAGGTTCATCTAGTCAAGGCTATGGTTTTTGCTGTGGTCACGTATGGATGTGAGAGTTGGACTGTGAAGAAGACTGAGTGCCGAAGAATTGATGCTTTTGAACTGTGGTGTTGGAGAAGACTCTTGAGAGTCCCTTGGACTGCAAGGAGATCCAACCAGTCCATTCTGAAGGAGATCGGCCCTGGGATTTCTTTGGAAGGAATGATGCTAAAGCTGAAACTCCAGTACTTTGACCACCTCATGCGAAGAGTTGACTCATTGGAAAAGACTCTGATGCTGGGAGGGATTGGGGGCAAGAGGAGAAGGGAACGACAGAGGATGAGATGGCTGGATGGCATCACTGACGCAATGGACATGAGTCTGAGTGAACTCCAGGAGTTGGTGATGGACAGGGAGGCCTGGTATGCTTCGATTCATGGGGTCGCATAGAGTCGGACACAACTGAGTGACTGGTCTGATCTGATCTGATCTGATGAAGTAAGTATTTGTTATGCTATTTTATTAATAAGAATATCTGGGTCCACAGGGATTAAGTAAAGTATCCAAGGGAGCACAATTAAAAGGTGACCAACAGCAAACTAGAACAGAGGTTGACTGTATCCTGGGAGATGCTCTTTCTACCACCTAGCAGTTGCCTTATGGTTATATATGTTCATTATGTAACAGCATTGAACTCTTATACAGTGGGCACAAACTTGGAGTCCTAGCCCCAAAAGAGAGGTAAAAAGAGAAAAATCTAAATAAAACAGATTAGGACAAAAATTTCTCTGAGCTCTAAGGGAAATATAGATATCTGAACTGAGTTTCAGAGAAAGCATCAGTTCAATTCAGTTCAGATCAGTCACACAGTCGTGTCTGACTCTTTGCAACCCCATGAATTGCAGCACGCCAGGCCTCTCTGTCCATCACCAACTCCCGGAGTTCACTCAAACTCATGTCCATCGAGTTGGTGATGCCATCCAGCCTTCTCATCCTCTGTCGTCCCCTTCTCCTCCTGCCTTCAATCCCTCCCATCATCAGAGTCTTTCCCAATGAGTCAACTCTTCACATGAGATGGCCAAAGTACTGGAGTTTCAGCTTTAGCATCATTCCTTCCAAAGAAATCCCAGGGCTGATCTCCTTCAGAATGGACTGGTTGGATCTCCTTGCAGTCCAAGGGACTCTCAAGAGTCTTTTCCAACACCACAGTTCAAAAGCATCAATTCTTTGGTGCTTAGCTTTCTTCACAGTCCAACTCTCACATCCATACATGACCACAGGAAAAACCATAGCCTTGACTAGACGGACCTTCGTAGGCAATATAATGTTTCTGCTTTTCAATATGCTATCTAGGTTGGTCGTAACTTTTCTTCCAAGGAGTAAGCATCTTTTAATTTCATGGCAGAAATCACCATCTGCAGTGATTTTGGAGCCCCCCAAAATAAAGACTGACACTGTTTCCAGTTTCCCCATCTATTTCCCATGAAGTGATGGGACCAGACGCCATGATCTTTGTTTTCTGAATGTTGAGCTTTAAGCCAACCTTTACACTCCCCTCTTTCACTTTCATCAAGAGGCTTTTTAGTTCCTCTTCACTTTCTGCCATAAGGGTGGTGTCATCTGCATATCTGTGGTTATTGATATTTCTCCCAGCAATCCTGATTCCAGCTTGTGCTTCATCCAGCCTGGCATTTCTCATGATGTACTCTGCATAGAAGTTAAATAAGCAGGGTGACAATATACAGCCTTGATGTACTCCTTTTCCTATTTGGAACCAGTCTGTTTTTCCATGTCCAGTTCTAAGTGTTGCTTCCTGACTTGCATATAGGTTTCTCAAGAGGCAGATTAGGTGGTCTGGTATTCCCATCTCTTTCAGAATTTTCCACAGTTTATTGTGATCCATACAGTCAAAGGATTTGGCATAGTTAATAATGCAGAAATAGATGTTTTTCTGGAACTCTCTTGCTTTTTCGATGATCCAGCGGATGTTGGCAATTTGATCTCTGGTTCCTCTGCCTTTTCTAAAACCAGCTTAAACATCTGGAAGTTCACGGTTCACGTATTGCTGAAGCCTACATAGTTTAATTCCAACCAGTGGCAAGAAAAGAGAGAACCCGGAGGGCTACAAGAGGTGAGATAGAGCTTTAGAAAAGCTAGGATTCATTTCTTTCCCTGGTTTAGTTTCAAGTGGAGTTAGGTGATTTTGAAACTCAATTGCATCTTGTGGACCGAAGATTAATATGGGAGTTAAGACTGGGGCTCTCCTTCTTCTAATTAGAACTTTCACTATGTATTTCAGTATTTTCAGTGGAGCCCTAAGAGTTTTAATGCATCATAAAGGAGTTCCTATATGCAGGTCAAGAAGCAACAGTTAGAACTGGACATGGAACAACAGGACTGGTTCCAAATAGGAAAAGGAGTACATCAAGGCTGTATATTGTCACCCTGCCTATTTAACTTATATGCAGAGTACATCGTGAGATATGCTGGGCTGGAAGAAGCACAAGCTGGAATCAAGATTGACAGGAGAAATATCAATAACCTCAGATATGCAGATGACACCACCCTTATGGCAGAAAGTGAAGAGGAACTAAAAAGCCTCTAGAGGAGAGTGCAAAATCTGGCTTAAAGCTCAACATTCAGAAAACGAAGATCATGGCATGTGGTCCCATCACTTCATGGGAAATAGATGGGGAAATGTGGAAACAGTGTCAGTCTTTATTTTTGGGGGCTCCAAAATCACTGCAGATGGTGATTGCAGCCATGAAATTAAAAGATGCTTACTCCTTGGAAGGAAAATTATGACCAACCTAGATAGCATATTCAAAAGCAGAGACATTACTTTGTCAACAAATGTCCGTCTAGTCAAGGCTATGGTTTTTCCAGTGGTCACGTATGAATGTGAGAGTTGGACTGTGAAGAAAGCTGAGCGCCGAAGAATTGATGCTTTTGAACTATGGTGTTGGAGAAGACTCTTGAGAGTCCCTTGGACTGCAAGGAGATCCAACCAGTCCATTCTGAAGGAGATCAGTCCTGGGTGTTCTTTGGAAGGACTGATGCTAAAGCTGAAACTCCAATACTTTGGCCACCTCATGCGAAGAGTTGACTCATTGGAAAAGAGTCTGATGCTGGGAGGGATTGGGGGAAGGAGAAGAGGGGGACAACAGAGGATGAGATGGCTGGATGGCATCACCGACTCGATGGACATGAGTTTGAGTGAACTCTGGGAGTTGGTGATGGACAGGGAGGCCTGGCGTGCTGCGATTCATTAGGTCGCAAAGAGTTGGACATGACTGAGTGACTGAACTGAACTGAAGTAAAAGGAGTTCATGGTGAGATAACTGTGGTTAATGCTGGTTAAAACAACTCAACCACAATATTTGCTTGGTAAATGACCTGAGCCTTTAAAATGTTTATGTATATTGTGAATCTCTAAGAAAGGGGTATATGACATATTACTTTTTAAAATCATATGGTGACATGATCCTTTGGCAGAATGTTTGGCATAGGATATGATAGTTTTCATCATGCATTTTGGTGTGCTTGTATTGTATTTGATCACTTACTTGTTCTTTTCTTTACTTTTCTTTCTGTTTCTTTTGTGTTTAGAAGTTTGACTTTGCTTTCAAACTATGAGATCCATGATTATAAGAGCTGTGTGTTTATTTCTGTTTACTGCACAGTTCCTATTAAAGTGTATGAAATGGGAGTTCAGTGAAAACTTCTGGGTTTGAACAAAATTCAATTCTGTATATCAGAAGCTGGAGCTTGCAATCTTTATGGAGAAATCTATGAAAACTTGGCTGCAATTTTTTTCATTGTGGCCTCTCTAATGGTGTGTAGATGAGGTCTATCTCTAGACAGCCTCCCAGACAGGATCGTGATCTTCAGACCACCCCTTTGAATTAGAGAGGTTATTAGTGGCAATGAAATTTAAGGGGAGAAAAACCTCAGATGGTTAAGACATTTTTCTATGCTGAGAAAATTAATGAATTTCCTAACCTGGAGGTGACTAGATCTTAGCCTATAAGGTGATGTGACTGTTTTTTGTCGGTGGTGGTTTAAATTTCACCTAATTCTGTGCTTGAACTTCAAAAGCATCACCTTTCCCTAGTGAGCTGCTCCCTCCTCTAGACTTTCACATGCTATGAAATGCTTCTACTGCAGCCCTGTTCTTTAGACTCTAGCAGTTTATATGCCTTAGAACTGCAGGCTCCGCATGAGCACAGGGGACATTTCCATTCTTTCTTCTCCTTCAGACTGTGTCCAGAGCTTGATACATATTTGCCAAGTGAATTAGCACAAATGTTAGGTTCATCATAAATATTTCCCTCCTCTCCATGGCTTTGAGGTTCCCTGAGATGCCTCTCTGTCTTATTCTGTGTTGGATTTTAAGCTGCTTTGTTGATTTAAAAGTTGTATCGTTATCCTATGCCTTTCTCTAATCTCTCCCTGTTGTTATAAATTGCACCTTTAACTTCAATCAAGCAAAGATTTTTTTTCCATATGCATAATATATTAACACTAAAGTACAGAAATATTAAATGTACAAATTGCTGAATTTTTATAAATAAATGTACAAATTGCTGATTTTTTACAAATCCCCTTCTCCAGAGAATCTTCCCAACCTAGGGATTGAACCCAGGTCTCCCACATTGCAGGAGGATTCTTTACCAGCTGAGTGACAAGGGAAGCTCAAGAATACTGGAGTGGGTAGCCTATCCCTTGTCCAGTGGATCTTCCCAACCCAGGAATCAAACTGGGGTCACCTGCATTGGGTTCACAAGAATTGGTGGATTCTTTACCAAGTGAGCTCTCAGGGAAGCTCTAACACTAAGGTACATAAATATTAAATGTGCAAATTGCTGAATTTTTACAAATGCATCATCATGTAGCTGGGCTTCCCTCGTGGCTCAGTGGTAAAGAATCCGCCTGCCAATGCAAGAGACATGAGTTAAATCCTTGGGTCAGGAAGATCCCCCGGAGAAGGAAATGGCAACCCACTCCAGTATCCTTGCCTGGGAAATTCCTTGGATGAAGGAGACGGGCAGGCTACAATCCATGGGGTCACAAAAGAGTTGGACATGACTTAGTGACTAAACAACAACAGCATCATGTAGCCATCACCTGACTAAGGAATAAAACATTACCCGACCTTGGAAGCCTCACTCTTTCTCCTCCCTGTTAATATAGCCAAAGGCTATCCATATTCTGATTTGGATTAAGCCATTTAATATACTTTTAGACGTTAGGATCTCCACTCCTTCAAATTCTTTAAAATCTAAACAAAACAAAAATCCCATCTTATCATAATAAAAACCAATATTAGTACACTTTTATAATAGTATGAAGTAAAGTAAAGTGAAAATAACTCAGTCATGTCCGACTCTTTGCAATCCCAGGGACCATAGCCTGCCAGGCTCCTCTGTCTATGGAATCCTCCAGGCAAGAATATCAGAGTGGGTAGCCATTCCCTTCTCCAGGGGATCTTCCTGACCCAGGGATCAAACCTGGTTATCCTGCATTGCAGGTGGACTCTTTATTGTCAGAGCCACCCCAGAAGCCCCTTATAATAGTATAATACTTTGCAATTAAAGTTTTCCACTTGTCACATCATTTGATCTTCTACAGCTGCCCTACCCTATGAGATACCAAGGCAGAGGTTTTCACTTCATTTTGAAAATGAGAGATTAGAGGTCTAGAGAAGGTAACCATCTGAACTATTGTTTTTTCCAAGTTCAAGTTTTTTATAGAGTGAATCATTACAATCGTGGCTTATCTGTAAGTTACAGAGGCCCGACTTACAGTCATGACTGTTTTTCCTGAAATATTTTGGAAACTAAACTTGTGCCTGGTATGTTAAAAAAGTAGGACATGGCACGTTTTGCTTAATGGTCAGTGATCAACCTGAACCAAGTAATTCGGTCTGTTCTTTGTAAATGCTACTAAAGATAGCTCGTCTGTCTCCTGCGCCACAATTTCTGAAGTGTTTTTCATATATTGCCTCATTTAATAAGAGTTAATTATAACTGAAATTTGCTGAGAGTTATTTATGTTCCTGGATAGTGCTAAGTACTCTACAGGAGTTATCAAGTACACTACTCCCAACAAACTGATGAGGTAGGTATTATTAATAGTTCTTTCACCTCATGTAAAACTCAAGCCTCAGTATCCATAAGTACGGAATAGCTATCAAATTGTTCACCTGCTGGGGAGAAGGTACACTGGAATACTCTTCCTGTGCTAAGAAGTGTCCACAGATGTTAAATTAATCATTAAGACAGTGACCAGGTTATAACTTTAAGTGTTTGCTGTGAATAATTCTCTTGTCCCGGGCCATCCACGATCATACAGTGAAACCTACTACACCAAGTTCCGTGCACTTTCACCTTCTTCTGACTGAAAACCTAGTTCTAGTTCTTTTTTGTGAAGGGTGAGACTTAATGATGATATTTCTTCCCTCATCCCATGGAGCGTGTTGCTATTCAAAATATTAAAGAACAAAAGGAAATCAACCTGCTCACATTCTATTCCAAGCTTCTAAAGGTGGCAGGTGGTATATTATGTTATATATGTCCTCTCAGAGTTCCAAACACTTTGAAGCTATTTAGTTAGAAAGAAAAAGGCAGTATCTAAGAAGAGTGTGCTCATGTTTTCTGAACTTTGACTCTGCTGTTGTATCGAGGTTACCAACACTGGCTTGATGTGCTAAAAGTTGGAACAGTTTCATTGATCTCTCCATGTGCCTCTACTGCTAGGCTTTTTTGGGAACATTTCATACTTAACGATAGGATTGTGTTATTTTCAAAGTGAAATTTGAAAATAGAAACCAAATTCGGGTTAAAACAGCTTTCATTTATTTAAATTGTCTAAAGGGGTTCATGAATCATTTGTGAAGCTTTTTAAAAATAAAAATCACGTGACTTACACATATCTTGTCAAATTAATATGCAATAAAATTGGCTTTTCTGAAAGTACAACTCTATGAATTTTAACTCATGGATAGACTCATTTAATCGTTGCCCCAGTCAGGACATAGAACTGTTCTGTGTCCCAAACAACACCCTTGTGCTGTCTGTAGCAGGGGCTACTGCCTCTAGCCCCTGATCTGTTCTATGTCACTTTAGTTTTGTCTTTTCGAAATGTCATTTAAATCTGGATGGTGGATAACCTATTGAAACTGGCCTTTTTTTTTTTTTTTTTCCACCCAGCATAATGCCTTTGACACTCAGCTGTTGTTATCAACAGCTCATTGTTACACACTGATGACGAGGAGTCCATTTTGGGGTTGTACCAGGGTTTGTTTGGATTTCTCATGTGGCTCAGTGATAAAGAATCTGCCTGCTCCTACATGAAATACAGAAGATTTCTGGTTTGGGAAGATCTCCTGGAGGAGGAAATGGCAACCCACTCCAGTACTCGTGCCTGGAAGGTCACATGGACACAGGAGCCTGGTGGGCTACAGTCCATGGGGTCACAAAGAGTTGGACACAACTGAGTAACTGAGCAGACACACACACACAAGGATTGTTTATCTGTTTCCCAACTGTGGGACATTTGAGTTGTTTCTAGTTTATGGCAATTAATAATGTAGTCACTATAATCATTCATGTATAGGTTTTTGTCTGAACATAGGTTTCCATTTCTCTTGTGTAAATAGCTAGGAGTAGGATTGCTAGGTTCTATGGTATATGTGTGTTTACCTGGCTTCCCTGATGGTTTAGATAGCAATCTACCTGCAATGCCGGAGACCTGGGTTAGATCCCTGGGTTGGGAAAATCCCATGGAGGAGGGCACGGCAACCCACTCCAGTATTCTTGCCTCGAGAATCCCCATGGACAGAGAACCCCGGAGGGGCTACCATCTATGGGGTCACAAAGAGTTGGACATGACTGAGTGACTAAGCACGCACAACTGAATAAGAAACTGACAAGTTGTTTTCTTAAGAGGCTGTACCATTTTGTAGTCTCAGCAGTAAGAGAGTTCCAGTTGTTCTGTATTCTCTTCAGCATTTAGTATTGTCAGTATTTCTTTTTTCTTTTTAAGATTAGTTATTTTTATTTTCTGATGTGGACCATTTTTTAAAAATCTTTATTTCATTTGTTACAACACTGCTTCTGTTTTATGCATTGGTTTTTTTGGCCAAGAGGCATGTGGGATCTTAGCTCCCTCACTAGGGATCAGACCTGCACACTCTATGCTGGAAGGCAAAGTCTTAACCACTAGACTGCTAGGGAAGTTCCTACTGTCAGTATTTCTTACTTTAGTTTTTCTGAAAGGTGTTTAGTGGTATCTCATTTTGTGGTTTTAATTTTCACTTACTTATAGCTAACAATGTTGAATTTTGATAACGTGCCTCTTTAAGACTTTTGACATTTTAAAATTAGGTTGGTTGTAGTGTGATTCCTATAACTTTATTCTTCTTTGTCAAAATGGTTTCCTATATTTAAGGTATTTCTCTTTCCATATAAATCTTAGAATCAACTTGTGTATATCTGTAAAGAGATCTTTCTAGAATTTTTGATTGGAATTTCATTGTTTGTCAAATAATTTGGGGGAGAATTGGCATCTTTTTTATGTGGAGTCTTATGATCCATGAGCATGGTATATCTCTTGTATTATTTTCTGTTACCAATGTAGTAAATACCAGAAATGTAGTGGCTTAAAGCAACATCCAAAATTAATTAATTAATTAAAAATCATTTATTAACACCAGAGATTCTGTGAGTCAAAAGTGCAGGTTAGTATGGTTTAGTTGGTTCTCTGCTTAGGGCCTCACATGGCTAAAATCAAAGGGATCAAGGTTGTCAGCAAGGTGGTGTTCCTTTCTAGAGGTGCTTGGAAAGATGACTCTTCAAAGTTGTTGCCCAAATTTCACGCACTGTAGCTACAGGCTGAAGTTCTTGTTTCCTTACTGGTTGTCAGGTGAAAGTGAAGAGGAACTTTAAATAGTCTCTTGATGAAAGTGAAAGAAGAGAGTGAAAATGCTGACTTAAAACTCAACATTCAAAAAACTAAGATTATGGCATCCAGTCCCATCACTTCATGGCAAATAGATGGGGAAACAATGGAAACAGTGAGAGACTTTATTTTCTTGGGCTCTAAAATCACTGCAGATGATGACTGCAGCCATGAAATTAAACGGCACTTGCTCCTTGGAAGAAAAGCTATGACAAATCTAGACACCATATAAAAAGCACAGACATTACTTTGTTGACTAAGGTCTGTCTAGTCAAGGCTATGGTTTTTCCAGTAGTCATGTATTGATTTGAGAGCTGGACTATAAAGAAAGCTGAGCACTGAAGATCTGATGCTTTTGAACTATGGTGTTGGAGAAGACTTTTGAGAGTCCCTTCATTTGCAAGAGATCAAACCAGTAAGTCCTAAAGGAAATCAGTACTGAATATTCATTGGAAAGACTGATGCTGAAGCTGAAGCTCCAATACTTTGGCCACCTGATGTGAAGAGCTGACTCATTGGAAAACATCACAAGGCTGGGAAAGATTGAAGGTAGGAGGAGAAAGGGATGACAGAGGATGAGGTGGATGTATGGCATCATTGACTCAATGGACATGAGTTTGAGTAAGCTCTGGGAGTTGGTGATGGACAGGGAAGCTTGACGTGCTGCAGTCCATGGGGTCACAAAGAGTAAGACGTGACTGAGCAACTGAACTGTAGGCTGAAGATTTCTCCAGTTCTTTGATGCAACTGGCATTCCATGGCATGTTTCTATATTTATTTTTCAACATCAGAGGCCTATAGCATTCTTCTCTTACTTCCCATTTCTTTGGCTCATCCTTTGCTACATTTCTCTGACTTTAGCCAGAAAAAGTTGTCTGGCTTTTCAGGGCTCATAATGCAGAGTTCCAAAGAACAGCAAGCAGAGATAAGAAAGCCTTCCTCAGTGATCAGTGCAAAGAAATAGAGGGAAACAATAGAATGGGAAAGACTAGAGATCTCTTCAAGAAAATTAGAGATACCAAGGGAACATTTCATGCAAAGATGGGCTCATTAAAGAACATAAATGGTATGGATCTAACAGAAGCAGAAAATACTAAGAGGAGGTGGCAAGAATACACAGAAGAACTGTAAAAAAAAGATCTTCATGACCCAGATAATCACGATGGTGTGATCCCTCACCTAGAGCCAGACATCCTGGAAGATGAAGTCAAGTGGGCCTTAGGAAGCATCAATACAAACAAAGCTAGTGGAGGTAATGGAATTCCAGTTGAGCTATTTCAAATCCTAAAAGATGATGCTGTGAAAGTGCCGCACTCAATATGCCAGCAAATTTGGAAAACTCAGCAGTGGCCATAGGACTAGAAAGGGTCAGTTTTCATTCCAATCCAAAAGAAAGGCAATGCCAAAGAATGCTCAAACTACCACAGAATTGCACTCATCTTACACGCTAGTAAAGTAATGCTCAAAATTCTCCAAGTCAGGCTTCAGCAATATGTGAAATGTCAACTTTCAGATATTCAAGCTGGTTTTAGAAAAGGCAGAGGAACCAGAGATCAAATTGCCAACATCCGCTGGATCATTAAAAAAGCAAGAGAGTTCCAGAAAAAACATCTATTTCTGCTTTACTGACAATGTCAAAGCCTTTGACTGTGTGGAACACAATAAACTATAGAAAATTCTGAAAGAGATGGGAATACCAGACCACCTGACCTGCCTCTTGAGAAACCTATATGCAGGTCAGGAAGCAACAGTTAGAACTGGACATGGTACAACAGACTGGTTCCAAATAGGAAAAGGAGTATGTCAAGGCTGTATATTGTCACCCTGCTTATTTAACTTCTATGCAGAGTACATCATGAGAAACGCTGGGCTGGAGGAAGCACAAGCTGGAATCAAGATTGCCTGGAGAAATATCAATAACCTCAGATATGCAGATGATACCACCCTATGGCAGAAAGTGAAGAAGAACTAATGAAAGTGATGAAAGTGAAAGAGGAGAGTGAAAAATTTGGCTTAAAGATCAACATTCAGACAACTAAGATCATGACATCTGGTCCCATCACTTCATGGCAAATAGATAGGGAAACAGTGGAAAGAGTGGCTGATTTTTTTTTTTTTTTTTTGAGGGGGCTCCTAAATCACTGCAGATGGTGACTGCAGCCATGAAATTAAAAGACACTCCTTGGAAGGAAAGTTATGACCAACCTAGACAACATATTAAAAAGCAGAGACAATTTAAATTAAAAAAAAAAAAAAAAAAAGCAGAGACATTACTTTGCCAACAAAGGTCCGTCTAGTGTAGTTTTTCCAGTCTATGGTTTTTCCAGTAGTTATGTATGGATGTGAGAGTTGGATTATAAAGAAATCTGAGCACCGAAGAATTGATGCTTTTGAACTGTGGTGTTGGAGAAGACTCTTGAGAGTCCCTTGGACTGCAAGGAGATCCAACCAGTCCATCCTATAGGAGATTAGTCTTGAGTGTTCATTGGAAGTAGTGATGTTGAAGCTGAAACTCCAATACTTTGGCCACCTGTTGCGAAGAACTGACTAATTTGAAAAGATCTTGATGCTTGGAAAGATTTAAGGCATGAGAAGAGGGGATGAGAGAGGATGAGATGGTTGGATGGCATCACCGACTCAATGTACATTAGTTTGGGTAAACTCTGGGCGTTGCTGAGGGACAGGGAGGCCTGGTGTGCTGCAGTGTATGGGGTCACAAAGAGTAGGACATGACTGAGTGACTGAACTGAACTGAATGGTTAGATCAAGCCCGTGTGAATAATCCAATATAATCTCTGTATTTTAAGCTCTATAATCTTAATTACATTTGTAAAGTTACTTTTGCCAAGTTAAATAACATTATGGGTTCCAGAGATTAGGGCATGAAGTCCATCTTGACAACCAAGTATTTAGTTTCTTTGGTTTCTTATCAATGTTTTGTAAATTTCAGCATACAGATTTTACATATGTTTGATCAAGCTTTTTAGCTGAACATTTTAGTTTTTCTTTGAGTTATTGTAACCAGTATTAAAAAAATCTTTATAATTGTTTATTGCTAGTTTATAGTAATATGTTTAATTTTTGTGCATTGACTACACATTCTGTAATCTTGCTAACCATATTTAGTTCTATTTATAAATAGATTCCTTAGGACTTTTTATGTTGAAAATCATGTCATCTGTGTATAGCCATATTGCATGGGTAAGACTTCTAGAATGATGTTGAATAGTACAAGGAATATCCTTTCCTTGCTCCTTAAAGCATTCAGTCTTTTAACATTAGGTGTAATGGCTTTAGGTTTTTTATTAGATGCTCTTTTGCTATTTGAGTAAGTTCCCTCCTATACTTAGGTTCCTGAGAATTTGTATCATGAATCGGTATTGAATTTGGTCAAGTACTGTTCCTGCATCAATTGATATGATGATGTGGTTTTTCTTCTTTAAATCTGTGAAAATACTGAAACCAATCTTGAATTCCTGGGATAAACTCTGCTTGATTGTAGAATATCTGTAAATTTGTTTTCTTGTGCTGTCTATGGTAGGTTTTGTAATGAGAGTAATATTGATGCCATTAAATGAATTGGAACAGTTTTGTCCTCTTTAATTTTCTGGAGGAAATTGTGTAGAATTGATGTTATTAATTCTTTAAATGTTTGGTAGAATTCACCAGTGAAACCACCAATGCTTAAATATTTATTTTTTGGAAGATTTCTACCTATACATGCAAGCTATTTTTAATAATTATCAGATCAGATCAGATCAGATCAGTCACTCAGTCATGTCTGACTCTTTGCGACACCATGAATCGCAACACGCCAGGCCTCCCTGTCTATCACCAACTCCTGGAGTTCACTCAGACTCACATCCATCAAGTCAGTGATGCCATCCAGCCATCTCATCCTCTGTCGTCCCCTTCTCCTCCTGCCCCAATCCCTCCCAGCATCAGAGTCTTTTCAATGAGTCAACTCTTAGCATGAGTTGGCCAAAGTACTGGAGTTTCAGCTATAGCATCATTCCTTCCAAAGAAATCCCAGGGCCGATCTCCTTCAGAATGGACTGGTTGGATCTCCTTGCAGTCCAAGGGACTTTCAAGAGTCTTCTCCAACACCACAGTTCAAAAGCATCAATTCTTCGGCGCTCAGCTTTCTTCACAGTCCAACTCTCACATCCATACATGACCACTGGAAAAACCATAGCCTTGACTAGACGAACCTTTGTTAGCAAAGTAATGTCTCTGCTTTTGAATATGCTATCTAGGTTGATCATAACTTTCCTTCCAAGGAGTAAGCGTCTTTTAACTTCATAGCTGCAGTCACCATCTGTAGTGATTTTGGAGTCCAGAAAAATAAAGTCTGACACTGTTTCCACTGTTTCTCCATCTGTTTCCCATGAAGTGATGAGACCGGATGCCATGATCTTCGTTTTCTGAATGTTGAGCTTTAAGCCCACTTTTTCACTCTCCTCTTTCACTTTCATCAAGAGGCTTTTTAGTTCCTCTTCACTTTCTGCCATAAGGGTGGTGTCATCTGCATATCTGAGGTTATTGATATTTCTCCAGGCAATCTTGATTCCAGCTTGTGCTTCCTCCAGCCTGGCATTTCTTATGATGTACTCTGCATATAAGTTAAATAAGCAGGGTGACAATATACAGCCTTGACGTACTCCTTTTCCTATTTGGAACCAGTCTGTTGTTCCATGTCCAGTTCTAACTGTTGTTTCCTGACCTGCATACAAATTTCTCAAGAGTCAGATCAGGTGGTCTGGTATTCCCATCTCTTTCAGAATTTTCCACAGTTTATAATTATAGGACCATTCAAATTGTACTTTTAATTTTGGATGAACTTTGGTAACTTGTGGCTTTTGAGATGTTGGTCCATTTTATCTAAATTGTGGCATTTGCGTGCCTAGAGCTTTTAGTATTGCCTTATTATAATTTTAATGCTGTGTAATCAGTAGTGAAATACTCTCTTTTATTCCTAATAGTGATACATGTTTTACTTTCATTGTTGATTCTCCTGGCTAAAGGTTAAGCAATTTTATTTTTCTTTTCAAGGAACCAGCTTTTGGCTTTGTTATTTTTTCTATGCATATTATTATTTCTGGTCTAAAAATCTTTGAGCAAGAGAAAAAAGAGGCAACAAAGGAAGAGATGGTTGGATAGCATCACCAACTCAATGGACATGAGTTGAGCAAATTCCAAAAGATAGTGAAGGACAGGGAAGCCTGGCATACTACAGTCCATGGGGTCTCAGAGTCTGACACAGCTTAGCGCCTGAACAACAACATAAATCTTTATCTCCATTCTTTATTATTTCCCTCATTTTGCTTGCTTGGTTTAGTTTTCTCTTCTTTTTGTAGGTTCTTAAGGTAAATATTAGATTATTTTTTGGGATCTTTATTCTTTTTTTTTGTGAACTTTTAATACAGAAAATTATTCTCTAAGCACTGATTTAACTGCATCCCATGCATTTTGGTATGCTGGATTTTCACTTTTGTTCAGTTCAAAATATTTTCTAATTTCCCTCAAGACTTTCTCTTTGTTCCATGTATTATTTAGAAGTATATATTTTAATTCCTAAATCTTTGGAGATTTTTAATTAATTTATTTATTTATATTTGTAGTTTAATTCTACGGTTAGAGAATATATTTTGAATTCCTTTAAATTTGTTTAAGTTTGATTTATGGTGCATGATATTATGGTGAATGCTTATGCATACTTGAAAAGAATGTGCCATTGCTTCCAATTTAGAGTCTTCAAAAAGTTGCTCCATGTACTCTCCCCAGGTTTATAGCTACATTCATTAAGAAAGACAAAGTGGAATATGCTTACTTCATTATACCCAGATTCAGAGCCTATTATGTTACTTTGCTGAAAGGTTTTGAAGCAAAACCTACTCAAACGTTATCAGTATATTAGAAAAAGGAAAAGAAAGATCTAGATGGAATTCGGGCTCAAGGAAGTAATTGGGCTGCAGGGCTGATCCTGCATGTGGATGACCATCTAAGTTCTGTGACTTGGTGTTAATGTCCAAGTATTCAGTGGACAGGTCAAAGCATAGGGTATCTGTCAACCACAAATGAAGCAGATAAAGCTTCATGGTTAGATGAGGTTTATCCAGCTTAGAGTAAGATATTACAGGGGAAAAAAATGCAGGCTCCTAGAACAGAGTGCTAATAAGAACCAAGTTGAAGGACCATGCCCCAACCAGGTTGCTGAGATTCGGAGAGTGGCTATGATCTGATTATGGAGCTGCATATGGAATTAAGGAAACTGATGTATGAATCTAGCCTGTGGTCTTATGAAATACTGTTGTATAGAAGGAAGCCTGAGCAAATGATGATTCAGAGATAATCTGAATTATTATCTAGGGGTAGATAGCCTAGTTTCAGCGTATCTCCTGGTCAGTGAGAAAATCCAGTGATCAGGGCAAACTCAGAGGTAAGGAAATTTTGAAGCTTAATGTCCCTAGAGAAGGCAGACACTGGAAAGATTAATTTACATGGATAGATGTTAAAGTGAATATGTAATAGCAATCTTTATTATCATGTTGATTACATAGAACTAAGTACATATTTGAAACTTCTTGCTAGGTGATATAGACATTATACTAGGAAACAATGGCATTGAATATGAGATAAGTACTAATATCTAAGAGGGGAAGTGTGGAATGATCATATAGTAAACAAAATGCAGGGAAGGATGACTAGGAATTTATTGTATGTAGGTTCTAGTCATCTGAAGCAAAGGCAGAAGCTATTAAACCCCAGCACAATAATATAAAGCTAGGTTGTACTTCAGACCATGAGAAATCCTGCATTATTAGATAGATTCCTTTTCTTTTCTGATTGTTTCTCCAGTCTAAAAATACCCAGACCCACTCTCCACAAGAAATAAGGATCAAAAGCATATTACTGGACTTCCCTGGTGGTCCAGTGGTTAAGATTCCAAGCTTCCACTGCAGGGGGTGCGGCAGGTTCAATCCCTGGTCTGAAAAGTTCTGCATGCTGCAGTGCAGCCAAAAAAAAAAGGAAAAAAAAAAAAATTGTATTACTTGTAACAATAGTAAACTTCTGAGGCTGAATGCAAATCTATGTTAAATGAATCAATCTTCTCAGAAACATTTCAGATCATTGGTACCTTTAGTCTTTTAAAACCAGCCTGCACAATCATATTTTCTTTTCAGTCTGATTTATTCTGATTCATTACAAGGCAGGACTGACCCTGGATTTGTATTTGCACACATTATTTTAAGTTTACCTTGGTAACCTGACTCCTTGTTGCCTCCAGCATAATCCAGTTACTCCTGGGATTATCAATTTAGGCTCTCAATCACACACTAATTAGAATGTCTTCAAAGTGTTGCCATAGGAACTCAGCAGCTTATAAACAGGCGAATTGTGAAAGTAGAGAGGTGTGAGGCTTTTTTTTTTTAATAGCCAAAAACAGTTTGGCAGGTTAGAATCCTTTAGCATAGCTGAGTATTGGAACTGAGATTACTTTGCTTTATGCTGCTGCTGCTGCTAAGTCGCCTCAGTCGTGTCTGACTCTGTGCAACCCCATAGACTGCAGCCCACTAAGGCTCCCCTGTCCCTGGGATTCTCCAGGCAAGAACACTGGAGTGGGTTGCCATTTCCTTCTCCAATGCATGAAAGTGAAAAGTGAAAGTGAAGTCGCTCAGTCGTGTCCGACTCTTAGCGACCCCATGGACTGCAGCCCTCCAGGTTCCTCTGTCCATGGGGTTTTCCAGGCAAGAGTACTGGAGTGGGGTGCCATAATTAAATGTCTACTTGCTCTCTGTTGATAAGGACTATACAGAATTATTAATTACTTTTGTTAATGTCTTGGATGAGGACATAGGTGGAATGTTCATCAAGTTTATGGATGACACAAAACTAGGAGCATAACAATTATTGTGATGATCGACTGAGGAATCGAACTGATTTCAAGACAGAATTTAGTGGCAATCCATCCAATATGTGCCTGAAGAAAATTTCTGTGATTCTCTCTTTGCTGTTTAAAGTAATCCCAAGTTCTTAGCCTACTGTTCAAGACCTTGCAATATTCTGATCCTAAAGCCCCTTGCTTTCCACCATCTTTTATAGTTCTTTTCCTAATACCCTGTGCTTGAGTCAAACTGAATTATTTATAGATGATTTCCTATTTATGTTCCATGCTTTCCTCTGAGCATTATTCTCCACTGAGTTTCTTTCCCCGACACTTTCCTTCTGCCTCAATTCTAAATTTCCAAACCACTTCTTTCAGTTTAAAGCTACTTCTTCTATTTAGTCTTCTTTGACGGCCTTAGCTGGAGTAATCCCTTTCTTTTGCTGATCTTCAATAACACTTATCAGCTCCTCTCTATTTTTATCACTTTACTTTGTATTGCAGCTACTTCTTGTACACACTTAAGTTTCTGTTAGACTCTGCTTAGTACTCAAACTTCCGTCTGATAAATCTTTGAACATCCTGTAGTGCCTCTGCATGTCTATTGTTCAAAGTTGATGGTGCTGAAGTGGTTTGCATGTGGTGTATTTCCTCTATGGGGGATAAGTGCCTTTAGAGAAGGCCCTACATCTTGCTTGAGAGGTCTCTGCAATTATAGGCTAGTGACTTGTAAACAGAAAGTGTTCAATACGTGTTTTATTGAATTAAAGAATGCCGATAGGAAAACTCCCTAAGGGAATGGTATAAGAATTAGAAGGGAATGGTGGTGTTAAGAAAGAGACATTTAATTTCTGAGATAAAATGTTGTTTAAGATATGATAAACTCTCCTGTGATGTGTGTTGCTGTTCAGTTCCCAAATCATGTCTGACTCTTTGCAACCCCATGGACCTCATGCAAGTCCAGCATGCCAAGCTTCCCTGTCCCTCACCATCTCCTGTAGTTTGCCCAAGTTCATGTCCAATGAATCAGTGATGCCATCCAACCATCTCATCCTCTGTTGTACCCTTTTCCTCCTGCCATCGATCTTTCCCAGCATCAGGATCTTTTCCAGTGAGTTGGCTCTTCGTGTCAGGTGGCCAAAGTATTGAAGCTTCAGCTTCAGCATCAGTCCTTCCAAAGAGTATTCAGGGTTGATTTCCTTTAAGATTGACTGGTTTGATCTCCTTGCTTTCCAAGGGACTCTTATGTACAATCATGCTAAGAAAGAAGCACAATAGAGATTTTTGGTGATGTGTGGCCAACAGAGGTGACAAGTGTATGAAACTTGCATCCTCCTTTAAAATGACCACACATTCTGGATGGCTTGAACAATACTGGTCTATACCTTTTGTTTCAGTGTAGCACTCTTATAAATGTTCCATTTCAAATGCTGTTAGTAGGTCACCCTATTTATTAAATACTTCTATGATTTTTAGACTACTGTACTACTGTGAAACTTGTGACATAGGCTAATATTTGGGATAATAGACATAGTTTGTCAGGTGTGGATATAAATCTCATCTCTGCAACCTACTAGAAATATGATCTGAACAAGTTACCAAGACCTCTGTGATTACCCCCATATATCTGTTATGTTCAAAACAGAGTGGAGGTCCTTGATATGTAATTTCTCAATAATATTCAGGTTTCAGTACTTATAACCCCACAGAGGTTTTATCAGGGGCCAGATATGTGTAGAATAGTGGTGAAAGAAATAGTTAACAGAGTTGTTATACCTCTAGCCCTTCTGCATTAAAGATCACACAACCAAATAAAAGGACATTGTTCTTGCTAGTGAACTGTTTCAGCTGGTTACCAACAGAAGGGCTAAACATCACAGAAACTAGAATCCAGCTTCATCATTTGTCTCTTGAGTAGGAAGAGTAGAGCAGGCACAGTAAGACATGAGAGTTATACATTTCCCTTTACTATAAATTCAGAGTATCATGGACTGCAAACCAAGTCTGAATCTAGGATTTCTAGATTTTCTGTTCCTCACTAAGAAGAAAAAGTGTCTAGATAATAAAACATTTCCTAGTGGAAATAAACCAAGACAATATGATGAAGAGTAAGAAGAACAAACTTATCTGCCAGAAATTCAACTCTGATGAAAAAAAAAACTAAAAAAAAGTATTTTTAAGTAGGCAGAGTTCAGTGATTAAGAGACCATTCTAGAGCCAGGCTGTTGTAATTTAATCATTATCCTGTCACTTTCTGGGGCTTCCCAGGTGCCACAAGTGGTAAAGAATCTGCCTGCTAATGCAGGAGACTCAAGAGACAAGTGTTTGATCCCTGGGTCTTCAGGAAGATTCCCTGGAGAAGGGAATGGCAACCCACTCCAGTATTCTTGCCTGGAAAATTCCATGGACAGAGGAGCCTGGCGGACTACAGTCCATGTGGTTGCAAAGAGTTGGACGTGACTGAGCATGCACATGCTAGATGCACCAGTTACTCTTTTCTAGCCAAAGGATCTTTTATCTTATTTACACTTGTCTCAGTTTTCTTACCTGTAATATGGAGATATAAAAAAAGCCTATCTTCCTGGTTGATTCTGACAATATTAACATTGTAAAATTGTTATAATTTTATGATTGTGTCATATTTTTATAAATATTAAAAGTGTGTTATTATAAATATATTTTTGTGTTAATATTGTAGAAGTCTTAAAACAGTTCCTAGTCGATAGTCAGCCTACATATGCATTAGTATTGTTTAAGCACTTGAGGGTAATAAGTACTCTCCTTGCCTTTGTATTTGTATTGACAGGATGGGACTTCTGTGGTGTGTAATGAGTCTGTACTTCTATGGGATCCTGCAAAGCCATGCCTCAGGTAAGTGAATGTCTCTTAACAATCTGTTAAGATGCAGATAACACATAGAGTAATGTCATATGTCTGAAAATGGATTAAGAGACCATAATGTTGATTATTTCCATTGACTTCTGTGGTAATATAAAATCTTATATTTGACAGAATCATATAGTTTTGATGGTGGCAAGAACTACTGAAATCTTTAGTCTTTATGGGACAAAGTCCACTGGGAGGACTGGTTTGGTGTGTTTAATTATAGAAATTCGTCTTCGCCTTCACATGTAAGGCAACTAGTATCGTATTTCTTCCCCTTACCTCAGGTCCTATGGGAAAAGAAATGACAGTGATAGTGGATGACTTCTGTTTTCCAAACTTGAGCCAGTGGCGGAGAAAGCCTTGGTGGTAACAGCCCATTGATACCTTATAAAAACAAATAAATAAAGATAGAGTTTTGCTCTGATGACTCCTGCAATGGAGGAGACACAAGAGACACAGGTTCAGTCCTTCAGTTGGGAAGACCCCCCGGAGAAGGAAATGACAGTCCATCTCAGTATTCTTGCCTGAAAAGTCCCATGGACAGAGGAGCCTGGAGACCTACAGTCCAAAGGGTCACAGAGAGTTGGACATGGCTGAGCAATGTCCAACTAAGCACACAGAGAGCACACACATAGGAAAGAAAGAACCTATCATTAGGCTCATTCTTTCTTTGGATGTTGCTTCATAAGCATAAGAAGATGCAGCCAAAATATTTATTGAGTTTAAATAACCAAACTCAGCTATCATGGAAATGGATCGTATGACATCAGAGTTACAGCGGACTTTAAAGTCTGTCTTTGTGGGTCTCATCTCATCTGTAGAAGTACTGCTCAGAACTATCTGATGGTACCTCTAACTGGTGATCATCTCATTTTGGCCTATTATATCTTTGGACTGATCACATTATTAGAAAATTTTTAGTACATATAACTGAAATTTGTCTTTTGTCACATCCATACATTTCTTTGGTTCAACTGCTTGATTTAAATGGAAAATACCTCATCTCATGAGTCTCTAATTTTAATTCAAGGAACTGAGTTATCTTCATTTAAAGAAAAACATTCCCATGTATAATTTCCCTGATGATCATGGATCATACTTTGAATATCATTGCTTTGGAATTCTTCTATGTGAGAGGCCAGCAGAGATGTTCAACAGGGGTCACCAAACCATGGCCATGTTCTCCCGTATATACCTTCAACTGTTCTTCATGTGGCATGGATTTGAGCCTTTCTACCATCTTGATTATTTTTCCTGTGTGTGTTTGGCTTTGCTATACCACTTAAGGCATTTTATTGGAAACCAAAAATAGCACTAAAGGAGGGGTATAACTTGGACAGAGTACAGCTCAAAGCCAAGAGAAGGAGCGATAACTTCTAACCTTGTTGGCCCTTAGAGGCTTTACAGAGGAGAGGATATATTATAAGCAGGACTGATATTCACCTGGGATGCACTAGTATAGAGCTCTACTGCCTGTTTAAACCAGCATCTACCCTGCTTAATTGAGTGTCCCATTTGACTGGCCAGTTCCCTGATGTCCTGATTTTAAACGTGCTGAGTATAACCCCTGATTGGAGTTTCTTATTTGATTTAGTTGTGTCCTTGAATGGTATCTTCTTAAGAGGCCTTCCTTAACCATCTTAACTAAAATAGCCCTGCCAATCACTCCAGTCCTCTATCCTTCTTTAGTTTTCTTCATAACACTCATTATTTTTTGTCACTATATCAATCCTTCTCATCCTTTTTTTCTCCTCCTCTTCCTTTTTCATGTTCTTTTTCCTTTCCAATCCCTGTTTTCCTCTCCTTTCTTTCTTTCTCTCTCTCTCTTCCTCTGTTCCTGCCTATTTCTCTGCTTTTAAGCTCCCCAAGGACAGGGACTTGTCCATTTTGTCTGTGCACTTGGAGTAAAGATGGACACATAGACACATAGTAGGAACTCAATGTTTACATATACACAGGTAGATATATGATAGGTATAGGTAGGTGTATGTATATATATGTATATGTGTGTGTGTATATATATATATATATATATATATATATATATATAAAATGAATGAAAAACTGTCCCTTTACTTTTTTTTTTTTTTTGCCCAAGTTGGTCAACTATATAATTGGTCAATTATAAAGTTTATAATAGAACTTGTTTGTATTCATACTAGCAATTCATCAATGTGGTTTTATGTCCTCACCTTGAAGGGAAATGGAAAAATGACCTTGTTAACCTTGTTAGAGATCAATGAATTCTCAGGAGTCAGTGGCTCATTAGTGCTGGTGCCTCCCCACTGGTCCTGGCAGAGTTGCTTTTCTGAATGACCTTTACTGTAATCCATCCAAGGAGCACCCCCCACCACCCCCTCAGATGTTGTTGGAGAGTGAGCTTTTTACCCAGGAACTGACTCATAATTCTGCCAGGGAAGCTGACTTCTTGAATAAAATACGTTCTCATACCAGCCCCATTGAGTCACCATGGGAGCAGGAAACATGTTGTAATGCCCTCGGCCCATCTGGCCCATATTCATTTGCCTTCCTTATGAAAAGGTATATTGTGTCTGTGTCAGTGATGCACTTCCTAGTTGGAAGGAGAGGAACAAAAAGTAAGTGTTATTGACAAAAATAAAAGGGGAACCGGCTCTGAGCTATGAGAGGGAAAAGGGATCCGATGAACCAACCTCTCGTGCATCATGCCTTTCACAACAGAGTAGACGACAGTAGACTGGTTAGCCTTTCATAAGGCCCTTCCTGTGCTTCAGGTACCCATGTTAACGGAACCACAGGATCGATGTGAACAAAGAAAGATATCTTGAAAACCCTAAAGCTCTGTACATGCTTGTGATATTTGTTTTATCTTGTTCCTCTGGACTCCTTCGTGTGGGCTCTTCTCTAAAGAAAAGTCCCAAATTTTAAAAAGAAATCACAACCACACAACAGTTTTATTTCTATGTGGTGCATTTCAGATACCATCAACTGGACTTTAAGGCACACAATTCTGACTAGAAAACAGTCTTTCTATAGCAGTACTGTGATTTCCATCTTCACTGGGGAGTGTGGGGTCAACATTTCATTTCTGATAGTAATAAAAGCAAATAGTCAAGAATCAGTATTTGCTCTCTTTTAAGGAATTAAAGCTTGAATGATTTTAGTAGTGATAATATAATTATAATGTAACAGTTATAGAGGTGATAATAAAGCTCCCTTTGCTGAAATAAAATTTGATTTGAATTTTACATATTCTTTGTCATTTAGTTCTCACACCCAAAACACAGCAGTCAAGGTATTTTAACTCCCTTTTAGGGGTCAGAAAATTAGAATCAGAGTGACTGAGAGAGCTATCCAAAGTCATACAGTTAGTACTTAACAAAACTGTGACTACAGCTGTTTCCTCAGTTCCTAAGATAGATATTATTTTTACTAAATACATTTCCTTGGACTCTACTAGCATATAAATAATTTAGAAAAATATATTAAGATCGCAGGGGTCATGAGTTTTGCTAATTGTTAACCCTATAATAGATTGCTATGTTTTTTATTAATACATGAGAATTATTTTTACTCCGTCTTTCCCCTCATTTGAGATGTTTTACACCCACAAGCAAGAAAACCACTGTAATGTAAGCTCAAGACTCAATATTCCCGTTTTTGTTTATCATACAATTAAATATTTCCAATACTATATGCAAAGAACTTCTCCTTTGCAAGAATTCTAAAAGCAGCCTCATTTGTCACACACTTCTCTTTTGGTGTGTTTCTTTGGCAGCATGTTAGAAAGTTGAACTGTTTAAGCCACCTTTGGAGTAGAAATAAATATTCGTAAATTATGATTCCAAGTTGGGAAGATAGTTAGAATGGTACCATGTATAATCTGATGAATTTGAAAAATACTGCCATCTCAAAATTATTTGCTACAGACCATATGAAAAATGATAGCAATGAATTTTCTTCCCCAAATGCACACACACGCACACACACACACAAACATCTTTGAATACAGCTTTTTATTTCAGAGTCAACAAACTGTTGACTGTGTGCCAGGCGCAGGGCTAGATTTTTCACACATTATCATTAGCTTCACAGAAAACACTGTGATGGGGGTGGGGTGTAGAGATTCTTACAACCCTCTTATAGATTAGGAAATATAGAGCCAGGGTGGGGGGCGAGCAGGGAGGAAAAGGTGAGAGGGGAGTGTGGGGTTGGCCTCAGTTAGCAGTACTTCTGATAGGGTTTCAAAGGCCATCTTTCCTCCAAAAGCCAAGCTCTTTCTTTTATACCACATTGCCTAACCTTAGGGCTTTCTTATGCTAACAGAGGTAAGATTCCTTGATTTTTTTATCATTATTTTTAAGAAATCTGCAGAGAGTGGAAACAATAGTGTGACTTTTGGGGGATGAATTACACTATGTAAAATAAATAAGTAAAAGCATTGTGGCTTAGCCGGAATCCAGATATTGATTCAAGTTCTGACTGTTTCGCTTAATGAGTTGTTAAATGACATTAAAGTCATTTAATCATGCTGTTTCTCTGTGTCCTTACATATCAACTAAAGCAACCAACCGATTAGCAATAGCAAACCTAACCATCCAGCCAACTAAACCAACTGACAGTAGCAAAATCTCAACCAACTCTTCATTATTGCTTATTTATTAAAGAACATTGTGGGTCTTACAATAAACCATGGACATATCCAAGATACACCATTCCTATTCTTTAATTATTTTTAATGACAAATATTTATCTTACAGTGATTTCACTTTATTCTAAATATCCTGTGTTTGACCATTTCATATTGTTAGAATCCAGGGTAAATAAAGAAAAGTTCTTATTGTAAGAATCTTGCAGTCAAGTCTGAGAGAAAGAAGAGAAAAAAAATACCAAACAAAATTGCATGAGAGAGCAGAGAAAGTTATTAATCCTGTAGGGCAGTATAGAAGATTTCTCAATCAAAGAACAACTGTTCTTTTCTAGGAGAAAATACATCTCTTATTTGGGAACAGAATAGTTCAGTTTGGCTGAAGGGATAGTGTGAAGATGTTTAGAAGCCAAGCTGGAAAGGTAGGCTGGGAACAGATTGTGGAGGACAGGAATCCCTGCAGGTGAAGGAAACATTTTTGTTTAATGTATTTTAGATACACTTGGGCAGTTCTTTGTTATTGTTTTTCTTCTACAAGGATCTATTGTATTTTAGTGCCAAGCAATGGTTCCTTCAGTTTGGGGCACAGATTCAATTTGTTGCCAGCTCCATGGTCTCATATTATTTGAATAGCTTTTTGAAAAACTCCTTACTTGGGTGTACTTGTGACATTCAGCCCTATCTCTGTTGCTCATGGCTGGCCATCCTGAACACATTTTGTTTCTATGCAATTTAGTCCAAACATTTAGAGAATGTGAGAAGAATACAGTTTCATTTTATTCTTAGACCTAAAGGTCATTGGAATTATAACATTCACCCTGATGTCCTTTAAATGTTTCTTCTTGGGAGCAGGTATCTTCACTCTTGTTTTTTTTTTTTTTTTTTAATGCTTTGAAAGACTGATGTTTATGTTTAGTTACTTGTACTTCCCAAGGGTGGGTATTGAGAAGATATTAGGGTATCTAATATCACACACACACACACAATTTATTGGTGTGATGCTGACTTCGCAGTTATAAATTCTCTAGAAAGGCTTCTTGTAATACAGTGATATTTCTATGTTTAGAAAAATGACCTGATTTTTCCTTCACATGTATGAATTAAGAGAGGACACTATTTTTTCAGGGAATACGTGAGTATATATGGTTCTCAGTGACAATGTCTGGCTTATAAGACTTTCTTCTGCCCTTTGAATCACCTTTGTTTCTGCAGGCCCATTCCACCCTTCACCCCTTAACATTTGTTTCTGCCATATTTATATGAGCTTTAGAGAACCAAATCACCATCTGATTACCGCTGACTCACTCCTGGGCCAGTCCTCACCCATTTTATTTCACCATTTTTAAAACAGCTTTTGTATTTAATGGATGAATTTCTTTAGAAAATAAAATATACCTCTATCCTGAATTAAAAAAAAACAAAACCCAAAGATTGCTTTATTCTAAAATCCACTGGGTGTTGCAATTGCTCATTTATTTTTGAGGGACAGGGAGAAAATGGGTAAATTTTATAAATAATATGAGAACCTTGGTCATAATTTCAAGTACCTGCCATACAAACCTATAAAAGCAATATACAGAATTGCCTTCTTTTGTCTTTCTCTGTTTTAGAGGCAGTAGGCACAATGAAAATACAGGATGGTTGAGAAAATGAGAGAAAAGAGACAAAACAGTCACACACTTGATAATCTAAACTTGGCTGAGTTCTGTTATTTTTGTGAATTTCTTTTCTCCTTCTGCCATCAGAATCAAAACTCCTGGCATAATTTTACATTATTAGGAAATAAATACCCTTTCCTACAGTGTTTGTAAGGTCTGTAATAATAGTGTAAGGCTCTTTGCCATCATTGTTGTTTTTTTTTTTTTTTGTTAACTTCTAAGATACTTTCATATTTTTTGAAGTACTCCTTAAGCTAGGCAGGAGTATGTATTTAAAAAAAAATATTGGAGTATGGTTGATTTACAGTATTGTGTACAGCAAAGTGAGTCAGTTATACATATACATATATCCACTCTTTCTTAGATTCTTTTCCCATATAGGTCATCACTGTGCATTTTGATATATACGCCACTGTACTGATGTTTGCATTTTTCCCGTAACTTATATAACAGAACATTGTGGTCCCTTTAAAGTCTGGGCTTTCCGTGCCAGGGAGAGGGATGAACTGAAGAGTATTTGCCAACTATGCTTCCTTCAAGAAACTTATGTAGATACTCAAAAGAAAAGAAATATAAAGAGAGGTCGTTCATCAGTCACTGGTAGCTTTTTCTATATAAATATAGCTCTTTATTAATATAATATTGTGGGTTTTATTTGATTCTTAGTTGAAATATAGATCTCTATTAGTGTTCAGGCAAGCACAGATATACAAATTATTGTTCTCAAGCAGTTCTCAACCATTGTTGACCATTATTTACTCTAGCTTTGTTTACCCTTTTTCACTTTGGGAAGACACCTCTAATCATTCTTTGTGGACTAGTTTGCTGTTCAAACATTTTATACTTAATAAATTAAATTGATGCACCAGAGTTAATTCTGTCCTTCTCTAGATCTTTGGGACTTCAGATGGCCCCAAAACTCTTAATGAACTAATTTTTGCTTCTCACTTAGAAAGCCTTAATCTTATCCTCATATTTTCTAATTTGCTTTGGACTTTTTGCTCTGTCTAGTCTCCTGGGAAAACTGAATTTCTCTTACACAGGACTTTTTGACATCCATGGCTTGCTTCTAAATGTCTTTTCAGAGGTTTTTTTATTGTCCATTCAAGGTAAAGGAAAACAAAGAGGAGTGAGGGTGAGGAGAGAAGAGGAAAGAAAAAGGAGAGATGAAGAAAGAAGAGATAGTGATAGAGACAGAGACACATAGAGAGAGATACAAAGACAAAGAGCTACAGAGTCTTTCCGTAGAGGAATGTTGCTGCGTTTGATGCAATCCCAGTTATATACTTTTTCAGGTCATTAAAAAAAAAAGAAACACACTTTTTTAAAAGATACCACACTTAAATACTCTCCCTTTCTAACTGAACTTTACATTGGATGGTGTCATTTCAGAATAGCTCAGCTTCTGTTGTTTATCTCTACATTCTCTTTTGTCTTAGTATATTAAAATGATGAGATTAAATAGAAGCCTGAAATATTATAGGAGTTTCCTAGTATCTAGTGTTCTTCTAGCCAAGAGTGCCATCAGCGTCTTTAAGATACTTGTATTGTGAAGGCAGAAGACGGGAGAGATGGTGGAGGCACAGAACTGTGCATTGCCGGCATGGTAATGAAGGAAGAGGAGATGGCAGGCAAGAGTGTTCCCTATGCACTCTGCATACATAAGGTCTAGGGCAGAAACAATCTGTTTGCAATTGACACTGAGCTGTAAAATGTCTTTTCTATTAGCAGTGTATTGCTTGCGGATCAGTAGAAACCCAGCTTGTATTTAGGTCTAAGAGAAAGGTATTGCTTTGTTTGGAGGATGGTTGAAATAACGGAAATTGTGAATAAAGCAGTTAGTAAATGGAAGTGTTGGAGGAGTCCCTCCCATGGCATACACTATTCTTAGTGAGATGCTAAGGGGAATTTCAGGAAGAAAGTGAAGCAGGGTCTTTGTTTCTGGTTACATATTAAACCAAGCTCTTAGCTATTTCACCTGTATTACTCTAAATATCCTATTATTAAAAATGTTCTTCCTCTCATCTACAATGCAATGATAATTTATGACTGCAAAAATAGCCATGAAGCATTATGTAATATTGAATTTTTTAATCACCAAAGGAAGATCTTGTTAAACTAAGCATGGTTTTAAATATCTTTTATTCTAATTCTCTGTAAATTGGTAATAACTATAGTGGAGTGTGTGTGTTTAACAGAAAAGAAGGAAGGTGAGGGGAATAACATTAATTGAATTAGGGAGTTGTGTGTGTGTGTGTATTAACACAAAATAGTACATAAATTTCTAAATAATCTCATAAGATAGAGATAAATGTTTTCATCTGTCTTTACCAGAGAGGAACTCCAGATTCAGAAAAGTGAATTTAAAAAGTTCAATTAACTTAAAAGCCCTATTATTAGCTGGCTTTTTCCCAGGTGGCTCAGTGGTGAAGAATCCACCTGCCAATGCAGAAGACTTGAGTTCAATCCCTGGGCTGGGGAGATCCCCTGGAAAAGGAAATGGCAATCCACTCCAGTATTCTTGCTGGGAAATTCCAGGGACAGAGGAGCCTGGCAGACTATAGTCCATGGGGTCACAGAGTTGGACACAACTTAGCAACTAAACAACTATTACTCAATGGTAAAACTTGTCTACACAATTGACTTTAAAATGCATGCTGTTTGCTCAGTACCATGCTACCACTGAATTCTTTATGATTAAAACTCTTTATTTTCTAAATATGCCAACCAAAACTCTGTCAATAATTGATACAGAGCATACACATTTGAAAGGAAACATTCAGCCAATTAAAAAAACAGAGAACATAGGATGTGATTTTTTCATGGTACAAATACTGTGTCAAAATTGATTTGTTGCTTCCTGAAGCATATATAGTACACTACAATTGCATATATTCAGATAACATATTTTTCCAAGGTCATAAAAAACTTCCTAAAGGAAAGCAGCTCTAAACAAGATTGCAGATGCGTGCAGGAACAGTGGTTCAGTGCAGATGTAGTGGGTTTAAGGGAAATGGGAAACTGTTAATTGTAGTATTCAAGGTTCAGTTCAGTTCAGGTCAGTTGCTCAGTCGTGTCTGACTCTTTGCAACCCCATGAATCGCAGCATGCCAGGCCTCCCTGTCTATCACCAACTCCTGGAGTTTACCCAAACTCATGTCCATTGAGTCAGTGATGCAATCCAACCATCTCATCCTCTGTCATCCCCTTCTCCTCCTGCCCTCAATCTTTCCCAGCATCAGAGTCTTTTCAAATGAGTCAGCTCTGTGCATCAGATGGCCAAAGTATTGAAATTTCAGCTTCAACATCAGTCCTACCAATGAACACCCAGGACTGATCTCTTTTAGGATGGACTGGTTGGATCTCCTTGCAGCCCAAGGGACTCTCAAGAGTCTTCTCCAATACCACAGTTCAAAAGCATCAATTCTTCAGCACTCAGCTTTCTTTATAGTCCAACTCTCACATCCAAGACTCACATCTCACATGACTACTGGAAAAACCATAGCCTTGAGTAGACGGATCTTTGTTGGCAAAGTAATGTCTCTGCTTTTTAATATGCTGCCTAGGTTGGTCATAACTTTACTTCCAAGGAGTAAGCATCTTTTAATTTCATGGCTACAATCACCATCTGCAGTGATTTTGGAGCCCCCCAAAAATAACCCCAAAAATAAAGTCTCTCACTGTTTCCACTGTTTCCCCATCTATTTCCTATGAAGTGATGGGACTAGATTCCATGATCTTAGTTTTCTGAATGTTGAGCTTTAAGCCAACTTTTTCACCCTCCTCTTTCACTTTCATCAAGAGGCTCTTTAGTTCTTCGTCACTTTCTGCCATAAGGGTGATGTCATCTGCATATCTAAGGTTATTGATATTTCTCCCGGAAATCTTGATTCCAGCTTGTGCTTCTTCCAGCCCAGCATTTCTCGTGATGTACTCTGCATATAAGTTAAATAAGCAGGGTGACAATATGCAGCCTTGACGTAATCCTTTTCCTATTTGGAACCAATCTGTTGTTCCATGTCCAGTTCTAACTGTTGCTTCCTGACCTGAATACAGGTTTTTCAGGAAGCAGGTCAGGTGGTCTGGTATTCCCATCTCTTTCAGAATTTTCCACAGTTTATTGTGACCCACAGAGTCAAAGGCTTTGGCATAGTCAATAAAGCAGAAATAGATGTTTTTCTGGAACTCTCTTGCTTTTTTGATGATCCAGCAGATGTTGGCAATTTGATCTGTGGTTCCTTTGCCTTTTCTAAAACCACCTTGAACATCTAGAAGTTCATGGTTCACATATTGCTGCAACAGAATGATCTCTGTTCGTTTCCAAGGCACACAATTCAATATCAAGGTATTCAAGGTTACACTGGCATTATTCATTTGGCTTCCCATGTGGCTAACTCAGAAATATTAATTGGAACTTGTTGTCTTTTCCTTCTGGCCCAAGTACAGCAGGCTCTTTCCCTCCTCTTAAGTGTTTAGGGACTTGGTAAATGATGTTTTCATGTGGCTCAGACATTTTTTAGATATATACCACCACAAACTATTTATTTTATTTTTTTAGATTCCAGATATGAGATTATACGGTGTTTGATGTATATCACTTAACATAATGTCTCAAGGTCCATCCGTGTTGTCACAAATGGCAAGACTTCCTTTTTTTAACTGAATAATACTATAGTAATAGTACATCTTCTTTATCTATTTATCCATTGAAATTTGCTAAGTGAGTAAATCTTAAAAGTCTTCATCTCAAGGGGGAAAAAAAAGTAGCTATGTACGGAGAAGGCAATGGCAACCCACTTCAGTACTGTTGCCTGGAAAATCCCATGGATGGAGGGGCCTGGTAGGCTGCAGTCCATGGGGTCGCTAGGAGTCGGATATGACTGAGCAACTTCACTTACACTTTTCACTTTCATCCATTGGAGAAGGAAATGGCAATCCACTCCAGTGTTCTTGCCTGGAGAATCCCAGGGATGGGGAGCCTGGTGGGCTGCCGTCTATGGGGTCGCACAGAGTCAGACACGACTGAAGCGACTTAGCAGCAGCAGCAGCATGGTGACTAATGTTAACTAGACTTACTGTGGTGAACATTTCACCATATATGCAAATATCAAATCATTATGCTGTATGCCTGAAACTAACATAATGTTATATCTCAATAAAAATATTTTTAAATTCACAAAAAATAAATAAAAAAGAAAAGAACTCTGGAGGAAGAGGCCTGAGATGAGGAGGAAGAGATAGTCAGGGTCCAGGGACTAGTAGGGATGTTGTTGCAATCATCTTCACTGTCGCAAAAGGTTATTGGAAGGACTTGTGCAGGTCCCTGACATTTTCTATTTATTGAATGTTCATGCTAACCAGCACATCAGAAATAGATTGGAGAAGATTTCAGTTTCTCTCAGTATGGTGGACCACGTCCGCTAAACAACCCTTTTCCTGTAAAGCAGCTAGAAATTCTGCATTTAAAAATAAATGTCTTTTAAAATGAATTGCTGAGTTGGTAAGAAATTCTCCAAGGACAAAATTGAAGTGAAAACAGAAATCCAGAAAAGAAAGGAAGCCAGCCCTGCAGCTGGCGGATGCCCAAGGTAGCATCCAGAGTCAGTGAAAAGATGTATTTAAATGCTAGGAATTTTGGATAATTTCTATAAAAATAAAGTTAATTTTTTTACCTCATTCCTTACTTCCAAACAAATCTCAGTTGAAATAAATATTTAAATGTTAAAAAATAAATTAAGCCCTAAAAGTACTAGAAGAAAATATATGCAAATATTTTCACAAGGTTGAAATAAAAGCCGTTCTAGATATATCAATCATCAAGGATGGGGCCATTAAAGAAAATTTGATATGTTTGATTACATAAAGATTGACAACATTGGTGGAGCATCACAATATTATAAATTAAAGGACAAATGAAAACTTGGGAAAATATAGGTATATGGGAGTGGTTAGCACCATCACAACACAAGGAACTCTTGCACACAAAAGAAATCCATTCAATATAAAATATATTCTTCGAAAAATGAGAAAAGATTTTCAACCAGAAGTTCAGGCAGTTCAAAAAGATAGAAACAAGTTCATCCTAAAAAGAAGCTCAAATTCATGAGTAAGATAGATACAAATTAAGCCAACAATGAGATGTCACTTTCCACCCATTAGATTAGCAAGAATTAAGGGGAACAGTCCTGTCTAGTGCTGGACAGGACATGGTGATCTAATGCCCAGGTGTGGTGTTCTGGTACCGTGTGTAGGAGTGTACCTGGAATAGGTTCTGTGGAAGACACCTTGACTGTTTGTTTCAAAGACACAAACGTGCCTCCCTTTGACCTTTTAATGAACTTTGCACACATATATCCTGAGGAAATAATCAGAGAAATGCATAAAGACGTATCCACAATTTTATTTTTCACACTTCTATTCAAATAGGTAATGCTGCAAAAAGCAATATAATCATCCATTGATAGAGGATTAAAAAAAAATGAGAATACTGTTGAGTCTTTAAAAGTAATTTTACGTTTGTTGACTGTAGCCTGCCAGATTCCTCTGTCCATGGGATTTTCCAGGCAAGAATACTGGAGTGGATTGCCGTTTCCTTCTCCAGGGGATCTTTCCCACCCAGGGATCAAACCTTGGTCTCCTGCATTGCAGGTGGATTCTTTACCAACTGAGCCACCAGAGAAGTGATAAGGAAATGAGTTTATGATAGATATTTCTGTTTAAAAACAGGTACCATACAGCATAAAGTTTTCAAAGTCTGAAACCTTTAAAACAGTGGCAGTTGTTTGCTGACATTTAGATTGCAGGGCTTTTGAGAGCTATTTATTCAATTTTCAGGAATTACGTGAGCCAGCTGTTAAACCATTGGTAGTTTGAAACTGGCTATGGTGAGAGTATTTACCCAAGGGGAAAATAATAATTGCTACAAATCAGCCCCCGTCCTAACCCCATCGCTGGTTTACCATACACCACTGTGGGCATGTGTGTGCAAGCACATGTGTGCACAGATCCAGAAAACTTTGGTAGAATGCACCCAGATCTTAATAGTGATTATTTTATGAAAGCAAAAATATGTTTGAGTTTGTTTCTACCCTTTAAAAATAATTTTGAATTATAAACAGTATATTATCATCTTATATTTATAGTTATAAATAAGGAGTAAAAATTTTTGGAAATAAAGAATGAAGTCAACATCTGTTTACACTATATGATGTTATTCACCCACTATAATGATTAGTTGATATAATGATATTAGTAACATGAACTGTATCTGGCACATTCTATAAGCCCAATAGTGTATATGTTTATTGTTAGAGAAATGAAGGAATGCTGACAGATGAAGGAAGAAATTTTAAAATATTTGTATTATTTGATCATCAGAAAAACAATAATTTATATTATTATCCTTATTTTGCAGATAAGGAAACAGAAACTTAGAGAAACTAGGCGACTTAACCATAGTCATAAAACAGTAAACAGATGAACCAGGGAACCAGAACACAAACCCTTGTGTTTTACTCCCAACCTATTATCCTTTTTCCTGGTATATCCAGGGAATTCTAACCCTTTCACTACTGAGGACATTGTTTATTTCATATTTTCTTTCTGAAGACTCCATGTATTGAAAGCAGTAGCAACTCGTTATGTTAGCAGCCATCACCAAATCTAAGAACATATTCATCCCTTGAAATAGAAATTCTATTCATTAGCTGCCAGTTCACATCCCTTCTTCCCTTTTTCATCATTCCTAAACCACCATTAGTCTACTTCCTTTTGCCATAGACTTATCTCTTCTGGACATTTCCTATAAATGGAATCATATGACGTTTTTTTTGTGACTGGCTTGGAATAATGTTTTCACTTAATGTTTTCAAGGTACATCCATATTACAGCATCTTATGAGTATTTTGCTAACTTCTATTGGTGAATAGTCCCCTTGTTTATCCATCCATCATTGATGGGTATTTGATTGTTTTCATTCTTTTCTATTATGAATAATGCTACGTGAACATTTATGTGCAAGTTTTGTATGTACATGTTTTTTCCATTTCTCTTGGGTATATACATAGAAGTGGAATTGCTGTGTCATATGGGAACTCTGCAATGCAGGAGACCTGGGTTTAATTCCTAGGTTGGAAAGATCCCTGGAATGGCAACCCACCCCAGTATTCTTGCCTGGGAGATCCCATGGACAAAGAAGCCTGGAGAACTACAGTTCATGAGGTCACAAAGAGGGGCACAACTGAGTGACTTTCCCTTTCACTTATTGGAACTCTATGTGTAAAGATTTGAAAGACTTCCAAACTACTTTTGAAAATCACTGTTCTATTGTAAATGCCTTTTGAAGTATACAGTAGCAGATAAATTTCAGGTTGTATATGATAGATACCATAGCACTTTCTAGAATGGTTCCTTAAAATACATTGCATCAAAAAAGAAGAGATCACAGTCAATTCAGAGGTCTTCCCAGGACACACCCCCCTAATCTGTGATCTAGGAGAGGAACATTTGAGCATTTTCTTTTTTATTAGTGTAGTAAACTTAAATCTTATTGCTATGGGGGTTCGGAAAAAGTCCTGAATAACTCACAGTATGTAATGCAGAGAAAGAGTATCCTGGACTCAAGTCACATCTTGTCTCCATGTGACTCTCTGTCTTTATAAAATGAAGATGATCATATTGGCCCTACCTACCTTGCGGAGTTGCTCTGGAGATTCAGTGAGATAATACATTTCAAAGTTTTCCTGTAATTAGCAAAAGCAAGTATGTAAGCAGATACTCACTTGAATAAACTTGAAAACTGACACCATGCACTTGGCATATGGGTAAACACTACTGATTTTCTTTCATATATTATGAGAGTAGGACTGAGATTTTTGCACTTGAAGGTGGGTGTTGACCCATAAGAATCCACATTTTCAAATGCAAGTAAACTCTTGTCAAGAAAGAATTTCATTTGCTCCAGATATTTGTTTATTTATAAATTTTCTAAAAATTAAAATGCCTGTAGTTGTCTACTCTTCAAAACCAGTTGCTTGAAAACAAGCCTATGGTCCTATGATTCTCTGCTATGTACTTTGGCTTTGATGACTGTAAACTATTTGCAATTTGTATTATTTTTCAATTGTATTTTTCAATATAGTGGCAAAAGCAAGTGTATCCATTCATTAAGAAGGGTTTTATTAAGACAATTTAATGAACCTGGCATTTGCTAAGCTTTAGGATACAGTGGTGAACAAATTTTCCAGTGGTCATGTATGGATGTGAGAGTTGGACTATAAAGAAAGCTGAGCGCAGAATTGATGCTTTTGAACTGTGGTGCTGAAGACTCTTGAGAGTCCCTTGGACTGCAAGAGATCCAGCCAGTCCATCCTAAAGGAAATCAGTCCTGGGTATTCATTGGAAGGATTGATGTTGAAGCTGAAACTCCAATACTTTGGCCACCTAATGTGCAAAGCTGACTCATTTGAACAGATCCTGATGCTGGGAAAGATTGAGGGCCAGAGGAGAAGGGGACAACAGAGGATGAGGTTGGATGGCATCACCGACTCAGTGAACATGAGTTTGGGTGGACTCCGGGAGTTGGTGATGGACAGGGGGGCCTGGCGTGCTGTGGTTCATGGGGTTACAAAGAGTCAGACATGACTGAGCGATTGAACTGAACTGAACTGAACTGGTGAACAAATAGGTTCTGTTTTTATCTCAATTCTATCTTACAGTCTCCTGTGTTTTATGTCTAAGTGTCTTGGGGTTTCTGTTATGCACCATGACCCATGTATGGTATGTAACTATGTTTGCTTTAAAAATCAAGAATAAAGAAAGTGATTGAATTTAAAAACTCTAAAATGTATAAATGACAAAAAGGGCAAAAAATGTAAAAGATTTGATACTATGGTTCAGCTCTGTTGCTACTTTCCTGGGTGACCTAGGGCAAATTCCTTAACTTTTCTAAATCTGTGTTTCATCATCTGTAAAACTGTTGGGTTGCTTCTGATTCCAGCTCTCTGGGATCCCATAATTGGAACTGTAAGGTTGAGGTCCAAGAGCCTCTGAACTGAGTTGCCTTTCTTATTCCGCACTTCTCTTCAGTTTATCTCAGTTCATTTATGCAGCTCTGTCCACTACTCTTCATCTTAACTCTCATTCCAGTCTAAGACATACCATTTCATTCTTGGCCTTTTCTACAGTAGCTTTGTCACTGACTGTTGTTCCTCCACTCTGACTCCCTGAAGTCCATTCTTCACATGACAACCAGCACTATCTATTTAAAATGGCAAATTAAATCCTGTATCTCCTCTAGTGAGAATCTCCTCTGTGTCTCCTCTCCTCTGATGAAAATCCTGGAAGTATTCCCTATTATTATTTATATAAACTTTCTGTTCCTTACATATTGCCCCTGCGTGTTCTCATGTATACCTGTTACCTATATCTTGTTGTATTTGACTTTCTTGATCCTGGCAATGAAGCTTCCTGAGATTCTTTCAGATATGTTTCCTTTCTTCTTAAGGCTTGACACACGTTCCTCTAAACTTCACCCCTCACCCCTTCATTTTACACCCATCAGCTCAAAAGGCAGGTAGGTCTTCAGCACACAGCCTTCCCTTCCCTCCAAACATTCAGGCTCAGTTAAGATCCCTGTCATATACTTTTTCATATTACCCTGCATTTTTTTTATGGTACCCATTCGTACAGCAACTAAATTATTTTTTTTTCAGATGCAACTAAATTATTAATTGTATAATTACTTGTTTAAATATATGGTGATTTAGTTATTTAATACCTGTCACCTTTCTCAGAGGAAATCTCCATGGGGACAGGCACAGTTTTATTTACCATTGTATCTTTAGTGCCTAGCAGAAGACTTTGCACTTATTAGGTGCTCAGCAAATACTCAGTGAATAAATAAACAGATGTAGGAAATGCCTAACAGTTCATTCTTTACCTCAGCTATGAATTATTTTGGGTGGGAGAGCATGCCATGCATATTAAGAAGTTCAGAGGAAGCATAGCTTTTTATCTCTATGCAGTTCTTGATCTCTGTTTTCGCAGTGTGCTGACACTGTGCTGTGTGATAAGGATCTAAACCCTCACAATTGGGTTCACAGTCTAGTAGGGGCTCTATCATAATCTTAAATAACGATTTTACATTGGTTGATGTCATAAGTGAGGTCCAGAGAAACTGCTATGGTGGTTTTGAAGTGAGAGAATTGACTTCAAAATGAGAGTAGCTAGTTGTGTCTAGAGGAGTTGTGTCCAGGTTAGGTCTTTAGGATTCCTGTGATTCGACTACTTGGAGATGGGTAAGAAAAGGCCCTACCGGGTGGGTCCGTCACTGAACTCTTGCCCCCTGCCAGACATTACAGATAGAGCCAAATCTCTAATCAAGAGGCTGGAATTATTTGGATCAATTTTTACTTTAAACAACCCAACCATTTTTAAAAAAAAATAAATTATTGAAATATAGTTGATTTATATGTTGTGTTAGTTTCAGGTGTACAGCAGAGTGATTCAGTTGTACATATGAAATATATCCACTCTTTTTATTAATATATTCTATTCTCTTATAGGTACTCTTGACCTTTTAAAATTTATTTTTAATTTCATTTACATAATAAAATTAAGTTTTGGGTGTGTGAAATAAATGAATTTTGGCAACTACATACAGCCATGTAACAACCACCACAACAATTAAGACACAGAAAAGTCCCATTACCCTCCAAAATTTCTCTCATGCCTTCCCCCACCCCAAGCCCCTAGACAATCATCAATCTCTTTTCTGTTTCTATAATTCTGCCTTTTCCAGAATTTTATACAGGTGGAATCATATGAAACTGGGCTTCCTTCACTTAGCATAATGCATTTGAGATACGTTCACATTGTCAAGCATATCAGAAATTCATTCCTTATTGCTGAGATGTATTACATTGTAAAGATAATACCACAGTTTGTTTATTCATCAACAAGTTGAAGTTCATTTGGCTGCTTCAAGATTTTGACAATGATGATTAAGTCTGCTATAAACATCTGTATATAGGCTTTTGTTTGAACATGAGTTTTCATTTATCTTTGTTAAATACCTAGAACTAATATTGCTAGATCATATTGTAAGTATATATTTAACTTAATAGAAAAATGTCAAGCTGTTTTCTAAAGTGGTTGTACTTCATTTTGCTTTTGCATCAGCAATGAATGGGAGTTCGGCTTATCCTTGTTAAAACTTGTTATCCTTGATAACACTTCTCCATGCCATTCCTTATTAACAATTAGTATTTTCCCCTTTAAAAAAAATTAGCCATTCTAATGGGTGTGTGGTAGTATCCTTTGTGATTTTTAATTGGCATTTATCTAATGACTAATGATTTGGGACGTTTTTTCATATGTTTATTTTCTCTTTATATAGTTTCTTTGATAAAATGTCTGTTGAAATGTTTTATCCCTTTTTAAATTGTTATCTCATTGAATTTTGAGAGCTCTTTACATATCTGTTTACATTCTTTATCAGATGTGGGATGTTTTTAAATTTTTTTCTCATCTGTAACTTGTATCTTGCTAACCCTGAATTTTTCCAGTTATCTTCAAGCCCTATCGGCCTGTCACTGAATCTACCATTGTTCTCCTTTTCACTCTGCATGTTTACAGAGCTTCTTGGCTTGTTCAGGCACAATGTGGGGTGTAAAGCTGAAAAGGTCAGTTGTCCTGTGAAAAGGAAACTTTGGTAGTTGAAAAGAGAGTCCCTATATTCAGTGGTCTGTAAGCCATAGGCTGATATTCTGAGTCCCATAGGGGATGTACAGATAGTGTGCTATACTACAGAGCAGTGCTATTCATTGAAGTTTCTGTTTATTAAAATATTTTGAGCATAGACTCCATAAGAGAGAAGCAATGTAGGTCTTGGATAATTAAGTTCCAGAAATTATAGTAAAGTGGCTGCTTCATGTATGATCAGTGAAGATAATATTGGGGGTTGGGGTGGAAAAGGAACAGGCACTGGGCAATGTCTTTCTCATCTTGACAAATCCTAGTTTGTCTTTCTCATCTTGATAAATCATAGTTCTCTAATCTAACAATTGTGGAGTGAGAGGATCACCTCAGAAGAGACTAGAGCTTCATTGTCCACCATCCCTGAGCCCAGGTTACTGTAATTGCTTCTTTTGTCATCATTTGTGGTTGTGTAAGTAAACACAGAAATAACAAATGGATAACTTCCCTGGTGGCTCAGTGGTAAAGAATCCACCTGCAATGCAGGAGATGCAGGTTTGATCCCTAGATCGGGAAGATGCCCTGGAGAAGGGAATGGCAACCCACTCCAGTATTCATGTGGGAAGCTCCATGGACAAAGGAGCCTGGCAGGCTATAGGCCATGGGGTTGCAAAGAGTTGCACATGACTTAGTGACTAAACAAAACAAAAGGCATTCCATTCTTGACATGTCTGGAGACACACATGTGTGTGAGCCATGAACAACCCCAGGGAGCAAACGTATTTCCCAATCCAGTCTTCATCTCTACCATAGTCATCATTAATATGTGTCACTCCTAAGTCAGTTTCTTACCCTGTATAAACCTAATCTCCCACCCTTATGCTTAACTAAATCATCCCACACCCTATAATCCAGTCCCAGCTGATTTATAGACTAGTCATGCCTTTACTTACAATGTTCCACCAGCCTGGACTCCTCCCTTTGTGTCTGTCAGTGCACATTTTATTCATTTTTCAGGCTTAAATCAGATGCTGTCTCTTCTGTGAAGGCTTCATTGAACTCTCCACCCTCCCCTACAGTCGGAATTAAGAGCTCCTTCTGCCCTCTAATGACATGGTGCATCTTTTTTCTTTTTAGCATTTACTTTATTTTGCTTTGCATTGAAATTAATTATTTGCCTGTCTACCTTCTTGAGATAGTGAGACCTTTGAGGGCAGAAACTGTATCTTCCCTTTGTCTTTATGCCTCCAGAAGAGTCAATTAGAAACTATTGCATGTAGTAGGTTCTCACTGAGGGTTTATTGATTGAAAGACATGGCATAACCCACAGTTCCCTTTGCTTTGCGACCCAGACAGAAGAGGTGTCTGAGTGGCTGGTAGTGGTAACTGGAGCTGACAGCATGATCCGATGTGTTCTAAGCAAATGCAGTCTGTATCCCTACTGGCTGTGATTATGCTTTACTGTCTAGAATAAGAAAAGGACGATTTGATTTTGAGTAATAAGCAACCCAGTTTTAACTGTGTACCTTAAATGCCTTTCATTGTTCTGCTTAAGGTGATTTTCTACCAGCATGAAATGTTCTCCTTCCCAGACAGTTGACGGAGGAGCTGAGTCATGCCTGACTATACTTAATAAGACAGAGGCAGTCAATGCCCGAGGGAGCAGCCTTCGAGGACGAGCTGACTTTTCTGATTCCTCAGCTTTTTAACAGTGGGTGTTTGAGAGAAAGTTGAGCATGAAGATAGCTTCGAAGTGTCCACTGGAAACGAGACTACATGATAACACTCTGATTCAGACAGGTGTGATCCGCCCATTGCTCTTGGCTATGACATGTGCCTGCTGACACTGGAAACTGCTAATCACTGATTTTATTCTCCTCAGTAAAGAGACTTACTCAGTTTGGTCAGCTTTCTATTAACAAGTGCCCATCCACTCCCACCCATATCCCTGAAAAACAGGCTTGATTTTACATTTTTAAGATTCAAGCTAGAAAACACTCGATAAACCCATCACGTTACAGAGATGGAAAGAGTTAGAGATCATCTGGTTTTACATCTTTGTAGTATCCATGAGAAAACAAAATTCAAGAGAAGAGAAGTTATTTGGCCACAGTCATGATTAAATTTTAGACTCTGGAATGAGGCAGATCTGGGGTAGAATTCTTCTCTCACTTACCTGCTATTGTTAAAAGATAAATTCAGGCATATTAAAGTTTTTAAGAGTTTATTTGAATAAAAATCACTTCAAACTGGGCAGTGCCAAACTGGATGTAGTTAGGAGCACTTCACAGAGGGCAACTAGGGGCAAGACTTCTATAGAGAAGAGGTGGCAGCAAGACAAGGAATTTATTTGCTTGGCCATAGCTAACATGGTTGCATTAGATGAAAAAGCTCAGTTGGCTCTTTGTGACTGATTGTCCTTAGATTTTGACTTTCTTTACCTTGAAGTATCCCAGGCTTAGGTTTTGTATTGCTTAGGTAGGCTTCCAAGACATTACAATCACCTCAGTCTGAGGGCCTCCTTTTTTAATTAATTTCACACCGTGTAATCCTGCAAGTACTCTTTGACTTACTAAGGCTCTCATTCCTCACTTGTTAAATGGGGACAATAATAAAATCATCTGAAAGAGTTGTTGTGAGAATTAAAAGAGATAATAAATGTAAAGCACTTAATACTTGGCATATAGAAAATATTCAATACTAGGTGGCCATAGTGGTAATTATTATAGTAATGGTATTGTCACTGGTAGAGTTGGTGCAAGAAATCAGATCTGTTGACCCTATATTGTTATTCCCTATAAAGAATACTATTAGATGTACCTCAGGAACTATATTTAATGGCAAGGAAGTTTAAAGATATGTCTGAAAATGAATTTGTATAGTCAAAGAAAAGGCTCAGCAGTTTACTATGGGACTTCCCTGGTGGCTCAGCAGTTAAAAATCTGCCTATAATGCAGGAGACACGGGAGACATGGAGTTGGGCAACATGGAGTCAGGAGATCCCAAAGAAAGGCAATGCCAAAGAATGTTCAAACTACCACACAATTGCACTCATCTCAGATGCTATCAAAAAAATGCTCAAAATCCTCCAAGCCAGGCTTCAACAATACATGGACTGTAAACTTCCACATGTTCAAGCTGGATTTAGAAAAGGCAGGGGAATCAGAGATCAAATTGCCAACATCTATTGGATCATCGAAAAGGCAAGAGAGTTCCAGAAAAACATCTGCTTCTGCTTTATTGACTATGCCAAAGCCTTTGACTTTGTGGATCTCAACACACTGTGGAAAATTCTTCAAGAGATGGGACCTTACCTGCCTCCTGAGAAATCTGTATGCAGGTTAAGAAGCAACAGTTAGAACTGGATATAGAACAACAGACTGGTTCCAAATCAGGAAAGGAGTATGTCAAGGCTGTATATTGTCACCCTGCTTATTTAACTTATATTCAGAGTACATCATGCAAAATGGTGGGCTGGATGAAGCACAAGCTGGAATCAAGATTGCCAGGAGAATTATCAATAACCTCAGAAATGCAGATGACATCACCCTTATGGCAGAAAGTGAAGAAGAACTAAAGAGCCTCTTGATGAAAGTGAAAGAGGAGGGTGAAAAAGTTGACTTAAAACTCAACATTTGGAAAACTAAGATCGTGGCATCTGCTCCCATCACTTCATGACAAATAGATGGGGAAACAATGGAAACAGTAAGAGACTTTATTTTGGGGGGCTCCAAAATCACTGCAGATGGTGACTGCAGCATTGAAATTAAAAGACTCTTGCTCCTTGAAAGAAAAGCTATGACAAACCTAGACACCATATTGAAAAGCAGAGACATTCATTACTTTGCCAACAAAGGTCCATCTAGTCAAAGCTATGGTTTTTCCAGTGGTCATGTATGGATGTGAGAGTTGGACTATAAAGAAAGCTGAACACCAGATAATTGATGCTTTTGAACTGTGGTGTTGGAGAAGTCTCTTGAGAGTCCCTTGGACTGCAAGGAGATCAAACCAGTCAATCTTAAAGAAATCAGTCCTGATTATTCATTGGAAGGATTGATGGTGAAGCCAAAACTCCAATACTTTGGCCACCTGATGTGAAGAACTGACTCATTTGAAAAGACCCAGATGCTGGGAAAGATTGAAGGCAGGAGGAGAAGGGGACAACAGAGGATGAGATAGTTGGATGACATCACTGACTTGATGGACATGAGTTTGAGTAATCTCCAGTAGCTGGTGATGGACAGGGAAGCCTGGGGTGCTGCAGTCCATGGGGTTGCAGAGTCAGACATGACTGAGCAACTGAACTGAACTGAACTGAACTCTTTTTAAAATTCTTTTGCCATATAGCTCATTACAGAGTTTCTAATCCACCACCTCTGTTGTCACTTTCTCCACAAGGCCGGGACCCACAGCACTGAGAGGTGGAAATTACCCAGAGAAGAGTGTCCTGGTCTTAATAGTTTTGCCTTGGGATATATACCTTGAGTGAACACACAGATACACGAAACAGAGATATATACAATGACAGTCAAAGTTGTGTGCTCCCAAAAGCCTTCTTGGTATGACTGCAGACCCTTTTCTTGATCTAGCACCTATTTCTCTTGTTTTCATTTTTCTTCTTTATCATAATTATTTGCTTTTATTCAGTGGCAGAACATTGGCATATAGCCCTTCATGAGTGTCAATGGAAAATGTGTGTACTGTGTGAAAGAGGCCTGCTAATAGGGTTATTAGCTAAAAACTTCTGCATTTGGTTTCTTCAGAGTGTTTGCTTTTGCTTCCTATATTAAAAGTTTATTCTTCTGTTTTGCTTCCTATGTTTCAAGAGCTCTGGATTTCAGAAAAGTTGGTTTGTGTTTTCTGCTTTCTCTTTGGCAATGAATATATGAGACAAATGTTCTAAACCCTATAGTGAGTCAAGAAGCTGAGCATAAATTTAAGCATAAAAGTTCAAACTTTGATATACCAGGAGTAAAGAAAAACAAAAATTGATGGAAGTGTGGTATAAATTATCTTTTGTAATTGGTTTTATAGGCAGAAGTCATGCATGACATGGGGCAGATAACTAGGAATCTGGAAGATTCCATCCAGCCTCTGCTCCTAACTCAGTCCTTTTTTCAGGCATCCCTTCAGCCCTCTGGTCCCAGAGTCTAGTCAGTATAACATGTCCTGGAACGGGATGATTTGTAATCTTCCAGCTCCAGTGCATAGTCGTTTTCTTAGAAGCACACTGAGTTAGAAGTGTCTTAAGCATTCAGAAACTTGGACCGTGATTTAGTCTTGGCATTTATCTTTCCAAGACCCTGCTCCTCCTTTTGGAAGCTGACACTGTTCTCTAGATGAGGAACTACTGGAAGCCCAGCCACTCGGAAACCTGCACCTTATGAATTCTTCCTGTACCCTCCGTCATCATTCACACCTAGACATTTCCCAGACCCTTAATGCTCAGCTTTGTTGCTTGCTTCACCTGATTTTCTCTCAGAATGTTTTGTTTTCTGCCTGTCACTACCAGCTTTCAAGAAAAATCTACAAGCTTGACACATTATTAAAATTGAATGAGACTGCACTTGCATTTTATAGGTGATGCCTCTCTTAAATGCACTGGGAGGATTGTAACCCATGTCTCCTCCTCTGGCAGGTAATGAAGATCTCAAACACCCTTTTACTCCAGGCAATTTCCTGAGAATTTATGGGGAGATTGCTGGCAAAGCTCACAAGATGCTCTTTTTTTTTTTCTTCAGCTTTGTCATTGTTTATAAAATATGATTGCCCATCTTGAGGCATGGGAATCATATAGCTTTTAATTAAAAACTGAAGGCCTCTGATGTACTTTGCACTGAGCACGCCTCCCTGAACCTCCAACTGGAATGTAAGACTTAAGGAGGGAGGGTATAGAGACCACTTGAGTATATGGAGGGCTTTGCATTTCCATCACAGGGAAAAGTGATCGCTTGGCTATCATTGCTAATTAGGAAGTAGGTTTATGCTTAGCCTGCTTTCTACATTTTAAGAGTCAGCTCTTAATTTTGAATTTTCTGTCCGGACTCTGGTAAAATGCAACAAAAGCTTGAAACAAATTCACGTAGTACTTTTCCCTGCTATCTTTCCAGTTTTTATTTCCCTCATCTGTGAAAATCAACATAATAATTTTAGCTAAAATTTGTTAAGTTACTAGGCATCCAAGCATGTGGTATTTTCTTGTGTGATCTTTTTTACCCCCATCAGTAGTTCCATGAGGCAGGAACTTGTATTTGGTCCACGAGGTAGGAACTTTCATTAGCTTCATATTTTGCTTCATGTGTTATTACACATGAGGAAGCTGGGGCACGAAATCTTTCTTTCCAAGTGCCACACCTATGGGCTGTCACTTGTTTTAATATCAACCTCAATGATAAGACCCATATGTCACCTGTAAAATGAGAGGGAGAATTGGGTGGCTCTATTATGCAGAACACATGTAGAGTTCCCTCCTGTGCTCCACTATTACTCTTTTCTGTTTCAGTCTTCCTGCATTGGCTTTCTTGCCCATTTCAACCTGTTTTCTAGGAGAATATGCTATTGTACTATTTACATTGCTAATACCAACTGGGAATGTTTGCACAGATCTGTATTTCACCAGAATGATGGAGTAGAAAGAACATGACACTTGCCTTGAAAAAAAGTTTCTATGTTTGCCCGTGAGCTCTGAGTCATTCATCAAGTTAGCTCTCTGGGCTTAGCTACTTCATATATAAAATGGGAGGGTTGTTCTAGATGTTTCAAAAACTCCCTTGTAGTCTAACAGTCTCAAATACCATGTTAGAGGGGAGTCCCCATAGGTTAAATGTTAACAATATTTGTCGGGCTATATTTAGTTTGAAATTATCCATACTCTGTTTGGAATCAAGAAAGAGAGGAATATAATATTAAGAATAGTGAGGACTACTGAAGAGCTCTCTGTTGAACGCATTAAAAAGGATTGTCTGTTTAGTCTTAAAACCAGCCTTCTTTGACACATAGGAATATTTACTTGCACTTGCCCCCATGGCTAGCATGTAGCAGAATAAGGATTCAAACTGGAATTGACAGGCTCCAGAGACTCCACAGGTGGCTCAGTGGCAAATAATTCACCTACCAATGCAGGAGATTGAGTTCGATGCCTGGGTAAGAAAGATCCCCAGGAGAATGAAATGGCAACCCACTCCAGTATTCTTGCCTGGAGAATGCCATGGATGGAGGAGTCTGGCAGGCTACAGTCCATGGTGTCACAGAGTCAGAAATGACTGAGAAAGGACATGCAGAGGCTCTACAGGGAAAGCCCATGTCAGGATATGAGATCTCTTTGGTCCCTCCCCACCTCTATCATATATAATTAGTCCATCTCTCAGGTATGTCTTTTATCTTCTCTTAGCTTCATTCACCTCATCTGTGAAATGAGGGTATTACCAGATATCTACTGGAATAGAAGGCTACAACCATATCTAAGACCCATGTGTTTTGGGATTCTGTGATGATGTCCAAAATGCCTTTACTTCCAATACTGAGGGCCTACTTCTTGAATGAAGATTTGAAAGCAAAGACCTTGCTTTGTGCTACATTTTTTTTATATCCCCTACAACTCTAGGAGCCAAGCAAATATTGAGTAATAATGAAAATAAAGAGAGCGAAGGCTGCTGATTTTATGTGAATAGTAATTGGATATTTACATCTTAATCATGGATTAGAAAAAATTGCTTGGGGAAAAAACATAAAAACCAGCTAATGACTGCTTAGAGTTTCCCTAGTGCACTGTGTCACACTTGACATAAGCCAGTTTATTTATTGTCACAACAGCCCTGCAAAGAAAATCACTCCCTTCAGCCACATGAGGATGCTCATTACAGTGATTTTTTTTTAAAGAAAATAATGGAACCATGGTAAAGAGGCAACACACCCACAATCCATTCTTTAGCCTGCTCACCCCTGCTGCCACTTTGATGAGAGAAGCAGAGCCTTTTCTAGGCAGCTGTTAGATAATGCTATTCCATATTTCTCCTTATTATACACAGCAGCAGGAAGGGCAGCTATGGGCCTTTCTTGGACATTAATTCATGATGATGAAGGGTCTCTTTGTTGGTGCTCCAGACACCAGTTGGGGGATGACTTGATGGAGACCAAGAGTGAGCCTGGAGACCTTCAGCAGCTCTTCTAGACCTGAGAACTGTAAACATTTCTAGAGCACCAGGGTTTTTTCTCAAGTCCTCTGTCACAAGGAGAGCTCTGTAGAAAGTGACACTCATGTTCACAGACTGGGAGAAAAACAGCCACATGGCAGGTATTGAATAAAAACCAAACTGTTCAGAGACCCTAGAGTGCCGGTGCTAGACAAAGAAAGATCGTAACTCTGTGATCCTTCAGATGGTTTGATTTTGTAACTGTGAGTATCGCCTGCTTTGGTGTATGTTTTAGATCTAAACATCACTGGTTTTGTTGTTTTCAACCAATTGTGAGATTTCATTGTCCTTTTTCACCTCTTATCTTTATTTTCTTGTTTGCCTGGTAATGACTTTCTCTACTTTTTTGTTGTTGTTTTAATTGTAAGGACTACCACTTCTAATTGATATAAAATAGCAGCCTTTAGGTCAGTGTAATGATAAGTGCTCAGTGTGTCAAGGAAGCGTTATATACTATCTGGAATAATACTTTTTCTAGCAGCAAACTCTAAACTGCAAAACTGAAGCTGTAACTTGTAGATCTTTACCCTCCCCCAACACACTTTCTGAATTTGGCGTTCTTTTCTTATCTGGCAAATCTTATCCTCTTGGAGCTAGTTCTTTTTTTTTTTTTTCAATCAAGAAAACTCCCTTCTTTAGTGGGAGTAAGGTATGTCTAATTATCTGGTCCAGGAAAGCCATCTGCCAGTTATTAGCTGAGTATTATTGAACAGTACAAGCATCCTGAGATGTCTGATGGGTGCTCAGAGCCTCTCCAGCTTTCCTCCCCCATCAGGAACTTGTCTCTCTCCTTGTGATGGCTTAGTTGACAACTATTAAATTTCAGCAACATTTTCTAGACCTTTGAGTAGCTCTGCTCTGAATAAAAATTATCTAAGTTTTAATCATCTTTTTTTTTTCACTTAAATCATGCTCTAGGAAATGTAGTTTATAGATTTTATTTTCTGAAAACTGGTGGTTTATAATAAGACACTGCTAAAAAAATATCTGGATGGTTTAAATATTTTTTCCACAGAGGAACAAAAGACAATATATTTTTAAATGTAAATGTTAACCGGAGTCATAGACTGACAGGGTGGATACAACCTCAGAAATAGTTCAACAACCTACTTATTATAAGAGATGAAATAGGACATTGTTATCAATTAGGATAATGATCAGCTGTGAATAAGAAGATTCAAAATAAATTAATACTTCCATAGAAATCACCTAGGGATCTTGTTAAACTGTAGATTCTGATATAGTGAGTATATGTGGGGCCTGGAAGTCTGTAATTCTGACAGATTCTCAAGGGGTGCTAATGAGATAGTGGTCATGGACCACACTTCTAGCAGAAAGGATATTTCTTATGTAAAATCTAGAGGTAGAATATTCAGGTTTGATTAAGCTGCTCCATACTTCATTCACGGCCCCATCTCCTCTCACTTTCACCTTCCTCCATCTTCAGGGTGTGGCCTTTATTCTTATGGTCAATAAGGTAGTTTCAGCTGTCACTTTTCAAGTTTCCAGCAGCAAGATGGAAGAAGTAGGGTAGTAGCAAAGCCCAGGAAACATCCAGTATGTCAATGTTTCTCAAGGCAACTTTCTGAAATCTCCCACATGATGATTTCACACATATTCCATTGGCCAGAACTTAGTCCCCTGACTGTGTCCAGGTGAGACTGAAGCTGGAAAATGTAGCCTTTATTCTGAATGGCTGTATACCCAAGTGGAAATTCCCAAATGCTAAAAAAAGAAGGATGCAGGAACATGGTAAATGAGACATGTTTAACAGTTTCTACCACAGACCTGGAGAGAAGAATCATTTTCCACAGGTCACGCAGAGAATGGCAGTCTACATATGAATTGCAAGGGGTACATGCATAGAGCTTTATAGTTTCTATAGTACTTTTTATCCCCGCCTCACTCTGTTTTTCTTAAGTACTCTGTACTATTATAATCTTCATGTTTTGGATGTGGAAACTGAGGTTTATTATAGTTGAATGACTTACCCTGCCTATCTTTTTAAAAATTTCCTACTTACGACTCTCTTCTCTCCCCCATTCCCTCATTCTTGATCCCTCTTATGAGATTCAGTGTTTTTCTTTGTTTCATTGGCTTATTACCTTCCGATGTACTCTATGCTTTTCTTACTTAGCATTTTTATTGTCAGTCTCCTTATGTAAGAAGGTATACTCTGTGAGACCTTTATTTAATTCACCAATGAATTCTAAACACCTGCTTCAGTACTTGGCTTAGGTGGTGCTAGTGGTAAAGAAGCTGCCTGCCAACGCAGGAGACATAAGAGACTCAGGTTCCATCTCTGGCTCAGGAAGATTCCCTGAAGGAGGGCATAGCAGTCTACTCCAGCATTCTTGCCTGGAGAATCCCATGGACAGAGGAGCCTGATGGGATACAGTACATACGGTCGCAAAGAGTCAGGCATGACTGAAGCGACACACACACGCAGGATGGGTTGCTCAGTAGTTATTTTTACTTGAATTAATACAGTCAGTGGGTATTAAAGTCTGCTTCTGAATCATGTTTGTTAACCCCAGTGTTAATGCTCTGTGCATGTCTTCTCCCTCAGGGCTCCTGCTAAGGGTTTTGTGTCTGACACTTCTCTATCTTACCTCAGAGACTTGCCCACACTTAGTCTGTTGATTTACTTCTTGTCTTCATGTCACTCATTTAGTGTTGCTTCCCAGCCTAACCAGCTTGCTCACACTTTAGATTCTCTCTGGGTCACAGTTGCTGCTGCTGCTGCTGCTAAGTCGTTTCAGTCGTGTTCGACTCTGTGCGACCCCATAGACGGCGGCCCACCAGGCTCCCCCGTCCCTGGGATTCTCCAGGCAAGAACACTGGAGTGGGTCTGGGTCACAGTACCAGGGTAATTTTCATGAGGAGCCAAGTATACTACTAGAAAAACAAAACTATTCAAAATTACCAAGATGGTTGTAAAACCAGCCTTGCATTAGACTGAGTCTCTGCCCTCAGACATAGGACTACTAGAAGGGGCTGATAGGAGTTTTTAAGGTGACTTCATCTATGCCGCATTCCAAGATAGGATGTTAAAAGGGCCTGGTTCTCATCTAAACTCAATCTCAGGATTGTTATTTCTACCTGCACCATGTATATACTATACTATACTATACTTTACTGTACAATACTACACTATACCATACTACACTATATGATACTATACTACACTACACTACTATACCATACTAATATAATGACTACTGTCCTGCTTAGAAGCCTGTTTTAACAGTTGGTTCATTCATTCTACCAAGTATTTTCTTTTAATTAATTTTGTGTCTATGTCTTTCTCTTTCCAACATTATTAATCTCTTGCTGGACAAAGACCCACTAAGGTTTATCATGCAGATCCAGCTAATATATACTGAGCTCTTTACATGTCTCTAGACCTCAGCTTTCCATACAGCACTATACAATAGGCATATGACACATGAATCTGAGGGGGAAGCATTTTGTCCAAGGTTGTAAGTAAGTGGCACAGGGCAAATAATTACATATAGACATTAATTCCACCTTAGTTCTTCCAATATTTAAAACTCCTCCCCCTCCTTTTTTTCCTCCTATACTTGAGCTTCTTGATTTCTTAAATTTACATTCTCTTTACTGTAGCACCCAACACAGCAGGCTTCCAGTAAATAGTTAATAAATACAAATATATGAGTAGCTTTCCTGTGGGAAATATCTTGCTTTGTATGTGTGAACATAGCTTTGGAACAAGCCTCCCAGAGCTATGTTCAGGCAGCTTTTATTTGTGCTACCACTCAGGCAAAAGTAAGTCAATTAATCTTTCTGTCTTCATTTCCTGGCATGTAATGTGGGAATGGGCATGAAAGCCCAAGAGGGTGTTGTGAGATTAATTAGTTAAAATGTATACCCTGCTATATAAATGCTAATTGCTGTCAGGAGCGTGGGTTGATTTTCCAGTGGCTTGGCTTTGCACCTTCCCATTAGTCCTCTGTGCCACCAAGCCCCAGCCGTAAGAAATCCTTTGACTGAGGGAAATGATGACTTTATAGTCCTCCCAGCTTAGAGGGGCCAGCTTAGAGAGGACTTCCACTATGGAGTTCTCTGGGTGAGAAGGGACATTTTAAACAAAAAAGTAATTCTCTGTGCCAGTAATTCGTTAAATTCCCTTTGCTGTTATTAGAGGTACATCTATTTGCATAACAGCCATTTCCCCAGTATCTTCTTTGCCTGGTGCCTGCAGTGAATCGTATAATTAATTTGGTATTGCATGACACTCCTATCCATTGTCATAGATTTTATTTTTATTTGTTCATTGAATAATTTAAAAATCTCTGACAAAGTTCCCTCAGGTGGCTGGCTAGGGAAAGTTAAAGAACTCTCAGAACTAATTTCAAATGGGTAAATGCCCCCCCAAAAAAACTCAATACTAATATCATTTTTACTAATGCTTACAAATACTAATATGTGTGTTTTTTGGTCCCTATTGTAAAGGAGTCTGATTCACTCTATAGATATACTCATTTGACCCATGAAATATTCCGTAAGGGAGATACATTGCAGATATAAGATGTCTTTTCCCCTTGACACTGTATTACATTTAATTTGGTTGAAAAGATATTCAGTGAATAAAACAGACATTTTTGTTAACCTGTGTTTAAATTTTACTATGTAAGGGCCTTTAACATATGTTGTTTTAAAAATAAGTCTGTTTGCTCTTGATTTATTATTATATTATGAGAGAAAAATTCTGGCTTCCTTTATTAGTCAATACTACTTGCTATAACAAATTAGTGTCTTACATCTCAGTGCCTTAATTGATAGAGATTTGGCTTAACTCTTTGAAAGTGAGAAACTTTCAAAGCTTTCCTGAGAAGCCCTGCTTTGACTGATGGCAGGAATCCAGGCTCCTTCCATGTTGTCATGCTGCACTTTTCGCAAATTCAAGGACTCCATGGAAGGGAAAGAGAAAGCACCAAAGATTATGCTGAGAATTTCAAGTTGTATAGTATTTCCGGTCCCTCACTGGCCAGAACCAAGTCACATGGTCCCAACCCAATTGCCAAGGATGTGCAGGTTTCATACGGGCCAAGAAGAGAAAACAGAACTAATGAACATTTACCCAGTCTCTGCCACAGTCTGCCCCGGTGAACACCAAAATTTCATTTCAAACTTTGTTCTAAATTTGTCTGCCTGAGTACATGCTTCTGGTTTTGATTCTCTTTTTCCATTTCATTTTCACAATTAGCATTCTCTTATCTTTACCAAAAAAAAAAAATCCACCTGTCACTTATCATCTGTCTTGCTGTTATTAATTATTGTTCAGGGTCATAAAGACTTCTTAGGGCTGGGATTTCTGTGGCAGTCCAGTGGTTAAGACTTTGCTTTCCAATGCACTGTTGGGTCCCTGGTTGTAGGGGCTAAGATCCCACATGCCTCACAGCCAAAAAATTCAAAACATAGAACAATATTGTAACGAGTTCAATAAAGACTTTTAAAATGGTCCACATTAAAACAAAACAAAGCAAAAGTCCCTAGCCAAAATAACAATTTAAAAAAGGATATGGGATCAATTTAAATTATGTGGGATCTTAGTTCATCATGTGGGATCTTAGTTCTCTGACCAGGGATTGAATTTGCAACCCCTGCAATGAAAATAGGGAGTCTTAACCACTGGACCACCAGAGAAATCCCTAATTAGTATCTTTTGGTAAATATTTTTATACTTTTCAATTGCCCTTCAGCATAATTGTTCACTGTGGTAATCTAATCAGATAATCCATGAGTTACAGTTTTTTTCCTTTGTTGGTGATCTCCATTTTCCTTCTATCTATACCGATTTACCATCAAACCCTAATGTATAGCTGCTTTCCTAGGATGTTCTGCATTGTTATCCTGGGAATCCCTTCCCCTCTCCCTTTAGTTGGATCCTTCTAATCCTTGATCTCATTTTTGCCTCTGTTGTTTTTCCTCTCTTTTTTTTTTCTGGACACAAATTCCCCAGAAGCTTCTTGAAAAATAGTATAGGAAGAAAAATTACTGAGTCTTTATGTGTCTGAAAATGTTAGTTGGGTTTAAGATTCAAGATTGATAAAACATTTCCATAAGATGCATTGAGTCATTATCTTCTAGTTTCTAGTCTTGTTTTTAAAAGTTGCAAAGCCATTCTGATTCCTAGTCTTCCTAGTATGTGACTATTTTTTTTCCTCTTTCTTACTTGCCAGTAGTTTATATAATCTTTTCTTTTTTCGGTTTTAAAAAATATTTTTGTGGTGCAAGTCTGTTTCCATCCACAGTACTGGAGCAATTGACAGCTCTTTTTAATTTAGAAGGTTATGTATTTTAGTTCTGAGATTTGTTTTTGCTTTGAATTATTTAATTGAGAGTTTTCTCCTTTTTTTTTTTTTCTTTTGGGGATTCTATTAAGGAGATCTTAAGACTCCTGGACTAGTCTTCTAACTTTCTTGTCTATTTTTTATTTTTCTTTGTATTCTACTCTTTAGAAAATTCTCAATTTCAACTTCCAAACAAACCATTTATTAAAATGTACCTCTCTTTAATCACTTTTTAATTTTAATGAGATTTTTGTTTTTCTCTGAATATTCCTTTGTTGTATCATCCTGTTCTCGCTTGATGAATGTAGAAGTTTCCTTATCTCTCTGAGGATGTTAATGATAGTTTTGTTTTCAAAGATTTCTTGAATAATTTTGGTTTTATCAAATTTTTTTTACAATGTTTCTTTGGGTGTTACTGTTAATAGTAGAGATTTTCTTCAGATGTCTCCTAGGGCTGTTCGTATTTAAGAAGAAGTGATTAGGAAGCTGATTAGAAATTCTAAGTGTGTATGTGGGGTTTGTTAATCTTGAGCTTTTTATGTTAAATGATATGGCTGTATAAGTCGTTTAAAAAAATTCTCTCTTAGTAAGATTGTTAGATCTTTCCTCTGAAAGTAGTCAGGTTTCTAGAGAAGATTCATTCATTCTCCTGCCTGGAGTGTAAAGTCTGTTTACACTCTCCTGGCTGTTCCAATCCTTGAAGCTCAGTGAGAAAGGTTACTGAGTGCCAGGAGGGTGAGCTTGGAACAAAAAATGTCACTTTTAGACATACTCTTCATCTACTTCTCCTTATTTTACTATTGTATATATGTGCTTATTTTTAAGGTATGTGGTTGCATTTGCCAGGATAATATAGATGATTCATATTGGTAATAAGCAATCCTAATTCTCTATGACTTAAAATAGTAAAGCTTTTCCATACGCCATCTATATCAAGGGAAATAAGCTAAAGGAGTCTCAATGTCTATGTTTTCATATTTGCTAAGGCAGAAGAAAAGGAAGCATAGTGAAACATACTCTGGCTCTTAAAACACTCACTACATGTGACACTTGGTACATCATTTTGGCCAAAGTGAGTCACATGGCATCCTCTTATTTCAGAAGGACATAAAAGTACAATCTTACAATATGCCTAGGAAGAGAGCCCAGAAATATTGGGTGTTAAGGTAGTAGCGATTACTTATCTTGATAGTGACACTTTCTCCTGATGTTTTTTGCATTCTACTTTGCAGATTGGTTTGTTCTCCAGCTTTCCTCTCCTCATTTAGGACTTTTCATTTAAATGGGCCAAACTGGTCACCATTTTGTCCGTTATGGTATTCTTATTGTCTTTTCTCTTATTATTGCTATTACTTGGGATAATGTCTCAAAAAATTAGTTTTAGTGAAGTTTCATTAAGGGATGAAATTAGATGCATGTATTCAACCTGACTTACTTATCTGAAAAAAAAAAAAAAAACAGTGGTTAAAATGTCCTGTAAACTAAATGACCTAATTCTACAACTTTGCAGTGTGGGTGAAAATATATTTAAAGAACGTTATGATATATGTTTAATTAAAATATTTTAATATCAATTTGTCTTAATGTGAACAAAATGTTGGTCTTTCCAGTTCTTTTTTTTTGTATATTGGATTTTAAAAGGTGTTTCTAAATGAAGCATTACAGTTGTAAACAGTACTAATTTGTTGAGTCTTAGAAACATCAGTTTGTTAAATTTCCCAGAGATCTATTATTTATTTAGAGATTTATTACTTACTTACAAAACATTTTGCAAGTCATAAATCTTCAAATTCTTTGCTGTTATCAACATTAGTCACTGTTAGTTGTTTTATTAGCTATCTGTTACCCCCAAGATGTTGCCTAACAAATGATCACAAACCTCTTTTAATTTATTACTCATGTATTATTGCTCATGAGTCTGTAAGTTGTCTGGGCAGTTCTAGTAAGATAAGTTCAACTCAGTTGATGCAAGCTGGCCCTGCTCTTACATCTTTGATCAGCTGTGAAAAGGTCTGACAGTTCTGCTTCTGTAGGGTCTAGCTACCAGCAGGGTGCCTAAGCTCTACCCTATGTATCTCTCTCTTACTAGAAAGCTTTCCTGTGTATTGTAGTCGGTCAGATATGTGCAACAAGTGTAAAGTATATTGAATTTTTAAGATTGATTATAAAAAAGAATATAAGTATAAAATATTAATATTTGTGATGTTTTAGATGTATCAAGTTTAATAAAATATAAAAATTAATTGTGCCTGCTTCTTTTTATTTCTTTAATGTGGCAATCGAGACATCTAAAATGATGTGGCAGGCGTTTTACTTAAATATGTGGCAGGCATTTTACTGCTATTAGACAGTGACGATTTAGCCCCCAAATTCGGAGACCAGGGGAGAACTAGGGGGCTTCTCTTTTCAGTTAAGATCTTATCCTTAGAATTGCCTTTGTCCCCAGAGGAGTGAAAGAATACATGATTTCTTGTCCAGGTGAGATTCTCCCTCATACCTTGTTGGATTCAACAGGATCAAACTATCAGATCACACTGTTATCCAAGAGATAGTCAAAAGATGATGAAAGAATGAGAGGAAGTCATTTCTTTACAGCACAGCTGTCTATTATAAGCATTTGTTAGAAAGAGGCTAATTAATATGACAAGAGAAGAGAGTCCTGAAAAAGGTTGGGGGTATCTTAAGGAGAAGGTATGTTCTTTGGAGGTGAGATGATTCAGCTGCCTTTTCTTTCTTTTTGATTATTCCAGAACGCTGCGATGACTGGGGACTAGATACCATGAGGCAGATCCAAGTGTATGAAGATGAACCAGCTCGTATCAAGTGCCCACTCTTTGAACACTTCTTGAAATATAACTACAGCACAGCCCATTCAGCAGGCCTTACTCTCATCTGGTATTGGACCAGGCAGGACCGGGACCTGGAGGAGCCAATTAACTTCCGCCTCCCTGAGAACCGCATTAGTAAGGAGAAAGACGTGCTCTGGTTCCGGCCCACGCTTCTCAATGACACGGGAAACTATACCTGCATGTTAAGGTAGGCTGACGCTTGTGGTGTCTTTCCCTTTTTGCTTCTGTTCCTGAACCCTTATCCAAATGATGTGAAGCTGGGGAGGAGAAGAAGGAAGCATTTATCCAGAAAGAGTTACTCTTCACCTCATTGGCTTAGCTGAGATTAGCTGAAAGAGATGTACAGAGAGAAAGGTTGAGCTTCTGAGAACATTCTCCATTGGTGGTTCCTTTTCAAACCAGACATACATCAGAGTTGTCTAGAGATGGAGGTTTATTCATATGTTCCTTTTCCTTGACACTGGAATCTACCTCCACTTTTGAGTCACTTGGAGCTGTATCTGTTTCCTTAGACAGTGATCAGGGCTGGCAGTAGAACCTGTTCATGTCTGTTATTCTTGGCAGTTTTTTAAGTGCCTAGAACAGAATAAGGGCTTCTTTGGTGGCTCAGCTGGGAAAGAATCCACCTGCAATGAGGGAGACCTGGGTTCGATCCCTGGGTTGGGAAGATCCCCTAGAGAAGGGAACAGCTACCCACTCCAGTATTCTGACCTGACGAATTCCATGGACTATATAGTCCATGGGGTCACAAAGAATCAGACACAACTGAGCAAAAGCCTCAGCATGCCATATAGATGAAAGAATATTTGAGAAGCATCAAATGCACTTAAAACAATGCTTTTCAAACTTTTCACTAAAATTTCCATATAAAGCAAATGAACACCAGATCTCTGGGAATCTAAGAATATAATCCAAAGCATTCTACCATTACTGCAAATTTTATTACAAACCCACGTTTTTTTCTTCTGAAGGTTCATGTAGATTCAGCATTTTACTTCATAGTATACCAATTTTTCTTTTACAACAGATTAATATTGTTTTTGCTCTGAAAAAAAATCTTGAAAAAACTGAGGTTCCTCTGAAGACTTACCATTTTAAGGCTTAGTTCTTTGACTCCCTGAGGTCCCCTTTTAGCTTTCAGGCTTTACTTTGTTTTTTAAACTCCCATCTAGGTTATGGGAGTATTTTAAAACATTGTTTCCTACCATTTAATAAATATATTTGTTTTTCTAGGCTTCCATTACAAAATACTGCAGATTGGTGGCTTAAACAATGGAAATATGATTTCTTATTGTTCTAGAAGCTGGAATTCCCAGATCAACGTGCCAGCATGGTTGTTTCATTCATCGCTGTTTGGCTTGTACAGGAACATCTTATCCTCAGGTCTTAGCATCTTTTCCCCCCATGTCTTCTGTGTCCCAGTCCTCTCTTCTTGAAAGAGCATCAGTTTTATTGGATTAGGGTCCACCCATATCAACTTGCTTTGACTTAATTTCAAGACCTATCTCCAAATACAGTCTCATTCTGAAGTACTCAACTTCAACATATGAATTTGGAGTGGAGGACACAACCTAGCCGATAATAGTAGAGCTGGATGACATAACAATAACAGAAGAATAGGTAATCCCACATCTTTTGAATGTTGTCTCTCATGGACATTAACTGTTCTCTGGTGGAGAACTATAATTATATTTTGATAAATTTAGCCAATGCTGTGATTTAGTGAAAAAGCACTTCTTTATCACAAAAAAAGCCCACATATTAATCAATGTGACCTTGAAAGTCTCTTGTTACCTCTTAAGTCCATTGAGGCTTTCACCCCTTCTATTTCATTTTATTAGATTGAACTCTAGACTGGGTTTACACTTCCAAGGAGCTCATGTGTCCAGTGTTTATGTTCTAACACAGCTTTGGTATCTATACCCACAAAATGAGAAAGTTGGCCTAGATGTTCTTTGAGCCCCTTATTATCTTTGACAATTAATAATCTAGTAACATTCCATACATGGACCTCAGCAAATACCTGGGAACAGGTTGTCAGTAGCTTTCTGGTTGACCTTTGTCTCTGCTATGCATTCTAGTGTTTCAGTACCTCTATTTCTTTTTCCTTACCAACCTACTACTTCTCTAGAGCTCTCTCTCAAACATTTTCAGCCTTCTTTTCATTATAGGAGCAGGGCTTATGATCCTCAAGGTCTGAGTATATCTTTACTGTTATCAGTTTCCAGACTGCCATCTCTTCAATTCACCTTCTGCCTGTCTTCTACATCTTTAGAGAAAATTTGAATTGAACTTCTCTGGTGGAGGCATCAGAAGCCTCCTATAATCCTGTGGCACTTCTTAAACTGAGAATGACCTTAAGCTGAACCATGTGAAATCATAGGATTGATGTCATTAACACCATAAAGCTCAGGTTCATCCTCTAGGATTTTACTGTTTGTATTCTTGCTTCAATACCTCTATTAAGATAACATTCATATTTGACTTATGAAGCTGGAAAACTTAGTCTAACCATTGTTCATCTCTTTATTTTTATAGTCAGAAAATGTACCTTATTAAGCTGAAGTTTACCTTCTGTAATGTCCACCTATGGAACACTTTATCTTCTTGGAAGACCTTTTGTTATTTATAGGCAAAGATCATGCTTGCCACTCATTCTTTCCACCTTATTACCATTGTCATAGATCAGATCAGATCAGATCAGTCACTCAGTCGTGTCCAACTCTTTGCGACCCCGTGAATCACAGCACGCCAGGCCTCCCTGTCCATCACCAACTCCTGTAGTTCACTCAGACTCACATCCATCAAGTCAGTGATGCCATCTCATCCTCTGTCGTCCCCTTCTCCTCCTGCCCCCAATCCCTCCCAGCATCAGAGTCTTTTCCAATAAGTCAACTCTTTGCATGAAGTGGCCAAAGTACTGGAGTTTGAGCATCATTCCTTCAGCAGTTCACATACTGCTGAATGAGCTTTAGCATCATTCCTTCCATAGAAATCCCAGGGCTGATCTCCTTCAGAATGGACTGGTTGGATCTCCTTGCAGTCCAAGGGACTCTCAGGAGTCTTCTCCAACACCACAGTTCCAAAGCATCAATTCTTTGGTGCTCAGCCTCCTTCACAGTCCAAGTCTCACATCCATACATGACCACAGGAAAAACCATAGCCTTGACTAGCCGGACCTTTGTTGGCAAAGTAATGTCTCTGCTCCTGAATATGCTATCTAGGTTGGTCATAACTTTCCTTCCAAGGAGTAAGCATCTTTTAATTTCATGGCTGCAGTCACCATCTGTAGTGATTTTGGAGCCCAGAAAAATAAAGTCTGACACTGTTTCCACTGTTTCCCCATCTATTTCCCATGAAGTGGTGGGACCGGATGCCATGATCTTCGTTTTCTGAATGTTGAGCTTTAAGCCAACTTTTTCACTCTCCACCTTCACTTTCATCAAGAGGCTTTTTAGTTCCTCTTCACTTTCTGCCATAAGGGTGGTGTCATCTGCATATCTGAGGTTATTGATACTTCTCCCAGCAATCTTGATTCCAGCTTGTGTTTCTTCCAGTCCAGCGTTTCTCATGATGTACTCTGCATATAAGTTAAATAAACAGGGTGACAATATACAGCCTTGACAAACTCCTTTTCCTATTTGGAACCAGTCTGTTATTCCATGTCCAGTTCTAACTGTTGCTTCCTGACCTGCATACAAATTTCTCAAGAGGCAGATCAGGTGGTCTGGTATTCCCATCTCTTTCAGAATTTTCCACAGTTTATTGTGATCCATACAGTCAAAGGCTTTGGCATAGTCAATAAAGCAAAAATAGATGTTTTTCTGGAACTCTCTTGCTTTTTTGATGATCCAGCGGATGTTGGCAATTTGATCTCTGGTTCCTCTGCCTTTTCTAAAACCAGCTTGAACGTCAGGAAGTTCACGGTTCACATACTGCTGAAGCCTGGCTTGGAGAATTTGGAGCATTACTTTACTAGCGTGTGAGATGAGTGCAACTGTGCAGTAGTTTGAGCATTCTTTAGCATTGCCTTTCTTTGGGATTGGAATGAAAACTGACCTTTTCCAGTCCTGTGCCCACTGCTGAGTTTTCCAAATTTGCTGGCATATTGAGTGCAGCACTTTCACAGCATCATCATTCAGGATTTGGAACAGCTCAACTGGAATTCCATCACCTCCACTAGCTTTGTTCGTAGTGATGCTTTCTAAGGCCCACTTGACTTCACATTCCAGGATTTCTGGCTCTAGGTCATTGATCATACCATCATGATTATCTGGGTCGTGAAGATCTTTTTTGTACAGGTCTTCTGTGTATTCTTGCCATCTCTTCTTAAGTCATCTTTAAATGCTCTTTCCTTCCATCTTAGGGAGGGTAATAAATTCTCCCACACCTTCTTTGGATTTAGTCTTAGTTCATGAGTTACTGAGTATATAAGATGTTTTAAATATTGAGAGAAATCACAAAAGAGGGTGAACAATTAATGACCTATTTACATATAACCCTAAAAAAAACCACTTATTGTTATTATCTATGTTCTTTTCATTGTTTTCCTATATGTAACACAATTTTACATCTATCCCATGTAGCTAGCAAATATTTATTTAGTGCCAACTAAAAAATTAGGTATTGTGCTAGATGCAAGAAATAAAAGAAAACACATATGGCTATGCCATGTGATAAACTCAACCAAGGAATTGTCCGACATGCTGAGAGGATGAAAGTCTTAATTTAAATACAGGGTGACATAAACCTCCAAGTGAAAGATAGGGTGATGAGAGACGAAGAACCCTCCAGGCAGATGAAATGACTTATATAAACATTAAGACATAAATACAGTTCCCCGGCCATCTTAACACATTTTATGCATTTGTTAGTTTTTCCCTTCTTGCTTGATTTGTGTGTGTGTGTGTGTGTGTGTGTGTGTGTGTGTGTTCAACAACTTTGGATGGTTGTACCATGGTTTTTTTACAGGCTTCCTTTTCATATGTGTTTCTAATGATTCCAATATCTTCCTTGCTGATACAGCAAAAGATGGACATTTTTGATCATGTGCTCTCTCTATTCTCACTTTTCCTACTTCTGTCATGTGAAAACATCTTCAGAAATAGGGTGACAACGGCAAAGGTTAAGGCTTTTAAAAATACTTTTGGAAACACTTCTTTTCCAGAACTTGTTTATACCATTATCAACCATGAGTTAATATGCTGTTCTTACCTTTGTCTTTCCAGGACTAGTGTTATTAAGAGTGTTTTAAGGGTAAAATTAAACATTTTATATCCCAGGTGACTCAGTGGTAAAGAATCCACCTGCTAATGCAGGAAACACAGGAGATACAGGTTTGATCCTTGGGTCAGGAAAAATCCCCTGGAGGAGGGGGAGCAACCCACTCCTGTATTCTTGCCTAGAAAAATCCTGTGGACCAAGAAGCCTGGTGAGCTGTGATCCATGGGGTCACAGAGTTGGACACAAGTGAGCATGAAAGACTGAAGGCAGGAGGCAGGAGAAGAAGGGGATGACAGAGGACAAGATGGTTGGATGGCATCGCCAACTCAATGGACATGAGTTTGAACAAGCTCTGGGAGATGGTGAAAAACAGGCAAGCCTGGAGTACTGCAGCCCATGGGGGTCACAAAGAGTCAGACACAACTGAGCAACTGAACAACAGATATATATGTGTATATATATGTATGTATATATAAATCATATGAAAGTCAAAGGTGCTCAGTCATGTCCGACTCTTTGTGACCCCTTGGACTACACAGTTCATGGAATTCTCTAGCCTAGAACACTGGAGTGGGTAGCCTTTCCCTTCTCCAGGGGATCTCCCCAATTCAGGGATGGAACCCAGGTCTCCAGTGTTACAGGTGGATTCCTTCCCAGCTGAGCCACAAAGGGAAGCCCATAAATACATATACACACACACATATGTGTATTTAGGAGTATATCTAAAAATGTAAGTAGTTTATCAATAGTAGTTAATTGTATCTGTCTTTATTTTGTTATGTCAGTTGTTCTAGGAAATACTTCCATAACACATTTAATTGTTACATGAACTTAATATATAAAGTCTCAGAACAAAGTCTCAGTACAAACACTTCGCTCATTTTAGTGTGTTTGCAGCATGAAAACAAATGAAACTGCCCATTCACTGAACATTTTTCTTTTCAGGAATACCACCTATTGCAGCAAAGTTGCATTTCCTCTGGAAGTGGTTCAAAAAGATAACTGCTTCAATTCTCCCATGAAACTTCCAGTGCATAAACTGTATTTAGAATATGGTGTTCAGAAGATCTCTTGTCCAAACATAGATGGATTTTTTCCTTCTAATATCAAACCAAACATCACTTGGTATATGGTAAGCAAACTATAGATCATTTACCCTCTCTAAAACAATAATGACTATTTGTTAAATTGAATTAATATAGAAACTGAGATTTTTCTCATCATAATTTCTTCTTTAATAACTTTACACAAATCTTTTACTGCTTCCTCACTTTGTACCATTTTAAAGGAAGTGGTGGAGACTTTACCTCAACTCATCATGTCTTAAATTATAATCTCTGGGCTACCAGAACTATCTTATTTCTATTAACTTCTTATGAAATACAATTTGAGAAATATTGCCAACTTCTACTCACTGCTGAGTGAAGTCAGACACTTCACCAGAAATTCCTCTGGTGAATTTCTACTCTTTAGTTAATCAGTACTGTATTTAATACTTGTATGTGTTTTCATGGTTAACCTCCTTTGTGGGCACATTTGATCTGTGATCTATTTGACATCTGAAACCTTAGGAAATTATTTAATAAAAAATGAAAGTATTGAGTGATGGATTTGTGGCAGCAGCATAGTTTTCTTATCTCTTCAAATGTCTGCCTGAGCCAAATCCCCAAACTCCTGAACAACATTTAAAACAAAACTCAATGACAAGTTATCCATAAGAATCACTTTCAGTAAAGCAAGTGATATAATCACTAATATGACCCATATAGATTCAGTGTCTATAGAGAAGGAAGCAAATGGAAATGGAAATAATATGGTATCTGGTCGGCTCTAGAACATAAGAATCCCAAAAAAGCCAGTGGATGAATTTGAGAATAGCAGTTGACATTGGGAGGGGCTTTGCCCTCTATAGAGGGTAGGTCTGAAAAGCCTATAGCTAGACATTCTGAAGGAATTGAAATAGTTTTTGTGCTTCAGAACTCTGTAAAACAACCACTCACACTGAGGAAAAACTGCTGACCACAATAAAGATAAAAATAAACAGGGTCAGGGCAATGTAGAGCATGGAAAGAGAACTGGCTGAGAATGGAAGAGCAGAACAGAATCAGGGAATCTCAAGAGCATAGTTTTGAAGAAGGATCTCTGTGAAGTTGAAAAGTTCAACTAAATCCTAAAGCTCTGGAAAAACTAGTTTTACATAATAATGAGCAAAAAAAATAATCAAGAAACTGCTCTGGCAGTTCAGTGGTTAAGACTGCCTTCCAGAGCAAGAGGCAAAGGTTCCATCCCTGGTTGGAGAGCTAAGATCCCACATGGCTCATGTCCAAAAAATCAAAACATAAAACAGAAACAATATTGTAACAAATTCAATAAAGACTTTAAGCGTTGTCCACATAAAAAAAGTCTTTACAAAAAGAAGAATCAAGGTAAAATCCCATTCAAAGCTATAAGAAAAAAGAAAAATAAGAAGCAGAATAACATTTCTATAGAAAATGAATGCATGCAAGAAGGACATATTTGTAACTTGTTTTAAAAATTGGCAAAAAGACATTAAGAAGTGATGAAAGATGAGAAAGAATAGCAAATAAGAATAAAAATTCCAGAAATTATATAACTAAATAAAAGCCTAGAAAAAGATAATTTCAAAAATAATGCTAAACTAAAAGGAACATAACAGAAAATGAACACAATAAATAATACCTGAAGATTAAAAAAAGTGGAAGATAGAAAATTTTTGATCAAAAAATTATTAATAAAAACAGAAAGGTTAAAATGGATATACCACTATCATGTAAACTGTAAGATGAGTGATATTATGAGATATAAAGAAGACTTTTTAGAATAATAAAAGAGTGAACTCATCAAGAAGGCATAAAAATAATTTAAAAATATATATGAGGAAAAGGTGAAAAAAATAAAAGAAGAAACAGGCAATTCTATAATCTTAGTTGAAAATTTAGTGTCTGTTTCTGTTTAAGTCATGAATGAAATGACTTAGGGAGCCAAATTTAAGAGTTTTTCATTGGCCAAGGATGGAATAATTTGAACTTTAGTAAGGCTATTAATAGGTTACATCTTATGAATTAAGTTTAAAATCCATAAATTTATAGTGATATTTCAAAATGTGGCTACATTTGGATGTTAATAGGAAATAACAGCATTATCTTGAAAACTGGTAAATAAACAGGAAAAACAATCAAGATTTTATTCTGCTTTTTCTATAAGAAATGTACACTGAGTAATGAAATAATGCAGGGAAGTATATTTTTATAAAAGTATATAATCACTTTGCAAACCCCAATGAATTACTAAATCTAAGCATTATACATCAATGAGTGCTACTATCATAAGAAGGGAAACAGCCACATTCCTTTTAATGAAAGAATATAGTATTACCTGTATATGTGCCAAATGGGTTAAATTTGAGTCTGATAAAATCTTTGGCTCCTGCTGTCATTTCTCAGGAAATATAGAGAACAGAGGAATGTATTGATTTGCACCATGAGTTTGCAGTCAACAAAATCTAAATAGTGAGAAGCTCTATAGGCCAAATGTTTTATGTTCATCAACAGATAAATTGCCATAAAAAAGAAGCATAGAGTGAGAATGAATAGATTAAAAGAAACAAAATACATTTAAAATGCTTTAGTGATTGAGACTATAGTATCTAAGGATACACACATGAATAATAAAATTGTAAATGAAAACAAGGAGTGATTTCACTATCCAAAAACAGATAGTTGCTACTTTCGGAGGTAGTAAAGAAGGTCCGGTTGACATAGAGTATGTGAGCACTTTCAAAACTGACTGTCAATGTTCTATTCCTGGACCTGAGTTATAAAAGTATTTGCTTTATACTAATTCATTAACTCATACATATGTTTTGAGTGTTTTTCATATATGCTTCATTCTGTAATCAATACAAGAAAAGGAGACAGGAAAGGAAGGGGAGGTGGAGAAGACTGATTTAAGATACATAACGACCAATTGCAATGTATGCTCCTTAAGTGGATCATGATTTATTCAAAAAAAGTTGTAAAACAAGTTAGGAGAAAGTCAGGGAAAGAAATATAAGCACAGACAGTATGTTGATGACATCAATGAATTACTTTTTAAATTACGATAATGGTAGTGTAGTTATGTTTGCAGAAGGGATCTTGTCATTTAGAGGTACACACAGAAATATTATGAATTAAATTGTGTAATGTCTGTGATCTGTTTTGAAATAATATTGGGATGCAGTGAGTAAATATAGATGAAATAAGACATAGCTTAAACTGGTACTTTTGACACTAGATGCAGGTAAAGGGATCATTATATATTGTCTCTATGATTGTACTTTTCCATGGTAAAAAGGATTAAAAGGATTACATTAACAATTTTACACTATTAAGTATATCTTCCAGTTTAAAATAATATATTCATCTATTTATCTGTAGAAAGGTCTCTCATTTCTAATGAGACCCTATTCACTCTTTGTATTGTTTGAATACTTTATTGTCTGAATAAAAGTTTTACTTTTATACATATTCTATTATTTTCTCCTCTTTTTCCTCACCTGGAACATCCATCTGCCTGGAACATCATCTTTTTCTCCTTTAGAACAGATGAAATTCTACACCTTCACAAAATGTCCCTTATTCCTTCCAGTTGAAATGATTTTCCCTCACATACCCTTATATAGCTATTTATTTGTGACTACTTCAGTGTTACTTTTAGCTTCCTTTATTGTTTTATAGTCACTTATTCATGCATATATTCAGCAGCTACTTGTTGACCATCAGCTGTATTCAATGCAATATGTCGGCAGTCTGGGGAGGACATGGTAAAGAATGTGATATATGCCCTCCTCAGCATAGCTTCAAAGGACTTCAGTTTAATTCAACAAAGTTTATAAATAAGACTTCCTGTTCTTATCAAAAAGTAGGATTATGAGTTCTATAAGAGAATTTATTATTGGTTTTAAAAAGAGAGGTTTATATATAGGCATTCTATGAGTTTGACTGTTTCTTGAGGACAAAATTGTGCCATATCCATCTCTGTATCTCCGATAATTCCCAGATCTCTGGCTTTCCTGATTAGACGAATGTCAGTGCTATTAATCAAGATATGAAATAGTAGAGGAGGAACAGATTTGGGGGACAAGTAATGAATTTAGATCCTGTCGCATGAGTTGGACTTATCTGTGTGACATCTAGATGGCAGTGGCTAATAGTGGCTACATATGTATGGGTCTGAAGCTTATTAAAAAAGAACTCAAAGCTGAAGGTAGAGAACCAACTGGATGCATTTATGTGATAGTTGAAGCCCTTAAGTAGACAAAATAAAGTGATAAAAGGGCTAAGATACAAATCTGGAGGGAATGTTCATGGGGTGAATAAAACCTGAAAGCCTGGAAAGGAGACCAGGAAATAAAATCATGGTTATAAAATCATGACCATGGCAGATACCCAACAATGTGCAGGTGACTAAAGAAGATAACCAGTAACCAGCCATCTTTTCTATTCTCTGATTATGAAAAAAAGCTGCTATTGATGTGTGTTACACTGCCTTTTATTTCTTTACATTTTGGTAATTGATTGACAGCTGTACTCCTAAGAGTGCTTCCATTTTGGGAATAAAATCAAATCTCTTGGTAACTGCATTCTCCAATCTCTGTGTAGCAATGCTGCTACTTTTTTTTGTTTATTTTGCTTTCTACTTTCAATAATCACTCCCTGAATCCACCAAGGTTTCTCGGCCTTCCTACAATAGTCCTCTTTGTTGTTGCCAACTGAATTCCTTACTTTGACATCGTAGAAATTGTCTCTTTTAGTAATACAAATAACTCTATAGTAGTTAAAAGACACATTAATCAATTCCAGCAAATTTGCTTCCCTGTTAGCAGAAGAATGAAAGCTAATGAAAGAAAAAAGGAAACTGATGTTTCTTTCATTTTACTCAGCATTCAAAAAACTAAGATCATGGCATCTGGTCCCATCATTTCATGGCAAATAAATGGGGAAACAATGGAAACAGTGAGAGACTTTATATTCTTGGGTTTCAAAATCACTGCAGATTGTAACTGCAGCCATGAAATTAAAAGATGCTTGCTCCTTGGAAGAAAAGCTATGACAAATCTACACAGCATATTAAAAAGCAGAGACATTACTTTGCCAACAAAGGTCCATCTAGTCAAAGCTATGTTTTTTCCAGTAGTCATGTATGAATGTGAGAATTGGACCATAAAGAAAGCTGAGCACCCAAGAATTGATGCTTTTGAACTGTAGTGTTGGAGAAGACTCTTGAGAGTCCCTTGGACTGCAAGGAGATCAAGCCAGTCAATCCTAAAGGAAATCAGTCCTGAATATTCATTGGAAGGACTAATGCTGAAGTTGAAACTCCAATACTTTGGCCACCTGATGTGAAGAATTGACTCATTGGAGCATTCCTTAATGCTGGGCAAGATTGAAGGCAGGAGAAGAAGGGGATGACAGAGAATGAGATGGTTGGATGTCATCACTAACTCCATGGACATGAGTTTGAGCACGGTCTGGGAGTTGGTGTTGTTTAGGGAAGCTTGGCATGCTGTAGTACATGGGGTCGCAAAGAGTCAGACACAACTGAGAGACTGAACTGAGCTGAACTGAACTGAATATTTCTTTCATTCCACTAGGGCAATACATTGTGCTATGTACTTTAAATATCATCATACATAATACTCATCACAATCCATCAAGGTAGATATTATCCTTAGGTAGATTAGGAAATGGATGTTTGGAGATACAAACAATAATCACTAACATTTATTGAGCACAGGAATCCTAAATGCTTTAATAATTTCACTCAGTTATTTCAACTCAAAGTAGACTCTATTTTTTCCATTTGATAGTCAAGGAAACTGAAGTGTGGAGTGGTTGAGTGATTTGTCCAAGATTCAACACTATGCTATCTGTATCAAGAGACCAGACTTTTCACATTCTCTTATATAATCTACTCAAAGCAATCCAGCTGATAGGATGAGAATCTGGAATTGCAGGCCTGTTCTGTGTGGTTCCAAACCCTGTGCTCTCCAGAAAGGCCACAGAGAAGGTTGGTCCAGGCTTTATTTCTGGGACAAAGGGCACTTTGAAGGGGAGGACTATCTTTGAACACAGATTGGGTTGTAGACTGGACTGTGAGACAAGGAAACCTATTAAAAGAAGACCCTGGGAAATCAGAAAGAGCTCAGAAAAATTGAGATTGGAGGGAATAGAAAATCCAACATCTCTGTCTTGGAGTCTTAGGGAAATGGGGCAGGATTTGCTTTCTTCCTCCACATGCCTTCCCTTCTCTCCTTGTCTTCTACATGGCATAGTTTTTTTCATCCAGGCCCAGAATTCACAGTTCTCTAATTCAACAGTCTTGTGAGTGAAATCGATGTTCAGTAAGCCCATATTTGTAACTAACCTGGAAAAGCAAACTGCAGTTTGTGTCATTTATTGAATTTCAAATAGCCAGCTTCTGAAAGAACTTCTGAAACACAACATGTGTATAAATTGGAGGCTGCCTATTCATTCACAGAGCCTACCAGATATATAGTGGTCATGACACAGGTAAGTATAGTCTTGTTGTTTTCACTATTATTGTTAAATGTTTTGGACACATGAGCCTTAAAATAAGACAAGTCATTTTGACGTTCATATTAATGGATGGTTACTCTTCCTCATTGTTATAACTGGGTATTTGAATTTTTTTTCCCCAAAGACACTTTATGCAAACAAAGTCAGTGTTCCCTTTCTTCCTGAGGATTGGAGAGACTACTTTATTGAATGCTTTGGGTATTACATTTATAGCAGCTGCTGAAATGCTCTCAATTGATATTTAACAGTATAGATACCATTCTGGATATCAATTTTCAAAAAAGCTTGTTGTCTGTGTCCTTAGTATAATCATTAAAATTGGCATTTTATATCCACCTTTAATTTTCAGTATGAAATTCATCACAATTGGTTGGATATTGTTTAGAAACCTGTCAGGGAATAGGAAAATCTTTGGAAAGTGCCAGCAGTAAAGCACATTTCTGAAACACTGCCAGGGTTGGCCTTCTTGTTGGCCTAGCACATATTATCAGGAAGTTAGTACAAGGTCTATGTAATAGATGTTATTTTTAAAGTGCTCATTTCAATTTGATCTGACAACTTATTTTGGTTGATTCTTTATCTCTCCTTTCCCTACAGTCCCTATACAGTGATATTTAACTTCTGGTATAAAGGAAGTATGGTTTCCCAGGTGGTTCAGCGGTAAAGAATCCACCTGCCAATTCAGGAAATGCAGGAGACATGGGTTTGATCCCTGTATCAGGAAGATCCTCTAGAAGAGGAAATGGCAACCCACTCCAGTATTCTTGCCTGGAAAATCCCATAGACAGAGGAGCCTGGTAGGCTACAGTCTATGCAGTCGCAGAGTCTGACACAACTTAGCATAGTACAGCACTTAGTCTATTATATAAAGAAAGTATGTATCATATTCTCTTTCCAAATTATACCTGTTTAATTCCAAGCAGAGGAACCTAGCAGGCTACAGTCCATGGGATCTCAAAGAGTTGGGCATAACTATATGACTGAGCACACACATACACACAATTCCATATATGCATAAATACACACAGCATTTTACATATAGTTTTAGAGCTTCTGAGGACCTAAAGGTTCATCTTTTAAACTTAAACTCAATTCAAATATCTGTGATTCCTTCAGGGTGAATTAGGCTGGATGAATTACCCACTCTATGTTTTGATGGCACTTAACTTATATCTCAACTTTGTTACTGTAATGATTGCATTCCTCTCTTCTGTATGAAGTAGTGTCTTCTCTCTTTTGCTTTCCCTTGATTATCAAGCACATATCACAAAACTGAGTCAATGTATTTTGGATTTAGGAATTGATTAAAAATTGAATGAATTAGTTTGGACTAGAAGATATGATGGAAATAAGGGCCATTTCTGTTTTTACTGGCTACTGAATGCCTAGCTTCTAACTCAAGGCCTGACATCTAGAGGGGATTTTGTCAATTTTTATTGCACGAATATTGCGTGACATAGTTCTGCTCACTGAAAGTGACTGGTGTATAAAACTTTTGTGAGTCTTTTTGAACAAGTGTGGTGTATTTTTTAACAACTTAATTTGGGGGGCAAAAATGTCAGTAGATATTTTTGACTCTTCTATCCTCGTATCTCAGCTTAACTCTTTTTATCCTTACTTCTGCTTTCCCCACTCATCCTAACTCACCCATCCCATATCTTTATAAGTCTGTATACTCACCATCTTATCATCATTTGCATTCCACATGAGCTTGCAGCTCCATGTATTGTGTCTTTGCTTCTCTGGTTCAGTTTATAATTTTGATCATGCAACACCAATATTGAGCATTTACCATGTGTCCAGCATTGAGCAGTTGCTGGCTGTGCAGATGAAGTACTAATCTGCCTGCTCCCCCTTTATTCCGTGGAAGTAAATTTTCTGAGAAAGAGATAAGATAAATGAAGAGAGATGATTATGTTGAAGTTAGTTAAGTGCTAACATGGAGAGCAAAATGCTATAAGAGTAATGAAGGGATGTTGTTTGTACTTTTTTCTGTCCTTGGAGGGTACCTCTCCATGTCTCCCCTCTTCCTGCATGACTTAATAATCTACCTGTCCTTTAAGATCCAGTTCAGATCTTATTTTTCCATGCAGATTTTCTAAATGTTTTCTGTTTGGTCTTCTTCCTCCACTTCCCCGTCCCAGTATGCCTTTCATAGTATTTGTTGCAGTCTTCCACTAGACTGCGTATCTCCATCTGTAGGTTAAGAACTGTGTCTTTTCCATCATTGTTCCTTAATAGAGTTCTTTAAAAACTGTAGGCCTTATTGAATGGAAATATTTGTTCTTATTTAGTCATGCCATCTGCCCACCCACACCCCATACCTCACCACATGATTTATTTCCTCTCGAGGATCTCAAAGTCAGTTCTTGTGCTTATCTTTACCTATATACTGTGGTAGGTTGCCAAGGCTACCATTATGTGGTTGAAGAGTTGCTCTCCTATTTAACTTCTCTCTTTCAAATTCAGAATGAGGAACTGATGGCTCAATTCAGTGAATGACTTGTCTTCTAGTCAGATGTCTACTTCATAGTGGAATCCACATGTTGTTAACCTATTTCTTATATTTAGAAATGTATTTTTATTATTTTTTGGGTATCAAGATCTCTGTTCTTCTTTTTTTTTTCTGGATTCCAAGTGAATGATTTTGAAATCACCAAAAATATGAAGGATTTATTTTTAGGAATAATTCATTATGTTCAAAAATTCCCTTTATGTCTTAGGTCCATGAAGGGCCTCGAGAAGCAGATGCTTATAAAAAGCAGAGCTCATCAGATACTACAGGCTAAAGTTAATGGGTGTTTTTAGTTCAACAATGCCCTGAAGCTACCCCCACTACATACATAAAAACCTATAATGTATAATATTTTATTCATTTCCTCTTCTAACATTTTATAGGTTTAATAGCTTTTTATTGTTTTTGTTGTTAATTTAATTTTGAATGATCAGATTTTTCTGAATGGTAGATTAGACTCCAAAGTTTTCCATTCCTGTGTATGGAATGTTCCTCAATTTGAAATATTTTTCCAATCAAATAGGCTCCAAGAAAACCTATCCTTGGCCTACATTTTTATATTACCTTATGGAAAGAAGAGAAAATCTCAGAGAACTTGACTTACAACACTGACACATAGAATCAATGATAGTCAGGTGTATTCAGCCCATATTTCAAGTCCATTCTCAAGAGTTTGGAATAAGGTGAAGAGAAAGAGGACTTTAGCAAGAGATCAACACACGCTTGTTTTGTAACATTTTCCTTGCAATTTAGATGTGTCAGATCCCATTTCTCTGTTAATGAGAAGTCCATGAGGCCTGACTCTTGTTCTATTCAGTGCTGTACTCTCAGAACCTGGAAAAGTGCCTGGCATGCAGTTTATTGATGAATATTCAAGGGTGAATGAATGAATGAGAAGACTTTGAGTCTGAAGCATTTCTTTATAATTGTAGCACATAGTATATCTCCTAAAGCAATATGTTTTAAATAGTTTTTACATAAATGATATTTGGTGAGTTAAAAAAAATTTTGTGTGTGTTTTTACTGTTAACCTTTTGACTGCCTTGGATCTTCTTTTATTAGAGTATAATTGCTTTACAATATTGTGTTACAGTTTCTGCTATTGACATATATATATATATATATATGCATATATATATATATATACACACTACAGTGGGTAAAAAATATTTTTTGACATTTCATTTTTTTAAGGAGTGCTGTTGACAAGTTTAGTATTAGTAGCTAACTTCTTATACCAAAAACTATGTTTTTTCCAGATTACCACTAATGCTAAGAATTAAGCTCATATAACAACCACATCACACTATTAATACTGGGACTGGTCCCAGGTGGGTCAGAACCACAGTGGGTGGGGAGATAGTGTCCGGTGGGATTAAGAGCAAGTCCCTCAAAACATGTAGATCTAGGTTTAAATTCCAGCTCTGACACTGCCTGGCTCTATGATAATGGCAATCACTTAACCTTTATAGGCCTTTGTATTTTCATCTATAAAATGGGCATAAGAACATTCTAGACTTGCTAAGTTTGGAATAAGGATACAATGATGCAGTACACCTAAGCACAGTTCAGTTCCGTTCAGTCACTCAGTCATGTTTGACTCTTTATGACCCCATGGACTGCAGGATCCCAGGCCTCCCTGTCCATCGCCAACTCCCGGAGTTTACTCAGATTCATGTCCATTGAGTCGGTGATGCCATCCAACTATCTCATCCTGTCGTCCCCTTCTCCTCCTGCCTTCAATCTTTCCCAGCATCAGGGTCTTTTCAAATGAGTCAGTTCTTTGCATCAGGTGGCCAAAGTATTGGAGTCTCAGCTTCAAAATCAGTCCTTTCAATGCACACGTCTCAGTATAATTTTTTTCAGCCTCAACTAATGGATGAAGATTAATGTTCATTCTTCATCAAGAAGCTAGTGAAAGACCTTTACTCAGCTGTCTAAAAAAATTGGGTTTTAGCTCTGCACTGTGTTATCTAGAATATCTCTTTATCTGTCTCATTGTTTTCCACCCAAAAAACTAAGGCATATTTAATCTGATTTGTCTACATCACATGGACTTAAGAACAGCGAAGCTAACACATGAAAGAGGAAAATAACTGAACTGTTTAACCAAAAGTTGCTAGAAAAATTAAATAGTTCTATAGATAGTATAAACTCAATTTAAACCAAATATGACATAAACTTCTTATAAGAATACAAGGTTTTGTTGCCTTATAGTGTGGATAACTTTAGAGTGTTGAAATACTGTGTTGAGGTGACAATTGTCTAGAGGCACTACTTATCAAAACAGGATAAATTATATTCGTATCCAGGAAAAATAACTGAGTATATGTCATCTTCCTCTTGATGATCATCACCATGAAATCAGAAGTTTAGTACTGTTCTTAAAAGATGTTATTTCTTGTGACAGAGAATTACAAAATGTGCCACTTAGTGGAACTGTCATATTTCAAAACATATGCTCCAGGAATTGAAGTAAGAAAACCTCGAGGATAGAAGAATTAAAGTTAAATGTATGAACATAGGAAATTGAAAGTACAAGCTGGTAATAGACTCCTTAGACTTTTAAAGATCTGGAGTACCTTAAGGATGCCCAGTTCTTTTTGTCATAAATAAAGTATTGATTTTTAAAAGAAAAATACAAAAAAAAAAAAGAAGAATACAAATTTTTCCAAAAGTAAATGTTCAATGCATATTTTTGTCACATATGATGTATTGGTTCTTTTCTTTAAAGGAAAACAGTAAAATAATACAGCCAATTAGTGGGGCTGAGCGATTCGAAACAAGATTCTAGTTATGTTGAATGAGATATTTCAACATCAAAATTTTAAATAGCAACTGAGTTATGTGAAAATATGAATTAGAGTACAAATAAACTCTTAACTTTTGCCAAGACTCATAAAATATACTTTACTTTTAAATTCTGGAGTCTATACTATTCAAATTAAAAATAGGATAAACAGAAGAAAAATAAAGAAGTTTGGAAATAACTGATCTGGTGATTCAACAGAATGATCAAGAATGCCAAAACCAGACATCTAAAGCAGAGCCTAGCTTGTCAGCATGACTGTACTCTGAGTTAACATAATCAGTGAAGAAATATTGAAAAATAGTTGTTTTTTAAGTAGCAGTGTATGCATTTGCTTAAGCTTCCTTAACCTTTTTTTTTTTTTTTTGAAACTTTGACCTTGCTTTACTATTAACTTGAAATTCCCAGAATTTGAATACTAGGTCTTGAGACAGGAACCTTGTGCTTTTGAATTCATATTTTAGTTTAAGAATATTAATTTCCCTTTTATAGAAAGGATAATAAAAATTACTGCACTCTTTCTTAGCAGAAACATCATCAAATATAAGACCAAAATAGTTTTGTAAAAAGTGTAGCCAGCATAGATATGTCTGTGTTCTGTGCAAAGTTAGATGTGCATGTATGTGTTTGTGTATTCTCTATGCATGTAAACATATTTTCCTTTACTTCTTCTTAGGGCTGTCGTAAAATACATAACTTTAATAATGTACTACCTGAAGGCATGAACTTGAGCTTTATCATAGCCATGGTTTCAAATAATGGAGATTACACATGTGTGGTCACATACCCAGAAAATGGACGAACCTTCACTCTCACCAGAACTCAGACTGTAAAGGTGGTAGGTAAGCATGATTTGTATTAAGTGCACACAGCAAAGTGCAATAATTTTGTTCAGGCTCTTAATATTTTGTTATAAAGAAGTATGTAAATTCTGAAAGAAAAGTGGCTTAGCTTTTATGTTTACTGTAAATATGTAGAAAAAAAACAATTGAGGAAGACTTGAAATCAATTAATTTCTAAGTAGTATGAGAAAGGAATCTACCTCATATAGGCTTTGGAAAGCAAAAACAGTGGATAAAATAGTTCTGTCTGAAACATGAAGGATACTTAATGTATTCTTTTCCCTTTGTTTGCTTGTTTTAAATGAAAGAAGTGTTGTAATTGATTGTACATGGAACTGTGGGCCCTTTCAAGAATGGACAAATTGTGCCAGGAAGTTGGGCAATCTTCACAGAAGAGCAGATTTTTGAAATAGGTTATGTGAAATTAAAGGTCCGTGATTTGACATCATCTCCCTTGGTTCCTTCCTGTCTACCACAGGCTCCCCAAACGATGCAATGCCTCCCCACATCTATTCACCTGATGATCATGTGGTCTACGAGAAAGAACCGGGTAATTACAGCTGTGCCTTTGAATAGCAGTTAGATTCTCTTAATTACAATGACTAAAAATGTCACTTAATGCAAGAGCATAGAGAGCTGTTGTAGAGAAACACATGAAACAGAAGTGTTATCAGAAAATAAATCAGCTCTGGGGATGAGCTCCTTCTTTGAGCTCTTGGGCAGCTCAGCGATTCTCTGCTTCTCTCAGGGCAGATGCTCTCTTTTCCCTCTGTGAGCAATTTTCCTCTCCTGATAAGTGACTTCTGTTTGATGCAAACTTTAGCCTGTGCAGGGTTCTGGTTTACCGAGACTTCAACATGAGCAAAAGACTTCCTTAAACTTCTACCCCACTACAAAGGAGTGGGGAGTGGGACTGGAGGCAGAACTGGGAATTCAACAGGTAATAACTAATAAAACTGGTAATTCTTGATTTGAACACTGTCAAATGTTTACACCGGCTATCTTCTTCTCCTTTTAGTTTTCATATTTTTCATTCTACACAAGAATTATTTGGAACTGACCAGTTAAAGCATAATATGTTGTTCTTCTGACACGAAGCCTGTCAAGTTAACTTGAAAACCATAGAAAATTTTAATATCCTCTATATTGTATCCTTCCCAATATATTCAATTCCAACCCAGTGAAAGATATAAAAGAAAATTTGTCTAAAATGTTCTAAAGATAATAGAAGCAGTGTTCAATTCAGATGGAGAACAATAACCCCCTCAAATTAAGGTACAGTTTCAAATAGTGATCTGCCTTGTGAAAAAAACAAGACCACACTGAGGGAATCTGCCAATCCTGGATGGACCAGATTTTCTAAACTCAGTAGTGGTTTTATATATTAATATGAACATTCTTTCTGGCATCAGGGTAAACCCATATTAATCATCTAAATGCCTTTCTTCTGTCTGTCATATTATGGTTACAAAAGCATGCCTGAATCCGTGGTCACTTTATCTTTGTACATATTGTTATAGGCAACTGTCTAGAGAATGGCATAAAAACCTTGCATTGGAAGAGAGGCTAGAGTATGACCACTCAGTGAGACAAACCTCAGTTCAAATTGGGATGACAATATAATTTATCATCTCAACCTGGACACCTTTTGAGAATGAAAGCAGTCAATATTAATAACTAACTAGGAAAGCAAGCATAAAACAGAACTGTTCTGGGCAAACAAAAACAGAAGGTCAGTCTGGGTGAAATCCTGGTCTGCCACTTATTTGCAATTTGACCTTGGGATAGCATTTAAGCTTCAATTTTTGCATCTGTAAAACATTAATTTAAAAAATAATTCATAATGTATTGTTAAAATTAAATGTATCTATTTATAAGTAGCTAAAACATTTAGCACAGGGAATCATTCAAAGTCCTCAGTGAGTCTGCTGCTATTGTTACAATTATTATTACCATGTTTTGCCTAGAGATTCCCCCTGTCTTCACCATGTTCCATCTCAGAAGGATAGCATAGCCTTTCTATTTGTAAGTTGTCTTTAAGCTCATTGACTGAACCGTGATAACTTGAATATTTCAAGATACAGCCTGCCTGGTCAGTCCTCTCAGCAATGACGTCACCTCATCTTCTCTGGGCAAAGGACCAAATATCTGGATAACCATTCCTCCATCTCTCATTGTTGGTGAGGGAAATAACAAAGGACAAGAGCAGTCCATGGAGGTTTAGGGCTAAGAAAAGAAACGTTATCAGAGCCTTTTTGAACAAATACTGTCGTTTTAGGACATATATCGGCTCTATTAAAAGATGGGCATTCTAATAATTTTATATAAAAAGCTGCTGTCCTTTTCCTGGTTTGTTTGTTTTGCAATGAAGTATTGAAGTATGGTACATTACCTTATGGTAGTCCACTTGAAAATTAGTCAGAAGTAAGCTTACAGGCACATAGAACTTTCATAACTTCTGATTATTCACAAAATACAACCAATATAACCATGTGATAGTTACAAACTCATGAGTTAACTTGCTTTTTTCAGGAGAAGAGCTACTCATTCCCTGCAAAGTCTATTTTAGTTACCTGAAGGACTCTCGCAATGAGATTTGGTGGACCATTGATGGAAAAAAGCCAGAGGACACCACTATTGACGTATCTGTTAATGAAAGGTATCATGGACACTGACAAGGGGGTGACTAACCCTTGTTCCTCAACCTAATGCCTTCTGGTTTATGCTAATTGATGAAAATTCTAATTTTTGCCTGTCAGTAACAAAAATCAGCCTCATTTTCAAGTCTTTAGTTGCTCTATCCCAAAACAGGATTCTCAGACTTGCAATCCAAGCCCCAGATACTACCTGGTGATTTTATCTTTATGATACCCGCTTGAAAGCAGTTGGAATGAATCTCCTATCTGAATGAAAAGGTCGGGATTTAGAGTTGTAGACAGAGGAAAGCCTGCCAGCATGGCCCTGTTCTGCTTCTCAAGTCTGGAGTCTGGGCCTATGTTTTTGTGCCTCAGATAGTTGTGTTAGTTCCTTATCTCCCAGTGAGCACGTATTTCCTATCTCCTTCCTCTCCTTTCTTAATTTTCATAGCACATATATCACATTTATAAGTGATAATTTTTAATATTGACTAAAAACATTAATGTTCTTTAAATTTTATTTTTTAAGTGGATGAGGTGGTAATATAGCTCACTTTTAAAATAACACGCTGGGTCACGACATAAATAAACATGACATTTTTTGAATTGGCTTGATTTGGCAAGGAAGACTGCAACAATAAATAAAAATGAGCAGCTAACTGCATGACAAAGTAGTTCTGAAAACTTAGACCTTATCATCTATGTGCTGATAGATCTTAGGTTACTTGAACTTCAAGAAGTTAAAAGATATTTATTCCCTAGTAGTAAACTCAGACTTTATACAGAAATTATGAAGTATCATAGGGTAATATGCAAGATACTTAGTTCCTAACTGCATAGATTTTACAGGTATAACAATGATACAACAGAGATGTCAGTGCAATGTGATAAATGCAGTAAAAGGGAAGTATTGGATATTTGGGAAGATTTAGTTGGAAGTTCCAGTTAGCTTTAGGGAGTTAGGTAATACGTCTCAGATGATACATGGCTTAAATAAAGATTTGAAGGATAAGTAGAAATAAACTGGAGAAAGAAATAAAAGTATGTTCCTGGTAAAAAGAAAAAAAATCATTTTTTTTTACATCATATACAAAGGTGTAGTTTCAAGAAACAGAATATATTTAATGATACAGAAGGAGTTTCCTGAAATTGGAGCAGTTTTTGCTGAAGGAATTGATGAAAGATGTGACTGAATGCACAGGAGAGTTATTGACCATTTCAGGAATTCTGAACATTGTGCTTCCAACCCTTATAAAAATAATGAATGAATAGTAATGACAGTCATACTGTTCCTCCTTGCTGTTACTGAGACACAAGTCACTGTTCATAGCTGAGCAGTGCAGTTCAACTTAGGTTAACTCTATCACAGCCCTTAACCAAGATTTCATGACTGACAGTAAACCTCATAAGAACTTGGATGTCAGTCAACTGTAAGAGAGAGAATTTTTATTTTTTTTCCTTTTGAGCACAGTAGTTCAGAGAGATCTTCAGTCTTGATCTTAGACCCAAAGCACTTGATCTCTGACTTGCAGAGAATTGGATATACTTATTTTCACAAAGTTTACTTGCTCTGAGAAGTTTCTTCTTTCTTTAGGATATAACTAGGAGGTTTCAGCATTTTAACTAAAATGTTCGATCTGTGTCCAAAATCCAAGTTTTGGGAATCCCTGAAATGCATCAGCTATTACTGTGAGATGATAATAATAGCTTATATGAATATTTATTAAGCATTGTTCTAATGATTCCCAGGTGGCGCTAGTGGTAAAGAATCCACCTGCCAGTGCAGGAGTCATAAGAGACATGGGTTCAATCCCTGGGTCGGGAAGATCCCTGGAGAAGGGAATAGCAACCCATTCCAGTATTCTTGCCTGGAGAATCCCATAGACAGAGGAGCCTGGCGGGCTAAAATCCATAGGGTTGCAAAGAGTCAGACATGACTGAAGTGACTTAGAATGTAGGCATGCATTGTTCTAATACTTATGAATTAACATACTCAATCCTCAGAATTCTTGAGTAAGTTAATACTTGCAATGCACTATGTAGGTATTGCCAGTTTCCTCCTTTTCAAAGGAGGAACTAAGACTTGGAAAGATTACTTACCATGCTCAAAGTACATAACCAGTAAGTGCAAAACCTCGATCAAAATTCAAAGGGGTCAGGCCTCAGAAGCCTCTCACTGAATCAATGCTGCATCCTGCCTAATATATTTGAGGAAAGGAGACCCTTCACTTTGCAGAGTGACCTGTAGTATGATGCTAATGCTGGGTGTTGAATCTAGATATTGGAATTGTGTGTAGTATAGATGGTAAAGAATGATATTAGAATCCAGAGGCTAGTCTCCTTTTGTATCTTCAGGATCATGAGCACACAGCTTATTGACATTCTGTCTGTCCTCACCTGGGAGATCTGTTATTATCTACTTGTCTGATTTACATACAGCCTTTGGCCCTTGAATCTCACTAATGCTTTGATTTTCTTTTTCCTACTCCTAGTGTAATTCTGAAAGTAACAGAAGACGAGACAAGAACTCAGCTTTTGAGCATCAAGAAAGTTACTGCTGAGGATCTCAAGCGCAATTATGTCTGTCATGCCAGAAATGCCAAAGGGGAGGTTGACAGAGCAGCCAATGTGAAACAGAAAGGTAATGGATGCACTCAGCAGATGAATGTGTGAAGTCTAAATGTAACCCTCCAGTGAATAAAGAAAAAGGAGAAATTGACAACGAGAGCTCTATCACTTAGCACATTCTGACACATAGTGATGAATTAAACTTGAATGAAAAATCTTGCGAGTTTCCATTTATATAATGATACTAAAAATATGATGTCTTATGGTTTTAGTATTTAATGCCCATATGTGACTTAAAAATTTCATATGATTATGATAACGAGGCACAGTGCCATATCTGTAAAGAAAAATGAAAACTAAAGAATATTTCCTGTTCTCAGAGATATAACAAAACTGGTAGAACCACATATCATTGGTGAATTGTAAAGACCATTTTAGAAATCATTGATGGCAGAGTTCAGAAGTCATAAATACTGGTCATACCATATGACCTAATACTTTTGGAATTTTTCTTGAACAAGTAACTTAACAGAAAGAGAATTATGTCCCTATCGATATTCTTAGAAGCATTATCTATAATAATGAAACATTATAAATAGCAATCATCTAATTGCATGTAAGTAAAGTAAGATATAAAATATTCTCAAAAATATAATTTAAAAATAATTTTCAACACTCTGTGCCAATATCTCAAGCAGGTTTTTAATATACCACTAGCCACAATTGCTAAAATGAAAATGAATAAAACTATTACTTAAATTGATGTGAAATGATTTCTATGTTGATATTACAATTTTTTCCTACAATAAATAAAAATCATAAAGCTTTCTTGTGTGAGCTGTTGCTCCTAAAACATATTGTGTCTAAGATTTTCTTTGGGTCTCTCACCTAACAAAGAACCCTAGATAATGAATCCTTTCATGAATGTTTTTCAGTGATCTAGATAATAATAAGGATGATTCATCACATGAAGTCAACCCATTCAGAATCATTTTGGACCTATGTCAAAGTTAGAGCCTTTAATATATACACAAAAAAATTAAAAATGTTAAGTTTAAAACTATTGCATTTTGCAATAGGACTTAAACCTCATTTAAAACTGATTAAAAAAAAAAACAAACAGGCTTCACTTTAGCATTTTATTACAACTTAGGAAGTAAAGAGCAAAAGCCTGAAATATATGCCTCTTAAGGAGACTTAGTGGATTGATTCTGAATAGTTCATTGCTTCTGGTCCTCAGAAGGGAGTGTAAAAAGAGAAGACTGAACTGCATGTTGTAAGATAGTGTTTCCCAAAGTAAGTTCCTAAGAGTACTACTAAGCCTCTTCATAATACTGCAATTCATTTTTTGTACTCTAGACACAGACGGCCTATGTTGGAATACTGTCCAATTCTATGACCTTGGAAAAATCACTTAACCTCTCTGAGCTTCAGTTTCTAATTAAAGTAGGCAAAATATTAATAATAGCACTCCCTCACAAAGTTGTTTTAAAGTATTCAGCACGGTTACTGGCATATAAACATATATAAATATTAAATGCTCAATAAATGTTCAGTTCATTCGCTCGGTCGTGTCTGACTCTTTGCAACCCCATGAATCGCAGCACGCCAGGCCTCCCTGTCCATCACCAACTCCCAGAGTTCACTCAGACTCATGTCCATTGAGTCAGTGATGCCATCCAGCCATCTCATCCTCTGTCATCCCCTTCTCCTCCTGCCTCCAATCCCTCCCAGCATCAGAGTCTTTTCCAATGAGTCAACTCTTCACATGAGGTGGCCAAAGTACTGGAGTTTCAGCTTTAGCATCATTCCCTCCAAAGAAATCCCAGGGCTGTTCTCCTTATGTTAGATCTTATTATTACTTGCCCAAGATTTTTGTAGGTATTTTTTGACAAAGGCTTTTATACTCAAGTATAATTAAGGTCTATGATATGCAAAATTGATCAAGTTAATTTAGTTCAGAGCCTCATGGTTCTTTCATATGTTAATACTTGATATGAATATTGAATTGAAATATTTGGCAAAACTAATACAATATTTTAAAGTTTAAAAATAAAATCAAATTAAAAAAATAAAAAATAAAATGAAAAAAAAAAGAAATGTAGTAGAGTTGAAATGTAGTAGGTAGAATTGATTCAAATTGACTTGATTTCAGATTCTTTAGGTATGGAACATTTTTGTGGGTTTCATATTCTAAGGAAACAATTATGGAGGAATAATAAATTAATAACAGTGTCAGATGGATAGAATCAAAACAATCAATTGAAATCATGTTGAATCTAGGAGTGATGTGGAAGTCTGTCCACCAGAGCTGCTTTGAGTAACTCTTCTTTCACAGAAGGCTGTGTTCCCAATGGTTTAATATGAATGGCTTTAGGAATATGGAATGCTTAGTGCATCTACTGGAGAAGGAAATGGCAGCCCACTCCAGTGTTCTTGCCTGGAGAATCCCAGGGACGGGGGAGCCTGGTGGGCTGCCGTCTATGGGGTCGCACAGAGTCGGACACGACTGACGTGACTTGGCAGCAGTAGCAGCAACAGTGTGTCCACTAGACCAGATGATCTCTGCTGAAATTATATTCATATTACATATAACACGGTTGGTTCTTTGTGCACTTAGTAGTACCAGAAGAGCTGTGTGTTTGCTCATGTGGATTCTATTCTGGGCTGGCTAATGCTGAGATTCATAGGTGATATCTGTGTTCGTGTTCATGTTCATATACTATATGTAGGGGTCCTTCTCTGAATTTCTTGACAAAGAAGTCCATTTAATAGTTTCTTCTATTATAGTTGGTACTTTTTTAAACCCTATATTAATAACGTTTCATTTATGAGGACTTTTATATAGGCTTATGACCCATGTCTTTTTTTTTCCCATACAGAAACCACATTGAAAGGTCTCTCTTTTTCTTTTTTTATTGAATTGATTTTACAACTTGCCAAAAAAAGGACTCTCTTAATGTTAGTCTATTTCTGAATTCCCTACTATGTTCTATTACTCTGTTTGTCTGTCTTTAGTCCAATATTACTTTGTCTTGATGGACAGCTTTAAAGTAAGTCATGAAATCATGTGCTCATATACTTTATGTCCTTTCCTCCACATTTTCTTTTCCAAGATGAATTCAGGGACCATATATTTTTCATGTAGATTTTACTGTCAGCTTGTCTATTTCTACATTAAAGGCTCCTGTGATTTGATTGGAATTGCAAATTCATTTATAAATCGATTCAATGGGAATTGAAATTTTAGCAATATTGAGTTTTTAAATTCATTAACATGATGTCTCAATTTATTTAGGACTAATTGAATATCCTCAGCAATGCTTGTCTTTCTTTTTTGGTTTCAAGTCTTTCACACATATTGCTAAATTTATCTCTGTTATGTTGTTGATGCTTTCATATATAATATTTAAATGTTTTCATTTTCAAATTGCACATTTGTAAAAAAAAAGAACATGGAATTAACTTTTATGGCCATTTGACCTTTCCAAATTCACTAATTAAATAGGGTTTCTGTTTTTGGTGTGTGTGTGTGGTCTTAGCATTTTCTATACACTTGATCATGGTGTGCATGCTAAGTTGCTTCAGTCATGTCTGACTCTTTGCAACTCCGTGGACTACAGCCTTCCAGGCTTCTCTGTCCCTGGGATTTTCCAGGCAGAAATACTGGAGTGGGCTGCCATGCTGTCCTCCAGGGGCTCTTCCTGACGCAGGGATGGAACCCACATCTCTTATGCCTCCTGTATTGGCAGGAAGGTTCTTTGCACTAGTGCCACCTGGAAAGCCCACGAATAAACAGACTCTTACTGCTTTTCCAGACTTCCTACTTTTGGTTTCTTTTTCCTGACTGTTTCACTCTTTCGGACCTCCAGTAGCACAATCAGCAAAAATGGAGAACAGCCATGTTTGCGTTGCTTCCTATCTTAGATGGCAAACATTCAGTTTTCATAATAAGTATGATGCTACTTGTAAGTTTTTGTAGACAACCTTCATCTACATGAAGTATTAAGCTTATATTTTTGGTTTGCTGAGAGTTTTGTTTCGTTTTATTTTTTTAATGAATGTATCTTGAAATTTTTCAGACTCTTATCCATTGAGATGATCCTATACTTTACTCTTTTATTCTATTAATATTATACTTTACATTGACTGATTTCAAAATGTTGATACAACCTTTCATTTCTGAGGTAAACCCCAACATCATCAGGATTTATTACCCTTTTTATATAGCTGTATTTGATTTTCTAATATCTTAGAAGATTTCTATGTTACGGAATTTGCTCATATATTTGTTCATGAGAGATATTGGTCTGAGATTTTCTTTCCTTGCAGTGATATGACTAGTAACAAAGCCATGCTGGCCTTATAATATGAATTGGATGATGACCCCTCCTTTGCTATTATCTGAAAGCTTATGTATAAAATTGATATTATGTCTTACTCAAATATTTAAAAGGGTTACCCATGAAACTGTCTAGGTCTGGCATTTTCTTTATGGGAAAGCTTTTAATTATGAATTCAGTTTCTTTAGTAGCTATTTGGATATTCTGTTTCTTCATGTATCAGTTTGGGGAATTTGTCTCCTCAAATAATTTTTCATGCTTTATCTACATTGTCACATTTTTGGCATAAAAAGTTTTTACATCATTTTGTAATTTTTTTAATGCATGCAGGATTTATCATGATTCTCCCTCCATCATTCCTGATAGTAGCGATTTATATTTTCATCCAATCTGTTTATCAATCAAGAAAGAGGTTTTCAGTTTTACTGATTTTTTTCAATGAACAAAAATGTTTTCATTAATTTTTCTCTATTTTGTATTTTATTCATTTTACTCTGTATTTTTCTTTTTGCTTGTTTTACATTTAATATGTTCTTCTTTTCTATCATCTGAAGTTGAAAGCTACATCACTGATTTTCAAATAATTCTTTTTTTTCCTGTATAAGCATTGAGCTATAAACTTCCTTCATTAGACCACTTTAGCTTAAACATGCAAGTGATGAAATGTTGAAGTTTCATTACCATTCAATTCAAATTATTTTCTAATTCTTATAATTATTTTTTGACCCATGATTTATTTAGAAATGTGTTACTTAACTTATACATGTTTGGGAATTTTCCAGATTACATTTTTTGTCATGTTATATATTAAAATGTAATTGAATTTTAGAAATGACTGTTTCCACTCTTTATCGTGATAATTTTTGATATTTCACATTGTCATTTAAGTCTAGGTAATCGAACAATTCAGCAATGACTATTAAAAGGCAGGGAAAGGGTACCTGTGACTTAGAACTACTTGGGAAGACTGTAGAGCGAAGTAGAAGGAACAGAGGATTTGGTGCTAGACAGGCTTCAGCTCAGGTAGTGGTTCTGGTGCAAACTGTATACATGAACTGGTGCAAGCTTTCCATTTGTCCTTCTTTCGATTTCGACTCCCAGAATGTCTGTGAGACTGGAGGGAGCAAGTAACAAGTACTTAACATGGTGCAGCACAGTTGATTATAAATTCTAATGTAATTCTGTTATCGCCAGAAAATATATACTCTGCCTCATTTCATTTCTTTTACGTTTATTGGTGTTTCTTTAAAAGTCACAGCAGATTGTTTATCTTGGTAAATGTTTCACACGCACTTAAAAAGGGTGTATATTCTGCAGTTTTTATGTACTATAAATGTCAGCTAAGTCAATTGATGTCAGTGATGTTCAAGTCTTCAATATATTTATTGATTTTTTTTTTAACTGCTAAACTTTCATCTTCTGAGACAGCGGTGTTGAAATTTTTACATAGAATTATGTATTTTTCTCTCTTCAGTTCTGCCATGCGCTTCACATATTTTAGAATTGTGTTTTTAGATACATACACATTTAGGATTATTATGTCTTTTTGATGAATTGACTCTTTTAAATTACGACCTGTCTTTTTTTCATTAAAATTCTGTTGATATTAATTTAGCCACCTAAATTAATTTGTTCATTCTTCTGTTTTATCTATCAATATCTTCATATTTAATGTACATCTCTTATAGATAGCATATTATTGGCTTTTGATTTTTAATACAACATGATAATTTCTGTCTTTTCATTTATATGTTTAATCCATTTATCTTTAATGTAATCATTAGCATTATTGGCTTCAAGTCTACCATCTTCCTACTTATTATCCAGGAGTTGCACCTATTCTTTGCTTTTTTCCTCCTTTCCTGCCTTTTTGTGGATTAATTTGATAATTTCTTGGTATTCTATTTGGCCTCTTTGGCCTACTGACTTTTAGTTCAGTTCAGTCGCTCAGTCATGTCTGACTCTTTGCGATCCCATGAATCGCAGCATGCCAGGCCTCCCTGTCCATCACCAACTCCCAGAGTTCACTCAAACTCATGTCCATCAAGTCGGTGATGCCATCCAGCCATCTCATCCTCTGTCGTCCCCTTCTCCTCCTCCTGCAATCCCTCCCAGCATCAGTGTCTTTTCCAATGAGTCAACTCTTCACATGAGGTGGCCAAAGTATTGGAGTTTCAGCTTTAGCATCAGTCCTTCCAATGAACACCCAGAACTGATCTCCTTTAGGATGGACTGGTTGTATCTCCTTGCAGTCCAAAGGACTCTCAAGAGTCTTCTCCAGCACTACAGTTCAAAAGCATCAATTCTTCAGTGCTCAGCTTTCTTCACAGTCCAACTCTCACATCCATACATGACCACTGGAAAAACCATAGCCTTGACTAGATGGACCTTTGTTGGCAAAGTAATATTTCTGCTTTTCGATATGTTATCTAGGTTGATCATAAATTTCCTTCCAAGGTGTAAGTGTCTTTTAATTTCCTGGCTGCAATCACCATCTGCAGTGATTTTGGAACCCCCCAAAATAAAGGCTGACACTGTTTCTGCTGTTTCCCCATCTATTTGCCATGAAGTGATGGGACCGGATGCCATGATCATCGTTTTCTGAATGTTGAGCTTTAAGCCAACTTTTTCACTCTCCACTTTCACTTTCATCAAGAGGCTTTTTAGTCCCTCTTCATGTTCCGCCGTAAGGGTGCTGTCGTCTGCATATCTGAGGTTATTGATATTTCTCCCTGCAATCTTGATTCCAGCTTGTACTTATTCCAGCCCAGAGTTTCTCATGATGTACTCTGCATATAAGTTAAATAAGCAGGGTGACAATATACAGCAGTTGTTACATGTCCAGTTCTAACTGCTGCTTCCTGACCTGCATATAGGTTTCTCAAGAGGCAGATCAGGTGGTCTGGTATTCCCATCTCTTTCAGAATATTCCACAGTTTATTGTGATGCACACAGTCAAAGGCTTTGGCATAGTCAATAAAGCAGAAATAGATGTTTTTCTGGAACTCTCTTGCTTTTTCCATGATCCAGCAGATGTTGGCAATTTAATCTCTTCCTCTGCCTTTTCTAAAACCAGCTTGAACATCTGGAAGTTCACGGTTCATGTATTGCTAAAGCCTGGCTTGGAGAATTTTGAGCATTACTTTACTAGCATGTGAGATGAATGAAACTGTGTGGTAGTTTGAGCATTCTTTGGGATTGGAATGAAAACTGACCTTTTCCAGTCTTGTGGCCACTGCTGAGTTTTCCAAATTTGCTGGTATATTGAGTAATTCCGTGTTATTTAAAAAAATTTTTTCTATAGTATTTACAATATTTATCTTGAACTTATTACAATCTACCTTGAATTAATCACTTTACATATTTTATAAGAATCTTAAAATTGTAAAGTTCTATTTTTTTCTCTCCTGTCTTTGTTTTATTGTTACAATGCATTTCAATTTGCATTTAAATGCCACAATACATTGCTATTATTTTTGCTTTAAAAAAGTATTCTTTAAATACATTAAGAACTGAGAAAAAATTAATTTTTTATTTGCATATTTTCCATTTCTGGCACTATTCATTCTTGGTAACATTTTAGCTGGAAAAGCACTTAATATTTCTAGTGGCATACATCTGCTGGTGACAAATTCTCTCAGCTTTGTTTTAATCTGCAGGTTTATTTCATCTTAATTTTTATATTTTGATACTTTATTGACAGTTTTCAGATACGTAGAAAAGTTGAAAGAACTATACAGTGAACATTTATATAACCTGTATAGATTCTATCATTTTGGTATCTTTGCTTTATCACATATACCCATCAATCCATTCTTCTATGCATACATTAATATATCTTATTTTTTATACCTTTAAAGTAGTTACAGACATGAGTAAAAGTTATCACCTAAACATTTAAGCATCTTGTATTATCCAAATTTTAATATTTATTTATAGTTCTCTTAGGTTTTTTTTTAGGTAAAGTTTGTATACAGCGACAAATGACAAATCACATTTATGTGAACTCTGATAATATTTGAGAAATGTGTATATATTTATGGTGTAACTTAAAATCAAATATAGAATATTATCATCACCATAGACAGTAACCTCCCACTCCTTCCCCTTATCAATCAATCCTGCTACTCCTACCTTCTCCACCACTGTCAAAGCAACTGTTCTGATTTTCCTTATCAGAATGTACTATTTTTTTCCTTTTTTAGAACTTTATATACCTAGACCTATACAGGATGCACTTTTTTATAAAGCTTCTTTCACTCAGAAAATAATCTTAATAGTCATGCTGTTGTATGTTGGTTGCTTTTGTTTGCCAAGTAGTGTTTTTTGTTGGTGGTGGTTTTTTTGTTTTGTTTTTTAAAGAATTTATTGCAGCTCAGTTATTCTTTATCTGGGTGGAGGTCATCTGGGTTGTTCACAGTTTTGAAGAACTTCTGTTAACATTCTTATCCAAGCCTCTTTATAGACTTTTATTTTTACTTCTCTGATGTGAGTACCTATGAGCAGAATTACCAGCTTAGTTTTATCAGAAACTCTCAGAGCTTTCTTCCCAAGTGGTAGTATCATTCTCCCCTCTCACTGAAACAGTGTATTCACATCTTTGTCATTCAGTGCTGTTACTCTTTAGTTTTGGGCTTCCCTGGCGCTCAGCAGTAAAGAATCCACTTGCCAATGAAGGAGTCATGGGTTCAATTCTGGGTCAAAAGGGGCCCCAGGAGAAGGAATGACAACCCACTGCAGTATTCTTGCCTGGGAAATCCCATGGACAGAGGGGCCTGTCAGGTTACAGTCCATGGAGTCACAGAGTCAAACATGACTTAGTGACTAAAACAACAGCAAACAACAATCTTAGTTTTAGCCATTTTAGTGAGTGTGTGGTGGTACCTCATTTTGTAGTTTTTGTTTCACTGATGATTAAGATACTGAGCACCTTTTCATATGCTTGTAAGTCATTGGTCTTCTTTTGTGTTTTAAGTGTTCAAATACCTTGTCCATTTTATAAGTAGGTTGTTTGTATTTTCATTATCAGATCTGAGCAATTCTCTTTTCTACCCTAGGTACCAGTTCCTTATTGGATAGATATTTTGCAAATACTTTCTCCCACTCTGTATCTTGCCAGTTCCTTTCTTCAGTGGTACATTTTAGTGATGAGGTGTAATTTATTGATGTTTTCTTTAATGGTTATTGTTCTCTTTGTTCTAAGAAATCTTTGCAAAAAAAAAGAAAAGAAATCTTTGCATACCCCTAAATCATCATAATATTTTACATGTTATGGAGAGAAGGCTGCCCCTGTCACTTCTCTAAGACCAGAAGCTGATTTTCAAAATGCACAAGTTTGAACTAAAATAGCCAAACAAATAAGGTCTGAAGGTTAATTCAGTCATAAATCTTTGATTTACTATCAGCTGACACTAGGGGTAAAGAACCTGACTGCCAATGCAAGAGATATAAGAGACTTCAGTTCGATTCCTGGGTCGGGAAGATCCCCTGGAGAAGGGCGTGGCAATCCACTCCAGTATTCTTGCCTGGAGAATCCCATGGACAGAGGAGCCTGCTGGGCTACAGCCCATAGGGTTGCAAAGAGTCGGACGCAATTAAAGGGACTTAGCACGTGCACGCACATACACACATTCTCTTTGTTATTCAGGCAAGTGACTATTATTGTAGTACCAAAAATTGTCAAGTAGTCCCAACAATTTAGCAAAGAATAGACAAATATTCTGTGGCAGGGAATACTTGAACATTCAAGCAGCTGGTATTTGGTTGGGAGATTCAATGGATAACTAGGCCCCTACTATGATAATGAATATAAAGGAGATAAATTTAAGTTTTCAAGGAGAAACAAGATTGTAGACTGATAGCTTGACCGGAGCTATTGTACTGGCTTAACCAAGGGTAGTTAGCTGGAAATTTGGGCTCTGGAAAAAGGATAGAGGGAATTCTGATTCAGAAAGAAACAGTAGAGCAAGTCACTAAATTTGTCTCCATCCTGTTTAGATTATCAGTGAGAACAAAGATAGAAGTAGTTTAGGAGTCCAGTTTGGTCAGTTATATCACCCCTTTGACTGGAAACCCTTTGGTCTGGGATTGCATCAGAGTAAAATCTTTATCCATAAACATCAGAGACTTGAGGTGGGGCAGACAGAAAATGTGGACTAAGGATCAGCCTTTCAAACAAACCAGCAAAGCTATATTTGAAAGCTTTTTAGAGCATTTCCTAAATGTGACTCAAACCATTTAGAAAATCAGGCTTGTGGATTATTTATCTTGAGTTCAATTAGTTAAATAGCATAAGGAACTTCTTGAAATCATCAAGGTGGCCCAACAAAATGCAGTCTGTAAATATGACACATGTAATTGTATGACACAAAATTAAAAAGCTCTAGTAGAAATAAAACAGCAGTAGTAAAATGAATGTGGCAGAGGGAAAGTCATGAGTGTAATTGATATCTTGATCACTAAACAAGGTAACTATTGATATTTTTTAAGAAAAATCCATTTCAGGTAAGTGGATCTGCTGACCTTTTTTCATTTTTTCTTATTGTGAAATGTCCATCCAAAGAGAGCCAAAATAGCTGAGCAAATAATGAGGATGACAGTGGGAATTAGCCCAGTGTGTCGTTAACATAACATGTACTCAGAAATACCAAGGACACAGCAATTTTCATGCCAGCTACTCAAACTGATCTTAATAAATTCTCAAATGCACTGACATAGCTTTATGGCATTTATTATCTTATTTTAAAGCACTGTTGTTCATGGGTTGAGTACAAGCCTGTGTGCATGCATGCTCAGTCGCTTAGTTGTATCTGACTCTTTGCAACCCCATGGACTGTAGCCCGCCAGGCTCCTCTGTCCATGGGATTATCCAGGCAAGAATACTGGAGTGGGTTGCCATATTCTACTTCTGGGAATCTTCCAGACCCAGGGATCGATTGAACCCGGGTCTCCTGCATTTGAGAGGAAGATTCTTTACCACTGTGCCACCTGGAAATCATGAGTATTAGAGTACATGGTAATTCTGTACAGCTGACTCCCAGGCTATATCTGTAGCAGGATTAGTACCCTGAGTTTAGGATAATGAATGCAAAACTCAATGATTTTTCCTTTTAATTAGAGAATTTCAGATTTTGCTCTAGGCTACTCACCATTTTCCCTTTAGAATAGCTGCTACTACTGCTAAGTCACTTCAGTCGTGTCTGACGCTGTGCGACCCCATAGACGGCAGCCCACCAGGCTCCCCTGTCCCTGGGATTCTCCAGGCAAGAACACTGGAGTGGGTTGCCATTTCCTTCTCCAGTGCATGAAAGGGAAAAGTGAAAGTGAAGTAGCTCAGTCGTGTCCGACTCTTAGCGACCCCGTGGACTGCAGCCTACCAGGCTCCTCTATCCATGGGATTTTCCAGGCAAGAGTACTGGCGTGGGATGCCACTGCATTTTCCACTTAGAATAGCTACCTGTTTTAAAAGGGATTTTTCACTGGTATGATCAATAATTGAACTTCATGGTAGTGTTGTGCAAAGATCTCTGAACTTTGAAGTCAGGAAGGCTTGATAACAGTTCCAGGTTGAAGAACACTTTTCTGTACCTTGTCCCAGCAAACACTTAATACACACAATGTTCAGGTGTTTAAAAAGGCTTTTTCTCACATCTACCTAATATACCTCTCCTACCCCAATGCCTCCCCTCAATTACCTCCCTCATATTACCCTGGTTTACTTCTTTCATAGCATGGATCACTCTCTAATAGTAACTGTCTTATTTATTTCCTTATTTACTTCCCTGCATTAGAACCTTAGCCCTAAGAGGGCAGAGACCCTTCCTGTTTTATCTACTATTATAACCTCAACAGCTTCTAGCAAATGGTAGATGTCAATAAGTAATTGTCAAATCAACTAATACATAATTTAAGCCACTTCTGTTTCAGATCCAGAAATATTTTGTTCAATCTCAAACTCTTAAGTTTCACTAGTAAAGCTAATAAAGCAGCCACCTGAAGTTACAAATACATAGTATAGTACTAGACTTACTTTTGGGCTTCCCTGATAACTCAGTTGGTAAAGAATCCACCTGCGATGCAGGAGGCCCAGGTTCATTTCCTGGGTCAGGAAGATCTCCTGCAGAAAGGATAGGCTACCCACTCTAGTATTGGGCTTTCCTTGTGGTTCAGCAGGTAAAGAATCTGCCTGCAATGTGGGAGACCTGGGTTTGATCCCTGAGTTGGGAATATTCCCTGCAGAAGGAAAAGAGTACCCACTCTAGTAGAGTCGGACACGACTGAGTGACTTTCACTTTCAAACTTATTTTAAACATCACATAGTACTAGACTTATTTTAAATAACACTACTTAGAAGTCTGTAATGTAAAAAAAAAAAAAAAAAGAAGTCTGTAACGTTATATCCAGAAATGTTCATTCAGTTCCCAGAGTTCTCAAGATAGGATGGATAAAGAAGACGTAGTCTCTTCCTAGATGACTATAACAATGTACAGTTTAATAATGAATGAGAAAGAGTGGAGAAGCAAAGAAGCAAAGTGGAAGAAGTCTTATAGAATGTATATCCTAGAACTGTACACCTGAGAGATACTTTCAGAGCCAAGCATACTCAGCATTAGGTGGATATCCTCATTTTCTGTTCAATGATAATAAAATTGTTGAGGCTTATTGCCAAATATAAAGAAAAAGGAATTAAATTTCTTCCGCATGGCACTGGACAAGAGGATGAAACTAAGACTGGTATAAACACATTAAAATTTTTGCTCAGTTAGCTGCTCCAACAATTAAAGTTCTACAAGTGTCATCAGCTGGTCTAGTAAGAGCTGGACATAGGATGGAGTTACGCTTTCCAAAAATATTTTTGAGAAGATTTAGTTGTCAGTTTGTGAGTCAGATTGGATGACCTTTTAAGTTGTTCCCAATAAGATCTATTTTAATTTGTATTATCATCGAAGTGTATTCAAATCATATAATTGTTTAAAAGCACCTTCTATGTCAGTTTCTGGAAACAAAAAGATAAATAGGTCACAATCTGGTATTAGAACATAGAGCTTAATCTCCACCATGTGATCTCTGCTTGTTCACACATATAGGTCAGGTTCATGACTCAGCTGCTTGGTTTAACCAGCTATTTGCAGAACGATGGGTCACCATGACTATCGTGCACAAATCAGTTTGTTTCTTTGTTGGTCTCTCCAATGATAGCTCCAAGGTACACAGTGGAACTGGCATGTGGCTTTGGAGCCACAGTCCTCCTGGTGGTGATTCTCATTGTTATTTACCATGTTTACTGGCTGGAGATGGTCTTATTTTACCGGGCTCATTTTGGAACAGATGAAACCATTTTAGGTGAGTAATGAAAATTTCATGTATATCTCCCAACTGCCATCTTGAGAAAACATATTGGCTTGATAAAACCTGGATTAATTGGAAGATATAATCAGACTAACTTTGGTTTTAGCCCTTACTATTGAAAATCTTTCTAATGCATATGATTCTGATTTCTTGGGTCAATATATGATTTAGTCTAGATTGGCAGTATCCAAATAGAAATACAATATGAACCACATATGTAATTTAATATTGTTCTAGTGGTCACATAAGGAAAAAGAAAATAAAAGTGAAAATAATTTTAATAATTATGTTATCTAATATATTCAAAAGACTATCATTTTAGCTTGTAATTTAATATTATGTTAATGAGATATTTTAGTCTTACTTTTGGTACTAAAAAATCTTCAAAGTTCAGCATGTATTGTGTTTTACACTTGCAGCATAGCTCCATTCAGACCAAATACATTTCAAGTGCTTAATAGCCACTTGTGGATTGTGGTTATTGTACTAGAGAGTGCATGTCCACACTTTGTACTCACAGGTTATCTGTGTACCAGAAGAATCACATGGGAGCTTACTAAAAGGAGCATCTAAAGGCTAGCCCCTATTATGAATCAGCATCTACATTTCAACCGTATCCCAAAATGATTCGTGTACACATTATAGTTTAAGAAACACTGTTTTAGTGCCTCAATGCCAGGTGACAAGAATGAAACATTTAATTACCAATTCTAATACCCATCCCATAAAGTCTCATTGAGTGGCTTGTAGAAGAGACAGGCACCTTTATTTTTAACAAGAGATGATTTTTATAATTAGGCAACTGGGAGAAAAATTGGTTCATCAAATCTAAGCATATTTTAATTGTAGGTATTTTCAGGTATACATGATTTAGACATTTCTCAAGGTTTTGCTCAATTTATTATTCTTATATATTAGTGAGTGACATACGAGGGCAGGAATTAGAAATGTTCTGCATGGTATTTTTGCCAGCATCTATGACTGAGTAACTATTTGCTTCCTGATTCCATAAGTTCATAGTTGAATGAGCCAAACCTCACTCATTCTCCACTATAAAATCTGAACTCAGTGAAATGAGAGTAGAAGACACATCAGATAAAATTTGCAATTACACCTTAAAATAGTCATTTTGCCTGGAGACCTGTCACAGGTGGGGAATCACACTGAAATCTGTCAGCTAATTCACATGTGTAAAAAATGAAAATGTCTAATATCCAAAAGTTTGATTTAAGAAAAAATACAGTACTATTGAGAAACTTTCCTAATTTATATTGGATCTGTGTTTTGTGTCTTTTATGAAATTTTTGCTAGATGGAAAGGAATATGATATTTATGTATCCTATGCAAGGAATGCTGAAGAAGAAGAATTTGTATTACTGACCCTCCGTGGAGTCTTGGAGAATGAATTTGGATACAAGCTGTGCATCTTTGATCGAGACAGTCTGCCTGGGGGAAGTAGGTATTTCAGATGGGTACAGGTGATGCTACACTGAAAGGCAGAGTAGACCTGAAGCTTCAGGTCACACGTAAGAGTCATGGCACAGTTCTATGTTGACATCTTTGGACATTTAAATGTCCAGTTCATTTTGTAATAGATAGAGACTCTCTAGGAATAAATATGGTCTTCCCAGATGTCTCAGTGGTAAAGAATCAGCCTGCCAACGCAGGAAACACAGGAGATGTGGGTTCTATCCCTGGCTTGGAAAGATGCCATAGGTAAGGAATGCCAATCCACTCCAGTATTCTTACCTGAGAAGTCCCATGGACAAAGGATCTTGGCAGGGTACAGTCCATGGGTCACAAAGAATCAGACACGACTTAGCAACTAAACAACAACAACAGGAATAATTCTACATTGTAAGATGTAGATTATTCAAGTGCAGTTTATGGTTTTAAAATATTTCCCCAGTAAGCTTTAAAAACAATGTCAGAAAAGTGCAGATGCAGAGTGCATTGGAGCTCTGCTAAGAGCCATAGCTTTAAACATTTTGTTTACTCGCATTTAGATTTTTAGAAGGTTTAACTAATTTGCCTAGAATTTTTTCATAAAAAGTGAGTTTAAAACATTTGTATACAGATGAGATTTACTCGATTTTGCAAAAAGTGAGGTGCAGAAGAAAGTGCATGGAATCCTCCCTTATATTACTTACTGATAGTAATTAGAATATTTTCCTTCCTTTTTTTCATTCTTGTTTTCTCGCAAACCAATGCTGCTCAAATCTCCTCTTTCCTTGTGTCTGTTTCTTCCTTCATATCAAATTACACATTTGAAATGAGTTTAACATTTTACAAAGGCCAGTATATCCTAATAGGTATAAAAAGATTGAAATGCTGAATGATTTAAAATAAAATGTACCTCTAATTTTCAGATCCAGACAGTAACACATAAAGTGATGCTACATTCAAGTCTCTTTTGTAAATGCATAATAGCACTCATAAACCCACTGTTAAACTCTGTACTGTTAAAATGCATTAATATCTCTAATCTTTACAACAAACTAATTTATTTTCTTCCCCTAAATCCTGTTTACATTAATCACTTGGTATATTTCTTAGTTATATTGATAATTTGAGAGAAAGAATAGACATTAATTTTTATGCTTATTTTGAATTAGTGGGATCACTTTATGTCCAAAATCATCATCCGAAAGTCCATCATGCTTCCCTTCTGTAGGAGATATCTCTTTCAGCATAACTTTGCCAGAAAATGCTGACTTGACTATATAGATAAAGGACAAATCCCACTCATTTTGAAGCTTAAAATCTTAAATAATTTATTCATCTAATTATTCATCCAAAAGTCATTCAACTGATATTTACTACTGTCTGAACAGTTATGTGAAGATACACAGTATAACAACAATGTAAGACTCCAGCAGGGATTGATAGTTCTTTGAAGAATTCAAGTTCTTTATAATTACTCTTGCATTTTGCTTTTGATGACTGATTTTTGTGGTCTTTTGCATTCTCCCTGCTGCTTTTACTCAGTCCTCTTTCCCTCTAGGTCTCTTTCCCTGCTTACACACAGTCAATCAGCAACAGTGCTTGGAGTGGACAATTACTTATTCCTGGATTTTCCTCTAGGCTGCACATGCTATTTTAATTTCAACTCTCTCCCCATTGCCTCTGTACCTGTGAAGATTAAAGGGCAAAATGACTGCTCGGGGGAGTGGGGAGTATGGTAAACCTTGAGATGGCTTTGCACAACACTGGTGCGTTCCCTGGAGTTGCCTTCCATCTGAACCCCAGGGAAAGGATTATTCAGTCCTTGATAAGCAACCTCGAGGAGATGGATTATTCCCAAGAATTTAGTGACAGGAACTAATCAGAACCCTTGACAACAGAATAAAATTATACAGCATTTCCATTTTCCCCTGCTGCTGCTTCTTTTTCGACCTGAAGAAACCATTTGCTTGCCAGTGAAGGCACACGCATCAGCTAGCAGCTGCTGAAACACATGGCTTCTTAGTAATGATAGGAGTTTAAGGAGAAAGATTCAGGGACTAATTTAGACTCCAGAGCAGAGCAGAATAGAAAGCTGAGCTGAGAATGTGATTCCAGTCAAAATACCATTCAACTGGCTAGATTTTCTTAAGTTCCTATTCCAGTGATATAGAATAGTGTGTGTCTGGGAGGTGCCTGACAGTAGAGAGGGACTACCAAAAAATGAGTGTTTTACTCTTGCTGTTCTGTGTTAGTGAAAAGGGAATTTCTATGATTTAGCACTATAATGTATTTTTGTAATACTCACAGGCAGTAGAGAGTTAATACCTGGGTATCTTTGGGGAGAAAGGGCTCAAGACCTGATTTTGCTGGGCCAAAATATACCACAAAGTTTGAAGAAATTGATTTCAGTACTACCCACACATTCTTCATGTCCCAAGTGATGCTTCTGAAGACCAAGGTCATAGGAATACATTTTGGCTTTATGCTTGTTTGGAATTCCTTCAGGGTTGGAATATGTGCATTCAGTTTCTATTCTCCCTGAAGAGAGGGACATTTTCTGAAGAGAGCAATTGGTCTAAGGATTAAATGTTGTTAATCAAAGTTTCACCCCAATTCTCAAACTATTATGCTAATTTCTTTTCACTTGCTCCTCAAGCCCCATACTTTGAGGGAGTTCTTGGCCATCGCTAATGCCCATGGTGTTTTCTTTCCCAGTTGTCACAGATGAGACCTTGAGCTTCATTCAGAAAAGCAGACGCCTCCTGGTTGTCCTAAGCCCCAACTACGTGCTCCAGGGAACCCAAGCCCTCCTGGAGCTCAAGGCTGGCCTAGAAAACATGGCCTCTCGAGGCAGCATCAACGTCATTTTAGTGCAGTACAAAGCTGTGAAGGAAACGAAGGTGAAAGAGTTGAAGAGGGCTAAGACGGTGCTCACGGTCATTAAATGGAAAGGGGAGAAATCCAAGTATCCACAGGGCAGGTTCTGGAAGCAGCTGCAGGTGGCCATGCCAGTGAAGAAAAGCCCCAGGTGGTCTAGAAGTTGCGAGCAGGGTCTCACTTATTCATCCTTGAAAAATGTATGAAAGAGCCAGTGAATGATGGATGAAAAGATCCAGCAATACTCCAAGAAAGAAGGATTCCCCTGCTTTATTCCCAGTGTGTTGTTCATGGACAGAAACAAATTCTGTGGAAGCCTCCCCATAGAGATAAATTCAGGGTTACTGTAGAAGAGCTGTTCTGCTTCCTCAGGCAATACCAAGGCTTAGAATGATCGTGCCACCACTGGTTGCCAGTGCCTGAGGTCACTCCATTTTTTGCAAGAATTGGTGATGCAAAATTCCCTTCTGCATCCTCCATTCCTGTTCCTGTTCATATCTATTCATTCACTCTCACTCTCTCTCTTTTTTTTTGGAATAATCTTAATATTATGAGGAAGCCTTTGTTATTGATTTAAAGAACCCTTATAGATAAGTCATCTGTTAACAAGGTAATGACCTTGTTAATACTTAAGAGTTTCAAGTATAATTTTCTTTTCTTTTTATTCATCCCTTAAAAGACAATCAGGGCCTAAAGTTATCTTTGCTAAGGAAAATTAACTCTTTTGCTCATCCTACTATACTAGACACTCTCACAGCAAGACCAACACCATTTATGATGTTATAAAGCAGGGTGACTGTAAACGTTCCTTATGATTGGCTTAAAGGGCTTTCCCACATTGTGTCCTGTCATCTCCCCCCACCACCCCATGCACTCTATCTCAGGTAGTTGGTATCATATTTGTCAGCTTGAAAACTATGAAATAATATTTTATTACAGTAAACTGCCAATTATCTGTAGGTTGACCCATATCCATCACTCCATCTCCCTACCTCCTGCATTTTGGGTCAGTCATTCAGAGCATGCAGGTGGCTCAGCACATGATTCATTGGAGAGGAAGCTTCTCTTACTGGTGCTAATATTGAGTAAAAGAAGAGCAAAAAGCTTTCAAGGGCATTTTCTGTCTTATAAGAAAAGCACAGAACAGGGTGTTTGTCAATTTGTCTTTTAATCTTAGCTTTGCTAATGTGAATATTAGGAAAATAATTTCTCTTTACTTGTTTCTGTCTCCCCGTTGTAAAGTGTTAAAGTTAGACTTAGGGACCTTGAGAGTGCTTTTAGCATTAATACTCTAAAAGTATTAACTGGACCCTGAGTAGTTTTCATATTTGATTCACTGATAAGTTAATAACACTCACTTCAAACAAGTTAGACTGAAAAGTCACTGTCAACTAAACATGTTTTAGTTTGTATAAGTAAAACTTTACTGTTCTTAAGACTTGGAAAAGTAAAAACTAAGTCCAGGGTTTACAGAGTGGTGAATATCTATGTTACATATAGATTTTTTAAAAATATATATGTATATACACACAAAATTATATATATATATTGCATATATACACATGAATTACATATACACACACATACATACATGAATTTTATATATATACACACACTACACACACATATATGTATATATATCCACATATGACTTTAAATAGCCATTGGCACAATATTACAAAGTACTGGAACTCTTATCCAGTTTTTAAATTATGTTTTTTACTGTAATATTTTTATGTCACTGTTTTCTGCACATTAATAATATTTGTGAATTTACAGCTCCCAGAGTAGTTGTTGTTAACTTCTGCCCTCCCTAAATTAGTAACAATAACTTACTACTGCCACAGTTGATCTGGGTGCAGTGGGGTCTGTTTTGCACAGAGCTTCCATGGTCACTGCTAAGCACTAGCCTGCCCTCTAGCATTAATTGACCATCTACTATATTCTGAGCACACATACTTAGAAATTATGTTAATCTTAGTGCTCAACTCTTGGAGAGATAAATCTCTATTGGACTTTTAAGTAAGAAAGGAAAATAAAATAAAAATACCTATAAATGACCCTGGGTGTCCTATGAAAAATAATAATTCATAATTTAAGGAAATTCTTATCTTAGTAGTATGAATGTTGATAAACTATTCTAAACTTATCTCCTATATTTGTGTCCTTCTGATTACTAAAGTCTATTTAAGAAATCATTTTTCTATGGAGGAGTTTTTATTTTAAATAAAACAAAAGCTTCATGAATCATTGACTATAAAACTATGGTATGGGGGTCATCTTGGATCTAATGTTTTTAGCTTTGTTAATGCTTTTCATCATTACAAAGCACAATTACTCCTTCTATTAACCCTTTCATCACAAGACCAGAGGAGAACTGACCCCAGATAAGATTTGAATTTCAATTCAAGAATGAGCTTTAGGTAGATGAGGGACAGCCCCATTATCAAGGGGCCATTCTCTTGCCAATGCAGCATCTTTTTGCACTTTTGGATTTCATATTTATGCTAAATGATGTTTGGTACCCCTAGAAACTTCTAGATAACTTTTGTTCTATTTACATTACTGTATTTGCTACTGAACGTTTTCAAATGCTAAAAATCTAAAGCAACTCAAATCAAAATGATATCTCATCCTAAGACAATTTTGTTTCAAGAGTTCTTTTTTGTTTGTTTGTTTTATGATCCAGAAGATGCCCAGTACAGAATATTTGAGAGAGAAGGAGAAACATACATTGGAGAGCAAGGAGAAATCACTCTCTAATATTAAAAACTAAAGTATCCAATGTTTAAAAAGAAATCTCAAAGGTTTTAGATATATGGTATAAAGACCTTCTGCACCCAATTAAACAAACAAACAAACAAAAAGACATGATATATAGAGTGTCCAATTACATAATCCTATAAAATAATTTAATTTTTTCTGCAATGTAGTTTGGATGATTCCCTAGTATTCTAATAAACAAGTACTCCATTGTATTGGGGAACAAAAGTTTCACTCCACTTGTTAATTATCTATTTTCTTTCCATAGGTTTTTCATATTTTAAGACTATCTTTTTTATTTTATCCATAAATGTTTGTATTTTCCATTTTCCATTTGATTTGTAAATTTGTTTATTTTAAAAATAAACCATTTATTTTCACCATTGAATTTTATTTTGTGCATGTGTTTTATGTATTTTTCATGTTTGGGCATAAGAAATGAGAATAAAAAGAATGACACACTTAGAAAAAGAAATGTTTTAAGGGACATTAGTTTTCTCTTTCTGATAAAAATCTGAAAAAAACTGGGAACTTCAACTCAACATTTTCTTTACCTCTGAGTAAAAGAGTTCCTTAAGCACAATGGATTGACCTAATATACCAGACATCTGTGTGTGTCTGTGTGTGCATGTGCACACGTGAATGGATGTGGAGAGAAAGAGGCAAAGGGAGAGGATGAGATGGAGGAAAAGATGAGGAATAGAGACAAAGAGAGAATAAAGAAAGGCAGAGAGAAAGAAGAGAGTTTTAAAATAGAGACACACTATTTCTTTTTGTTCAACTTGAAACTTGGACAGTTAACAGTAATAGCTTACCTTTTATAGGTTTTCAACTCAAAAGCAGTTGCCTTAAAAAAGATCAACCAACAATGCCTTGGCTTTAGTTAACAGGTGATCATTTGAATCAGATATTCATTTCTATTTCAAACAAATCAGTGATAAATATTTGAAAAGACATTTTCTTTTGAGTTAATATTAAGTCTGTAGTAAAAGGGAGCTTTCTTGCTTTTTTAAATAAATCTTATTTATTCCAAGAATATTTATTGGGCCTCTATAACTTAACTGGTTTGCTTAGTAAAAATTTTCCTCCAAAAAATTTCCCTGTTTCAAACTAGTCTCCAAAGAGTAGACTTAGGATCAATGCATGGAAGTTACCAAAAAAGCAATCCTTACTCATTTAAGAAACAACTTTAAAACAGAGTTGGAACATAATGTATATCACTGTCTTTGGAGATATAAGCACCCAGGTGATGCAGAGGTAAGGAATCCTCCTGCCAATGCAAGAGATGCAGGTTCAATCCCTGGGTCAGGAAGATTGCCTAGAGAAGGAAATGACAACCTACTCCAGCCTATTTTTGCCTGGAAAATTTCATGGACAGAGGAGGCTGGCAGACTACACTCCATTGTGTTGCAAAGAGCTGGACACAACTGAGTGAACAACAACTGAGGTTATTAGGTCTTTGACACAAGTAACCATGAAATACAACAGGAGACGCATTCAGCAACTTATCTATTTCTCTGTTTCTACTCAAGGGATATGAAGTATTCTTAGCAATGGGCTAACTAAATATTCCAATAGTATATTATCCACTTTTATTTTAAACTGAATACACAGAATTTTAAAACTTTGAATCCACAGTTTAAGTTAATCCTCTTAAGTTCCCATTAGGGGTTGATTTGGAATCAATATTAGTCTATACCTTATTTTAATATTGTGCTCAGTAAACATTGAATAATAATAATTTAATCAAGGTGATTAATTCAGAAGCATAACATGCAGTAGACATTGACCTATAGGTATCGATAAATTGTCCAGCAACCCTACAAATGTGTTCTCATTATATGCATTTTATAGATAGATGAATTCCAACTTTAAAGATACTAAAATAAATGATTATTTTATTAAGATAAATGGAGAAACCAGTATTTGAATTCAGATTAGTCTTTCAAATTAGATGCCCCCATTTTTTAAAATCTGTACTTCAAGTTTTAAGAGAGAGAGAGGTTTAATACACTCTCATATATCAATAATCCAGCTAAAGAACAAAATTACAGTCCTAGTTTTGTTTTAGTTTTCTTTCTACTCCCAAGTTAATACCAAGGATATTGTAACTTTTATAGGCAAGATTATTCTAGAGTAGTGGAGAGTTCTAGATCAGAAACTGTCACTCCAAACCCAATTTATTACCACACACAAAAAAACTGGCCTTATCAATCTATAGCCACACCTCAGGTTTTCTTCTTCTTTTTTTTTTTGAGCCAAACAGAATAAACAACCTAATTTAAGATGCCCCCTCCAAATAATAGTCATCATTAAAAAAATTATAATTAACATCCTCAAATATGAAATTTAACAGCACGGAAGATATTAATATAGGCCATAAAGGAGGCGGTTTCCTTCAAAGTATTATATGAAGAGGCCGAAGTATAGACCAACTCTTATCTGAAAACTATCTTCTAATCTATTCCTCAATGTCTGGAATTCCACCATTCATATTTATTTATTTTATTTTTTTTGCATTACCCTCTCTAAAAGGCAAATCCTCGACTTTCAAGTGGATTACCAAAATTAAAAACAAATTAAAAAAAAAACCCATAGGTTTTAAAGACAATTTTTTAGAGGGTCTAAGACAATGTTTTATTTTCAACAATGGTACCCCCTTTGGACAGAACAAACATTTTCCTAAAGTGACTATTTAGAAATGAACCATACACACAGTTACACACCTCCTCCCTACACACATGCAATTTGAGTGCCCGAGTTCCTTTTGTTGAAAAATTATCCATGTTATCTTAGGGTTATATCATATTCATCATGATACAGGAGAAACAGTAGACTTCCTAAACTTGCATCCTCGGTTTTATGAAAGGTAGAAACATAAGATTCTGAATAAGATAGGAAAGAAAAAGGAGTTACCAAGACACACAGATACACACACACACAAACAGGCTTTGAAGAAAAGTGATTGAAGCAAAAAGATAAGATTGAAGCAAAAAGTCACTAAAATACTTTGTGCTCTTGATAAAGCCAGTCACAAGTTCTTAAACACTGAGCACATCTCTTTTGGTTTTCCTTCAAATTCATGTTAAATTCAACAGTTGGAAAGAAAGAATATGGTCGAGAGCAAAGCTCCTTCATTCTCTGTCAAATTCATCATCCAATTCACTGCAAACTTTCAGCTTGTCTTCACAGACTGAGAAGTTTCTCCCTCAGTGCTTCACTCCTGGCCTGAAAAGCATAGGTGCTCAATCTCGTGGTCTGTTCACAGCGTGTGTTTTCAGAGTTGTCAACAGCTGCAATTTACAAGTTTGGAATTTCCTTCAGAAAATCTGTTTAAGCTCCTAAATCTCACAATGAGTTTAGCATGGAGTTTATCTCAAGAAGCTTTTGTTAGGTTTTGCCCAAATTCACCACAAAAACTATTGGAATTGAATGCTTGGTGAGAAGTCTAATTGGCTGATTTTTACCAGTTATTGTTGTCATTGTTGTTGCCTCTTTAATTGTTACTCAGACCAATTCTTGACATACAGAGAAAAAGAAAGGGAATTTTGGTTGACATCACAGTCAATACTATGAACTCTCTGATATGTCCAAAAATTTTAAGTATCAAGAGCTATAACTGTGTGGATCCTAGGAGCTAGTAATGCCCTGTAGATCTTTGCTGATAAGACTGTGTCTGGAGCATTATGTTCAGTCCTGTTCATGATAATACCCTTAGGTGACATATATATATACGTAAACTGAATTGTATTAAGAAAAAAAATCAATAAAAAAAGGGAAGAGACTTGTTACCAATTCATATGGAGAATAAGATATAAAATTCATGAAGTTATTTAATCTAGAGATGAGGAAAAGAATACAATGAGATCACAATAATTATGAAATACTTAAAGTATTTTAAAATGTTAGATCTAAGACCACTAAAGTACAAGGAAACAACTTTTCAAAACGAGAAATTATTTACAAGTAGAGCTGAAATTAGCTGCTTTTAGAGGTGGTTACCTCCTCATCCTTGAAGGTAGCAGACACTGTAACAATAAGAATAGTGTAAATGAGATTCCTTACTGGGGTAGATTATTTAACACTTCGATCTTGTATTCTCAAGTGTTCATTGCCTGTCCTCCCTAAGACTGTCAACAATGAACTGAAACTTGTATGTTTTCACTAGGCATTGTCCTATCTTTCATTTTCCTATAGATACAGTGGAAGCAGTTTTTGACTTCATTCAAAGGAGCCGGAGGATGATTGTTGTGCTGAGCCCAGATTATGTGACAGAAAAGAGCATCAGCATGCTAGAGTTCAAACTGGGTGTCATGTGCCAGAACTCCATTGCCACCAAGCTCATTGTGGTTGAGTATCGTCCCCTTGAGCAGCCACACCCAAGCATCCTACAGCTGAAGGAGTCTGTATCTTTTGTGAGCTGGAAGGGAGAAAAGTCCAAACATTCTGGCTCTAAATTCTGGAAGGCCTTGAGACTGGCTCTTCCACTGAGAAGTCTGAGTGCCAGCTCTGGCTGGAATGAGAGCTGCTCTTCCCAGTCTGACATCAGTCTGGACCACGTTCAAAGGAGGAAAAGTCGTTTGAAAGAGCCCCCAGAACTCCAGAGCTCAGGGAGAGCTGCAGGCGCTTCTCCGGGCCCAGACACGATGTCCAAGCACAGAGGGAAACCCTCTGCAGCCTGCCGGTGCTGTGTCACCTACTGTGAAGGAGAGAGTCAGCTTAGGAGCAAGAGCCGGGCAGAGATCCATACCCAGCCCCAGTGGGAGACACACCTCTGTAAGCCTGTTCCCCAAGAGTCAGAAACTCAATGGATACAAAATGGCACCAGATTGGAACCCCCTGCTCCCCAGATTTCAGCCCTTGCTCTTCACCATTTCACGGATTTATCCAATAACAATGACTTTTATATCCTATAATTACTGTGTGGTGGGTGGTGGCTGCTATTTCTACCAGCCCATTATGTGTCATGAACCTATGGGAATAATTGACATTTTTATCATCTAATGGACTATCAGGTTGTGTCCCCTTTATTGATTTTTAAAAACTATTTATTTCTAGGAAACAAAAGACCTGAAGGACCTGAATCCAGATTTATTGCCTCTAATGGTCTCAGAAGAGCACACTCTTCTTGGGCCCTAGAAGGTCAGTATGTGCAAGTTGCCTAAAGTTTGATCCTCTCTCTTACCCCATGGTTTTAAACAGAGCAAAGAATTTCAGTGTTTCCTTTGAGTTTGTTGACCAACCTCATACTATAAGTCAGTCAGGTGTACTTGGGCTATGACACTTAACAGGGTATGTACATCTCGAGGGAGCATCATGGAAAGAAGTCAGTTTCAATTTTGGTGGAAGCTGTAGGAACAGGCTCAATGGGAAACCTACAGAACATTTTCCCAGGAAGAACCAAGTACTCCCACACAGGGATACATAGTGTTCTGTCTCACTGTAAACTAGTGTTCTCTAAACTGCCTAAAGTTGTTAGCATCAATAAAGTTATATTTTTATGTGATTTCATTTGTACTAACAAATTTTTACCTCTCTCTTTCCCTTCTACTTTTTTATGGCTTTTACATTCATATCTGAAGACTATTCTCTCTAAGGAATTTGAGATTTGGTTTGGGTACTAGGAAAGCTGAGATGTGTCTTTAGTTTCTTTCTAGGAATGATCTAGGAAAGGGCCAAAAGAGAATGAGAAAATGTCTCAAAGGAAATGAAGAGCTATACAAAAATATCCTTATAATTTTAGAAATGACAGCTGAAAAATTCAGTATGGTTAGGGGTTAGGGTAGAGTTTGGTCCATCAATCCCTTCTTCTCATTTGGGATTCTGAGGATAGTCATTCAAGTGCCTACAAGGGTCAAAATGTAAGAAAAAGGAGAAAAGAGGGCCACATATAAGAATAATACAATGTTTTTCCTCTAGTACTCATGTGTATATGGACATAGATAGAGATAAATATCTCTTTAAATATTTTAATACAATCATAAAAGGCACATAGCATTTGATTTCCAAGTCAGGGAGAAAATAGAGATAATTAAGCCTGGAGGTGAAGTATATATTTCTTTTAAAAGGACTATCCTTCACTCTGTTTCATTTGATTCCTGTCAATGATTAAGCCCCAGTGTTGAAAGACTGTCATTTTTCAAATGAATCTCAAAGTCCAGATTTTTAAGTAATCTGTCAATTATGAAACAACTTTAAAAAAAAAGAAACAACCTAAACACATGAGCACATATTCACCCAAAGGGCCACTAATTTGTAATTTCAGAGCTAAAGTATTCACTCAAAAAGCATGTGTCGAATGGGTATCCAAATAACCCTGGTGATATTGAGACTGAAGAACACAGACTGGCCCTAAGGAAATAATGGAAAACATTTATTCCCTCCCCAAACTGAAGACATCCAGACACTCAGAATAGGGCTGAACTGACCCAACACTCCATTAAGGAGAAAAAGCTGGAAATAGCGTGTCTTCCATCTAGTCTGGTAAAGGGTCCCTGCATGGTGGTTTTACTGTAAGAAAATTAGAAGCACAATCTACTGCTTATGAACAGGAGCAAAGTAAAAGGAGGCAAAGGTGGTACCAGACATTAGCACTCACTTCAGCACACAAACATGACTCCTCATGAGCTATGGCCCAGTGCATGTCAGCCTTTCTCGGTTTTTAATAATGAACGAGGGCCGGAGAAAGAAACCAGAGTTTTCATCCCACTCCTCCCCTTGGAAAGAAATATAGAACTCTCTGTTGAAACAAGAAGCGATTAGATCCTTTTCATGCAGAAATAAGATGAGGGAATAGGGCTCTCCAGAGTAAATAGGACTCAACAAGAAACTTACAGTTAGGAAAGGACAGGCCACCCCACCTGAACACCCAGCAGTAAATGACAGTGTGCAACTCATGTTCTACATTGCAGGCCTTCTTAAAGAGATTAATCCATTCTTGATGTATGTTCAGGAATCTTCACTTGGAAGACAGATGGTAGTTTCTCTCTAAATCTGTTAAATAGTGGCTAATGTAAGTTGCTCCAAATCCCAAGTAGGGAGAGAATGCTGTTATCTGTAATCAGTCTTATTCCTTATTAGCACAGTGTTTCAAACCATAAAATATGTTTGGGAAAACTGATAGATTACTTTTGTCATTTATAAATTATTTCCTAAGTGAAGAAAATAATTGAAAAGACTAGTGGCAGAGGCATGAAAAATTAAACATGAACTCTTACTATGAATGTGTAGCTGGATAATCTCAAAAGCTCAGTTTTGGTCAGTATCAATATCCATTGACAATATAAGCACAATGTAACCAATAAAATGTTATGATTTTTGGCATATAGCCAAAATCTAAAAGATGTTCGGACAGATCATAGACCATACTTGTACTGTATGGAGAAAAGCAAGGAGGTTATATGATTATTTCCTGACCCAACACGGTACACTTGAATGGAGTGTTCAGTACAAGACATTTCAGTGGGGTGAATAAGGAGAAAAATATTTCCTCATGGGTCATGCAGATTCCTGACTCAATTGATATGGCTGTAGGTTAAATGGATTTCACTTACACAGGAATATTTCCTTTTCAGGAGTAAGTTTCAAGTTAAGTAGAGATAAATATGAGACCCGCTTCTCTCCTGTTTTACCATGGGCTCTAAGGGTCTCCATCTCCTGTGAGCTGAAACGGAGATAATATTATTAAACTTATTGGACTTTGTGAGTATTAAATTGTATAACTCATGTAGGTTCATATCACAGTGTCTGGCACATTGTAAGTGCTCAATAATTGTTGGCCAATTTTATATCCATAGTGAAACCACTCCATTTGCATAATTATTTATGGCTTACAAATTGATTTTATTACATCATTTTTTAACACAAAAGCAGTACAGAACAGGAACATATTATCCAGATTAAGTGACTTTCCTAATGACACTCAATCAATTAGCAAGAGTTGGGCTTCTAATCTGGGCTTCTGACCACTGACCCAGTGCCGATTGTAGGACTACTCTTGTAAGACTCAAGTGGAAGTATTCCTCTTACAAAGCCACCTAATTAGAACTATTTAACTTGAACTGTTATACATTCCAATCAAAAAGGCAGTTAATATTAACCCATACACAGCAAATTAAATGTCATATCAAGTATGTGGTGTGACAACTGACCTTCTCATATTATGGTTTCTATAATTTCACTTTAAAATATTATAACATTTAAGTATTAAAAAGTAGAATAATTTTGTTTTTTAGAATCTATGATCGTATTATAATTTTCTCCCCAAATAGATAATTTGTATTTTTCTTTATGGAAAATAAAAATATGTTCACTGTTCATCTTGAAAATAGAATATAATATTTTAGGAACTATCATTTACACCATGAGTTACAAGTACTTCTTCTTATAATTAGTAAAATCTCTGGTAATAATATATTTACTTCCTGTGTGAAGATCTGAGGTGGTTAGTAAACTAATGTTACTAAACTAATGTTTTTGAAAAAGTTATGAATAATAAATTGAACTAATCATAAAGATGTGTGCAGAAGGACAAACAATCCCTATGGCACTTCTTTCAAACCTTTGTGTCTAAAAATTGTTTGGAGAAGGGCATCTTACAGGTGAAGATCTCAGGTGAAGCCCCTACTCCAGAGAGACTGGTTTATTAAGTACTGGACATTGTCTAGGCCCTTGATAATCAAATAAAGTATTCTATGCATCAAACAACTACCTATGATAATTCTTTCAAACCCCATCATATTTTTATACTACTCAGGCTATAAAAGGAGATAGCCTCTATTAGAGTCTACTCTAAAGTTCCTTAAAGTGTATTCCTAGATACATCCACATGAGAGTCAATTTTGGTTTCATATTAAAATGCATATTTCTTGATCCTATGCAATATGAGGATCTCTTGAGTGGAGCAGATTTGCACTCAGAATAAACTTCCCAGGTGATTCTGATTTACAAAAAAGCTTAAGAAACAGTAATTTTTATCTCTCTTTAACACCTCTTTTACCCTTGTAGGCTCTGATTTTCTCCAGCCAAGGAGGACTACGAATCATCCTTTTAATAAGCTATAGGTGTTTACAGGCTATAGATGAAAATATAGGGCAAGTTTAACCCTTAGAGTTGCCTCAGCACGAGGAGACATTTGAATAAATGAGTAGCTAATGGAATATATTTCTAATGTACAAAACATCAAACACTGACATTTGGAATCTGATAGGATTGCTGTAGCTTATAATATATAATTATCAGAATCACATAAGCAATGCTGTGCTAACAAATAACCTCAACATTTTAGTAGCTTCATATAACAAGACATTTCTTATATATGCTACTTGTCCAGGCATAAAGGCTTACTTTCTTTAGCATTGCAACCTGAAATGTGTGGCAGCCTGTTATTCTATATTTCAGACTAATTATCATACTTGGTACTTTCTTAATTCATTGGCCAGAACTAGCTACACATACTGATCTAGTCATAGAGAAGGCTGGAAAATGCAGTCTTCCTGTGTTCCTGGAAAGAAGAATGAAATAGAGCTTGGAAAACACATAACATTATCTGTGTCTAAGAATGGGATACTGAGATTGCCTGAAGAGCCAAGAGACCTACAAACTGAGATATGTCACATACTTTGGTAATGAAGGAATAAAAGGACTTTGCTGCCAACACCCTACCTCAGGTTGCCAACCTGTCAAGTCAGATTGCTGTTGGAGAAAAACAAAAAAAAACAACAGTGTACAGAAAAGTGTAGACCTTGCATTTAAACGTTCCCCAAAGAAAAATTACTGAAGAAATGCACAATAAATATAGCTTCTAATTAAGGGGAAGCATTCTTAAAAATTGAAAAATTTTAAGTTTCTGTATTTGGTTAATTTCCATTCAGTTAGTTCTCTAAGAATGTGATGCTCAAACTATCTGCCAATGAGCCATTTCATTTTTGAATATTCAGGAACCCTCAGAAGAATTAAAGACATTTAGAACACAGCAGAGCATGTAACACAGTCATTAGAAAGCATCACTTATTCATTTATCTGAAAAGCTAAATAGGGAATTCAAGCTGAACATGTTAAAGCTCAGATGAAGGAAGAGACTAATGCTAATGTGTACTTTATGAAGTCTACTATTATCTAGGCATCTGCTCTATGATTTGGATTCTCTGTACTAAAATCTGAATGTTTATATGACTCTTCTAATATCGTGAAATAGCATTTTATCATAAAAAAGTGCTATTTTGGGAGTGGTAAAGATTGATGCTTAAGAAACTTTTTTCCTACATTTAAACGTAGTTGGTTTTAGGCTTCCTGGGTGGCTCCCTGGTAAAGCATCTGCAATCAGGAGCCATGGGTTCGATTCCTGGGTCAGGAAGATCCCTTGGAGAAGGAAATCACAACCCACTCCAGTATTCTTGCCTGGGAAATCCCATGGACAGAGTAGTCTGGTGGGCTACAGTCCATGGAATCACAAGACTCGGACATTAATCAGTGACTAAACCACTACCACCATACTTGGCTTACAATGTTTTGTTAATTTCTGCTGTACACTGAAGTGATTGTTATACATGTATAGGTGTGTGTGTGTATATATATATATATACATATATATACATATATATGTATATATATATATATATATAATTTGGTTTTATGTTATAATATTGAACAAAGAAGAGGTTTTATGCCCTAGTGAGGTGAGGACACTATTGACACATTCCAAATCTTCAGAGAATAATTTACAAGTTTTTTATTTGGGACAACTTAAAAACACTTAAAAATATTTAAATGGAAAGAATGTTCTTTGAAATGGGTGCATGGAAAGGAAGCAAAAAGATTCAAAATAAACTGAACTCAGATCATGAGCTATTTTTATCCTACTTCAGGTAATAAGACCATTAACACTCTATTGCCATATTGAAAAAAAAAACCTCAAGATACAATCTTTGATGTATTTTTCATTTAAGACACAAAGGTATACATAACAACTTACTGCTTTTCTATTGTCTAAAACTGTGTCATATGCTTGTGAATAATTTATAATTTGGGCTTCCCTGGGAGTTCAGTCAGTAAAGAATCTGCCTGCAGTGCAGGAGACATACGTTTGAATCCCGATGTCAGGAAGACCCCCCGGAGAAGGAAATGGCAACCCACTCCAGTAATCTTGCATGGGAAATCCCATGGACAAAGGAGCCTAATGGGTCACAGTCCATGGGATCACAAGAGTGGGATATAACTGAAGCAACTGGGCACCAAGCACAATTTGTAATTTGGTGTCATATTTTGAAACATACCTTGGACAATGGTTCTTAACCAGAATTGAACATCTTTTTAAAAACTGAGCTTACTCCAGACTGATACATCTACCAAAATGATTTATACACACACACACACACACACATATATATATATATATATATATATATATATATATATAAAATCTTGTAAAGGATAACTGCCTCAAGTTGTCCGTACAATATTTGCAAATATTTCAATGAAAAATCAATAGTGACATATTACAAATTTGGCGTAAAGAGGTTAAAAAATCCTGATACACTAGACAATTTTTTCCCTTAAAATGAAAAACTTAAAACTCATTCCCACATATTAAGACTTGAGTCTTTTATTCTTATATCTTAAAATGAAATTATATAATATATGAGGAAAACCAATGCAGATGATAACATTATAAAAATCACCAATGTAATTACTTAAGTGCATAGACAAAGAAGGCCAGAACATGTGATCTGTCATCTAGAACAGGAAAGTGTTGAAGGTGTAGTAACTTGGCTATAAGCAAAACAATTTGATGACTTTTAAGAAGTGTCAGGAGAAAAAAAAAGAATAAATGAACCCATTCATTTTTTCACAAACCCCAGTAATAAAAAAGGGACAGATGATATATAAAATTCCCCAAATATCATACTTGAAAGCTAAAATGTGGAGTGGATGTCAGGTATTAAGGAATAAAGTTGAATGGTTACTTCCATCATATGGGCTCTTGATATAGTGGAAAAAATACTAGATAGGAGTCAGAAGACCTGAATTGGAGTAACAACTCTCCTATAAACTGTGTGATTTTCAAGCAAACACTTTTGCTCTCATGTTTTTAATTTCCTCATATATAAAATAAGAGCAATATAATATTTACCTCATTGGATTGTCATAAAGGTAAACTTATATAATAAATGTGAAGCTGTAAAATGTGGAAACTATTTACTTGGGCTTCCCAGATGGTGTTAGTGGTAAAGAACCCCTCTACCAATGCAGGAGAAGTAAGAGATGTGGGTTCAGTCCCTGAGTTGGGAAGATTCTGTGGAGGAGGGCATGGCAACCAATTCCAGTACTCTTGCCTGGAAAATTCCATGAACAGAGGAGCCTTGGTGGGCTACAGACCATCGGGTTGCATAGAGTCAGACATGGCTGAAGTGACTAAGCACAGCACATGTGCTTGATAGTGGGATGAAGATGACAATGATATTATAGAAGAAAGTTGAGCAAATGAAGAGGTCCAAATGAAGCTCCTTAGTCTACTAAATTCTGGGGTACTTACCACAGTACATAGAGTAATTATAATCTTTCATACCTAAAAGTTAGAGAATAGACAATACAATTTCATATGACTCTAAACACTGAAGATTACAAAAAAAAAAATCAATTTCTGAAAAAGTAAGAAGTAAAAAAATAGCTCTATTTGTTTTGCATTGCCATATAATGAATTCCCCATAGAAGCTTGAAACAACACCTACTGATTACATCTCTTTGTGGGTTAGGAATTTGGGAGAGGCTTAGCTGGGTGGTTCCTAATCAGAGTTACTCCTAAGGTTACTGTCAGAGTGTGTCCAGGGCTGTGGTCATCTGTAGGCTTCACTGAGGATAAAGGATCCACTTCCAAGTGCAGGCACATGGGTGTTTGTAGGAGGCCTCAGTCCCTTGCCATATAGACCTCCCTGTAGGGTCGTAGGGTGACTTAGTATCCATATGCCACATCAGCTGGCTTACACCAGAGGAAGAGATTCCAGAGAGAGAGGCAGAGAGAGTCTCAGTATCATCTATGACCCAGTCTCCAAAGTGATGTATCATTATCTCTGCAATAGTCTATTGGTTAGAAACGAGTCCCAACGTCCAGCCCAAACTCAAGAAGAGGGGAATTTAGCTCTTGAAGGCAGGATCAAAGAATCTGTCAACATATTTTAGAGCCAGTCCTGTAACATAGAAAAAAACTTTTTCAGTTGAATAAATTGAAGTTCAGAAAAGGAAAGTGATTGGTCATTAGCCTTCCTAACTTCATCCCTAAGCCAATAAGCTAACCCGCTGGCACCACAACTCAAATGAGAGCTAACTAACTTGTTCTGGCTAGGACATTTCTTCCGTTTAGTGAAAGACTGTAAGCCAGAGAAGAATGATATCATCTGTAGTCCTGGTATCTCTGTCTTTCTTTCTGTTTCTGTCTCTCGATCTCTCTCTTCTTTCTCTCTTTTCCTTCCCCTCCCCTCTTTCTGTTCTACTCCACAAAGAAGCAAGCAGACTCTGAAAACTGCAGATGGATGAGGTAAGTGGAGCTGGTTAGCCATATTCTTGGTCTGGAGTTGAGTCCAAAAATAGAACTTTTATTCTGGGCTTGCTTCTAAAGAGATCGAAAGTGACAGTTTATTTCAAAAAGCAGCTGCTGCAAAAGGAAGGATGAGTAGGTAATTGCTCTCTTTGAAGTAACCCAGGTTCTAGTCTTAGCTCTGAACTGAAATGATTATATATTAATAATCAAGTCATTGATCCCCTGTATCTCATACTTCTAAGCCCCCCAACCCCATAAATGGATGGAGTTGGACTAGACATTTTATGCTTCTTTGGTTTACTTTGTCATTGTTTAGTCACTCAGTCGTGCCCGACTCTTTACAACCCCATAGAGTGTAGCCCACCAGACTCCTCTGTCAATGGAATTTCCCAGGCAAGAATACTAGAGTGGGTTGCCATTTCCTTCTCCTGAGGATCTTCCCTATCTAGGGATCAAACCCACATCTCCTGCATTGCAGGTGGATTCTTTACCACGGAGTCACTGGGAAGCCCTTGGTTTATATAGTAATGCTTAAATAACCCCCTTCTCTCTCACATACATATACACCAGCATCCAAGTCTAGTTATAATTGGAAGAATATTTAAAAGGTACAAGTTTTCTTCTCAAGGAATCATGAACTGTGCTTTATTTAGACCTAATTCCTGTAACATGCATTCCTCACTTGTAAAGCTAAACAGCTTACTTCTTTCTGTTCTCCCTTATCTGTTTTCTGTCACTGCCTGGTACCAGTAGCTTTGAGAAGATACATTAAGTTTATATGGAGCCTCCTCATAGTTCAACTCTGATGCCTCCAATTTCTCTAAACTGATTTTAATGTCAAATTCCAAGGTCACCACTTTGTAAATTAGATTGAAAAAAAAAGTTACCGTCTTGCTTCCTAACAGCTTTATACTCTTGTCTTTTACCCAAAGAAATTCCAAGTGACCTTATTATTGTGATATATGTTCATATATTTCACCATGCCAAAAAATAAATGGAGACTACTTCTGAAACTACACAGTATATAAACAGTAACATCTATGGAGTTAGAAGATCTGAGTTCTAATTCACACTATAATTCTTTTACTATGAGACCCTGAGCAAAGCACCAACTATGTCATAGTTTCCCCATCAATACAATTCAAGCATCATGATGTGGTTCTAACTCAGATATTCTAGAAGCTGGTATAATAATGAAGCAAGACTTTTCTCTTTGTTTCAAGGTATAATCCATGATTCCTTCTGAGCTGTAATCCAAAGTCAGATGTCTAAGGAACTGATTCATCATAAGTACATTAAATGCTAGTTGAGTTGCACAAGATGAAAACAGATCTGAGATCTCTCTTCCCCTCTCAACCTGAGTCAATTGTTCATCAACACTTGTTCATCTATTTCCCAAAAGTCTTTCAAAATTTTTCTCTTTTCCCCAGGAATTCTAAGAATTTGAGCTACATACAGACCAAGTACTCTTTTCTGAACATGCCATGGATTTTCATGCTCTATATACCTTTGCTAATGTTACTTCTGTTGGAATGCCTGCTCTTTTCCTCCCCCATGTAAGAGAGTTCACACAACACAATGCTTCAACTTCAGCTCAAATGTTTTTAAACCTATGAAATTCCCAGATAGAGTTGGATATTCCTGCTCTGTGACCGTATTGTTCATAAGACTTCTGTTACTGAATGATACTTTATTGTATTTCTCTTTCACCTACTATCCTCTAAGTGTCTGTGGACAGAAACTATCTATTGAATCTCTAAATTAATTTAACAACAAAATGAGAACATAACATTTTCCATTCATGTTTTGTTAAATAAATTAATTATGACCAGTATCACTGAGTACAAAGTAATAAAGCCATGCCTCTTTCTTACTTCCATCTCCACTCCATTACAGATGCAGTGTTCTATAAAAGATAGCATTTTAGGATTTTGTTCATCACTTGTAAGATGAATTTCAATATTGGAATCCTGGGGGTCCCAACACCACATCCAACTTCATTAAATTTTGCCCTTGGCATTGCTTGATGACAGATGACCCATGACCTAGTATGGGTGAGAAGAGGCCCAGCTGCACCATGCCTGTCCTGGTTGCCACCCCTACATTAAGGACTCCTGTCCCTGTTTCACACTATCTGCAGTCACAGCTGATGCTGGAATCAGCATCGTGCTCATCAGCAGCTGTTCTATTTGTGATCTTGCTGTTAAATAAATCCAAAACGACAGGACACTAAGCTGTGGTAAATAATCACTACCTACAATGTACTGTAGAGTATTTTTTGCTAATGAATTCAAGAAGAAAAAAATTAAACCTGCTTATTGTTTCAAAATTCAGGTGATACTGTAAAAAAATTAATAAAGTACTATTTGATTCAGGGTTAATTGGTAATTAAGAGATCAGTTCTTCCAAACACCCTGTATAATGTATTTGTTTACTCTAGGGGTCAATAAACTCTTAATACATCTTACAGCCCTCCTTTCTGTGTTTATCATCTCTACTGTGGTTCAGGACTCATCACTTCTTATAATCGCTTTTCTAGTTTCTTTCAGTGATTCTAGTTCCCCCTATTTAAACTCTTGTGGATACCACCACCAAATCAGTCTTTCTAGGATATAACTTAGACCATGACGTGTCAAGTCCCAAAGAATCTGCATCTCATTTTCCACAAAATGAAACTTGTTTTGGTTTGCTTTGCTCTGCACTTGGGATACTCCATTCTTTATTCTGAGCTTATCTTCAGCAACTTACATTTTTCTGCTTTTGCGTATGTAGTCAACACTCCAGTCCAACTGAGAGACAATGTTTCTTGAATACTTTTCCATCAGTGTGACTTTGTTCAGATTGTTAATTCCCCAAGACCCTTCTACTCATCTCCCATGTCTACTCTCAAGGTTACAGTTCAAATATCACTTTTCTGATATCATTAGCAGAAAATATTTTCTTTCCTATCAAATCTCTCATTGTATTTTTCCCACTTTTTTCCATTAATTTACTCATTCAATAATATTGAGGATCTACTTGAACTAGGTGGAGAATACTCTTGAGAGTCCCTTGGACTGCAAGGAGATCAAACCAGTCCACCCTAAAGGAGATCAGTCCTGGGTGTTCATTGGAAGGACTGATGTTGAAGCTGAAACTCTAGTACTTTGGCCACCTAATGCGAAGAGCTGACTCACTTGAGAAGACCCTGATGCTGGGAAAGATTGAGGGCAAGAGGAGAAGGGGACAACAGAGGATGAAATGGTTGGATGGCATCACCGACTCAATGGACATGGATTTGGGTGAACTCCAGGAGTTGGTGATGGACAGGGAGGCCTGGTGTGCTGTGGTTCATGGGGTCACAGAGAGTTGGACACAACTGAGCGACTGAACTGGACTGACTCTGTGCCCAGTACTTTTGTAAAAACTCAAAACACAGCAGTGAACAAAACAGATTAAATTTCTTTCTCTCTTTTAGGCTTACATCCTAGTGGTAGGAAACAGGAAAAAAGTAAAGTGTTAATAAGTAATTAAGATACAGAGTAAGTTTTATGGATTTAGATAAATCAGACACATGGGACAAGAAGTATTGGGAGGGAACTTTTCATTTTAAATAGTGTTCATAGAAAGGCCCCACAGAGAAGGTGGCTTTTGAGTGGAGACATAAGAGAGGTGGAGGAGTGAATGGATTTACTAGCAAGTATAAAGGCCATGTTTTGTTGTTGTTCAGTCATTAAGACAAGTCCAACTCTTTGCAACCCCATGGAATTCAGCATGCCAGGCTTCCCTGTTCTTCACTGTCACCTGAAGTTTGCTCAAACTCATGTGCATTAGTGATGCCATCCAACCATCTCATCCTCTGTTACCCTCTTTTCCTCCTGCACTCAATCTTTCCCAGCATCAGGGTATTTTTAAAAAAGACAGCTGTGGTACTTACACACAATGGAATATTACTCAGCTATTAAGAACACAATTGAATCAGTTCTAATGAGGTGGATGAAATTGGAGCCTATTATACAGAGTGAAGTAAGTCAGAAAGAAAAACACCAATACAGTATATTAATGCATATATATGGAATTTAGAAAGATGGTAATGATGACCCTGTATGTGAGATAGCAAAAGAGACACAGATGTAAAGAACAGACTTTGGGACTCTGTGGGAAAAGTTGAAGGTGGGATGATTTGAGAGAATAGCTTTGAAACATGTATATTACCATATGTGAAATAGATGACCAGTCCAAGTTCGATGCATGAAACAGGGCACTCAAAGCTGGTGCACTGGGACAACCCAGAGGGATGGGATGTGGAGGGAGTTGGGAAAAGGGTTCAAGATGGGAGACACATGTACACCCATGGCTGATTCATGTCAATGTATGGCAAAACCACTACAATATTGTAAAGTAATCAGCCTCCAATTAAAATAAATTAATTAATTTTAAAAAGTCAGCTCTTCACATCAGCTGACCAAAGTATTGGAGCTTCAGTTTCAGCATCAGTCTTTCCAATGAGTATTCAGGCTTGATTTCCTTTAGGATTGAATGGTTTGATCGCCTTTCAATCCTTTGAACTCTCAAAAGTGTTCTCCAGCACCACAATTTGCAAGAATCAATTTGAAATTTGAAAGCACTCAGCTTTCTTTATGGTTGAACTCTCATATCTATACATGACTACTGGAAAAACCATAGCTTTGACTATATAGGCCTTTGTTAGTAAAGTGATGTCCCTGTTTTTTAATACACTGTCTAAGTTTGTCACAACTGTCCTTCCAAGGAGCAAGTATCTTTTAATTTCATGACTTCCAGTCACTATCTACAGTGATTTTGGAGCCCAAGAAAATAAACATCTGTCTGTTTCCACTCTTTCCCCTCCTATTTGCCATGAAGTAATAGGACTGAATGCCATTACCTTAGTTTTTTGAATTTTGAGTTTTAAACCAGTTTTTTCACTCTCCTCTTGCACCCTCATCATGAGGTTTTTTAGTTTGTCTTTACTTTGTGCCATTAGAGTAGTATCATCTGCATATCTGAGACTGTTGGCATTTTTCCTGGCATAAAATGTCAAAAAAAAAAAAAGAACAAGTACTGTGGTTTGCACATGGAGTATGAAGACTACCTGGGAGAACAGGGAATGAAGTCAGGGGCGCTAGAGTAATTTGACAATAACGTGTGTCTTTGTAGATCATTGTAAGTTCCTATCAGTTTACTCCAAGTAGAACAGCAAAAGCTTTCTCTATTGTTTCAACAGGAAACAGATGACATATATAAATTGAGGAAAATAAATATACTTTAATAAATTTTAAATTTACAAATGTAGGCAACATGTTAAATAAGCTTAATAAGAGTACTACCACAGTACTAGCAACAATGAGCAGCATTACTTCCCTAGGCTAAGATGGCAATGAGAAAGAGTAATTATAAGACACCAGGAGTGTCTGTGAGGAGTGGGCTGCTACACTGCAACTGTGGTTTTCAGTAGAGGGAAACAGCCAACATTTGTTGACCATACAGAAACAGGAGGATTACCTAGACCTCACTCTCCTCTTCCCACAAATTTCTAGTTAGTTCCTCTCATTGCTGGATCCAACCAGAATCTAGAGATCAAAGAATCTTGTAGATGAAATCTAATAAGTTCAGCCCACTTTGAACATAAACAGGATCTAGGGAACATACAAAGATATTCAGATCTGGAATCATTTGGAGGGATCTGAATAGAAGGGTGACATGATATATTTTACATCTTTTCAGGACATTTTGTGAAGGATAAATTATAGGGGAACAAGAATGGCAATATACTAAGTGGGAGATAATGAGGATTGGGTCAGTATGTTAGCAAGGAGGCAATGAGAAGTGGTTGCAAGCTTTGCAATTTGAAAGTTAAGTTGACAGAATTTTCTGACCTATTAGAAGAGGGATATTAAACTATGAATGGAACTAAATTTAAATTCACAGTTTTGGCCCAAGCAACTGAAAAATAGAGTGGCAGCTTTGACAGAGGGGCAAGATTAGAAAGTCAGTTTGTTTGTTTGTTAAAAATTCAAAATGCTTCAGACTTCAATGTGATGATGCTTAGGAGTCAGCTTAGTGCTGGGAACTTGCCATTCAAGACAAAGGACTAAACAGGATGTATTCATTGTTGTTGTTCAGTCTCTACGTCGTGTCTAATTCTTTGCGACCCCATGAACTGCAACACACCAGGCTTCCCTGCCCTCACTATCTCCCAGGGATGTTCAAACTCATGTCCATTGAGTTGGTGATGCCATCCAACCATCATATTCTCTGCTGCCCCCTTCTCCTTCTGCCCTCAATCATTTCCAGCATCAGGGTCTTTTCCAATGAATGGTCTCCTCCAATCAAGTTGGCAAAGTATTGGAACTTCAACTTCAGCATCAGTACTTCCAATAAATATTCAATGTTGATTTCCTTTAGGATTGACTGGTTTGATCTCCTTGCTGTCCAAGGGACTCTCAAAAGTCTTCTCCAACACCACAATTCAAAAGCATCAATTATTTAGTGCTCAGCCTTCTTTATGGTCCAGCTTTCATATCTGTATGTCACTAATGGAAAAACTGTAGCTTTGACTACATGGACCTTTGTCAGCAAAGTGATGTCTCTACTTTTTAATATGCTGTCTAGGTTTGTCGTAGCTTCCCTTCCAAGGAGCAAGCGTCTTTTAATTTCATGGCTACAGTCACCATCTGCAGTGATTTTGGAACCCAAGAAAATAAAATCTGTCATTGTTTCCATTTTTTTCCCCTATCTATTTGCCATGATCTTTGCTTTTTGAATGTTGATTTTTTTTTTCAGAAAATCATGTTTGAATGTTGATTTTTAAGCCAGTTTTTTCACCCTCCTCTTTCACATTCATCAAGAAGCTCTTTAGTTCCCCTTTGTTTTTCTGCTATGCATATTGGCATATTCATATTGAAATGCAAATATTATTTCAACTTGAATATATTAGAAAGAGGTGGATGTACCAGAAAAAGAAAAGGTCCAGCCAAAAGATTTCTAAGGAATCCCAGTGATGGAAGTTCATCATGATGAGAAGTAACCAGCAGGAAGCTTGTAAAGAAAAAGCAAAGAAAAAAACACATAAAATGTAGAGCCCTGGAAGTCGAATGAAGAAAGTACTTCACAGTGAAGGAAATGATTCGTAAGTCAAATGCTGAGGCTGGATCAAGTGAGATGAGGATGAGAATTGACCATCAAATTTAGCAACTAGAGAATGTTGATGAGCTTGATAAGCATTTTGTGGAGTGGTGGGAGAAAAACCCTGCTCTGAATGGGTTCAAGACAGAGAGGAAACAGCACTAGGTACAGAAAGTAAAATAACTCTTAATGGATTTTACTTTAAGAACAGAGAAGTAGAATTTGTTGAGGTAAAAGTGGCATCAAGGAGTGCTTTGTTGCTGTGTCCTCCGTGCTGATTAAAATAATAAAGCCTCACTTTATAATGGTAGTCCTGGTTTTTACCTGAGACCATTCAGCATACTTACTTGTGTGTTTTTCCTCATCCATAATTAGTTGTACAAGGACAGGTAAATAAGCAGAAAGGGGATAGTTAAAGATGAAGGATAGAGAGGAGAAAATTGTTGGATGAATAAACTGTGAATTGGCAATAGTGCACAAATGGAAGGGTTTCCTTAAATAGCATAAAATTCAGATGAACAGGAGGTTGCTACTAGGTGGGCAGGTAGATATAGTGCTGGGAATTTGAGAATTGTCTTTTCTGGCTCTCTTCTATTGCTTTCTAAATGAAAAAAATTATAAAGATAATCAGTCTAGAGTAAGAATAAGAGAAGAAAAATTTAGGACAAGTGGGCCAGAAATGAAATAGTTATCATGGAAAATAAAAAGTGAATACTCCTAGGCAATATACTATTATTTCTGGGGAGCAATAAAAGTCTACTAGAGGATGATGGTCATGAAATTGGTATGGCATCAGTCATCATGAATGTGTATTTATTTCTACCACATCTGTCTATAAATTTGTAGGTGGTAAGTAGGTGGAGAGATGGATTTGACTAGAATGGGGGTGGATAAAGCCAGCAAAGACATAATTATGTCAATTGACTGGGGAATTTAAGCCATATAAGAATTACAGTGAGGACATGAGAGAGTTTAGGGATAGGAAAATGTGGTAAGATAAATAGATTGAAGATCTTGGTAAGGTCAAGCAATTGTTAAAATAAGAGTACTAGGTCAAGAGACATAGAAAAATAGACAATGACAGAGAGTGGGTCTTAAAACTGAAAGTATGAGAATTTTAAATTATGCAGCCTCATGACATTAAAGGTAATTTAGTGTCAGTGAAGGAGTGAGGTAGATTGAATATAGGATCACTAGTCGGGAGGAGATCAAGGATTGAGAGGCTAAAGTATTGAAAATATACTCTATGTGACTATTTGAATCACAACAATTAAGGCAGTACTATTGGAGGGAATGATGCTAAAGCTGAAGATCCAGTACTTTGGCCACCTCATGCAAAGAGTTGACTCATTGGAAAAGACTCTGATGCTGGGAGGGATTGGGGGCAGGAGGAAAAGGTGACGACAGAGGATGAGATGGCCGGACGGCATCACCGACTCAATGGACGTGAGTTTGAGTGAACTCCGGGAGTTGGTGATGGACAGGGAGGCTTGGCATGCTGCAATTCATGGGGTCGAAAAGAGATAAAGGCTACCAGAAATTCTACCAATTACTGACCATGACTTTCAGAGGCCTTGGTGAAAGTGATGTAGTGTTTGAAGAAAGGAAAGGAATTAGGTCAGAAATGGGGAAGACCAGAACCATGTATGGATTATAATGCAGAAGATGAAAGTCATCTTGGAGCCCTATGATTAACTTGGTCTGATGAATTCCAGCAGATAAATGGAATGGAGGTGGGATCAGGTTGCTTGTGGGGTGGGAGTGGGGAGGAGAATATAAGAAAAACCTATGAAGAGGGAAGTTTAGCAATCTTGAGATAACCAGAGAGTCTTTTGTGGACATAACTGATACAAACAGAAAAAGAACATAAAGAGGTTTGTCCCAATACTTTTAGGCCAAAAAGGTGATGAGAAGGATTCAAAGTTCTTGTCAGGAACCTGAACAATTCTGGGGCTCTCTCTCTCTCTTCTTCTTTTTTTTTTTTGGTAAATTTATTTATTTATTTTAATTGGAGGCTAGTTACTTTACTATATTGTAGTGGTTTTTGCCATACATTCACATGAATCAGCCATGGGTGTACATGTGCCCCCCCATCCTGAACGCCCCTCCCACCTCCCTTCCCATCCCATCCCTCAGGGTTGTCCCAGTGGGGCTCTCCCTTGACCTGTGTTAATGTTCCTGTGAGAGACAAGAACAAGGCCCTTTACTTCCTGTCTTGTATGTAATGATTTGTTACATATTCAACAGTGCCCCAGTAACATTTCCTAACATTTCTTAGTAACAGTTCACTTGAAAGCATGATTACTGTCATTTGCCTAGTTTCTCCATAATCTCCAAGCTGTCCCACATGATAGGCACTTTATAAGCCATTGTCAAGTAATAATCAAGCCACCCTCAGTTACTACTGAACATTAACTTTTTGATTTCAACTTAACATTGTTCTTTTGAAATTTTTATTGGAGTATAGTTGATTTGCAATGTTGTGTTAGTTTCAGGTATACAACAAAGTGCACCAGTTACACATATACATATATCCACTGTTGTTTAGATTATTTTCCCATTTAGGTCATTACAGATTACTGAGTAGAGTTCCCTGTGCTATACAGTAGGTCTTTATTAGTTATCTTTTTTATGTATAGTAGTATAAATATGTCAATCCTAGTGTCTCAATGTATCCCTCTTACTATCCACCCTTGGTAACCATAGATTGTTTTCTGCATCTCTGAATCTAATTCTGTTTTATAATTAAATTTTTTGTATTATTTTTTAAGAATCCACATATAAGCAATTTCATGGTACTTGTCCTCTGTCTGACTTCACTCAGTATGACAACCTCTGGGTTCATTCATGTTGCTGTAAATGGCATTATTTTATTCTTTTATGGCTGAGTAATATTCCATTGTATACATCAACCTAAGTTTGTATAGTATAGTTTTTAAATTTTTTGTCCTAAGGATGCCTAGTGTCTCACATGCCCTGTCCCTCTCAAAAGTGACACTGCATGGAGGTGGTTAGTATCAGTATGACATTTAGCCATAACAGCAACCTATTCTTATTTCTCCAAACCACCACATTCTTTAATTATCCCTATGTCTTTCTCATCCCTTTGCTTCCAATGCCCAGTACTCTATCTTCTAAAAACTATTTGTTCACCTTACAGAATTTTCTTCCTTCATTATTTCAGGCTCAACACAAATATCACGTCGTGGCAAATGCACAATGACGAGAAAAAATTTTACATCTCAAAATCCATTCTCCCAATTCACAGCAATAAAATTCTGATTTTTTTAGGGTATTCAACTCTTTCCTTTTCTCAATCCTTGTTTTATAGCTAGGATTAGATTCAGAAGAGGGTATATGACTTAAATCCACTCAATGAGTCATATTTCCTTGACCTCCATAGTTTACAAAAGCCACATGGTCCAAATCAATCCAAAGAAATTAAAATGGGCTTACCAGAAGAATTTTCAGAAAGAAATATAATCTTCTGGTGGGGTTCCTGAGAGAAAAGGAGCTGCTATGACCAACCTGCCTTGCTTTGCAAGAAGAAATTACTTGGATAAAACCAACAGAGGAGCCAAGAGATAGAGAGGGAATGACTCCTGAAGTCCTATTTTGAGTCCCTGGATTCAGGAATATCTAAAGATGCTTACTCCTTGGAAGGAAAGTTATGACCAACCTAGATAGCATATTCAAAAGCAGAGACATTACTTTGCCAACAAAGGTCTGTCTAGTCAAGGCTATGGTTTTTCCAGTGGTCATGTATGGATGTGAGAGTTGGACTGTGAAGAAAGCTGAGCACCAAAGAATTGATGCTTTTTGAACTGTGGTGTTGGAGAAGACTCTTGAGAGTCCCTTGGACTGCAAGGAGATCCAACCAGTCCATTCTAAAGGAGATTGGTCCTGGGTGTTCTTTGGAAGGACTGATGCTAAAGCTGAAACTCCAGTACTTTGGCCACCTCATGCGAAGAGTTGACTCATTGGAAAAGACTCTGATGCTGGGAGGGATTGGGGGCAGGAGGAGAAGGGGGCTACAGAGGATGAGATGGCTGGATGGCATCACCGATACGATGGACGTGAGTTTGAGTGAACTCTGGGAGTTGATGATGGACAGGGAGGCCTGGTGTTCTGCAATTCATGGGGTTGCAAAGAGTCAGACACAACTGAGTGACTGAACTGAATTGAATTGAAAGTATTTTTTTAATCCCTGGATTTTTCAATCATGGGAACCAATAAATTTTCTTTTTTTTTTTTTCTTAAGGTAAATTAAAAAACCATGACTAATGCCATGATTTAACATGATGTTTTGTCAGAAGTCTTGTGTCCAATAATCAAAGCTCAAGCTCCCAGTAATTATAAGGCCTTCTAGGACCCAGAAGAGAAACAGCGATTGTCTTAGACAGTGGGGAAAAAAGACCTTGTCTAGGACTTCTCTGCAGCTCTAACCCTTTATTTATGATTCCCACTCGATGAATAATAGCAGTCAGGTCATTAATGCAGAGATAATTAGCCAAAGATATTTAATTAAGGAGAAATTCTTCTTCCTTGTGAAAGCCACCTAAAGTCTACAATTAAAGGTTCATTCAATTATGACAGTGCCCATATTCAATATGAGTCACATAGTCTGAGACAAAACCTGCCCTTGAGGGAAACAAAGAAAAGTTTAAAATCAAAGTATTTCAAAGAAGTCTGCTTCCTATTGCATTTTATCAACCTGTTTACACTAGGAACAGTTTTTAACATATTTTATTCAGGAGTTTCAATTTTTTTATTCAGAGCTATAAAACAAGTAACTAATCAAATATTAATTGATAATTATTACTAATTAATAATAATTAATTATTATTAATTCAGCAACAACCCAGAACAAAGCAGAGAAATATTACACATAAAAGGCACAGAGAGAACTTCCCCAAATACATTTCATAGTTACTTTCTAATTTTAAAGAACAGATCAAAGATATATCATGTTAACTATTTTTGTGAAAAATATTATCTTTTGAAGAACTAAAGGAGAGAAAATTTTAAAAAACACAGTGTTTTTCCTCAGGAGCATAACAGAATCATAGTCAATGTCATGTCCATAACACACTACACATTACCCCATCTGGAAAATCCTAGGCTACATACGTGCATCCAGCGTTATTCAGAGAATTACATTAATTGCATGAAACAGACCATAGTGATTGGCTATAAATCTTAATTACCAGTAGATAGTGACCTTCTCTTGAAACACATTTATGATGGCTTGCACTGATAAAACTGTACCCAAAAAAGTCATAGCTATGTACTTTTAGTCATGCTTATGAAGAGTGCTTTCCTTTAAAAAAAAAAAAGTATCTTCTTCCAACAATATAGACCTTTTCAATCTCTCTAACTTTAAAATTTGCCCTAAGGATTGTATTGGCGAACAGCAGGGTACTTGCTGGAGAGAGGAGAGGAAGGGCAGTGGGGTCTACCTACCCTCACTGACCTACATTGTGGCATTCCTACAACAATAAGAAACTTGTATAATTATCCCCATTCCAAAAGTTATATAACCAAGATTCAGAAAAAGTAACTTACTCAAGATCCAACAACCATCAAGTGGCAGAATAGTACTTGAAGACCAAAGAAATCCGGTTCCAAAGACTAAGTTTTCTTCACAAAGCGGGCTGTCTCCTCACATTTCAATCAATGTGATTCTTATGGTTGTTTCTTTATTTTTGACACCAATGACATATTATTTTAATGAAATACAATCAAGAATGGCTTGATGATTAATAAGCTTTATTATTTTGTCATTACAGATCACAGACTATAATAAGACTACATAAATGGCCTTATGAATCCAAATGCAACTTTCTCTTATATTATGACAATCAGTCCAGTTCAGTTCAGTCGCTCAGTCATGACCGACTCCCTGTGACCCCATGAATCGCAGTGTGCCAGGCCTCCCTGTCCATAGCAGTAGCAATAAGTCACATTTATATAGCATTTCACAGTTTCAAAATATTTCCACATACTCTGCCTCCTTATGATTCTGCTCTTGTACAACCTGTGAATTAGGCAGAGTCAATTTTATTTTCACTATTTTAAAGTTGAGGAACAGAGAAGTTCTTGCTCAAATCAAAAGACCACAGAGCTTATATGAAAACATAGACCATTCATTCACTGATGTACTTACTCTATTATATCTATTGCATACTCACTCATATCTATCATATCTATTGCATATCTATTATATGGGGCTTCCCTGGTGGCTCAGATGGTAAAGAATCCACCTGCAATGCAGGAGACCTGGGTTTGATCTCTCAGTAGGGAAGATCCCCTGGAAGAGGGCATGGCAAGCCACTCCAGTATTCTTGACTGGAGAATCCCCATGGACAAAGGAGCCTGGTGGGCTGCAGTCCATGGGGTCACAAAGAGTCAGATATGACTGAGTGACTAAGCCCATCTATTATGTGAGACTCATTTCTTAAGTGATATCCAATCTACTACTGATTTCAGTAGTAGATTGTAGTAGAGTTTTACACTAGACTATACAAAATATGTTAATAATAGTACCTACCAGGCCTATTACTTTTCCAAGTCCCAGCTTAGCACCTCTACTAAAAGAAGCTGATTTGAGTTGTTCTTTGAGTCAGCTCAGTAACACAGACTGGCCCCAAAGCAGTGAATCCATAAACTGTTTGCTAGCATATCATTTGTGGTCCAGTATAAACTATCCGCTTTCAGGGGCAATGGCTATAGTTAGAAACTCAAAAAGAAGCAGGCTAAGGGAATAGAAGAGCCAGACTTCTGGGTTAAAGGACAGATTTAATAGAGCAGAAGCTCTTGCTCTTACTTTGAACACATAGTAATGCTGGTTAATGTATTTTAAATAATTAAAAGCAGGCCGTAAAGCAAGAAAGGAACATATCCAGATGCCAGAAATAAAAACTAATAATAGCATTAATAATAATCCCAAAGTCATAGCTATTAGCAAGAGTTAAACCACGTTGCCTCTGGGAGAATAAGGTATGTGCCTCAGTGACTTGAATTTTTAATGCAACAGGCAAAAATGAAAATATGCTCAACATCACTCATTATTAGAGAAATGCAAATCAAAACTACAATGAGGTATCACCCCACACCAGTCAGAATGTCTGTCATTAAAAAATCTACAAACAGTAAATGCTGGAGAGGATGTGGAGGAGAGGAAACACTTCTGCACTGTTGGTGGGAATGTAAATTGATGCAATCACTATGGAGAACAGTATGGAGATTCCTTAAAAAACTAGGAGTAGAACTACCATATGATCTGGCAATCCCACTAATGGGCATATACCCAGAGAATACTATAATTGAAAGAGACACATGTACTCCAATGTTCATTGCAACATTTTTTACAATAGCTAAGACATAGAAGCAACCTAGATGTCCACCGACAGATGAATGGATATGGAAACTATGGTACAAATATACAATGGAATGTTAGCTTTAAAAAAGAACACATTTGAGTCAGTACTAATGAGGTGGATGAACCTAGAGCCTATTGTACAGAGTGGAGTAAGAAAGAGAAAGACAAATATTGTATATTAATGTATATGTATGTAATCTAGAAAGATGGTTCTGATTAACCTATTTGAAGGGCAAAAATGGAGACACAGACATAGCGAATAGACTTGTGGACACAGTGTGGGAGGGAGAAATCGGTATGAATTGAGAGAATAGCATGGAAACCTATACATTACCCTATGTAAAATAGATAGCCAGTGGGAATTTGCGGTATGACACAGGGAGTTCAACCTGGTGCTCTGTGACAGCCTGGAGGGGTGGGATGGGGTGCGAGGTGGGAGGGAGGTTCAAGAGGGAGGGGACATGTGTATGCCTGTGACTGATTCATGTTGATGTATGGCAGAAACCAGCACAATATGGTAAAGCAATTATGTTACAATAAAAACAAGTAAAAAATAAAATGATCAAGACTTCAATCCTCACATGCAGTGAAGACTATATCTGAGCTCCTAGTATAAACTGGCAGCAAAATAAGTATAGCATCTTAAAATCTCTGAAATCACTTCTCCCTGAGCAATGGCTCTTGAGTTCATAGGCAAAAGACCTATGACCCATAAGAGATTGAGATCTTAGTCCTATACTTGTGTGCAACTCAATTATATACCACCTGAGCTATTTGGAAGAACTCCAGGTAGAACTGATGAAAAAGTTGACCAGAGAGGTGACTACAAAACTGTCCCACATTCGTCCAGTGCTTGGAGTTTGCACAAGACTCCCTAGGAAGTTTACCACTGAAAATGTTGTTGCATACATGAAAGTAGAAAGCAGACAAGACTCACACATAGGAAAAATATACATCTGGAATCACAGAAAAGAAAAAAAAAGTAGAAAGAAATTTTAAAGTAAGCATATTTATGGGTTTTAAGTGCTTAGAAAACCTATAAAAAGAAAAAAAGAACAAGATAATGATATAAAAATGAGTACTTATGACCAGTCAATCCTAAAGGAAATCAATCCTGAATATTCATTGGAAGGACTGATACTGAAGTTGAAACTCCAATACTTCAGCCACTTAATGCAAAGAGCCTGTCATTGGAAAAGATCCTGATGTTGGGAAAGATTGAGGGCAAAAGAAGAAGAAAGCGATAGAAGATGAGATAATAGATAGCATCACCAACTCAATGGACATGACTCTGAGCAAACTCCCAGAGGTAGTGGACAGGGAAGACTGGCATGCTGCAGCCCATGGGTTGCAACTGGATATGACTTAGAATTGAACAATATGACTGCCAGTGAACTTCTTATCACCAAAAATTGAGGCTAGCTGACTTTTGGAATAATATTATCAAAGCACTGAAGGGAAAAGTGAACTGTCATCCAGCTAAACCATAATTCAAACTTCTGGATGAAATAAAGACACTACCAAAAAAAAGCTAAGTGAAAACATTGTCCATGGAATTTGTAAATAGAAGTATACTTAATCAGGAAAAAAGTAAACCAAGAAATAAGCAATAATAGTGAAAGTGAAGTCTCTCAGTTGTGTCTGACTCTTTGCAACCCCATGTACTATAGCCTGCCAGGCTCCTCTGTCCATGGGATTTTCCAGGCAATAGTCCTGTAGTGGATTGCCATTTCCTTCTCCAGGGGATCTTCCCAACCCAGGAATCGAACCCGGGTCTCCGGCATTTAGACAGATGCTTTACCATCTGAGCCACCAGGGAAGCCACCTGTAATATGCAAGCAGTAATATGCAAGTGGCAAATATGAACAAAGAATTAAATAATATATTAATATAGAAGCACATATTAAATGTAAATTTTTAAATAACCATTTTTGCACGTGTAAAAAATGAGGTGGAATTAAAATACTAAGCAATGTAAAAGATTGGTGAAGAATAATAAAGTTTGTTAAAGTAGACACGTCTTTTCCTTATTTAGAAAAAAGACACATTAAACAATATTTTAGATATATTAAAATGTAGTATATGTCACTAAAATGATATAAGTATTTAACTTTAAAATAGTATATTGACAAATATTGATAGTCCACATAAAAAGACAATTCTATCAGTTCAATAGAAGGCAGGAGGGAGGGAGAAAAAAGCATGGTCTAGAAAAAACACATAGTCAGACTGTAGCCTGCCAGGCTCCTCTGCTCATGGAATTCTTCAGGCAAAAATACTGGAGTTGACAGCTCCTCCCTTCTCCAGGTGATCTTCCACGCCCAGGGCTTGAACCCAGACTCCCACACTACAAGCAGATTGCTTACTGTCTGTGTCACCAGGGAAGCCCCTACACAAGGGAAGTCTTCCCTCCTGGCTCAGACCGTAAAGAATCTGTCTGTGATGCAGGAGACCTGGGTTTGATTCCTGGATCAGGGAGATCCTCTGGAGAAGGAAATGGCAACCTATTTCAGTATTCTTTCCTGGAGAACTCCATGGACAGAGAAGCCTGGTGGGCTACAGTCCATAGGGTCACAAAGAGTAGGACATGACTGAGTGGCTAACACACACAGAGATAGAACAACTATGGTGGTAAAAAAACAAGTTCAAATACATTAGTAATTAATATAACATAATCTCTCCAAAAAGTAAAATGCAGAAAATATGTATATAGATTATGAATATATGCATTTATATGTAAATAAGTAAAAACATATAGAATGGTATACTTTAAATCCACATTAACGGTTAGCTAATGGAGAAGAGGAAGAAAAATGGAATTGAGAATGCTTGAAAATGTGTCCTGTTTTGTCTGTAATGTTTTGCTAGCAAAAAAAAGAGGCTAAACAAATATGACAACGCTATTAGTTGTTAAGTCTGAGTGGTGGATACTTGAGTATTTTTAATCATGTTAGTGCTTTAATTTTTTTAATATCTCCAACTTAAATTCATATAACATATGATCCATAGTATATGTACATATTAACAGTAGATCCATAAAGTATGAACCCCTGCTCCTACTAGATGTCAGTAGGTAACTCCACACCTAGAGTTTCTGAGCAACAACTATTTCAGGTTCATCTGAGAACTTTTGTCATATACTAATACATAAGTCTAAAATAAAGTAAAAAAATTAAAAAAATAAAATAAACTCACTGTACTTAAAGGAGCTAAAGAGAGTCTCCATTGCTTTTAATTTGAAAAACTTAACTATATACATACACCCTAATAGTTGCTTTGAAAAAAGATCAATATTGTCACAAATTTGATTAGATTTATCTGATTTGATTCAAGCTTGCAATGCGGGAGACCTGGGTTCGATCCCTGGATTGGGAAGATCCCCTGGAAGAGGGCATGGCAACTCACTCCAGTATTCTTGCCTGGAGAATTCCATGGCCAGAGGAGACTAGTGGGTTACAGTCCATGTGGTTGCAAAGGATCGGACATGACCAAGTGACTAAGCACAGCAATGTATTTCAACATTCACTCAAGCAGAGACTAAACAAGACATGATGAATATGAAGATGTGTAAAGCATGAAACTTATCTTCAAGAAGCATATCATTGGTTGAGTTAATAAATGAAGAAAGAAAAAAAAATTACAACACAGAGTAACAGATACAAGGAAGAATAAAAGAGAAGAAGGTGCATCAAGAAAGGCTTTTTCCCAACTGGATGTGATAAGAGACGTATACTTAGAGGCGAGGGTATCAGAGTAGTCATGTAAAGAATAAACTGAGGTTTTTCCAGACATCCCTCTCACTCTTCCTAGCATGTGATGATACAGCAAGAAGACAGCCAGCCATTTATGAACCATGAAGTGGGTCCTGACCCTCACCAGACACCAAATCTGCAAGTGTCTTGAACTTGGACTTTCCAGCCTCCAGAACCATTAAAAAGAAATTTCTGTTTTTTTAAGAAGTCATTCAGTATATTGTACTTTGTTGTAGCAGCCTGAACTAAGGCAGCAAAAGTAAAGAAACAATAATGTGGCAATTTGGGAATTTGAATACAAGATGTATTAATATGGTAGTTTATTTTAATAAATATTTACTTCAGTGTTGCAATCATTGTTAATTTTAGATGTAATAAGATATTACTTTTAAGTGATACCATGCACTGATTTTATTTAGAAAATCATAATAAATATTTCATAATGAAAAAAAGAATAAACTCGGTTTTTATAAAGTATCTCTGTTTTACTCAAGATATCTCTGAGACTGATTTATCTACAATCAAAATATTCCAAAGAAAAAATCTAAAATATCATCTTTGAAGACCATAAATTTGATATTCTTGCAATGGGGGTCCTAGAAAAAGTTTAATATTTCCTTAGTATTAGGTTTGCTGCAGCAGATGACTCAGACATTTCCAAATTCCTTAGAATCTGCTAATAAGAACTAATTTTCTAATTTATTTGCAAGATTATGTTTAATTTTTTAATTTATAAATTATATATTTATTTTTCACTGTTTTGAGTAGGATGCTTCAGACTAAAAATAGTAATTTGCTTAAAATTGGAAGTTTAGAGTAAGACCCAGTGAGATAGGACAAATGGTTGAATAGAATAAGCAAGTGGGTAGATGCATAGATTTCTACTATCTCTTCACTTTGCTATCCTAAGTCTTTGCTTTTCAATCTGAGACTGAAGGCCTACATTATTGATATACAGCTACAGAAATTTCCAACATTGCCTCAAGTCACATTAACATCCAAGGATTCTGTCTCTTTCTTTCTTAATAGGTGAATACATATTTGGAATTACTGTCTTCCTGACTGATTTTTTTCATTATAAAATACCCCTCTATCTCCAATAATACTTTATATTTTAAAGTCTACTTTGACATTAATATAGCCATGCCAGCTTTCTCACATTTAATGTTGCATGATATATCTTTTTTATCTTATTATTGTCAACAATCTGTGCTCTATATTTAAAGTGTGTTTCTTGTGAACAGCATATGGTTGGGGTTTTTTTTAATTCAGTTTTTTTAATCTTTGCCTTTTAATTGAAGTGTTTAGTTCATTTTCATTTAATGTAATTATAGACATGATTTGAGCTTTCCATTTATCTTATTTATTCTTTGTTCCTTTAGTCTTTCTCTTCTACCTTTTTGTGGGGATGGACATGAGCATTCTTTTTCATCCTCTGAATTGTTTTTTTAGCTATATAATTTTGTATCTTTTAAAGCTGTTGCTCTAGAGATTACAATAAATTTCTTTAAGTCTTTGCAGTTTATCTTCAAATAATATTACATAATATTACTTTATGTAACCTTAATATAATTACATCTTGCCTTTTCCTAGCATTTGTGCTCTAAATTGCCTTACACTTAGCTTCCACATACAGTATGCATCAGGCTTCTCAGGTGGCTCATGGGTAAAGAATCTGCCTGCCAATGCATGAGACATGGGTTCAATCCCTGGGCCTGGAAGACGACCTGAAGAAGGAAATGGCAACCCACTCCAGTATTCTTGCCTGGAAAATCCCATCGACAGAGGAGCCTGGTGGGCTATAGTCCATAGTGTTGCAAAGAGTTGGCCAAGACTGAGCACACAAGCACAGTATACATTATAATATACAATTATTTTACACAGTTAATAGTACAGCTGACCTTTGAACAACACAGGTTGACTTGCACGGGTCTGCTTACAGGCAGATTTTCTTCGGTAAATACTACAAAAAAATACAGCTTGCTGAATCCACAGATGTGGAACATCATATACAGGAAGGAGGGAGGTCTGTGGGACTTCATCTGTGGATTTGGGAAACTGAGGTCAGTCCTAGAATCAATCCCCCACTGGTAACAAGAGACAAAAAGTATTTTAAATTTAAAACTGCATGTGAAAATAAGACACTTTTTAAAAAGTATTTTTGTATTTACCCAGATATGTATCTATTCTGTGTTCTTTATTTCTTCCTGTTCATCCAGAGTTCCATCTGGTAACTTCTTTTCAGCCTGAATAATTTCAGTTAGCATTTTGGAAAGTTTTTAATAGTGTAGGTCAGTTGGAAACAAATTCTTTGATTTTTGTCTCTGAAAATGTATCTTGAGGGATATTTTTACTGAATATGGAATTCAAGATAGCCGGTTTTGTTTTCTTCATCTTTAATACCATAAAGTCTTCTAGTGAGAAGTCAGCAGTCATTTGTACTGCTGTTATTCTATATGAAATATTCATTGTATGCATAAAAAGTAATTTTTAAATATTGTATGTGTTAAAAACAAATTTATTTGACATAATTTCCATAAATTTAAAATTTACACATTATGTGTATGTACTAACATCTTACATATGTGAATACACACACACACACACACACATATATATATATACATATATAGCCCAGGTGGTACTAGTGGTAAAAAACCAGCTTACCAATGCAGGAGATGTAAGAGATGTAGGTTCAATCCCTGGTTTGAGAAGATTCCTGCAGAAGGACATGGCCACCCACTCCAGTATTCTTGCCTGGAGAATCCCATGGACAGAGGAGCCTGGAAGGCTCTGGTCAATGGGGTTGCAGAGTTGGACATGACTGAAGAGGCAGCACACTCGCATATGTACATATATAAACACCACTCTGGTCAAGATATAAAATATTTCCATCATTCTAGAAAGTTTCTTTGTGCCCCCTTTCAATCAATTCTCATTTCCTTCCCTGCCTCCTCTGCCAGAGGCAATCTTTTTTATTATTATAAGTTTTCCCTTCTCTAAAACTTTATATAAATAATCATACAGATAGATTTTTGTGTCTGTCTTTGTTCGATTAGTATAATATCTTTGAGGTTAACCTACACTGTGGCATACATCTGTGGTTTGTTCTTTTCAGTTATTAAATAATACTCTGTTTTAATAATAAACCACAATTTAAAAAAATCAGTGTATACTTCATGAACTTTTAACTTGTTTCCAGTTTGAAATTTTTAAGAATAAACCTTCTGTGAATATTTTGTACAAGCCTCTTGGACAAAATATACCCTCATTTTTATTGCATAAATAAATGCATGGTTACAGGATAGGTATATGCTTGAAATTATATAAGAAACTGCTAAACCTTTTCCAAAAGTGATTGTGGTATTTTATATTCCCACAAGAAATGTATGTATGAGAGTTCTTACTGTTTCACATACAATATTTTGTCTTGTCAGGCTTGCTAATTTTAGCCATTCTAGCAGATGAGCAGTAATATTACTCTATGAATTTAATTTGTGTTCTCTTAACATGTAATGATATCAAAAATTTTTTTCATATGCTTGTTGGCATTGACATTTGCATATATCTTCAAGATTTTTGCCTCCCTCATTCCATTGTATTGCTAAAACTTTTTAGTATTTATAGGAGTTCTTGATATAGTCTAGATATAAATTAGATACAAACTCATCATATATATGCATGTGTACATTTATATATATGTGCATACATATACTGGAGAAGGAAATGACAACCCACTCCAGTATTCTCGCCTAGAGAATCCTGTTGACGGAGGAGCCTGGTGGGCTGCTGTCCATGGGGTTGCACAGGGTTGGACATGACCAAAGCAACTTAGCATGCATGCATGCATTGGAGAAGGAAATGGCGACCCACTCCGGTATTCTTGCCCGGCAAATACCAGGGACAGAGGAGCCTGGTGGGCCGCCGTCTATGGGGTCACACAGAGTCGGACACGACTGAAGTGACTTAGCAGCAGCAGCACCATACATATACATGCATTTAGATTTTCTGCAAGTGTGTGTATTGCTCATTAATTTTAATGTAATCTTATAAGCAGAAAGTTTAATTTAAATTGTCTAATTTATATTTTTTCTTTTATGTCTATCCATTTCTGTGTCTTGCCTATGAAAATTTACCTAGCCCCAGATCAGAAAATTATTATCCTGTCTTATAGAAGTGTGTATTTTTAGCTTGTTGTTAGGTTTAGTTTTATTATTCATTTGAAGCAATGTTTGTATATCATTCTAGGCAGAGGTTGAGGTTCATTTCTCTTTTTTTGAGTATCTAGTTCCAACATCATTTATTGTAAAGATTATTGCTTCTCCATTGAATTATTTTAATGCTTTAATTGAATTTCAATCATGTAACCATGAATCTATTTCTTTGCTTAGTCTTTTGTTCCATCTACCAGTTTGTCTATTTTTATGTTAATGCCACACTGCCTTGATTACTATAGGTTTGTAGTAAATCTTGACATCAGGTTGTATAAGTTCTCCTCTGTATTTTCATAAAAATTTTAGAATCACCTTGTCAATATCAATTTATAGTCTATTGTTATGATAACTGAGACTATATGAATATATAAGCCAATTTAGTGAAAATTGACATCCAAACAAAATCCTGTCTTCCCATCCATGTTTGTAGTGTATCTTTTATTTAGCTATTTTGAAATTTTGTGCATTAACCTTATATTCTGCAAACTTGTTATAAATGTTAATTTCAGGAGTTTTTTGTCAGTCCCTTCAGATTTTCTACATAGAAAGTAATGTCATCTGTAAACAAAGTTTTATGTCTCTCTTCTCAATGTGTATACTTGTTATTTCCTTTTCTTGCCTTATTGCTAGTTTTTTTTTCTAGACTGCTGGTTTTGTCCTCTCAACACTTTAAATATTTCACTTTACTTCTTGTTAACATGATTTCTGAGAAGTCAGAAGTAATTTTTATTTTTGTTTCTCTATAGGCTCTCCAGTTTTTTTCAAGTTTTTATTTTTGACTTTCAATAATTTGAAAATAACATGTTAATATGTGATTTTCCAAGCCTAGTCTGCAGTCTTCTTGGTTTCATAGTTGACATCGATGTGGAAATTCTCAGTCATCATTTTTTCAAATATTTCTCCTGTTTCTACTCTTTATATTCTTGTTATGCATGTCTTATGCCTTTCAGATTTGTCCCACACTCGTTGAATGCTCTGCTTTGGTTTCTTCAATCTCTCTAACTCAGAGTCTTTCCTCAGCCATGTCCAATCCACTAATAGGTACATCTTCATTTTAGCTATAGTGTTTTGGGTTTATTTTTATTTTTTCAGACTATAGCATTTCTTCTTGGTTATTTCTTTGAATTTCCATCTCTGCATACATTTTAGATGTGTTCTTACATGCTGTGTAATTTGTTCTTAGAGCTTTTAGCATTTTAATTATAGTTGTTTTAAATTTCCCTCATAACTCGGTTGGTAAAGAATCCACCTGGAATGCAGGAGACCCTGGTTCAATTCCTTGTTTGGGAACATCTGCTGGAGAAGGGATAGGCCACCCACTCCAGTATTCCTGGGCTTCCCTTGTGGCCCAGCAGCTAAAGAATCTGCCTGCAATGCGGGAGACCTGGGTTCGATCCCTGGGTTGGGAAGATCCCCTGGAGAAGGGAAAGGCTACCCACTCCAGTATTCTGGCCTGGAGAATTCCATGGACTGTGTAGTCCATGGGATCCCAAATAGTTGGACACAACTGAGCAAGTTTCACTTTCACTTTAAAGTTCCAGTCTGATAATTCCAACATCTCTACCATGTCTGATTCTGATACTGGCTTTTTATCTTCAAATTGTGTCTTTTGCTTTTGGGTATTTCTTATCATTTTTCTTAGTAGTTTGACATGGAGCACCATGTAAACAGAACTACTATAAATAGGCTTTTTAGTAATTACTAATGTGGTATTGGGGTGTGTTGGGGTTGTGGGGGTCTGTGGGAGTGTTCTATAATCTTAACTTTCAGATTTTAGTTAGTCTATACTTCTGGACTTTGAACTTCACACGTGTTTATCAGTTTTCTTCTCTACCTTAGGTGGGACAGGATGGCTCGAATGGGCTCTAGTTAGGTATTTTCCTTGCCCAGGTCAGCTAGACTCTAAAATTATCCTAGCAGATTACTCTGGTTTACTAATTCACTTTTAGAGCAGATTTTGTTGATAAGAACAGATTGCTCTGTCATATTTCAAAATGGTTACTTTCCCCTACCTTGGCAAGGGCCCCAGGGGATTTTTCTCTTATATTTTCTATGATAACATTGTTGAGATCCTGCAGATAAATCTCAAAATGTTATATTGTCCCCTACACCCCCACCACCGGGACTATATCCTCCTGGAGTTTTTGCCTTCCAGAGTTCTCTGCACTGAGACAACTCAAGAGTTGTCAGAGCTCCAGCAGTTTGTCAATTACAGTCATGTTTTCCCACTCTGAAGTTGGCTCTTAGAGTTGCTTCCATTGATGAGATTTTTTGTAAGCTATGACTCTCTGTGTATACCCATAACTCTCTCCAGTCTTTGGGGGCAGTGGTTTGTCCTGTGTCTTCTTTCTTATTATGGATCAAAAAAGAGTTTTTTGTTTTTTTCAATCTGTTCAGCTTTTCATCTGTTGTTAGAATGGAATGGTGACTTGTAACCTCTTTTTATGTAGAAGTTGTATGCTAAGTTTTTGTGAAGATATTTAAATATGCATTTTAGATAAATTTATATTTTGTTTTAAATTCCTTTGGAAGGGTAGGTACTTTGCACTTAATAAGATATTTACTTTCTTAGGTGTTTGGGGAAAATGCCACTGAAAGGTTCACTGTTTCCATCCACTTTTTTCAATCAGTCTTCATTCTATGTTCTCTCCTCCCAGCTTCTACAGATATCTCCCTTTATGAAGATGTCTTGATTTTTAAGCTAATCAAGACTTAAACCCAGAGAAGCTAAAATTATTCACTCATAAGTTAATTTTACATTTTTCTCAGCTCAAAATCAGCTGTGTTCCATGTCTGAATTAAAGGACCTTTAAATTATTATTAAATTATTTAGTATTTGAGGAAATAGCTCATAACTGTCTATGTGCATCTGTTCTCAATGGGCTAAATGTCCCATGAGGTTTAGTGATCTTAATTTTCCATGGGGATAAGAGAAAGATTTTTCAGTGTGACAACCTGAAGAAGATGAACGTTCCACTTCCCCTTATCATTGATAGTTCAAGGGGACAATTACATATTTGTAATTTGCTTTAGTCAAGTATAATGTGGAATAATCATCTCTTCAACCGGGAAGATGCCTTAATAGGATGATAAGGGAGAATATTAATAGCAACTAATATTTATCTTGTTCTTGAGAGTTATTAAAGTGCTTTCACAAACACTCTCTTAGTGATTTTCACAACATCTCTGTAGAGAGTATGTACTGTAGTCTTTACTATTAGTCTCATTCTACCCATGAAGAATCTGAGGCTCTGAGCAATGAAGGGATATGGTTTAGACCAAGCAGGAAGTAAAGGAGGAAGATTAAGACACAAATCTTCTCAAAATTTACACCTCCCCTGTAATCACATATTGCCTCTCTGTAGATCCCACAGAGGAAGCTAAGAATCTCTAGGCTGAGAATAGGTATACAAATTTAAGCTATACAGAGATTTAAATTTCATAGAGCCCTTCCTCTTAGAAGACCTCTTTTGTTAGCTACACTCACCTAATGAAACTTTATCGTTGTGATGATGATTGTCTAGTCTGAGACTTCCCTAATTTAGTTCAGTTACTTGCAGAGCCAGATAGCTCTGACAGGAAGGGATTACACTGCTTTATACACCCTTTGGACTATTCAGTTAACAATTACCTCCTTCTCACCTTTCTCCTTCTTCTGAAGCTTCATTTGTAAATCTATCTATTTTTTTCACTTTAATATAAGGTGGGAGGAACCTTAAACTAAAATAAATGGCAGAGCCAGGTTAGGAACTTATTTGGGGGAACTGTATCAGATGTAACTTCAATGTAGATTTTCCTAAAATTAGTTCAAGAAAAAAAAATTTTATTGGTAATGCCATAATGGACTTCAGTTTACCAAAAGTAAAAAAAAAAAAAAAAAAAGTTTAAAATGAGGGTTGACTTTGGTAGGACTCCAAAGCTCTCTGTCTCCAGGTGAGATGGAAACATTTTTAGCTACCCTTTGTGGAAGTTGGCTAACGACACTGCCCATGTGTCATTGCTTGGGTTCCTCAGAACAGTGAGACATATTAAAAGGATTTTAGCTATTCCTTTATCAGGCAGAAGGACCCTATGTAATAAGAATAAGGGACAATGGACAAGAAGGAGGGAGGGTAGAAAGGAAAGAGGGAGGGGGGGTGCTGCTGCTGCTGCTGCTAAGTTGCTTCAGTCGTGTCCGACTCTGTGTGACCCCATAGACGGCAGCCCACCAGGCTCCCCCGTCCCTGGGATTCTCCAGGCAAGGACGCTGGAGTGGGTTGCCATTTCCTTCTCCAGTGCAGGAAAGTGAAAAGTGAAAGTGAAGTCGCTCAGTCGTGTCTGACTCTTAGCGACCCCGTGGACTACAGCCCACCAGGCTCCTCCATCCATGGGATTCTCCAGGCAAGAGTACTGGAGTGGGGTGCCATTGCCTTCTCCAGAGGTGGTGCAAGGGTATATTATTAAGTGGTTCACCACTAAATGTGACTGATTGGTCAACCCCTAGGGACTATCCTCTGAGAAGCCATTAGTAGTTTTGATATGTAGTTTTACATATCAGAATAGCTGATTCATGGAGAAAAAGAAATAAAAGCTTTTTTTCTCATTAAGTAACTCTTTTCCTATTGAACAAGTATTTTCCAAAATTGTCAAACTCCCCACACCTCTGGTGGGCTTAAGGGGAGTACCACAACTTCTCTTTTCCAACATGATAGAAAAACTCCAAGATGGGAGGCAAGAAAAGTACAGTGTGGTTATGAGAAAAGATACTGTTAAATTTCCCCTGTGTGAAGCTGTAAACCTATGCAGTTCTGACCATAGCAGGAGAGAGGTGAGGTTGATAGGATATGAAATGGACAATAAATAAAATCTGATGGAAACTACCCTGTACATCTCTCAGGTCTCCATACCACAATCTGGAGTTTTCACTTTTGTAAGAACAGCTTGCCTTTTCTTTTTTTCCAATCTGTCACCGAGTCTCATTCTAGATGTTGGCCGCATAGCGCCACTTAGATATTAAGATTTAAGGCAAGTTAGTTATTGAAATATACTCCAGTCCTCGCTGCAGTAGTGAGGCTGTGTTTGATGTTTGTCATCATCTTCTTTCCCTCCATCTATTCATTATAGTGTTTCCTCATCTTCAGCCAGTATTTTGGCTGTTCCGAGTTGCTAATCCTGAAGGTCTAATTTCTTAGTTGTCTTCCCAGGCTGTGGTTGCTGCTGTTGTCCAATAACTACCATTACTGGATAGGAAAGCAATAGGCAGTTCCAAACATACTCCTCCCCGCTAACATTGTTGTTGTTCAGTTGCTCAGTCACGTCCGACTCTTTGTGATCCCATGGACTGTGGCACACCTGGCTTCACTGTCCTTCACCATCTCCTCGAGCCTGCTCAAACTCATGTCCATTGAGTAAGTAATGCTATCCAGCCATCTTCTTCTCTGTCATCCCCTTCTCCTTCTGCCTTCAATCTTCCCCAGCATCAGGGTCCTTTCCAAAGAGTCAGCTCTTTGCATCAAGTGGCCAAAGTACTGGAGCTTCAGCTTCAGCATCAGTCCTTCCAGTGAATATTCAGGATTGATTTCCTTTAGGATTGAAAGCATTAGCTAGCAGAAAATATCACTTCAGATAATCTGAGCTGCTGCTGCTAAGTCGCTTCAGTCATGTCTGACTCTGTGCGACCCCATAGACGGCAGCCCACCAGGCTCCCCCGTCCCTGGGATTCTCCAGGCAAGAACACTGGAGTGGGTTGCCATTTCCTTCTCCAATGCATGAAAGTGAAAAGTGAAAGGGAAGTCGCTCAGTCGTGTCTGACTCTTCTTGACCCCGTGGAGTGCAGCCCACCAGGCTCCTCCATCCATGGGATTTTCCAGGCAAGAGTACTGGAGTGGGTTGCCATTGCCTTCTTCAAATCTGAGCTGATTGCACCCTTATTACATCAATTATTTACTTTGCCTTTTGATCTATTGACATAAGCAGATGAAAGAAATCATGTAGTAGGTTCAGGTTCAAGTTCATGAGAAACCTTACTGTGACTCTAGATAAAAGTGTTTTCTTTTGGGGCAACTGGGAACTCTAATTGGGTGATGCCTAACAACAGTACGGTGATAAGCAGAACCATTTATGCAACTGGGACACAGAAAGAAATGGTGAGAGTTGAGGATCTTATTTCCTTCCCTTGATTCCAAGATATACATATATCTTGATTCTTAGAACACAAAGCATCAAATTCTCCTCTGAAAGGAAACAAACAAACAAACAAAAAAAGACTACATTCTTTTAACTTCCAATTGTATGTACTTCTGTAGTTTCTTACCTTTTATTTTGCACTGGAAATCCAAATAAATCCAGCTTGTTTGTTTGCTTTACAATAGGGAAAGAAGCATGATATAAGTCTAGTGTGTGTGTGTATATGTGTGTGTGATGTTCACTCACCTATTTTTCTGTTTATCTAAGTGTTTTGCCAAGGGAAGTATAATGTTCTCTAAATGTTGGATATCCGGTTCTTCCTACCATCATATGCCAACCTAAAATGTCCTGTCTTATGCTTTGGTTTTCTTTCCATATCCACACCTCCATAGCACGCAGATGAGATGTCACAGTCTAAACTTACAACCCACCCTTGCTATTTAAGGAATTCCCCACACACATCTGTGCATTTAGCTTAAGACTGGCTGCAGGGTTTTTTGTTGGTGTGTGCTGTGTGGGTTTTCCAACTGGAGTCCTAATTTGCAACACCTACGGCTTGCTCAGCTCATTCTAATGCTAGGGTGGTTTCCTTCTGTGAATAAATGTCAGTGAGATGCTCTAAGCAAAGCTATTGCCCTCATGAGCCTATGAAGTTACTCCAGGAATAGACTCCCTATTTCTATATGCAAGTGAACATTTAGAGCAGGTATATTAGCTAAGCCAGCGTTAGGAGATTAAAAGAAATGACTCTTAAAGCTGAAGGCAGAGGGACATTCATTGCAATACATTATAATGTTTCATTCAAACGAATTATATACAAACATTTGTTGAGTGTCTACTATATGTCAGGCACTGGATATTTCATATTCTACACATATTCATGAGGTTTACCATGAACCAAGAGCCATGTTAAGAATAAGCCGAAAATATACAAATAAAAGTGAACAAATAAATTAGTAAGGATGATAAAACAAGTCAAATAATCATGATAACTAAAAATAGAGTAAGGAGTGGTGATTTTAGCAAAATGGTGGAGGGGGTGATTACCAACTTTCATCCTTTCACACAGACAAAAATCAATTAGATAGCTAAACACATGAAAATAGTCTTGGGAAGACACAGGAGTCTCAATAAGAACATACAACAACTCAGTAGGGCAGAAAATAGAATAACCACACAGAAGGGATCAGTGGGGAGATCAGCATAGTTAAGCCATGTGGAGACAGCTATAGAGCAGCTGTAGAGGGGCCACAGTGGAGCGGAAGCTATCCATATCAGGTCTGCAGCGGGTGCCACTGTGGCCCCCAGCAGTCTCTTCCATAGAGGACCTCAACAGCTGCTCTGACAGCTAAGGACTCCCTACAGCCTTCTCCATGGAGGACTCAGTAGAGTTTGCTGGCACAGACTTTAGTGACTTGCTCCATGGAGAAGAGTGGCAGCTTTCACCACTGGACCAAAATGGAAGCAGGGATGGATTTTATTTTCTTGGGCTCCAAAATTACTGTGGACAGTGACTACAGTCATGAAATTAAAATATGCTTTCTCCGTGGAAGGAGACCTATGACAAACCGAGACAGCATATTAAAAAGCAGAGACATCACTTGGTTAACAAAGATCTGTATAGTCAAAGTTGTGGTTTTACCAGTAGTCATGTATGGATGTGAGAGTTGGACCATAAAGAAGGCTGAAGGCTGAAGAATTGATGTTTTCAAACTACGTTGCTGGAGCAGACTTTTGAGAGTCTCTTGGACAGCAAGGAGACCAAACCAGTCAATCCTAAAGGGAATCAACCCTGATAGTCATTGGAAGGACTGACTGATCCTGAAGCTGAAGGTTCAATGCTTTGGCCACAGGATACAAAGAGGGGACTCATTGGAAAAGACCCTGATGTTGGGAAAGATTGTAGGCAAAAGGAGAACGGGGTGGCAGAGGATGAGATGGTTAGATAGCATCACAGACTCAATGGATGTGAATTTGAACAAACTCTGGGAGGACAAAGAGCCTGGCATGCTGCAGTCCATGAGGTTGCAAAGAGTCAGATAATACTTAGTGAGAGAACAACAGTATCACTGCCTAAAACACCCTGAGAAAGGGATAACGCTACAACCCCCAAGAAGCCACTGTAGCCCACCATGCTGTTGAGTTGCCTTCAACCCCAAACCCAACACATCCTGGACTCTATGTACACTCACATTCCAGATCCTGGCTCCAGAACCACAGTTGCTCTCACACACCTGTGCGCCAGACCCTGATTTCAACCTCGGACACTGGGGCCACCACTATAGCAGAAGTTCCCCTGTCTCAGCGCCTGGAGCTGTGGTAGCTCCACACATGCCCACTCTTCATGCCTTGCACCCAGTGACTGGAGCCATGGCTGCAGAAGGAGTGTCTGTCTCCCAGACCCTAGAGCTGCTATGGATCTGTTCACACTCACATTCTACACCTCAACTTCATGTGACCTCTCCATAAGTGTTTGCCCCTCTCACACCATTACCAATGCTAAGATGGAGGCACCTTGGGTGGGCTCTAGTGCCCCCAGTGCAGTAGGCCCTAGAGGCACAGTCTTTTCATTCATGCCTATACTCCAGGCTTCAATTCCAGGACCACTTCATAGATTCTGACACATCAGATACTGGTGCCAAACAAATGTGAGAATACTCACAAACCATCCTAGCACCAAGAGGAGTCCCTTTGGCCATGACTACTCTGTGTGGAATAAAAAAGATCAGGAAGACCTCAGAAGCCTTCATTCTTACACTATATGCAAACTTGATTGCAAAATGGACTATACAAAATGGATTAAATACTTATTAAATGTAAGACCTGAAACTGTAAGACTACTGGTATAAAACATATGGAATAAGCTTGATATTGATCTTGGCACTGATTTTTTTTGGATATTATATTCAAAGTACAAGGAAATTGTTTATGAAAATATAATAACTTAAATACAATAAATTAAAAAACCAAAAGGAAATTCACCTTAGTTGAGTTAGAGAAACTTACCAGTCAGTCAACCCTCTCTCCACTATCTTTTCTGTGTCAACTAAAAAAATATTCATAACATAAAAGTTGAGAGTTTTATCTGGCAAAAAATGTTAAGACTTCGAGCCCAGGAGGCAGCATCTCAAGTAATGCTGAAAGAACTGCTCCAAGGAGGTAAGGAGGGGAGCAAGGCTATATAGGAGTTTTGCAACAAAGGGTGCCTAGTCTGAATGTCAAAAGATTATGATTAATTAAAGAAAACTACATATCTTGAGTTAAGGAATTTAGCTCTGCTCTATGTATGGGGAGATGCAAGAGTCTAGGCTCACTGAAGTCATTCCTTTGATATGCACTTTAGCTATCCAGGGCCAGGATCCTATATTTTCATATCCAGAGTTTCCTCAGGGTTCACCACTGGGAGTGTCTGCAAGTCCGATGGCTGCTAGATGGCATGTATTCTTATCTTCCTGAGTTCCCTCGGGGCTCGCCTGGGAAGTGGCTGCAACTGCTGATGACTCGGACATCCTTTGTTTACTGATGTGGCAGGCAATATTATATTTCTCATCTGAGTAAGCTCTTTGAAGCCATAATCTCATATTCTGTTTTGAAATCACTGCAATACAATTTCTAAATCACTTCAATTTTTGGTATTTGTGAGTCTAAGATTGACGTCTATCTGGTCAGGCTTATGGTGTATATCATATGTATATCACATCGAATGCCAAATTTCGCAGTCCCCTGAGATCCTTTTTGTGTAATGGTCTACCTATGCTCCCTATTCTCCAGTTTTCTCTACTGAAACCCTGCATATGGCCTGCTTCAATTTTCTTAAGTAGAAATTATAGGGCGAAATAAGCCTCAGATTATTCCCAGGACTTGGGCCTAGACTTTTCCTCTGGTCCTGGATACTAGGCTGGGCTAAAAAGCCCTTCCAGTTTTTCCCCTGGGGAACCAGTCTCAGTCATTAACTAGAATGGTCACTTGAATGGCTGGACTGGTCCTAGTTCTCAGGCAGGGAAACTTTAAAATCTTTGCCAAAGAAGTTAACTCTCTTAGTCATGTTTTTTGTTTGCTTTGTCTTAACAAGAAAGAAAGCCTTAACTTAATTTTTGACATATGTAGTATGTATGTGTATGTCAAATTATAGCATTCTCAAGTTGTAGGAGTGCTACAATGATGCCAAGCAAACTGAAACATCAGAGTTTGAAGCAGAGAGAGTTTACTGCAAGGCCATGCAAAGAGAGGAGGTGGCTCATGCTCTAAAAAGCTCCTGGAGATTCCCAAAGGGTTTTGGCAAAGTAGTTTTAAAAGCCAGGTGATCTCCAAAATATACAGGCAGCTCATGAAGCTCAGTACCAGAAAAATAAATGACCCAATCAAAAAATGGGCCAAAGAGCTAAACAGACATTTCTCCAAAGAAGACATACAGATGGCTAACAAACACATGAAAAGATGTTCAACATCACTTATTATCAGAGAAATGCAAATTAAAACCACTCACGCCAGTCAGAATGGTTGCTATCAAAAAGTCTATAAACAATAAATGCTGGAGAGGGACACTGTTGGTGAGAATGCAAACCAGTACAGCCACTATGGAGAACAGTATGGAGATTCCTTAAAAAACTGAAAATAGAACTGCCATATGACCCAGCAATCCCACTGCTGGGCATACACACCGAGGAAACCAGAACTGAAAGCGACACATGTACCCCAATGTCCATCACAGCACTGTTTATAATAGCCAGGACATGGAAGCAACCTAGATGTCCATCAGCAGATGAATGGATAAGAAAGCCATGGTGAATATACACAATGGATTATTACTCAGCCATTAAAAAGAATGCATTTGAATCAGTTCTAATGAGGTGGATAAAACTGGAGCCTATTGTACAGAGTGAAGTAAGTCAGAAAGAAAAACACCAATACAGTATATGAATACATATGTATGGAATTTAGAAAGATGGTAATGACGGCCACCTCATGCAAAGAGGAAAAGACTCTGATGCTGGGAGGGATTGGGGGTAGGAGGAGAAGGGGATGACAGAGGATGAGATGGCTGGATGGCATCACCGACTCGATGGATGTGAGTTTGAGTGAACTCCGGGAGTTGGTGATGGGAGGCCTGGCGTGCTGCGATTCATGAGGTCGCAAAGAGTCGGACACGACTGAGCGACTGAACTGAACTGAATTGAACTGAATGATGACCCTATATGTGAGACAGCCAAAGAGACACAGATATAAAGAATAGACTTGGGACTCTGTGGGAAAAGGCAAGGGTGGGATAATTTGAGAGAATAGCATTGAAACATGTATATTACCATATGTGAAATAGATGACCAGTTCCAAGTTCGATGCATGAAACAGGGCACTCAAAGCTGGTGCACTGGGACAACCCAGAGGGATGGGATGTGGAGGGAGGTGGGAAGAGGGTTCAAGATGGGAGACACATGTACACCCATGGCTGATTCATGTCAATGTATGGCAAAACCACTACAATATTATAAAGTAATTAGTCTCCAATTAAAATAAATAAATAAATAAAATCCAGGTGAGAGAAGTGCTCTCAGGATCAGATCAGGCATGATTCTCGCACACAATTCTCTGATGCGCTGATGATGAAGGAGAAGGGTGATGTCACAAGGGTTAACTTTATCAATCCTTTGGCTCCAGGAGACCTAGGGTTAAGTTCTCATAAAGTAGTTAGTATCTTCCATTTGGTGAGGGGTTTTCACATATGCAAAACAATTTAGGAAACTTGCACCAAATACCATTATCTAAGTACTTCAGAGAGGAGGTAAAGCAGAGGATGGGGGAAGGCCCCATGGGGTCCTTCTTGGTTACAAGAGGATTTGGGAAAATTGAGGAATCCCTCAAATCTGGCAGGCTGCCATCTCTACTGAGATGAATTTACTAAAATTATCAAAGAAAACAGCCAAAATGAAGAATTCAGAACAGAAAATCACATCATACGCATCATCTATTTCTTTTTTGATAAAGGTTGAGTGGAAATCATCTCTTAAAAAGTTTTATCTAGCTCCACCTGGTGGTGGATACTGAAACATATGACCATCCAGTAGTTGTTACATAACTTTTTTTTTATTCGCATAACTGTGGACCTCCTTGGAGAAGGAAATGGCAACCCACTCCAGTATTCTTGCCTGGCGAATTCCATGGACAGAAACCTGGCGGCTTACAGTCCATGAGATCACGAAGTTGGACACGACTGTATGACTATGTTCAGCTCAGTGGACTTCCTTAGGACTTCCTAGGTGGCTTAGTAGTAAAAAATTTGCCTGCCAATGCATGACGCTGCTGCTGCTGCTGTTAAGTCACTTCAGTCGTGTCCGACTCTGTGTGACCCCATAGACGGCAGCCCACCAGGCTTCCCCATCCCTGGGATTCTCCAGGCAAGAACACTGGAGTGGGCTGCCATTTCCTTCTCCAATGCGTGAAAGTGAAAAGTGAAAGGGAAGTCGCTCAGTCATGTCCGACTCTTCGCGACCCCATGGACTGCAGCCCACCAGGCTCCCTTGTTCATGGGATTTTCCAGGCAACTCGCCTGCCAAGGCAGGAGACATAAGAGACGTGGTTCCATCTCTGGGTTGGGAACATTCCCTGGAGGAGGAAATGGCAAACCATTCCAGTGTTCTTAACTGGGAAATTCCATGGACAAAGGAGCCTGGCAGGCTACAGTCCATGGGGTCGCAAAGAGTCAGACATGACTGAGCACCCGTGTGCACACACACACACACACACACAAGGACCTCCTTGCATGTACTAAGTTCTGAGATTGAACGTAGTTCTTTTCCAATTGGATACTCCTAGCAAAATAGCAGATAATGTAGGTGCTCAGTGTCAAAGTAAAATCTATTACAACAAAACTTTTCAAGAATAATTTTCAGGTCATTCTTGCTGTAAAACAAAAAACAAAAATTGATGCATTAACAGCAGTTATCACTACAGAAATAATTAAAAACCATAAATGTGATTCACTAACTAGTGAATTTTCATGAGACAAAGTTTGAAATATCTTATATGAATTTTTTTTCTATAAGTAAAGATGATGACATACAAAATTTTAAAGGGAATACCTTGATAATATTTGTTTATAATTGATAAATCAGGCTGCAGTGTGTACAATGTGGACAATGAGGGATGGAAGTAAGAAGGTGTAGGAGATGAGATGGCAGGAGGGATCTGTGACCAATGTATTATAGGTAAAAGATTATAAGGAAACAACTTGAACTAGGGCTGAAGCAGTAAAGATGGTGAGAGCTCAGTTTCTAGTGACATTTCTAAATTAGAATGGACGAGGTTTGATCATTGAGTTAACTGTAACTGATAAAGAGTGGGAATAGTTGAGTTTGCTAGCTTTCAGTTCCTTGGATTCAAGGAATTTTCCATTAAATTTCAAACTAGCCACTACCTTCCTGACGTTGCACATTTCTTCCTTGAAATCATCTTGGAATTCATATCTTACCTGCATCAGAAGGAAAGAAAGTAACTTTATAGATGAATCTGCCTGATGATTTACCCTGAGAAACCAGGACATTTACAGTGACTAAAACTAAATTTTAGGACAAGCTATAAAACCAAGGCTAGTACCTGGTGTGAAAAAAGATGAGCAGCCAAATCTACTCTACTTCACTCACGTATTATAGCATCAATATCATTCATAGCATAATGGTTTGTATAGCATCTTCTGTACCAGGCATTATGCAAGACTTCAGAGTTAAGTAAAAATAAGAGGAAATCTTTGCTATCAATCATTTTATTGATAGTATCTGGTGTTGAAACAAGCAACTAAGAAGGTGATTCTAAGACAGCATGATAAGTGTAATTTTTACAAAATGAAAGAAAGAAGTTATGAATGGTATCATAAAAGAGGCAAACATAAACTCAGAAAGTTCAGGAAGCCTCCCCACATGGTTATATCTAAAGTAAAATTTTGAGAACAAGTAAGTAACTCTGATGGAATAATAAATGAGGACTCTTCTAGGCAACAGAGGAAGGAGCCAGTGAAAAGGCCTAGAGTGTTATAAGTAGCTTAGTATGCCTTAAACATTAAAAAAAAGAAAGAAAGAAAGAAGAAAAAGTTAATTTGGAGAAAGGATCATGGTAAGAGAAAATTTTTCAGAAATAACCAGAGGCTAAATCGTGCCCAATATGCATTTATTCAAAGTTCATAAAGGAGAAAATTTATTCTTCCACTCTTAATTCCTTTCTTATTGTTAAGGATTAAGACATGGGTCTCAGCATTTAAATAATAATCTTATGTTGTCACTGACTTATGTGGGTCAATTTTCACCTTTTGGTGTTTCCTCAAACCAAAAGCTTCAACAATTTGTCCCTTATAAAAGAGAACATCTTGCATGGATTATCCTACCTTCAGCCTTATATAAGGTCCCATTATGCATTGCAGGTCCAGCCAGAAAAGAGTATCAGAGCACAATATTTTCTTTTTGAGTTGTGACTAATCCACAATTTTCTCAATTCCAACTAGAATTTTTTTTCTGTAAATTAGTTTTAAATATTTTTCCAAACCAGGGACTGACTTTCAAAATGCAGCTTCCCACCTTAAGCTTGCCTGGGAAGGTTCTGAAAACTCTTCTATCAGACCTAAAAGAAGGGATGGATTACAATATCATATCTAGGCTGGGATGCACACAACAGAGAAAGCTGGGACTAGGTCACCAGCATTCACAAGAAATAATGATACTAATGAGTCAGACCAACTGAACGACTGAACTGACTGAATGAGACAATACAAAGGGATTGGAAAGATGAGATTATTTATATCTCTTTAGGGAAAGGTAGTCTAGGGGAATAATGTGTCTATATCTCCTATCCTTCTTGATATACTTTCCCTGAGGGATGAGAAACATGAAAAAGTTCACAGAGATCCACTTCCTCAGCCAAGAAAAGGTTTGCTAGCCATGATGAAAATTTAGGGGGAGCCATGTTAGGAGAAGGCAGTGGTACCCCACTCCAGGACTCTTGCCTGGAAAATTCCACGGACGGAGGAGCCTGGTGGGCTGCAGTCCATGGGGTCGCTAAGAGTCGGACACGACTGAACAACTTCGCTTTCACTTTTCACTTTCAAGCATTGGAGAAGGAAATGGCAACCCACTCAATATTCTTGCCTGGAGAATCCCAGGGACGGGGGCGCCTGGTGGGCTGCCATCTATGGGGTTGCACAGAGTCGGACATGACTGAAGCGACTTAGCAGCAGCATGTTGGAACAACAGACTGGTTCCAAATTGGGAAAGGAGTACATCAAAGGCTCTGTATCGTCACTCTCCTTCTTTAACTCATATGCAGAGCACATCATGTGAAATGCCTGGCTGGATGAAGCACAAGCTGGAATCAGGATTGCTGGGAGAAATATCAATAACGTCAGATATGCAGATGACACCACCTTTATGCAGAAAGTGAAGAAGAACTGAAGAGTCTCATGATGAAAGTGAAAGAGGAGAGTGAAAAAGTTAGCTTAAAACTCAACATTCAGAAAACAGATCATGGCATCTGGTCCCATCACTTCATAGCAAGTAGATGGGGAAACAATGGAAACAGTGGCAGACTTTATTTTTTTGGGTTCCAAAATCACTACAGATGGTGATTGAAGCCATGAAATTAAAAGACACTTGCTCCTTGGAAGAAAAACTATGACCAGCCTAGACAGAATATTAAAAAGCAGAGACATTACTTTGCTGACAAAGGTCTGTCTAGTCAGCGCTATGGTTTTTCCAGTAGTCATGTATGGATGTGAGAGTTGGACTATAAAGAAAGCTGAGCATTGAAGGATTGATTCTTTTAAACTGTAGTGTTGATAAAGACTCCTTTGAGTCCCTTGGACTTCAAGGAGATGGACTACAGCCAGTCCATCCTAAAGGAAATCAGTCCTGAATATTCACTGGAAGGAATGATGCTGAAGCTGAAACTCTAATACTTAGGCACTAATTCATTGAAAAAGACCCTGATGCTGGGAAAAATTGAAGGCAATGAGGAGAAGAGGACAGCAGAGGATGAGATGATTGGATGGCCTCACTGACTCGATGGACATAAGTTTGAGTAGGGTCCAGGAGTTAGTGATGGACAAGGAGGCCTGGTGTGCTGCAGTCCATGGGGTCACGAGGTGTCGGACATGACTGAATTATTGAGCTGAACTGAACTGATGCTAAGTGGTGTGAGTCTGTAAGTATGTATTTAGGGGAGGTAGGTACTTGAAATACAGATTCTTGACCATGCTGAGAAGTCCACAGTAAGCTAACATGTTCAGACTATTTTCAGATTGCATTGAGTAAACATCACAATGGTTTAAGTGGAAAAATAGCATGATCATATTTATATTGTATAAATATCAGTCAAGCTTCCATGTATAGAACAATCTGGAAAAGCCATATCAAAGGGAAGAAGTTCTGTTAGAAATGTGTGTAATCATTGAGACATGAGCTGGTGACTGAGTTAGCCTGGTGGGACTGTGTATGTTGAGATGTGACTGGACTCAAGAGATGTTAAGGATGTAGAAGCAAAAAAACTTGGAAATAGATCAGAGATATCTATGGTGATGGACAACAGTTTAGAGATTTCCTTACCTCAAAACCCATTGGGAACACATATTACTGCTTGCCTGAGGATTTTTTTCCTTGACTATGGAAACATACTGGTTCTACACTCAAAAAGAAACTGGACATATCACAATTTTGCCCCGGAAACGACAATTGCCCCCAACCCATGATATATGAGGAGCTGACATATGAATACTCCAGCTTCCTCTGCCTCAGAAATAGACCTATAAATTCTGTTCTACTAGAGTTTTAGAGTTTCTGGGAGAGATTTAGCTTCAGTTGACTGTAATGGTAAGTGGCTTTATAATGCACTTTTATTTGGCAGCCTTCCATTTCATTTTTTTTATTTCCCCATGTCTCTGTGTTTCCTAGGATCATTTGAATATTTGCCTCACTGTTTTGAGGGAAACAAAGGGCAGCTTTCCTGGAAAGTGATTTATGTTGGGATGGGAATAAGAACAAATTTTGGAAAAGGTGAGTCTAAGATATGCTACTGCAATTATGTTTCAGTTTAATCTAGCTCTTAGGGCCTTCCTGGGGTTATACTGGAGTTCTCTGATAGCTCATTTGGGGTTATAACATAAGCCTGCATGTAGAATCTATTTCTGAGGCTTTGGTTTAAGGCCTGGTCATCTTTTCTTCATGAATTGCTCCTTTTAGAAAAGTAATGTGTTCTCTCATTTAATGCTAGACCACCTGGCTCTGAATTATGCCACCGTTTCTAGATGACATTTAATTGTATTGTATATACTGAATTGAAGAATATTTTCTTTAATGAATGGAAGTTTAACTAGATGCATTGTGGTGATGATTTTGCAATGTATACATGTGTTGAATTATTATGTTGTACACCTGAAAGTAATATAATGTTATGTGTCAATTATGTCTCAAAAAAAAAAAAACTGGAAACATATATAGGATTATTTCATTATTTTTTATATAAAAATATGGTCATGTTATATATACATCTCTTTTTCTTGCATATTTTACTTAATTCTTTACATCAAGTAGCTCTAATTCACCATTTTTAATGGCTGTGTAATATTCCACAATACAGATGCAGTCATGATTGATTTACCTCTTGCCTTATTGAGGAACATTCACTTTGCTTTTCAGTTTTGTCATGCTTTGTTTAAACACTGTGACTTATGCTACAATAAGTATTATTGTAGATACCCCCCAATATTTTTGATATCTCTTTTAGTTTTTTATTTTATTTACATAGGATAAAATATGTTGCAATATACTGAATTGTGTATCCCATAATTCACATATTGAAGACTTAATCTCCAATGTGGCTGTATTTGGAGAAAAGCCCTTTAGGCAGGTAATTATGGCTAAATGAGGTCATATGGTAGGCCCTAATCTCAGAGAACCAGTGTTCTTATAAGAAGAGGAAGAGTTTCACTAGGTATTTCTGTCTTTCTCTCCATATGCTCATAGAAGAAAGGCCACTTGAGCATAGAGAGAAAATGGAATCTCTGAGCCAGGAAGAGAGCTCTCACAGGAAACTGAAACCATCAGCACCTTAATCTGCTATTTCTAACCTCAAAACTGTGAGAAAATAAATTTCTGTTATGTAAGCCACCCAGTCTCTGGTATTTTGTTATGGCAGCCTGAGCTGACTAATATATATAGGTTCACTAATTTTGTTAAATGTCCTTACAACTTTTCTGCTTTATTGACTATGCCAAAGCCTTTGATTGTAGGGATCACCACAAACTGGAAAATTCTGAAAGATATGGGAATACCAGACCACCTGACCTGCCTCTTGAGAAATCTGTATGCAAGTCAGGAAGCAACAGTTAGAACTGGACATGGAACAGACTGGTTCCAAATAGGAAAAGGAGTATGTCAAGGCTATATATTGTCACCCTGCTTATTTAACTTATATTCAGAGTACATCATGAGAAATGCCAGGTTGGATGAAGCACAAGCTGGAATCAAGATTGCTGGGTGACAATAACCTCAGATATATGCAGATGACATCACCTTTATGGCAGAAAGTGAAGAAGAAATGAAGAGCCTCTTGATGAAAGTAAAAGAGGAGAGTGAAAAAGTTGGCTTAAAGCTCACATTCAGAAAACTAAGATCATGACATCCAGTCCCATCACTTCATGGAAAATAGATGGGAAACAGTGTCAGACTTTATTTTTTTGGGCTCCAAAATCACTGCAGATGGTGATTGCAGCCATGAAACTAAAAGACACTTACACCTTGGGAGAAAAGTTATGACCAACCTAGACAGCATATTAAAAAGTAAAGACATTATTTGCCAACAAAGATCCATCTAGTCAAGCTGTGGTTTTTCCAGTAGTCATGTATGGATGTGAGAGTTAGACTATAAAGAAAGATAAGCACCAAAAATTGATACTTTTGAACTATGGTGTTGGAGAAGACTCTTAAGAGTCTCTTGGACTGCAAGGAGATCCAACCAGTCAATCCTAAAGGAAATCAATCCTGAATATTCATTGGAAGGACTGATGCTGAAGCTGAAACTCCAATACTTTGACCACCTGATGTGAAGAACTGACTCATTTGAAAAGACCCAGATGCTGGGAAAGATTGAAGGCGGGAGGAGAAGGGAATGATAGAATGAGATGGTTGGGTGGCATCACCAACTCAATGGACATGAGTTTGAGTAAACTCCGGGAGTTGGTGATGGGCAGGGAGTGTGCTGGTGTGCTGCAATCCATGGGATCACAAAGAGTCAGACACGACTGAGAGACTGAACTGAACTGACAACTTATTTCCAAACTCCTATATTATCTTTCCATTTAAAAAAAAAACTTTTTTCATAATGTTCTTTCTAAACGACATGGATTCTATCTATCTTTTACTTTGATCAAGTTCCTTAACTTTCTTCCCATTTTCTCAAATATAAAAGGAGATTGATATTAATACTTGTTTCCTCATAAGATTGTTGTAGAAATTAAACATATAAATATACATGCATTATATATATATATTTAGTTTGACAATATACATATATAAAATCTCACAATATACGTGCATTCTTTGAGTATTATTATACATTTTTTCTTATTCCTTCTTGTTTTTAAATTCAACTGAACTTTTTTGTTGCTCTCTTTCTATTCTTTCTTGCTTTTAGGTCCACTCCTCCCTCTCTAATTCCTTCTTGCCTCAGAGCTTCACAGGCTCATCCTCATCTTTCTTCATAAAGAGTAGTCAAACAGACCATCTATTGAGATTCCCACCAGATCAATTGACAATTGATTCCATTTGGTCTCTAGGCAACATATTTTAGGAAAAGAATGTGACTACTGCGTTTGCATTTATTTTCCAGGAATAAAATTTTCTTCAAATAATCTTTCTCTTTGTTCTAGGATCCATCCAAGCTTAAAATAGCATTTGCACTGTCTGCCTTCGCTTGCCTGATATGCCATAAATTCTAAGCATATATATCTGTATCAAGATCACACTGAAAGATTAAATAAGATATATATTTATGTGTTTAGAAATAATGTCAAGAAAGAAAGAATGTTTAGAAAGAATATCAAGAAAAATAAGTTGCCAGAAGAACCAAATTAAAAAGTGTGAAAGAAAAAAAAATTTATTTGTACAAGCTAATGCCCTGGCAATGGTTTCTTGGTACCAGTTAGCTCTTCTTATTCTTATGGTTCATTGGTAAGTTGGGACATTATTTTCAGGGCTGTTTTTCCACAGTGACCACTGGAGGGCAATGCCAGTCAGCACTGAGGGCAGTAAACAGCACCCCTTACCTTGGGGAAACAAGGAACAAAGATGAGATGTGGCAATAAGGTCAGACAGCACCAGGGCAAACGAAGCTACGACTAAGTGCCTCAAGGCAAGATTTTGCTGGAATTGAGACTGAAGTTTAAAAAAGAACAGTTAAAATACAGTGGGCGTTCACCCTAGATTTTCTTGGTGGGCTCACTATTAATACTGATACTGTAATTGACTATGGTATTATGGCTGCATGTGATATATTGTCATATCATCAGTATGTTACCTAAAAGGTTGATATATATTGAATTTCTGAAAATTAAAACTTAGTTTAATAATGATAAGTGATTTTACCAGTAGAAGATGGCATAAGCAAGTCTTTCCAAAATGAGAACTGTTTCTTTAGGAAAGCAAAATGTTATTTTTAATATTTGAACACACCTGTGAATTCCTTACCATGTTGATTTAAAAACTAACACTTTGTTACATTACCTGAAACTTGATTCTTTAGAATGACATACTGCCCAATTAGACCACTGGCAAAACATAAATTAGAGTTCCAGATCTCCAAGCTATCATTTAGCACATCTACAGATTCTGTTCTCGGGCCCCTGGTGCTTCCTCCGAGCACCTTGAAGTTGTGCCTCTGTAAAAGTCTGCACCCTGCTACTTTTCCATTCTACCTGCTCATTATATACATTGAAGGGTTTCAAGGAGATATTCTAACCTCATGTTTCTGGAAAATGTTTTCACATGACTGTCAGCGCTGCGCTTTCCTGGGGTTGTCTCTGACATCAGACCTCTCCAGTGCCTTTTGCTTTCCTCTCCCCTCTGATATCAGAACACAGAATGCCCCAGGGGACAGGCATGGATTTTGTTCTGTGTCGGCCTCATTTACTTGGTGATCTCTAGATTCATGGCTTTTAAAAGCCATCTGTAGGCTAGCTATTAATTGCTAAATTTATGTCTCCTGCCTGAGTCCCATATACCCCAAATTTCTACATCTAAATGCCTGCTTGACACATCCCCTGGAGTGTCTAATAGATACCTCAGACTTAACACATCCAAAACTAAGTTGCTGATCTTCCGTCCAATATGTAGTTTTCCTATCTCAGTTTAAAGCAACTTAGGCTTCCTCAGGTGAAAAAGACAACAGTCACTCTGCCCCTCTCACTCATGCTGCTGCTAAGTCGCTTCAGTCGTGTCCGATTCTATGTGGCATGTCCAATTCTGTGTGACCCCATAGACGGCAGCCACCAGGCTCCCCTGTCCCTGGGATTCTCCAGGCAAGAACATTGGAGTGGGTTGCCATTTCCTTCTCCAATGCATGAAAGTGAAAAATGAAAGTGAAGTCCCTCAGTAGTGTCTGACTCTTAGCGACCCCATGGACTGCAGGGCACCAGGCTCCTCCATCCATGGGATTTTCCAGGCAAGAGTACTGGAGTGGGGTGCCATTGCCTTCACCACCTCTCACTCATATCTTACATCAAATCTGTAATTTATATTTATAAAGAGATTTATAACTTACAAAATATCTTCAGGGACGATTATTTCTTTTGGTTCTCAATCTACTGAAAACTGATAAGTTTTCCACTAGCTCACTGTAAAATGAGAGGAATAAGAACAATGAATTAAATTTTTACAGACCTAAGTTTTTCATTCAAAGAAGAGTTTTTAAATCTTAGATGTGTTCTTTAACCTTAGATGTATTCTTTACAATATTTGATTCATGATGTCCTTTATTTCATAACAATGGTCATAATATTCATAAATGTCTTAAGCAGGTAAAATAAAAAGTTAATTCCTATTTGAAAAGTATTATGATCTACAATATGGAAAACCTGGGAATCACTGATCTACATTCTTGTATCTCAGATAAAAAAACTTGAGCTTAGGTGTTCATTAACACATTTTTCTTCTAGTCTATACTTGGACTTTAGAGACTGCTTATTTTTATATTTATTTAAAGCAAATGATAAAGTCTACGGTGGGAGGAACTAAAAGGACACCTTCTGTATGTGTTTCATTTATGATGCTCTTTTCTGGCCCAATTTTTTATATACAGAAAATGAAATTATAGTAATTTGGGAAGTGTAAGAAAATTCATATTACTTAGTTAAAACCAACTTGGTGTACACATCACTAGAAAATTTAAAGTCAATGATGGTTTTACCCAGAAACGTTATCTCTAATTCCTATAAAAATGCTGTTGAATATATGAATTTATTTGTTTCCCTCCCAAATCCTACTGAACTGATGTAACAGATATAAAAATAGATCCATAGTACTATGAGTCATTGGAGAAAAGTAATACCAGCTGACTAGAGAAGTGGAGAATTTCTGGAAGATGAAGAATAGATTGATTCACTTTTTCAACAACTATTTGTTGAGGACTTAAATGTTAGGCACTCTTCTAGGCGATGGGAATGCTTCAAGGAACAAGATGTTAAACATCTCTGTTCTTAAAGAACTCATGCTATTAAAAGGGATATCAGGCATTTAAATATATATATATATATATATATATACACACATATATATAATAGATTGTGATAAATGCAACATAAATAATTAAGTAATGTGATAAAAAGAATTACTGAGTAGTTGCTCTAATTTGGATACTTATGAAGGGCTCTTTGAGAAGCTGATGATATAAGCTTCTCAGATGATATAAGCTTTTGTCAGATGATATAAGGTTTTGTAAGCCAGGGAGGAGTTTGAATTTTATTCTGAATAGGACAAAAAGTCAATTGGAGAATTGTAGACAGATGAGTAGCATAATGTACTGTATGCTTTTAAGATTGCTCTGATTAATTTTTGGAAAATGGGTTGTAGAAAGTGATGTATTGAATTGGATGATTGTGGCTGTAATTATAGAAAACCTAATTCATAGTGGATATAAAAATTTTTAAATATATTAATTCAAAATGAAAAAATCCACACATAGGACATTTCCAGGATTGTTTATTCATCTAAAGGAATGACATCAAGAACTAGAGCCTTTTTAATTTTTCACTCAGACATCATTGATGCATTAGCTTTATTTCCACGGCTTCTCCTGTCATACTTACAAGGTATTATTACTTGTAGTGGTTCCAGACTTTAAGTAAAGATGTGTCAATGCTCAGAGAAATAAGCCTCCCAATAAACCTTCTTTCAGATCTGCTTTACATTCATGGCAATAAAGATATGCGGTGGAGTGAAAAAACCTTCATCTGCTCCCAATATCTGTTAACAAGGATTTCAAATGTGCAAATCAAAAAAATCAAGTAACTAAACTCCAAGGTATTAATTTAGGAATCAGAAGAGAGCTAAGTATAATTAATATACTTAAAGAAATTTTTGAGGATACTCATTCATGAAAATGAACAGGCTGTTTTGAAAAAAATCAATTTCAAAAATAAAACAGGATTGCAGAAACAAAAAATAGATAGGCTAAAATAGAATTGAAAACTGAATATCTAAGCAAGAAGATAGAGCCAACAAAAAGTGTGCATATTTTTTCCACTCCTTGGAGTATTTATAGCATTTCAATAATTCAGAACAGTAAAAAATAATGTAGATCAAATTTGTTGACCACAGTTTTATAATAGTAAAAATTAAATATAAAAAAGACAACCAAAGAACAAAAGTTTGGTTAAACAAGAGTTGAAAACTAAAATTACAAGTAACTAATTGTATAACAGCTATACTGGTCATCTCTCTGAAACTTACTGCCTATTTACTGAACATACAATAGAATCACATAGGAAAATATGTAGGAAGCAGTCAAAACAGTATTTAGAGGAAATTATTTTGCTATAAATAGATTAATTCAGAAATAAAAATGATTTAAAAAATCAACTATGCTTTCAACTTGAGAAGAAAGAGGAAAAAGACACACTTAAAGAGAGTCAAAGCCTTCATCTTGAACTTGATTTTGGGGAAATAGCAAAAGTTAACTAAGTAGGAGCACGGATTCTTATGTAACAATACTTAATTATCAATCTAACTAGGGTGACAAAAAAAGATTTTAAAGGCAAATACAGAGATCACATAGCTGTGAACAAAAAAGCTTTTTTAATGTTGAGATGATTCAGTTTCCTAATCAAAGACAACATAAAGCACAGGGACTTATTTTGATAAAATACAAAATCTTTGCCTCTAGGAAGATTAATTAAAAGGTGAAAAAAATCCTTTTGTAATCTCTTATCAGGTGCTGACCAATAGTTCAAGAAAACTTGCCTTGCAGCAGATGAAAGAATATTAAGTTTTAGTATTACCAAAGTACACAATTGGTATTAAAGTTTACAAACAGAAAATCAAAACCTGTAAGAAATACATCCAATTTTAGCTAATTAAAATTACACAAGGTAAGATTACACAAGGTAAGATTTTCACTCTCTTCCCAACTCTCTATATCTATTTGCATGTATTTAATTTGATTTTTCTTAACAATTTTGTTTAGATCACTCATGAAAATTTCATGAGACTTTAAATAGCTAGCCATCATCTTAAATTATTTTTCTTGCCAACAAATTTTGTATTAGGGACAATATGATTTATTTGACTAGTAAACCCAGGCAGAATAAAAAAATATATGCTTGCATTAAATTTAATGCTGATAACACTGAAGACATATATATTTTAATTAAGCCAACAAACTTAAAATAGCTTTTATTTACTGAAGATTAATCCAGATCACATGAACTTCAAAAGTATTTGCATTAATTTCTATATTTAAGAGACTTTTAGGAATACTTAATTCACATAAGTCTAAGTCAATTAAATGAACTCTTTTACAAATTGATTTTGGCAATACCATTTAAAAGTATAAGCATATCATGTATACATAGCAAACACCCTAGACATATATAATCATATAAAACAGACACAAAGATATATTTTTATTCCAAAATTTTAGCCATGTATCATGTATAAAAATAAAAAAATGTTCACCAGTTTATAAACAATAATTGAATCCAAATTGTGTCGTTCAACTGCTCACATGGCTAAAGTTTTTCCCTATTTTCTTTACAGACTTTTAAGACTTTTAAGATTTATATTAGTCCTTGATGAATAATGATATGAAGAGTGTAAGCTAGATTTTGGGGCAAGGGAGCTTCTGTAGCATTCTATATATTTGAAAACCTGTTTTATCCATGACATTATAATATTTAAAACTTCAAGAAACAGAAAGAAAGCCAAGTTTTTCCTTTAGGAGTTTTAGAGTATATTTAGTATATTTCTTTATTATCAGATATAGGGTAATTGTTACTTAAAATTTTTCCTCTGAATTAGGTTTTGGCTAGCATGGCCTCTGCCCTCTTTGCCATCAACCACAATCTTCCTCATTGCTTCCATCACCTTTCCAGAGTTTCATTTTTTGGTGTCTCAATCATGCTTTATCACAAGCACGTATACTTTTATTTAATCTGCAACAAAATGTCCAGATGTTCAAGCTGGATTTGGAAAAGGCAGAGGAACCAGAGATCAAATTGCCAATATCTAGTAGATCATAGAAAAAGCAAGAGAATTCCAGAAAAAAAAAAACCCCATCTATTTCTGCCTAATTGACTATGCTAAAACCTTTGACTGTGTGGATCACAACAAACTGTGGAAAATTCTTCAAGATATGGGAATACCAGACCACCTGACCTGCCTCCTGAGAAACCTGTGTGCAGATCAAGAAGAAACTGTTAGAACCAGACATGGAACTATAGACTGGTTTAAATTTGGGAAAGGAGTACATCAAGGCTGTATATTGTCACCCTGCTTATTTAACTTATATGCAGAGTACAACATACAAAAAATGCCAGGCTGGAAGAAGCATGAGTTGGAATCAAGATTTCCAGGAGCAATATCAATAACCTCAGATATGCAGATGATACCACCCTTTAGGCAGAAAGTGAAGAGAAACTAAAGAGCTTCTTCATGAAGGTGAGAGAGGAGGGTTAAAAGCTGGCTTAAAGCTCAACATTCAAAAAACTAAAATCATGGCATCCAGTCCCATCACTTCATGGCAGATAGATGGGTAAACAATGGAAACAGTGACAGATTTTATTTTCATGGGCTCCAAAATCACTGCAGACAATGACTGCAGCCACGAAATTAAAAGATGCTTGCTCCTTGGAAGAAAAGCTATGACCAACCTAGACAGCATATTAAAAATCAGAGACATTACTTTGCCAGCAAAGGTCCGTCTAATCAAAGCTATGGTTTTTCCAATAGTCTTATATAGATGTGAGAATTGGAGCATAAAGAAGACTGAGCGCCAAAAAATTGATGCTTTTGAACTGTGGTGTTGAAGAAGACTCTTGCGAGTCCCTTAAACTGCAAGGAGATCAAACCAGTCAATCCTAAAGAAAATCAATCCTGAATATTTATTGGAAGGACTGATACTGAAGCTGAAACTCCATTATTTTGGCCACCTGATGAGAAAAACTGACTTATTGAAAAAGACCCTGATGCTGGGACAGATTGAAGGCAGGATGAAAAGGGGACAACAGAGGATGAGATGGTTGGATGTCATCATCAACTCAATGGACATGAGTTTGAGCAGACCCTGGGATTTGGTGATGGACAGGGAGGCCTAGCGTGCTGCAGTCCATGGGGTCACAAAGAGTTGGATGTGACTGAGCAGCTGAATAACAACAAGATTTGCAAAATGACACCCTATGTGCTCCAACTCATCATCCTGAGCTCCCACCTTGTCTGCTCACCAAGAAGCTGGTAGAGTAGTGGACAACGACGCATCCTTCTCTAACCTAAGCATATTTTCCAACTTTCTAACTGCAGCTTCAGCCTCTGGCTGGGCATTGGTGGTCAACTAAACTGCACATACTAGATGCCAGCCCATCAAGGCAATAATCCATTTCCATTACTTGCCACAGTGTGCTATGAACAGTTTCTCAGGGGAAAAAAAAAAAAGCATCATACCAGCTGGAGCTTTGGGGGGCATCCTGGTAATCACACAGCAAGGGCCCTCCCCACATAGAAGTCAATGGCCAATCCAGGCTTTCCCCCATAGGTGGGGGGCTCTCCAGTTGTTTCAGCCTTAGAAGCTCCCTGGGTGAAATTTAAAGTGGACTCCCCCCAACCCCCCACACAAAGGGCAAAGAGAGGCTGAAGAAAGAGGCAGACCCCTTCAGACTGGTAGAAACTTACATTTGAGGTTTGTCTTGGGCAGTCACAAGACAAGTAAATCTTCACACTCGGCCTCTAGAATCTTAAAAGTCTTCATAGGGTTGAGTCACATATACCATCCAAATAGTCTCAAGACACATAACTCTCAGGTTGTAGCCCTTCAAATAGCTTTGGCGATGGGAATGGTGGGCAGAGAGTACATTGTAAAGGCAAGAGAATGGGTGAGAAGATTGTCCAGGTTCAGTTTGCAGGTCAACCTGTGGTCATGTCCTCTAGATGACCTCCTCCAGCAGTAATGAAAATGTAGGTCAGAGTGAGGTAAAATAGAAGTACATCATCAACAAATGATTTTGAGTGGGAGGAAATAAATATCTATACAAACTAAACTGAAAATTCATTTATGAAAGGTGTATGTTGGACACATCAAGCAAGCATGGCACATGTCTTTTATGAAAATTAAAAGATAATGACTATCAAGCTTCAGATGTTTATTTTTCAGGACCATAAGGTCAAGACCATCTCAATATACTCAAGTACAGCTTACTTTATAAAGTTTATTAGTCCAACAACTTAAATTTCATAGTACCTTTACACAACTTTTATTGTTTATAAAATGTTGTTATTCTCTTTGGACTTGGAATTAGTTCCTAATAATAGAAGTTGATGTGCAACCAAATAGCACTCAAAATTAAAAAATAACCTTTCTGGAAGTCTATTACTGCCAAGTGTTAGGAGAACTTTATTGGGAGGTGAGAATTTTCCTGTCCTTTAAAGCAGTCATTATTAGAAGATTGCTTATAGGGGATGCTGAAGAGGAAAGTTAGTTTTTAGATGGGATGGGGACTGGTGTGACCAGATGTGCTATAAATTCCCTTCCCACGTTTAACATTCTAATATTTGTGTTTTTCGTTTACAGTATTTACTATAGACATATTATATCAAATGATCCTTCTATTAATTGAACTTCTAAATAACTAAACAGCTCATCTGGTATACTTTCTAGTCATTTCTAAGGCTTTCAGAGATCCTACAGTTTTACTGAAAAGTAAAAAAGTAATGCATACCAATATGGTTTTTTCATGGGCTCTGGACTTTTGAGCAATGAATGGTATAGCTCATTTTGAATCTGGAGCTGCCTCTAAGAAGCTCTGCTCAGGTTTTGGTAATGAAGTCAGCATCATCCTGCACTTGTCTTCCTCCCTTCATCCCTAATGTTCTTAAGGATACCAATCCTTTTATGATTGACAGCAAGCTCAGTATAATAATATCCACTATAATACTCTCATTAACATAATGGCCCTATATGATTCTTTATATAATAATTGCTTACATTATTTAATGCTTCTTCTCTGTCAAGACTATTCTCAGTGCTTTACATATGTCTACTTATGTAATCTTCAAATTGCCCCATGATGTTGATGTTAATTCTAACTGGATTTTAAGGATAGTGAAACTGAACCACAGAAATGTTAATTAATGTACTCAGTCAGCAAGCTAGAGAGCTCTGATTTAAACTTAGAATGTTTGGAATCTAATCTCTTGCTCTTGGCTTTCATCTTTAAGATATCTTGTTTCTTTTGGAATTTCTACATAAAATAATGTGTCTCACACTTAAAAAAAAAAAGAAGTTTTTCTTTTTAAACAAAAGTAATGAATGAGAGGCAGTGAGATGGAGTGGAAAGAATATTACTCTCAGAGTCAAGACATTGGATTTCTGGTCCTAATATGAGTCTATTTAACTTTGAGTGAATAATTTAATGGCCGTTCCTCATCTGTAAAACGCAAATTGATTTAATATCTTTATTTATGTCATCCCAGACCTTTCACACATCATCTTTACATACATGATCTATCTGAGCTTTACAGAAATTCTGTTAGAAACTTGAGGCTCAGGATAGCTGTGATCCCCCATGTCAGTCCCACTCACTCTGTTGCACAGGTGATAAAGATGTTTGAACTGCAAAGCCAATGTCTTTTTCTACTATACCTTGTTGGTTTATCTCATGTACATAAAAACGTTTTTCTAATCTATAAAGTAATATGCCAATCTTAACTTTTATTATTAACGTGGCATGCAAAATGAATTGGTAATGCTTTCAGCCGAAGAAGATAGCAAAAAAGGGATAAGTTTGGAATTGATTTGAAGAAGCCAAACTACTTTATGTGAAAACCACATGCATTCTTAATTTACTTTGTTTAAATCCCGGAACAAATGCTAAACCGATGGAAGAATTCTCTGCTTCTCTGTGCTTCAGTGAATTTCTTATTTTGTAACATGAAATAATAAATGTTTGAACAGCTGCAATTATAAAGTTAAGGAACCATACAACACAGAGACACACACACATTTTTTTTTTCCTTCAAGGCTGTTGACTGAAACTGTGCCACAGAAAAGTAATCCATGAGTGATATAAATATATTTTCATTCATTTTGTTGAATCCTTTGCATGGTATAACTCTCTGTGGGAGGTTCACCTCAAGAAAGGAAAGAAAAGAAAAAAATGTGAACAAACCAGCTTTCTTGATTTATTGTCTTGGAAAAGTTTCTGAGATATTGTTCGCCTTTAGGTACATGCTTTTGCAACCATCAAGGGCTAATGGGAGGGAGTTGGGGTGAGGGCTCAGCCATGGCCTTGGCCCTTGAACAAATCTTTAGTCTCCATTTTATCTTTGTATACTTAAGAAGCATGAATAGAAGTATTTGTTATTTCTTATTTAATTTCCTATTTAAGCACTTGTGCTCTAAATATATACCATTACGCAGGTGAGCCTGAGTGTCTACTTAATCCATATGCAGTCACTGTAAATCCGTTTATTGGTTATATATTTGAAATTGGAGAACTCAATATTTGTGGTGTTCTGGGAAGTCACGTGAAAACTCACAATATGGCTTAACTTCCCTGTTGCCTGCTAGAAATAGTTGAATGGACTTGAACCTGTTCCTGCTGTGTCTTGAGCTATGCATACATCATATGATATTGTACTAAATGGACTCTGAGAAACCTAGAATATCAGATTTGGAGGAGGCTTTAGAGCGCATCATCACATTTCATAAATCAGGGAAAGAGAGCCACTATATGTATAATGTGAATAAAGGGTTTATTACAGGAATTAGAATATGGGAGGAACTGAAGAAGTGACAGTCTCCTGTGGAGTTGGAAGATCTGAGAAAAGGTCACTAACCAGTCCACCTTAATCACTGATGTGAGTGAACAAATAGAAGCTTTCAAGGGAATCCAGGATAATAGCCTGTTCAGGCTGTGACCAGGGACCACAAAGGGTGAAGCAGGAGGGGAGTTGAGTGCATTAGCTGCCTCTCAGGAAGCTCTGCTTCTGTGTAGGATCACCTTTGTGATTCTGCAGCCAAGTCCCTGCTGGGGGGCCTGGCAGTGCGGAAGGTGAACTGTAAACAGAGTAGAGGGAAATGCACATAAGCTGAGGTCTACCAGACAACACGCATCTGCTCAACACCAAGCCAGACTAGGATAGTCTCCCAAAAGTAATGGCCTGATTTCCTCTGATCTTCCAAATCTCAGGCAAGTTGCTCTTTTAGTAATTCTAGTCTAAAATCATAACAAAGAAAGGAATTCTGGGAAATTTATTCCCCAGCCTTAGTCAAGTTCAGTCAGTTCAGTTGCTCAGTCGTGACCGACTCTTTGCCACCCCATGGACTGCAACAGGCCAGGCTTCCCTGTCCATCACCTGAAGCTTGCTCAAACTCATGTGCATCAAGTCAGTGATGACATCCTCTGTTGTCCCCTTCTCCTCCTGTCTTCAATCTTTCCCAGCATCAGGGGCTTTTCCAATGAGTCAGTTCTTCGCATTGGGTGGCCAAAGTATTGGAGTTTCAGCTTCAATATCAGTCCTTCCAATGAATATTCAGGACTGATTTCCTTTAGGATTAACTGGTTGGATCTTCTTGCAGTCCAAGGGACTCTCAAGAGTCTTTTCCAACACCACAGTTCAAAAGCATCAATTCCTCAGTACTCAGGTTTCTTTATAGTCCAACTCTCACATCCATACATGACCACTGGAAAAACCAAAGCTTTGACTAGATCTTTGCTGAAAAAATAATGTCTCTGCTTTTTAATATGCTGTCTAGGTTTGTCATAGCTTTTCTTCCAAGGAGCAAGCATCTTTTAATTTCATGGCTGCAGTCACCATCTGTAGTGATTTTGGAGCCCCTCCCCAAATAAAGTCTCTCACTCTTTCTATTGTTTCCCCGTCTATTCACCATGAAGTGATGCCATGATCCTAGTTTTCTGAATGTTGAGCTTTAAGCCAACTTTTTCACTCTCCTCTTTCACTTTCATCAAGAGGCTCTTTATTTCTTCTTGCTTTCCGCCATAAGGGTGGTATCATCTGCATATCTAAGGTTATTGATATTTCTCCCAGCAATCTTGATCCCAGGTTGTGCTTCATCCAGCTTGGCATTTTGCATGATATACTCTGCATATAAGTTAAATAAGCAGGGTGACAATATACAATCTTGACATACTCCTTTCCCTATTTGGAACCAGTCTGTTGTTCCATGTCCAGTTCTAACTGTTGCTTCTTGACTTGCATACAGATTTCTCAGGAGGCAGGTGAGGTGGTCTGCTATTCCCATCTCTTTAAGAGTTTTCTACAGTTTGTTGTGATCTTAGTCAAGTTGACAAAGCACAAACCAGCACAGTGTCCAATGCTCTCATGTTGCAGGAAAGAAATTTGCTGCCTTAAGGGAACTGACCCTACCAAGCTTGATGAATTAGGTAATGACAGAATCAGAACTTGATTTAAGTTCTCTTGATTTTTGGAGCAGTTATTTTTCCCCCATTATGTCTTCTGTCTACTTTATAGTTGCTTATGTGCTACGAACATAATTATTTGAATATGGACTAAAATGTTTATAAAGGTCATTCATCAGATATTTTTATTCAAATGAATATATAACTTATTTGTGGAAAATAATAGAATTCTGGGTTTTAATTATTAATATATCAAAGATTTTGAATTTGCTAGTGTTTCTTGGTGGTAGGGAGAGGGCATTTTAGGCACATGTACTACATAATCAAGTCATTATATGGCTATTCAAAAGATTTTTAATCCAAACTGTGTTTCAAAATTATAACTATTACCAAGGAATGAAAGAACTACATAAAATCATAACAAGTGTATTTGTGATTTATTGAGAGTTTACTATATATGTCATTATGCTAAATACTTCATACCTCATATCTTTTTCTAAATGAATTTTCCTAATTTTAATATTTTTTAATAAATATGAAGTCTGATACATATAAAATTGATTAGGAAGCACAGGTAACTCTGTAAGAAAAGCCATATTGTCGTAAGAACAAGAATCATAGCTGAACATAATTTAGTTGGAATTTGGATCATAGCTTGGTTTTCAGAGTCCTTTTGAGATGAAAAAATTTTCTTTAGGGGGATTTGGTGGTAAAGGCAGTGAATGAACCTTGGGAAATATAAACAGTTACACAATTTGGCACTTGTTAAGTCTGTAAAATAAAACAGATACTGGATGTGGTCAGGGGTGGTGGTTGTAAGACAACTTGATTATTTTTTTTTTTCCCCTATAATTCTACGCTCACCATAGCCAACTCCAGTTCTCAGAAAGTTTCAGTATAGTGGGGTGAATTGACAGTTGACAACAGAGACAGGAAATGAAAGTGGGAACTTCATCAGCACATGAGCCTGAACCAGGTTCACCAGAGCAGAAGGAAGCTTTGTGATGACAGCCATTAGCGTGCCAGTTTCTGGCTTAGATTTGGACTGGTTACTCTTATGTCTCCTGTACAGTTGTCATCCTGGGATTGTCCTTACCTGTCTCCTGCATTGGATCATTTGAATCCTGTATTGAAGTAGAAGACAAAAATCAGAAGCTTTCTGAGAATGATTCATGAAAATTTTTTGCAAACTAATATATCTTCAGATTAAAATTTCAATTCAATTAATTTTCCATTTAGCTAACAAAATTTTGTGAACTAAAATATTTTTATCTCATCTTCAGATTTAATTTTCAGTTTGTCAAAATTTATGGGAACCATATTTTTATCTCATCTTCAGATTTAATTTTCAATTCAGGTTAAAATTTTAGATTTTGTATTATTGAACTAGGACTTTTGAAGGCATCGATAATTTTTTCTTGCTGCCAGTATTGTTTGTTGAGAAGTCCTGTCATTCTGAATACCAGTCATAAGCACAATATATAGTTATATTTTTCTCCTCTCTAGAAGCTTGTAAGATTTTTATTTTTCTATTCTGAGTTCTTATATTTTTCAATTAGGATTTACTATCTTTCACCCCTGACTGTTGCCTGTTCATATTAAAAGTAGGGACTCTAAAGTGGACTGGACTCTCTGAGAGCTTGTGTGGATCTTATTATCTGTGAGTCTGCCAGGACTTTTGACATGTTATCAGTTTTTTTTTCCTTGTTCTGGTCAAATTGGGGGGAAAAAAGATACTTTAATATTGTCATTCTCTGTTTAATTTTAGTGCATTAAAACATCTTTTTGGTACATTTTAAGTCTTCTGGGAGATGTGATCAATTTTTTTTTTTTTTCTAATTGGAGTGCCTTCATTACCTTGCAGAAAACTAAGATGGGCTTATATGAGTGTAGACAGTTAATCTTATTCTCGTGGAAGTGAGGTTTATGTGGTTATATGAGTTATCTATGTTCTCATAAATATTGAGTGAATAAGTCAAGATTTGAACACAAAGGAAGCTTATTTAATTCATACTGACTAGAGACTTGTAGCTCAGAAAATAGTTTCTTTGATGCTTTATGAAAATCTCTCAATTTCCTATATAGATGGATGAAGAAAGTATCAAAATATAAGGCACTTCAGTGTTAGAAATATTATTACTTAAATACGTAACTTTAATGAGACATTTCCAATCCTTTAACAAGAGAAGTGCATTCCAAGTCTATTCTGTCTCTAAACTAAAATTCAGGTTTGTGCATTTCTTTCCAACTCCTTGCTATCTTCATATCCTTCAAACACTCATGTACTCTTAGGTTGACATAGCTTAAGCTTTCTACCTGATGACTTCACATTCTTCTTGTCTACTTTTTGAATATCATACATATAGAACCTAGAAGAATATTTTTTAATGTATTATGCCCTTTCCTGCTTAAATGTTGTAAAGATTTTCCGTAACAACAGAAAGTAGAATATGAATACTTAACATGGTCCGCTGGGTGGGCATAGGGTGATTTCCACCTGTTTTTCCAACCTTTGCTTTCATTTTACTCATTATACTTCAGCCATAATGGTTTTAATTCAAATCATTGAAAGTTTCAAGATAGTTTCTATTTTAGGTATTTTATTTATCCTCTTCTCTCTGCCTGGAATATTCTTCCGATTAACATCAATCGTGGCTCCCTCAGAATCATCCCTCAGTACTCAGCTTGAATCATTTCCTCAAGAGGTCTGGTAAAGTCTATACTCCCACATGTCAGGTAATCCCTTTACACTTGAAATGTTTTAGATTTTCTACGTGTAATACTTTAGGTAAATAGAAAAATAACCTGGAGAATGAAAATTCATTTCTTTCATTGTGTGTATTTGCATTTAATGCCTGCCACAACATTTAGAAGCACATTATCAGATGAGAGGGCTTCCCTGATGGCTCAGTTGGTAAAGAATCCGCCTGCAATGCGGGAGACTCTAGTTCAATTCCTGGTTTGGGAAGATCCCCTGGAGAAGGAAAAGGCTACTCACTCCAGTATTCTGGCCTGGAGAAGTCCATGGACTATGGGTCATGAAGAATCAGACATGACTAAGTGATTTTAACTTTCACTATCAGATGAGAATGTGTTCTTACGAATTCACAAAATTAGGTGTTAAGAACCCTGTTGATATGAGACAATGAAGTGAATTTAGACAGTATCAGGATTCCTGGGCTCTGAACCAAGCTGATGAGTCACCTTGGTCATGTCAGACAGAAAAAGAATGAATGTTAGCTGTTTCTGAGGTACACGGATTGAACTGGAACAATTTGTATAGGTCTTTCTTGCTTAATTTTCTATGACCCACCATTCTAAAATTTAGGTTTACATTGATTTTTAAACATTGACAGAAATCACCATAAATTTCTTCAGAAATTTAAAGTAACACTTAAAACATGTATTTTTTGTATTTTTATTTTTGATAAGATGAAATTCCTTGAGTGGGCTCAGATTTTCTTTCATTTTTTTTTTGTTCTGCTTTCAATCCAACAATGAAATTAAAAACTGTTTCCTGAGTAAATACCAGTTACTCTGAGAGAAGCAGAGGTCTAAAATTACCATAAGAAGTGAAGAACAGAAAAAGAAAACATGGTCATTAAATGTCCATTGTATGATCAAGTAGTAGTTACTGTGAAGGACTTGAAAATGAAACATCCTCCAAACTGAGAAGAATATGTACTTTCTAAGCATGCAATTGCCAGTAACTGTGTGTAGGGACAGACTCCAAGATGGGCCACAAACTAATATTAAATTAATGACTGGAAAGAAAATTATTGATTGTCCTATTATCTTATCTGTGATATAGACACTTCAATCTGAATGAAGACACTGGTGAAGAATGTTTAGGTTTTACTTTACAGTGATTGACAGTTTTATGGGCAGTCAGATTATAATCTACTACAATCTATTAATGATTATAATAATAATCTATTATTATTATTATAATAATTATAATCTGTTAAAGACTTCTTACTTCTTACAAAACCACCATGAGAAGCTGTGCTCAAAGGAAGTCACTAATGGATCCAGATGCATCACATTTGAACTATGACTCCAGAGAGTTCTTTGAAAAACTATAAAAACAATAATACTGATTTTCAGTTCAGTTCAGTCTCTCAGTTGTCTCCGGCTCTTTCTGACCCCGTGAACTGCAGCATGCCGGGCCTCCCTGTCCATCACCAACTCCCAGAATCCACCCAAACCCTTGTCCATTGAGTCGGTGATGCTGTCCAACCATCTCATCCTCTGTTGTCCCCTTCTCCTCCTGCCCTTCAATCTTTCCCAGAATCAGGGTCTTTTCAAATGAGTCAGCTCTTCGCGTTACGTGGCCAAAGTATTGAAGTTTCAGCTTCAACATCAGTCCTTCCAATGAACACCCAGGACTGATCTCCTTTAGGATGGACTGGTTGGATCTCCTTGCAGTCCAAGGGACTCTCAAGAGTCTTCTCCAACATCACAGTTCAAAAGCATCAATTCTTCTGTGTTCAGCTTTCTTTATAGTCCAACTCTCACATCCATTCATGACCACTGGAAAAACCATAGCCTTACTAGAAGGACCTTTGTGGACAAAGTAATGTCTCTGTTTTTTAATATGCTGTCTAGGTTGGTCATAACATTCCTTCCAAGGAGTAAGCATCTTTTAATTTCATGGCTGCAATCACCATCTGCAGTGATTTTGGAGCCTAGAAAAATAAAGTCAGCCACTGTTTCCACTGTTTCCGAATCTATTTCCCGTGAAGTGATGGGACCGGATGCCATGATCTTAGTTTTCTGAATGTTGAGCTCTAAGCTAACTTTTTCACTTTCCTCTTTTACTTTCATCAAGAGGCTCTTTAGTTCTTCTTCACTTTCTGCCATAAAGGTGGTGTCATCTGCATAAGAGTTTATTGATATTGATTTTAGTATTTCATAAAACCAAAAATATCTAGATGTTGACTACTAGTGATAGTTACTAATTATAGCATTTGTTGAAACCTCATTATTGAAACTAGGACTAAGCAAATTTATAAGGACTTAAGAAAGTCATGCCACATGAATATCAATAAGCAATTGGTCTTGTTCTGCAGATGTTTTTAGTTACAAAAACTTGTTTAAAGGACAAGCTGCTGGAAAACACAAAGAGTTGTTATGTCATTAACCTCAAAGGTTAACATGTATATCGTAAGTATTCCTTAAACACTTTTATTGATAATAATTCCTTACAAACATTTTAGTGTTTTCAAAAGGCTTTCACATACACTGTTAATTATATTATAAGACATTAAACAACGCAAAAAATATCTCAATTATAGTTTTTCATAGCATGATGCTTGAGATATACAAATATGCTGCAAATATGTTTTGAAAAAATTAATTTGATTCACACAAGAATATATGACATATAGGCAAGAACTGTAATACAATTTAAAATATCTAAAAACAGCTCCAGTGAATGTACCTTACCTATTTGATACAAAGAACACAAGATCTAAATCTTCTGATGTTTTGGCTTTTAGTGAACTATAGATGAACTGCTGAGGAGGAGAAAGGAAGAGAAATAGTCAATAAAAATCTGTAAAGATGGAACTTTTCAAAGAACTCATATCTTTATTTGAACACTCTTATGTTAGGAGCTCCAGTACTCTTGCTTGGCAAATCCCATGGATGGAGGATCCTGGTGGGCTGCAGTCCATGGGGTCACAAAGAGTCGGACACGACTGAGCGATTTCACTTTCCCTTTTCACTCTCATGCATTGGAGAAGGAAATGGCAGCCCACTCCAGTGTTCTTGCCTGGAGAATCCCAGGGACGGGGCAGCCTGGTGGGCTGCCATCTGTGGGGTCGCACAGAGTTGGACACGACTGAAGCGACTTAGTAGCAGCAGCAGAGTATCTGTAGACACTTGGTCTTCATTTATTGTCTTGCATTTCTCTAACCCAAGCTGTATAAGATGGAATGCTAGGTCTAGACTCCATTATTCGCTGCTTTTTTCCCACCTTAAATGGTAGAGGCTTTCTTCTGATACAGTTCTGTTGTATTTCGATGACTGGAAAGGGTAAGACTGAAACAGTTATGTCTCAGGAACAAAGCATGCACAGATTTTGACAATCAAGGAGGCTCTATTCTATCTCTGGAATTCATTTTGTCTCACTTGTACCCAAGGCCAGTGATAATATATGAGAGAGAATGTACACTAGGTGCACATGGCATTGAAAGGCAATGGTTGTTTATGTTGTCATAACTTATTCACAAAAAACTAGGTAGCTGAGTACTTATTATGGTCAGATACTGTATTAAAGGATAGAACACCAAGATGAGCAACATTATTTAATCCAAAATATCTGCTGAACATTAACCATGTACCAGGTCTGTTGTGAGAATTCAAACATGGCTATGTAAATAATTCCTTCCCTCAAAATATTCCATATAGAAAAATTCCATAAGGATATTTCTAAATAGCAATAACTAAGCTCACTAACCTTGGATGTGGGGTATCTCTTCACAGCTGTTCCATCAAAGTGTAGCCACTGCTCCTTACCTTGGACCTGGGGTAGCACCTCTGGGCTGCTGCCCCTGACCTCGGGCGAAAGATATACCCATTTGAATGCAGAGTTCCAAATAATAGCAAGGAGAGATAAGAAAGCCTTTCTCAGAGATCAATGCAAAGAAATAGAGGAAAACAGCAGAATGGGAAAGACTAGAGATCTCTTCAAGAAAAATAGAGATACCAAGGGAACATTTCATGCAAAGATGGGCTCAATAAAGGACAGAAATGGTAGGGACCTAATAGAAGTAGAAGATATTAAGAAGAGGTGGCAAGAATACACAGAAGAACTGTACAAAAAAGATCTTCACGACCCAGATAATCATGATGGTGTGATCACTCACTGTGAGCCAGACATCCTGGAATGTGAAGTCAAGTGGGCCTTAGAAAGCATCACTACGAACAAAGCTATGGAGGTGATGGAATTCCAGTTGAGCTATTTCAAATCCTGAAAGATGATGCTGTGAAAGTGCTGCACTCAATATGCCAGCAAATTTGGAAAACTCAGCGGTGGCCACAGGACTGGAAAAGGTCAGTTTTCATTCCAATCCCAAAGAAAGGCAATGCCAAAGAATGCTCAAACTACCACACAATTGCATTCATTTCACATGCTAGTAAAGTAATGCTCAAAATTCTCCAAGCCAGGCTTCAGCAATATGTGAACTTCTAGATGTTCAAGTTGGTTTTAGAAAAGGCAGAGGAACCAGAGATCAAATTCCCAATATCTGCTGGATCATCAAAAAAGCAAGAGAGTTCCAGAAAAACACCTATTGCTGCTTTATTTATTATGCCAAAGCCTTTGACTGTGTGGATCACAATAAACTGTGGAAAATTCTGAAAGAAATGGGAATACCAGACCACCTGACCTGCCTCTTGAGAAATCTGAATGCAGGTCAGGAAGCAACAGTTAGAACTGGACACGAAACAACAGACTGGTTCCAAATCAGAAAAGGAGTACGTCAAGGCTGTGTATTGTCACCCTGCTTATTTAACTTATATGTAGAGTACATCATGAGAAATGCTGGGCTGGAGGAAGCACAAGCTGGAATCAAGATTGCCAGGAGAAATATCAATAACCTCAGATATGCAGATGACACCATCCTTATGGCAGAAAGTGAAGAAGAACTAAAGAGCCTCTTGAAAGTGAAAAAGGAGAGTGAAAAAGTTGGCTTAAAGCTCAGCATTCAGAAAACTAAGATCATGGCATCCAGTCCCATCCCTTCATGGCAAATAGATGGGGAAACAGTGGAAACAGTGGCTGACTTTATTTTTCTGGGCTCCAAAATCACTGCAGATGGCTGGTGATTGCAGCCATGAAATTAAAAGATGCTTACTCCTTGGAAGGAAAGTTATGACCAATCTAGACAGCATATTAAAAAGCAGAGACATTACTTTGTCCACAAAGGTCCTTCTGGTCAAGGCTATGGTTTTTCCAGTGGATGTGAGAGTTGGACTATAAAGAAAGCTTGAGTGCTGAAGAATTGACGCTTTTGAACTGTGGTGTTGGAGAAGACTCTTGAGAATCCCTTGGACTGCAAGGAGATACAATCTGTCCATCCAAAAGGAGATCAGTCCTGGGTGTTCTTTGGAAGGACTGATGTTGAAGCTGAAACTTCAATACTTTGGCCACCTGATGCGAAGAGCTGACTCATTGGAAAAGACCCTGATGCTGGGAAAGATTGAGGGCAGGAGGAGAAGAGAACGACAGAGGATGAGATGATTGGATGACATCACTAACTCAATGGACAAGGGTTTGGGTGGACTCTGGGAGTTGGTGATGGACAGGGAGGCCTGGCGTGCTGTGGTTCATGGGATCACAAAGAGTCGGACACAACTGAGTAACTGAACTGAACTGAACTGAAGCTCACTAACTAGCAGTAACTAAATAATCCTTTAGATCTTATTTATGATATATTATGGTTAAAAGAGTCTTCATATCTTCTTCATTTCATTTTATCTAAGAAGCTTCATTTCATCTGAAATATGCATTTTCATGTTATTGCTTTGCTCCTCTTTTGTGACACTCTTGTCTCTTATACTTCTGGAAAGAACATCTTTGCTTTCCTTTCTGAAGGTATTCAATATGGTGGTTTCTCCTCAGCCCTGCTGCTGCTGCTGCTAAGTCGCTTCAGTCGTGTCCGACTCTGTGCGACCCCATAGACAGCAGCCCACCAGGCTCCCCGTCCCTGGGATTCAGCCCTGCACGGATAAATACTGCTTGATATTAGGTTTGGTGGTCTTTATCACTCAAGCATTGTTGATCCCTGAGATTCCTTAAATGGAGAAACTAAGGAAGAAAGAGAACACTAAAGAATCTCAGCATGCTACTAACTTATGAATTACAAAGATAATTTCTCTCATCTCGGGTGTATTTATCACCCTGTCATGAGATATAGCTCTGACTATGTTTGCATACATCTTGGCTGTTGGAAGAATGTTGTTTGGGAAAGCTAATGCATTGCTTTTAATAATGTTTGGTCATCCGAGTCCCTTTGTTATAAGACACAGTAGATATTCCTGTGCTATTTACACCAAATTTCCATCACCGATGTTAAGTTATAAGTTAGGAGGCAGAGAGAAAACACTGATATCTCCAGGCTCAATTTCAAGATTATGTTCAAATAATCATTTGAACCATTTAGTACCAAGAGATGCCAAGAAAGGGCACACAGTTCCTCTTTTAATGTGTCATCTTGGGATACATGGGGATCCCTGACTGTGGTTTATAGTGGCTGTTTGAGATTAATATTTTGGTGCCTGAATTTCCCACAGTCACCTTAGGGAAAGAATGTAAGTTTCCATTCTGCTTGTGATATTTATTACAATTCTGGGATTGAATCTATTCAGTTCTTCCATCTGAACATTTGATATTGGAATGTGTCCAGCTTCTTAAGAAAAACCCTGTATGTATTCCTGGAGAAATACCACCATTTGATTCCTTCATTTAAGAAGCTTGTTTCCTTTTGGCTTCTACCATGAAATGAAAGAGGAATTAGATGCTTTATTCAGTAACTGAATTCATGTGCATATATGCTCACTCAGTTGTATCTGTTTCTTTGAGACCCCTTGGACTATAGCTCTACAGATTCCTCTATCCATAGAATTTTCCAGGCAAGAATACTGGAGTGGGTTGCCATTTCCTGTTCTAGGGGATCTTCTTGATCTAGGGATTGAACCCAAGTTTCTTATGTCTTCTGTATTGGGGTGCAGATTCTTTACCACTGCACCTCCTGGGAAATCCTAATTGAATTCAGTCTCAGTTAAATTAATCCAAACAATCAGTAGTTTTGTTTTTGTTTTTGTTTTTCAGCCAAACAGAGCATGTTAAATGGAACTCAACATTTTGGTCAAATTCTTTTTTTTTTAAACTATGCAGACAAATCTTCCATCTGTTAAGCTATTACTAGTCGGTGAACTGGTATGAATTTATTACCTGGAAAAGCCACATGTAATATTTGCACATATATAAGCTTCTAGTTAACTGAGTTTTGACTATTTGCAACTCCATGGATTGCAGCACGCCCGGCTTCCATTCAACCATCTCATCCTCTGTTTTCCTTTTCTCCTCCTGCCCTCAATCTATCCCAGCAACAGGACCTTTTTTAATGAGTTGGCTCTTCGCATCAGGTGTGCAAAGTATTAGCGCTTCAGCTTCAACATCAGTCCTTCCAATGAATATTCAGGGTTGATTTCCTTTAGGATTGACTGATGTGATCTCCTTGCAGTCCAAGGAACTCTCAAGGGTCTTCTTCAACACGATAGTTTGAAAGCATCGATTCTTCGGTGCTCAGCTTTCTTTATAGACCAACTTTCACCTCTTTACATGACTACTGGAAAAACCATAGCTTTGACTAGATGGCTCTTTGTTGGCGAAGTGATATTTCTGCTTTTTAATACATTGTGTAGGTTTGTCATAGCTTTTCTTCCAAGGAGCATGTGCATTTTAATTTCCTGGCTGCAGTCATTATCCACAGTGATTTTGGAGCCCAAGAAAATAATTTCTGTCACTGTTTTCATTTCTTTCCCCATCTATTTGCCATGAAGTCTTGGGACCGAATGGAATGGTCTTTGCTTTTTTTTTTAAACCATATAAAAAGAAAATCCATGAGAACATTTTAAACCTATGGTTTATATTTCTTTGTCCTATCTGGTCTCAAGTGTATCCATTCCAGTGAAGTGGCAAAAATCCTTTCAGAACAAATACACTGTTTCCTTCTTGTTCTGCTACTTGTATGCACAAATGTGATACTGTTAGATGAAATGCTCAGATTAGTAATACCTGTTTCCTTCCATTAAGCTGAATTTTAGTAGTTTCAGCCTAAGACAGGCAGTGCCTAGAAGAGCCTTCAGCTTTCATATCAGAACGTAGCCCATAAGACTCTACTTTGTCTTTGCCTCCTGTCCCATTTTCTTTCTGTATAAACCAAGTCTATTGCTAATGGCTGATGAGAAAAAGGTAATAGCCATCAATTGACTGCTTCTAGGAATACCTTTAACTAGCATCAAAAGACTCTTTGAAAGGGAAATGGAGTATTCCCTGTGGATTTATCCAAACATTTCCTGTGAAAGAAGCTGACACATTTTCTCCCTGCTGGATTACTTCCTTACTTATTTCCACTGCAAAGTAGTGGGGTCAATGAACTTTCTTTGTTGAGGTTTCACCCAGGAGAGTCTTTTTTTTTTTCCTTTCCTTTTTCTTTGTTTTTTCTTTTTCTTTATCACAAAGAGAGGCAACATATGTGAGGACAATATTTTGAGACTAATGTAAGCTTAGTTTTTTTTGCCCAGTTGTGCTATTAAAGAACACTTAATCTCCTAAATGATCCTCCAAATTCCTTTTCTACTGATAATTGACAAGTACCAGAAGGAATTCTGATGACTACAGCACAGATATAATTACAGAAAGAGAACCATCAGCTCATTGACTTGCATGTTATTTGATGGAACACTCAAATACATCAGGCAGTCAATCATATTTTAAACTGTCATATTTTAGTAAAATCAATGTGTCATACAATGACAATAATAATGATAGATAAAATATGTGACCCCACTACATGCTGTCACTGTACTGTGTGCCCTACCTACATAATCTCCTTTAATCACAAATGAATATTATGTGGCAAAGTATTATTGATCTATTTTACAGATGAGGAAGATGGGAGTCAAATAAATTAGTGATAATAATAATAAATAACTATCTAATGCTTATTATTTGCTAGGATCTGGTTTTAAGAACACAATCATATTAATTCATTTAATCTACAGTAAAATCCATTGAATAGATATTATTGTTAGTCTCAATTTTTAGGTGAGGAAATAGAGGCAAAGAGAGGTGAGTAAATTGCTCTGTCTCAGTGAAGAAGAGGTGGACATGGGACTGAATTATTGCTTTTGGGTTTCCCAAATCATACTCTTACCACTGTGATGCACTGACTCAGCTTCTCTACACGCTTAATTACTCAGTGATTTAGAACAGTGTTGGGCCTTGATTTCAGTCTCTGTGCTCTTGATCACTGTCTAGTCTACTTCCTCTCATTCACTAAATACACAATCAGTGAGCTATGTGCAAAGCTTTGTGGCTCTGTTGCACATGCCTGTGATGGCAGAGTATAGAGAGAGAGTCTCTGCCTTTGAAAATCTTACTTTTTGGAAGTGAAGCTGCTTACTGTCTAATTAAGAAGCTTACTAACCTCATTAATACAAATAATAACCTCTCCAAGGATCTTTCTGGAATCATTAGAGATCTCTTCATTATGACTCCTATAACTTCAACAACTGAGTGAGCCAAGAGGTCTCCCATTCAATACATTAATGGGGTTTCTTTTTGAAAGGAACAGATTAGTAAGAGGTAAGCTCTTGATAAGGGCTTCCCAGGTGGTGCACTGGTAAAGAATCTGCCTGCCAGTGCAGGATTAGATCTGTGGGTTGCGAAGATCCCCTGGAGAAGGAAATGGCAACCCATTCAAGTGTTCTTGCCTGGAGAATCCCATAGACAGAGAAGCCTGATGGAATACAGTCCATGGGGTCTCAAAGAGTCGGACATGGCTGAGGACATAACAAATTGTTCTTAAAGGTGTTCCCCCTTACTAAGGAGAGGCATATCAGGACTTCCCTGGTGGTCCAGTGATTAGATCTCTGGGTTGGGAAGATCCCTTGGAGGAAGGCATGGCAACCCATTCCAGTGTTCTCGCATGGAGAATCCCTACGGACAGAGAAACCTGGCGAGCTACAGTCTTTGGGATTGCAAAGAGTCAGACAGGACAAAGCATGTGCTTGCATGTGCACACGTGCGTGCACGTGCGCGCGCACACACACACACACACACACACGTTACAATGCAGAGGATGAGATTCAGTCCCTGGTTGGAGAACAAGATCCTGCAGGCTGCAGAGCAGCTAAGTCTATACACCACAACTAGCGAGTCCAGGCACTACAACTAAAAATATTACATGATGCAAGGAAGACCCAACACAGCCAAAAAATAAACATTAAAAAAAAGAAGAAACAAATCCCCAAACCAATAGCTGGACAATGAAAAGAATAAACCTCCTGTGGAAAGTAATACCAGCTTTCAAGTGTCAGCTTCTTGCTTTTCTAGGTGAGAAAATCATGATGTGACATAAAGGTATTAATGACAATGAGCCCACACTATAATTCAAGTATTTTATGGTTCCCAAATATTCTCTGTAAGAGATGTAGTATTCTGAAGGAAATATATATAAATTTTTTTCTGGAAACACAAAATAATATTGAGAGAAAAGCAGAAAATAGGTTTTGGAAAGAATAATACCTAAAAGTTTTGCTAAGTTTATGATTAATAAGACCTTAAGTTTCGTAGAAAATGAAACTAAACCAGAAGTAAGATCCCAAGTTCAAATCCACACTTAGATTTTAATATTCATTCTTGTAGGCACAATATTAAAAATAACGGAGTGGGTTGCCATTTCCTTCTCCATGGGATCTTCCCAGCTCAAGGATTGAACCAAAGTCCCCTACATGAGAGGTGGATTCTCTACCACTGAGCCACCAGGGAAGCCCATTGCTATAATTAATGGACTTTATTTTTGCTAAAGAAGTAAAGTAAAAAAACTGTGTGACATGTTCTCACAGTCTTTCTCCCTTTGGTTAACAGCAATCTCTTCCCTTTCTAACCTCCTACAGGTCATACCACTCATCTGGACCATCATATACTATTATATACTGGGCTCTAGATTATGTCATTTTATTCAACGTTACTGGGAGAAGGTGATGGCACCCCACTCCAATACTCTTGCCTGGAAAATCCCATGGACAGAGGAGCCTGGTAGGCTGCAGTCCATGGGGTCGCTAAGAGTCGCACATGACTGAGCAACTTCACTTTCACTTTTCACTTTCATGCATTGGAGAAGGAAATTGCAACCCACTCCAGTGTTCTCGCCTGGAGAATCCCAGGGACTGGGGAGCCTAGTGGGCTGCTGTCTATGGGTTCGCACAGAGTTGGACACAACTGAAGCGAGTTAGCAGCAGCAGCAGCAGCAGCAGCATGCTATTTAAGGATGAGGCCTGTAAATTCCACCTCTTTACCACTCCTGTTCCTTGCCAAAAGTGGGTGTAATTGTTGAAGGATTGAGATTAGGGCTCCTTTTGAAAGATATTCTTTTAAAATAATGCTTTCCCATCATATCAACAGAATCCAAACTTATTATTTACTGACTGATTATAATGACTGCATTAAACTAGAGACCTTTAACCTTATACAAACAGTTGCAATTATGGAAATGTAAATATAATGACGGATACAATTACTGAAACTATTGTCCACTGCCTGCCAAGTTGCTTCAGTCATGTCCGACTCTGTGCGACCCCATGGACTGCAGCCTACCAGGCTTCTCCGTCCATGGGATTCTCCAGGCAAAAACACTGGAGTGGGTTGCCATTTCCTTCTCCAATGCATGAAAGTGGAAAGTGAAAGTGAAGTCACTCAGTCGTGTCTGACTCTTAGCGACCCCATGGACTGCAGCCCACCAGGCTCCTCCATCCATGGGATTTTCCAGGCAACAGTACTGGAGTGGGGTGCCATTGCCTTCTCCCATTGTCCACTAGCACAAGCTTATTATTTGCAAAATCATAAGTAGTCCTTTCTTTAAAGATCTTATTTTTGAGCTCTGGCATTTACAGTAGGTGATGTATGTATACTAGTGTCGTATGGTGAATAACTGGTATTTTTTGAAAGCCTTCTCACAAAAGTAAAGGTGGAAACTAGATTTATATGACCAAAAAGAATTGTCGTCCCAGTACTATTTCTCCTGGCAGGATTCATTTTCTCATTTCAGCCTGAGGTGAACAAGAGTATTATCAATTTAACTCTTGGAGTTCAGGGGGCTATGGGATCAGTATAATATGGAGTCTCAGTTGTATACTAGGTCAGTGGGCAGGAGGATAACGCTACAGAGCAGGACAATAGAAAGAGTGCTATACTGAGTCTGAAGAGCTAAACCTGATTAGAAGTCCTGGCACTGTTGACAGCTTTCTTTGTGACCTTCAGTTAATAGCTGTATAACATCCTATTCCAACGAGAGTACATTGTGATTTTTCAAAAAACATGTTTTGCATTCTTATTTCTTACTTCAGTCTTAAATCTGCTATTTTTCTTTCATCCTGGCACATTATATTGCTACCTAAGAGTTTCTTGTCCTGAAATTAAAATATCCAGTTAAAAAAAAAAAAAGTTGAAATAGGCTTTTGTTTTGTAAAGAGTTGTAGCGCATCAGAGATGTATAGTGACCATGTAATAAATGGTCTTGGATATTAGACAGTAAACTAGATGAAAGTGGTTCTATTCGTTGGATGCTATTTATCTACCTTTTCATCATACACTTTTATTTGCCTTGGGCTTCCCTGGTGGTTCAGATGGTAAAGAATCTGCCGGCAATGCAGGAGACCTGGGTTCTACCTCTAGTTTGGGAAGATCCCCTGGAGAATGAATGGCTACCGACTCCAATATTCTTGCCTAGAGAATTCCATGAACACAGGAACCTGGTGGGCTACAGTCCATGGGGTCACAAAGAGTTGGACATGACTGAGTGGCTAACATTTTCACTTGGATAAGTTCCTCTTATTTAATGCACTCAAAGGTAGGAAGGGCTAGGAGATGGGAGGGAAATTCAAGAGGGAGGACATGTGTGTACCTATGGCCAATTTTATGGCAGAAACCGACACAACACTGTAAAGCAATTACCCACCAATTACAAATGAATACATTTTTTAAAAAAGGGATAAAATTCACATGTAAAATATACACCTGTACTTTAGATTTTTGTTAATGTGTACAAATTTTACTCTAGTTGAAATTCTCTATTTTTTTTTTAAAGAAAACAAAATGCCCTCGTTAGAAATTTAACATCCTATTTCTGCCTCCACAGACTGATACTCTATTATCAGGACAAGTCACATGCCATCTTTGGTCTTAGTTCCCCATGTGTAAAATAAGAATAGTAATATTTTCCTAATAAAATTTTCATGAATGTTAAGTGAACATTTATCTAAAATATACACTACTAAGATTTTCTAAGGGATAATGATGATAATGACACTTTACAGAGAATAAACTAAAAAATTGAGGATGTTACAGAAATTCCAAGTGTTTGTCATTAAAAAGCTGATCATACAGTGTTCTAAGTAAAATACCATCAGCTTTGAAATGAAGTAGCTTCAGAATTTTACGGAATTTTAAACTTGAAACTTTGACCAAGATTTACCTTAACAAAAAGGAATCATTTACTTTGCAAATGATTTGTAAAATCATTCACTTTGTAAAAAATTAATAATACTGCTATGACTACTACTATGAGCATTACAATGACAGTAATAATTTTGATAATGTTGACATGATATTTCAACAACAATCACTCTCCAAAACTTTTTGAACCTTACACAATCTTTTTTTTTTCCTAAGAGTGTGGTATATTACCTAGTAAGAATTATTATGGGGATGTTGTAAAATTGAGTAGAATGGTTATTATTTCCATGCAGAGGAAATCAAGAGTGACTCAAAACAAACATATACCTATTGGGTTGAGAGATGTAAGAAAGAAATTTGGTTATATTCAAGGAGGGAGTTCCCTTTCTTGTTCAGACTGAAACTGCTTTAGCTTCAAAAGGAGACCCAGCCCAGTGAAAACAGCCCCTAACAGAAATTTACCTCAGGAGTCTAAACTGCTTTACTGTATTTTCCCACACATGCTCAGAAATCTCATTATTTCAAGAATTAGAGCTGAGTCTTAGAACTCCAGAGCTAGTATTTTCACAGCCCAACTTATTCAAATCAGAATGCTTCTGAGTCCTGTGCAGCCCAAGGGAGCATGAGTCCATTGCTTGCCTGGACACCCCAGCAATCACCTCATCACAACGCAGGGATTTGATAGCTTGTCTTCATGAGCAGCCATCACAAGTGAAATGTGTGAGTTATTTCAAGACTTTTGAGAAGTACATAATCCAAAAGTGACTAGAGATATTGAAGATATTAATTAAGGAATGAATTCCAACTTTCTTCTGACACATAGGCAGAAGAGGGCAGCTGTGGAGGGCAGCAGCTGATATCTCGCTAGTCCAGGGTTTGTGGTTAGAGTCAGAGAAGGGCTTTGACAGCGTTAAGTAGCATTGACAGGCACCCACACTGGGGTGTGTGGTGTGTGGTTATTCGATTCAAAAAAAGAGGGGCAGAGCAAACTTTACAGACAGTTTAAAGATATAAAAGAAGAAAAGTTCAGCTAATGACTAGTCAGCAAAAGCATCAGAGGGTATTGCATTTAAACAAAAAAATGAATCATTCTGGCTTCATCAAGTTCTTTGGAGTATTTTTCCTATGAGCTAATTCAATCTTATTAATATAAAAATTACAGATACCATGATGAGGTAAGGAGCTTGCCTTTAAAAGAGAAATTATAAGTATGTGTTTGCTTATCTAAAATTAATGAGAGAAGAAAAATAAAGTTAATTAGAGACAGAATCATCAGAATTTAAGGAGACACTTCTGCTTAAAAGATCTTAAAACTTCTGCTTCATTGACTACACTAAAGCCTTTGACTATGTGGATCACAACAAGCTATGGAAAATTCTTAAAGAGATGGGAATACCAGACCATCTGACATGCCTCCTAAGAAATTTGTATGCAGGTCAAGAAGTAACAGTTAGAACTGGACATGGTACAATCAGTTCAGTTCAGTCAGTTCAGTCACTCAGTCGTGTCCGACTCTTTGCAACCCCATGAATCGTAGCACGCCAGGCCTCCCTGTCTATCACCAACTCCTGAAGTTCACTCAGACTCACGTCCATCAAGTCAGTGATGCCATCCAGCCATCTCATCCTCTGTCGTCCCCTTTTCCTCCTGCCCCCAATCCCTCCCAGCATCAGAGTCTTTTCCAATGAGTCAGCTCTTCGCATTAGGATAGACTGGTTGGATCTCCTTGCAGTCCAAGGGACTCTCAAGAGTCTTCTCCAACACCACAGCTCAAAAGCATCAATTCTTCGGCGCTCAGCTTTCTTCACAGTCCAACTCTCACATCCATACATGACCACTGGAAAAATCATAGGCTTGACTAGACGGACCTTTGTTGGCAAAATAATGTCTCTGCTTTTGAATATGCTATCTAGGTTGGTCATAACTTTTCTTGTGGTCCACTGGAGAAGGGAATGGCAAACCACTTCAGTATTCTTGCCTTGAGAACCCCATGGAACAATGGATTGGTTTAAAATTGGTAAAGGAGTACATCAAGGCTATGTATTGTCATCCTGCTTATTTAACTTATATAGAGAGAACACCATGTGAAATGTCGGGCTGAATGAAGCACAAGCTGGAATCAAGATTGCTGTGAGAAATATCAATAACCTAAAATATGCAGATATCACCACCTTATGGAAAAAAACAAAGAGGAACTAAATAATCTTTTGATGAAGGTGAAAGAAGAGAGTGAAAAAACTGGCTTAAAACTCAACATTCAAAAAACTAAGATCATTTCATCCAGTCCCATTACTTTATGGTTAATAGATGGGGAAATAATGGAAACAGTGAGAGACTTTATTTTTGGGGGCTCCAAAAGCACTGCATGATGACTGCATCCATGAAGGATGCTTGCTCCATGGAAGAAAAGCTATGACCAACCTAGACAGCATATTAAAAAGGAGAGACATTACTTTGCCCACAAAGATGTGTATAGTCAAATCTATGGTTTTTCCAGTAGTCACGTATGGATGTGGGATTGGATCATAAAGAAGGCTGAGCACTGAAAAATTGATGCTTTTGAACTGCGGCATTGGAGAAGACTCTTGAGAGTTGTTTGGACTGCAAGAAGATCCAACCAGTCAATCCTAAAGGAAATCAGTCCTGAATATTCACTGGAAGTACTGATGATGAAGATGAAACTCCAAAACTTTGGGCACCTGGTGTGAAGAGCTGAGTCATTAAAAAAGACCCTAATGTTGGCAAAGATTGAAGGCAGGAGGAGAAGGGGATGACAGAGGATGAGATGGTTGGATGACATCACCGACTCAATGGACATGAGTTTGAGCAAGCTCTGGGAGATGGTGAAGTACAGGGAAGCCTGGTGTGCTGCATTCTGTGAGGTAACAGAGTCAAAATAACCGAGCAACTGAACAACAAAAGGAGACACACCCTAGGTAAGAGCTGGCTAAGTAGCTAGAGACAGTGAATCTTGTTTTTGTGTTTCATTTGTTTAAATGAAATGCGATTTTGTCTCATCCACCAAGTTATTACATTGGGCCCTGGTTTACAAGTTGTATGAGGATTACATGTGAAACAAAAAAATAGTGAGGGGGAAGTCCCTGCCCCTAAAACTCTGACTCATAAATGGAGGTCAGGTCCCAGAGGTGTACCTGGTTAAACCAACTCTCATTTCACACAAGATGTATCCATTCAGAAAATACATTTCTTCTGAATTATTTTTGCTCAAATTCTTTCAAAACTGAATTTGTTTTCACTCACCTTGTCTCTCTATTAGGCTATAAGAAAATGAAAGATTAACAGATTTTACTGAAGTTTTGTGTACAAAAACTTCTCTGTTAATGTATTTGCTATCAATTCTAGTCAATAAACATTTTCTGAATGTCAACTAGGGATCAAGACACTGCTAGGTTCACAAATTCAAAGATGAATAACACCCAGCTCCTGATCTCAAGGAGCTCACAATTTAACTGCAGAGACATAGACCCATTACAGGAGCAGATAGAAGTAATGTCTTTATTCTGTGTCACTGCCTACTGCCAGCTAGTACTTTATTACTGATCTCACAATTCTCACTGAACTCTTTCTTGTGTCCCTGGGTCCATGTCCATCTCTCTAGGTTTCCAATGAACAGAGGAATATCCACAACCTTACAGATAGAGGTTGGCATAAAAGACGGATAAATAAAATAAAACTGATAAAAGGAAATAGGTAATGTTAACCATACAGATTTGACTTTTCAGAATCATCAGTCAAGTTGTCTCAGTCTTGAATAATGTTGTCTAATCCACTGGTCTTCCAAACTAAAAAATTTACGGTAATTTTCTTGCTCTTCTCAAGCTCTATATTCAAATCCAAAGAGACTTGTTGCAAAGAGTGCAGAACCTGAGTTATTATATTTCAGGAATTTTTATTTTATCTGGTCTTACTTTCATTGATTTACTTGAAAAAAGAAATCATAATTTCTCATCTGTGCTTCAGCCAAATAACACTATATTGAATTTCACGTACTTTCCCCTTTATTATCTGTTGTTTCTTCTTAACTAGCTTCCTAAAAACAGATTTGATCTTCATTTACCATGCTTACAAGCCTCTTTGACACTCTGTTACTTACAAGATAAAATCCAAACATCCAAGCAAATGAACCTTTCTTCTTTTTGCCTCAACTTATATCTCCAAGCCCATCTGCAGCAACTCTCCACATCCTCTCTCAAATCATCTAGCTCTTTAAACAACCTGTGTCTTTCCACAGACTACTGTTTCTCTGAGGAGGTCCTTCCTCATTTTTATATCTTCTTAAGTTCCAATCAGAATGCAAACCAATTCTCAGTATCAAATTTGTGAAACTTATCTGAATTAACCCTTCTATAATTTTAGAGTATGATTCAAAGTCCAATTCTTGCACACTGAGTCCAATATTTCTAAATCTATCAGTAATTTAAAGTAATTACAAATGCACAAATTTCCTTCTAAAACACAGATAACTTTAGAAGAGCTAACGCAGTAGCAACATCTCTAGAATTTACCTAATATTTCATAGTTTGCATTTGTTCAACCTGAAACCAAGAAGACAAATATTTCTACTTAAGTAATATTCAAATAAGAGCTAGTTTCTGATTTTTTTCTGAAGTAAAATGTTTTTTTTTTCTATATCTTTTAAACTCTTCAGATCTAAAAGCCTGCATATTAGTTATTTCTCTCCCCCTCCCCTCTTTCTTTATATGCATGCATATTAAGTCACTTCAGTCATGTTCAAGTCTTTGCTACCCCATGTACTGTAGCCCGCCAGGCTCCTCTGTCCATGGGATTCTCCAGGCAAGAATACTGGAGTGGGTTTTCATGCCCTCCTCCAGGGAATCTTTCCAACCCAGGGATCAAACCTGCGTCTTCTTTTATGTTTCCTGCATTGACAGCCCGGTTCTTTACCCTGGCGCCACCTAGGAAGCATATAGGTGATAAAAGCAAACTTGAGTCGGCCTGTCCTAAAACCAGTCTAGAATCCAGTGACAACAGGTTGTGATAAGGGAAAGTACCGCATTTACTGCAGAGCATCCAACATGGGGCCAAGCAAGAATGAGCAACTCTTGCTCAAAAGACTTGATTGCCCTAAAGGTTTTCAGGAAAGGTTTTTTGAAAGCAAAATAAGGGACAGGGTTGAAGGGTGTGTAATGAGCATGTAGGCATCCTTCTGACTGGTTGGTGGTGAGGTAACAAGGTGCTGTTTCAGAGTAAAATCACCAATCTTCTAGTTCCAACCAGTCTGTAGTCTAGAGTCTACCTACTGGTAGTAAGAATATAGTTAACTTCATCCAACTGGTGGGGCAGGGGTTTTAATGACTGCAAAACAGCTCAAGGATATTGCTCAGAATACTGCAGAACACTATCTCAGATTACTACCTTGAGGAGGCTCTAAAGGTCTTTAACTTTGTTTTATGGCTAATAGTTATTATTTGTCTTGCTTGAATTTTCCTTTGTTTCCACATTTTCTCACTTTACTGATTAAATCCCTCATTGGAATTTAGAGAAGACCTAGGAGGCTTAAGCTGTTCTACAAACAGGGAAAAGGGGACTTTTGGAAGGAGGGTTGTTCCACGGTCTTAAAGATACACATATATTTGTATTTGTGTGTATATATAAATATATTTGTCAGTTGCTTATATTTTCCATTTTCTCTTTAGCTCTCTTTCTCTGAGACAAATCTCTCTGGTTCCTCAGTTTCCCCATCTAAAAATGAATGTGTCAGCCAGAAAAGCCTTAACTAACCTTGATAATATAACCAAGCAGGACCCCACGGGGCCTTCCTGGAACAGGCCTTCTCCCATATTCTCTGCTTTAGCACTTCTCTGAACTGCCTCAAAAATAGTATTTGATGCACAAATATTTCCTGAGCTGTTTTGCATATGTAGGGGAAAAAAAAAAAACCTCCTCAACAAACAGAAGATATAAATTGCTTGAATACATAGCTCCAGGCCTTTGAGCCTAAGGACTGATAGTGTTACCCCTGTGATACAAGCCCCCCACCTGGCTTTTTTTTTTTTTTTTTTTAATTTTATTTTATTTTTAAACTTTACATAATTGTATTAGTTTTGCCAAACATCAAAATGAATCCACCACAGGTATACATGTGTTCCCCATCCTGAACCCTCCTCCCTCCTCCCTCCCCATACCATCCCTCTGGGTCGTCCCAGTGCACTAGCCCCAAGCATCCAGTATCGTGCATCGAACCTGGACTGGCAACTCGTTTCTTACATGATATTTTACATGTTACAATGTCATTCTCCCAAATCTTCCCACCCTCTCCCTCTCCCACAGAGTCCATAAGACTGTTCTATACATCAGTGTCTCTTTTGCTGTCTCGTACACAGGGTTATTGTTACCATCTTTCTAAATTCCATATATATGCGTTAGAATACTGTATTTATGTTTTTCCTTCTGGCTTACTTCACTCTGTATAATAGGCTCCAGTTTCATCCACCTCATTAGAACTGATTCAAATGTATTCTTTTGAATGGCTGAGTAATACTCCATTGTGTATATGTACCACAGCTTTCTTATCCATTCATCTGCTGATGGACATCTAGGTTGCTTCCATGTCTTGGCTATTATAAACAGTGCTGCGATGAACATTGGGCTTTTAAAAGTGCTTTGTCTAAACCCTTCCGGGAATTCAGGTTTTTAGGGCAAAAGCTACTCTTCTCCTTGCAGTAAACCTTTCTCTGCTCCAAACCCTGACTTTTCCATTTGTTTGGCCTCACTGTGCATCGGGCATAGGAACTTATGTTAACAATATTTCCAATTTTCAGATTGGTTTTCTAGGCTGTCATTTAAATATGATCAACCTATTTTTTAATCATTATAATCAAGCAATTTGTCACTCCATTCATTCTTTTTAAATTTTACAGTTTTTTGTTCAATTAATTTCCTAGTAGTCACTGCTAGGACTATGATTTTGCAAATAGTTGCTATTTTAAGACTTTGAAATTGAAATTCAAATGTAATACAGAACCTCAAACTATACTACTTATTAATAAATTCAGTTTCTTTTAACTCCAGATTCTTAGAACTGGCTTATGGACAAGTGATGTATTCCTAAACTTCTCAATTTCACTTCTAATGTAAGTCTGGTTGAGATTCATCTTTGTCCAATTCACTACTAGGTCATCTTCAAATATGTTCAAGCCTATATACTCAAACCAGGTCAGCATCTTAATTCTCTCTATCTGAGAAGTACAGAAAGATCAAATGAACAACAAAGTTAGATAACACTGTCAGAACTAGAAATAACCTTAAAGTTGATCTCCAACTCTTTTATTGGACAGGTACAGGAGGAATTTGGGGCCCCAGGAGGAGAAATACATGATTAGAGTTATGCAATAATTTTGTATCAAAATCAGAATTGATTCTAGGTCTCCCAATTCCTATCCTAGACTCTTTCAACAATATTATGCTTCCTTTCTAATGTCAGTTTATGAAAACATCTCTTCTGATAAGTACTCAGAAATGTTCCTTATTTAACATTAAAGGAAATGGTGTGAGGCAATCATGTTACTACTTTCCATCCTCCTGACCTTTAGTTTTATGCTAAGTGATTTCCTGGAAGTGAATCCTACCACATCAAATACATTTTTTTTTTCAAAAGTCATTAACTTGTTCTAACTTCTGAATTCATCACGACTCATAAGTGTAAGATCCCCTTGAGGAATTGCTAAATGTCTCAGACAATTCAGAGATGTTCTGGGTCAAATTACCGTTTAGAAAGAGGACACTTAAATTAGAGGTGAATAAAACAGTTGAAAATCAACTGATTTACTCCCTGAAGGAAGCAGGAGTGTCTCAATTATATGCAGTATCAGGTCAGGCTTCTCTGGAGATTTTATAGTGATGTATGCTTCAGTGTCCCTGAAAAATCAAGCCTTTCTGAATGACCTAATTTGGTTATAAAAGTAATGCCATAAAGGGCAATATTCACCTTACTATAGACTAAAGCACATGTCTTAAAATTCACTAGTGAATTATTTGATTCACTTAGAAAGCTGATTGCTGCTGCATCGCTTCAGTCGTGTCCGACTCTGTGTGACCCCAAAGACGGCAGCCCACCAGGCTCCCCCGTCCCTGGGATTCTCCAGGGAAGGACATTGGAGTGGGTTGCCATTTCCTTCTCCAATGCATGAAAGTGAAAAGTGAAAGTGAAGTTGCTCAGTCGTGTCCGACTCCTAGTGACCCCATGGACTGCAGCATACCAGGCTCCTCTGTCCATGGGATTTTCCAGGCAAGAGTACTGGAGTGGGGTGCCATTGCCTTCTCCGATGGTTTGAAAGCTGATTGCTTACCTGTTATTGGGCCTCAATTCTTCTTTTTCATTTTCCTGGTTCAAACTCTGTTGACCTTTGAGCTCACAAAATCTTTCCCAATGAAAAGTTTTTATTCTTGTTCAGGAACTCTTATGGCACTTAATCCCTTTCTCGTGCTACTCAGGTTTTGTTTTGCGTGATGAAACAAATTATATTTGTTTCTTTCCTCCCTTATTACTTCTTAAGCAATTCTATGCAAAAACTGGGTTCATTCTCTTTCCTTAGAACCTCACATATGTCCTGGAGTATATGTAGTAGGATGCCTGAATCTCACTGAACAAAGCTGGTACATACTTTTGTTTTGCTCACTGTGCCACTCAAAAGTGCTTGAGAGCTTTCTTGGTGGCTCAGCGGTAAATAATCTGCCTGCCTATGCAGGAGACACAGGTTCGATCTCTGATCTGGGAAAACTCCGTATGCCACGGAGCAACAAGCCTGTGTGCTGCAATCATTGAGTCTGTGCTCTATAGCCCAGGAACCACAACTACTGAGTCCACGCACCCTAGATCCGATGCTTTGCAACAAGAGAAACAACCTTAAAGAGAAGCCCATGCCATACAACTAGAGAGTAGCCCCTGCTTGCCACAATTAGAGAAAAGCCCACACAGCAACGAAGACCCAGCACAAAGATAAATAATAAAATAAATAAATAAAATTAGAAAACAGAAAATAATTCTTGAAAATGCATGAGTTAAGTGTAAAAATAGTAAATGCTTTCTTAAAATCTTTTCCAAGAGATTAAAAACTGCTCTACTTGTAATCAAAGAAATAGAAGTTATCAGTTTCCAGTTAGAGACTAAGAAAACCAGCTGATTTTGTATGTGAAGTAAACAAAGTTCACAAACCATTTAAACCACCCAGCTGAAACACAAACAAGGGTGGGCTGTTAGGTATTTACATTAGACTTTACAAGCGTTTTTTTTTTTTTTTTAAGTGAAGTAGTGTTAGCTCAGTTTCCAAAAAGTGATAATTTACCAGCAAACAGTCTGGTTTGTCCACATGGAAACAGGCTTGGCAGTACTTAGAAGGGGGACCAAACAGAATTGTACAAATTACCTAAGTGTCAACCCCAACCTATTTATTTGATTAAATCAATCTCATGGCACTTTCAACTTCCTTAACAAATAAAGGCACAAAAACTGAGTTAGGTCAATCACCCTTCTTGGTTTTTGTCTTGGGGGATTTATTTTGTTCACAAGCAAAAGAATGTAAAGTTAGCTTTTCTAACTTGTATTCAAGCATTTAACAATGTGAAGCAAATCCAACACATCAGCAGAAACCATTAACTTTAAAATGAACCCTGAAGGAATTTAAATAAGGGCTGTGTCCTCAAATGATATCCTATGTTACAGGTGTGGTATTACATCGGCCAAAAAAAAGAAAAAAAAAAAAAAAAAAAACCTGCTTACTGAACTAAAAACTGAAGCAATGCAGTCATGGGAATGATGATCTAGTATATTTTTTTAAGATCATGAATTTTGTATTTGCGATTAGAAGAACATCAGAATGAAGAAAAAACTATACAGTGAGTTCCATGCTATCGTAGACTTACCATTGAAGGAAATTCAAAATATCACTGTTTAATACCTTATCTGTTTCACAAATACCCTTCCAAGTGGTATCGTCTTCTCTAAGGGCAAGGGCTAGCTCACTGCCATCTAGGATAGCCTATGTTATCATTAACTTAATTTATTAAAATACTTTGTCCAAATCTATTGCCTTGAGATTTCTATCCATGGTGCAATTGTATTTCTTATGACCATACATATATCTATTCTGTTTATATGAAAAACTTTCCAATATAATTAATTTATAACTTCTCATTTATATAGGCTAAATCCTGTTACTTTTCAATTAATTCTCTGTGTGATGCCAAGGACTCTTCACCATTATCATTTTCCTTTTCTACATACGACAGCATATCTACATTTATAAGGTTTAGATTTACATAGAAAATAGAATACATTTTTTCAGGCTTTATTTCCTGGTTTGCTTTATTCATTGATGTTTCTTATAAAATATTTATTAATGTAGATTGCATGTACAAAGGGAACAATACAAAGTTTTCTTTGATTAACACAGTGAAAATATTCATATTTTATATAAATCAGTGACAATTTATTGAATATATAAGTGCAGAAACTTTTACTATGGATAAGTCTAATAATTATAAAGATTTTAATTTTCCCAAATTAATTAGTGGAATTAACATAATTTCACTACTAAACCTTACCGTTTTTTTTCTTGGAACCTTATAATGAGACAATAGATATTATCTGGAAACATAAACAGGTAAGGATGTCAAAGAATATTTAAAAAGCAAAAGTAGACATAGTTTAAATATTTCTCTAAATTAAAAAAATATTGTGCTCAATAAAATATATGTGCAAAATAGATAATAGGCAATAAAATAGACTGCAAATAACATATTTTGAAGACATCTGCAAATAAATAAGGAACTTGGGGGTTATTTAATAATATATCTAGAATAAATTGTTTCAAAATTTAGAAAAAAATAACTTCCCAAGATATACCAAAATTATATACATTTAAAGAGTTAGATACATAAGAATAAATTCAGGTTGTTTTCTGAAGTTATATTTTATAATTTTTGAAGCCATAAACAAACTATAAAATGTACTTGAAATTTCCTCCTTCCCAAGTCCAGGTAGCATGGTGGAGCAATATAGTGGACTAGTATAATATTACACAGAATTTTAAGATAACCAGAGTACCTGCCAACTACTGGAATAAAGATCAAAAAAATAACATATCTCAGGGTCAAAACAATAAATGTGTATTGCAGTCTATCTCATTCAAAACAAACTCTTTTTTCCTTTGCCGATGAGGATTGACAATAATACATTCTGCAGTTCAATAGCTGCATACTAAGTGTTAGAGACTATCTGGGTCTATTTAATAAGGATCCGCTGCAGTGGGTACTGCCATCTGGTGAGGGTTACCATATTCTCTGTTATCTGTCATTACCCCTCTGAGTTTGGGGGCATGGTACTGCTGAACTGAATGGGGGCAGGGTCACCACTCCAGCCTATTTTATATCTTTGATAATTATATTTACCTCTGCAGTTCCTTCTGGGATGTGGTAATACAGCTGGCTTACTATCCTGGCAGTGTGATGGGACAGTTTCAGGAGCTTTCACTTGGTATTTCTTACCATAATATAATTTGTTCCACAGTCAAGATAATCAATATGAGGGTTCAACTAGCTTATAAGTATATGCATGCCAATTATGTTCTGGGGATCATGGATACAACCTGAGGATGCATCCAAGGACCTGTCCTACATACAGTAACTCGGATTTGGACCATAATTCCATTTATCACCTGCTTCCCTAAGTCCTCAGCCTAAAATGACAAATACAAAGCATTTGAGATCTCATGTTTTAGATCCAATGACAGTTCAAATTTCATAATTACCCTACAAACATAGGCTGACTCTCATATGGTTATGTAACTCTGGGTTACACACCTATATTATCCAGCAAAACTTAAGGTCAGAACTTTATTTAAAAAAGATCCCAAGTTGATAGTGTACCCAGTTATCTGGCCAAGGAAAACATAAATTATCTTTGGAAGAATACAGAATCAATGTAGTCCTCAAAATTTTCCATGGGTATTTTTCAGAACAAGAGCTTGCAATTCTAAGGTGTTCCCTTCTCTCCAATTTTATTGGAAGAGCTTGAGAAAGATCTGTGTTAATTTTTTTAAATGTTTATAAAATTCACAAGTAGGATGTTTATGATTAACAAGTGGGAGGTTTATGATTACAGCTTCAACATTATTACTCACTATTAGTCTGTTCAGATTTTCTGTTTCTTTATGATTCAGTCTTTCCAAATTCTATGTTTCTGGGAATTCATCTATTTCATCTAGGTTATCCAAATTTTGTGGGTATACTTTTCATATTAGTATGAATCTTTGAATTTCTTAAGTTTTAATGTCTCCTGTTTTATTCACATTCTTGTTTATTTGAGTCTTTCCACTCTCTCTCTCTCTTTTTTTTTTTTTGATTAAGCTAGCTAAAGGGTTATCAATACACTTCCCCTTTTCAAAAAACTAACACTTATATTTGCTAATATTTTCTATTGTTTTTCTAGTTTCTATTTTATCTTGAAATACTAAAAATTCATTTTTAAAAGTTAAAACAATATATGTTGAAGTTGTAGGCTCAAGTCAAGCATCAACCACCACAAAAGTTAAAACCTATTTGAACTCCGCAGACCCAGTTAGATTTCACATGGGAATGACCCTGTTTAACTTTAAAACTAATATATATGCAATGATTTCAATATCATTATCAACACAAGGAATCTGAGCTTCCATCTTGCACTCAGACTAAAGTCACCAGCAGGGTAAACCCAGAGTAAACAAAAACAGTTTTCTAGGCGTGCCTCATATAATACTAGACTTAAGCAAAATGTGTGTGTGTGTGTGTGTGTGTGTATGTTCGTGCGCTCATGCTCAGTTGTGTCTGACTCTTTGCAACCCCATGGACTTTAGCCAGCCAGGGTCCTGTGTCCATAGAATTTTCCAAGCAAGAATACTAGAGTGGGAAGATGTCTGGGTATTAATTCCAACTCATCTTTAGACAGGTTATCTTCCTTGTCAAGGCCACAGTTTATTCTGATGTAAAATAAGTGGGTTAAAATAAAATTTGTGTACTGAAAATATGACCAGTAGGACAAATATAGTTTGTCTATCCCATGGTAGTGAATCACCTGATATTTTTAGGACACCTTAGAAGTCTTAATTTGCTGTTAGAGCTCATCTAATATGGGAGTTTGAACTGATTAAGCATTTAAACCCTAAACTACTGCTTCTGGAAAATGAGAAAAAAAGAGAAAGAACTGCAAAAACTCTCCCCAGGAATTATCATCTCTGCAATGAGAGACATGTTTTCATCTCTGCTTGCCCTGCCTGATGAGACTTATCCCACAAAAAGAGGTTTTAAATGTCACTTTTGTTTCATAGTATAAGCAATATGTCAATTTTGTACTGAAGAGGCAGACAAGCAGTGGTCAGATTAGAGAAATAAAGAGCCACTTATCCTAAAGTTCCAATAGAATGACATTATATATTAGTTAAAGCATTTTACCATTTGTAATTTGGACATTAAATTATATAAGTGAGTGGAAATAATTTATCAGACATAATAATAACACAATCTTTGGCAGATTTTTAAAATTAATCTCCCTGTCATATCTCATAAACTTAAAAATATGAAATATTTTTTAAACAATTCTTAACTAAAGTGAGGAGGGTGATTCATTTTGGACATTTACTTTGCATCTTACATTTTAAGGTCTTAGAACATTCAATTTCATGGGAATTACTTTGTCCCTTAAAATTCAGGTATTTCTTAGGGTCAAAGAAGTCAAATAATTAAGGAACAACTTGCTTCTTAGACTTAGTTTTTGATCTTGCTTGTTTGGAATGCAAGCAAAGACTTGGATTACTTTTGAACCAGCTCATACCAATTTCACAATCTCCTGCTCTGGCATATCTAAGGAAAGTGGTTTTATTAGATATAAAAAGCTATTCATCCAACTAATCATATAAGATTTATTTCTGAAAATGTGTTTGGGGATGTTGAGTGTGAAGTTTAAAAGATTTTAGCTTCTTTTAGAATCTTAAAATCAAAGAATATTTTTATAACTTTTGCTCTCCTTAGAGATATAGCATTTAAGAGTCTCAAGAGGAAAAGCTTATTTTTTTTTTTCTCATACTTTTAAAGCACAGTTTGGAAAATATACACTTTAAAATTTTGTATTTGGAAATAATCTCAATTTACAAAGAGTTAAGAGTTACAAAATAAACATAGTACAAAGAACATATATATAAGTTTAACCCCAGTTCATCTGTTATTAACATTTTATCCCATTTGCTTATTGATTCTCCCTCCCTCTCTGTCTCCTCCACACTCCCCTCCCATTCTCCTCTCTTCTGTCTAACTTCTCCTGAAATAAGGGTTTTATTTTCCTGTTCAAGCTGACTGTATTTACTACTGTGGAAGTAATAAAAGGAAGTGGGGGCATTTTTGATGAAAACAAGAATATGATCTTGCAAAACAAAAGTCTCAGATGTTTTTGCAGAAATTCCAGGGAATAGAGGCATCTTTTTTATGACAAGGGAAAAGAAACTGCCTCTACCAGAACAGAATATACAGGAGAATCCCGAGGTTAGAAGTGTGAAGCTCATTCAATCAAATGTTCCCACCAAGGCCTCAAGTCTCATTCTTTTTTCTATTAGCACCAAGTCTTTTACATGAGACCTAGAAAGGTCATAGAATTAGTTGTAACTGTACTACTTTTATCATTAAAAGTTGAGCCTCTGCCTTGTATCTACAGGAGATGTCCTCATGGAGGTTTTTCTTTTTTTTTTTTTCAAACTACCTGAGTCTATTACTTTATTTTTTAAGCTTTGAAAGTTGTAAATAAAAGCCAGTCAAATGACAATCTTAAGAATTACCATTGTCCCTACCATGATATTTAAATATCAACCTTTTAAAACTGTTCCTGAAGCTAAAGCTTTTGCCTACACCTTATTTTAATCTACATATCTTTGGTAAGACTCTTACTGAATGAATATAAGTCTGTGGCATGCAAGAGTTATTGTCATCCCATTTACCACTAGCAATGAAGTCCTTACTGCTTGCTGGTGAGTATTTTAGTTTTAGAATCAAAGGTAATAATTACATCCTGCTTATCAGATATCACGCAGCAAGAAGGGAATGAAATGAAATATTTAGTGTTGAGAGAAAAAAATATGAACTTAGAATTCTGTACCCTACAAAACTATACTTTAGAAATGAAGGAGAAATTCAGGTTTTCTCAAACAAATATTGAGGGAATTTCTTGCTTTTCAAAAAAAGATGTTAAAAGAAGTTCTTTAGAGATAAGGAAAATAATATTGGTCAGAAACTCAGATCAACATAAAGAAAAGAGGAGACTAAAAAAAGAAAAAATAAAAGTAAAATCAAAACTTTTATTAGTTTTATTTTTAACCTATCAAAGAAAACAGTGTATTCAAAATAATAAAAGCAACAATGTATTCAATGCTTATAGCTTATGTGTAACTGAAATTAATGAGAGCAATGATACAGGGGATGGTAGTAAAGAATGATAATTATTTGCTATATTTGTACTTGCACTACATGAGAAGTGATATATTGTTATTTGAAAGAGGACTTGTATTTGTTTCAAATGTATATTGCAAACTCAAGGGCAATCACCAAAGAAAGTAAACAAATTATAACTGATAGGCTAAGAAAGGAAAGAAAATGGAAACCTATTAAGTGCTCAATCTAAAAAGAGAATCAATGAAATAAAAAGCTGATTCTTTGAAAAGATTGATAAAATGAATAAGCCTAATTATAGAATGAAAATGTATAAATACTGTTTTGGTGAAATTTCTCTTGCAGCACACTCAAAATACTTCTACTTAAATATTTACATTTCTTCACTATTGCAAAAAAAATCCAGGAAACATTTGGCTTGTCCAAAAAAAAAAAAAAAACAAACATTAATCTTTTTACTACCACTTATGCTGTTGAAAAGAGATAACTAATATTCATGATGAATTATACAAAAGTACTAGCTGACAGATTTCCAGAATTCATATCTTTTCCATTTAGATGTCTAGCACCAAACTGTCTTGACATTCTTATAAAGATTTGAGGGAAAATGGCCTAAGAATTTGTTTACTTGTAAGTATGATGGGATTTAATCTCGGTAGTTGAGTAGGTGGGCGATTCTGCAAATGCTTTGCCATGCAGCAAATATATTCATACATCCACCTAAATAAAAACTGTTGAATTTAAGTTAATGTCCTTTTTCTTTTCCATCTTTCCCCTACAAGACATCACATACACTTTGCTGAATATTCAAAATTGAGAATATCTCACCTTTGGAAACAAAATTTCTGCTTGAAGTTCTTACTTTATAAATCTTTCAAAAAAGCTTGTTTTCAAAAATACTTAAACAGATCTGCAGATGGCAGAGATTTCACATTTTCGTAGATGACACATGGTTTTTTCAGTAAGAGAATCTTATGATGATATAGCTCATTTTACATATAGCATTATGAACTTATTCTATAAAACTTATGTGTGAGAAATGCCACATTTACATTTTTTCCCTAGGTTAAATTAAACCTAGCTCTGAGACCTTATCACCCATGCTAGTAAAGTATCCAGTATCACTCATGATGGCGTATATCAAGCTTACTTGGTGTCAGGACAGTGGAAACATGCATGATCCTTTTGCTATTGTGATCACATGGTTAGCTCTTCTCAACTATAAAATATCACTTTTGAATGTTAGGACTGTATCTTTTTCTTGGTCAAAGACTGTGCTCCTGGCTCAGCAGCACTGCTATTGTTACTTACAAAGAGTGGTACCAAAAAACCATTCTGCACATGCAATAGCCTGACCTCTTACAGGAGTCCAGCCAAACTCTGTATGGCATAGATTGCAAGTTGCCGTCACCTCTAAATTCTCTGCCACTTCCATAATTCTTCAAAGAGAATCCAACTCTCCTTCCAAGTCTGGCTGTATTTCTCTCACTGACCAAATACTTGTCTCTTTCCTTTCTTCGCCTTCAATGAAACGTCAGCTTAATTTCTTCCTCAGAGGCCTGGATAGGGTCATTCTTCAACAATTAACACGTCACATCACATACATAGCCATTAATAACACATACACCCCAGCAGTGAAAGTGCCAAGTACTAGCCATTGGATCAACTAATGAACTCCCTATCACATTATTCAGAGGGAAGAAGCCTTGTGCCATCTTCTCAGATGTTGAGAAGTATAAAAATACTTCAGGTAAAAGAAGGATAAAAACATGAAGAAAACATGAAGAAAAAAACATGGACTATAAGACCTAAGGAAAACAAAAATGAAAATTTCTTATTAAAAGGGTAAAATGTACTGCAAAATGGCATTATTTTTCCAATTCATCACTATGATTTAGAGGGCTACATTTTATAGTCAAAAGATTACATGAAAAAATTCTAATTAAAAAATTATTCATCCCATGATTTTAACTTTCAAAAAATTTAATTTCAAGAAACTTGAGCTGAATCAATCCAGCATATTTGAACCGTACAATTTGGTTTTGTTCACTTGCAGTTTCCATCTGGGATCGAAATATACGCTGCCAAAGAAAGCCTAGGAAGGTGGCTTATATGGGTTTCCCATCTGGGATCTCTGATACTCGGCCAGCAGTCTCCTGGGAGACCTTGCATTGGGTCATAGCCAGATTCAGGGCTGTTATTTTGAGTGTTTAATGTTAGCATAAAACCAAATGAAAATTAAATAAGGTGTGGAACAGGACAGGGCCTTCTCCAGTGGGTGAGCAGCACATCTTTTGCGATCAGCCATTCGATGCTGGAGTTAGCTATTTACCATGGGGTTGACCTTTGGCCAATTACTTAATTCCTTTAAACCTAAAGTTCATCATATGCAGTTATAAACGAAGCATTTATCACAATAGTGTGTGTTAGTAGCTCAGTTGTGTCTGACTCTTTGCAACCCCAAGGACTGTTGCCCACAAGGCTTTTCTGTCTATGGAATTCTCCAGGCAAATATACTGGAGTGGGTAGCCTTTCCCTTCTCTAGGGTATCTTTCTGACCCAGGGATCAAACCTGGGTGTCCTGCGTTACAGGAAGATTCTTTACCATCCGAACCACCAGGGAATACTTATTACCTAATAGAACTCAATAAATAATATATTTGCTAATTAACTCTAATTATTAATGCCAATAGATTGAATATTCAAGTTTGTCATTTTTTGTCATTTCTAAGGTATTGTCTCAGAGAAGGTTATGGCACCCCACTCCAGTACTCTTGCCTGGAAAATCCCACCGACGGAGGAGCCTGGTAGGCTGCAGTCCATGGGGTTGCGAAGAGTCGGACACGACTGAGTGACTTGCCTTTCACTTTTCACTTTCATGCATTGGAGAAGGATATGGTAGCCTACTCCAGTGTTCTTGCCTGGAGAATTCCAGGGACAGGGGAGCCTGGTGGGCTGCCGTCTATGGGGTCACACAGAGTCAGAAACGACTGAAGTGACTTAGCAAGGTATTGTCTAAACAATGCTATAGAAATAACACAAGTGAAAAGTAAAAAAAAAAAAAACAGAAATCACCGAAAATTTCATTCACCATCTTAAAAGTCAGGCACAAGTTCTTATTTTTTTTTAATTATTAGTATCCATATGTATGCTAACAATATTTATATAGTGAAAGCACACTATAATACAACTTCAAAAGTCGATAAAATTTCACTTTCCTCTAAACAGGGAACATATTCAGTGTGATATACCTTTTGTGTAATACATATTATTGAGTTGAATAAGAATTTTAAGAGTAGTCTCTATAGCCAATATTTTTAATGAGTGGACTATAATTTACCTAACTAAATTCATTATAGCCATAACCATAGTTTCCAGTCTGCAAAAAAAGCATCCTAATTTATGACTGTTATATAGATCATTGAATATCTGTTAATTTTAGTGCTAGTTTTCTCTTTAAATAGTGTCTCAACTTGAATAAATTATTTTGGTTAACTTTTTATTTTATAAATAACATTGTGAAGGACATCTTTTCATATATAGTTTTTACTCTTCTGGCATTATTCCTCTGGGAGAAATTAACAAGATTAGGATTTAGTCAGGTGGAGATATTACAAAATAAACTGTAAACTCTTCCGTTTTGTGTGATTCTTTTAATAAAGAAAATGATAATCTGTTCATTTTCTTATAATTTCTCTTTAATTATGTTCTGTCATCAAAGTTCAGATGGAATTAGTCAAATTGTCCGTCTGTCTGTGGTTTCTCTACAAATGGATTTTAGGATCTATCAAAAACAACCAAGGCAAAAATGTCTGTTCTCTATAAAACTTTATTTTACAAGTAGCTTCCAAACTGTGGTTTGATTGATCAACGTATGCATGAGCTAAAGTAAGTATTAATTTTCCACATTTCCTTATTTTTATGAATTAAATTAAAATATCTTATAAACTCCCAACTCAGGAATGTCAAAAAGTTGATTATCAATGTTTAAAGGACTCCTATCCTTCTTTGGCACCTACATGGTCCTAACTAATAGGCTCATATGGAGAAGTCTTAATAGTCTGGGTTATTTCCGTCACTATCATTGTTTTCTTTGGTTTCTCAGGAACTGTGTTGTGAAGTATAACTTTCATGGTTGATGTCTTCCTGGAACACAGGGATCTTCAACTTTCCACTACAACTGGAGTTCTTTGAGTATAGCTTCTAAAGGAAAATGCATGGCTATTTTCTCTTTGATTGGCAGGGAGACCACACCTAGTCGGTTTCCAGGGTTACTCTATGTTTTAGTCATCTATGACAAATCGCCATAAACTTAGTATCTTAAACAACAAACATTTATTTCTCATGATTCTGGAGGCTGAAAAGTTCAAGACCAAGACTTCTGGCTGGCAGACCCAGTGTCTGGTAAAGCCTGCTTCTTGGTTTGCAGATAGGTGTATCCTCATATGGTAGAGAACAGAGAGAGAGAGAGGGAGCAAATGCTTCAATCTCTTCTTACAAGGACACTAATCCTATTTATGAGGTCTCCACCTTAATGACCAATTACATCCCAAGACATCACCTCCTAAAACAATCACATTGGGGGTTAGGATTTCAACAGATGAATTTGGGGAGCAGAGACACAAACTTTTTGATAACGTTCTCCTTTTGTCTAGTTCCCAGGGCTTCCTTGTGAATAATTCTACCTAATTCCCTCAAGGGCATACGTCTTGCAGAATACTGTCAGTGCATTTTGGGTTTATCTTCCAGAGCAGCTCTAACTCCATTTGAAGTACATAAAGCACACAATGCTATTAATTACTCTTAATGGGGAAGATAGGCTAGAACTAAATATCTCCAAAGCCTAGTTGCCATCTGGAGGGTGAAGAATGGAATAAATGCTAGATGCTTTATTTTTTGTTGTTGAGATAATATTAGTTTGATAATAATATTAGTGATAATAATGCTTTTAAATGATATCAATTGAATCTTTTTATTTTTTTGCTTTTTCCTTTACATATCATAATTTATTTGCCAGCTATAAGAAGCCCTGTTAGGTGCTGTGAGGAATCTGATACTTACGTGGGATGGTGGATGGGATCAAGGTAAAACTTTATGAAGTGGTCTTAAGAGAATCACTTTCTATTAAGTAGCTTAGAATCTAGTCTAGTGGTTGAAAGCAGGCTCTATGGATTCAGATCCCAGCTCTGTCACTTACTATCTGTGGTCAAATCAGTTGATTTCTCCATACTTTAGTTCTCTCGTCTGTCAAATGGTTAACAATGACCTTCTGGGATTGTTATGAAGATTGTATGTTAATATGTATTATAATATTGTTAATATGATGGTAAAAGGAACTTAGAAGAATATATGATGCATAATAAATTTTAACTATAATATGGTGTGAAAAGCACAAACAATATATAAAAGGAAAATGAAAGAGAAATTAGATTCTCCTGGGAGGAACAGCAATGTTCTCACACAGGAGATAACTAAATTGATCTTTGAATAATGGGTAGAAATCAAAACAGGTAGAGGTAAGATCATTTCACATGAGAAAAGTGTAAGTACATAGAGGTTTGGGGTTTTTTTTTATTTGAAAAAAATTCCTTAGCCTCATATGTGAGGCAAATAGGATGCAAGAGAAGGTTTTCAAGTGATGCAGCATGATATTATGTTGGAAATACGAGTTGAGGCAATCAAAAAATCTTATACACCAAGTTAAAATACTATGATCTTACCCTCTTAGGTAACAAAACATTATCAGAGCTTTTCTGAGCAAGTAACAAATAGAGTCTTGCAGTTTTTATGGAAACTATAATAGCAATGCTATGCCTGGTTCGGAAGGGAAAGACACTGTAGACTGGTAGATTTCTGAAAGTGTTTGTGCGTGATGACTGAGCAGGGAGAGTTAAAGATAATGGTGGCTTTCTGGCTGAGTGACTGAAAGAATATTTATCCTATTAACTGAGCTAAGAAAAATACTGTACACATTGAGAATAATAAGTAAGGGAAGTCTGGCCTTTAGGGCTGTCAATCCTGTATGTTTCTACTAGTCTAAATTTGGCATGCAGATGGTACCATTATTATTATTGTTGCTTAACATTTACTGAGTGTCGACAGCAAGCTAAGCCTGGTGTGGAACATTGGAAGGCACGCATATCTCCACATTTCCACTCCCACCTCCATCTGGTCCCTTTGCTTTGTTATTGTCATATTTTCTCAGCACTTATAAGTTGGTCACTGGTTTGTTATTCATTTAATAATTACTAAGTATGAGATGGCATTCATTTATCAATCAGTAAGTCATAATAAATGGGTACATGGGCCTAATATTTTGTTTAAATAAGGGTTGCCGTACCTGTATTACTTAGTGCTTTGCAATTTTGTGACAAGGTTTGCATTTGTTGCTCATTCAGATCTTAAGAAAATATGAAGCCACTGTTTTGTTTCAAAATATTTAAAATCACAGAAACATGAATAGAATAATATTACAGATTAATATTATTAATAACGTTATCACCGCTTCAGACACACACATATACATTTTTTAAATAAAGAGAAAGAACATTATATTATCAGATAAATTCAAAATCGCTTTCTTTTTCTCTGCCCAGTACTAACTACCTCTCTCTATATAGCTTCCAGAAGTAATCACCATGAAAAACCTAACATATCTTATATCTTTCTAGCCAATTATATTGTACTTTTATTACCTATATGTGCATCTTCATAGAACATTTAGTATGATTTTGTGTATTTTAAATTTTTAATTAAATTATTTTATTCTGTGTGTTTAAATCTAAAAATTGTTCACTCAACATTTTATTCATGATCTTTACAATTAAGCTTAGCTATTGCCTATTAGTAAGTCTCTCAATTCAGGGATAAATTATAAATTATTTAGCCATTTTCCTGTTTGTAATATTTTGACTGCTTTTGATTTTTGCTATTGTAAACATTATTTCAACAAAAATCTTTGTATGTGTACCATGTGGCACATATACAAGGATTTTTTTCTAGCTATTAGAATTCAAATTACTAGGCCTTTGGATATTAATGCATATTCACATTTTTAACTGTAATCAATATCGCAAAATTTACTCTGTAATATGATTGTACTATTTCACACTTCTAGCAGCAATGTATCAGACTTTCTGTTTTCCACAGCATACACCATGATCTGGTATTGTTACCTTCTTTTCATTTTGCTAATCTTATGGTTGTAAAATGGAACATCATTACTGTAATATGTATTCCCCTGATTGCTAGTGAGAGTTAAGATCTTTTTAAATCCTTATGGGGCTTCCCTGGTGGCTCAGATGTAAAGAATCTACCTGCAATGTGGAAGACCTGGGTTCGATCCCTGGGTTGGGAGGATCCTCTGAAGGAGGGCATGACAACCCACTCCAGTATTCTTGCCTGGAAAATCCCCACGGACAGAGGAGCCTGGTGGGCTACAGTCCATGGGGCCGCAGAGTCGGATACGACCGAGCGACTAAGCACATAAACACAGTATATCCTTAAGAGCCATTCAATTTTCCTTGTTAGTGAACTGCCTTTTCATATATTTTGCCTACCTTCCTATTGAGTTATATTCCTATTAATTTTTAGCTGCTTAATTGAAATTTGATTGATATATAATAAAATGCATATATTTAAAGTATGCAAGTTCATAAGCTTTGGTGTAAATATATATCAGTGTAGTCAAGGTAATTATTGGTAGAAGCTTTTAACATATTCTTAGCAATAAATTTGTTTGTTAAATATTTTGTAATATATACTACCATGATCGGGCTTCCCTTATGGCTCAACTGGTAAAGAATCTGCCTGCAATGATGGAGACCTGGGTGTGATCCCTGGGTTGGCAAGATACCCTGGAGAAGGGAAAGGCTACCCACTCCAGTATTCTGGCCTAGAGAATTCCATGGACTACATAGTTCATGGGATCACAAAGAATCAGAGACAACTGAACGACTTTCACTTTCAGTTTTCACTACCATAATCTGGCTCATCATTCATCTTACTAGGTCGTCATTAGTCATAATAATTTAAAAACTTGATCTAGTTCTTTACTAGTCTAATTTTTAATGGATTTTGCTAATTTTGTATATCAAACTAATACTTTTTAAATCTAAGAGTTCAAAGTTATCTTACTGTTTTCCTCTAATAGTTTTAAAATATTTTTCTCATTTTAAAATAACTAATTCATGTGGATTTACCTTTTATGGGAAAAGGAATGAAACTTAATCTTTTCTATACAGATAGTTGTTCCAGCACACCATTTACTGAATTCCCTCTTCATTCCTCATTGATGGGTAACATCATTTCTATCATATATTAACAATTTTTTTGCATAAAAATTGTTTTGGAGAAGTCTAAACTCCAAACATTGTATTATTTCTCTATTCCTGGGTCAATAGCAGAGAGATATGATTGTTAATACCTTAAACTATCATATTAGGAAGGTTTCTCTCCGATTATTATTATTCCATATCTTACTGCCTGTTTTTATTCCTTAGTCTCCCAGTTCCATTCCCTCTCTCTCTCCCTCTCTTTTTTCCTACCTCTATCTCTATCTCTCTCTTTTTCTCTTATGATCTCAATCAGAATTGCATTAAATTAATAAATTAATTTTGAAGGATTGACATTTTAATATTAGTATTTTTCACTTGAGAATATTGTTTTCTATTTATTCAATCTAATTTTAGAGTCTTCAACTTTGTTTCACAAATCCCACTATGATTTATAATCTTTGTGTTATCTTAAATGACTTATCTTGTTCTATGACATTGTTATTTGGATGTGGCTGAAATATTTAAATTATATTTATTTTTGTGAGTTGACTAGATAACATGAAAATCCTATTGTATTTTCTGTGCCTTATCTCCATATTCTCATTGTTCTAAGTAAATGATATTAACTTTTTATTTTCTAATATCTCTTTTCCTTTTATCTTGTTTCATGAGTGTGAAATGGTAAAATATTGGCTGTTATTGACAATAGTGATTAATTCTTTCATTAATTAAAAGGCATCTCCAGGTTCATCTTAGAACATTATGTTTATGATTGTCAGTAGTAATTTCATTAATCACTTTAAGGAAATTTCTATTCCTACTTTGCTAAAACATTCTTATTATTATTTTAAATTATCAATAAATGTTTAATTTTATTGAGTAGCTTTTTATTTATTAAGCTAATCTGAATATTTCTCAAATTTAATCTGCTAAAATACATAATTAAATCAATTACAGTTTCATTTGACTATAATTTCTCTCTTATGGTAAATCCCACTGACTGATGATATAATCCATGCACACACACACACACACACACACACTATTGTATTAAAGTTGCTTAACTTCTTTAATACGTTTAGATTTTATGTTCATATGTAAAAATGTTCTATAATTTTTAAGTGTCATAGTTTTACCTGTCTCATAAAATTAGTTGCACCAGGTTTCCCTTTTTGAGTCTCTGCAATATTTAGTGTAATAAATAGTACGCAATTTTATTTTATTAATTTATGCTTTTATCTTCTACATTCCATGTACTTGTGTTTATTCTATGGTTCTTTTTCTGGCTTCTTGATTCAAACTTTAGCTCATTTACTTTCATTTTTTCTTTTTTCTTATCACAGACTTTGTTTTGTCTGCTAGCAAGTATTCAAGAGTTTTAAAAATTTATTTGAAGCCTGATAAATATACAGTTGTAAACTCCATGTTGAAGGCCAAGAAAGCAGTGTTGAAAGGTGTCCACAGCCACAAAAAAAAGAAGATCCGGACGTCGCCCACCTTCCGGCGGCCCAAAACACTGCGGCTTAGGAGGCAGCCCAAATATCCTCGGAAGAGCGCCCCTAGGAGAAACAAACTTGACCACTATGCCATCATCAAATTCCCCCTCACCACTGAGTCAGCCATGAAGAAAATAGAAGACAACAACACACTGGTATTCATTGTGGACGTCAAGGCCAACAAGCACCAAATTAAACAGGCTGTGAAGAAGCTCTATGACATTGACGTGGCTAAGGTCAATACTCTGATCAGGCCTGATGGAGAGAAGAAGGCATATGTTCGACTGGCTCCTGACTATGATGCTTTGGATGTTGCCAACAAAATTGGCATCATCTAAACTGAGTCCAGCTGGCTAATTCCAAATATAAAAGTTTTCACTATAAAAAAAAAAAAAAGAATTTATATTTTCTTTCTAGCATTCATGTAATTATATGTACATAATTAGATACAATATATACAAATTATATAAACACTAAATAATAAAATAGCATAAATATATGCATATTTATATATAATTGTCTTATACATATTTTTATATCTGCCAAGGCAGTTCAGGATAGTCACCTAAACAAATAATACTGAAACTATGATATTTTTCTACAAAAGAACTTTCAGTGTCACTTTGCACTGTAAAAGATTAAGCTGAAATGAATGATAAACACAAATATCAAGTGTAAACATATAAAACTGATAGAAGAAAATTCTTGTGATCTTGGGTCAAACAACAATTTTAAAGCTACAACACAAAAATGATGACTGCAATTTTTTCAAAAAACTGATAAAATTGGACATCTTCAAAATAAAAGTCTTGCATTTCAAAAGACACTTTAGAAAAATAACAGAATAACTTTAGACTATATGACAATATGCACAAAATATTTCTGATGAGGGACTTGTATTCTGAATATATAAAGACCTATTATAACTTAATAAGAAAATAGTTCAGAGTATACAGAAACTTAATCAAAGATGATGCACAGGTAGCAAGTAATACCATGAAAATCTGCTCACTACTATCAGTCATTGCTGCTGCTGCTGCTGCTAAGTCACTTCAGTCGTGTCCGACTCTGTACAACCCCATAGACAACAGCCCAACAGGCTCCTCTGTCCCTGGGATTCTCCAGGCAAGAACACTGGAGTGGGTTGCCATTTCCTTCTCCAATGCATGTGAAAAGTGAAAGTGAAGTCGCTCAGTCGTGTCCGACTCTTAGCGACCCCATGGACTGCAGCCCACCAGGCTCCTCTGTCCATGGGATTTTCCAGGCAAGAGTACTGGAGTGGGATGCCATTGCCTTCTCCAAATATCAGTCATTAACCACATGCAAATTTTAATTACAATGAAATATTACTACACTGTTATTAGAATGACTAAAATAGAACAGAGTACCAGGTACTGGCAAGAATGTGGAGCAACTGGAATATTTATATATTGTTGGGCTGCCGTCTGTGGGGTCACACAGAGTCGGACACGACTGAAGCGACTTAGCGGCGGCAGCAGCAGCAGTGGGAATGTAAATTAGTATAGGCATGTGAAAAATCAGTTTTCTCCAACTTCAACAATGATTTGACTCAGAAATCTCACTCCTGTGTGCTTTCTCAAGAGAAATAAAATACATGTTCACAAAAAAAATTACAAAAAGGAAAAGAACTGTATGGGAAAGTTTATTGCAGTGTTGATAGTTGCCAAAAACTAGAAACAACGCAGATGTCCGTCAATTGTTAAATGGATAAACAAACTGTGGAACAGTATGCAATGCAATTCTATTCAGCAATAAAGTGGAAGGATTTATTGATGCATGCAGCACATGGGTAGCTAGCAAATACATGATGCTAAGTGAGAGAAGCCAAACTCAGAAAGCCATAAACTGTATTATTCCATTAATAAGATGTTCTGGCAAAGCCAAAATGGTAAGTACAAAAACAAAAAAGAACAGTGGTAACCAGGGTTTGGATGTGGGGACAGTAGGTTGACAAAGGAGCATTTGAGCAGTTTGGGGGTGATGTAAATGGTGACTCTTTTTATTGTGCTAGTGGTTACACAACCACATGCATTTGTTAAAAATCATAGAATTGCACTTGGAAAAAAGAAAAGTTTATTGCACATGAATTATTTCCACAACAGATTTCCCAGCCCGGGGACATGGCAAAGGGACTGAGAACCCCCAGGGAATTTGACTTTGAAGGCCAGTGGGATTTGATTACAGAACTTACACAAGACTGAGGAAACAGACTCTTGGAAGGCAGAAGCAAAGCCTGTGCACACCAGGACCCAGGAGAAAGAAGCAATAACTCTGCAAGAGACTGACCCAGAAGTGCCTGTGAGTGTCCAGGAGTCTCTGGCGGAGGTGTGGGTCGACAGTGGCCTGTTGCAGGGTCAGGGGCATTGAATACCACAGTGCTTGCACAAGACCTTTTGAAGGAGGTCGCCATTATCTTCATTACCCCCACAATAGTTTGGTCTCAGGTCAAACAATAGGGAGGGAACACAGCAGCCCTGTCCACCAACAGAAAGTTGGATTAAAGATTTAATGAACCTGGCCCCACCCATCAGAACAAGACCCACTTTCCCGCAATGTCAGTCTCTCCCATCAGGAAGCCTCCATAAAACTCTTATCATAATCCATCATAGGGCAGACAGAATGAAAACCACAATCACAGAAAACTATCAAACTGATCACATGGGCCACAGCCTTGTCTAACTCAATGAAACTATGGTTCATGCCATGTGGGGCCACCAAAGACAGACAGGTCATGGTGGAGAGTTCTGAAAAAATGTGGTCCACTGGAGAAGGGAATGGCAAACCACTTCAGTATCCTTGCCTTGAGAACCCCATGAGCAGTATGAAAAGGCAAAAAGATATGACACTGAAAGATAACGTCCCCAGGTCGGTAGGTGCCCAATATACTACTGGAGAAGAGTATAGAAATAACTCCAGAAAGAGTGAAGAAACAAAGACAAAGAGAAAACAATGGCCACTTGCTGAGGTGACTGGTGAGGGAAGTAAAATCTGATGTTTTAAAAAACAATATTGCATAGGAATCAGGAATGTTAGGTCCATGAATCAAGCTAAATTGGAAGTGGTCAAACAGATGGCAAGAGTGAACATAGACGTTTTAGGAATCAGTGGACTAAAACAGACTGGAACGGATTAATTTAATTCAGATAACCAGTGTATCTATTACAGTGGGCAAGAATCCCCTAGAAGAAATGGAGTAGCCTTCATAGTCAACAAAAGAGTCCAAAATGCAGTACTTGGATACAATCTCATAAACAAGAAAATGATCTTGGTTCATTTCCAAGGCAAACTATTTAATATCACAGCAATCCAAGTCTATGCCTCAACCAGTAATGCTGAAGATGCTGAAGGTGAATGGTTCTATGAAGACCTGCAAGACCTTCTAGAACCAACACCCAAAGAAGATGTCCTTTTCATCACTGGGGACTAGAATGCAAAAGTAAGAAGTAAAGGGATACTTGGAGTAACAGGCAAATTTGGCCTTGGAGGACAAAATGAAACAGGGAAAAGGCTAACAGAGTTTTGCCGAGAGAATGCACTGGTCATAGCAAACAGTCTCTTTCAACAAAAGAAAAGACAACTCTACATATGGACATCACCAGATGGTCAATACTGAAATCATATTGATTATATTCTTTGCAGCCAAAGATGGAGAAGCTCTATACAGTCAGCAAAAACAAAACCAGGAGCTGACCGTGGCACAGATCACGAATTCCTCATTGCAAAATTCAGACTTAAATTGAAGAAAGTAGGGAAAACCACTAGACCATTCAGGTATGACCTAAATTGAATCCCCTATGATTATACAGTGGAAGTGAGAAATAGATTCAAGGGACTAGATCTGATAGACAGAGTGCCTGATGAACTATGGACAGAGGTTTGTGACATTGTAAAGGGGGCAGTGATAAAGACCATCTCCAAGAAAGAAATGCAAAAAGGCAAAACAGTTTTCTGAGAAGGCCTTACAAATAGCTAAGAAAAGAAGAGATGCTAAAGGCAAAGGAGAAAAGGAAAGATATACCCATCTGAATGCAGAGTTCCATAGAATAGCAAGGACAGATAAGAAAGCCTTCCTCACTGATCAAGGCAAAGAAATAGAGGAAAACAATAGGATGGGAAACAGTAGAGATCTCTTCATGAAAATTATAGATACCAAGGAAACATTTCATGCAAAGATGGACACAATAAAGGACAGAAATGGTATGGACTTCACAGAAGTAAAAGGTATTGAGAAGAGGTGGCAAGAATACACAGAAGAACGATACAAAAAAGATCTTCATGATGCAGATAACCACGATAATATGATCACTCACCCAGAGCAGGACACCCTAGAATGTGAAGTCAGGTGGGCCTTAGAAAGCATCACTACAAACAAAGCTAGTGGAGGTGATGGAATTCCAGTTGAGCTATTTCCAGCCCTAAAACATGATGTTGTTAAAGTGCTGCACTCAACATGCCAGCAAATTTGGAAAACTCAGCAGTGGCCACAGAACTGGAAAAGGTCAGTTTTCATTCCAATCCCAAAGAAAAGCAATGCCAAAGAATGTTCAAACTACAACATAATTGCACTCATCTCACACTCTAGCAAAGTAATACTCAAAATTCTTCAAGTCAGGCTTCAACAGTATATGACCCATGAACTTCCAGATGTTCAAGCTGGATTTAGAAAAGGCAGAGGAACCAGAGGTCGAATTGCCAAATGCATAGGATTATCAAAAAAACAAGAGAGTTCCAGAAAAACATCTACTTCTGCTTTATTGACTATGCCAAAGCCTTTGACTGTGTGCATCACAACAAACTGTAGACAATTCTTAAAGAGATGGAAATGCCAGACCACCTTACCTGTTTCCTGAGAAATTTGCATGCAGGTCAAGAAGCAACAGTTAGAATTGGGCATGGAAAAACAAACTAGTTCCAAATAGGGAAATGAGTATATCAGGGCTGTATATTGTCACCCTGCTGATTTTGCTTATATGCAGAGTACATCATGCAAAATGCCAGGCTGGATTGAGCACAAGCTGGGATCAAGATTGCCAGAAGAAGTATCAGTAACCTCAGATATGCAGATGACACCATGCCTATGGCAGAAAGCAGAGAACTAAAGAACCTCTTGGTGAAAGTGAAAGAGGAGCGTGAAAAAATTGGCTTAAAACTCAACATTCAGAAAACTAAGATCATGGCATACGGTCCCATCACTTCATGGCAAATAGATGGAGAAACAATGAAAACAGTCGAAGACTTTATTTGGGGGCCTCCAAAATCACTGCAGATGATGATTGCAGCCATGAAATTAAAAGACGCTTGCTCTTTGGAAGAAAAGTTATGACCAACCTAGACAGCATATTAGAAAGCAGAAACATTATATTGCCAACAAGTTCTGTCTAGTCAAGGCTATATTTTTTCCAGTGGTCATGTATGGATATGAGAATTGGACTAAAAAGAAAGCTTAGAGCTGAAGAATTGATGCTTTTGAACTGTGGTGTTGGAGAAGACTCTTGAGAGTCCCTTGGACTGCAAAGAGATCTAACCAGTCAATCCTCCATGAAATCAGTCCTGGATATTCACTGGAAGGACTGATGCTGAAACTGAAACTCCAACACTTTAGCCATCTAATGTGAAGAACTGACTCATTGGAAAAGACCTTGATGCTGGGAAAGATTGAAGGTGGGAGGAGAAGGGGATGACAGAGGATAAGATGGTTGGATGGCATACCAACTTGATGGACATGAGTTTGAGCAAGCTCTGGGATTAGGTGATGGACAGAGAAGCCTGGCATACTGCAATCCATGGGGTTGCAAAGGGTCAGACACAACTGAGCAACTGAACTGAACTGAACTGAAATTATAGCCTAATAAACCTGACACCTGACTTAATTTTTAAATTTCTTTTTGTATGGAGGAGTCATACATATTTATTGGACATTTTTCTTAAATGCCTTACATTTTTGATAGTATTTAAGATGGTATATTTTTAAAATTCAGTATTGTACCATTTATTAAATCATAAAGTCATGGTTAATTTTTATGATACCTATTAAGTTCCAAGAAACATGCTGAACTGTTACGTTATTCTATTCTACTTTTAAATGTTTTTGGATTTTTCTCTATATACAATTATCTCATTAGTGGATTATAAACATTTTGCTTATTCCTAAAAACTAAACAGAAAAGAAATTAAATTTCATAGAGTATATATCATTTACTTAAGTCCACATGGCTTGAAAGTGCCAGAACTATAACTCCAACACTGCTCTTTCAAATGAAAATCCCAGAACATTCTTTAATTCTTCGTGTCTTACTTTTATTATTTATTTGCTTTCATGACTTCATTTTGGGTATTTTTGTGTTGGGTGTGTATTGTTTGTGGCTTCCCAGGTGGCGCGAGTGGTAAAGAACCCATCTGCCAAAGCAAGAGATAAAGAGAGCTGGATCCCTGAGTTCCGAAGATTCCCCGGTGGAGGGTATGGCAACCCACTCCAGTATTCTTGCCTGGAGAGTCCTATGGCCAGAGAAGTCTAGACGGTTATGGTCTATTGAGTCACAAAGAGACAGACATGATTGAAACAACCTAGCAGGCATGCACATGTACTGTTTGGAAAACTCATTTCTGCTTGCCCAGCACCTATTAACCATTTTCTATTAATAAATACTGAATTTCCATAAAGAAAATACCCAGTGCTGCATTCTGTCTGTGGCTTTGGATGGAGTTCAGTTCAGTTCAGTTCAGTCGCTCAGTCGTGTCCAACTCTTTGCGACCCCATGAATCACAGCACGCCAGGCCTCCCTGTCCATCACCAACTCCTGGAGTTCACTCTGACGCACGTTCATTGAGTCAGTGATGCCATCCAGCCATCTCATCCTCTGTCGTCCCCTTCTCCTCATGCCCCCAATCCCTCCCAGCATCAGAGTCTTTTCCAATGAGTCAACTCTTCGCATGAGGTGGCCAAAGTACTGGAGTTTCAGCTTTAGCATCATTCCTTCCAAAGAAATCCCAGGGCTGATCTCCTTCACAATGGACTGGTTGGATCTCCTTGCAGTCCAAGGGACTCTCAAGAGTCTTCTCCAACACCACAGTTCAAAAGCATCAATTCTTTAGCGCTGAGCCTTCTTCACAGTCCAACTCTCACATCCATACATGATCACAGGAAAAACCATAGCCTTGACTAGACGAACCTTTGTTGGCAAAGTAATGTCTCTGCTTTTCAATATGCTATCTAGGTTGGGGTGTGCACATCTCAGAGAAGCACATATGCTTCTATAATAAAGGGTTTAGGGATCAACACATGACTCACTCCAGGCTTATCATCAATATTTAAAATTTAACAGGAAATATTAGAAGGAGAAACACTCTTCCTCACTAGGTTTACTGTGCAACATGATACGTGTGAGCTTGTCAGAGGCTGCTCAGTGGGGAGAATCTCTGTGAAGATGAGGCGATACCACAGGACAGCTGAATTGAGGGACAGAGATAGACTTCTGATCTTTGATTCAATTTTCCTGATAGCTAAATTTGTCCCTGGAGTTTCCAGTTATGTGAAACAATAAATCAACTTTTTTTTTTTTGCTTGAACAGATTTCAGTATGAGAGTATCCTCTGATTTACTGAGGCATCAAATAAAACACTGACCCAGAAACTGAGACGTCTTATATGTAAGTCACAGATAGCATCAAGGGCCTCACAGATTTATAAAGAAGAGAAAGAATGCACATAAATTTATAATTTTATTATGATAATAACTTTTCTACGTTGCCTCAATGTCTGATTACCTCACTTCTGAGAACATTTGTAAAAATAAACTGTATTAGATAAATGTGAACCATTCCTTCATTAGAGCCAAGAAGCAAAAATATACTTCCCATTCTTCCAGATACAGGGAGAAAAAATTTGGAGTAAATCTTTATCTGACTAAAGAGATATAGTCCTAAAAAACTCAGATTCAGATTTTATTTAATGGCAATGGCATATTTTTGGACTTAGATCTGGATTCTCTAAGCATTTTGAATGTTAAAGATCAGAAGAAGATATGATTCTAAACATTTAAAAATAAACAGCTTTAACATCTGTGGGAAAAAGCACAAGATTTGCTAACTAAAGCAACAAATAAAACCAAGGATCTTCTCAGAATTCACAAACCTCTCTCATTTCTGTTAATCATCCCATTGCCAAATAAAAAGGTGAAAAAATAAAAGTCAAAATCTATGCATTGAAAATATTATTACATAAGTTTTTTAAATGCCATAAGTTATAAATCAGCCAAAATCTATGGGCTACTTAATCCCAAATGACATTTAACACTTTCAACCCAGCAAAAGGTTAATCGAGTAATTTTTAGGCCATACCAATATAAAATGGGAGAAGAAATTTAATGACTTTGAGGGAGTTAAATTGTGAAAATTTATGCCTGTAAATACAGATAAAATGCCAATCCCTGTACACAAATAAAGTATATAAATTGACTAAGATCAAGTTTGTCTTTGACATATTGTTTTACAGAATTGCATTAGAACTATAGAATAATTCAAAGACAATTGGCATCTTCATAATATCAAGTGTTATGATCCATGAACATGAATTCATAAATCATGAATCCATTATGTTCTCTGATTTCTTACATCAATGTTTTGTAATTTTGAGGCTACACAACCTTTAAATGTTTTATTATATTTATGCATAAGAATTTTATTTTGAGGGAACTGTAAATTGTAGTTTTAAAAAATGTGGATTTTCATGTGTGTTTTAGTATATAAAAATATAATTGATTTTCATGAGACACTCATGAGTCCTTCAACCATATCAAAGTCACTGAATAGTTCTAATAATCTTTTTGTAGACTCCTTGAGATTTTCAATATAGAAAATCATTATATGGAAAAAGAAACAATTTGTTCCTTTTATTTTTTTTTTATCACTTCATTCCACTGATTAAAAGTTCTAGTTTAATATAAGTAGTCAGGGTCAGGGTCTTTTCAAATGAGTCAACTCTTCTCATCAGATGGCCAAAATATTGGAGTTTCAGCTTCAACATCAGTCCTTTCAATGAACACCCAGGACTGATCTCCTTTAGGATGGACTGGTTGGATCTCCTTGCAGTCCAAGGGACTCTCAAGAGTCTTCTCCAACACCACAGTTCAAAAACATCAATTCTTCAGCACTCAGCTTTCCTTATAGTCCAACTCTCACATCCATATGTGACCACTGGAAAAAGCATAGCCTTGACTAGACGGGCCTTTGTTGACAAAATAATGTCTCTGCTTTTTAATATGCTGTCTAAGTTGGTCATAACCTTCCTTCCAAGGAGTAAGCATCTTTTAATTTCATGGCTTCAGTCAACATTTGCAGTAATTTTGAAGCCCAGAAAAATAAAGTCAGCCACTGTTTCCCCATCTATTTGCCATGAAGTAATGGGACTGGATGCCATGATCTTGGCATGATCTTAGTTTTCTGAATGCTGAGCTTTAAGCCAAATTTTCACTCTGCTCTTTCACTTTCATCCAGAGGCTCTTTAGTTCTTCACTTTCTGTCATATGCATGTCTGAGATTATTGATATTTCTCCTGGCAATCTTGATTCCAACTTGTGCTTCCTCTAGCCCAGCATTTCTCATGATATACTCCATATAAGATAAAGACAGGGTGACAATATAGAGCCTTGACGTACTCCTTTTCCTATTTGGAACCAGTCTGTTGTTCCATGTCCAGTTCTAACTGTTGCTTCTTGACCTGCATATAGGTTTCTCAAGAGGCAGGTCAGGTGGCCTGGTATTCCCATCTCTTTCAAAATTTTCCACAGTTTATTGTGATCCACACAGTCAAAGGCTTTGGCATAGACAATGAAGCAGAAATAGATGTTTTTCTGGAACTCTCTTGCTTTTTCCATGATCCAGCAGATGTTGCCAATTTGATATCTGGTTCCTCTGCCTTTTCTAAAACCAGCTTGAACATCAAGAAGTTCACGGTTCATGTATTTCTGAAGCTTGGCTTGGAGAATTTTGAGCATCACTTTACTAGAGTGTGAGATGAGTGCAATTGTGTGGTAGTTTGAGCATTCTTTGGCATTGCCTTTCTTTGGGACTGGAATGAAAACTGACCTTTTCCAGTCCTGTGGCCATTGCTGAGTTTTCCAAATTTGCTGGCATATTGAGTGCAGCACTTTCACAGCGTCATCTTTCAGGATTTGAAATAGCTCAACTGGAATTCCAGCACCTCCACTAGCTTTGTTCGTAGTGATGCTTCCTAAGGCCCATTTGACTTCACATTCCAGGATGTCTGGCTGTAGGTGAGTGATCACACCATCGTGATTATCTGGGTCATGAAGATCTTTTTTGTACAGTTCTTCTGTGTATTCTTGCCATCTCTTCTTAATATCTTCTGCTTCTGTTAGTTCCCTGCCATTTCTGTCCTTTATTGAGCCCATCTTTGCATGAAATTTTCCCTTGGCATCTCTAATTTTCTTGAAGAGATCTCTAGTCTTTCCCATTCTGTTGTTTTCCTCTATTTCTTTGCATTGATCACTGAAGAAGGCTTTCTTACCTCTCCTTGCTATTCTTTGAAACTCTGCATTGAAATGGGAATATCTTTTCTTTTCTCCTTTGCTTTTCACCTCCCTTCTTTTCACAGCTATTTGTAAGGCTTCTTCAGACAACCATTTTGCTTTTTTGCATTTCTTTTTCTTGTGGATGGTCTTGATTCTTGTCTCCTGTACAATGTCACGAACCTCCATCCATAGTTCATCAGGCACTCTGTGTATCAGATCTAGTCCTTAAATCTATTTCTCACTTCCACTGTATAATAATAAGGGGTTTGATTTAGGTAGTACCTGAATAGGCTAGTGGTTTTCTCCACTTTCTTCAATTTCAGTCTGAATTTGGCAATAAGGAGTTCATGATCTGAGCCACAGTCAGCTCCCCATTTTGTTTTTGCTGACTGTATAGAGCTTCTCCATCTTTGGCTGCAAAGAATATAATCAATCTGATTTCTGTGTCAACCATCTGGTGATGTCCATCTGTAGAGTCTTCTCTTGTGTTGTTGGAAGAGGGTGTTTGCTATGACCATTGTGTTCTCTTGGCAAAACTTTATTAGCCTTTGCCCTGCTTCATTCTGACTTCCCTGGTGGCTCAGACGGTAAAGCGTCTACCTACAATGCGGGAGATCCGGATTTGATCCCTAGGTTGGGAAGATCTCCTGGAGAAGGAAATGGCAACCCACTCCAGTACTCTTGCCTGGAAAATTCCATGAACAGAGGAGCCTGATAGGCTACAGTCCATGGGGTCGCAAAGAGTCGGACACGACTGAGCGACTTCAATGTGAATGTCTGCTTCATTCTGTACTCCAAGGCCAAATTTGCCTGTTACTCCAGTATTTCTTGACTTCCTACTTTTGCAATCCAGTCCCCTATAATGAAAAGGACATCTTTTTTGGTTGTTAGTTCTACAAGGTCTTGTAGGTCTTCACAGAACTGTTCAACTTCAGCTTCTTCAGAGTTACTGGTTGGGGCATAGACTTGGATTACGGTGACATTGAATGATTTGCCTTGGAAACGAACAGAGAGAATTCTGTCATTTTTGAGATTGCATCCAAGTACTGCATTTCAGACTCTTTTGTTGACTATGATGACTACTCCATTTCTTCTAAGGGATTCCTGCCCACAGTAGTAGATATAATGGTCAACTGAGTTAAATTCACCCATTCCAGTCCATCTTAGTTTGCTGATTCCTAGAATGTCGATGTTCACTCTTGTCATCTCCTGCTTGACCACTTCCAACTTGCCTTGATTCATGGACCTAACATTCCAGGTTCCTATGCAATATTGCTCTTTACAGCATCGAACTTTGCTTCTGTCACCAGTCACATCCACAACTGGGTATTGTTTTTGCTTTGGCTCCATTCCTTCATTCTTTCTGGAGTTATTTCTCCACTGATCTCCAATAGCATATTGGGCACCTACCGACCGAGTTGCTCTTTCAGTGTCCTATCTTTTTACCTTTTCATACTGTTCATGGGGTTCTCAAGGCAAGAATATTGAAGTGGTTTGCCTATCCCTTCTCCAGTGGACAATATTCTGTCAGACCTCTCCACCATGACCACTCCGTCTTGGGGGGCCCCACATGGCATGGCTTAGTTTCACTGAGTTAGACAAGGCTGTGGTCAGTGTGATCAGATTGGTCTGTTTTCTGTGATTGTGGTTTCAGTCTTTCTGTCCCTGATGCCCTCTTTCAGTGCCTACCATCTTACGTGGGTTTCTCTTACCTTGGATGTAAGGTATCTCTTCACGGCTGCTCCAGCCAAGTGCAGCTGCTGATCCTTACCTCGGACGTGGGGTAGCTCCTCTCAGCCTTTTTTTATTGTTTCTTGTAGTTTATTTCTAATTTCATTGTGTGATCAGAAAAAGAAATACTCGATATGATTTCAGTTTTTTTTAATTTATTGAGACTTCTTGTGGCCCAGTGTGTGATCTATCTTGAAAACAAGTCTTCGACTCTTGCTGCATGATGATAGCTGGAAATTTTAGCATGTGCTTTTATCAGGTTGAGGTAGCTGAAACTCCTGTCTATTACTAACATGTTTAGCTTTTGTCATGAATTAATGGTGGATTTTCTAAAATGCTTTTTCTTTGTCAAATGATACATGACTTGATTTTTCTTTTTAAGCTTGTTGATATGGTGAATTAAATTGATTGATTTTCAAATGTTGAAGCAGGCTTTCACAGTTAGAGTAGATTTCACTTAGTAATTATGTATTTTTCTTTTTATACATTTCTGGATTCAATTTACTAATATTTTGTTGACAGTTTTAATGTGTAAGTTCATGGGAGATACTGATCTGTAGTTTTTTTTTCCTCTTTCTTTTCTTTTTATTTTGTACTGTCTTCACCTGGTTTTGATATCATGTTGATACTAGTCAGTATTAGTGAAAGTATCTCAGGCATGTCTGACTCTTTGAGACCCCATGAACTAAACAGTCCATGGAATTCTCCAGGCCAGAATACTGGAGTGGGTAGCCTTTTCCCTGCTCCAGGAGATCTTCCCAACCCAGGGATCAAACACAGGTCCCCTGCATTGCAGGTGGATTCTTTACCATCTGAGCAAAAAGTGAAGCCCATAAAATGTGTTGGGAAATGTTCTATGCTCTTTTATATTCTGAAAGAGATTGTATTGTTGGATTGTATCGTTGGTATTGCTTCAAAAGATTGTCTGAAGAGATTGAGACTGCTGGATCATTGAAAAAACAGCATTCCAGAAAAACATCTACTTCTGCTTTATTGACTATACCAAAGCCTTTAACTGTGTGGATCACAACAAACTGTGGAAAATGCTTTAAGAGACGGGAATACCAGACCACCTGACCTGCCTCCTGAGAAATCTGCATGTAGGTCAAGAAGCAACAGTTAGGACTGGACATGGAACAACAGACTGGTTTCAAATTGGAAAAGGAGGATGTCAAGACTGTATATTGTAACCCTGATTATTTAACTTATATGCAGAGTACATCATGTAAAATGCAGGGCTAGATGAAGCACAAGCTGGAATCAAGATTGCCAGGAGAATTATCAATAACCTCAGATATGCAGATGACACCATCCTTATGGCAGAAAGTGAAGAAGAACTGAAAAGCCTCTTGATGAAAGTGAAAGAGAAGAAAAAGTTGGCTTAAAACTCAACATTCAAAGAACTAAGATCATGGCATTCAGTCCCATAACTTCATGGCAAATAGATGGGGAAACAATGGAAACAGTGACACTTTATTTTGGGGGTCTCCAAAATCACTGCCGATGGTGACTACAGCCATGAAATTAAAAGATCTTGCTCCTTGGAAGAAAAGTTATGACCAACCTAGACAGCATATTAGAAAGCAGAGACATTACTTTGCCAACAAAGGTCCGTCTAGTCAAAGCTATGTTTCTTCTAGTAGTCATGTATAGAAGTGAAAGCTAGACTATAAAGAAAGCTGAGTGCTGAAGAATTGATGCTTTTGAACTACTCTGTTGGAGAAGACTGTTGAGAGTCTCTTGGACTGCAAGGAGATCAAGTCAATCCTAAAGGAAATCAGTCCTGAATATTCATTGGAAGGACTGATGCTGAAGCTGAAACTCCAGTATATTGGCCACTTCATGCAAAGAATTGACTAACTGGAAAAGACCCTGATGCTGGGAAAGATTGAAAGCAGGAAGAGAAGGGGATAAGATGGTTGGATGGCATATCAACTTGATTGACATGAGTTTGAGCAAGCTCCAGGAGTTGGTGATGGACAGGGAAGCCTGGCATGCTGCAGCCCATGGGGTCGCAGAGTCAGACACGACTGAGCAACTGAACTGAACTGAGAGATTGTATAAAATTGTTGTATTTAAGTGTTTGGTAGATTTTTTTCAGTGAAACATCCAGGTCTTGTTTCTCTTTAGAGAGCTTTTAAATTACAAATTCAATTTCTTTAAAGTTAATAGGATTATTTTAGTTGAATATTTCATCTTTATTGAGCCTTAGTATTTTGTGGGTTTTGAGAAATTTGTCTATTTCTTCTAAACTGAATTTATGACTATAAAATTGTAGTGTTCTATCATGCTTTCAATGACTATAAGATCTGTAGTAATACTTCTTGTTCCATTATTGATATTAGCTATTTTTTTCTTTGCTATTATTTTATTTGTCAGACTTAAAAGTAGAGCTTTATCAATTTTATTTTTTTCCCAATGAATCAGCTTTGTTTCCATTGATTTTCTTGTTTTCATTTGCATTGATTTTTGCTTGTGTCTTTATTATTTTTTTCTTATTCTTGTTTTGGGTATTTTTTATTATACTTGGTTTCTTTTTTTTTTTTAAGTGAAAACAACATTATTGATTGAAGGCTTTAGTTGAATGTCAAGTATTTTAATATGCTGTATTTTCATTTTTATTTAGTTCTAGATATATTTTATTTACTTTGAGATTTCTTCCTTGACCCATAGATTATTTAGGCTATTACCATGTATAGAAAGACCTTCCCCAGTGGCTCAGCAGCAAAGAATCTGCCTGCAAGGCAGCAGACATGGGTTTGATCCCTGGGTCAGGAAGATCCCCTGGAAAAGGAAATGACAACCCACTCCAATACTCTTGCCTGGAAAAATCCTGTGGGCAGAGGAGTCTGGTGGGCTATTGTCAATGGAGTCACAGAAGAGTCAAAAATGACTTAGCAACTAAACAGCAACAACATTATAGAGACTTTCCACTTGGCTTTCTGTTATCAATTTCTACTTGATTATTATTTTAATAGAACATAATATAAACTTTACAAGTAGTTTTCATTTGTTGAGGTTTGCTTTGTGGCCCAGGATATGGTTTATATCAGTGAATATTCCACTGAGCTTGAAAAATAAAGTGTATCATGCTATTGTATCAACATACATTAACTACTAAGTTTAAATCAGATGAAGTAAATATATATATATGTTGCTTAGTCTTTATCTTTTGAGTATCTGATAAAATTGTCCAAGAAAATCTATTGATAACAATAATTATAAAATGGTGATAATCAGAGATTTCCAATTGATTGAGAAGATAAAGTTTTTATAGAAAGAGTGTATTTTTGTCAAACATTAAATAATGAGTAAAACTTCAACATATGAGATTTGAAGGAAAAATATTTTGGATTTGTTTATGTAGGACATGGAGACAGAGGAGAAGGGAAGGAGTTTGATCATCTACTCTTCCAGTATATAGGATTCTACTAATCAAATGTTAAACAGAACCAGATCAAAACATTGGACATTGATACAAAAAGATTCCAGATCTCATGACTCTGATGTTTTATGTTTTCCTTCTTGGGAAAGCTCTCTTCTAAGGCTATTAAAAGTCAATAATTTACAGAATGTTAATACAAAATTAGACTTGGGGAAATAAAAAGTCTAGGTCTGTGAATGTTTCACAACAGTAGTTGATTTCCACTTGAAGCAAAAGAGAAACGCCTGTTACACATGATATAAATTATAAAGTGCCATGGCAGGTAAGAATCAAAAATTCAAGCCTTTGGGTTAAAGAACCAAAACAATTTTTCTGGTAAATAAGAGGAAACATAATTTCCCTAGAATTTAAACATGTATTAAGAAATTATAGAACATATTAACCATATAATTTTTCATATTGCAGCAAGCAAGTTAAAGTATGAGAATCACTAGAATTAGTCATAGCATGTAGGGAAATTGAAAGATACAGGATACTTTATGCCAAAAGATAAAGTAAAATTTCTTATTTGCTCACATTTTACATATCCACTATTTACATTTTGCAGATGAAAATGAAGAGTTAAAGACATGCATTGCACAATGTTATGGTACAAATAATACTTTGTTCCTTTTAAAGGACTAAAAAACATTTCACTGTATTTATATTCCACTGTATGTATATTACACTGAATATCTTCTTTGTAAGGTGTTTGTTAAGGCCTTTGGCCTATTTTTTAATCATATTGTTTGTTTTCTTATTGATGTCTTTTAAGAGTTTTTCTGTATATTTTGGACAATAATACTTTTTCAGATATATGTTTTGCAGATGTTGTCTCCCAGTCTATGTCTTGTCTTTTCATTCTTTTTGCACGATATTTCACAGAGTAGAAATGTCTAGTTTTAATGAAGTCAAGCTTATCAATTCATCAAAATTAACTGTTAAATTGGTGGACTCAAAGTATAGTAGATAGCCCTCTATAATGCTAGTAGGCCTTATCTAATTAGTTGAAGGCCTGGGTTAAACAAAACTGGTAAAACAAGAACAGATGGCCTTAAGAACTGAACTGCAGCATTGACTCTTCCCTGAGTCTCTACCCCGACTATCCATTCTACAGATTTTGGCATTTGTCAGCCACCATAATGATAAACCAATTCCATAAAAGAAATCTCTTTCTATGTACATATATACATGCTATTGTTTCTATTTTTCTGGAGAGTCCTAGTTTACTCTTCTTGCTTTACGACCAGGAATAAATCTCCAGGAAGAAAGTTTGTGTAATATAATGCTCACTTTTTTTTTTGTTTTCTTTTTCTCAAGACCATATTACTGTGCTGCCTGCTGTCCAATGTTTAAAAATTGCATGTTAAATATTTTACCCAGTTTTTAATGTTTTAAGGTATGAAGGTCAAATTCAGTCCCTATTCCTTTATTAAGGCAGAACTTAAATTCTAATACATGTATTAAGTAAAAAACAACTCAATTTCCATGTTCTTTAAAAACTCTTATTCCTTTTTTCTCTAAATATTTAAATCTTAATCTTTTTTATTATTTTGTCTATTAGAAAAATGTGAACGCTTTTTATTTAACTTGAGGGAAAACAAATATTTGTTTAGAGTCAAATCAATATGAGTTCAAATGATGTTTCCACCACCCCACTAAATGCATGAGCATTTTATGTACTTTCTCAGAGCTTTTATTTCCTCATATGACAACTGTGGATAATAACTGCTTCACAGATTTACTCAACATTAAGCACCGGGGACACTATGTGAACTCAATAATTGCTACTCGGGCTTCCCCGGTGGCTCAGTAGTAAAACCATCTGCTTTCCAGTGCAGGAAACAAGGGTTAGCTCCCTGGTCCAAGAAGATTTCACATGCTGCAGAGCAACTAAGCCTGTATGCCATAACTACTGAGCCTGTGTTCTAGAGCCCAGGAATCACAACTGCTGAGTCTATATGCCACAGCTATGAAGCTTGAGTGTCCTAGAGCCTGTGCGCCACAACAAGTGATGCCACTTCAATGAAAGTCCACGTACTGCAACCAGAGAGCAGCCACCACTCGCTGAAACTAGAGAAAAGCCCATGTGGCAATGAAGACACATCACAGCCAAAAATATATAAATAAAGCTGCAAAAAAAAAAAAAAAAACTAGTAAACTAGCACACATTTATGAAAAATTTCCCACTTGTCTCCTCTATCCAAATAGATACAGAAAGCAAAGCAGTATTTATTCCAAGTCTATGTTTTCAAGCCACATTCAGTCTAGGGGTAGATACCTGGTGGTTATAAGAGATTTAAAACTGAGAATGTTCATGTAGAAACCATGTTTTCCACAAAAATATACCAGAGACAAGAAGACAAAGAGACAGAGAGAATTCCCAAGATGGGAAAATATTTCTAATAAATGTTCAATTATTTGGATTCAATTGTTTCTAATACCCAGAGACTAGTTGCATTCTATTTCATGATTTCCATAAGACATCTCACTACCCTTACAATTGAAGTAAGAAATGGCAACCTACTCCTATATTCTTGGAAATTCTAAGGACAGAGGAGCCTGGTGGGCTACAGTCTACGGAGTCACAAAGAGCTGGACATGACTTAGCATACATGCACACATCCTTACAATAAATGTTTACTTTGGCTTAAGTTAGATTAAATTTGGCTTTTGGACTTTGAATATTATTTATCATTTCTTCAACCTTGATTTTCTTTGTTCCCTTGGCAATTTTAATCACATATTTCACCTTTTGCAATAACCCAGGTTATGATTCACTCTTTCACTCTTTAATATTGTGTAAGATATAAAGGAGATAGATTTTATACCAAATATAATGTTTTAAATGAGTTGCAATGTAGAAGTCAGCATAATTATAGTGATCAGCAAAACTATTCCTCAGATAAATGTATTTTATAAGCTTTTCAATGTCTCCACTTATACTGTTTCTTATAATCCTTAATTATAAATTACTTTAATTATAGTCCAACTTTTTATATAAAGTAATGAAATATGAATCTTATTCACAAAACAAATAAATTCAGTGTAAAATATGTAAATGCAAAACAAGTTTCCAATGTAACAAAAAATGTAGCAGTGATATGCCTCAATTATACCTAAATTAAAAGACACTTACTCCTTGGAAGAAAAGTTATAACCAACCTAGATAGCATATTGAAAAGCAGAGACATTACTTTGCCAACGAAGGTCTGTCTAGTCAAGGCTGTGGTTTTTCCAGTGGTCATGTATGGATGTGAGAGTTGGACTGTGAAGAAAGCTGAGCGCCGAAGAATTGATGCTTTTGAACTGTGGTGTTGGAGAAGACTCTTGAGAGTCCCTTGGACTGCAAGGAGATCCAACCAGTCCATTCTGAAGGAGATCAGCCCTGGGATTTCTTTGGAAGGAATGATGCTAAAGCTGAAACTCCAGTACTTTGGCCACCTCATGCGTAAGAGTTGACTCATTGGAAAAGACTCTGATGCTGGGAGGGATTGGGGGCAAGAGGAGAAGGGGACGACAGAGGATGAGACGGCTGGATGGCATCACTGACTCGATGGATGTGAGTCTGAGTGAACTCCGGGAGTTGGTGATGGACAGGGAGGCCTGGCGTGCTGTGATTCATGGGGTCGCAAAGAGTCAGACACAACTGAGCGACTGAACTGACTGAAATACTGCATAGAGTACTACTCAAAATTAATTCATATCATGAATATCTTGCCGTAATAATAGAAACTCCCAGGAAACATTTTTGATATACCATTAAGTATCTTCAGGAAAGACCCAAACTGGGTTACACAGACTCAAAAATCTAGAAAGAACATAAAGAAAATATCTAATCCAGAATCCTGCTTTCAAGTGTTATCATCAGCCTTAATTTTGCACATGGGTAACTTTGACCTAAAAGCATAAGACGCTTCAATCAAAGTCACAAGACTTAAAAATGAAGCCACGGCAAGAATGTATAGCTCATCTATTTATTCATGCAAATACCCACATAACAAGTAACTATACACTGAGTCCTTATTGTGTTTCAGTCGCTGCGGTAATTGCTATGCATAAGTAGTACTTTAACCTGACACATTATTGGAACTCACAATTTTTATTAAAAATAAATCACAAGTCTTCTACATACATTATTTTAAAAGAACTCTAATTATGTATGATGGACTCACAGATTCTTATTTCAATTAATAGATTATGACTCAGTATTATTACTACTTAATTTAATGTTCAAAGTTTCACAGATTTGTTAAGTGAAAGCCTTTAAACCTGAATTTTATGTGCATTTGTCTTACAGTCGAGGTAAGATGATTACCTCCTGGTATAGCAAATTGTTCAGGAGTCTTCTGAATACTTCCAGACCCAGCTCTGGAATTAGACATTTTTCCAAAGACCCCTGGTTCTTCTTAGTGGATAATAATTTTGGGAACCAAGATATGGGTGTTTCTACTAGTGTAATCATTGCTAGGCGTCTCTGGTCAGATACCCTGACTCAGATCCAACATCAAATCTATGGTATTTTTGCCAAAATTCACAACATGATTCTAATCATGAAAAAACATCTGAAAAGCCCAAACTGAGACATTTTACAAAATAAATGGCTTACATTCTTCAAAATATGGTAAGCCAATGAATGAAAAAGAAAGATTGAGGAAATATACTACTCAAAGGGAAACTAAAAGAAATGATAACAATGTACCTTATGATCATGAATTAGATCCTGCTACAGATAAAATAAATAAATATAAAACTATATAAGTATAGCTTCCCTGGTGTCTCAGATGGCAAAGAATCTCCCTGCAAAGCAGGGGACTTGGGTTCAATCATTGGGTTGGGAAGATTCCCCTGGAGAAGGAACTGGGAACCCACTCCAGTATTCTTGCCTGGAGAAATCCATGGACAGAGGGGCATGGCAGGCTACAGTTCATGGAGTTGCAAAGAGTCAGACACGACTGAGCGACTTTCAAGTACAGTAGTGATCAGTGCTAACACAGAAGTGTATGAGATCAATGTTCTATTTTTATTTATAAGGAAGTGAAAATAAATAAAATGCATGATAAAAGAAATATAATTTCCTATATGAAAGTCCCTAGCAGTGGTATGATATACTAAATAGCAGTATATACAGACACACAGAAATGGACACAAGTTCAATTCTCAGCCTTACCAAATTATCAAATTCCAGCCTCCTCATGTTTGAGTATGTGACTTACGTTCACTCTCACTAACTGTGAGTTGTGAAAATGTTTTAAAAGCTTTAGTGCATTTTGCAATTAATAATCATTGCTAAACCTAGGTTAACTTTGGCATTTTTCTTTCTTTGACTCAATTCTGGTATCCTAAGCCCACACCTCACAATATTACCCAGTTCCCCACAACCCCAAAATAATTTAGAAATACCTTTGTCATTAAGTTTCTGCACTACAGAATTTGCATTATTTTCTGTATGTTATGGCATAGACTCCAAGTAAATTGATGACAAGGAGTACATCTTCATTATCTTCTTCTCTTACTAATGAAAAGCACAGTATCTAGAACAAAAACTGGACTCAGTAGTATTTGCTGAGTGAATGAATGGCTCTGGATAGGTGGAAACTCCTTTGTATTAAGCCTCCAAATATCTCACTATTTTATCTTAGGAAATCAGCATAGCACTCTGATTCCTATTTTCTCACCTATAAAATCAAAACAATATATGCTTTAAATGATTCTTGTGAGTTAATGAAAATAATGGGCCTGAATGAACTTACAAGTGTAATATGTCATGTGTATCAGTTTCCTGGGGCTGTCATAACAAATTACCACAAGCTTAGTGGTAAAAAAAAAAAAAAAAAACGGCAAAAAAACCAGAAACTTATTTTCTCACAGTCCTAGAGTTCAGAGGGCTTCCCTGGTGACTTAGAATCCATGCTAAAGAATCCACCTGTAATGCGGGAGACCTGGGTTTGATCCCTGGGTTGGGAAGATGCCCTGGAGAAGGGCATGGCAAACCACTCCAGTATTCGGGCCTGTAGAATCACCATGGAAGAGTAGCCTGGCAGGCTACAGACAGTGGGGTTGCAAAGAATTGAAAACGAGTGAGCAACTAAGCACACAGAGTCTAGAAGTCCAAAATCACAGTGCTGGCAGTGTTGGTTCCTTCTGAAGTCTCTTTGGAGGAATCTATTCCATTCTACTTTCCTAACATTTGGTAACTTCAACAATCTTTGGTATTCCTTGCTTGTACATGCATTGCTTCAATCTGTCTTTGTCTTGCATGGCTTACCTTTGTGACCCTGTGTCTGTGTCTTCTTTGTTGTCCCTTTATAAAGGCATTCATGATTGTAATTAGAATATTTAAAAAAAAAAGTGAAAAAGAAATTCACCTACTTCCTGAAAGGAATACAAAGTTGATTTTATGCTTTAAGTCTTAGCTGTTGATAGTGTCCCAGCATTTGGATGGAGTTGATGTGTTTCTCACTGCTTCTGGTAGTACCCCTTGCAAAGTTCTACAAATGATAATAGCTGGCACCTAACTCTGTGTAGTAGAAAAAGTTGGTGCCACCGGTGGGAGTAAGTGGTAGCAGCTTTTGAAATTTCTGTAGAAATTGCGCACTAGAAACACTTTAAAGTAGAACTATCATGTGATCCAGAGAGATACTGCTAGGTACATATTCTAAGGGAAATCACTATCCTGAACAGATATCTGTACCCACAAGTTTAAATAAAGCAGAAAGAATGGATATTAAAAAAAAAAGAAAGAAGGAAGGAAAGAAGGGAGGGAGGAAAGGAAGGAAGGAGAAGAAAACATGTGACCTCAGCATAATCCCATTTTATTCTATTAGGTGTATCACCTTGAATGATACACCTAATAGTTTGTGTATAGATATGGTTTTTCCTGTGGTCATGTATGGATGTGAGAGTTGGACTGTGAAGAAGGCTGAGGACCGAAGAATTGATGCTTTTGAATTGTGGTGTTGGAGAAGACTCTTGAGAGTCCCTTGGACTGCAAGGACATCCAACCAGTCCATTCTGAAGGAGATCAGCCCTAGGATTTCTTTGGAAGGAATGATGCTATAGCTGAAACTCCAGTACTTTGGCCACCTCATGCAAAGAGTTGACTCATTGGAAAAGACTCTGATGCTGGGAGGGATTGGGGGCAAGAGGAGAAGGGGACGACAGAGGATGAGATGGCTGGATGGCATCACGGACTCAATGGACGTGAGTCTGAGTGAACTCCGGGAGTTGGTGATGGACAGGGAGGCCTAGCGTGCTGTGATTCATGGGGTTGCAGAGTCAGACACGACTGAGCGACTGATCTGATCTGATCTGATCTGACCATTGCTAAAATAGGAAGTCGAGAAATACCTGGAATAACAGGCAAATTTGGCCTTGGAGTATGGAATGAAGCAGGTCAAAGGCTAATAAGAGTTTTGCCAAGAGAACACACTGGTCATAGCAAACACCCTCTTCCAACAACACAAGATAAGTCTCTACACATGGACATCACCAGATGGTCAACACTGAAATCAGATTGATTGTATTCTTTGCAGCCAAAGATGGAGAAACTCTATGCAGTCAGCAAAAACAAGACTGGTAGCTGACTATGGCTCAGATCATGAACTCCTTATTGCCAAATTCAGACTTAAATTGAAGAAAGTAGGGAAAACTACTAGACCAGTCAGGTATGACCTAAATCAAACACCTTATAACTATACAGTGGAAGTGAGAATTAGATTTAAGAGACAATATCTGATAGAGTGCCTGAAGAACTATGGACGGAGGTTCATGAATTGTACAGGAGACAGAGATCAAGACCATCCCCATGGAAAAGAAATGCAAAAAAGCAAAATGGTTGTCTGAAGAGGCTTTACAAATAGCTGTGAGAAGGGAAGCAAAAAGCAAAGGAGAAAAGGAAAGATATAAGGATCTGAATGCAGAGTTCCAAAGAATAGCAAGGAGAGATAAGAAAGTCTTCTTCAGTGATCAATGCAAAGAAATAGAGGAAAACAACAGAATGGGAAAGAATAGATATCTCTTCAAGAAAATTAGAGATACCAAGAAACGTTTCATGCAAAGATGGGCTCGATAGAGGACAGAAATTGTATGGACCTAATACAGCAGAAGATATCAGGAAGAGGTGGCAAGAATACACAGAAGAACTGTACAAAAAAAATCTTCATGACCCAGATAATCACAATGGTGTGATCACTCACCTAGAGCCAGACATCCTGGAATGTGAAGTCAAGTGGGCCTTATAAAGTATCACTACGAACAAAGCTAGTGGAAGTGATGAAATTCCAGTTGAGCTATTTCAAATCCTGAAAGATGATGCTGTGAAAGTTCTGCACTCAATATGCCAGCAAATTTGGAAAACTCAGCAGTGGCCACAGGACTGGAAAAGGTCAGTTTTCATTCCAATCCCAAAGAATGGCAATGCCAAAGAATGTTCAAACTACCACACAATTGGACTCATCTCACACGCTAGTAAAGCAATATTCAAAATTCTGCAAGCCAGGTTCAGCAATATGTGAACTGTGAACTTCCAGATTTAGAAAAGGCAGAGGAACCAGAGATCAAATTGCCAACATCCCCTGGATCATCGAAAAAGCAAGAGAGTTCCAGAAAAACATCTATTTCTGCTTTATTGACTATGCCAAAGCCTTTGACTGTAGGGATCACAATAAACTGTGGAAAATTCTGAAAGAGATGGGAATACCAGACCACCTGACCTGCCTCTTGAGAAACCTATATGCAGGTCAGGAAGCAACAGTTAGACCTGGACACGGAACAACAGACTGGTTCCAAATAGGAAAAGGAGTACATTAAGGGTGTATATTGTCACCCTGCTTATTTAACTTCTATGCAGAGTACATCATGAGAAACACTGGGCTGGGCTTGATTCTGTTTCTCTCGGAATCAAGATTGCCGAGAGAAATATCAATTATCTCAGAGATGCAGATGACACCACCCTTATGGCAGAAAGTGAAGAGGAACTAAAAAGCCTCTTGATGAAAGTGAAAAAGGAGAGCGAAAAAGTTGGCTTAAAGCTCAACATTCAGAAAACTAAGATCATGGCATCCGGTCCCACCACTTCATGGGAAATTGATGGGGAAACAGTGGAAACAGTGTCAGACTTTATTTTTCTGGGCTCCAAAATCACTGCAGATGGTGATTGCAGCCATGAAATTAAAAGATGCTTACCCCTTGGAAGGAAAGTTATGACCAAACTAGATGGCATATTAAAAAGCAGAGACGTTACTTTGCCAACAAAGGTCCGTCTAGCCAAGGCTATGGTTTTTCCAGTGGTCATGTATGGATATGAGAGTTGGACTGTGAAGAAAGCTGAGCACCGAAGAATTGATGTTTTTGAACCATGGTTTTGGAGAAGACTCTTGAAAATCCCTTGGACTGCAAGGAGATCCAACCAGTCCATTCTAAAGGAGATCAGTCCTGGGTGTTCTTTGGAAGGAATGATGCTGAAGCTGAAACTCCAATACTTTGGCCACCTCACACAAAGAGTTGACTCATTGGAAAAGCCCCTGAAGCTGGGAGGGATTGGGGGCAGGAGGAGAAGGGGACGACAGAGGATGAGATGGCTGGATGGCATCACCGACTCGATGGACATGAGTTTGAGTAAACTCCGGGAGTTGATGATGGACAGAGAGTCCTGGCATGCTGTGATTCATGGGGTCGCAAAGAGTCAGACATGTCTGAGCAACTGAATTGACAGACTGACTGACTGACAATTGCTATCCTCATGGCTGAAAGGAAAATCAATGTTATTGCAGAAAAAACTTCATGACATTAAAGAACTTAATTCTGTGTTTAAAATCCTGCATATTTTCAATCTTTTAAAGGGATTTTTAAAAAATATTTTTCTCGGAACTTGAGTTTTTGCTTTTGAATTAATCGATCATTTAGTTAGAAACCTGTATTAACATTTCCATATTAGCAACTTCTAAAAGATCTTCAAATACTTAAAAGATAATATGATTTAAAAGGTCACATAGATAAGTGACTTTTTAGAACTGAGAGATTGGGAGGGAATGGGTAATGACAGCTAATGAATATGGGATTTCTTTTGGGGGTGGTGAGAATGTTCTAAATTGATTGCAGTGATGGTAGTACATTTCTGTCAACATACCAAAAAATCATTGAATTACATACTTTGAGGAGGAACTTTATGGTTTGTGACTCTTATCTCAATAAAATAAATTTTTTATAAAAAGTGACATAGAGAATAAACTTCTTTGACTCATTAAAATTTTAAAAATTAAAATTAATTGCCTATTAGACAGAGGATGAGATGGTTAGATGGGATCACTGACACAATGGACATGGGTTTGGGTGGACTCTGGGAGTTGGTGATGGACAGGGAGGCCTGGCATGCTGCGTTTCATGGGGTCGCAAAGAGTCGGACACGACTGAGTGACTGAACTGAGAAAAATCTTGATGATTCTAACACCTGTATCAAAAAGAATAGAATATATCTGAGATTTTTACCATGTAAAGAAAAAATTATTCACATTAAATTATTAGTGTTTTGTAAAGGTGAAAACATACCTAGAATGGTCTTTGTTTTTCTAAAGAAGAGACTTCAAGTGGAAATATAGTATCTGTGCCCTCAAATATATAAAAGACACTTAGTGAATTATATTTTCACTCATGCTTCCATATAAGTTTTTATGAAACTTCCTTTAGTGCTATACTGTTTCATACACTACCATTTCATATGCGATCTCCAAATTATTAGCACTGTGAAAAAGTTGAAGCCAGAAGAATGAGGAAATAATCATCACCCAAAGCTTTCAACTCTGTATTAACAAAGACAACAGATTTGAAAAGAAAGACCTATCACCAAGGAAACATCAGATCCCTGAGGTTTCCATTTCCCAGAACATACCTGCAAGTCAGTACCCACCTTTCAGTTCTCGTTACAAAATAAACTATTGAAATTTACTCATGCAGTTTTTCTTTCAGACATTTAGCTAGGTCAATATTCACTATTTATTTTTATATTCCATTTTCAATTCCTCCCAAGACATAATTTAGAGATATGTGGATTGAATGATGTCACTTTGGTTTGTGTATTTGTAAGAATCCAAATATTCATTCATCTACAGCACCATGTTGCTATTATATCATGAACACTTGTTGCACTTGTTGCAGTAATATTAATTACCCAGGGCCTGCTACATAATTTATGGTGCTGAATGCACAATGAAAGTGTGTTTTCAAAAAGCAAAGGAAATGTGTCATTAAAATTACTAACATTTTCTTTCTTCAGTTGTTTTTCTCTTGACTTGTCATAGTGTTTTTTTCAATTCATTCATTCAAAGAAAGGGCCTCCCTGGTGGCTCCAGACGGTAAAGAATCTGCCTCCAATCCCTGGGTTGGGAAGATCCCCTGGAGAAGGGAATGGCAACCCACTCCAGTATTCTTTCCTGGGAAATTCCATGGTCAGAAGAGCCTTGTAGGCTACAGTCCATGGCATCATAAGGCGTCAAACACAACTGAGAGGTTAACACTTTTCAAGCAAAGAAATTTAAAAGCATTAGTACACATTTTATTGTACATCTTTATGTTGTACATGTATTACATATGTACAATATAAATTGTACATATATAATACTGTACATTTAATCTGCATTAAATGCCAGATTTAATGCAAGTGTAAGAGCACTCAAACTACATGCAGAATCACTGAAATCACACAATTTGTATTTTGTACTTGGTACTGTTGTTGTTCAGTCATCCAGTCATGTCTGACTCTTTGTGACCCCATGGACTGCAGCACACCAGGCTTCCCTGTCCTTCATCACCTGCCGGAGCTTGCTCAAATCTATGTCCATTGAGTCGATGATTCCGTCCAACCAACTCATCCTCTCTTGTCCCCTACTCCTGCATTCTATCTTTCCTAACATCAGGGTCTTTTCCAATGTGTCAGCTCTTTGCATCAGGTAGCCAAAGTTTTGGAGCTTCAGCATCAGTCCTTCCAGTGAATATTCAGGGTTGATTTCCTTAGGATTGACTGGTTTGATCTCCTTGCAGTCCAAGGGACTCTCAAGAGTCTTCTCCAATACTAGAGTTGGAAAGCATCAGTTCTTCCATTCTCAGCCTTCTTTATGGTCCAACTCTCACATCCATACATGACTACTGGAAAAACCACAGCTTTGACTAGATGGATCTTTGTTGGCAAAGTAATGTCTCTGCTTTTTAATATGCTGTCTAGGTTGGTCACAGATTTTCTTCCAAGGAGCAAGCATCTTTTAATTTCATGGCTGCAGTCACTATCTGCAGTGATTTTGGAGCCCAAGAAAATAAAGTCTGTCACTGTTTCCATTGTTTCCCTATCTATTTGCCATAAAGTAATGTGACCCAATGTCATGATCTTTGTTTTTTGAATGTTGAGTTGTATTTTTTTTTTTTTACTTTTAATGCTTTACAGAATTTTACTGTTTTCTGTCAAACCTCAACATGAATCAGCTATAGGTAGACATATATGCCCTCCCTTTTAAAATTCCCTCCCATCTCCCCTGCCCCCAGCCCTCCCCTCTAGGTTGATACAGAGCCCCTGTTTGAGTTTTCTGAGCCATACAGCAAATTCCCGTTGGCTATCTGTTTTACATATGGTAATGTAAGTTTCCATGTTACTCTTTCCATACATCTCACTCTCTCCTCCCCTCTCCCCATGTCCATAAGTCTATTCTCTATATCTGTTTCTCCATTGTTGCCCGGTAAATAAATTCTTCAGTGCCATTTTTCTAGATTCTGTATATATGTGTTAGAATATGGTATCTTTCTCTTTCTGACTCACTTCACTCTGTATAATAGGTTCTAGGTTCATCCACCTCATTAGAACTGACTCAAATACATTCTTTTTTAAGGCTGAGTAATATTCCATTGTGTTATATGCACCACAGCTTCTTTATCCATTCATCTGTCAATGGACATCTAGATTGCTTCCATGTTTTAGCTATTGTAAATAGTGCTTCAGTGAACAATGGGATACCTGTGTCTCTTTTGAATGTTGAGTTTTAAGCCAGCTTTTTCACTCTCCTCTTTCATCTTCATCTTTTTAGTTCCTCTTTGCTTTCTATTATTAGAGTGGTGTCATTTGCATATCTAAGGTTATTGATATTTCTCCCGGCAATCTTGATTCCAGTTTGTGCATTATCCAGTTCAGCATTTTGCATTATGTACTCTGCATACAAGCTAAATAAGCAGGGTGACAATATACAGCCTTGACATAGTTGGTGCATGTATATATAATTCATTCTTACTCAAGCAGCAAAATATGGCATGAAGTGAACTTGATTGATTTTATTTCACTTCTTGATATTGCATATTCTACTAACACACTGTACCTCCAGGTACTGATGAGCAACGAAAGATTGAAAGGCAAATGAATTATCGGTTACCTTATCTTTCCCTTTCTTTCTATGTCATTAATTTTAGCACAAGTGATTAACTTAAGGAAGGAAGTAAAATGAGTAAGAAAAGGACATGATGGCTTGGTCACTTATGTTTGTTAGGACACAATGGCCTTCTTTCTTCATTCATAATGTTCTGATTCAGTTAGAAAGTATGGCTTCCCAGGGTTGTCAATGTCATCTACTCTGTTGTAACATAGCACACTTTTATGCACTTTGTCTTTTTTTTTTTTGTCTTTCTTTTATTTTTTTAAATTGGGGTATAGTTGCTTTACCATTATGTTTGTTTCTGCTATACAATGAAGTGAATCAGCTATATATACATACATTCATCCCCTCCCTTATAAATCTCCCTCCCACTCACCATCCCACCCCTCTATGTCATCACAGAGCACTGAGTTTTGCTCCCTGCACTACACAGCATGTTTCCACCAGCAATCTTTTTACACATGGCAGTGCACACATGTCAGTCCTAATTTCCCAATTCCTCCCACCCCTTACCCGCCACTGGGTCCGTAGGTCCATTTCCTATGTCTGTGTCTCTATTGCTGCCCTGCAAAACCATTCATCTATACCATTTTTCTAGGTTTCATATATATGCATTAATATATAATATTTGTTTTTCTCTTTATGACTTCACTTAGCATGATATACTCTAGGTCTATCAGTGTGTCTACAAATGATCCAAATTTGTTCCTTTTTATGGCTGAGCAATATTCCGTTGTGTATATTACCATATTTTCTTGATCCATTCATCTGTCGATGGACATTTGGGTTGCTTCCATATCCTGACTATTGTAAATAGTTCTGCAATGAACATACAATGAGGTATCACATCGGTCAGAATGGCTATAATTGAAAAATCCACAAACAATAAAAGCTGGAAAGGATGTAAAAAAAGCGAACCCTCATGCACTGTTGGTGGGAATGTAAATTGATATAGCCACTATGGAAAACAGTATGGAGGTTCCTTAGAAAACTAAAATAGAACTACTATATGATCCAGCAATCCCACTTACTGGACATATATTCTGAGAAAACTATAATTCAAAAAGATACATGTATCCCAATGTATAATGTTAATTGAAACTTGTGATTATTACTGTGGTGTCATCACTATTTCCACATAATAGTACAAAGCAAGTATTACTTTACTTAATTCATTATGTTTGTATAGTAATTTACAGTGCATAATTTTTTGTTTGTTTTGGTTCATTAAGATGTTATTTACTGTGAGGGTTAATTCCAATAGACCTAGAATTAACCTCATTAACCTATGTTACTGGAATACCTACACAGCACTAACGCTTGATCAAGGCATGATGCCATGCTGCTGTGCTTAGTTGCTTAGTCATGTATGACTCTTTGCCACTTCATGGACTGTAGCCCACCAGGCTCCTCTGTCCATGGGGATTCTCCAGGCAAAGAATATTGGGCATTTGCCATGCCCTCCTGCAGGGGATCTTCCCAACCCAAGGATCGAACCCAGGTCTCCCACATTGCAGGCGCATTCTTTACCAGCTGAGCAACAAGGGAAGCCCCAAGGCATGATATATAATTGTTAATAGTTTTCCTTTGTAGTCATATGTCCAAAGGAGTTTGAAGATGATTCACACTAGTTTATTGACATTATTTAATCAACAGCAGTGAGACTGATGATTTGTATCAGTCAAGACTCCAGTATAGACTCTATGGTTCCAAGATGTTCTGTTCACACATCGATAGTTTCTGATCCAACAAAGGAAGCACTTACACAGCCCTTACACACAGTCAGTGCTCTTGCCTGGATTCTCAGGTTTGAGGTCTTTGGCTATGAGGCACACCAATACTTTAATACTGTTTCTCCACTTCACCCTTTCCTTTCAATAAATGTTAGATTTCTACACATTGTCATTTTGGGTCCTGCCATCTTTTTCAGCAATTAATCCTGTCTAACTAATACCATTAGTTCATTAACATAGTCTATGTTTCAATAATTTATGAGCACAATATTTAAAATGTATTATTTCTAAAAATTTGTATAAACAACCCCATAATCAGGATATACTTTACTTCTCCAACCTAAAGTGTTTCTTGTGCTCCTTTGCAGCTGACCCCACCTGCCCCATACTAGGCAATCAGTCTTAGAAATTTCCAATTCACTTCTCCCTTCTAGGAAAGCTGAACAGAACACGACTCCCATATCTTATACCTACGTGCACTGAGACACTACAGCCCATTTGCATGGCTGTATTGAAATATTTTACATATTTGAATAAACACAGATACCATATAAATTACAGCTGTTAAATTATTTGAATCTAACCAATAAACAGAACTTCTAGGTGTTTCTTTGGTCTGAGGCATCATGAAGAAATTACTGATCATCAGTTAGTCCTTTGGACTTAAGAAATTTGTGAATGTCTGATATTCATCTCACTGTGAAGAGGAAGGCAGATGTTACTGATTCCTGAATGAGGGGAAGCATATTGTTCACAATTATATTGGCAGAAAGTAGCACAATAGCAACAACTAGCAATGAGTACATTAGATAGGAGTTGTTTCCTTCAAGAGTCAAGATGTTCACAGAGATTGATGACTGAGACAGCTGCTCAAGATCTCATCAGAGTTGTAGGCCAAACTGATCTGCTATCAGTAGTGCGAGGCTTTCATTGTCTTGATAACAATAAGACTGCCACACTCGTTAATTTTCTGTTTAGTTGATCTATCCATAGGTGTGAGTGGGGTATTAAAGTCTCCCACTATTATTGTGTTATTGTTAATTTCTCCTTTCATACTTGTTAGCATTTGTCTTACATACTGTGGTGCTCCCGTGTTGGGTGCATATATATTTATAATTGTTATATCTTCTTCTTGGATTGATCCTTTAATCATTATGTAGTGACCATCTTTGTCTCTTTTCACAGCCTTTGTTTTAAAGTCTATTTTATCTGATATGAGTATTGCTACTCCTGCTTTCTTTTGGTCCCTATTTGCATGGAAAATCTTTTTCCAGCCCTTCACTTTCAGTCTGTATGTGTCCCCTGTTTTGAGGTGGGTCTCTTGTAGACAACATATGTAGGAGTCTTGTTTTTGTATCCATTCAGCCAGTCTTTATATTTTGGTTGGGGCATTCAACCCATTTACGTTTAAGGTAATTACTGATAAGTATGATCCCGTTGCCATTTACTTTATTTTTTGGGTTCGAATTTATACACCGTTTTTTGTTTCCTGTCTAGAGAATATCCTTTAGTATTTGTTGGAGAGCTGGTTTGGTGGTGCAGAATTCTCTCAGCTTTTGCTTGTCTGAAAAGCTTTTGATTTCTCCTTCATACTTGAATGAGATCCTTGCTGGGTACAATAATCTGGGCTGTAGGTTATTTTCTTTCATCATTTTAAGCATGTCTTGCCATTCCTTCCTGGCTTCAAGAGTTTCTATTGAAAGATCAGCTGTTATCCTTATGGGAATTCCCTTGTGTCTTATTTCTTGTTTTTTCCCTTGCTGCTTTTAATATTTGTTCTTTGTGTTTGATCTTTGCTAATTTTATTAATATGTGTCTTGGGGTGTTTCACCTTGGGTTTATCCTGTTTGGGACTCTCTGGGTTTCTTGGACTTGGGTGATTATTTCCTTCCCCATTTTAGGGAAGTTTTCAACTATTATCTCCTCAAGTATTTTCTCATGGCCTTTCTTTTTGTCTTCTTCTTCTGGGACCCCTATGATTCGAATGCTATAGCATTTAATATTGTTCTGGAGGTCTCTGAGATTGTCCTCATTTCTTTTAATTCGTTTTTCTTTTATCCTCTCTGATTCATTTATTTCTGCCATTCTATCTTCTAATTCACCTAATCCTATCTTCTGCCTCTGTTATTCTACTATTTGTTGCCTCCAGAGTATTTTTAATTTCATTTATTGCATTATTCATTATATATTGACTCTTTTATTTCTTCTAGGTCCTTGTTAAACCTTTCTTACATCTTCTCAATCCTGTCTCCAGGCTATTTATCTGTGATTCCATTTTGATTTCAAGATTTTGGATCAATTTCACTATCATTATTCGGAAACTGGAGAGATCACAACAGACAACACAGAAATACAAAGGCTCATAAGAGACTACTATCAACAATTATATGCCAATAAAATGGACAACGTGGAAAAAGTGTACAAATTCTTAGAAAAGTACAACTTTCCAAAACTCGACCAGGAAGAAATAGAAAATCTTAACAGACCCATCACAAGCATGGAAATTGAAACTGTAATCAAAAATCTTCCAGCAAACAAAAGCCCAGGTCCAGACGGCTTCACAGCTGAATTCTACCAAAAATTTAGAGAAGAGCTAACACCTATCCTGCTCAAACTCTTCCAGAAAATTGCAGAGGAAGGTAAACTTCCAAACTCATTCTATGAGGCCACCATCACCCTAATACCAAAACCTGACAAAGATGCCACAAAAAAAGAAAACTACAGGCCAATATCACTGATGAACATAGATGCAAAAATCCTTAACAAAATTCTAGCAATCAGAATCCAACAACACATTAAAAAGATCATACACCATGACCAAGTGGGCTTTATCCCAGGGATGCAAGGATTCTTCAATATCTGCAAATCAATCAATGTAATACACCACATTAACAAATTGAAAAATAAAAACAATATGATTATCTCAATAGATGCAGAGAAAGCCTTTGACAAAATTCAACACCCATTTATGATAAAAACTCTCCAGAAAGCAGGAATAGAAGGAACATACCTCAACATAATAAAAGATATATATGACAAACCCACAGCAAACATTATTCTCAATGGTGAAAAATTGAAAGCATTCCCTCTAAAGTCAGGAACAAGACAAGGGTGCCCACTTTCACCATTACTATTCAACATAGTTTTGGAAGTTTTGGCCACAGCAATCAGAGCAGAAAAAGAAATAAAAGGAATCCAAATTGGAAAAGAAGAAGTAAAACTCTCACTATTTGCAGATGACATGATCCTGTACATAGAAAACCCTAAAGACTCCACCAGAAAATTACTAGAACTAATCAATGATTATAGTAAAGTTGCAGGATATAAAATCAACACACAGAAATCCCTTGCATTCCTATACACTAATAATGAGAAAACAGAAAGAAAAATTAAGGTAACACTTCCATTCACCATTGCAATGGAAAGAATAAAATATTTAGGAATATATCTACCTACAGAAACTAAAGACCTATACATAGAAAACTATAAAACACTGGTGAAAGAAATCAAAGAAGACACTAATAGATGGAGAAATATACCATGTTCATGGATCGGTAGAATCAATATAGTGAAAATGAGTATACTACCCAAAGCAATTTATAGATTCAATGCAATCCCTATCAAGCTACCAATGGTATTCTTCACAGAGCTAGAACAAATAATTTCACAATTTGTATGGAAATACAAAAAAACCTCGAATAGCCAAAGTGATCTTGAGAGAGAAGAATGGAACTGGAGGAATCAACCTACCTGACTTCAGGCTCTACTACAAAGCCACAGTTATCAAGACAGTATGGTACTGGCACAAAGACAGAAATATAGATCAATGGAACAAAATAGAAAGCCCAGAGATAAATCCACGCACATATGGACACCTTATCTTTGACAAAGGAGGCAAGAATATACAATGGATTAAAGACAATCCCTTTAACAAGTGGTGCTGGGAAATCTGGTCAACCACTTGTAAAAGAATGAAACTAGAACACTTTCTAACACCATACACAAAAATAAACTCAAAATGGATTAAGGATCTCAACGTAAGACCAGAAACTATAAAACTCCTAGAGGAAAACATAGGCAAAACACTCTGACATACATCACAGCAGGATCCTCTATAACCCACCTCCCAGAATATTGGAAATAAAAGCAAAAATAAACAAATCAGACCTAATTAAACTTAAAAGATTCTGCACATCAAAGGAAACTATTAGCAAGGTGAAAAGGCAGCCTTCAGAATGGGAGAAAATAATAGCAAATGAAGCAACTGACAAACAACTAATCTCAAAAATATACAAGCAACTCCTGCAGCTCAACTCCAGAAAAATAAATGACCCAATCAAAAAATGGGCCAAAGAACTAAATAGACATTTCTCCAAAGAAGACATACAGATGGCTAACAAACACATGAAAAGGTGCTCAACATCACTCATTATCAGAGAAATGCAAATCAAAACCACTATGAGTACCATCTCACACCAGTCAGAATGGCTGCAATCCAAAAGTCTACAAGCAATAAATGCTGGAGAGAGTGTGGAGGAAAGGGAACCCTCTTACACTGTTGGTGGGAATGCAAACTAGTACAGCCACTATGGAGAACAGTGTGGAGATTCCTTAAAAAACTGGAAATAGAACTGCCTTATGACCCAGCAATCCCACTGCTGGGCATACACACTGAGGAAACCAGAAGGGAAAGAGACACGTGTACCCCAATGTTCATCGCAGCACTGTTTATAATAGCCAAGACATGGAAGCAACCTAGATGTCCATCAGCAGATGAATGGATAAGAAAGCAGTGGTACATATACACAATGGAGTATTACTCAGCCATTAAAAAGAATACATTTGAATCAGTTCTAATGAGGTGGATGAAACTGGAGCCTATTATACAGAGTGAAGTAAGCCAGAAAGAAAAACACCAATACAGTATACTAATGCACATATATGGAATTTAGAAAGATGCTAACAATAACCCTGTGTACGAGACAGCAAAAGAGACACTGATGTATAGAACAGTCTTATGGACTCTGTTGCAGAGGGAGAGGGTGGGAAGATTTGGGAGAATGGCATTGAAACATGTATACTATCATGTATGAAACGAGTTGCCAGTCCAGGTTCGATGCACAATACTGGATGCTTGGGGCTAGTGCACTGGGACGACCCAGAGGGATGGTATGGGGAGGGAGGAGGGTTCAGGATGGGGAACACATGTATACCTGTGGCGGATTCATTTTGATATTTGGCAAAACTAATACAATTTGTAAAGTTTAAAAATAAAATAAAATTTTAAAAAAATAATTAAAAAAAAAAAAGACTGCCACACTCCCAGCATCACATCTGCTATCCAAGAAGGAAAAAAATAAATAGAATAGCTAAGAGGAAAAATGAATAAGACATCCTAACAGTTTAGTCTGAATTTAAAAATAACTTCCTTAAAAATTAGCCTAGAGAATTCCTTTTGCATCTATTGGCCCGAAAAGGGTTATATGACCATGCCTAACAACAATAAGGGCTTCCCTGGTGGCTCAGACAGTAAAAGCATCTGCCTACAACGTGGGAGACCCAGGTTCGATCCTTAACATAACATTACAACAATAAAGGAAATGGAGTATTTTATTTTCTAGACTTTAGAGGACATCAGTTGAAAATGACTTTTGAGTGCAAATAAATATAAGGCAAAAGGAGAAGAGGACAGCAGAGGATGAGATGATTAGATAGCATCACTGACTTAATGGACATGAGTTTGAGCAAATTCCGGGAGATAGTGAAGGCCAGGGAAACCTGGTGTGCCACAGTCTATGGGGCCACAAAGAGACACGACTGAGTGACTGAACAACAAATATAAAACATCAATATCTTAATATCTCAGAATATTATTCCACTAAATGCTACTGCAACTTACTTGTTTCTAAAAATGCTGTGCTGCTTATAAGCAACCTGCTCTGGTACAGCATATGAAAAAGTTATGAAACATTGTATTGCTTTTTTTGGGAAGAAAGCATATAGTTTGTGAGCTGAAATAAATTTTTACCATTCTATAAAGGTCTTATAACCTATGATTGTGTCTTGTGCCATCACCTAAAATCCAACTGAGTTCACAAAGTATTAATAATTGTTGTAGTAAAAATTGTCTATCTGTTAGGGTTTTAATCTTTTGCATTCTTACCAGGATATTGTGTGATACTCCATGAGGCAGACTGCTCATTCCCATTTCTTCCACTTCATTGAATAATCAGACTTCTTGATGAAAAAGAATATAGATGGAAACTTGTCAATGATAGACATTTAATCAACAACTGAAATTGGCTTTATTAGTTTCAGTTTATGATAAATTTAGAAACTACTGACAGGTATCAGAATTTGGGGGTTAAATTAAAAACTAATAACTAAAATTTTCTGAACAGGCCAAATTCTGAAAATATACTTGAAAGTTTAATTCATTCTTTTGGTATTAAATGGAATCAAAAAGTGAATTTAAGGCAGTGTTTAGACTTTATGTATTGAGCTTTATATTTGACATTTTATGGGACATTTATTATCTTGCTAGATGAATATCCTTTTAAAGAACTTAGAATAAACAGTATGCATAAGAAACAAGTGTGCTGATAGACCATGACATAAAAAAGAAGGCAATAAATAGGGAATGCATTCAATAGTTAATGTGGATTTTAAGTACATCATGAATCTTTATCACATTTCTAAAACATTTAACTCCCACTTGAAATTTGAAGCAATTTTAGATATCAAAATTCAAGTAATTCTGAATGTCTTAGGGAGATTTTTGAATGTAGAACACATAATAATGCATAATCCAGTTTTCCTACTCATTTCTTTATAGTACTACTAACCTGAATAACTTGGGCTCCCCTGATGACTCAGTTGGTAAAGAATCTGCCTGCAATACAGAGGACCTGGGTTCAATCCCTGGGTTGGGAAGATCCCCTGGAGAAGGGAACTGTCTACTCACTCCAGTATTCTGGCCTGAAGAATTCCATGGACTGTATAGCCCATGGGGTTGCAAAGAGTTGGACATGACTGAGCAATTGTATAGCCATAGCAACTTGAATACCTGTATTAAGTTTCTATTCATTCTGTGTCTTTGGAATAATCTAAATAGAGGCACTATAGCTGGTAAATTTTTTCAGCTACTAAAACAATGATTTTGTTCCATGTTATCCTATTTCCAAGCTTACCTATACCTGCAGGTCCCAATAGTAGGATATCCATTAACAATTAGTATTTAACCCTGGAACTTAGCTTCTTAGGAAGAAGAAAAGTACAAAAAAAATGAAAGATTTATGTCAGAAAGAAGGCAAAGTAGACAGCCTGGCATTTCTACATTCAGGAATATGAAAAAGGAAAAATGGAGACAGAGATAGATGGACAAGGTCAAATTCCAGGACTATTACTTCCCTGCAGTGTTTTCCTTGAAGATACTTTGTGGTTAAAATTTTTAAATATACAGAAAGGTATGGGAGAATCTAGAACCCTTTGACTCTTGAGTGAGATGAATAATGTGGAATATGAGTAAGAGGAGGACAAGCAGATGAGACTGCAGTTGGACCTTGGTCATTTATTTTATGTTGCCTGCTCATGGCAATCAAGGATTTGAAAGTTCCCACCAGCCCTGATAAGAGGATGGAAAGTTACTGAAAGAACCAGTGGATCAGCAGATGCTAGGTTGGATAAAGGACTAGGGAACATAATTTTTATGACTTTTTTTGTGGTGAAAATACCCTCTTTCACAGGACTTTCTTGCACTGAAGGGTGCACCAACCCATTTGGACACCGCTCCTTATTTTGCCCAATGTGCAACTTAGCAGCAGCAGCAGCAGCAGCAGCAGCGTATATAAGAGGCTACAGCCTGAAATGCTTATTTGCAATAGAATGTGGTGGAACAGGGTCCATGAGACAGCACATGTCCTTTCTTGAAGGTTTGGAATTCACTCAAATCTAGGGAACAGTTGCCATAAAGGAGTGTTGGCCTAATGTTGGTATATATTCTAACGTTTAAAGAAAAATCATAAATCTTTATCATTTCAAATAATCCAGTTTAGAAAGAAAAACAGAAGCCAAATAAAGCATATGATTCATTAGCCACCAGTTTGCTGACTTTGTGATAGAGAATATGCTGGTTGCTCCTTCACAAATCAGTTCTTTAAACATGTGAGAACACAAAAAAATCCTAAAATTTAGTTTAACATGCATTTTTCCCAGATAGGCAGGGTTTATGGCCCATACACTTTTTCCTTGTATTCTTGTTTTCATTTATTTTTTCAGCTACTTCAGTTTGATAGTCTTGAGCTCACCCAATTTATATGAAATGTATGTGCTTTTCTGCATCATTCCATGTAAGCTTAAGCACCAAAATACTTAATCCAAGGCTATGAGTTGCTATCAAACAAATTTTTTAGGTTTACCTTAACAATCACTAAAGAAGAGAAACTTCTGTTTTCTTTTTCCTAGTTTGTTTATAATATTTTCTTTTGTGTATCTTTGAAATTTCACCCTGATGTCTCTATGTTGCCTTTTTTTTTTAGTTATGAGCATTTTATAGAATACTTTCTTTTCCTCAAAAATTAAAGTAACATTCTGAAATTATAAGCACACTTCATTTAGTATCCACTTAGATGAAAACATCATCAAATTCTTGAATTCACTTCTATCTAATTTCTGTGCATGCAAGAAGACAATAGATAGTAGTAACCTGTTTTACATTTATTTTACTAGAAGAGTGTACCAAACATATTTTTCTTATTATTTGTTTTAAAAATATTAGTTCAAAGAAGTCTTACAAATAATGATAAACAGAAGTTGGAGTCACGTGGCAAGCACATGGCACCTTACAAATCCTTCTGATATGAAGTTGAGCTCAATAATAAAACATAACATTCCCAGAATCAGAAATTGAAGGGAAAAAACCCTCAAAGGCAGTTTGGTAAATATGAGCTTACATAATAGTGACTCATGAGCTGGCTAGTTCTAAATATAAACCAAAGAAATTGATAGCCATACTCTAGTGCCCATAGTGGTGGGGAGGAGGGACTTGACTTAGAATTATTTAAGATAGAAGCATTGAAACTGAACTCATTTATGGTAATTATGAAAAATGTTTAGCTATTTAAATCAGTAAAATAGTAGTTTTTATTTAAAACTTTAAATGTCATGATTGTTTAAGTTTAAATATATGGAGAATTAAAAATGATGGTATATAATGTGTTTTGCATGTATGGATGTGAAAGTTGGACTATAAAGAAAGCTGAGCGCTGAAGAATTGATGCTTTTGAACTGTGGTGTTGGAGAAGACTCTTGAGAGTCCCTTGGACTGCAAGGAGATCCAACCAGTCCATCCTAAAGGAGATCAGTCTTGGATGTTCTTTGGAAGGACTGATGTTGAAGCTGAAACTCCAATATTTTGGCCACCTGATGTGAAGAGTTGACTCATTTGAGAAGATCCTGATTCTGAGAGGCATTGGGGGCAGGAGGAGAAGGGGACGACAGAGGATGAGATGGTTGGATGGCATCACCGACTTGATGGACGTGGGTTTGGGTAAACTCCGACAGTTGCTGATGGACAGGGAGGCCTGGTGCTGCGGTTCATGGGGTTGCAAAGAATTGGACACGACTGAGTGACTGAACTGAACTGAATGTGTTTGGGGAAAATGAAACTAAAGGGTTGTTAAGGTTCTGGTTATAGGCAGAAAAAAATTAAAAGCATCTGTTAACGTTAGATTTTGTTATGAATTTGTGCTGTACTCTCTAGGAAAAACCTTAAAACAGGAAATTTATAATATGCAACTTCTAACCAAAAGAAGAGAAAAATATTTTTAAATATTTCATCATTTCAGAGAGGGAAAATATTTAGAAAAGTAAATACAGAGTAAGTGTTAACTGGAAAATTGCATTTTAAAACAAAAGCATATCAATAATCCCATAATATGCAAAATAATTCATTGTTTCCTTTAGGATTATTTAAATTGTATATAAAGTTAGTCCAATTATATGCTGGTACAAATAGGGAATTGAAAAATGACATGATGAGTCTTCAGTTGCATTAAGCATTGAGACACAATGTGGTAAAATTACAGAATACCACACAAGTAGAACAAATAAGCAGGTGAGTATTTCTGACAGAAGGGAGGTTAAAGATCAAGAGCCTTGCTCACACTGGACAGTTAGCTCCTAAAGAGCAGGGATCAATTCTTGTTTTTCTTTAAACTTTCAGGGTCTAGTAAAGTACCTCACTTTCAAGTACTCTCTGACCTTGAAAAGCTTCCAAGGCAAAAGGAAACTCATGTTATGATGGAAGTATAAATTAAAGTGATGTAAGAGCAGAGAGGGCTTCCCAGGCGGTGCTAGTGGTAAAGAACCTGCCTGCCAACACAGGAAACATAAGAAATACAGGTTCAGTCTCTGGGTTGGGAAGATCCTCTGGAGGAGGGCATGGCAACCCACTCCAGTATTCTTGCCTGGGGAATCCCATGGACAGAGGAGCCTAGGAGCTACAGTCCATAGGGTTGCACAGAGTCAGACATGATTGAAGCAACTTCGCGTGTGTGTGCGTGTGCACACACACACAAACACACACACACAGACAAGAGCAGAGGGGTGGAAAAAATTCTTTTTAAACGTACAATGGAAAAGACAAAACCAAGCAAACAACACGTAAGATAAGCATGAAGGATTAAAACAGGTGATAACCTACCTAAGAGAATGGCATGAACAAAAATATGAAGGTAAATACCCATATGGGGAAGGTTGAATGGTTCTATTTGGATGGATTACAGAGGGATTAAAGATGTAGTGACACAGTAAGGACCATACACTGTCCACGACTAACATTAGAAAGAGCTGAAGAGTTGAGTTCTAATTAAAAGAATCTGGAGGTTTTCCTAAAAGCAAAAGAAAAAACAAAAACAAACCACCAAGTTGTTGTTGTTCAAGCAGGGAATTGTTATGATAACATATGCTTTAAAAAACATAGGCTATATTAAAAGAAAGAATGCAGACAAAAATCTCACTTAAAAAGTCAAGAGAACAGTCCAGATGATAAAAAGGATACTTTTGTCTTTACGATGTTTTGAGTTTTGAGTACATCCTAAAGAAGTGTGTGTAGGGGAGGGGGGCAGGTGGCGGAGAGAGTGAACATTGGTTTAAACAGCCACAATTATTCTGGCTATGGTACAGAATTGATTTTGAACAATTGATAGTACAATTGATAGTACAATTTTAGTACAATTGATTTTGAACTTTGGAAACTCAGTACCATCACTTTTAAGCTATATAGTCACAGGAAAAGTATTTTAAAGGTTAAATAACTGGATAGCAACTTTCTCATCTTAATCTTTAAAATTCCTGATTGTTGTGAGAATTAAACAAAATTAATAATTAAACAACCCAGGGATTGAACCCGGGTCTCCCGCATTACAGATAGATTCTTTACCAGCTGATCCACCAGGGAAGCCCGAGAATTCTGGAGTGGGTAGCCTATTCCTTCTCCAGCAGATCTTGCAGACCCAGGAATCGAACTGGGGTCTTCTGCATTGTAGGTGAATTCTTTACTAGCTGAGCTACCAAGGAAGCCCTAATAATTCAACAGAATTGCATATGTAGACACTCCAATCACAGTGCTTAGGACATACAGACAATAACTGTTGGTGAATAATAGAATGAAATACTGGAAAGTATCTTCCATATTTTCCCATTGGACTTAAAACTTTTTCAGAGCTTTTTGTTGTTAGGTAGCTATGACCAACCTAGACAGCATACTAAAAACCAGAGACATTACTTTGCCAACAAAGGTCCGTCTAGTCAAAGCTATGGGTTTTCCAGTAGTCATGTATGGATGTGAGAGTTGGGCTATAAAGAAAGCTGAGCACCAAAGAACTGATGCTTTTGAACTGTGGTGTTGGAGAAGACTCTTCAAAGTCCCTTGGATTGCAAGGAGATCCAACCAGTCAATCATAAAAGAAATCAGCCCTGATTATTCATTGGAAGGACTGATACTGAAGCTGAAACTCCAATTCTTTGGCCACCTGATGCAAAGAACTGACTCATTGGGAAAGGCCCTGATGTTGGGAAAGATTGAAGGCAGGAGGACAAGAGGATGACAGAGGATGAGATGGCTGGATGGCATCAGCAACTCAATGGGCATGAGTTTAAACAAGCTTCGGGAGTTGGTGATGGACAGGAAAGCCTGGAATACTGCAGTCCATGGGGTCACAAAGAATCAGACATGACTGAGCAACTGAACTGAAACTGATTGGTAGCTTATTCTCCTAACCATCAGTCAAGAGTTGGAACACCTTTCTTGGGACCCAGAGTCTAACATGTAGCATTCTCTCTGGTATTGATCATGGGCTCTCAGAAGTTCTTTCTTCCTATTGTACCATCATGCTACATACTTTACACAATATTGTTCACAAAGTTGATGCCATTTTTAGAATGAGTTAACATTCTGAGTTAACAGTAAGTTCTAATTTGATGCAACAACTTGCAGCTATCTGACTGCATAGATAGAAGCAAAGTATCCAGAGCATAAGATGTAAGTACTCTCTATTAGGCAGAACACAGGGGATTATACCTCTCAAATGGTAACGAATCCACCTACAATGCAGGAGACCTGGGCTCGATCCCTGGGGTGGGAAGATCTCCTGGAGACCTCCGTGGAAAGAGGAGCCTGGTGGGCTACAGTCCATGGGGTCAGAAAGAGTCAGACATGGCTGAGGAACCAACACACTCTGTACATTATGATCTTACATTGTCTGCACAAATGTCCTGAGCAAAGCAAAACAAAACATTTTTTGTAATGTTAAACACCTTGAATAAGATCACAGGGTTGATATGAAGACACAATTAGATTTTGAGTTAGGTACATTTTCTAATGACTAAAGCTGCCAGACAATAGAATGGGCTGTGTTAGTATTGAACGATTTCTGTGCTAGTGACTCTGCTCACATATATCCTGACCCCCTCTTTAGGAGGAGACTGCAGGAAATATAACCTAACTCGAAGACCACTGATTTTAGTCCTGTGATCTTCAGCAAAACCCTTTCCATTTTCTTTCTCTTTGCAGATATTGTTTTGCTATATAGTTTTGAGTATTTTAAACAGAAAAATCATTTCATGTTTATTAGAATCTAATGGAATTAGCATTATATCAGTGATTGCTACTTCTCAGGGGTCATTGTAGGGGGCTTTTACCTTTATTTGTTTAGTACTTAAAATGACCCTGAAAATATTATTTTCACAATTTTACAACTAGTGCCTGAAGAAATGTCCATGATGTGTTGTTGAATAATGAAAATACAAAATATTATGTATAATGTGTTACTAATTGTGGAACCCAGTTCTATAATTCTCCATTTTCACTCACTTGTGTACACAGCTGTATACATGATACACAGATGAAAATGGTCAGAATTATACACAGTAAAGTGGTCACTGTATCTATATCTGGATTATGGATTTTGAAAGCTTCTTAGTTTCTTTCTTGGTCTCTTCTGAGCCTCTAAATTATCTACAATAATGGGCATTACTTTCATACTCAGAGAACAATGACTATATTAATAGTCTTATAGCTTTAGAGAAAAATAAATAACTCAAGATGACAGAGAGTAAGTAGCAAATTTGGCATCATTTCCTGACATAGAGGCAGTTGAGGGGAGGGAGTTCACTCTTACCTGAGTCCAGAATTTGGAGTGGTTCTTTGCCCTACTTTTTTTTCCAGTCCAGTTTCATCGCCACTGATTAGAGCACAGAAGGAAAAAGAATGGCCCGTTCGCTTAATGATGACAAATTGCAGCTTTGGTCTTTACCTGGGAGGCTGTGGTAACCTGGGCCTGCCTTTTGTGTGTGCCCAGGGGCGGCAAGCAGGAATTCAGCGCTGTCGCTGGAGCCTGGCTGGACTCCAATTTGGCGTGTGTCTCACATTGTTTGGGAACACTTTCTGCCGGTGGAGACACACTCCTCTCCCGGGGCCTAGAGCTAAGGAAACAAAAGCTCCTGGTGCCAGGCTACCGGCTTATCTGTAAATCACTTATTCTTTTTTCTTGTCTCCTCAAGGGTGCTTTGACCTTAGCTCAGAGTTTGAGCAGGCACAACTCATCAATTTTTTTCACTGACAAGTTAAGAGACCACGTGAATTTAGCCTGCCTGACTATTGAAACTGTATCAGGTCTCAGATATGACCAATTAGAATACATGTGCACCGTGTGTGTATATGTGTGGATACATGCATACGTTTATAACTATATATAAATGATCATTCATCAAAATTGTAAATGTACATGAGAATTCATTTTACTTCTTGATAATTTCAACCACATTAGCTGATTTACTCCTTCTCATGTCTCTGCACACTAGGATGAAAGTGTTGAGGAAAGTGAAGAGGATGGTAGGTCTTTATTTCTAATGTCCATTTACAGTGGAGAGGGTTATTAATGATTTTCAGCTTTACTTTCACATTTATAGAGGTGAAAATGGAAACTACGAAGATGTAAGAGAATCCTTCAGAGTCAGAAAGCTAGTTCACTGCAGAATCAGATTAAAATAATAATCTCTCGCTTTTTAATTCAGTACTCTTTACACCAAATTTCTAAGGGATGGCTATCTTAGTACCCACAACATAGTTAGAAAATATAATTTATATAGTGATCAGTATTTTAATGAGAGAAAAATGAGTGGAAAATGTTAATAGGGATTATTTTTGTGGCAGGAGCTGATTGGTGATTTTATTGTTTAATGCTATCTGAATTTTCTAAAATATCTGCTTAAATATTTATTACCCTAATGGTATGCATTTTAACACACATATTAGCCCCTATGTTCTAAGCATGCTACTAGGGACTTCACACATCAGTTTTGTCATTTACTCCTCATGCTAAGTCACTTCAGTCGTGTCTGACTTTGTGCAACCCCATAGACGGCAGCCCACCAGGCTCCCCTGTCCCTGGGATTCTCCAGGCAAGAACACTGCAGTGGGTTGTCATTTCCTTCTCCAATGCATGAAAGTGAAAAGTGAAAGTGAAGTCGCTCAGTCGTGTCCGACTCTTAGCGATCCCATGGACTGCAGCCTACCAGGCTCCTCTGCCCATGGGATTTTCCAGGCAAGAGTACTGAAGTGGGTGCCATTGCCTTCTCCGAGCCCATCTTAATAATAGGTTCTTATAAATATGTATTGAATATAATAGAATTGAAAAGTAATAGTGTTCAGAGATGACTCTAAAAATCCTTCCTAGAAATCTTCCTGAGATGCCTGTGTGACTTCAGATCCAATATTATCCTAGTAACAGGAAGTGATTCCAGATAGGTCTCAAACTTTAATATTTTCCTAAGAAGCCACTGAACAATCTGAAGAGGAAGATTTCTGTTGTGACTCTAAGCTGCTCACAGGTTGCTGGCCAGGAAGGCTCACCCCATGGGGTCAACAGACAGGCAGCGGAGTTGGTTGCTTTCAAAAATCTGTGCAAAATAAACAAAGACTTACAGTGATCAGTTATATCTACACCCATTAGATATTAAACATTAAAGACTCCAAAATGAATAGTTGAAGCAGAGGAATTTTGTGTTATGTTTCAAGCCTGCTTTTATTTATTAACATGCCTTCATCCTCCTTGGCATGCTGTCTGACATGCTGTCTGACACAGGGCCCAAGGTTGTGGTTTAAACGACAGTAGAAAGTCACTGTGCTTTGATGGGTCCAGAGCGTGCAGCCAATGTTAATAACTAACAGTACAGACTGAGCCTTGCTACACGGACCTTTAGAATTAACTGTCTCAAGTTGTGTCTGGGACAGGAAGGACCAAGGGCCCCTTTGTCTGGTCTGGCTTAGGCTCATGCTTTCTAGTGACACATAGATTTATGTATCTAGCAATGGATACGCCTTGCTTGTTTCCCTTGAGTAAAATCCAGACACCCCTGTAGTATTTCTTTTTGATACTGGATAAAATTTAAGGAGACCTGCAGTAAAGAGGTTTCTTTTCCAGAATTTGCATCTCTGGGTTTTAGGATACTTAAACCTGAATGTACACACAAGTTGCAGCTTGCTTCTTGGCCTACTGCCTATCTCCTAAAGCTTTTGGCTCCAGAAACAGATACGTTCATGGTCATTGAGGAAAAAAAAAAAAAGTAGAAGCAGTCCAGGGAGTCCAGAGACACATGAGATCATACCCAGAGTTCCACATTCTGTTTTTCCACAAGTTCCAGCTAGCTCAATGAGTGTTTGTTCCAGGTACTCTTCTAAGGGGTCAGAGTTAGGCCTGAGTGAAGAAGACTGCTGGTTGGCCCCACAGTTGTCTGCCCACCTTGCCCTGAGGCATGTAGGATCCCTCTGGAAAGTGAATAGTCTTTAAAACTCAGTGAAATTCCGACTCTGCCTCCAAAGAGTTCAAATGTAAGGTCAGAGTCAGAAGTTCCTGTTGTGCTCACTTAGAGCCAGAGGCTGTAAGAGCTGCTCTTGGTTCAGAACCACATTTGAAGGTCCCACAGACTCTCTGGTAGAGTCTGGAGAAAGTAAGAGAAGACTACTCTTTACTGCTAACAAGCAGCTCAGACCTTCACTCCTTCACAGAAAAGGATGACTAGTTTTACCCCAGAAACATGCCTCTGGCTTTGTTGCCTAGTAATTATGAGATTTCCACTGTCTCTCTTGGCCCAGACCCCTGGCTATGCCTGCACGCATGCTGGGTCATCACCTGGGTTATCCTCTTGTTGACCCGCATGACACTAGACACCCATGTGGATGGTTGACATTTGTCTATCTCGGGACCTACTTTCAGCTTATCAGACCTTCTCTATTACATACAGCTGGGCTTATCTTTCTCCACTGCCTCTCCCCCATGGACATCCAAGTACCCATCCTTGCTGTTTCACTACTGATGGAACTTCTGATCTATGTTTGTGATCTATGTTTTTAAACCAGGGAGTCGGATGCTATCTGTTTTATGATGTTGGTGTTTAAAAATCAGAATCATTCTTTAGAGTGTATGTAGATCAAGGAGAACCACACAGCCAGGACAACAGCTGTCCTGTCAAAATGAAGCAAACCAAACCAAGCACTTGTTGGGGGTTCACTGTATATAGGTCTCTGTCTAGATCATTGTGCTATCAGGAGGAAATTTTTGCTGTTTCTACTCTGGTGATCAGTGGTTTCATCTGTAAAAAACGGAAACAAAAATGTAACAAAAACAAGAAAAGCGATTGGACTTACTGTACACTAGAGTCATAAGCACAACTCCCCCAAAACTTTCCTTTGGAAAAGGTAAATGTGCATTAAAAATTAAGCTTAAATGAGTAGACGGGCATCAGAGCAAAGGGTGCACCTGTGGTTTGGGGGATAGGATAAAGAGCTGCCACCAATCTCTTCTGTTTCCTCTGTGTATGGACTTCAAGTGAAGCCAGAGGCTGTAGCTGTACTTAATGTGCATGTGGAGCCTCACATAGTGTTTTTGACCACCCTATGGTGAAGCCAGCTCTTTCCACGTACGCTAGGTTCCTTCTCTGAGGTCACTGTCCACCCTTTGTTGACTGCGGCTTTCAGGGGAATGAGAATTTTATTCTTGGAAAGATGCTTCTATTTTTCCCAGGACCACACGTGGATTTATGAATAATCTGTATACTCCATTTTTCTCAGCCCAACAAAACATCACACTTGTAATTCCTGCTTGAAATGGTATCTGAGTCAGATTTAATTGTGTCCTGAAAGATGCAATCCAATTTCACTAGATAACCATGGGCTTCCCTGGTGGCTCAGTGGTGAAGAATCTGTCTGCCAATTCAGGAGACACAGGTTTGATCCCTGGAATGGGAAAGATCCCCTGGAGAAGGAAATGGCAACCTACTCCAGTATTCTTGTGGAAATCCCATGGACAGAGGAGCATGGCAGGCTGCAGTCCATGGGGTGGCAAAGAGTCGGACATGACAGTGACTAAAGGACAACAAACCATGATTACTCCTGTCACATTTATGTGTTTTAAATTTCATTGATATTTTCACATCAATTATCTTACTTTATTCCCAGAATAGCATTCCAAGGCAAATGAGAGAGATTATCACTTGCCTAAAGTGGAAACTGCCACCCCAAACTAAAAGCACTTATAAATGAGTATATGGGCATCAGAGCAAAGCCAAATCTATTCACATAGCTAAAATCCATATTTCCTGACTCCAGATGAATGCTTTCTCTTCATAGTCTTAAATATGAAGTCAGATATCAGAGTGCTATCAGCCTACAACATTAACTGACCACATACTATAATTATAGGTATTGTAGTAGTTTTATTATTTGCATACACACAAAAGCAAGAATATTATCCCGATTTACCTCTCTATAATTCAAAGTTTGTATCTAATAAAGGAGAAAGCCTCTCACAGTGATAACTCCTACAGTTCCCTAATACCATTATTTTAGGAAATGTCTAACCAGGACTAGCACTTTCCAGGTGGCTCAGTGGGAAAGAATCCACCTGCCAATGCAGAAGAAACAGGAGACAGGAGTTCAATCCCTGGGTCAGGAAAATCCCCTGGAAAAGGAAATGGCAACACACTCCAGTATTCTTGCCTGGAAAATCCCATGGACAGAGGATCCTGGCGGGCTACAGTCCATAGGGTCGCACAGGGTCGGACACGACTGTAGCGACTTAGCACAGCGCTTCACCGCAGAACCATGGCTAAACAAAGTCTTTCCAGTGGAAACAAGCCTCAATATTGGCGCAGGTAAAAGGTTGGTTTCAACGTGTTGCCAGTAGATGGCGCTGTAAATTAGCAAACATCTTGCCTGGGGAAGTATAGCAGGATGGGGGGTTTAAGGTGAATGAGACAAGTATGATCTGAGGGAAAAATGGTGAATAGCTAATACAGAAAAAAAAAAAGCACATTTATGAGGCTTAGAAAAGGGAGGTTTAAAATGTGAGTTAACTTTTTCTTAAGCTTTTGAAACAACTCTTATTTAGCTTATAACTCAGAAGAGTGCTGGCAAGTTAAATCGAATAGAAATTCCGTTCTCCACAGTGGAGAGATTTTCCCTAGTATAGAGAAAGGCTTGTATCCTGTGACATTAACTATATATAAGTGTTAAATGTTGCCCAGTTAGTTTCCAATATGAGCTGTTTCTTCTCTACCCCTCATCCCTCTCCATCTCTCGGCTCTGTTCCTCATACTTAAAAACTCTCTGCTAAAAGTCCATGGGATGGCAAGGAGTTGGACATGACTGAGTGGAAGAAAAAAAAACTATATTTCCATCTATTATTTAAGAACTGGGTGCATCTCATATTTTCTTACAAATGTCTTTTACAAGAGTAGGAAATCAAAGGATTCTACTGAGTTTATTTTAACATTCCTAACATTATACTTACACTCAACAAATGTTGATTTAACATTGAATAATTGATTAGTGCATCACATAGTCTAGTGATAGAATTTTCTACATGTATTTAGTCACCACTTTAAAATGTATTTATTGAGTTCCCATTAGTCTCTTGGTCACAGAGCTTATGATCTAGGAGAGGAAATAATAGCTAATTGAACTCTAGTGTGGCAGGTATATGATAGTGGAAGGATAAGATTCTATGAAAGGACAAAGGAAAGTTACTTATTTTCAGGTTGATATTAGGGGTTAGGAGAGGTTTTGCCAAAGAAATGAAGTCTACTTTTCTATCTGAATAATGAGTAAAGAAGTGCTATCTATTGAGAATATTCCAGGAAAAGAAAACATTTGAGAAAGACTAGCGACTTCACTTTCACTTTTCACTTTCATGCATTGGAGAAGGAAATGGAAACCCACTCCGGTGTTCTTGCCTGGAGAATCCCAGGGACGGGGGAGCCTGGTAGGCTGCCGTCTATGGGGTCACGCAGAGTCGGAGACGACTGAAGTGACTTAGCATAACGTGGCGTAGAGATCAAAAAATATATCACTGAATACATGAGTAACAAGAAAGTTAATTTTACTTGAAAAGCACTGTGTGATGAGCAGTGTCAAAAGGTAAGGTGGGAAATTAGGTACTGTTAGGTATTGAAATTTGGCCTAGTATTAACATGAAATATTATAATAATTCATGCATGAGAGTGATGTGATCAGATTTATATTTTTCAAAGATCATTCTGGCTGAAGTGTGGAAACTAAGTTGTGTTTGGTATAGGTGTGGTGGAAAGGAGTATGGTGCAATACAGGAAGCAGAGAGACCAGTTAGGGAACTGTTGCAAAACTGAAATGCTCTGATTGTTACTAGGGTAGTGAACAGATCTGGAGAGAGAGTTAGGCCAGCAAGAAAGATTTTTAAGGGGCTGCCAACCTAAAGTGCACCCCACTCCAGTACTCTTGCCTGGAAAATCCCATGGATGGAGGAGCCTGGTAGGCTGCAGTCCATGGGGTCGCAAAGAGTCAGACACGACTGAGTGACTTCACTTTCACTTTTCACTTTCATGCATTGGAGAAGGAAATGGCAACCCACTCTGGTGTTCTTGCCTGGAGAATCCCAGGGACGGGGGAGCCTGGTGGGCTGCCGTCTATGGGGTCCCAAAGAGTTGGACACGACTGAAGCGACTTAACAGCAACAGCAGCAACCGCCAACCTAAAAGCAGATGATGATTGCAGCCATGAAATTAAAAGACGCTTACTCCTTGGAAGGAAAGTTATGACCAACCTAGATAGCATATTCAAAAGCAGAGACATTACTTTGCCAACAAAGTTCTATCTAGTCAAGGCTATGGTTTTTCCAGTAGTCATGTATGGATGTGAGAGTTGGACTGTGAAGAAAGCTGAGCTCCGAAGAATTGATGCTTTTGAACTGTGGTGTTGGAGAAGACTCTTGAGAGTCCCTTGGACTCCAAGGAGATCCAACCAGTCCATTCTGAAGGAAATCAGTCCTGGGTGTTCTTTGGAAGGAATGATGCTGAAGCTGAAACTCCAGTACTTTGGCCACCTCATGGGAAGAATTGACTCATTGGAAAAGACTCTGATGCTGGGAGGGATTGATGGCAGAAGGAGAAGGGGATGACAGAGGATGAGATGGCTGGATGGCATCACCGACTCAATGGACGTGAGTCTGAGTGAAGTCCGGGAGTTGGTGATGGACAGGGAGGCCTGGCGTGCTGCGATTCATGGTGTCACAAAGAGTCAGACACTACTGAGTGACTGAACTGAACTGAACTGAACCTAAAACTTCCTGGTGGCTAAGACAGTAAAGAATCTTCCTGCAATGTAGGAGACACAAGTTCAATCCCTGGATCAGGAAGAATCCCTGAGGGAGGAAATGGCAACCCACTCAAGTATTCTTACCTGGCGAGTCCCATGGACTGAGGAGCCTGGCAGGCTACAGTCCATGGGGTTGCACAGAGTTGGATGTGACTTTCACTTGCTTTTTTTTTTCAACCTGAAAAGAGAAAGTTGAAAGTTAGTCACTTAGTCATGGCTGATTCTTTGTGACCACATGGACTGTAGCCCACCAGGCTCCTCTGTCCATGTAATCCTCCAGGCAAGAATGTCATTTCCCTTCTCCAAAAGGATTAAAAAAAAAAAAAAATCAGTGTAATAAAACTCCTCCTGGGAGAAGGTAGTATGTTTTGGGAAGAAATCCTTTGAAAAGCAGCTTAACATGATCATCAGCTCAGTCAGTTCAGTCACTCAGTCATGTCTGACTCCTTGCGATCCTATGGACTGCAGCATGCCAAGCTTCCTTGTCCATCACCAACTCCCAGAGCTTGCTCAAATGAATGTCCATCAAGTCAGTGATGCCATCCAACCGTCTCATGCTCTGTCATCCCCTCCTCCTCCTACCTTCAATCTTTCCAAACATCAGCATCTATTCCAAAGAGTCGGTTCTTTGCAGCAGGTGGCCAAAGTATTCAGCTTCAGCATCAGTCCCTCCAATAAATATTCAGGACTGATTTCTTCTAGGATTGGCTGGTTTGATCTCCTTGCAGTCCAAGGGACTCTCAAGAGTCTTCTCCAAAGCATCAAATCTTCGGTGCTCAGCATTCTTTATAATCCAACTCTCACGTCCATACATGACTACTGGAAAAACCGTAGCTCTGACTAGACAGACCTTTGTTGGCAAAGTAATGTCTCTGTTTTTAAATATACTATCTAGGTTGGTCATAGCTTTTCTTCCAAGGGACTAGCGTTTTTTAATTTCATGGCTGCAGTCACCATCTGCAGTGACCTTGGAGCCCAAGAAAATGAAGTCTCTCACTGTTTCCATTGTTTCCCCATCTATTTGCCATGAAGTGTTGGGACCAGATGCCATGATTTTAGTTTCCTGAATGTTGAGTTTTAAGCCAACTTTTTCACTCTCCTCTTTCATCTTCATCAAGAGACTCTTTAGTTCTTCTTCACTTTCTGCCATAAGGGTGGTGGCATCTGGATATCTGAGGTTATTGATATTTCTCCTAGAAATCTTCATTCCAGCTTGGGATTCATCCAGCCTGGCATTTCGCATGATGTACTCTGCGTAGAAGTTAAATAAGCAGGGTGACAATATACAGCCTTGACGTACTCCTTTCCCAATTTGGAACCAGTCTGTTGTCCCATGTCCTGTTCTAACTGTTGCTTCTTTACCTGCATACAGGTTTCTCAGGAGGCAGCTAAAGTGGTCTGGTATTCTCATCTCTTAAAGAATTTTCCACAGTTTGCTGTGATCCACACAGTCAAAGGCTTTAGCATAACCAACCAAGCAGAAGTAGATGTTTTTCTGGAATTCTCTTGCTTTTTCTATGATCCAGTGAATGCTGACAATTTGATTTCTGGTTCTACCTTTTCCAAATCCAGCTTGCATATCTGGAAGTTCTTGGTTCATGTATTGTTGAAGCCTGGCTTGGAGAATTTTGAGCATTAGTTTGCTAGCGTGTGAAATGGGTGCAATTGTGCAGTAGTCTGAACATTCTTTGGCATTGCTTTTCTTTGGGATTTGAATGAAAACTGACCTTTTTGAGCCCTGTGGCCACTGCTGAGTTTTCCCAAATTTGCTGGCATATTGAGTGCAGCATTTTAACAGCATTATCTTTTAGGACTTGAAATAGCTCAACTGGAATCCCATCACCTCCACTAGCTTTGTTCATAATGATGCTTCCTAACATGATGTTTAGTGATGTTTCCTAACATGATGATAGAGATACTTAAACAGCAAACTCAAACTTTCCACAAGTGGAAAGCAACTTGCCATTTTAGAATGGTGTATATTATTATTTACTATGATTTTGCTCTACTAACAGATACACAGGTTTGGAGTCAGAGATGACAGTTTAAGAAAATAAAAGAAAGGCAGAGCACTTGCCCCAGTGGTCATAATTCTCTACTCTCCTTTTTTCCAAAACGATGGTTGAAGACATATATAAGAATACCTGTCTAGAGGCTCAACAAGTAATTACCCTCCATTAAGTGGTCCCTCAATGCTTTATTGAGAATTATTAGTAGTAAAAAAAATTAAAGAGAAATAGATGACATCAAAATATGTTTACATGATAGTAACTATAGCTCTCTGTAATTATTTGGATATAAGGGAAAAGAAAGAATCAATTGTGATAACTTCCAGGATTCAAACATGGGAAACTGGATTATTCTCTGTGATAAGGAAGAGAAAGACCAGGTTTGAGGTAGAATTAAGAGAGAGCAGATAGAGAATTGAGATTGCATTTTTAACTTAGTGAAGAATTAAGTTTGTGTTTAAGTTTGAAGTATGTGTGACATTCAAATGGAAAGAGCAAGTAAAGCAAGTAAGTCTGAAGCTTAATAAAGGGATTTGAGTTAAAGGTATGTGTTTGGTAATTAAAAACGTGGGAACAGATTATATCACAAGGGAGAATGTGTAGTATTAAATGCAACAGAGGATATGTGGACAAAAATATAAAACAATACATTTAATAACATCATATTAAGAGATATATTGGGCTTCCCTGGTGGCTCAGATGGTAAAGAGTCTGCCTGCAATGCAGGAGACCTGGGTTTGATCCCTGAGTTGGAAAGATGCTCTGAAGAAGGGAATGGCTACCCACTCCAGTATTCTTGCCTGGACAAGAGAAGCATTGGAAGTCCATGGAATGGCAAAGAGTCAGACGTGATTGAGCAACTAACAGTTTCACTTTCAAGAGACAGTTAAAATAAAGAAACCAATATTTGTGTGTGTGTGTGTGTGTGTGTGTGTGTACACATAGACGATACTGTGAACCTGATAATCAGGGAGACCACAGGGTTCTGAAATAGCGTCTTCAAGACTGCAGGATTTTGAAACTGCGAGACTGAAAGACTGCAAGATCCGTTCTGCTATCCAGTGCTACCTCTGCTGCTGCTGCTGCTGCTGCTAAGTCGCTTCAGTCGTGTCCGACAGCAGCTCACCAGGCTCCACCGTCCCTGGGATTCTCCAGGCAAGAACACTGGAGTGGGTTGCCATTTCCTTCTCCAATGCATGAAAATGAAAAGTGAAAGTGAAGTCGCTCAGTCATGTCCGACTCTTAGCGACCTCATGGACTGCAGCCTACCAGGCTCCTCCATCCATGGGAGTTTTCAGGCAAGAGTACTGGAGTGGGGTGCCATTGCCTTCTAGCCTCTGCTTACTTAAAAAATTTCCTATTTAAGAGAAATATTTAACAGAGAAGGTCATTTCTGAGTTGATATGTTTTACAGAAAGAATTCTGGCATACCAGAAGACAGGTTAACCCAAAGTTTGGCTTCTCTTCATCTGACAAATTGTCCTTTTCTGCGCAGGTTAGTCTTTTTTTCCCAACCTGCTGCTTCCAACCTTACTCCAGCTATGGAAGCAAACTTTTTCCCTTGTGATCTCATCATTCTTGAATTTACTTTTATATTTTGAACTATTTAGGTCCATTGCTTTTCAATAAATTTAAAGTTTTTTATTGCTTTTTTTTATCCAGAGATTTGCTACTGTTTCAGTGATGTAAACCTCTTGCATTTTGGTTAGTGCTGCAGTCTTCAAAGGGTTGTCAAGGTATTGCAAACTGAAGGTCGAGCAGTACTATAGTTTCGTAATCTCAAAGTGTAGAAAACACTTTTGTTTTTGAGAGCATACTGCCTTGTATCATTTTTCACAGTCCTGAGCAAGCTTTCATATCAACTAAAGACAAAGTGTGAAAAAAAACAGAATGTGGTCCACTGGAGAAAGGAATGGCAAACCACTTCAGTATTCTTGCCTTGAGAACCCCATGAACAGTATGAAAAGGCAAAAAGACAGGATACTGAAGGAGGAACTCCCTAGGTTGGTAGGTGCCCAATATGCTACTGGAGATCAGGGAAAAATAACTCCAGAAAAGAATGAAGGGATGGAGCAAGAGCAAAAACAATACCCATTTGTGGATGTGACTGGTGATAGAAGCAAGGTCTGATGCTTTAAAGAGCAATATTGCATAGGGACCTGGAATGTTAGGTCCATTAATCAAGGCAAATTGGAAGTGGTCAAACAAGAGATGGCAAGAGTGAACATCGACATTCTAGGAATCAGTGAACTAAAATGGACTGGAATGGGTGAATTTAATTCAGATGACCATTATATCTACTACTGTGGGCAGGAATCCCTTAGAAGAAATGGAGTAGCCATCATAGTCAACAAAAGAGTCTGAAATGCAATCTCAAAAAGGACAGAATGATCTCTGTTCATTTCCAAGGCAAACCATTCAATATCACACAAATCTAAACCCAACCAGTAATGCTGAAGAAGCTGAAGTTGAACGGTTCTATGAAGACCTACAAGACCTTTTAGAACTAACACCCAAAAAAGATGTCCTTTTAATTATAGGGGACTGGAATGCAAAAGTAGGAAGTCAAGAAACACCTGGAGTAACAGGCAAATTTGGCCTCGGAATATAAATGAAGCAGGGCAAAAGCTAATAGAGTTTTGCCAAGAGAACACACTAGTCATAGCAAACACCCTCTTCCAAAATCACAAGAGAAGACTCTACAGATGGACATCACCAGATGGTCAACACCGAAATCAGATTGATTATATTCTTTGCAGCCAAAGATGGAGAAGCTCTATACAGTCAGCAAAAACAAGACCAGGAGCTGACTGTGGCTCAGATCATGAACTCCTTATTGCCAAATTCAGACTTAAATTGAAGAAAGTAGGGAAAACCACTAGACCATTCAAGTATGACCTAAATCAAATCCCTTATGATTATACAGTGGAAGTGAGAAATAGATTTAAGGGCTTAGATCTCATAGATAGAGTGCCTGATGAACTATGGATGGCGGTTCATGACATTGTACAGGAGACAGGGATCAAGACCATCCCCATGGAAAAGAAATGCAAAAAAAGCAAAATGGCTGTCTGGGGAGGCCTTACAAATAGCTGTGAAAATAAGCGAAGCGAAAAACAAAGGAGGAAAAAAAAAGATATAAGCATCTGAATGCAGAGTTCCAAAGAATAGCAAGAAGAGATAAGAAAGCCTTCCTCAGCAATCAATGCAAAGAAATAGAGGAAAACAACAGAATAGGAAAGACTAGAGATCTCTTCAAGAAAATTAGAGATACCAAGGGGACATTTCATACAAAGATGAACTCGATAAAGGACAGAAATGGTATGGACCTAACAGAAGCAGAAAATATTAAGAAGAGGTGGCAAGAATACACAGAAGAACTGTACAAAAAAGATCTTCATGACCCAGATAATCACGATGGTGTCATCACTGACCTAGAGCCAGACATCCTGGAATGTGAAGTCAAGTGGGCCTTAGAAAGCATCACTATGAACAAAGCTAGTGGAGGTGATGGAATTCCAGTTGAGCTATATTTCAAATCCTGAAAGATGGTGCTGTGAAAGTGCTGCACTCAATATGCCAGCCAATTTGGAAAACTCAGCAGTGGCCACAGGACTGGAAAAGGTCAGTTTTCATTCCAATCCCAAAGAATGGCAATGCCAAAGAATGTTCAAACTACTGCACAATTGCACTCATCTCACATGCTAGTAAAGTAATGCTCAAAATTCTTCAAGCCAGGCATCAGCAATATGTTAACCATGAACTTCCAGATGTTCAAGCTGGTTTTAGAAAAGGCAGAGGAACCAGAGATCAAATTGCCAACATCTGCTGAATCATGGAAAAAGAAGAGAGTTCCAGAAGAACATCTATTTCTGCTTTATTGACTATGCCAAAGCCTTTGACTGTAGGGATCACAATAAACTGTGGAAAATTCTGAAAGAGATGGGAATACCAGACCACCTGACCTGCCTCTTGAGAAACCTATATGCAGGCCAGGAAGCAACAGTTAGAACTGCATGGATCAACAGACTGGTTCCAAATAGGAAAAGGAGTACATTAAGGGTGTATATTGTCACCCTGCTTATTTAACTTATATGCAGAGTACATCATGAGAAACGCTGGGCTGGAAGAAGCACAAGCTGGAATCAAGATTGCTGGGAGAAATATCAATAACCTCAGATTTGCAGATGACAACACCCTTCTGGCAGAAAGTGAAGAGGAACTCAAAAGCCTCTTGATGAAAGTGAAAGAGCAGAGTGAAAAAGTTGGCTTAAAGCTCAACATTCAGAAAATGAAGATCATGGCATCTGGTCCCATCACCTCATGGGAAATCAATGGGGAAACAGTGGAAACAGTGTCAGACTATTCTGGGGGGCTCCAAAATCACTGCAGATGGTGACTGCAGCCATGAAATTAAAAGATGCTTACTCCTTGGAAGGAAAGTTATGACCAACCTAGATAGCATATTGTAAAGCAGAGACATTCCTTTGCCAACAAAGGTCCGTTTAGTCAAGGCTATGATTTTTCCAGTGGTCATGTATGGATGTGAGAGTTGGACTGTGAAAAAAGCTGAGCACCGATGAATTGATGCTTATGAACTGTGGTGCTGGAGAAGACTCTTGAGAGTCCCTTGGACTGCAAGGAGATCCGACCAGTCCATTCTAAAGGAGATCAGTCCTGGTGTTCTTTGGAAGGACTGATGCTAAAGCTGAAACTCCAATACTTTGGCCACCTCATGCGAAGAGTTGACTCATTGGAGAAGACTCTGATGCTGGGAGGGATTGGGGGCAGAAGGAGAAGGGATTTTGTGATAACCTATTATAGCTTAGGTCTCTCTGCATGTGGACTAAAGAGAGCACTCACCTAGGCCTCAGGAGCCCTGGATTCTTTCATCCCCACTGCCTTTTTATATACCAGTGTCTTTTCCTCTCTGACCCTCCCTAGCTATACATTCAGTAATTTAAGTAAATTATATCTAGAAGCAGTATACTCTCCAGAGTCTGTAAGTAAAAGGAAGGACTAAAGGGCAGATAGTTTGTATGGAACAGGAGGATAAGCTCCTGTCCATGATATAGCATTTAGAGGGGAAAATTGTCCATATTGAAGCATGAGATATATAAATTCCTTCACTCCAGTATTTCTCTAAAAAAATCTACCTTCTGTAAATGTCTACTACATCTATCATTCCATATTTCTAGGACTTCTTCCCAGATTCACCAAGCCACTTTTGTGGGTTACCAGCTGCATGTGGGTGACAGCCTCAGGAGAGTAGTAGTTTACCCAGTGTTTAAGAACACAGGCTCTGTAATCAGATTTTCCAAGGCTCAAATCCTAGGTCTACCCTTGCCTAGCTGTACACTCTTGGTCAGTTTACCTACTTTCCCTGTGTCTCAGTTTGTCATCTGCAAAACGGATACCTGACACTATCTAATACATCTACTGCTGACACCACTGTGTAGTTGTGAGATTACATTCATTAATACATGTAAAGCTTTGGCATCAATGATTCATCAATAGCAAGACGATTAATAAAGGGTTGCTACGACTGTTTATTTTAACTCAATTGGAAATTGCTCAAGAGTAACATTTTATGTAATTCTGTCTCTATGCTCCCTTTTCCTTCCTTCCTTCCTTCCCTTCTTCTCTCCCTCCTTCCCAGCCTTCCATTCTTCCTTCCATCTCTCTTTTCCCTCCATTCCCATCCTCTCACTTCCCTTCCTTTCTCTTTTGCCCTCTCTGTCTCCTCACATCTGTTTGCTCCTCCCTTTGTAGGTAAGTGTTTTAGGCTTGCACTTGTTTTTCAATACCTTGGGCCAGTCTGGCTTGATCAAGCAGGCCAAGGGCCAGGGGTCTTGCTGAGCCTCTCTGGTGTCCAAGCTATAGCTCATTGCAAACTCTATTGAGCTGCTGAGAGTGCCAGACACGGATTTCATTAATCCTACCATCAGTGAGTCTGAATTCATTGCAACTAATACACTACCTGTTTCTCTAATGATGCCAACATTTTCTTGACACTGTGTATGACCTCCTGTTATTTCTCAACAAAAGCTGGCAAGCACGACTCAGCAGTGAAGTAATAAAACAGCCAAACGGGCCACAAACTGCTGAGTGCATCCATGCTGAAATGAACAGCACATTCCAAAGAGATCCACAGAAGCTAAGAAGGAAAAAAAAAGTGAAAGTACAAAATCACTTAGAGGAGAGAGTAACCCTCTAGGCCCCCAGAGTTACATACTTATCTTCCCTACACTGAAAACTAAGGTGACTTCTATCCTAGAATCCCTGATTATTCCAATGCCAGTACTTCATTTTGATATATCATTCACAAGTGTCTCCATCAGACTTTATCCTCACATATGGGGCAAGTCTCTAAAATCTTTGAAGTTTCTCCCAGCAACACAGAAAGAGAAAGTGGCATATCATATGAATGAATAGGTTTAGTTATAGGTCAGAATGGGATGCAATCAGACTGGGAAGATTGGAACATGGTATAATAAATAAGCAAAGAAAGGTATATTTTGTTTAGCTTCAAAGGCTTTAACTTTTCCTTCATGATTTTTGTGAAAAAAAAAAAAATGGTATACTAAGCCAATTTCCTATTCTGTATCTAGCTCAGATGAACACAAGATGAGGTATTTATTTTCTGGACTAAAACACCAGATCTTTGATGAAGTCTTTCTTAGCAGAATGATGCAAGGAATGTTCACAGAAAGAGAGACCATTGAGGCTAATATTTTGGATGATTCATGTATTCATTCAACATGGTTTGAGAATACTATATCCCAAACAAAGATAAATTATATTGGGGCAAAAAAAGATAAATAATATTGGAAACTTATTGGCCCTCAAAGACTCAAACTGTAGGACTTACCATAAAGAAAATGTTCAGGGTTCTCAGGGAGAGAAAATCAGGAGAATCTCGCTTAATTTGAGGGGAATTTGAAAAGAGGATTCTTGGAAGGAAATACTGCATTTGGCTGAAGTCTGCAGAAAAAGATAAGAAAGTCTAAAAGTGGAAACTGCCTTGTGGACTTATTAATAAATTTATCAATGAGTGTGTGTGTGTGTGTGCGTGTGCACTCAGTCATGTCTGACTCTTTGCAGCCTCCTGGACCATAGCCCGCCAGGCTCCTCTGTCCATGAGTTTTCCAGGCAAGAATACTGGAGCTGGTTGCCATATCCTCCTCTAGGGGATCTTCCTGACCCAAGGATTGAACCCATGTCTCTTACATCTCCTGTATCATTAATCCTACCATCAGTGAGTCTGAATTCATTGCAACTAATACACTACCTGTTTCTCTAATGATGCCAACATTTTCTTGACACTGTGTATGACCTCCTGTTATTTCTCAACAAAAGCTGGCAAGCACGACTCAGTAGTGAAGTAATAAAACAGCCAAATGGGCCACAAACTGGCAGATTCTTCACCACTGGGCCACCTGCAAAGCCCTTATCAATAAGGGTAACATACAACTGTTTTCAAATAAAGTTTGCTGAAAAGAGGAAGAAATTTAATGGCTTTGTTCCATTCAAGAGCACAAGCCATTCATTACGGTCATTAAAAGAAGGGAGCTAGAGGCCTTGAATGAATTGTTAAAATATTAAGATTGTAATTAAAAATGCCTACTAAGGGATAATGAACTTAAATGTGTAAGAACGTTCTATATGTTCTTCAGTTCAGTTCAGCTCAGTCATTCAGTCATGTCTGACTCTTTGAGACCCCATGGACTGCAACACACCAGTCTTCCTTGTCCATCACCAACTCCGGGATCTTACTAAAATTCATGTCCATCCAGTTGGTGATGCCATCCAACCATCTCATCCTCTGCCATCCCCTTCTCCTGCCACCTTCAACCTTTCCCAACATCATAGTCTTTTCCAATGAGTCAGTGCTTTGCATCAGGTGGCAAAAGGATTGGAGTTTCAGCTTCAGCATCAGTCCTTCCAGTGAATGTTCAGGACTGATTTTCTTTGGGATTGACTGCTTTGATCTCCTTGCCATTCAAGGGACTGTCAAGAGTCTTCTCCAACACCAGAGTTCAAAAGCATCAATTCTTCGGCACTCAGCTTTCTTTATGGTCCAGTTCTCACATCCAAAAATGACTACTAGAAAAACCGTAGGTTTGACTATACACACCTTAGTCAGCAAAGTGCTGTCTCTGCTTTTTAATATGCTATCTAGGTTGGCCATAGCTTTTCTTCCAAGGACCAAGCGTCTTTTAATTTCTTGGCTGCATAACAGTTCTATGAAGACCTATAAGAACTTCTAGAACTAACACCAAAAAAAAAAAGTCCCTTTTAGTATAAAAGAAGCCTAAATTCTAATTCTGTATGATGATTCTTTGGGATACTAATCTGCCATCGTCTCTGCTGGATTTCTGAATAAAGTTGATGTTTCTTACCCCAATACTTTGTGTCTCGTTTTATTGGCCTGTCATGCATTGATCAGTATGAGCTTGGACTCAGTAACACTCAGAGAACTAATAGCAGATAAAGTGATTGAATGGACATGAGTTTGAGCAAGTTCTGAGAGATGGTGAAAGACAGGGAAGTCTGGCATGCTGCAGTCATGGGGTCACAAAGAATCAGACACGACTGAGCGACTGAACAACAAAGTGGCTGAACACTCATTGCTTAGAAACACGAGTGTGGAAATCAAAAGTTGGCAACTTAGTTAAGGCTGATTTTCATGAACCAGCTTAGAACAGAGAAGAAATTAGGAAAACATTTAGATCCATGCCATTTCTGTTCTTTATTGTGCCCATCTTTGCATGAAATGTTCCCTTGGTAGTTCTAATTTTTTCAAAGCAATCTCTAGTCTTTCCCACTCTATTGTTTTCTTCTATTTCTCTGTATTGATCACTGAGAACGGCTTTCTTATCTCTCTTTGCTTTCTTTGGAACTCTGCATTCAAATGGTTATGTCTTTCCTTTTCTCCTTTGCCTTTAGCTTTTCTTTTCTCAGCTATTTGTAAGGCCTCCTCAGACAATCATTTTGCCTTTTTGCATTTCTTTTTCTTTGGGATGGTCCTCATCACTGCCTCCTGTACAATGTCATAAACCTCTGTCCATAGTTCTTCAGGCGCTCTGTTTATCAGATCTAACCCCTTGAATCTGTTTGTCACTTCCATATGGGTTTATATACAAACACTATGAGGAGTTCATAAGAATGATTAAAATGATGAATAACAGTATTGCTGTAAACCACATCTGGGAAACTGGATTTGTGGCTGTACTTTCATCAAATAACAATTTCCAGAGTTGAAGCTTGTTCATCTCTAATTAGATGTTCTAACACTTAAAACTGTTTTTATAGATCACTTTTTACATGCAACCTCTCAATTTTTGCAGCAACACTTTTTATACAGGTTTTATCAATCCTATTTACAGATGTAGAAATTAAGATTCAAAGTGTTTGCGTGCTCAAAGTGTCTAAACAGAAAGAATTACAAATCTTTATCCTCTCGTTCCAAATTGTATGTGCATGTCAGCACCTCATACTTCCTCTGAATATCAAAATCATATTGTATATATTTGAAAGTGCTTGATAAATGGTAAGGTGTTGCATACACATGAGGTACCATGTTGACCTCTAAAATAATTAATTAATTCATTAATTAATGCATTTATTCTTTTGTTATTTTAACAAACCTTTTCTGAATACCTTTTCAATGCTTCCATCACTTCCCTAAATACTATGAGAATATGAAGTGCTACTTTGCTATTTAGATTTAGAGATATATTTGGCATATATTTCTTCGTTATATCATTTGCAAGACAATCTTTCCTTAACAATTACTTTTATAATTTTCTGCAGCACAGAAGGACATTAGCAATTCAAGAGACTGAATTTTAGCCCACAGAAGTCACTTAGTTATTGTCCTTAGAAGAACCTCTGCATTTCACTGTTACATTTGATTGCACCTATTGGAATAAAAGTAGATCCCTGAATGCTGGTATGTGCTGACCTAGTTAACCATACATATAAAGGACAGCTTTTTCATTGGAATGGATTCAAGATAAGCAGCAAATATTTATGTTCCACTAAAGTATTGTTCCAAAACTGACAGCAATGGCTCCCAAAAAATAGGAAGAGTATCTGAGTTCGAGGCTTTGCTTTATTCCTCAGAACTGTAACTATAACTTTACCATATAGCATATTTTGAAATTTTAGAGTCTAATGAAGGTCTCCAAGTGAAGCTACACACCTTTGTATGGAGAAGAAAGCTTTTTCACCCAATAAAATCCAAGATAAATTTAACTAACAAGCACATTGTTGATAGGCTGGCATTTTGTAATGATCATTACTGGTCCTACATTTGGACTAAACTCCAAAGTGTTTCAGATAATTGTTACAAATTATCTGAATTAGCTGTAAATTTTGCAATTATAAAGCATTATTTTACTATCAAACAATTTCTCAGAAAAAATACATTAATTTCAATTATATGTGAAGTAGTTACTTCTAGGTTTTTGTTTATTTATTTTGTTTGACAGTTTAATTTGCTAAGCACTTTCACAGATTATTTTTTCATTACAGTACATTATTGATACCTATTTAGGTAGACTAAATTATATGAAATCGCCAATATTAGACCATATCTGTCCTATAGAAATGGAAATTTCAAGTGAGCCAGCTTAATATATGACCTTGGGGATGAGAGTAAGCTTAGTTGTGCCAGACTCCTCATATCCTTCAAGATTCTTTTTTCCCTTTAATGGATCCATTTTAATGAAATTAATTAAGAGGTTTCAAAAACACTCTTCCCTTTTCTTTATTTAATGAAATCAATGTCCTATTTTCAAGTGTCCTTATCAGACTTCTATAAGAATTAATCATGCAAAAACATATTTTAGAGGGAGATTTAGGCTGAGGAGACTTTTTTTTTCCCTCAAAATGTAGAGGTGAGGAAAGACAGAGAGAGAGTACTATACCCTATATAATTAAACATGAAGATAAAATGCCAGGTTAGAAAAGAAAAAGATACATATAATACTTAAATTTCATTAAAATGCAGTATTTTATCCATGGTGTTAACAGTAATGGGAAACCTACAAATTCTGATAATCATGAAGAGGCTTAGAGTTTGTCAGAAGAGATTATCAGTAACATTTCTTCTGGTATTTTTTTGTAAAGGCCTAGTCACAATCAATTTTGCTTATTTCATATCTAAAAGTTGTTTTGTCAATATTTCTCATCTCTGCAATAAGACTTATTTTTCTCTTGTGACTCTATCACTTCATGATCTTCTAACTTGGCCTTGGTAAATTACATTCCAAAGAATTCCAATATTGAATTAGGAATTTCTCTGTTCTCCACCCACTGTATTTCTGGCAGCAAGGAGCTATTTGTTCATGAGCTAAAATAGAAGGTAATGAACCACTGTTGTAAAGGATGATCCATGACCAGATTGTTCTGATCTTTCATGGTACTGTCTGATGACCTACTTGGCAAGTTGGATTCAGTCTTCTTGTTCATGCATAACTGAGGTCACTTAAACATTAAAAGATATGAACTCCTCTTCCTCTCATCCTTTGACCTAGTTCAAGCCTGTTTAAACTCGTGGGTCCAGAACCATGGAGGATGTGTGAGTATTTACATATGTGTAACTGTGTATGTGTGTATGTGTGTGTGCATGTGCTTACCTAAAGTGATACGCATTTGAAGTGATGATCTACTGAAAAAACGAGGGCAAGTTCTGTGTTTAGTATATCCATATTCAATAAGGGTAAGGACATATATAAATGGGAAGCATCAAGTTAACATAGAATTCAATTAAGTATGCATTGATTCTTAATATGTAATTATCATTTATATACCTCCTTTCAATGCCTTGAATGCTCACCTCTTTTCTTAAATATGCACAAGAACATATGGCAAAACCAATACAATATTGTAAAGTCATTAGCCTCCAATGAAAATAAATTTATATTAAAATAAATATGCATCAGAATACCTCAGGTACACATAGTTAAATGAATCCTGAATGTGTTGGATCAAGGAGAGGCAGAACGTTTACAAGAATAAGTGGTACAAGACCCTGAAATATGGCATGAATACAATGTCAAAATTACTATTGGAAGTTAGAAGAAAATAATGTTCTGTGTGCTAAGTTGCTTCAGTTGTGTCTGACTGAGCAATCCTGTGGACTGTAGCCCACCAGACTCCTCTGTCCATGGGATTTTCCAGGCAAGAATACTGGAGTGGATTGCCATGCCCCACTCCAGGTGATCTTCCCTACCCAGAGACCAAACCTGGGTCTCCTTCCTTGCAGGCAGTTTCTTTACCAGCTGAGCCACCAGGGAAGCCCCAGAAGAAAATAATGGCCCCCACCTAACTGAAGTAGAAACATCAGAAATACTAAGGCAGACAATGAAAGACAAATGGGCATGCTAGAGTAGATTTATTAAATGAAGCCAGAAAGAACAATAGCTGATTATGTTACAAAAGAGGACTCTGTTTACCAGAGTGATTAGCAGTGCTCTGATAAGATAGATACCAGTATGTATAAAATAGATAACTAATGAGAACCAACTGTATAGCACAAGGAACTCTACTCAGTGCTCTGTGGTGACCTAAATAGGAAGGAAATTCTAAGAAGAGGGGATATATGTATCTATATAGCTGATCTCCTTTGCCATATAACAGAAAGTAATACCACATTGTAAAGCAACTATGCTCTAATAAAAATAAAAATAAAAAAAGAAAAGCTCATTGATGGTTATCCTCTCCAGTCCAAAGTATATGACAGGAGGAGATGCTAAGAACTGGGGTCACTGATAGTAATGGGAATAATAAGATCCTAAAATAAGAGATGCCAGATAACAGCAAGTTTGAAGTCATTATGGTAATGAGTATCAATGTCAGTGTGCAACCCCAAAACTATGGAAATGTTTCAAAGGATACAGTGTTCCTGTGGGAAAGATGGGTGGTCAGCCAATAAGAGTACTAGCAGCCACTCCAATAAAATATTCCAATCCCTTGTCTAGTTTCCATATCTGAGCCAATTCTCAAATTCGATTAATTAATCCATTGATTAATGGAGAGGCTGAGTCTCCATGAGGAATGACTTTGAACACCAAGGCATGTATAGAGTTATATTTCCCTAATCTTCCAGAGGACTTAGGACTTCTTAACCAGATAACCATAAATTCAGAGCATTCATGAAAATGTGAATACTCTGACATTTTGAACCCCGTGGAAGAATTTAAACTGATATTAACACTTGAGGGTCTGAACCATTATTACAGTCCTGTGGTTAAAGTTGGTGCATGTGAGGACCTGATAGGAAGTGGAATTCTAGCCCAAGTGCAGCTGACATTGTTTTCACTGGGTCTGCAGACATCCCAGAATTGTTTCCTCTAGTTTTTGAACACATAATTGGAATGGACATATTTGGTTATTGAAGGAACCCTATGCTGGTTTTTTAACCTTTGGGATCAGGGCTGTTGAAATGGGGAAAGTAAAGTGGAAACCCTTAAATCTATCTCCCAGCCTGGACAAGATGATACATCAAAAGCTATTGGTGTGGGCATGAATGTGAAGATATTTTCATTTCAAGTTAATATTCACCATAGAAAACCTAACCATGGGAGAAGCCTAAAAGACACTGTAATGGAACATAACAAGCTGAGAAATGGAGCAGCCTTGATGGTGAAGATGAGGGCAGTGCATGCAGAGACCCACCAACATGGTCTTCAACAACCCCGATCTGATCTAGCTCTAGCGTAGTATCAATCTACCATCAATGGAGACTAACACAGAGCTTCTGCCACATCTCTCAAGGAGATCAGCTAGTTATCTGGTTTCAAGATGAATATATTGGATCCCTTTCATCAGAAAAGGGTAGAAATTCATTTTGACTCAGGTAGATACATGTTTGGAGAAGGCAATGGCACCCCACTCCAGAACTCTTGCCTGGAAAATCCCATGGACAGAGGAGCCTGGTAGGCTGCAGTCCATGGGGTCTCGAAGAGTCGGACACGACTGAACAACTTCACTTTCACTTTTCACTTTCATGCATTGGAGAAGGAAATGGCAACCCACTCCAGTGTTCTCGCCTGGAGAATCCCAGGGACCGGGGAGCCTGGTGGGCTGCCGTCTATGGGGTCGCACAGAGTCAGACATGACTGAAGCGACTTAGCAGCAGCAGATATATGTTTAAGTTATAGGCCTACATTTACTACTCTCTTGGCCAGTACCACTATCCAAAAACATATAGATTTTCAGATCTACCACTTAGACTGGTTAGTTAGTTAGTGTTAGTTGCTCAGTTGTATCTGACTCTTTGTGACTCCATGGACTGCAGCCCACCAGGCACCTCTGTCTGTGGGATTCTCCAGGCAAGAATACTGGAATAGGTTGCCATTTCCTTCTCCAAGGGATCTTCCTGACCCAGGAGTCGAACCTGAGTCTCCTGCATTTCAGACAGATACTTTACCATCTAAGACACCTGAGAATACTGATAATATAATTTCAGAAAGAGGAAACTATACCAAAAGAGATATAGAAGTGAGCATATGACTCATTACATTCCTTCTCACCTGGAATCTGCCAACATAATTGAGTAATACAGATGAAGCACCAACTTGAAGATGATAACCCACAAAGGTGATATGTTATCCTCTTGGATGTGGTTTACACCATAAATCAGTGATCTATTTTATGGTGCTAGGCCTCCATTAAGTAAAATATGTAGTTCCCATATCAAGGAGGTAAGAATGGTCCATTTACCCTCACCCATTGATTCACTTGAAGAATTTGTGCTTTAATCTCCATTTTCTGGATGTCCTCTTCTTAGAGGAGGGACACCTCCATCAGAGATACAGTAAGAGTCTCCTAGAACCTTATGCTGTGGTTATTTCTAAGTCATTTGGGTTCTTTGTGCTAAGAGATTAACAGATAAGAAAAAGAAACAATTGTATGGGTAGTTTATCCTAGTTATCAGGAGGATACTGGGCTACCAATACAAAATGGTTATATGGAGGAAGTGCTTGACATCTGTCTGACCGACTGGAATAACAGTACCCTCTTGCCCAATTTAATGGTAAACGGACAAGAGCATCAGCCAGAGCTATTTATGGCAGGAAGATCATGGTGACCAGCACATCAGATCACATATAAATGACAGTCTGAATCACTACAAGGTAAGCCACCTAGACAAGCAGGGTTGCTAGCAGAAGTTTAGGGTGCACCAAGAATGGATAATAAGCCATATAATGAGTATCAGTTGCACTCCCAAGATGAACTTCTTTGTGAACACTAAATTTTTTAAATTCTTCTGAGTTTCAACAGGAAAAAAAAAGATAAACCAGAATATTACAGGAGATATTTTCATATGAAATGAACTTATTGTTGATACAAGTGAATCTGAGCAGTGCAAGAGGTACATCTTAAGGAACACTATAAGTGATCCAAAATCCCTTTCAGGGTTAAGGCACTCATTCCCCTAACTCTTTAAGGATGGACTTCAGCGGAAAGAAGCTGCCACACCCAAGATTAATCCTACTTTGAAGGCTGGGGTACAAAAACTAAGTTCCTTACTTCAAATTTGAAGGGCAGGTCAGCTCCAGAGTTCCCCATGTGTTTGTCTGAGGGCTTTAACTGAAACACCATTTATTTTTTTCTCTTTTCCGGAATGTGCATATAGTCCCTTACATGTTTGTTCCTGAGAATATACCTAAGAAAATCCCCTGCATGCAAATTTCTGTTTCATAAAGAAAATGACTTAGAACGCAAGGTTGTACAAAGTGAATCAGAAGTCAGACTTCCAGACTGTCACTGCAGTACTCGTTCCTCTACATCTCATCGCTAGGTCCTCTCAGTAAGTTTTTTTTTAATTTATGCAAATCTTTAGTTACATATAAGTTATCTGTTTATACATCTGTGTCCAAAACTAGGATAAAAAGTTTTTGAAGACAAGAGACTGTATCATGTGTGCATTTATTTCCTAAATTGAGCAAATCTAGTGTCTCATTTTAACCACTCCATTAATATTGTATTTGTTCAATGAATAACTTTTAAATAGTTACCTTGATAGATGAACATTTTTGTTTATTTGAACATTGTTTTTAATAAATCATATTAAAATATGTTCTTTACAGGAATTTCAATATATTGAGTGGGCTGTTAAAAATGCCATGTTGAATGGATCTCAATCCAGAATGTAAGCATTCGTGAGATAACAAACAAACAACAACAACAAAAAAAAAAACCAAGAGGCTGATCATGTGTATCCTGCCTTTTCCGTAGGATTTTAAAATTTTATACACATGACTAGGTTATGATTTATTAAGCACATAATGTATATCAGCTTTTAGAAAATAGCTCCAGAATTCATTCTCTCCCCTCTGCCTTTCTTTCGTCTGTGAAACTGAACAGGCTAATACCAATTAGGACAGTGGGAGGATGAGAGAGAGAACAGTAAAGAATAAGAATTCATACCCAATTATAGATTTTCCCACAGAATTAAATAAGATCAATAAAAACATTGCACATAATAAACACTTCAACTAGAGGTTTTCACCAACACAGTATTCTTTTCATTGTCAAATAAAATCTTATTTTTGTTTCTTCTGGGGAAAAAATAATACAGTACTGTCCTTTCTGGCTTTCCTTTCTTTTGCTACTGCCAATGCTAGGATATTCGCCTAACCCCTTATTCCACTTCCTCCTTATTGCCTCCTATGTTTATTGATATCTTTATTTTCCTAAAATATAGTTATGAATCAGTTCAGTTCAGTTCAGTCGCTCAGTCATGTCTGACTCTTTGCGACCTCACAGATTGCAGCACTCCAGGCCTCCCTGTCCATCACCATCTCCTGGAGTTCACTCAAACTCACGTCCATCGAGTCAGTGATGCCATTCAGCCATCTCATTCTCTGTCATCCCCTTCTCCTCCTGCCCTCAATCCCTCCCAGCATCAGAGTCTTTTCCAAAGAGTCAACTCTTCACATGAGGTGGCCAAAGTACTGGAGTTTCAGCTTTAGCATCATTCATTCCAAAGAACACCCAGGGCTGATCTCCTCTAGAATGGACTGGTTGGATCTCCTTTGCAGTCCAAGGGACTCTCAAGAGTCTTCTCCAACACCACAGTTCAAAAGCATCAATTCTTTGGTGCTCAGCCTTCTTCACAGTTCAACTCTCACATCCACACATGACTACTGGAAAAACCATAGCCTTGACTAGATGGACTATTGTTGGCAAAGAAATGTCTCTGCTTTTGAATATGCTATCTAGGTTGGTCATAACTTTTCTTCCAAGGAGTAAGCGTCTTTTAATTTCATGGCTGCAATCACCCCCAAAAATAAAGTCTGACACTGTTTCCCCTGTTTCCCCATCTATTTCCCATTAAGTGATGGGACCAGATGCCATGATCTTCATTTTCTGAATGTTGAGCTTTAAGCCAACTTTTTCACTCTCCTCTTTCACTTTCATCAAGAAGCTTTTTAGTTCCTCTTCACTTTCTGCCATAAGGGTGGTGTTACCTGCATAACTGAGATTATTGATATTTCTCCTGGCAATCTTGATTCCAGCTTGTGCTTCTTCCAGCCCAGTGTTTCTCATGATGTGCTCTGCATATAAGTTAAATAAGCAGGGTAACAATATACAGCCTTGACGTACTCCTTTTCCTATTTGGACCATTCAGGTATGACCTAAATCAAATCCCTTATGATTATACAGTGGAAGTGAGAAATAGATTTAAGGGACTAGATCTGATAGATAGAGGGCCTGATGAACTATGGACTGAGGTTCGTGACATTGTATAGGAGACAGGGATCAAGACCATCCCCATGGAAAAGAAATGCAAAAAAGCAAAATGGCTGTCTGGAGAGGCCTTACAAATAGCTGTGAAAAGAAGAGAAGCGAAAATCAAAGGAGAAAAGGAAAGATATAAGCATCTGAATGCAGAGTTCCAAAGAATAGCAAGAAGAGATAAGAAAGCCTTCCTCAGCGATCAATGCAAAGAAATAGAGGAAAACAACAGAATGGGAAACACTAGAGATCTCTTCAAGAAAATTAGAGATACCAAGGGAACATTCCATGCAAAGATGGACTCGATAAAGGACAGAAATGGTATGGACCTAACAGAAGCAGAAGATATTAAGAAGAGGTGGCAAGAATACACAGAAGAACTGTATAAAAAAGATCTTCATGACCCAGATAATCACGATGGTGTGATCACTGACCTAGAGCCAGACATCCTGGAATGTGAAGTCAAGTGGGCCTTTGAAAGCGTCACTACGAACAAAGCTAGTGGAGGTGCTGGAATTCCAGTTGAACTATTTCAAACCCTGAAAGATGCTGTGAAAGTGCTACACTCAATATGCCAGCCAATTTGGAAAACTCAGCAGTGGCCACAGGACTGGAAAAGGTCAGTTTTCATTCTAATCCCAAAGAAAGGCAATGCCAAAGAATGCTCAGACTACCGCACAGTTGCACTCATCTCACATGCTAGTAAAGTAATGCTCAAAATTCTCCAAGCCAGGCTTCAGCAATATGTGAACTGTGAACTTCCAGATGTTCAAGCTGGTTTTAGAAAAGGCAGAGGAACCAGAGATCAAATTGCCAACATCTGCTGGATCATGGAAAAAGCAAGAGAGTTCCAGAAAAACATCTATTTCTGCTTCATTGACTATGCCAAAGCCTTTGTGTGGATCACAATCGTTATGAATGGATAATGCTTTTTCCCAAAAGCCTACATGAATCCTTATTTTCTAAAGTAAAGTCTAAACTCCATAAAATATTTCTGGATAAAGAGAAAGTTCTCTACATATTTTTACCACCTAATTTCTCAGCTTTGTATACCATCACTCTACTTCATGCACCATAAATTCCTTCCTGAATGATTTTGTTCTCATTATTTCCTTTCTTATCAAATGATCTTCCAGCTTCCATTAGTCAAATGCCACTTCATCAATCCTTACTCTTTATTCATACTCTTGCAATAACTGTCTTAATATGGAATTAAACTCTTTCTATATTCAGTCTCCTCAACACTATTTATATTGTGTTATGTAATGTACCATTTAAAAACATGTATATTATGCTTATTTGTTTTGTCTTATCTCTCACGCTCATTGCTTTTGCTTTTCCCTCAAAGCATAGACTAGTATAGAGTGGCTAGTAAGTGATTTCTGCTAAATGAATGAGATGCAGATGAATGCTGACAATCTAATACCTGAATAACCAGCCATGGAACTAACTTCTCTCCCTTAAGATACAAGTGTCAAGTATATTTAGTGACACTTAGATGGAAAACTGTGTAAATAATGAGAAGAGAGTTTACAAATAGAAGAGTTTTCAACATTAATTGAAAGGAAGGAAATTCCAGGGAGAGGAAAGATATTGGCACAGAAGTGAATTTTTTCCACTTGCCAAAATTTCATACTCAAGTTCAGTTATAAAAGCAAGAAATCACAATATAACATATGTCACAAATTCACTGTTTTATTTAATAATGACATTAAGATTAGCATAATTCCAGTTTATATACTAAAAATATCTATCTGTAATTTCTGTTGTGTATTTGTGTTATGGTCTCTTAAGTATGTCATATAAGTTTTCTTGCTTTCCATATGTTCAATATTTTAAAGTGAGCTACAGTGCGGCTTTAACCTTAATCTTTACTACAACAATGCAAGTCAGCCATAAGTACACATATATTCTCTCCCTCCTATCCTCCCTTCCTGCCTCTATCCCATCCCTCCAGGTCATCACAGAGCTCCAGACTGTGATCCCTTTGCTCCACATCAACTTCTCACCAACTGACCATTCTACACCTGATACAATACGTATGCTGCTGCTCCTTTGTCCATTTGTCCCTCTCGCTCCCTCTTCCACTGTGTCTACAAGTCTATTTTCTACATCTCCATCTCCATTCTTTCTTTGCAAATAATTTCATCAATATCATTTTTCTAGATTCCATATATATGCATTAATATACTATATTAGTTTTCCTCTTTCTGACTTACTTCACTCTATATAACAGGTTCTAGCTTCTTAGTAGTTGAGATGCAATTTCAGGGGCAGATTTCAGCACCTTAGTCAGAGCAATAAGATTAAGACCATTTTTAATACATTTGCACACCTTGGATCGGAGAAGGCAATGGCAACCCACTCCAGCACTCTTGCCTGGAAACTCCCATGGATGGAGGAGCCTGATGGGCTGCAGTCCATGGGGTCGCAAAGAGTCGGACACGACTGAGCGACTTCACTTTCACTTTTCACTTTCATGCATTGGAGAAGGAAATGGCAACCCACTCCAGTGTTCTTGCCTGGAGAATCCCAGGGACGGGGGAGCCTGGTGGGCTGCCATCTCTGGGGTTGTACAGAGTCGGACACGACTGAAGCGACTTAGCAGCAGCAGCAGCAGCAGCAGCAGCACACCTTGGATACAACAGAGCAACCATTGTTTCTCTATACTACAAATAAATATTCAAAAGTAATTGGCAAACAGATGCATAAACCAGTTATAATCATTCTCTAAGTATCCATTAAAGTCTTTAACAAGCTTTGCCTTAATAATCATCCTTTTAAAAGAAATCATGTCACCCTCAAGTTGAAGAAAATATAAAGGTCATATTATCCAAATTCCTACCTCCCTTTACATATGGAGAAAGATGCCTACTTAAGTTATTATTTAAGAATAGAAAATACATAATAAAGATAAAAGGATTGCAATAGTTTAATTTTTGTAAAAAATACACATTTGTGTATAGAAGAAAAGACAAAAAATATGTATATAAACATGTACATAGTGGTTTCAGAGTTACAATTGTTCTTTCTGCTTATCTTTGTTTTCTAATATTTCTCACATAAGCATGTGTGATTTAAAAAAAAATGATTTGTAAAAATACATCATTAGCTTTCCCTCACAATGCTAAGGTGAAGCAAGAGCCTTGATAGAAATCATAGATTTAAATACATAACATACCTTATGGGTCCAATATATATTGATGATTGAGGTGATAATATAGGTAAAAAGACAAATCTGAGATCATAATGATGCTGTGAAGAAGACCCAAGTTTGATTGACCATTCTTCCCACTCACAGAGTCTTTGTTCCTTTCTAAGTGATCTACTTTCTCTTTGTACTTGTTACAGGAGTTACATAGGCTTCTCAGGTGGCTCAGGGTAAAAGAATCCACCTGCCAGTGCAGGAGACACAGGAGATGCTGTTTGGATGCCTGGATCAGGAAGATCCCCTGGAGGAGGAAATAGCAGCCCACTCCAGTATTCTTACCTAGAGAATCCCATGGACAGAGGAGCCTGGTGGGCTACAGTCCATGGGGTCGTGAAGAGTCAGACACGACCAAGTGACTGAACATGCAGATACCCACACAAGTCTCTGGCTTGGTTGTTGTTCAGTCACTCAGTGATGTCCGACCCTTTGCAGCCCCATGGACTACAGCACTCCGGCCTCCTTGTCCACCACCAACTCCCAGAGTTTGCTCAAACTCATGTCCGTTGAGTCAGTGAGGCTATCCAACCATCTCATCCTCTGTCTGCTATTTCTCTCACCATCAGGATCTTTTAAAATGAGTTGGCTCTTCACATCAGGTGGCCACAGTAATGGAGCTTCAGATTCAGCATCAGTCCTTCGAATGAATATTTGGAGTTGATTTCATTTACAACTGACTGGTTTGATTTCCTTGCAGTCCAAAGGACTCTCAAGAGTCTTTTCCAACACCACAGTTCAAAAGCATCAATGCTTTGATGCTCAGCCTTCTTTATGGTCCATCTCTCACATTCATACATGACTACTGGAAAAATCATAGCTATGACAATACTCACCTTTGTCAGCAAAGTAATGTCCCTGCTTTTTAATATGCTGTCTATGTTGGTCATATCTTTTCTTCCAAGGAGCAAGAATCTTTTAATTTCATGGTTGCAGTGATAGTCTGCAGTGGTTTTGGAGCCCAAGAAAATAAAGTCTGTCACTGTTTCCTCATTTTTCTGCCATGAAGTGATGGGACTGAATGACATTGTTTTAGCTTTTTGAAAGAGGAGTTTTAAGCCACTGTTTCACTCTTCTCTTTCACCTAAATCAAGAGGCTCTTTAGTTCCTCTTTGCTTTCTGCCATAAGGGTTGTGCCATCACATATCTGAGGTTATTGACAATCTTGGCAATCTTAATTCCAGCTTGTGCTTCATCCAGCTGCTCTGCATATAAGTTAAATAAGCAGGGTGACAATATACAGCCTTGATATATTCCTTTCTCAGTTTGGAGCCAGTCCCTTAATTGCTCCATGTCCGGTTCTAACTGTTATTTCTTGATCTGCATACAGGTTTCTTGGGAGGCAGGTACAGTGGTCTGGTATTCACATCTGCTGAAGAATTTTCCACAGTTTGTTGTGATCTACACAGTCAAAAGTTTTAGTATAGTCAATGAAGCAGATGTTTTTCTACAATTATTTTGCTTTTTCTATGATTCAATGGATGTCGGCAATTTGATCTCTGGTTCCTCTGCCATTTTTAAATCCAGCTTGTATACCTGGAAATTCTCAGTTCATGTAATGCTAAAACCTAGCTTGGAGGATTTTGAGTGTGACCTTGCTTAGCACATGAAATGAGTGCAATTGTGCAGTAATTTGAACATTCTTTGGCATTGCCTTTCTTTGTGATTGAAATGAAAACTGACATTTTCTATCTTGTGGCAACTGCTGAGTTTTCCAAATTTGCTGGCATATTGAGTGTAGCACTTTAAAATCATCATCTTTTAGGGTCTGAAATAGCTCAGCTGGAATAAACTCAGAGCTCATCACCTCTACTAGCTTTGTTCATAGTGATGCTTCCTAAGGCCTACTTGACCGCACTCTAGGATATCTGGCTCTAAGTGAGTAAAAACACCTTTGTGGTTATCTGGGTCATTACGATCTTTTTTGTATAGTTCTTCTGTGTATCCTTGCCACCTCTTCTTAATATCTTTTGCTTTTTTAGGTTCTTTATTGTGCCTATCTTTGCATGAAATATTCCCTTGATAGCTCTAATTTTCTTGGAGAAATCTCTAGTCTTTCCCATTCTACTGTTTTCCTCTATTTCTTTGCACTGATCACTGAAGAAGGCTTTCATATCTCTCCTTGATGTTCTTTTGATCTCTGAATTCAAATGGGTATATCTTTCCTTTTCTCCTTTGCCTTTCATTCTCTTCGTTTTTCAGCTATTTGTAAGACCTCCTCAGACAACTCTTTTGCCTTTTTGCAGTTCTTTTTCTTGTGGATGGTTTTGATTACCACCTCCTGTCCAATGTTATGAACCTCTGTCCATAGTTCTTCAGGCATTCTGGGTATCAGATCTAATCCCTGGAATCTATTTGTCAGTTCCACTGTGTAATCATAATGGATTTGATTTAGGTCATGCCTGAATGGCCTAGTGATTCACCCTATGTTCTTCAATTTAAGTTTGCATTTTGCAATAAGGAGTTAATGATGTGAGCCATAGGCAGCTCTAGGTCTTGTTTTTGCTGACTGTATACAGCTTCTGCATCTTCAGCTGCAAAGAATATAATCAATCTGAATTTGGTACTGACCATCTGGCTACATCCATGTGTAGACTCTGGCTTGTTAGGGTGTTAGAATTGTGACAGTAGTGATACAAAAGAAATAGTTGATAAAATTCAGGTTTGATATTGAAGATAATATTTCTGAAGATAATAAGATCGACTGGGAAATAAAATTACTTTCCAGGCCTGGTTGTAATTAATAGGATTAATGATAGGCAAGTTGAAACAGAAAAAGAAGGGGGGAAGTAGAGGGAAAGCAAAGCAGATGATCAGGGATTTGTTACAATATGTGACTTCTTAGAGATTAGAAGCATGCTAAAAGAGTAAGATGAATTACAATGACATAAATAATAAAGGTTCTGACCTGCTTTTTATTTAAGATTCTGGATAAAAATTGAATTCTAGGGTCCCTGCCACACAGCAAAGTAAACTTGACTCCTTCTCTAGAAAAAGTTATATATTATACAACATTTTGTTTATCTACACACATGCCCATGTGGATTCCTGATCATTGTATATTATAGACTTTGGCTGATTTTCATTTTAATCAATTAATATAAGCAGTATCTAAAACATAATAAAGATTTTGATATTAATTTTAATAGTAGTATTGTTTTATTCAAAAGTGATGAAGAATTAGAAATGCATAATTGGATGGTGAATAAAATGACCTCATTAACTAAGGATCTGGAATGCTTATTTCCTATGGCTTAAAAATCATCTCATCTGGGAAGAAAATAGTTCAAGTATTTGTTGCCTAAATGTTTAACTCTATCATACAACATGTTTTTCATTTTTATTCCTTGGCAATTCATTGCTTTGGGACAATGAGAATCTATCACATGTTCAGCACCATGAACTCCATTCATTATCTTTTATTGTCACTTCTCTTTAGCTTTTTGGCAAATTGTTTTGGTTTGGATATTAACAGAAACATAAATGAGAATAAAACATGTCATCCAAATTTTCCATCCTCAACTGTCCCCTCCCCAAAAAAGTTTGTATTGTTTATCTCATTTCTGCTCTTTGCTTTGTTCATGTATACATTTTCATTAAATTGTTTCAGATGATGAAGCTATAATTATGTTTTATTATAGTATTTTTATTATTTAATATATATTTCTTAGTCACTTCCTTTGTATATAAATATTACATGCAAAATACATAGGCAAATATGCATATATGAAAATGCAGTGTGTTTTCAGGAAAACTTTTACAAGCTGTAATTTGAGGGTAACTAATAGTACAAGAAAAGTTATTGATTAATATTTTGCACAGAAGCAATGTTTTACATGCTTTCATCAAACTAAAAAATTAATTTGCAGGTGACAATAGAAACAGCTTTAGAGAAAAAAACAAATTGATATTGCTTCAGATTTCTAGATGGGTTATCACTTTTTATTAATATTTTAAGCAAATAGAGAAAACACAAAAGGAAACTTCAAAATGTTCACATATATAAAGTGAATTTTAAAACACTTAAATCATTGCTCATTTTTGGATATAAATCAAAAACAACTGATCATTTCAACTACCTGTATCCCCATAACTTTGTCTTTGAAGGGTCTGCCTGACTCTGTCTTGACAAATTAAGAGCATTTTTTTAAAAAAATCTATAAAAATTGGACTTCTTTATGGGTTACTATATTAACATCATGTAAATAGGCATGAAAATTATGATTAAAGTATTTTAAGGATGCAAATAACATATTTAAATTATTGCTTTTATTCTTTTGAATGCCATAGGTGGTACCCACTTCTATTATTAATAATACATCTGTGGAGTCAGTAATAGGTTTCACTGTACAGAAATTTCTGCTAGATTACAAAAATATAGATTTTACTTCATAAAAAATCTACTCTGAAGTCACTCGGCTAGTGATCACTCCCTGAAAAGACCTCACCCCTTTCCCTCTGGAGCTTCTCTTCTCTTTATTTTCCTCCTACATCTAGCTTTACTGACTCAATTCTAACTTAATTTCCAATGAATGTCTCAACATGCCTCCCATGACCCCTTTCTTAGTTTCTCTCCACTCACCAATTTACAAACTCTTCTGAGACATGGGCCATAGTCCCTGGAACATTAAATTGCACTTTGAACATAAGAGGAAAACAGAGGGCATTTCCTAATTTGAATCAATGGAAATATGTAAAAATGGCTTTAAGATGTAACATTTTATGCAGTATGAATTTTTTTTACTTGAGAATTAAATTGGACGGACATTTACTCTGTGTGAAGATTGTGAGAAATGACAGAATCTTAACTTACACATGATTCTTAAAAATTAAATGATGATGTCACAAACTTATGAGACAAGGAAAACATTATGTCCATTTTATAGGTGAATACACTGAGGCTGAAGAAGGTTAAATTAATTCCTGAGGTACTACAGTTGTGAGAGAGGAAGCTCCATTTGTTGACTAGAGTCCTTTATTTTTCCATAATATCACTGAGATGTAGGAAAGTAAGTCTTTTGTCTGTATTCTGATCTACTGACACAAATAAATGCTAATCATTAGCATAGATATTAAACAATCTTCCTGAAGTCCTTTCCAAGGCCAATGGAAGGATGTTCTTTACATTTGTTGGAGGGTTATTTTGGAGGTCCAGCCCTTTCTCTTCCTTTGTTAATAACAGGACAGCTCACAAGAAATGTAATTTATTCACTGTTTCCAAAGAGAGTATATTCTACAAACCTACAGTCATCAAGACAGTATGGTACTGGCACAAAACCAGAAATACATACCAATGGAACAAAATAGAAAGCCCAGAAATAAACCCATGCACCTATAAGTTCCTTGTTTTTGACAAAGGAGGCAAGAATATACAATAGGGCAAAGACAACCTCTTCAATAAGTGATGCTGGGGAAACTGGAGAGCTACATGTAAAAGAATGAGATTAGAACACTTCCTAAAACCATACACAAAGATAAACTCATAATGGATTAAAGACCTAAATGTAAGACCAGAAACTATAAAACCCTTAGAGGAAAACATAAGCAGAACACTCGACATAATTCAAAGCAAGATCCTCTATGACCCATCTCCTAGAGTAATGGAAATAAAAACAAAAGTAAACAAGTGGGATCTGATTAAACTGAAAAGCTTTTGCACAGCAAAGGAAACTATAAGCAAGGTGAAAAGACAACCTTCAGAATGGGAAAAAATAATAGCAAATGAAACAACTGACAAAGGATTAATTTCCAAAATACACAAGCAGTTCATACAACTTAATACCAGAAAAACAAACAACCCAATAAAAGGTGGGGAAAATATCTAAACAGACATTTCTCCAAAGAAGACATACAGATGGTTAACAAACAAATGAAAAGATGCTTAACATTGCTTATTATTAGAGAAACGTGAATCAAAACTACAATGAGATATCACCTCACACCAGTCAGAATGACCATCATCAAAAAGTCTACGACAATAAATGTTGCAGAGGGTGTGGAGAAAAGGGAACCCTCTTGCACTGTTGGTGGGAATGTAAATTGATACAGCCACTGTGGAAGACAGTATGGAGATTCTTTTAAAAACTAGGAATAAAACCACCATATGTCCCAGAAATTCCACTCCTAGGCATATACCCTGAGGAAACCAAAAGACACATGTCCCCCATCTTGAAAAAGACACATGTACCCCATTGTTCATTGCAGCACTGTTTACAATAGCTAAAACATAGATGTCTATTGAGAGATGAATGGATAAAGAAGAGGTGGTACATATACACAATGTAATATTACTCAGTCATAAAAAGGAACACATTTTAGTCAGTTCTAATGAGGTGGATGAACCTAGAGCCTACTATACAGAATAAAGTAAGTCAGAATGAAAAAGATAAATATCGTATACTGAAAGTGAAAGAGGAGAGTAAAAAAGTTGGCTTAAAGCTCAACATTCAGAAAATGAAGATCATGGCATCTGGTCCCATCACTTCATGGGAAATAGATGGGGAAACAGTGGAAACAGTGTCAGACTTTATTTTTCTGGGCTCCAAAATCACTGCAGATGGTGACTGCAGCCATGAAATTAAAAGACACTTACTCCTTGGAAGGAAAGTTATGACCAACCTAGACAGCATATTCAAAAGCAGAGACATTACTTTGCCAACAAAGGTCCATCTAGTTAAGGCTATGGTTTTTCCAGTAGTCATGTATGGATGTGAGAGTTGGACTGTGAAGAAAGCTGAGCACCGAAGAATTGATGCTTTTGAACTGTGGTGTTGGAGAAGACTCTTGAGAGTCCCTTGGACTGTAAGGAGATCCAACCAGTCCATTCTGAAGGAGATCAGCCCTGGGTGTTCTTTGGAAGGAATGATGCTAAAGCTGAAACTCCAGTACTTTGGCCACCTCATGCGAAGAGTTGACCCATTGGAAAAGACTCTGATGCTGGGAGGGATTGGGGGCAGGAGGAGAAGGGGACTACAGAGGATGAGATGGCTGGATGGCATCACCGACTCGATGGACGTGAGTTTGCGTGAACTCCAGGAGTTGGTGATGGACAGGGAGGCCTGGTGTGCTGCGATTCATGGGGTTGGACACGACTGAGAGACTGAACTGAACTGAATGTATACATACAGAATCTAGAAAGATGATACCAAAGAATTTATTTGCAGGGCAGCAGTGGAGAAAGAGACAAAGAAAATAGATTTATGGATGTGGGGAGAGGGCAGAAGAGAGTGAGATGTACGGAGGGAGTAGCATGGAAACTTACATTACCATATGTAAAATAGATAGCCAATGGGGAATTTGCTGTATGGCTCAGGAAACTCAAACAGGGGCTCTGTATCAACCTAGAGGGGTGGGATGGGGAGGGAGATGGGAGAGAGGTTCAAAAAGGAGGGGATATATGTATACCTATGGCTGATTCATGTTGAGGTTTGAGAGAAAACCACAGGATTCTATAAAGCAATTATCCTTCAATTAAAAAATTAATAATTTTAAATAAAAAAGCATATTAATTAAAAATATTGTAGAAATTTGGAGTGAGGACAGTAGGGTGGGCTAGGTAGACTACTTATGAGGCTTAAAATCAAAAGAAGAAAAAGACTAGGTCTCTGGCCATATGCTGCCCTGCTCCCACAGGAAGCTGGGATGCCTGGGGTGCACCACACTCTCCCAGTGGATGCAGCAGGGGCTGCACTGTGCAGATGCCAGTTTCACATCCCACACTTCTCCACACTCCTCTGTGGGTCAGGGGTGAAAGAAGATTGCAAGGTGGCAAATCTCGGGAGACTAACATGAAAGGAGGGCGTGATTCGGCCTTTTGCCTGATTGTAATGAGGCATTTTGATTTCTCACTTCACACTCATTACAGGGCTTCTCCTGCTCTTGGTTTCAGAGCAACTAGAGAGCCCTGAGGGAACAGTGCCTTTAGAATGCTCCTAATTACAGATCTGAGATCTTGAGCCTTATCCCAGAAGGGCCATCCATTGAGTACTAAGGACCCTCTGGAAGTAAGAAAGTTACTTTGAAACATCTTTTCTGTGCCTTATTATTTCAGATTATAAACCTGGAAAAGAGATGAGAAAGAAACATCTGCTCTGCCCCACCCCTGAAAAAGTATCATTTAACTCCTGATTTCCAGGAGAGAATAGAATGTTCCCTGTGTTTTAGAAGAAGTGGTCTCAGCATTATAAATATGCTTCCTCAACTATTTTGCTATTCCTTAGAGTTATACTTAAAAGGATTGAAAGGAGAAAAGTGAAAGAAAGTGAAAGTCACTCAATCCTATATGACTCTTTGCCACCCCAAGAACTGTAGTCCGCCAGGCTCCTCTGTTCATAGAATTATCCACACCAGAACACTAAAGTGGGTAGCCATTCCCTTCCCCAGGGGATCTTACTAACCTAGGAATCGAACCCAGGTCTCCTGCATTGCAGGTGGATTCTTGACCAAGTGAGCCACCAGGGAAATTATACTTAAAGGAGAAGGAATGCTGTTATTACTTCAACAGGAATAAAGTCTGTTTCCTGTACAAAGGGAGAAAGAAAGAGATTTCATCAACCTTGCTTATAAACTGCTACTTTAAGCTTCTATAGTAGCAGCACAGAGAGATCAGAGAGAGATTTATTTCTCTTATCTTCCTTTCATTTAAGAAGTACATTAATTTTTTTCACTTCTACTCTTTTAATCTCAAATTTATACAGTAGTTTTCAATTTTTAGACTTTCCCTTTTTTTTAAATGATGGAGGATGAATTAAGTCTTTTGTGAGTAATCCCTTTTAACATTGGGATTAAGAGAGCTTGGACCACAGAAAGATTTCTGATGAAATATGCAAAAATTTCTACTTCCAAGTCTCTAGCTCTGAGACCTATAATAGTCTATAACAGATTGCAGACTGTAAATATATTTACTTGTCCCAAATATCATGATTGTATAATATAGGAAAAAAAAAAGTTATGTCTGAAGTCAGTGCCCAGGGTTTAGTTCAGGCCTAAATTTCTTGTTACAACTTGAACTATAAAACACTTAGAGCCAGTTTTCTCATTTGTAAAGTAGAAATCAGGATATTTCTAACAGACTGTATTATGACATGAATTTTCAAGTTTATTTAGCATGAGATTTAGAGGTGGTTGTCTCCAAGAAAAAAGAAAAAAATAAAAATCCCTGTAGAGAAACCAAGTAAAATGTGAATTACTCATTACTGGAAATCTGTGTAAAAATGATTATTGACATGATATGTGAGTCTCAAATTATTTCTCTTGATATTAATTTTCCCCTTAGGGATAGATAGATATATTAATATCTCTTGATATTAATTTTCCCCTAGGGCTTCTTATAGTGATCTCAGGGGAAAATCTCCTCACAGTTTTTATGTGCAGACACCCAAATATTTTCATAATCTCCCTTGGTATGACTGAGAACAGCCTGGAACATTAACTGAGGTTTTATTCATTTTGGAAGGGAGGGCTTATGATGCGAACAATAAAGAGAATGTTACATAACTGTACAATAGTTCATGGGATATAACGAGTTGCTCTTCACGTTCATATCGCCTATCTCATCCTGGTTTCTGCCAAACTTTTGTGTAGTGAGTACTATCTTAACTCCATTCCAGAATCCATTCCTAATCATCAGTTTTCCTTGAGATCCCAAACCAGATTCCTGACAATATTGGTTGAGCACTTAGATCCAGCCATATCTGAAGCACAGACTTTTACTTATGAAGGTTAATTATTCTCTTGCTTTGATTAAGCTTATTTAAGCTTTTTCTCTCATTTATAGCCATGTTAGTTGAGCACATATTTTATCCTTATATCTTCTGCAGAGCGTGGCACAGACTACATCTGTCAAATGAGTGACAATTATTAGTCATACCACTATTTGGAAATTAAAATATATATTTTTCTATTGCCAAACTTATGGCAGATATGAATACAGAAAACTTGTTCTTAGCCTGTTGCTAATTCACTGAAAAATTTTCTAAAATAAGGCCAAAAATATAGGATTCAGTTTTTTGCCCTTTATTTATTTATTAGATATAAATTCATTACAAAATTGACACATATAATTAAAAATATTTTAAATCATAAACATAAAAATCATTTAAAATATTAAGTGTTAAATTGTATTTTACATTTATAGAATATCCATTGTAACAATTATAACTGGATGTCTGGTTATGTTCATGTAACAACAAATGTAGACAAAAATATGACAAATATGTTATGAAATATACCATATATTTGTAACTTATAAACCAATTTTATTTGGTTTATTAATTTTTTAAATGATGCATTTATTATTTATTTATCTTATGTGAATCTTTTGGTAAGCTGAAACAAATGTAAATCACACATCTTGACTTACAGGCAAGAAATAAATGTATCAAAAAATTATAACAGATTAACTCTGTACTTAATAGGTCAGTTATTGAATTGATTTATCACGCTTTTTAAAAATTTTGCTGTTCTCTTGAAACAGATCAGAGAAATTATTTTCATTGATTAACATAGTTTCTTTTCTTCAAAATTTTCAAAATTATAATTTAGCATCACTGTAATGTTAAACACTCCCATTCATTAAATGTCACCTGCATAAATAAATTTTGCAATTGCCTTTATTTTCCAGATGCTCATGAGATACAAGTATGATTTATTTTCAGATGACCAGAGGACATTGGAAATGTCATCAATATTAAAAACTGATACTGGATTCTAATTTCTATCGGAGGTAAAGAGTGCTATACACAAAAAGCACTTGACCTTTTAGGCCACTTAACACCTGGAATGTATCCTAGATAAAGAATGAACTCTAAATGCTGAAAATATTGGTCTGGCCACATATATCGTACAAAACAGGTGCACATCAAATGAGTATGCCTAAAATCCAGGAGAAGAAAATGTTTAGAAAATGTTATGCACAATATAAAAATATTCATTGCAATCACAAAAGTGCTATTTAATTTTTATTTTGCACTTTATATTAGTAAAATATTAACTCTGGTTTGCTGGATGGGCATAGTAAGACCATAAAGTTAGAACATATACTCAAGTGAGAAAAATTTCTAATTTTTTAAACATCAGCAAAATAATATTCTATACATAATTCAAGTGAATATCAAATACCTATAGATGTGATTGTGAGAATAAGTGGTAATTTTCTCCCATATAAGCCAGAGCAAGTTATCATTTACCACAAATGTGCTGTAATTTCTTTAAACTGGCCTGAGACCAAGTTTCATTTAAAAGCTATTACATTTTATGTGGCTTTGTTTTATGTACCAAATGTGCTGAGCCTGGATGCTTCCTCATAGTACCTAACACATGATAAAGCACATAAAAATGCAAAATAATTATTCACTGACTAATCAATTTTGTTTTACTGCTTGATCATTTATACTTTCAAAATATTTATGTTGCTTTGTTGATTCCTACTACTATAGTACAGTCAATTCTAATTCTTAAGTTTGTTATTAAAAAGAGATAAATTTTACCCATACAGGGAACCGATTCTAGAATGTAAAAGGAACTTTTTTATTTTGGATTTTGTGTTTAGAAAATAGAATGTGTTCTATTTATTCTTAAATCATAAAATATATTTGATTCCCCTTCACAGATTATAGAAAAAACTGGGTGGTAGCAAAGCTTTATGACAAAGATTATTTGTTCACATCACCAAAATAAAGCAAAAACCAAACAGCAGCAACAAAAAAATGAAAGGTATCTCTTAGTTGCAAAGAATTCCAAATAGAATACTCATGCTCTTAGGCACTGACTGTACAGGCAGCTTAATGAAGGGCTTCCCTTGTGGCTCAGTTGATAAAGAATTTGCCTGCAATGTGGGAGACCTGGGTTCCCTGGGTTGGGAGGATCCCCTGGAGAAGGAAAAAGCTACCCACTCCAGTATTCTGGCCAGGAGAATTCCATGTACTGTATAGTCCTCGAGGTTGCAAAGAGTTGGACACGACTGAGCAACTTTCACTCACTAGGCACTGGCTGTGCAGACAACTTAATGAAGGGCAGAATAAAGAAAAAATGGGAAGGGCATTCAACATGATGGGTTTTATTATCAACTGAAGCTTGGTCCCCCCAAAATAATAGGTGCCCATCTTTGAAATGTAAAATATTCTAGAAAGGATAGGGAGCTTGAGGAATTGGAAAGAAAAACTAGCATGAGCATGAAGAATATGTTTAATTTAGAGAGAGACATCTTTTATGTCAATATTTCCATTAAATCTATGCACACTTATTTGAAAAATAATGTCTATATTTTTTAGATTCATGTTCTCACACAATTAGATTGATTTAACCCCAAAATGGATTCATACCAGGAAAAGAATACTGTGATCAGAGCAATGACTTCTAGTGTTAACTACAAATGGCTCACATTAAAAAAAAATTATAAATAAAAAAGTTCATCCAACATATCTACAGTGCCAATCAAAACTAGAGAATAGTGCCCTGGGATGACAATGTTAGGATAAAGCTGATGGGACCCAGGCTTGATTAATAGAATGTTAGAGATTATCTAGTCTGACTTCTATATTCTACAGCTCAGAAAACTGAATGTTCATACCAGGGAAGTAGCTTTCTCAAGGTCACAGCAGATGAGTGGGTCTAAGTCTCATGAGGGTACCCACAGCATCTAACGTGTTCACATTTTATCACTACCTCATAGCATGATGCCTGGTACGAACTGTGCTGGTGTTCTATACCAACACCACCAATAGTTGGTGTTCTACAAATATTTTGGGTGTATTGATGAATGAAAAGATGAACACATGAATGACTGAATGGATGAGTAATACAATGTCAGGGCTAGGCTAGACTATACTCTCAGGAATAGAAGTTTATCAGCATCTAAGCAGTTTAGGACAGTGACTTATTCTGTTACCACAAGTCCCTCAAAAAATGTTCTTGTTTGAGTCACGTTGGTTACAGATAAAATGCCAGGTGCCCACAGAAGCTGATACACTATGCAGGAAAGTGTATAATTTTAAATATCTTTTATCTTTTAATTTATCAGTGTTGTTGCTTATTAGTAGAGTTATAGTATTTGAAGAAATATGTCAATTCCACCATGGGACACTCAACAAACTGTCTCATATAACGTTACTTATACCTATATTATGTCTTCAGGAACAACGATGGGCAAAGATACTTGTTTCAACCCCACCCTCAGATATTTGAACACCTAATAGCAGGTACTTCGAGCAATTAAAATGCTCATTTCAAAAGCAGTTTTTAGAAATGAAGAGGAACAGAAGAGAAATAAAACTGAGAAGGTGAAGGCTGCAAACATTTAAACTGCTTGATGAAAGAAGAAAAGCTGTTAGACTTGTTATAATTGGAACAGCACATTTAGGTCTCAAAGGAATATTCAGGCATTTGGAAAATACCTTTTCAAGTAAAAGGCCAAGGGAGGAAGTCAACAGCAGGTGGGGGTGTGTAAACAAGTCAAATTTAGGTGAAAGAGGAGCAGGCATGTTTCATTATGGATTCTTGGAAGCCATTCCCTGCAGATTTAAGCGGGTAATTGAGAGTGACATTTAAAGTGGCAGGAGACTGTCTGGGCAATAGCTTGTGTTTTCCACATAGTCAGGTTCAAGTGCAAGAGGGGTCTTGTAAACAGAGTTCATGGCAGTCCTTTGTGATAGAAGAGGGTGTCACTAAGACTGCTTAGGGACCCAGGTAAACTTCCAGCCTCCCTCTTCATCTCGACGAACAAAGGCTTGTCCCTGGTGGAAGGAGTGCGTTTTCACATTACAGTGAGGGCTCAAGGATGTGGAAAAGGCCATCTCTGTCTTATTGGGTGACACATCAGAAGTATAGTAAGGAAGAGTTTGTAGTCCTCCTGGAGGATTTGAAAGTTGAGAAAGGAAGTGAAAATCTTCACTGTGGTTGGCAGTGCCTGGCAAGGGGGTAGTTCTATCACCTCCATAGTCAATTGGCAGATCTTCCCCAGGGGCATTGGGATAATCAATTGCCTCATCCAGAAACTGGGGAAATGTGCTAGTGGTCTGTCTGGCATGAGACGAGAGGGCACTGTAGTTAGCTGATGAGGTGTCATCAATGGTGTTGAGGTCTTTTAACCCCAGTGTCTGAAGAACCCAGGGATCCACAGGGGGTCCATGTTGTCCACAGTTAGCAAATTCACTAGCAAGGCTTCTCTTGGCATTTTTATGATGGGGAATCTCAGGAGGAAAATATCTTTGCTCTTTGGGTTTCCTCTTCCCCTTTCTGAATTTTCTACATGCTTTGGAGAACTCATCTGATGACAGCAATTTCTGGGGAAATAGTATTTGAAAATACAATCAGAGGGATGGTATGGGGAGGGAGGAGGGAGGAGGGAGGAGGGTTCAGGATGGGGAACACATGTATACCTGTGGCAGATTCATTTTCATATTTGGCAAAACTAATACAATTATGTAAAGTTTAAAAATAAAATAAAATTAAAAAAAAAATACAATCAATCACCCAACATCATTTTCTTTACTATTGTCAAATATTTACTAGTTACATTAATTCCCTACAAAACTTGAATACATTTTTATTTTCTCATACAAAGCAAAACTGATTGGATTAACCTGTCTTTAAGTTAAAATCTATGATGACATGTTACCACTTAGAAATTCCAATTCATATTATTGTACTAGTCATTTAAAAGTTGAAGGGAGTAAATGATGTCTTTAAAATTTCAGTTCAGGGAAGTAATGATTATTGTTACTATGGCAATAATAACAACTATCATGTACTGAGGTACATGCATGACCTCATTTTATGTAGATGCTATTGAAATCTTCTTTAATGAGGAAACAGGCAGAAGCACATTAGCGACTTGCTAAGGATTGCTCAACCTAGATTTAAACCTAAGCCATCTGAATCTAGATTGAACCACTGATTAAAAGGCTAGGGAACACTCTTTCTCTAATTTTACTAACTTTCATAGCACTCCCATGTGATATGTATCATATTATTCTAAATCTTGGAAAATTGAGAATAAGAGAGAAAAAATTCCCTAATTAATATCACTTACTGCTTTGATAACTGTCTTTTTTTACAGAATAGTGGCTGAAGATCAGAGCCCGGGCTAATAACTGTGAGCTATACGCTGTTTTCTTAACAAAGCAAACAGAATTCTGAAGAAACTAATATAGTGGGTTTTCTTCTCTAAACTGTTATATCTGGTAAGAGTTGTAAGCAATATGATTGAATTAGATAAATAATGTAGCTTGCCTAGAAGTAAGGTAAAGATTGATGATAAAACAATAATGGTAAGAGAATGGCAAAGAGATAATTTAAAAAATACAAAACCTCTCAAAAGGAAGAATAACAAAAAGGGACTAATGGCAAACTATCCATGAGTTAGAAACATTTTAAAGGGTAAGAACACAATGTTCATTAAAAGGTTATGTCACTGGCTATGTCTAATCGTCAGTTAAGAGATTTCAGCTCCATTCGGCTCCAGCCATATTTATAACATTTAGAGCTGGAAAGATTCTTGAAAGATCTTTTTAGTCCATCCACTTACAAATGAACTAAATAAGGCCCCAAGTGAGAGACTGATTTACCTAAAGTCAAACAGACAATTGAAAGAAACCCATGTCTCTCAGATCTAATTCCCACCTCAATGTTTCAACCATCTAACTCTATCTTAGGATTAATTTCTGTTGTCTCAGCAGCCCCCTTGACTGGTTTTTGATTCTTTAGAAACTCCTTTTGTAACATTATGGCTAAAATCTGCAATCTAGATACTTCCGAGAAATGATACATAAACATTCTTCTGAAAGCGTTATTTTTCTTTCAGAAAAATTCATCCATGCTATTGATGAATTTCAAGACATATTGTTTCATACACTTACATTTAATCAAGGACTTTTACCCAAATGGTCTTCTTTCTCACATCACTTCTCTGTCTGTATAAAGGGGATAGTCACATACCTTGGCTTTTTCCTCAAGACATTTAACTAGAGCAGAATTCAGGTATTGTCTGAGATGATTATTCTCTTCATGTAACCTAGCAAGTTCTTCTTCCTTCTGTACCAAAGTATCTTGGAGCTGCAAAAAGCAGACAATGGTGACGGCTGCTCCACTATATTGACGTTGTAACCTTATAATAATACCACTGATCCTTAACCTACTTAAACTTGATTATTATTCTGTTTGTTTTATGAACACAATCTCAGGGAGCCCTTGTCCTCCAAGGCGTAAATTCAATCTACACCCACCTACTACCTGATTGTTCAGCTTTGTGCTCTGAATTTTTTTTATTCTTTGCAAAGTGTTTGGAGAGATTATATGACTTTTAAAATCATAACCACAAGGAGATCAAGAAGGTATGTAGGAAAATGAGCTGTGTGCAACTGTTTAAATATAGAAAACAGTGTTTAGAAAGGTTTCACTGAGCTTCTTTCTTGCATGTTAAAAAAAGAAGAAAGAAAAAACAATATGGGTTGGATTCCTTCCATCTCAGATAAATCTGTTTGTATGTCCACAAGATTAAATTACTCTCAGAAATAACAACAAACAAAATATGGAAAATTAAGCAATCTTTGTAAGAATTTTTATAGTCATCATCTCTTGTCTAAGTGATGAGCTATTTATGATTCAAAAATACTATCACACTCATTATATCATTTGACCTTTCCACCAGCCCTCTGAGGTAGACAGTACAAATATCTCCATTTCACAGATTAAAGAAAAAGAAGATTCAAGAGGTCATTCAGCTAATATGTGAGAGTTTAGGGCTTGACTGCAAGTCTTTCTAGAGGGTTTTGGTTTTGTTGTTATTTTCTGTCACATTGATCACTTCACTTTGACTTCTCCATGGAAACCATGTGACACTAAGGGACGATGTTGAGAATGATCTACTTGGAACACGGCTGATCTCCATGTTCTGATTATCCATACGTACCTGCTTATTCCTGTAGAGCTGAGAGGAAAGCTGAGCCTCTTCCCATGAACACAAATTAGGAACAGGGAAATTCGAGTCACCAGATGGTTCTATGTGAAAACACAAAATGGATAACTGAGAAAATACAAACACAGTTTTTGTGTAATAAAGAACTAACCAAAGGATTTCAGAAAGGCAGTAAGTTAAATTACCTTTCTGAAGTTAGCCATTGCCTTCACATGGGAAAATGACATATTTAAAGTTTTCAGAAGGGGCAGGCACGCTATGAAAGAAATATTTAAAGACTATCTGCAAGTGTCTACAGAGGTCAATTTTCAGGAGATAAGAGTTCCTATCTGCATTACTAATTCATGCAAATGTTTATTTGCCCCACCCTCAATTAGGCCTACATTGCAATTCCACTATGTTTTCTAAGCTTTTATCTTATTTTCTAAGCTGTAGTGCTTAGGTAATATAGTGTTTGTCTCTAGAATCAAATCCTATTTTTGATGTTACCATTGTTTTTCCCAGATGAAAATCTCTCCCTATCAGTGAAGTCTGATGGAGAGTATCTATTCAGAATTTTATGGAATAGCACTTTCTATTTCAAAATATTTTGAACTTTTTTTCCTGAAGAATTCAATGAAAATCTCAAAAAAAACTCATATATGTCAAATGTCATTATCTGTGTGTTTTATGCTTTTTCAAAGTTTTTGTTTTTTCATGTTTGACAGCAAATTATGCCTACCAATAAGACTGCTTGGGCATACTAAGTTGGTTTACTTTTATTTTCTTTTCCTGATTTAGAACAGTTTGGAATCTTGATCACCTCTAAGTCAACTAAAATATTACTGAAATAGTTTTTATTAAATTGGAATGATGGACAACAAGATAGGAATAAAATTTTATACACTCTTTTGATTTCATATTCTTGGGCATTCTTTTTTCCTTGTGGTAGAAAGCTAAAATTAAATAATTCCCTTCTGGACATTAAGTGTGTTTCAAAAATTGGGGGCTTTTTGGTTGTGTCTTTCTTCAAATCCAACAAATTCATGTGGCAGAAATAGCACTACGGATAAAGAATTCTGAGGTGTCTTATAGTTATTCCAGAAACTTGAGTGTTAATACAGAAAATTTCTTTAATATTTATAGACACTGTTTACTAAGCCCCATGGCAAAACTAATGTGTCATTTCCCATAAAAATTATGTTCCCCTCCAAAGTTGAAGTCTTCTTTAGGCAAAATGGGACTTTTTTTTTTCCATTTATAAGGCACTATTCATAGAATTTCCTTTTTGAAATAAAAGATTAAGTTAGTAGTTTTGCTTGCTTCTCTCTCATTCCAAAAAACAAACAAACAAACAAAAAAACAATCACCACAACAAAAAACTTCTAACTAGTTTCTTAATTCCCAAAGCATTCACTAGTATTGTTTATATAACTTTGACAATGACCTAAACTTTCTCAATGACTTGGAAATCTCCAAGAACTGTAAAGTATACATATTATACTTTATGTATGGTATAGTATGGAAGAAATATATATTATCCAGTGGGCAAGGAGTAGAATCCCATTTTCACTATTTGGCAAGTACAAAAAAAGCAAGTTATTTAGGCTGCAAAATATAGGAGTCTTTGGGCTTTCTTAAACCTTACCTATCATTCCTTCTTCTACAGAGTTCCAGCCCATAATGCCTTGCAACTATGAGTACTGGGAAAGGGCTTCCGATTTACCAGCAAAGCAGAAGAGCAGAACTTACCCTGTGCCTGTGGTGCCTGTTGGGGCTCTCTGTTGTCCAGGAGACCAGCAGCCCAGAAAGAGACCCAAGTCTCCGTGGAAACGTCAACACTAGATTCTGACGTTGTAGCGGAATACGGACAATTATAGCTCTGGCCTCCTACAAAGTACTGGTCTTGGCAAGGCAGAAGGGTGTTCTGTAAAATTCAGTATGTAGGTTGGTTGGGGGTGGGGAGGTTGTCCCAAGAGATGCGGTGGTGGGCATTCAGAGGGGGAAAAGAGTGGGAGAAAGAAGCAGAAAATACATGCAGTGAATAAAAACCAGTAACGATGCTAAGTATAGATCCCAGATTAATTTTGAGTGATCCAAATATAATTACTAGAAAGGAATCAGCTTCGTGGTTCATCCAGTCCTTCCCATAGATCCTCTCAGCATAGAACAGGCTAGTATTAGATGGACTAAATTTGTAAATATCCAGGAGTATTCTCTGTTGCTATGCCTCAGTCATCTAACAGGCGGGTACCCAAGATCTAAGCAAAAGAAATTCTACTTAACGAATGAATCGTGTAAGAACTATTTGACTCTTTCTTGCAAATATCTTAGTTATATTTCTAATAACTTTAAAAAACTTTGAATGCTAGGGCTGGAATGGACAGAACATACCATATACTCTAACTTTTAAATTTTAGTTTCTGAATTATAAACTTGCTCCATTCCTCCCTTCCTCTTTCCTCTCTTCCTCTGACTTTAAATGCTATTAGATCTTCTTGAAATAGGTTAGTTAGGAAAGACAGCAAGCTCTATGTAGGTCTCTCCATCACCAGGTCTCAATGCCTTTCCAAAGTTATCTTGCACCACTAACTGTCTGGCATGTATTCTCTACTGTGTTCTGAGCCAGTGAACACCCTCCTGCCCCTGCCTCCTCAAACCTCAAACACACAGTCTTTCCAAATGTCCAGTCAGGAGCAGGTATGCAGCCTCCCTGGGTTAATTTGTACAACAGACCATTCCTAATTATTTGTCAATGTTTAATCAGGTAAAAGCCATTCATTTCATCAGAGCCTAGCTTTGGACAAACTCTTTTTGACCACGACAAGTCTTTTGTTGACTTGTGAACTTTCTTGGGCATAGCATAAACAGAAAGAAAACAAATAAGAAAAGGAAAAAAGAAAGTTAAGTCAATTAAGTCATACTTTGTTAACATTCCCAATAAGTTAAGTTTTGAAAAAGTCCAGTCTTGAAGCAAGTCCAGCGTGGGCATTGCAGACCAAAGAAATTCGGCCAAAGGTTTATCAAGTGCTGTTTTCTTTTATTCTAAAGGCATGTTTGCAGGCTCTTTCCCTGAGGTTATTATTGGAATCAGAGCTGTGCTATTATGCAATTGACACCTGAGAAGAAAACAAACTGAAAATACCCCTAGCCTCAAGTTCAAGTGTTTGCAAATATGTGCATAATCGAGAGGAAGAGGTAGAATGAAAAGTGAGTGCAGGTGTAAAGGAAAAGTTGGGAGACAGTCCAGAATAGAAATAAAGGACAAAAGGATGTGAGAGGTTGAGAATAAAAGAGACAGAGAGGCAGACATAGAAAGCCAAGAAAAGATAGGGGAGAGGAAAAGGGAGATGGAGCAGCAAAGAAGACCTGTTTTAATTGGCAGGTAGCAGAGAAATCTTGTGTCCAAGGTGGAAGAAATTCTAAAGGCAAAGCCTTCTGGCTCTCAGAGCGCCCCCGGTTTCGCCAGGGAACTAGCTAATGCCAGCTCCTCACTTACCATCTTGCCCTGGAAGAAAGCGCTGAGGAAACTGAGCCCACTCTTAATTTTCGGATAAGCGGGTGGTAGCTTTAAATGGGACTGAGGGGAGGAGCTAGGAGAGGCGAGTTCTAATCTGCAGGAGCTCCCGGTGACGAGCGCCGCCCTCTGATTTGGTGCGAGGCTGTCAGGCTGGTGACGTGGGTCAGGAGACTTCCAGCCAAAGCCAAAGTCACTGGCACTCTCGGCGACCTGCTCCCCAGACCCAGGATCAACGGCTCGGGGTTCCGGGCAGTGTATTCACGGCGGGTTCACGGCGGGCCCACCGCGCTCCGGGTGTGCAACGCGGCTTCAAAATCCGCGCGAATGAGGGTTCGCTGCGCATCCCACTGGCCCGAGCATCAGGACCCGCGGTGACGGCGCCGCCCTCACCGATGGGGCGCACCAGCTCCTGCCTGCGAGAGCCTGCAGCTGCCGGGCTGGGCACAGGTTGGCCCCAGAGCCAGAGCGTGTTGTCAAAAAAAGGCCACACCAGCTTGTCAGGCATCAGAGCAGCACTTGGGGAAGCCTTCCAACCCCCAGGTGAATACTGCTCCTGGGTTTTCTCTGGCTGCTTGGTAAATATCAGCTTGCTGTATGACGTTGCTAATTGATTGGCTTTTTCCTAGTATTAAATATGTCTCATTTCCCCCAGCTTCTGAAGTGGGTGTGAAATGTGGAGGTGATCTATATTCATTCTAGAAAGTAAGCTTCAGGGGAATAGCCATTTCTGACTATTTTGCTCATTGCTGTCTCCCAAACTCCCAGAGCAATTTCTAACATGTAATGAGTGCTGAATAAAGAATGAATTAAGCTATAAATTTAGGAGTCTCAACTGTGTCTCTGTGTTGGTTTTTCTTCACAACTACTATTATATAGACTAAATTAATATAATAAAGAAAATTTAGTGTGCTAATATTTCTCAATTAGAGTGTTTTATTTCTGCCATTTTTCCTCTTGCATTTTATTCTCACCATTCCTATAATGTTATATTCAGAGGAGAGAAAGGAATAATGTCATTTTTAAAACTATTCATCCACCACTAAGAATTAACTCTTGTTTCATCTGCAATAACCCAGGAAGTCAGTACTCTTGTCCTTGTTTGAAAAGATAGTGAATGAAGCACTGAAGTTAAATTTGACCCATGTTCACACAATTAGAAAGTGGCAGACTAAAGATTTGAACTTCTGGCTCCAGCATCCATGCTAATTATCATAATTACAGTTTGATTCTCTTTGACTTCTTTCTACTGTACATAAATGGCTATTTATGTAATGGACATTTTTGTGGACTGAATTGTGTTCCCTTTAATTTTATCTGTGCTGAATCTCTAACCCTCAATGTATTTGAAGATAAAGCCTCTAAGGAGAAGAAGATTAAGAAGTCATGAGGGTGGCACTCTAATTTTATAGGTCCAGGGTCATAAGAAAAGAAAGAGACACCAAGGATGGCATGTACAGAGAAATGGCCATGAGAGGACACAGAAAAGGCAGCCATCTGCATGCCAAGGAGCGAGGTCCCAGGAGAAATCAAGAAGCCCACTGACATCTGATTTTTGGACTTGCAGCCTTTATAATTGTGAGAAAATAAATTTCTGTCATTTAACCCATCCAGTCTGTGGTTCTTGTTATGGAAACCCTAGAAGACTAATACAGACATAGTGAAGGAACTGAGCGAAGTTCTGATTCTGATTTGCAAAATCCTTTCTCTAAACCAGTTTTGACCTTCATTCATTCTGCTTTGTATTTACCATACAAGCATTTAGCAGTGACTAACATATAGCAGGGGTTTCCATGGTGGCTCAGTGGTAAAGAATCTGCCTGCAATGCAGGAGATGCAGGAGATGCAGGTTCGATCCCTAGGTTGGGAAGATCCCCTGGAGGAGGCATAGCAACCCACTCCAGTCTTGCCTGGAAAATCCCATGGACAGAGGAACTTGGCAGGATCAGTCCAAAGGGTTGCAAAGAGCTGGACAACTGAAGCAACTTAGCACACACATGCACACAAAACATATAGCAGATGCTCATTAAGTTCTGTGTCCAAAATTAAAAAAAAAAAAAAGGAAGAAGAAGGTGCCAGATTCAGTAGAGTCCATTTCTGCTTTTCTAATACTGTTGATTCACAAGCCTTTTTAAGTGACTAGTATCAGGTTTGAGAATCACTCCCTGAGAGATGTTGCTAGAGTCACTCAACAGGATTCATCTCAGACAGTGATATGAGATGGTGGTCTCCTCTCTGCTCTTGCTGTATAAAGGGCAAGGATGCCCTGGCAATGTGACCCTGACATGAGGGGGAAAATAGACCACAATTACCACCATTTAGGTGGTAAGAATCAGTGATCTTGTTCAGGGTAAAGGAGATCCTATTGAGCTTTGCAATGAGCACCAGGGACAAGAAAAAGGAGGAGGGAGTTGTTTTGCTTTGGGAAACTATCATAAATAAGACATGGATGCCTTTGGAAGATATAATTTCTTGACTCCAAAAATGATACAAATAGGTAATTAAGCAAGCAAGCATGGGTGTGTGGTAAGTTGCTTCAGTCATGTCCAACTCTTTGTGACCACATGAATTATATAGCCCATCAGACTTCTCTGTCCATGGGATTCTTCAGGCAAGAACACTGGAGTGGGTTGTCATACCCTTCTATAGGGGATCTTACCGACCCAGGAACTGAACCTGTGTCTCTTAGATCTCCTGCACTGGCAAATGGGCTCTTCACCACTAGCATCACCTGAGAAGCCCTAAGCAAATATGGAATGATATAAATGGCAGAGCTTTGTTTACATCCAAATATACTTGCATTCAAATTCCTGCTCTACCCTCTGAGACTGAGTCAGCTGAAGCTGTATTATGGTCTCCAAATACTCAGTTAGCTCCTCTGGTGAATTAAGAAAGTACCTACTTGAGAAGTTGTTAAAAAGCTGATTACTAATAGCTTGAAAATCTCTAATTCACTGCCTAAATCATGACTTGGAGCTATTATTAACTCTGAACACATAAGCTGTAGTGCCTTGCCTGCTGCTGCTGCTAAGTCCCTTCAGTCGTGTCTGACTCTGTGCGACCCCATAGACGGCAGCCGTCCCTGGGATTCTCCAGGCAAGAACACTGGAGTGGGTTGCCATTTCCTTCTCCAATGCATGAAAGTGAAAAGTGAAAGTGAAGTCGCTCAGTCGTGTCCGACTCTTAGCAACCCCATGGACTGCCTACTAAAAATAAAAATATGAAGTATATTTGTAAAATTCTCGGGTCTTTTTTTTGAAGAGTAGAAATATATATTTTTAAGTTTTTGATGGATTTTCAGCACACAAATATTTCATAAATCCTTAACTACTTTAGCTTAATGGTGTGGGAGTGTATATGATGGCAGAGACTCTTTAAACAGTGAAGAGCTATTGACAGTTTAATATAAATCAGAAGATAAAGCTTTCCTGAAATCATCAACTACTAGAAAAAATTTCCCAATTCTTAAGGTCTGATTTAAGCTCATATTTTTATTTAAGGTCTACTGCTTAGATATTGGAGAAGGCAATGGCACCCCACTCCAGAACTCTTGCCTGGAAAATCCCATGGACGGAGGAGCCTGGTGGGCTGCAGTCCATGGGGTCGCAAAGAGTCCGACACGACTGAGCGACTTCACTTTCACTTTTCACTTTCATGCTTTGGAGAAGGAAATGGCAACCCACTCCAGTGTTCTTGCCTGGAGAATCCCAGGGATGGGGGAGCCTGGTGGGCTGCCGTCTATGGGGTTGGACAGAGTCAGACACAACTGAAGTGACTTAGCAGCAGCAGCTTAGATATAAGCCTTATTGTTTGTTTGTTAGATTATTTTTTGAAAAAATGAATCAATTCAGTAGTAATGTCAAATCCTTTGGCCATTTTTTATTTATAAGTATGAAAGAAGAAGGTGCACCTTCCTTAGTGACTGAACCCATGTAGATTTTTTTTTCTCCAATGGAAAATAAGATCAGTTTAGTGGCTGAAGGGATGGTGTTAAAAGGAAGGTGGCTGATAACAGCCCAATAACTGCCTCCTGCCAGGGTAAAAATATAACAAAATAGAAGGTAATTTGATCCACACACAAACCAAGTCTGCAGGCAAAAAAAAAAAAAAAAAGAGTATGATCGGAGGTGGGCGCCAAGGAGATAAATAGATTGGCATATGGAATGTTCTTTTATTTCACCCCTGGAGGACTCTTTATTTGACTACCTCATTAGTGAATTCAGACCTACACTTTAATGAATTCAGTAGCATATATAATAAAAGAACAATTTTAAATTTCTCTTTAAAACATAACCTTTCCCTATAGGTTTTATAGCTAAGTCTCCAGGGAATAGAAAGATACTGTGGCTGCTTTCACATATAGGTAAAAAAAAAAAAAGCAAAACCCTTTGAGAAAATTCAATGCAGTAACTGATTTATAGTAGGAGATTTAACATTTGCATGTTTTATTTCAGCATCCCTGGAGAACCATGACATATTTCATTTTAGTGTTGAATATCACTCCTCCAGAGCGATACACAGAAATCAATCATGTCGACATGGACAGAATCTTGCCTTCCATTCACCCACCACTTACCCAGCATAGCGTCTAGTAACCATCACACATGCAATAGCTTGCATGTGGGCATGCTCAGTCACTTCAGTCGATGTTCGACTCTTTTCGACCCAATGGACTGTAGTCCACCAGGCTACTCTGTCCATGGGATTCTCCAGGCAAGAATCCCGGAGTGGGTTGCTATGCCCTTCTCCAGGATATCTGCCCTGATCCAGGGATAGAACCTGTGTCTACTGCATTGCAGGCACATTCTTTATCCACTGAGCCACCTGAGAAGCTCACGCAATACTTATGCCCTGGTAAACGCTATCTCTACATGAACAAAGAGTATACAAAAGAAAGTCAATTGTTAGTATCAGGTTAATAGCCAGAAAAGACAAATTATAGAGTGCGATGTTCTATACAGGCCTGACTCAGATTAGTGCTATATAGAATGAGGGGGCAGGAGAATGGAGATATATGACACTATTTTATTGGAAGTTTCAGCCAGAATTTACTCCAATAGCTTTATAACCAGCTTTAGACCTTTATTTATTGACTCATTGAATGATTGCTTAATTTTTCAGCTGTATTGGATTGTATTAAGAACCATCATATACTATAATAATATTCACAAATCTTTCAAATATCAACTCTCTACTTCATAATGAAGGATACCTAGCAAGTGAATGCAAATCTGTATTCACTGTGTAAAGTGAAGCAAACCCTTTTTATATTCTGTAATGTTGCTTTTTCTGATTTTTCTCCTAACATAGCACTTCAGAAAATACTATTTGTGAACAAATATTCCATTCCTCCCAGGCCCTCTCAAGTCACTATGAGGCCTGGAGGCACTGCTGTCTCCCAAGGCTTTAACTCATTGTGCTTTGGTGTACTGTGCTCTGTGACAACCTCTCTCATCAGATCGGAATAAAATAATCTCAATACTACTGTAAAAATACACGAGCAGTGACAGCTATTTGCATTAACAGAAAGATTAGAAATGTGGAATCCTAAACAACACAAAACAAATGCAACTCTACCCATCATTTCTTCACTCCAGTCACATTAGTAAATCATGGAAATAGCGAATTATTATGATTATTATGTATCAGAGATATGCTGGTCCAATTCTAACCTGAAATAAAATGGGTTTCTGCTTCAGGAACCTTAGTACTTTCATAAATTAGACTTCAGTATCTTTGCTACTCCTTCAATCTCTCTTACCGATTTTTGATCTTGAGGTTAGTGGCTGGATTGCTGACTAGGCATTAAAGAACCGAAAGGTGCATTAGCACGGATCGTGGCATCTAATTTTATACTAATGAGAATAAAAATAAGTATATCACTGACTGGTTTCTTCAAAAAGTTTAGTTCAGTGTGTAATGCAAAACAGGACAACCAGGACCAGATTCCTTCTGCCTTGGAATGAAGAATCTGAAATAATATGACATCTTTCATGAAAAGAAGACAGATATAAAATATTAAGCTTAAGTGAAGTTATAATCCCATCTATCTTTGTAATCCATAAAACTCCAGAAAATTAGCTGAATTATTTTTGACCCAATAATTTGTGGCAAAATCACATTATTTACAATCAAAGAAATTTACTTTGAAATTTTTTGGATGTCTCTAGTCAAACTTTTTTCCACTTTTTTAAAAATTATTAAATGAAAGCATAATGCCAACCTCTAGTTAGTGGAAGAATTTATACATTCAAAAACAATCTGAGGAACATACAGAGAATAATGAAATCCTTGTTGTTATTCAGTCGCTAAGTTGCGTCCAACTCTGTGACCCCATGAACTGCAACACGCCAGACATCCCTATCCTTCACTATCTCCCAGAGTTTGCTCAAAGTCATGTTCTTTGTGTTAGTGATGTAATTAATAATGCTAAATAATACTTAAATGAATAAGCAGAAGTATTAGACTATGAATAAGGTACCATGACAACAATAAAGTAAAACTCCAAAATCCTCTGTGAATGTATAAATAGAGGGTCATGATATGCAAATAATCTGGTTTTGCTTCCTTCAAACAGAAACCTTCGTGCTGTCTGCCTCTGGAGCAGCAGTATTAGCACTGCATGACCAAACTATAGCTAATAATCTTAAACACAATAAGTTTCCATAGCTTCATTTAAAGGTGAGAGGGTATCACAACACAAACAAGTGAATTGACTAAGCTCTTAAAAAATACAGTTTATCATCCAAGAACACAACTGATAAGAACTCAAGTTGCATATTGCAGAAATTTTGTCTTTTAAAAAAATTACTAGCAATCATTCTTTGAGTATTCTTTAGTATGTATATATTTATATGTATATAAATGTACATGTTTATATATTTGCATATATATTATATATATATATATATATATATATAAAATGCTACCTCTGGCTCAGACGGTAAAGCGTCTGCCTGCAATGTGGCAGACCTGGGTTCAATCCCTGGGTTGGGAAGATCCCCTGGAGAAGGAAATGGCAACCCACTCCAGTACTCTTGCCTGGAAAATTCCATGGACTGAGGAGCCTGGTGGGCTACAGTCCATGGGGTCGCAAAGAGTGGGACACGACTGAGCGACTTCACTTTCACTTTCACTATATATATATATATATATATATATATATTAATATATTAATATATGCATGTATCTGACAGAATCAATGAAGCCCATTGCCTTGAAATACTTACAGAGTGAAGTGAAAAAGGTGCTGAGAAACAAAGACTTGTACTCTTCTTTTCACTTTTATATAAAGGGGCAGCTGTTCCCATGAGAAGAGCTTTATTTGATTGGTGAGATTGGAGAAAGGAAACGTAATGAATTACCCACGTTTATGTCAGCATCTACATAACACATACTATTTCTGCTTCCTCTGAGGAAAGGAAGAATGCAGGGTTCCATCCCAATTGGAACTGTGTGTGGCTGGTCAGTGTCACCATGATAGGGTAAATAACTACTAGGAAGCCTATTAAAACTACAAATATTAAGTCATATGTGACAATCAAGCTTCTTTTTTTCAAGTGATAAAGGTAACTTTTATTTCACTTACCTGCCTTTTTGTGTCTATAGCTTGTTTTTAGCTCAAGAAAGAAAAGATCGTTATTTACTGCTACACCTACATAGGCACACACACACAAATTCTATGCTTTTTAATAAAACATAAGTAATCAGAAAAAAATTATATGAAGTCAACCATATATGTATATTTTAAGAACTTTAAAGTATCCATATCGGGACTTCCCTGCTGGTTCAGGGATTAAGACTCTGAGCTCCCAATGCAGGGTGCCCAGGTTCAATCCATGGTCAGGGAACTAGATCCCACATGCTGCAATTAAGATCTGGTGCAGCCAAATAAATGAATAAATATAAAAAAGTAAAAATAAATAAAATATCCATATCTTTTAGATAAGCAGCACAAAATGATCAATTTATAAAAATAATAAATTCTAACAAAAATAATATACCACTTTGATTATCATGCTGCTGCTGCTGCTAAGTCGCTTCAGTCGTGTACTCTGTGCGACCCCAGAGACAGCAGCCCACCAGGCTCCCCCCGTCCCTGGGATTCTCCAGGCAAGAACACTGGAGTGGGTTGCCATTTCCTTCTCCAATGCATGAGAGTGAAAAGTGAAAGTGAAGTCGCTCAGTCGTCTCTGACTCTTCGAGATCCCATGGACTGCAGCCTACCAGGCTCCTCCGTCCATGGGATTTTCCAAGCAAGAGTACTGGAAATACTGTAAAACCTTTCTAAATGTCCAATAAGAGACTCTTTCAATAAATTGCTTTGGAAAGGACTTTCAATAGAGTCCATGTATGTTCATAGCACGGACTATGTTTTCATAGAAAATATTTTTGGAAAAGTGTTACAGACATGGACAAACAGCAGTATGTTAACTATTAGAATAATACAAGTATATTCATACAATTGAAAAAATAAAGGAAAAATCACTAGAGATAATTTTTTGTGGTATAACATCATATTTAAAATGAAAGCAACTTTAACAGTAGTAACATAATATCTGTGTGTGTTCTGATTAAATAAGTATTTCACATGTTTTTATTTGAATCCAAATTTGTGGTATGATGAAAGAAGTGGGGGCAGAAAGATTCTTTATTTCTTTTCTTTCCACAGCTTCAAAGCTATTTTTAAAACTGTACAAGTCTACAGAGAGGACAAAAATGCTTTACAACAAAATAGGCACTTTATTTATTTTATTTATACTGCATTGCTCCAAAATGCCAAAATTTACAAAGACTTAGTGAGGCTTTGATACTAAAATAAAACATCACAAAATACAAGAAGGTTTGGGTCTTTCTTAAATATATAAAAGGAGAAAATAAATTATTATAATTTTTAAATGAAAACAAAATATTAAAGGGATTAAATAGAACTAGTACCAATAGGTAGAATTAATAAATTAGCAGATTTCAGTTTAAAAAAGAAAGACATTTTAACACTCAGTACTATGTAAAGATAGAACTAGATACTTTGTGAGCAGTGAGTTCTTGGTCACTAGAAAAATTCAAAGAAGGGCCAGATTAACAGTAATCTCAGAATTTTTTTTTTTCATTCATACCATGGTAATACTAAGAAGATATACTCCTTAAAATTATTTCCAATGATGAGAATTTTACGATTTAAGAGGATTTTGAGATTAAGAATCTTTGTAATTAATTTCATGCATATCTTTACAGGGATATAGAATAGAGATGAAGAGTTTTGCTGAGATTTAGTTGAACTTCCATTGGGACCAAGGGTGGTTTGGAATATGACAAGAGGGTGGCAGTGGGTGAAAATGTTGGTTGTAGGGAAGGGTCACTGCCAATCCCCATTCCTTTAACATCTTTTCCTTCAATCTCAGGGTCCCTACACATCCTGAGAACTACTCATCGTAAATGAAAGAAGTACACTTAGTGTGAGGATATATTGAGTCCATCTCAGGTTTTAAGGGCTTAAGTTTTAAGGAAAACTAAGAATTTGGAGTGCAGGACCTTTATAAGTCAGGTTATACTAAGTGATAACTTACCAGGGCTCAAGGGAAAATTAAAGGTTATCATGATGAGCTTTAATTTCCTAAAGGAAATCAGTCCTGAATATTCATTGGAAGGACTGATGCTGAAGCTGAAACTCCAAAACTTTGGCCCCCTTATGTGAAGAGCTGACTCATTTGAAAAGACCCTGATGCTGGGAAAGATTGAGGGTGTGAGGAGAAGGGGACGATAAGGGATGAATTGGTTGGATGGCATCACTGTCTCAATGGGCATGAGTTTGAGTAAACTCTGGGAGTTGGTGAGGGACCGGGAGGCCTGGAATGCTGCAGTCCATGGGGTCACAAAGAGTCAGACACAACTGAGCAACTGAACTGAACTGAACTGAACTGAGGCTGCGTTTCCTTCTCACATTGCTGCTTTGATTTGAGAACTTTACTGTGAGAGACTAGGGTGTCCAGAAAAATTAAATGCACACAGTTAAAGTAAGTATCAAAGATTAGAATCAAGATTGCTGGAAGAAATATCAATAACCTCAGATATGCAAATAACACCACACTTTTGGCAGAAAGCGAAGAACTAAAGAGCCTCTTGATGAAAGTGAAAGAACAGAGTGAAAAAGTTGGCTTAAAACTCAACATTCAGAAAACTAGGATCATGGCATCTGGTCCCATCATTTGGAAACAATGGAAACAGTGACAGACTTTATTTTTGGGGGCTCCAAAATCACTGCAGATGGTGATTGGAGCCATGAAATTAAAAGACATTTACTCCTTGGAGGAAATTTACTTCCTTGGAAGGAAAGTTATGACCAACCTAGATAGCATATTAAAAAGCAGAGACATCGCTTTGTCAACAAAGGTCCGCCTAGTCAAAGCTATGGTTTTTCCAGTAGTCATATATGGATGTGAGAGTTGGACTATAAAGAAAGCTGAGTGCTGAGGAATTGATGCTTTTAAAGTGTGGTGTTGGAGAAGACTCTTCAGAGTCAACTTGGACATCAAGGAGATCCAACTAGTCCATACTAAAGGAAATCAAGCCTGAATATTTACTGGAAGGACTAATGCTGAAGCTCAAACTCCAATACTTTGGCCACCTGATGCAAGGAACTGACTCATTTGAAAAGACCCTGATGCTGGGAAAGATTGAAGGTGGGAGGAGATGGGGACGATAAAGGATGAGATGGTGGATGGCATCACCAACTCAATGGAAATGAGTTTGAGTAAACTCCGGGAGTTGGTGATGAACAGGGAAGCCTCGTGTGCTACAGTCCATGGGTTGTAAAGAGTCGAACATGACTAAGCAACTGAACTGAACTGAACTGAAAGTAGGTGATGATATTTTAATAAATTGTAAAATTTAATAAATAAATAAAAGCCAATAAGGAGAAAATGAATCAAAAAGTGACAATCAGAAAAGAAGGAGAATGTGAAAATGGGTTTACTAAATCCTTTGGTTTCTTGAGGCTAAAGAAATCACACGTTAAGTAAATATTTTACTTTTTGCTCTTGGTGAAACAAAAGATGACCTTTCATCTTTTGCTCTCCTTTATTTAGTCATTTTGTTGCAGATATCAGGTTCTGTATTCATTTCGCGTTGGAAATTTGAACTATATTCTAGCTGAAAATATATGTACAGAACAGAGAGAGTCCTACAAATTTGATGAGACTCAAAAATCACTCATTCTATATAAAGTCAGAGGCCAAAAGAGAAATGAGGTAGAAATTACAGGGACACAGATTTAGTTTCAATAGTTGAAGATACTTTTTAAAAGAGCTGTCAAAACAGAAATAATTTTCTTTTTTCCTTAATCAATAGTGCGTGCTTCATCCCTGGAGACATTCCATCAAAGGCAGAAAACAGAAACGTTATTAGTGAATGCAGTAGTCATTCATTGAAAAAGTAAGTGAGTTCTTCCATTTTCTTCTGTTTTATATATGTAATGGGGATAATAATCTCTGCCTTATTGATGTTTCTGCTCTAGGAGGTAAACACTGTGCGTATATTTACCTAAATTGAAACTGTGGTTAAGTGCAATGAAAGGGGAATTACAGGGTGTGGGAATGTTGAACTTGTGTCCTAAACTATTTACCTGGAAGAAGAAAGCTGGTAGTAGACTGAGGTGTCGAGATATATTTTCTTGAGGAAATGACATTTTAACAAAGATTTGAAGGAAGAGTTGGAGTTGAACAGGTGGAGGAGAGGGAAATATAAAATGAGGAAGGTAAAAAGTACATGCAAATGTACTGAAACACATATTATGAACCAAAGTGATGAGTAATGGGGCTGTGGAAGCATATGAGAACAGGTCATGAAGGCATCAAGCTTTATCTTAAGAGTAGTGGGAAGTTATTGAGGGTTTAACTAGATGAGTAGGGTGACATTGGTTTCCAAAACACCAGTTGTTGGATAAAATAAGGGTCTTCCATATTCAGGATTGTATAAAATGGAGGCCCTTCCTCCAACCAGTTACACCTGGGCAATGCACGTCCCTATGCCCTTGAGCAGAACAAGTTCTCCTGTAAAAACAAAACCAAAATATTATTTTTCTTGATCTTGGGTTGTGCCTAGAACTTTAAATCTCTGGATTTATAATTTTTAAAACAGAAAGAGATTTTAGATATAATTGCATCTGATCTCCTACCTCCTGAGGAACATCCAGAAGGGTTCTGGAGCTTTCCAAGACCACTTGTTAAGTGCAAAACTAGAACCAGAAACTGAATCTACAAATTTCCACCCAATCTTGCTACTAATCAATGTTGTTTTTTAATAAATGATTAGTGACTGTAATAATTCTTCAATGTTTAAGAGGCAGTCACAGTTTTCAATTTGAGGTCTTGAGCTGGAGCTTTTATTTTACAGTTCAGAATGGTTAAAAAGTTATTCTAATGGCTTTCTTCAGGTATTCTAAATATTGTGAGAAAAACATAGCCCTCTGAAATTAAATTACAGTTGTATTAGCCACATATGCCATTTGTTTAAGCATCATTATTCAGTTGTAACATAAAATGCTACCATATTCTTAATATTAATCCAAACTCTGGTTGCAGGAGGGCTTTTTAAGCATAAATGCATACTTTTTACAGACCTACTCTATTATCAACTTTCAAACATGCAACAGTGTAATGAACTACAGTCACCATGCTGTACATTACATCTCCATGATTTATTTGTTTTATACTTTGAAGTTTGTACCTTTTGAATACATTCAACCATTTTTCCCATTTCCCCACATCTATCTCTGGCAGCTACCAATCTGTTCTCTGTATTTATTAGTTTTCACTTTGTTTGTTTGTTTTAGATTCTACATAAAAGTGAGATTATACAGTATTTGACTTTCTCTTGCTAACATTTCATTGAATATGATGCCCTCAAGGTTCTTCCACAATGTTGCGAATGGCAAGATTTCTTTCTTTTTTATGGCTGAATAATATCCCATTACGTATATGCAGCTGCTGCTAAGTCGCTTCAGTCGTGTCCGACTCTCTGCAACCCTATGAATGATAGCCCACCAGGCTCCTCTGTCCATTGGATTCTCCAGGCAAGACCACTGGAGTGAGTTGCCATTTCCTCCTCCAGGGGATCTTCCCACCCAGGGATCAAACCCATGTCTCTTATGTCTCCTGATTGGCAGGCAGGTTCTTGACCACTAGCACCATCAGAGAAGCCCCATTACACAAGTATGTACATGAAATTACATAAAAGAGAACAGACATGTAATATTTCAAAAGTTTATTTTTCTTATTGTACACAGATATTCCTCAACTTAAAATGGTGTTACATCTTGATAAACACTAGGTTGAAAATATTAAGTTGAAAATGTATTTAATACACCTCACCTACCAAACATCACAGCTAGCCTCAGTTCAGTTCAGTTTAGTCTCTCAGTCATGCCCGACTCTTTGTGACCCCATGAATTGCAGCACGCCAGGCCTCCCTGTCCATCACCAATTCCCGGAGTTCACTCAAACTCACATCCATTGAGTCAGTGATTCCACCCAGCCATTTCATCCTCTGTCATCCCCTTCTCCTCCTGCCCCCAATCCCGCCCAGCATCAGTCTTTTCCAATGAGTCAACTCTTCGCATGAGGTGGCCAAAGTATTGGAGTTTCAGTTTTAGCATCATTCCTTCCAAAGAACACCCAGGACTGATCTTTAGAATGGACTGTTTGGATCTCCTTGCAGTCCAGGGGACTCTCAAGAGTCTTCTCCAATACCATAGTTCAAAAGCATCAATTCGTCAGTGCTCAGCTTTCTTCACAGTCCAACTCTCACATCCATACATGACCACTGGAAAAACCATAGCCTTGACTAAATGGACCTTCGTTGGCAAAGTAATGTCTCTGTTTTTGAATATGCTATCTAGGTTGGTCATAACTTTCCTTCCAAGGAGTAAGCATCTTTTAATTTCATGGCTGCAATCACCATCTGCAGTGATTTTGGAGCTCAAAATAATAATAGCTAGCCTGCTGCTGCTGCTGCTAAGTCGCTTCAGTTGTGTCCAACTCTGTGTGACCCCAAAGACGGCAGCCCACCAGGCTCCCCCGTCCCTGGGACTCTCCAAGCAAAAACACTGGAGTAGGTTGCCATTTCCCTCTCCAATGCATGAAAGTGAAAAGTCAAAGTGATGTCGCTCAGTCATGTCCGACTCTTTGCCACCCCATGGACTGCAGCCCACCAGGCTCCTCCGTCCATGGGATTTTCCAGGCAAGAGTACTGGAGTGGGGTTGCCATTGCCTTCTCCAATAGCTAGCCTAGTCTAACTTAAAAGTGCTCAGCACACTTATATTAGCTTACATGGGATTCTCCAGACAAGAATACTGGAGTGGGTTGTCATTTCCTCCTCCAGGGGATCTTCTGGACCCAGAAATCAATCCAGTGTCGCTTGCGTCTCCTGCATCGGCAGGCGGGTTCTTCACCACTAGTGCTGCCTCACCCTTGTGTCTACCCTCACTGCCACTGGCCAGCATCACAAGAGAATATTGTACCATATATTGTTAGCCTGGGAAAAGACTGAAATTCAAAAGTCAATTTACGGTTTCCACTACTGTATATACTTTTCACACCATTGTAAGTGGGTCAAACCGCTGTAAGTCAGGGACTGTCTGTATTGAGTAATTGTGGTTTGTCATTGAAATTGTTGTAATTCATTAAATATTGTATTATTTTCTTGTGTTTCCCCCCAGATTCCCTGACTAAATCTGTTCTTTATGTCAAAATAAACGTGTACATTGAGAGTTGGTTTAAGTTTCCCTCTTCCCTGTGTTGCTGTGTAAGTGTAGATCCTATATAAAGGTAAAGGTTTTTATGGCACTAATTTTTACCCTCATTTGGTTCTTGTTTTATGTCCTTGCATTTTCTTAATTTCTTCTGTCTTTCCTATTTTTCCTATGCCAACGTCATGTATTTTTCTATTCCTTTAAGGAGTTTAAGTGTTTTCTGGAAAGAGGTGGAGAATAGTTAATAATAAAGAACATATACAAGTAAATAAGGAAACTCTAAACTCAACAATAGAAAAAATGTGCAATGGACTTTATTCATAGAAGATAATAGCAAATGCTTACTGATGTGTAAAATTGTTAACTTTACCAAGAATGCTAAGATACCCACACACACTTATAGATAATTTTACAGAAGTGATTTTTTAAATGTGTATCTTTCATTGTTGTTGTGTGGCAAAGTATAACTTTCAAAAGTGGACAGTACAGTATTTCCATCTGTACATGTGCTTTTAGAATTTTGCACTCCTGTCAGGAGGTGGTGTCTAGAGTCTAGTTTGCTTCCTCTTGAAACTGCTAGGTTCCTTGAACTACCTGAACCAAATAAACATCATAAGATGATACGGTTTCTGTGTGCGTGTGTGTCTATCTCTCTCTGTTTCTGCTTCTCTGTCTCTCTCTCCCCGAAACCTAGCCACACTGTTATGAGAAAGGTTGGGTGCCCGCAGGCCTGTTGACTGTCTAGGGTCTCAGCCCACAGTCAACAACAAAACCAAACCATATTAAGTGAGAGGGTTTTCATGTGATTTCAGCCTGGCCTTCTAGCCTGACACTGGCTAGAGCAGAAACGAGCTCCTCTTATTCAGTTCTTCCTGGACCAAACTGCAGATTCATGAGCCAAATAAATATTGTCATTTCTTTAAGCCAGGATTTCTCAGCTGTGTCCTACTGATGTGCTGGACAATTCTTTGCTGTGGAGAGCTGTCCTGTGCATCAGAAAGATCCTTAACATCATCCCTGTCAGCAGCAATCCCTTCTCAAGTCATGACAATCAAAACATGCCTCTTGGTAGGCAAAATCATCCCCAGTTAAGAATCACTGCTTTAAGCCACTAAGTTTTGGGGTTGTTAAGAAGCCATAGTGATCAATTGTTTTTCTCCATCCTGGACACTGACTCCTACCAACATATCCCACATAGGTAGTTTATCCATGCCCATGTTATTAAGTGTATGTAAACATGTATAGACAATATATCCACACATGCCATGTAGGACTATTTTTAACATTATTTTACATTTTGACATCATTTTACAGAAGAATGGGAAGAGATATAGATTCATCTATATATTTTTCTCATTCTATGATTCCTTGTAGAAACCAAGGGCTGATTTTAACAGAAACCAAGTACAATAATTTTAACAGCTTTATTGGCCATAACATAATACATTGGCTATATAATATATACAATAATTTCTCTCAATGGAAATTTAGATTATTTTCATATTTTGTTGCTATAAATATTGCATAATAAATTTTCTCAGTGCATATATCTAGATGTAGTGGCAACTTATTTCTCAAAGATAGATTCCCAGGAGAGTATTTGCTGGGTCAAAGGTCTTATTACTTTAATAGATACTGCTAGACACTTCTTTTTATATTGCCTACAATACTTCACATTTTAACTAGCAGCATACAGCTAATTCTGTTTGCTGAGAATATTTCATCTTACTCAAAAGATTATATATATATATATATTTCATGGTCATCCCTGGTGGCTCTAGATACATATATAATATCTAGATATCTACATATATCATGGGCTTCCCTAGTGGCTTAGACAGTAAAGTGTCTGTCTGCAATGCAGGAGACCCAGGTTTGATCACTGGGTTGGGAAGATCCCCTGGAGAATGAAATGGCAACCCACTCCAATACTCTTGCTTGCAAAATTCCATGGATGGGGGAGCCTGGTAAGCTACAGTCCATGGGGTGGCAAAGAGTCAGACACAACTGAGTGACTTCACTTTCACATATTTCATACACAATTTCATATAAACTTCAAATATATATATATATAAATAATATAGCTTCTACTCCACTCTTAGTTTCTAAGCATTTTCAGCTGTGTGTTTGTGCTATTATCAATGAGGTTTTATTTTCCTCTTTCCACTTCTGTATGCTTCAGAGCAAAAGAGAAAACTATTTTTTACATCAATTTATACTCACATTCCTTACAAACTCACATATTAAATAGATTTTTCTAGAACATCCTGGGATGGATACAATCATATCAACAGAGAGAAGTGAAACTCTTTTTTTTCAGGTATTAATATGATTTCTTTTTCCTTACCTTCTTGCTGTCTTTACATTCCAGAAAATATTGAAAACTAAAGACAAAAGCAAACCTCCTTATCCAATCTGTAACCTTAAATATAATTACTTTAAAGCTTTACTGTTTATAACAATACATTGTTTTACTTGAGTAGTCAAATATTAAATTTAGTACTTTCTTTTCTTTCTGATTTTATTTCTTATTACTATTATTAGACAACTAAATTTTATCACAGCTAAATAGACAACTAAATTTTATCACATTTATTTTCATCTCTATAGATTTTCTAATAGTTTCCATATTACTGTAATATACTCCAAGTATCTGCAATTTAAATATTTGATAGAAATCACCTATAAGTCTATCCAGCCCTTCAGTATTTTTCAATTATAAGTAACTATGTAAAATTTTTCACTTATTTTTCATTCATTTGTAATAATTATATATTTTGCCCCCAAATCAATTTTTTAGGTTTTCAAAGCTATTACCATAGAATTATATGTCATAACATTTTATTATTCTTTTCATATTCTCTTCAGTTAAGTCTTGTCAGCTCTAATCTTATATATTTTACTCCCATTCTTTTGTCCTTAATCAAGTTTATGAGAGATTTATTATTTTTATTGGGCTTCCCTGGTGGCTCAGATGGTCTGTCTGCAATTTGGGAGACCTGGGTTCAATCTCCGGATTGGGAAGATCCTCTGGAGAAGGAAATGGCAACCCACTCCAGTATTATTGCCTGGAGAATCCCATGGACAGAAGAGCCTGGCCGGCTACAGTCCATGGGGTTGCAAGAGCTGGACAAGACTTAGCAAATCATCACCACCATCATTTTTATTGGACATCTAAAAAAAAAGAAAAAATTTGATTTGTTTATCTTTTGTGCTTTTCCTTAGTTGCAATAGAGATTAAAATTGTGTCCACATCACAAGGTAATTATGATGAGTATTAAATCAGTTAATGTTCAGGAAGTACTTAGCTTAACTCAAATTTCAAAAGAGATCTATTAAGGGTTTTTAATGAAATTGTAATTTTATTTTCATCAAGTTGCTAATATTCTAATATGTAACTCTTTATGTATTCTAATATGTATGTATTCTAATATGTAACTATTTATGTATTATATACAAGCTCCTGTATTGTTTGTGCTACAAAGATCTATGCCAGTATATCTTCTTCACAAAATGTGTCCTTTATTAATACATATCAGTCTACTTACATTGTTTAGTGCTTTCGATCATAAGGTCTACTTTCTGACATTAATATTGCTATCTCTTTTCTGTCTCTCAATTGCATTCACTTTCAGATTTTCATTACTTTGTTTTCACTCTGACTCCTGTAAATATTTAGTGAGCATATACTATGTGCCTGTTCTAAGTGTTAGTAGTCTGTATTGTCTATGACTATAGTTAATCCATAATAATATATATTATCTAGTTCTGTCCTCATGACTAGAGGTTGACATAATCCTCTAGGGTAGACATAATTATCATATCTAACTACTGAGAATTTCAGCCACCTATTCAATGTCACACAGGTACGTGGTAGAACCAGTGTTTTTCAAACCAGGTAGACTGACACGACTGAGCGACTTCACTTTCACTTTTCACTTTCATGCATTGGAGAAGGAAATGGCAACCCACTCCAGTGTTTGTGCCTGGAGAATCCTAGGGACAAGGGAGCCTGGTGGTGGGCTGCTGTCTCTGGGGTCACACAGAGTTGGACACAACTGAAGCAACTTAGCAGCAGCAGCAGCAGCAGACTGAGTCTAGACAAAGCTGTGAAACTCTAAGTGATATAGACTGTCACTAGCTCAATGATTTACCTTAGGAAAGCATTATATTTCCTTATTTCTTCTTTCCATTTCAGTGAGATAATACTTAAAAATATTTTCATTTCCCTCAAATTTATTCTCGTTTGCACCTCTTAGGAGATCTTTAAAATGCTTTTACACTCGATTTGCCTACTACCCATTCCTAGATTTTACTGAAATAATTTAGAATGTTTACTTCTGAACTATTGTTCATACCGAAGCTTTTTATTATTATGAATAAAGTGAGATATTATTTTTCCTAGTAAAAGTAAAATTACATGTTGTCAAAGCTATAGTCACACAAATGTTAACTGGTATAACATTTCTGTAAAGCACTTCTTGGTGATAAATGTAAAGAATATTTACATGTTAATAAATTTTTACTTATTAATTCTAGTTTAAGAACATGTTATAAATAAATATTCAGAAATTAAGATAAATTTAAATGAAAATATGATTATCACAACATTAATTGTGAAAACATAAAATTTACCCAAAGTTCAGTCAAGAGCTAAAATGGTTTAAATTAACATGTATCAGAGAAGGCAGTGGCACCCCACTCCAGTACTCTTGCCTGGAAAATACCATGGACAGAGGAGCCTGGTAGGCTGCAGTCCATGGGGTCGCTAAGAGTCAGACACGACTGAGCGACTTCCCTTTCACTTTTCACTTTCACGTATTGGAGAAGGAAATGGCAACCCACTCCAGTGTTCTTGCCTGGAGAATCCCAGGGACGGGGAGCCTGGTGCGCTTCAGTCTATGGGGTCTCACAGAGTCGGACACAACTGTAGTGACCTAGCATAGCATAGCATAGCATATCCTTACGAAGGGATTTTGACCATTCATTAAAAATAACATATACAGAATTCAATAACACTAGAAAAACTGTAAATATGACATCAAAAGAAGGAATACAAACTATGTAATCTGATAGTAATTATTCAGTATACATAAACATCAAAGCAGTTTTATCTAAACTTAGGGATAATTGGTTATTTAAAAATTTTTTTAGTCATAAAGTTTTATAATGGCTATATATTATTTTAAAAACATAAGTTCTCTGTCCTTTACTTTTTTTTTTTTAAAGAGTAATTACGTTCTTTACAATGAAATAGGATTTTTTTTTTAAATAGGATTTAATACTGAGTCAGCTAAAACCATACTGCCCTCTATGGGATTTTGGCTGCTCCACAACAACTGAGTATATTTATTTATTTATTCCCAGAGATTTTCACAGTTGTATTTATTTACATAAAAGAAATCCATGTGGAAAGCTATGTGTGAAAGAAATATATGTTGAAATTATAATACCAAAGTAGTCACGTGGGAAACCAAATCTATGTTATTCGCCTGATAAGACTGAACTTACTACAATTTAATAAGGAATGTGTCCCTGGTAGAAATAAAAACCTAAAGTTTACAGAAAAAACAAGTATTGTGATTTAAACAAATTCAATTATTTAAAGCATTGATTCAAATGTGACTAACCAACAATTTTGAAAAATAAATAGAAAAGAAAAACATTAGTTGTAGACAATTTGGTATTCCCTTTGTAAAGGCTGTGTGTGTTCTTTGCCCTGTGCATAGCACTTGGTAGATACAGAGAGATTCATTTAGTACCAGAGATGAATATTTAAGACACTTTGGTTCATTTCTTTCATTTTATAGGGAGAGAAACACAGCAGCAGAGGGATCATGGGACATCTCCAGGCTTACCCTGGAGAGACCCTAGCAGAGCTCTTTCTTGGGCACATTTATGCATATACCTAGGCCAGTACAGTCTTTCCATTACACAGAAATACCTCTTTTCTGTTTCTGGGCTATATAATGTCTGCCTGTTTTTTTTTTTTTTTTTCCTGTCTCCTTATACAGGACTTTTTATGGATTATCTTTTCTTCTTTGGCATTGAAGTCTTCCTTTCCTCTTCTGCTTTCCTTCAGCAATGCCTCAAGCTGGCTTAGCAGTTACATTCTCCAAATTCAAGAACCCACTGAAGGGTTCTATGGTATAAATATGATACTCGAATCTCTTTCTACTCAAAACTTAAGATACACAACCTAAAATATGTATGTATCTAGATACTGAATAAAGCCAACCTAGACAGAATGTGGACTTTGGATTCTTTAAGTCACATCTCTAAGTCACTAAATCCCCGAGTTTTTTTCTTTATAAATATATTACCACATACTTTGTATGATTGTGGTGAAGAATAAATGAAACAATGTCTTTAAAGATCCCAGTGAACAGGATCCTGGGCATTTAGTAGATACTTAATACATAGTTTCCAAAATAATAAAATATTTAATGAGAATCAAAAATTTATCATATAGTAATCTTATCAAAATTGATTATTTATTTCATAATAAAATATCTTCATCTATTTCTGTATGCTGCTTTTGTACTTCTATTGGTGTCTTTTGATGTCCAGAAATTCTGGATTTTAAAATAATTCAATTGGTCACTATTACCTTTATGTTAATTCTTTTTTGTCTTAATTTTTTTAATATTTGGCTACCCAAAAGGTCATAAAGATAGCCTCCTATTGTTACTTCTAAAATATTTCCTGCTTTACTTTTGCATCTGCAATCTGATGTAATGTTATTTTTTAAATATAAATTTATTTATTTTAATTGGAGGCTAATTACTTTACAGTATTGTATTGGTTTTGCCATACATCAACATGAATCCACCACAGGTATACACGTGTTCCCCATCCTGAACCCTCCTCCCTCCTCCCTCCCCATACCATCCCTCTGGGTCATCTCAGTGCACCAGCCCCAAGCATCCAGTATCATGCATTGAACCTGGACTGGCGATTCATTTCATATATGATATTATACATGTTTCAATGCCATTCTCCCAAATCTTCCCACCCTCTCCCTCTCCCACAGAGTCCAAAAGACTGTTCTGTACATCAGTGTCTCTTTTGCTATCTCGCATACAAGGTTGTCGTTACCATCTTTCTAAATTCCATATGTATGCGTTAGTATACTGTATTGGTGTTTTTCTTTCTGGCTTACTTCGCTCTGTATAATGGGCTCCAGTTTCATCCACCTCATTAGAACTGATTCAAATGTATTCTTTTTAATGGCTGAGTAATACTCCATTGTGTATATGTACCACAGCTTTCTTATCCATTCGTCTGCTGATGGACATCTAGGTTGCTTCCATGTCCTGGTTATTATAAACAGTGCTGTGATGAACATTGGGGTACCCGTGTCTCTTTCAATTCTGGTTTCCTTGGTGTGTATGCCCAGCAGTGGGATTGCTGGGTCATAAGGCAGTTTTATTTCCAGTTTTTTAAGGAATCTCCACACTGTTCTCCATAGTGGCTGTACTAGTTTGCATTCCCACCAACAGTGTAAGAGGGTTCCCTTTTCTCCACACCCTCTCCAGCATTTATTGCTTGTAGACTTTTGGATCGCAGCCATTCTGACTGGCTGATGTAATGTTTGTATTAGGTGAGGAAGAGTTTAAGAGTCATCCTTTTCCACATATCTAATTGATACAGTAATATATTTATTAAAAGTTGTTATTTTCCTCCACTGCACTGCACTGTTAGTGTTGCTATGAATCATAAATCAAGTGATCATGTAGTTGTGTCTACATTGTACTTTCTGTTCTTCTGTTCATGTCATCTTTTGTTTCCTCTAGCACTACATTGTTTTAATCACTGTAATTTTTAAGTTCTTCAAATCTTACAGCTTTGTTTGTTTTAAGAGACTATATATTTGAACTGTATTCTTGTCCATTTGCATCTTCATTGTCAGCTTGTCATTTTTCACTAAAGCTGACTAGGGTTTTGTTTGGTATACATTGAATCTCTGTATCATTTTGAGAACTATTATTCTAACAATATTGAACTTTATAAACATGAACATTATATATTGAAATACAAAATTACCTTTGGAGATAGGAAGAATATAGGATTCAGCATCCAGAAAAAAGATAGAGATTAGGGCTTCAATAGGAAAAAGGACTAATGGGTGATAAAAAGATATGGAAGAATATTGATGTGACATACTTTCTAAGAGAAAATTGAGAAAGTACCTACTTGGTAATTTCTATTTTCTCTCTAAAGGAGATAATCAATCCATTAAGAGACAGAAATACAGGCTTGTGGAAAACTATGAAGGTTCAAAATTGCCACAAAGGGGAGAGATGAGGGAACTGATCATTAGATAAGGGTTCAAATGAAGAGAATAACTATGGAGGAGTAGTACGTAAATTATGTGATCAGTACCATAAGAGGTAGAGACAAATAAAAAGAATGTTTGAATTGATCCATATTTGAGGGTTTGTTGAAAAGTTTTATAGGAACCTGAATGTAGTGACAGACAAAGGTTTTGGTAAAGAATCTGCCACTGAACTATATTCTTAGTACATTTACAAGCACTATATATTCTATTAAAAAAAAAAATCACTGGCAGGCAGATTCTTTACCACTGAGCCACCAGGGTAGCCCTTAACTCATGTATTAGCTTCCCTTAAGCCCTGGGAATATGTATTCAAGAAATACATGTCCAGAGCCTTCAACATGACATTCCAAGTTGCTAAGACACAGAAAAGGCTGAAACCTGAAAGGTACTAGATATAATATGTTCCCACCTTCCCTCCTGAGCTTTTGTGTTTTCCCCACTAGACTATGGACAATTTGATGCATCTCTCTACCTCCACAGTGGAGAAGGCACCCCCCTCCAGTACTGTTGCGTGGAAAATTCCATGGACAGAGGAGCCTAGTAGGCTGCAGTCCATGGGGTCGCTAAGAGTCGGACACGACTGAGTTTCTTCACTTTCACTTTTCACTTTCATGCTTTGGAGAAGGAAATGGCAACCCACTCCAGTGTTCTTGCCTGGAGAATCCCAGGGACGGGGGAGCCTGGTGGACCGCCATCTATGGGGTCGCACAAAGTCGGACACGACTGAAGCGACTTAGCAGCAGCAGCAGCTACCTCCACAGTACACTCTCACATTCAAAACTCACTAAAAAGGAACAGCTGAAAATTTTCACAAACTCTTAGCAACAGTATACACAAAAGTCATACACTTAAGGATAAAATAACTAGGCTATTTAAAATTGATGTCCTTAGAGGTAGTCCTTGGGGTATTTCTCTACAGAGATTTTGCCCCTTAGATATTCTGAAGGAAGGAGGGGAGGCCAAAAATTTTACATCTTGTTTAAGTACAATACACCATGACTGTTTTTAAATAACAACCCCACTGCCAGTCAATTATCATGAGCTGGAGTGGGGCAGGAAATCAAGGTTTATTGCTTTGTTATGACATTTTAATGTTGTTCTTGTCAGTAAATTCTATTCACACTGGTGACAAGAATAAGCAAATAATTGCTGTGACTTTTTTTTTTTTACTATAGTTCCCTAAACTTTTATGCTAACCATCTTGTTTTTCCTTTAATCCCAGTGACCCTTCACTCATTTCTATATTCCTATCTTTAAAAAAAAAAAAAAATCCCCCCAATTCCTTGCTTTTATCCTATCCTGGGCCCACTTGGCCAAATCCAAGTACACAAGGTAGAGTAGCGTGTTCTGTGAACTGAGTCAGGAGATTTGTGTTGACATACTTGATATAACATTGACCTTCAGTGTGACCTTAGACAAAACACTTCCTCTCTGGACCTTTAGTTTTCCTATTTGCAAACAGAATGAATATTGGAACTGATAATCTCCAATATCAGCCACTTTAGAAGAGAAACTAAAATTCTCACATCTTTGCCTTTCTCAAATCTTTGCCAGTGAGCTATTGCATCCTTCAGACACTAGATGGGGCTTCCTGAAGACTTTTCCAATATATCCTGATTTAAGTAAAGGAGGAGGGCCTCTTAATGGTAATCCTTGCTCTTGACTTCATTTTTTAATTCAAAGTAAATGTGAAAGAAATATATGCTGCAACAATTATAACATTTTGTACAATATGAATTTCTAGCATGAAGCTAATTAAATTTTTTAAATACCAACTAGATCTAGAATTTCCATCCTCTATCATTAAATTTATGAAAATATTTAAATCAATGGAAGAACAGGGAAATCATAAGTAGGATTTTGAAGGCCATTATTCATAACTAAGATATCTTTTAGTTTGATGGTATTTTAAAAAGAAAGTTATGACCATGTGTATTTTTTAAGAGTATGCTTTAGAAAATAAAGAAATTTGATATTCACATAAAACTGAAAATACCATGAACTCATTTCTTAAATTTCAAAGAAAGCAGGTTTGTGAAGTTTGTGAAGAACAAATAAAGATCTATCCATCATCTTAAGAATAATATAGGTTGAGATGAGATATTAATTTGCATCTTCATTATTTTTTAATTAAGAAATAGTTTAACATATTTTTAAAACAAGAAGATCTGACATTAATCTGATTCACTGGTTCTTTTGTAGACTATTTTTTATTCTATTGGGATCTGTTAGGCTATATCTCTGATATTCTTATATATCAGTATGTTATTAGGTGTTGGGTTTTTTTTTTTTCCGTAAGGTTTGAAATTTTACATCTGACGGCATCATTATGAGGAATTTCAGTTATTCTTGTCATTTATTGCTTCCCTACATTGTTTTTCATCATTTCTGGTATTCCTACTATGGGAGTATTAACAAGTCTCTGTTAATTTCCATTTCTTTATTGGGCTGTATCTATTCTCTTACCCAATCCTTTCAGTTTTTTTTTTTTCAGCTAATAAATTTTTGATAACCAATATCACCAACTGATTCCTGCTTTTTTGTTTCCCAACATCCTCCCTTACACTTCTAAGAATATTTATATCTGTGTTTTAAATATTTGTTTTCTCTGTTCCATCAGCTCAATGCTCTCTAGTATCAGATATTCCATTTACTATCTTCCAGAATATTTATACACCTCAGAAGTTGGAAGGAATTTTACCATGAGCTCATTATCATTCACATGAGACTATCAGTTTCCTTTTGTGACTACAATATTTCAAGATTAAGATAGCTATGGCTATGTTCTATTCATTAAGTGTGACTCTGCATGTGTTCTCTTTTTCTTTTCTGATTTTTAAAAGTTTTGATGTGGGAACATAAAACAGAGCCCCACATCTTAATAATGTTTGTATAAACATGGCAAGTCAACTGAATATTTGGTAGATATGGAAATTATGTTATGATTTAAAGTTTTTTTTAATGGAATTTGTATTGATGAATACAAATATGACAAAGATTTTATAGAAGGAAAGATGTATGTTTTGATCAATCAAAGTTAACGTATTACATAGTGATAGTGTGAAAAAATATAGACTGGGTAAAATAATACTGAAAAGAAACTGAAAAGATTTGGATTTTAATCCTCAATTTACTTTTTATTAGTAGCTTGAAATTGGTTAAGTTCCAAGACCTTAGAACTTCAGTTTTTAGATGTATAATAAATGAATACTAATTCATTTCTTCTTCTCTGAGTTTGTTTGTTAAAGTATACAAAAATAATACATCAATGAGGGAAAAGTATGTGTGTTGTATGCATTAATTTGGGTGTTCACCTGATAATCCCCAGTACAGGATTGCTCTAGTAAAATATAATGGAGGAATGCATTTAGGTTTGGATATCTAAGTGAGCTCTGGAGAAGGAAATGGCAACCCACTCCAGTATTCTTGCCTGGGAAATCCCATGGACAGAGGCACCTGGCAGGCTACAGGGTCACAAAAGTCAGACACAGCTGAGTGACGAAACCACCACCACCACCATCTGAGTGAGCTACCTTTGAATCTATTATAGAATGGCTAGTTTTGTAGTGTCAGCTAGTTATGTAAATGTCTGTAGCTATTTGGGGCTTCCCAGGTAGCGCTAGGGGTAAAGAATTTGCTTCCACTACAGGAAATCCAGGTTCAATCCCTGGGTTGGGAGTATCCCCTAGAGGAGAGTATGGCAACCCCCTCTGGTATTCTTGCCTGGAGAATCCCATGGACATAGGGTTGCAAAGAGTCGGATACGACTGAAGCAACTTAGCCCGTGCGCGTATACACAAACACACACAGACACCATAGGTAGCTATACCACCCCATCTTGCACAGACAGAACAGGGCTGCCCTGGTAAAATATAATGGCTGCTTTGAATAAGTGCTTATCACTCTTATTGGAATATGGAGGGTTCTCACTATGAGTGAACATAGGGCCTTCATTGAAAGGGTAGACCTGATGGCTGTGTGAAAATGTGTGCTTTACACATAGGAGTAGAAAGCATGGGAGTCTAAGAAGTAAAAGAGGGACTTCCCTGGCTATCCAGTGGTTAAGACTCCATGTTTCCACTGCAGGAGGCATGGGTTTGATCCTTGGTCAGGGAACTAAGATCCCACATTCTATGCAGTGTGGCCAAAAAATAAAAACCAGTAGTATAAAAATGTTTGTTTTTTTTTTTTAAAGAAGTAAAACAGCAGAGCACCTGCATGCTTCTTACAGAAATGAAGCCATACCTATCAGGAAAATAAAAACACATCATTAATGTTCAGAAGAGTCAGTGACCAATCCTCTTCCTATGGGCAGAAGCCAAAAAGGGAGTAAGAAAGAAGTTAGACCTGTAGACCATGTCTGTTTCTATTATTAAAGCAGATATATGAAGAGTAGAGATTTCTCTTTTCCTTCAGTTGACAATTAAATGAAACAATATGAAAGGTGCTTGGCAAACTATAAGTCACAAAACAAAATTGAAAGGTTTAATATCTTTATGAAAGGGGATATTTATTTACTGAAATCATTTTGTGTTCCAGATGGAAACTGTCCATTTTTTATGTTGCTTTGAATAAGTGCTTATCACTCTTGTTAGAACATGGAGGGCTCTCACTATGAGGTAGTTTGTAAGGAGAATATTTACAAGACTTAGTTATCTGACAGCTCCAATAAAATATGCACAATTCATCAGACTTCCTGAATTATTCAAATCCCTATTAATCATAATACTGATGAAGACCTCAGTTTGGAAATCACCAATTTATAATCCAGTTTCTGTAATATATATTATTTATCAACATAGTTTTGGGGACTTCCTTAGTGGCCCAGTGATTATCACTCCATGCTTCCACTGCAGAGGGCACAAGTTCTATCCCTAGTTCAGGAATAAGATCCAATGGCACCCCACTCCAGTACTCTTGCCTGGAAAATTCCATGGACAGAGGAGCTTGGTAGGCCGCAGTCCATGGGGTCACTAAGAGTTGGACACGACTCAGCAACTTCACTTTCACTTTTCACTTTCATGTTTTGGAGAAGGAAATGGCAACCCACTCCAGTGTTCTTGCCTGGAGAATCCCAGGGATGTGGGAGCCTGGTGGGCTGCCGTCCAGGGGGTCACACAGAGTCGGACACGACTGAAGCGACTTAGCAGCAGCAGTAGCAGCCATGCAGAGAGGCAAAAAAATAAAATAAAATAAAAATAGTTTTCAATTGTTCTTAATTTTGTTGTTAATGACATCTTTTTGCTCATCATTCCCTTCTTCTCAAAATACTCCATTCTCTTGTCCACTATGATACCTCTTTTTCTTCACACTCTGTGACTTCAGAGTTGCCATTGCAAACTCCACCTTCTACATCAGACATTGGAATTTCTCAAGCTTTCAGTCTTGCCACCTTTCAAAAATTATTCTATGACTTTTTCCTGAACAAACTATTCCATTGCCATGTTTTCAATGAGTTTCCACCCCTTGATGGCTTCAAAAGTTATATATATAGCCTGAAATTTCTTGTGATTTCATGGTTTGTATATTTATTACATTCTTGTTATCCCGTTTGCTATCTCACAGGCAACACAGGCATAACTTGTCCAAAACTGAATGTAATCTTTGCTATCATTCTGAACCTCCTCCATCTCAGTAAGTGGTAACTCCATCCATCCTGTTGCTCAAGCTATGATCATGGAGGTCATATGTGACTCTTCTCTCACTATCACCTTCTATAGCCATCAGTCATGGAATCTCAATCCTGAGTGCCTTTTCTGATACAGCCCACTATCATGGTTCAAGCTTCTGGCATTTTTGTCTTGCACCATAATGATAGTAAAGTCACTCTTTAGCTTTGCTGAACTCAGAGATTAGGGAATACTTTCTAGTAAATTACTGACTCTTAAAATTATAAATTAATAATATAAACTAAAACCAATGTAACTGAAAAAAATTAAAACCCCATGTTTACATGTTTAAATAATAAATGAACTAAAGCAAAAAAACACAATGCATATCATAAAATTTTTGGAACTACATAAAATAGTTTTGTATACAACTTTGTTAGAAACAAAGATTTGGAAGTTGTTTCACAACTCAAAATACTGGGAAATGATAAAAATCAAGTTAACTAACTTTTTAATCTAAGATTAATCTAAATAAAGGTAAAAAGAATTTTAAAAATTAGAAGAGAGTAAATGATTTTTTTTAAATGGGAGGAACTGAAACAAAGAACTGAAAAAATGTTGAATTCATCCTACAAACTCAATAGTAATATTTTGAAAGAAATTAGTCCAATAGACATATATAGATCCCTGATTATAAAAAGAAGTAAATATTAGAAATGATAAGGAAATTATAACTTTAACTTTGGTTGAGGTTGTTTTTTAATTTATTTATCTTTAATTGGAGGATAATTGCTTTACAATATTGTAGTAGTTTCTGCCATACATCAGCATGAATCAGCCATAGGTGTACATATGTTCCCTCCCTCTTACTTCCCACCCCATCCCACCCCTCTAGGTTGTCGCACAGCTCCCTGCATCATACAGCAAATTTCCACCAGTTATCTATTTTATATATGGTAATGCATATGTTTCAATGCTACTTTCTCAATTAGTTTTACTCTCTCCTTCCCCACTGTATCCAGCAAGTCTGTTCTCTAGGTCTTTGTCTCCATGCTGCTTGAGTTTTTAATTATAACATAAGAAATTTGTTAATCCAATATGTATGGAAACTTAGAAGAAATGACCACTCATAGAAATATAAAACATAATGACTCAAGGGAATAGTAGCTCAAAGTATTATGATGACTTTTGAAGGAACTTCTCCAAGCCAGGCTTCAACAATACGTGAACCGTGAACTTCCAGATGTTCAACCTGGTTTTAGAAAAAGCAGAAGAACCAGAGATCAAATTGCCAACATCCGCTGGATCATCAAAAAAGCAAGAGAATTCCAGAAAAACATCTATTTCTGCTTTATTGACTATGCCAAAACCTTTGACTGTGTGGATCACAATAAACTGTGGAAAATTCTGACAGAGATGGGAATACCAGAGCACCTGCCTCTTGAGAAACCTAATGCAGGTCAGGAAGCAACAGTTAGAACTGAACATGGAACAACAGATTGGTTCCAAATAGGAAAAGGAGTACGTCAAGGCTGTATATTGTCACCCTGCTTATTTAACTTATATGCAGAGTACATCATGAGAAACGCCGGGCTGGAAGAAGCACAAGCTGGAATCAAGATTGCTGGGAGAAATATCAATAACCTCAGATATACAGATGACACCACCCTTATTGCAGAAAGTGAAGAGGAACTAAAATGCCTCTTGATGAAAGTGAAAGAGGAGAGTGAAAATGTTGGCTTAAAGCTCAACATTCAGAAAACAAAGATCATGGCATCTGGTCCCATTACTTCATGGGAAATAGATGGGGAAACGGTGGAAACAGTGTCAGACTTTATTTGGGGGGGCTCCAAAATCACTGCAGATGGTGACTGCAGCCATGAAATTAAAAGGTGCTTACTCCTTTGAAGAAAAGTTATGACCAACCTAGATAGCATATTCAAAAGCAGAGACATTACTTTGCCAACAAAAGTCTGTCTAGTCAAGGCTATGGTTTTTCCAGTAGTCATGTATGGATGTGAGAGTTGGACTGTGAAGAAAGCTGAGTGCCAAAGAATTGATGCTTTTGAACTGTGGTGTTGGAGAAGACTCTTGAGAGTCCCTTGGACTGCAAGGAGATCCAACCAGTCCCTTCTGAAGGAGATCAGCCCTGGGATTTCTTTGGAAGGAATGATGCTAAAGCTGAAACTCCAGTACTTTGGCCACCTCGTGGGAAGAGTTGACTTATTGGAAAAGACTCTGATGCTGGGAGGGATTGGGGACAGGAGGAGAAGGGGATGACAGAGAACGAGATGGCTGGATGGCATCACTGACTCGATGGACGTGAGTCTGAGTGAACTCCGGGAGTTGCTGATGGACAGGGTGGCCTGGCGTGCTGCGATTCATGGGGTCTCAAAGAGTCGGACACGACTGACTGAACTGAACTGAACTGAAATACATAGTCAAAAACCTCCCACCAAAATATACACTGGGTTCAGATGATTTTATAAGTGTGATTTTAGTCAAACTTTCAAAGAAATGGTAATCTCAATTTATATTACAAATAGTTGCAGAGAAGAGAAAAAGAGATAACATACTCCAATTCCTTTTATGAAGTTAATATAACTTTAATATCAAAATCTTAAGAAAAATAGCATGAGAGGAGAATGATTGACAGCTCCCCTTATAAACATAGTTGTAAAATACTAAATAACACATCACAAAATGTTGCTTGTGTTTCCTTACCACTGTTTCCACAGTGTTTGGACACTTTGGCTCCCATATTTTGCAAACGGTTTTTCAAAAATGCCATTGATATTTAGCTGGGCTGCACTGGATTTTTAGCCATTTTCTTTAGACTTGACCTCTGTGCTCCACAAGACATTTTTACTTTTCCTTGCTTTTGAGAATACCATTAAATTTATTAGGTTCTGTTACTCTTTTCTTAAAATTCTTCCTCTGTTCTCATTCCTAACTCCTTCCCTTCTGCCCCTTTACTCTGGGAGTCAACATGTAGGTGGTGGCTTAGTCGCTCAGTCATGTCCGTTTTTGCGACCACATGGACTGTAGCCCGCCAGATCCTCTATCCATGGGATTTCTCAGGCAAGAATACTAGAGTGGGTTGCCATTTCCTTCTCCAGGGCATCTTTCTAACCCAGGAATCGAACCCAGGTCTCCTGCATTGCAGGTTGGATCCTGCATTGCAGGCAGATTGTTTACTCACGGAGCTACATGTAAGGCCTGACCTGTTTTTCTTGATTTATCTCCCCTCCCTTGAAGAACACTCTCTTTACATGTGTCTAGTAATCTGCACCATGTAACTCCCAAACTGAAATGTTCCCAATCTGCTCATCAGAACCCTAGATCCGTCAGGTGCCTATTCCTATAATGCATATCATGCCTCAAATGTAATTTGACTAAAACCAAATTCAGTATGTTCTCTGCCAAAACGTTGACTTCCAACCTCATTGTCTCTCTTCACATCACTTTCGCCACTGTCATATTTTTTTTCTACTGAAGTTTGCCGATTTGATCTTATCATCTTGAATCTCTCCTGTGTTGGTTAGTTATAGTAATCTGATTCAGTCTTTAATATGTCTCATATTTATCTCTTTCTATCCAGCCCCATTTTCACTGTCCTTGGCCAAGTGCGCATCACTGATATGGAACACAGCATCTTCAATAAGCCTCTTGTTGCCTCCACTCTGCACTGGTCACTACTGCCCATATTTTGTTAAAGCATCCTATCATCGTGTTAGCTCACTACTTACTGTTCTACAAAGGTCCACTATTTCTTATTGCAACAGTCTATAAGATTTTTAAGATTCCTCAAAATCAATTCTTAAAACTCAATCATCATTGTTTCTTATTTCTAGTGTGTATATCTTCATGCTCCATAGCATAATACTCTATGCTTAGTCACTCAGTCATGTCTGACTCTTTGTGACCCCATGTACTTTAGCCTGCCAGGCTTCTCTGTCCATGGGATTCTCCAGACAAAATTATTGGAGTGGATTGCCATTTCCTCCTCCAGGGGATGTTCCCCACCCAGGGATCAAACCCAGGTGTCCTGCATTGTTGGCAGATTCTTTACCGTTTGAACCACCAGGGAAGCCCAGTATAATACTTATTAAGGTAAATCTCATTATAAGTTAATCACACTGAAAGTTAAAATAAAGACCCCCCTATTGTGGAATTATAAATATCCTTGGCTATGGAAACAATATTATATTTTAGTCGATTCATATTCTATCTTGTTTAAAACATATCAAAGTTGAAAATTTGAAGAGAATAAACTGAAAAGAGTGCTCATTAGCTTATGGGCATTTTTTAGCAAGTTATTTTATTGTTCTTGTTTTAATCAAAGAAATGTGCTATTTGCATAATGACAAGTTGTAAAAATGTTTTTAAGGAATATTTTAGGATGGCAACTTTTCTTTGAAAGCAAACATTTGGCTCTGATTGTAAATGGTTTGTTCCATAGAGGGTAGGGAAGATACTAGATGTGTCTTGTCTGACATTATTATAAAGGGGTTATTTAAAAAATTGCCTGTAACTTGTACCAATCTGTGGTCTCTGCATTTTCCCTTTGGCTAATGTTTTCTAATTCCCTGGTCACAAACCACATCAGTTGTTTCTTAATTCAAGTCACATAGCATCATGACAATGTCTGTTACTCAAAACCCTTGAGTCCCTGCCAACCTCAGTGGCTTTTTAATATAATAGCAGAGATTATGTGATTGGCAATGAAATTAAAGCTCAAGCTGATACTTAAAACAATGACCTATCCTCAGTAGATATCTAGAGCTTGAGCGTGCTCCAGTCTTGTTCTATACATTGTCCAAAGTTCTTAGAATGCATCATAGGAGGATTTCATGGTAACATCAACTACAATAGTAAAATCACAATATTCTGAGACCAACATTGTTTAAACAATAAACTGATTTCTACTTAATCACTTTTAACACAAATTATTTAATGTCATTATTTTAAATGTAAATGCTTTATCTTTTTACACATTTATAATCCACATTTTGGTCTCATGAGTATCATTTATAAAAATATAAATACTGCTTTTTTACACAACTGCATTTAGGCACTCAATTTTTGCAGCAATTTTAATTTTAAGAATATATATTAAGAATACATATTTTTTCTTAACTAGTTTTTTCTATTCTAATTTAAATAATTCATTAATTTATATAAATTTTAAATTAAGTCCATAATATTTATGCTATAGGAAAAGCATCCTTAGGGTTTTGCAAGTTTAAACAGTTATTCATCATAGTCTTGAAACTAAGAAATGACACTGATCAATTTTGTCTACTAAAATTCAGGATAATATATGCCTTTATTAATTTTTAATCCTTTAAGAAAAATAATATTGATAAATGTATTCACACACTATGTAGATCATTTAATTGAAAACAGCACAATCTATTAGTGATCCTCATGTAAATAAATTTAGTGAAAATGTATTTTTTCAGAATATTAGAAATTTCTTCTTTAGTCAAGGAGAACAAGATGATTTCAGAATTCTCTGTGCCCTAGAACTTTTTGAAAGATATTTGCCAACTTTTTTCCCATAAAGAAAACCACGCACTCAAGAATTTATAGGCTCAAAGAAGAGATTGCAAAGTTAATTTTATATGCAGCACTCTTACCTTGAGATGAGATTTCTTAGCCAGCATCGTACACTGCTGTTTCTAACATTAATATCTCATTGCTTGGTAACCTCACTACTACCTAAAAATGTGTTCCACTGGCTCATAAACAATTATATCATTGAGCCTCTCTGTGTGTAACAAGAGACCTTAACCACAGAACTGGGAAATAAAAGGAAGAATTACGCCAGAAGTAACAACAGTGCCAGAAACCTGCTTTGCAGTGATTGGCTAAATGAGGCCAACCAGTTGAGGTTCATTCATCAGATTTGTTGAGTTAACCTACAAGCATTTTTTTTTCCATTTTCTCTATTTTTCTTTTCTGTGGTCTCCTTTGATTTCATGCTGGCTTTTTAAATTGAGGATAAAGTTAATTCACTCAACAAAGCCACAGCTGGAATTAAGTATGCCTCTTCTCCTATCGCAGAGGGGAGGGGTAGGTGCTGGTTGGTGGTGTCTTATTGGATGCTCAACACCCTTGAGGGCTGTTGCTGAATCCGTGGTGCCTCTAGCGACAGGCAAGAAGTTAACTAATTATGAACATATGGTTTGGCAGACACCTTGTTAGCTTGCTGCTGCGTAGGTGTTTGGAAGGAGGTGAAGGGGAAAGTTTGAGGTAGAAGGTGTGGTTAAAAGTCCCACTGACAAGCCTCCAGGAGATTTGATTGATCCTAATCTATTCTTTTTGTCAAGAATCAGCATGCTTCTGGCAGCAACAGCTTGGTAATAACAGAGATTTGTGGCCCTTAAGCTCTTGTGGTGATAGCCGGCACACGACCAGTCAACTGGCTCCGTACGAGACCCTCACTTAATTGGCCACAGTGGTGGGAACAGAAATGAGATGTTAGGTCAAGGTACAACACATGGCCTACCTGAGTGGTTCACAATGATCTGGGGCACAGATGTCATCTTTTATTGGTGTGATTGCCACCAGAGGAATAAGAGAAGCCTTGAGAAAAGAACTGCAGAAAAGTCTTTAGTGAGAGCCATGTAAGTGCATTATTTATACTTGAATTACCTGGAGAAAAAGGCAGATGTATGAAAAGGAGGAGAAATACTAGACGGGGCCATCACTGGGTCTGAAGAAATAAAGAGATATTCTATTTTATAGACAGGAAGGTTTCTTGGGAAAGTAATAGAAGATAGCTTAAAATATTTTTTTTGAATTTTATTTCTGTCAGATAAATTGAAAAATCTCATATACTCCTGGTATTTAGCTGAACAGTGGTACCAAATACATACTTTTCATCATTCATAAATTGGTATGCAGGGCTCATATTTGGTACCCATCACAAGTACCCAAATATTTAGGGTTATGCAATCTGTGTACTCAAAATCAGACATAATCAATAGAGATTTGTTTATTGACTCTAAGACCTATTGACTCTCTAAGTTTTATCAACTTCTTCTAGAACTCTAAACTTTCTGGATACCAAAAAGAAAAATAAAACCTCCAGGATGTCTATGGAGAATGAGTCTACCAACCAGGAAACATTTCCTCTTTAAAGGTTTGCTAAACAGTTTAAAACCCTACCTTTTATGTACTGATTTTCTTACCAATTTCTCAGGATGGTATAGATATTTTATATTATCATTTAAATTAGAAATAGTAATTATATAAAAGTGACTATGTAGTCTCTCTTACTAGATGGTCACCAACAGCTTCGCATTTCTTCCAGTGTTTATCAGTGAACTCAAATGGAAGAAATATTATAGATATGACCAAGTAGACTCACCTGCACATTCTGCCATTACAAAGAATACACATGAACAGTGTTGCATTCACATTTATATGTGAATGTGGTTAGTTGTTTTATATTATTCTGATAATGGTTTATACAGTTTTCCTTTTTTAAATTAGCTAGCTACAGCATGTTCTTAAACACCACAAACTACAAATTGCTACAAATACACCTAGAGGAATCTTGGAATAACAAAAAAGTGGGACAGTGTTGAGCATGGAATCTGTAGTTAGTTTGGAGCAATGCTCTGACACTTAGCTGAAGTGTGACTTTGGGAAAATTGCTAACTCCTTTAATTTACAGTTTCTTTATCCATAAATAGAACCTGACCTGCCAGATCTACCACAGGGGGTTAGTGTAAGGATAAATTGAGTAAAACCTTGTGTAAGGTTTTTAGCATCAGGCATGGCAGAATTTAAATGCTAGATATGTGTTTGTTAAAAATGAGATAGAGACCTATAACACTCTTATATAGTTCTAATTGTCTTTAGGTGACCTGATACTTCAGCATAATTTCATAGAAATGATGAATCCAAACCAAGACGGTAAGGCTCTATCAAGGGTAAAAATAGAGCTTGCTTAAGTCATTAGGTAAAGAAACCATACAAAGCAAAAGAGTTCCAAGACATCTGTTCAGTGAAGGGATGGTTGCTTCAATGATAAAAGCTTCCTGCCCCACACTGAGAGATGACCTCTGCAGCTCATACATCAGAGTTCTTTCTCTTTAGAACTTCTAGGTTTTTGAAAAGCTTATGCAATGTGGCCAAAATGGGATGGCTTTCTATCAGAGGCTACCTGTGTTCAGGTCTGATTAGCTAACTGGTGCCACTCCCTTGTGGTGACCGGTACAACAGATGCTCCATATTTGGTCATGAAAATAATTCTTCCTTTCAGATGATGGAAATTTACTGAGCAGATCAATAATAAGATCAGACCTGAAAGAGTCCTAATTTCTTAATCCACATATTTTTGTTTATTTTATTATTAATTATGAGTTAAGAATGCCTGAAATGTATTGTTTTAAGCTCTGGATTCATAATTTGATTCACTTTCTCTTCTTCACATAAACATCCATCACTTAGCTATACCCTGGTACTTTACTTCATTGTTTGATCTTTTAGATTAAGCCAATTCAATGAAGACAGTTTATTTTAAAGGGGAAATGTCTATTGGAACCTTGTATAAAAATAAAACTTTCTATCAATATTAAGAATACCTGTGTGATTTCCAATGAAATCATATGTAACACCTTTTGCATGTTTTGCATGTAATAGATAAGTTACAAATACCCTTTCCTGGGTATTTTCTCATGTATTTTTATTCACTTAAACATCTACCATTTATTTGGCACCCTAGAGATAAGCACAGACTGTAGCAATAAGATTTTACCAGGATTTACTTTAAACTAGAAGTGGGAATTTTAGAATCAAATACTGTTCCAGAGGACATTTAGACCATCTAATTCAGCCACATATTTTAATTATTTCATGATTACAGAAGACAGTCAAGCTGATAAGAGTGGTGTGACTTGCCCAAGTTAATATAATTGAGAATAAAACCCAAAATGTATGTCTGTCATATGATTCTTATACAAAAAGTTCTATTTGTATGCTTATATTTTTAGAAAAATTGCATAGACATATACAATACTCCTTTCAAAAATTTTTCTTAAAGTATTTTAATTTACAGTGTAGTGTTAGTTTCAAGTATACAGCAAAGTGATTCAGTTACAGATTCTTTTCCATTATAGGTTATTATAAGATAGTATCATTACCTGGGCTATATAGTAGGACCTTGTTGTTTCTCTATTTTATATTCAGTAGGTAGTGTGTATATGCTAATCCCAAACTCCTAATTTCTCTCTCCCCTCCCCCCACTAAATACAAATATCATATGATATAACTTACATGTGGAATCTCAAAAAATGATACAAATGAATTTATTTAAAAACAGAAATAAACTCACATATAAGTATGCAATATGCTTATGAAAATAAAAATGAAAGCTGTTGTTACTACTACAAATATAAGAACCTAACTTTGCTTAGGGAATATTGTTTTAATGGTTAGCAGAAGCAGTCAGTCTTAAATTAAACTTCCTATTTTTATTAATTATTTCAGAATTGCAAGAACTCGTGGTTAGTACAACTTTTATTATATTGAAGACTAGACAGAACTAGGACCCTCAAATTATGTTTCATATGATATTTAAATGAATAAAATGCTTCTAGGTAAAATTTTATCAGAACTACAAAAAAATTATGATCTACTTTAAAGCAGATGATGAACACTATATTTACTTGAAACGTTAACATTTTCCACATTAAAAGTTGTCTAGGCTAGCAATGATTTTAAACTCCTTTTTGAGGGAGCCTGGGTTTCCATAATGAAATCTTAAAGACGTAGTGAAAATAAGGAGCTGACTGAGGTAGGAGGGTTCTGAGCTTCTCCATTCACGCTCAAAAGGACTGTGTGGCTGGTGATTCAAAACCATGCCCACAGCTTCTCTGACACTGCTCCCTTCAATAGCGGCAGCTCAATGCCTCTTCCCTTGAGTCCTCTGGACTTAGTGACTCTCTTGGAACAAACAGACTGTGTTCAAAGTGGTCAACGTAAGACTATGTTATGAAAAACAGTGTATCTTCTTCCTTGCTATCTCTCTGGGATTGGCCACAGAGGAAGCCAGCTGCCATGTTGTGAGGGCACTCAAGCAACCCTGGGGAGATGCTCCTGTGACAAAGGACCTTCGGTCTGTGTCAGTGGTCATGTGGAAGCAGGTCAGCCAGCCGCTGTCAAGTCTTAAGATGACTGCAGCCCTGTCCTTTGGTTTTAACCAAAGTGGGACTCTAGGTACCATAGTTCTATTGCTTATTAGTAAGTACTGCATGGCAAAAATGCCCCAGAGGTCAAAAAAGTGTAAGGAAGCAAGAATAAACAGAATTAGGAAGGCTTGTTTCCTGTATATTAATATACACACATAGGCATATACATGTTTTTAAGTATTATGTATATGTACATGCATGCGGAGTTGCTTCAGTGGTGTTTGATTCTTTACAACCCCATGGACTGTAGCCTGTCAGATTCCTCTGTCCATGGAATTTTCCAGGCAGGAATACTGGAGTGGGTTGCCATTTCTTGCTCCTGGGCATCTTCCCTACCCAGGGATCAAAACCGAGGTTTTTATGTCACCTGAATTGGCAGGTGGGTTCTTTATCACTAGCACCACCTAGGAAGCCCTATTATGTATGTACTATATATATATATTTTGTCTGTCACTTTTAACTACATTACGGACTAATTAAAAAAGCAGAAATTGTGTCTTGAGGGAATACCATTACCTGGCAAATTTAAGTGAGTTGGTTGGTATCCTGTGATGGTGGTGGAAAAATTATAAGCAAAAAGAAGCAAATAAACTGTATCTGATATTTACTAAAGTTTTCACTGACAACTTTGAGAGTTATGCTCAGGAACAAGTGAAACTCTAATTTCTTTGTAATGTGTTCATAACTCTTTATGATCTAGCTCTAATTTCCTTTTCAAACCTCAGCTTTCATTTCCACCATTCACAGGCCTTAATAATCTCTAGCCACACTTCCCAATAATCTTTATCCACACTCCTCTAGTGGTTTCCCTAGTGGCTCAGATGGTAAAGCATCTGCCTGAAATACAGGAGGCCCAGGTTCAATCCCTGGGTCGAGAAGCTCCCCTGGGGAAGGAAATGGCAACCCACTCCAGTACCCTTGCCTGGAAAATCCCATGGATAGAGGAGCCTGGTAGGCTACAGTCCATGGGGTTGCAAAGAGTCAGACATGACTGAGCGACTTCACTTTCTTTTCACTTTCCACTCCCCTAAGCCTAACCATATTCTCCTCTTCTTTACCTTTGCAAATACAAGTGTTTCTGTTTGTTTTTATTTTTTGCTTCTCTTCCTGGAAATCTTGTACTCATTCCTTAAAACTTAGATCCAGTTTTCTCTTCTTGGCAAGAGAGCAATCATTTCCTTCTTTCTGATTTCTATCAGTGTATTTAAAGAAATTCTTTGTTTTAGCTGCAAGTGCCTCATTCTGTGTCTTCTATTACTCAGGTAGAGGTAGAAAAAAATCTGTAGTTATTAAGAACATAAGCCTTAAACTTGGGGCTTCCCTGATGGCTCAGTGGTAAAGAATACACCTGCAATACAGGAGACACAGGTTTGATCCCTGTGTTGGGAAGATCCCCTGGAGAAGGGCATGGCAACCCACTACAGTACTCTTGTCTGGAGAATTCCATGGACAAAGGAGCCTGGCAGACTACAGTCCATAGTGTTGCAAAGGGTCGGAGATAACTAAAATAACTGAGCACAGCATAGCACAAGCCTTAAACTTAGCTATAACTGGATTCAATTCTGTCTCTGTCACTGATTAGGTATAGGACCTTGGTCAAGTGGTTTTCATTTTCAAAGTCTTAGTCTCCTTCTGCATAAAATAAAGATATTAAAACTTTACAAGTTCCTTGCAAGAATGATATTCAGAATGCTATCATTTATAGGCATGCTTAATTTTATAGCATGATAACAATAATGACTGATATATTTTTGTATTTCAATCATTAACATAGTATCCAAGTCCTGGGACATACCTAATAAATGTTTGCAGAAATATTATATGAAAAAAATAAATACTATGCATTCCTGTTTCCACTATGCAAAATAAGCTACACAGTAAGACCATAATGGATTCTTGCAGAATAAAATTGAAAAGCACAAGCCTAGTAATAACTTGTCTGCCATTCTGGAAACTAAAGAATATAATTAATAAATTATGGAAATTCAGTGATGGAAGGAAAGTTAGATATTCAAGAGACTCAGCTTACTACATCAAAGTATTGTCAAAACCCAGATTTCTGATTGTCTTGTACAGAGTGTGCTTTTCAAGTTAGTAAGATGTTCAGGTGAGACTGAAGATGAAGTGTGGCAACAGTATGATAGCCATGCTTCATAGCAAATGAAGACTTAAGACTCTGCTACTTATGACACATATAGCTATATGCATGCACGCTTGTGTGCTAAGCCACTTCAGTTGTGTCCGATTATTTGTGACCCTATGGACTGTACCCACCAGGGTCCTCTGTCCATGGGATTCTCAAGCAAGAATACTGGAGTGGATTGCCATGCCCCCTCCAGGGGATCTTCCTGACCCAGGGATTGAATCTACATCTCTTACATCTCCTGTGTTGGCAGGGGGGTTCTTTAGCACTGGAAAGCCCCCATATGGCTATGTATGCATGTGTACTAAGTCGTTTCAGTTGTGCCTGACTCTTTGTGACCCCATGGACTGTAACCCACCAGGCTCTTCTGTCCATGGGATTCTCCAGGCATGAATAGTGGAGTGGTAGCCATTTCCTTCTCCAGGGGATCTTTCCAACTCAAGGATCGGACCCTGATCCCGCATATCTCCTGCATTGGCAGGCAGATTCTTTACCATTGCATGACCTGGGAAGCCTATAACTATCTCCAATAATTGGCAGATACCAGTATCCAGAAGAACCCTCAAAAGTGAACTTACATTATTTGAATCATTTTTTAACAACGTGGTTGCTGCTGCTGCTGCTGCTAAGTCGCTTCAGTCGTGTCCGACTCTGTGCGACCCCATAGACGGCAGCCCACCAGGCTCCCCTGTCCCTGGGATTCTCCAGGCAAGAACACTGGAGTGGGTTGCCATTTCCTTCTCCAATGATGAAAGTGAAAAGTGAAGTCTGTCTTACCACTTACTATCTACAAATCCCTGGATATATTTCTTAGCTTCTCCTTGTATCAGTTCTCCCATTTGTGAAAGGGAAACAAAAATAGCATTTAAATCATATATTTGTTCTGAGAATTAATGAATTCTTTTACATAAGGTGTTTAGATTAATTCCTAATTTATACTATAAACAGTACATATTATGATTTGTTTGAACTCATGTTTATTTTATTGAATACGCTTTTTATTTCCATTTAAATTCTTATTTTTCTGAGTTTCTAGAGAAGACAGTGGACTAAAATGCCTTTTTAAAATGCTATACATATATATTTCTTTTACAAAATGTTTATTTCCAGTATTTCTACATACATTTCCTAAATAGTGAATATGCTGTCTTGTGCTTTGGGAGCTTTGTATCTATTTTTCTTAAACCAGTGATTAACAAATAAGTGCAGTTTCTAATTTTATAGCTTTGAGCTCTTTCTCTATTCATATGCATTCTTCATATTCAGACTTTGTCAAATCAGAATAAGCCTCTAAGTGGGAATTTGGACACTGAGTCAATATTTACCGGGAAACTAATGAATACATGGGAGCCTTCGGACTTGGATCAATGTCAGTTGTTTTTTAAAGGAAAGTATTTCTTTGTCATTACTTTGGTTTAGTAATATCATTTTAACACCTAAATCCTCTTTAGGTTTTTACTTTTTAGCCAATAGAAACACCATGAGTAGCTGTTTCTCTTCCTGGCCTATTTATCTCCATTCCAAAACAAGTATTGAAAGGATACAGGTCCTAATATTCAGGGACAGTATAGAGTTGGAAAAAAATTAGTTATTCTTCTATGAGATTATGGGATCATTGAGGTAATGGGCTCTTTCTTGCTTACCTTGTGATCACTTATGATTAGTGCAGTATCTGGTGTTATGTGGCTTGTTTAATACATGCTGTATAAAAGAACTTGACTATATATGTGTTTGAATGCATATCTAAAATGCAAGAGAGCCTCTGTTCTGGAATACCTATTTTCAACTAGTCAAATCATTTTGCTATTGTCTATAGCAACTTTATCAAACCTACTTTAATTTCTTCATACCTCCAACAACCCCCACCCCTACCCAGAGGGCTAATGAATTCTGCCTTGAAATTCATAAAAAGAATATAAATAATCACAGAGGAAGTTCCCAGTTTTCTTAATACCAAACATTAATTTACTTATATTTATAGCTTTTGTATTTCCTTTTTCTTGCTTCCGTAAAGAAACCATCCCTTTTCCTATTTAAGACTCTTAATTCTTATTGTTCAATCACAATTGCATTATTTCTTCTTAGGAAGCTTTTGTTATTAATTGTCTCAAATGGACTTTTCTTAGGAACTTTTAAAAATGCCGGTCTCTTTCATTAAAAAAAAAAAAAGAAAACATTGGCAAGGGCTCTCAAATCCACAATCTTCTCTAACTCTTCTCTATTTCCTCCCACTGCTTTAAATAGTTGTGAAGAGAGAGGAATGGGGAGCTAGTGTTCAAGGTATATGGCATTTCAGTTTGGGAAGATGGAAAAGTTTTGGAGATGGATAATGACAATCATTGTATAAAAATGTAAATGTACTTAATGACACTAAAATGTGCACTTAAAATGATTAGAATGATAGGTTTTATGTTATGTAGATTCACTACAGTTTTTTAAGTTGCTTATATTCAAAGTTTCTATATCTTCATCATGCACTAACTCTTAAGCCCATTCCAATCTGACTTTTGCTTCTATTACTCTACTGAAACAGATCTGGTTAATGTAATGGACAAGCTCCATGTCAATAAATTCAATGTACTATCTTCAGTTTTTGTCTTAATTGATCTGTCAGCAGCATTTGTTAGCTCTTTTCATCTACCAAAATTTCTCCATCCCTTGATTTTCTTGACTCTATACTGCTGGAGTTATTCTCCATCTCAGCCACTCCTTGGTGGTGGTTTAGCTGCTAAGTCATGTCCCACTCTTTTGCAACCCTATGGACTATAGTTTGGCAGGCTCCTCTGTCGTTGGAATTTCCAGGCAAAAATACTGGAGTGGGTTGCCATTTCTTTCTCTAGGGGATCGTCCCAACCCAGGGATCAAACCTGCGTCTTCTGCATTGCGTCAATCTCCTGTATTGCAGGTGGGTCTTTAACATTGAGCCTCCTTCTCTCCTTACCAACTCTCTTTTTTTCCTATATCTGACCCCTATAGGTTGAGGTTTCTCAAAACTCAATCCTAGATGTTCTTATCTTTACTTTATACTCTTTTTCTAAGTTTTCTCATCAATGTCCATGGCTTCACAACTACTAACTATGTACAGATGACTATACATACATACCTGTACTGAAATTTTTAGTTGTAGACACAAAAATCTACTGTTTCCTTGCATCTTCAATTAGGTATATTCAAGACACTTCAAACACATGTAAAAAAGTAAACTTAAGTATCCACATAGTACCAGTGTGTTCACACTCGGTCAATGAGTCCATTATCAGAAAAATATGAAAGCTAAAATCTTGACCCATCTCTCATCCCAATCTTGTTCCACATACAACATGTTATATTATTTATATCAAACTTAGTTGGAAGGAGAGCCACATGGCTGGCACTATACCTGTCTGCTAGTTTTACACAGGTATTACTAGGGCTGATCTGGACAGGTAATTAACTAGGCAGGAAAAAACAGAGTACAAACAGAGTAGGAGACACAAGAGAAATGGGCTCAGTCCCTGGATCATTAAGATGCGCTGGAGTGGGAAATGACAACTCACAGTATTCTTGCCTGAAATTCCCTGCACAGAGAAGCTCGGTGAGCTACAGTCCATGGGGTCACAAAGAGTCAGACACGACTGCACATTCAACTACAACTACCTACAAACAGAATAGATGAATATGTGCTTTTGGCAACCAGTGAGGTCCTTGTTATAGTGGTACCAATAGGTTTCAAGCACAATTGTAGGAAACCCATATTCATAGAATTTGAAGACTAAGCAAGTATATCCTATGTGTCATGTACTATGCAATATCTTGGTCATTTCTTTAGTGAAGGAGAAGAATTAAAAGGGAACCAATGTGATAAATACTACTATAGTAGAATTAAAAAATTCCCACAAAATTTGCATAGACAGTTACTCCTTCTAGAAAAATTTGAGAAAGATTTCACAGAAGAGATGCTATCTTATTAATTTATGGGGCCGGAATTTAGAAAGGCGTTTCCCAATGGAGAAGGGCAGATTGAATTCTGACAGAAGGAGAAAAACTCAGATGAAGTCTAGATTTAACAATGCATTTAGTTGAAGAACCAAAGTCGGCATATCTGAAATTTTATCTTAAAAGTAAATAATTATCTACCTGTAGATAGATTGAGAATAACTTTATAATAAAATAATACCGTTTATATTATTTACAATCCAAAACCTTGTCCCATTAGTCCCTTTCCCGCCAAAGAGGATGTTGCCATTAGGGTGACTTGCATCCTGCTGAAAGCAGAATGTCTGATGTTCAACGCACAAAGACATTGTTTAAAGAAGCCTTATGATTCTGAACAAACTGGCCCAGCAGGGAGATTTTAACCTGCAGTCTCTAACAGGCACAACAGCCTGTGTTTGTAAACAAAGCCTTATTGCACTAGTGAGAGCGGACACAGAACAGTGTCAGCTCATTAATTGGGTGTCAGCTCCCTGCTAGGAAGGAAGTTTAATGAGTCATCTCATCATAAAGAACTGGAGCTCGAGGGAGGGGTGAATGGCTTAGAGAAAGGGAGAAAGATTTGTCCAGTAATAACTGCATGTATAGAAAATCTTGAAGCCCACCTGTTGGGATAAAGAGAGAGCACCATTTGGGAATGGATGGTTTCTTTCTATTTTGCTATTCAAAGGGAAACATGAGTTTATGAACTTATAAGTGCCCCAATGACAAGTTTGTATATTCATGTTTATTGTGATAAAATAAACTGAAATTATTCCAAATACATTTTTGTATGAAATTTATGAACTATTTCTTTTATTCTGTTCAACATGGAAATATTCTTCTCCTTTCCCACACAAAATCTTTAACAAAGTACATGCTGATCGATGCTTATATTGAAATTCAAATATGTTCCTGATGCCAAGAGCAAATATTACAGAAAGATGTCAAATGTGTGCTGTGTGTTTCATAGTCATCAGATATTAAAAAGCTAACAAGAAACCTTAAAAATGAAAAAAGCCTTTGTTATTCCTTATTTTCGAATTAATACCAATATTCACATAAAAGGATATGCCAAGTTTTCACATAATGCTGCAGGCTTATATGTAATATTAATTCATTTTTAGAACACTATGTTCTTCTATCTTGAGCCATGGTCTTACTGATTTGTGAATATTTTAATCCTAAAAATGATAGTCTATCATTTATTTTTTTCCTCAATTTGTTGTTTACATTTTCACTTTACTCACTGTATCTTTATCATGTTTGATTAATAAATTTTATTTTAAACTTTTTTCTCATTTCATTATTTTTCTCATTCCCAGAAGAACCTCAAAATTGATTGATTTCTCAGCCTAGCTGGCTTTTCTAGAACTTTCCCCTTCATAACAAATCACAAGATTTTCTCTCATCTTCAATCTAGCCGTACCATACATGTTTCAACAGTTAGATGTGTCATGTGTTTTGCTGAGAAAATTAGGGAGATTTAATTATCCATCACTTCCATAAACCTGAGATTTTCTTCTCTCTAAAATTAGATGCAAGAGATGCAGTTTCAATCTCTGGGTTGGGAAGGTCCTCTGGAGAAGAAAATGGCAACCCACTCAAGTATTCTTCCCTGGGAAATCCCACGGACAGAGGAGCCTGGTGGGCTTCAGTCCATGCCTGGTGGGTTTGCAAACAGTCAGACACAACTGAGTGCACACTCACAAGTAACAGGATAAAACACAGCCTTAAATGCTCTGACTAGACGCCAATAGATAGATAGGGATCTGTATTGCCTCTGCTTAAATTTAGATGGCTTGTAACTTCTTTGACAAATAGATGGATGTGGTGCTACATATGGGGCTTCCCAGGTGGGACTAATGGTAAAAAACTCACCTGCCAATAAAGGAGATATAAGAGATGAGGGTTAGATCCCTGGGTGGGGAAGATCCCCTAGAGGAGGGCATGGCAACCCACTCCAGTATTCTCACCTGGAGAATTCCATGGGCAGAGGAGATTGGCGGGCTACAATCCATTGTATTGCCGAGAGTCCAACACAACTGAAGAGACTGAGCACGTACACACGCATGGTGCTATATAGAGGCCGAAGTTTCAAAGGTCATGAAGCTTCCATCCTGTCCACTGAAACACTCCCTCTTGAACCAGAGCTGTAATATCAAAATTCCAACTACTCTGAGGCCACCCTTCTGGACAAGTTATGTAATAGGCCACATGAAGAGACTCTGAAACTATTGAAGGGAAGAAGTCACCTGAGTCATTTCAGTCTGTGTACCATACATGTAAGGGAAGAAGCCTGCAAATGAACACCTCAGCTGCTCAGACCTTCCCAGCTCAGGCACCAAACACTATGGAACACAAAGACAAGCCAGGCTTTCTGAGCCTTGATCTCTTATCCACAAAAGCCATAAGTATAATAAAATAATTTTATTTGGGGATGATTTGTTCTGTAGAAATAAGCTAATCATCTATCTATCAGGAAGCTTTCTTTCAATTAATAGGAAACTTTTCTACATCCTTTTCAGCCCCTGATATTTCTCTCTCCATTGATTGACTTATTTTTGTCTGCAAATAAGCAAAAAATTATCATATAATTAACTTTATTGACTTCAAACATATGCATCACCCTTAGAAATTTCTTCTTCATAATTTCCCCATTAGAATCTCTCACTCCTGCCCATGCATTCCCTGAGCAACTACTTATCTGTCTCTACAGATTAGTTTGCATTTTCTAAAATTTTGTATTCATGGAAGAGCATATATTCTTTTTTAAATTTGCTTTCTTCCATGTCGTTGTATGCCATTTTTATTATTACACAAATTTCCACTAAGTAATATTCCATATCTATATAACAATCTGTTTATATACGTATGGCTTCCCAGGTGGCACTAGTGTTAAAGAACCCTCCTGTCAATGCAGGAGACGTAAGAGATGAGGGTTTGATTCCTGGGTTGGAAAGATTCCCCTGGAGAAGGACATGGCAACCCACTCCAGTATTCTTGCCTGGAGAATTCCATGGACAGAGGAGTCTGGTGGGCTACAGTCCATGGGGTTGCAAAGAGTTGGACATGACTAAAGCAGCTTAGAATGGATAAATGTATCTGTTAATAGACATTTAAGATGTCTTGTGCACTAGATTTTGTATTGGTATATGGTAGAAGTGGAACGCATAGGTAGTATGTTAGATGTATCTTTAATATTTCGAGAAATCGCCACACTGTTTTACCAAGTGAACATAGGCGTTTATCTTCCCACCGAATGTATTAGAGTTTAGTTATGATAAACCTTTGCCATCAAGCAGTATGGTAGATATTTTAATAGATGTACAATGTAGCTCACTGTAGCTTTAATTTTCATTTTCTTAATGACTCATTTGAAAATATCAATGGAACATTTTGCCCAAAGATCAGCACAATAAAGGACAGAAAAAGTAGAGACCTAGTAGAAGCTGAAGAGATCAAGAAGAGATGCAAACAATACACAGAAGAACTGTGCAAAAAATATCTTAATGAACCAGATAACCACAATGGTATGGTCAGTCACCCAGAGCCAGACATTCTGGAGTGTGAAGTCAGAGGGACCTTAGGAAGCACTGCTGTCAATAAGCTAGTGGACATGATGGAATTCCAGTAGAGCTATTCAAAACCCTGAAAGATGATGCTATCAAAGTGTTGCATTCAATATGTCAGCAAATCTGGAAGACCCAGCAGTGACCACAGGGCTGGAAAATGTCAATCCTTGTCCCAGTTCCCATGAAGGACAGTACTAAAGAGTGTTCAAACCATCAGACAATTGCATTCATCTCCCATGTTAGTAAAGTCATACTTAAAATCTTGCATGCTAGGCTTCAGCATTTTGCGAACCAAGAACCTCCAGATGTCCAGGCTGGGTTTAGAAAACGCAGAGGAACCAGAGATCAAATTGCCAACATTCTCTGGATCATAGAAAAAACAAAGGAATTCCAGAAAAACATCTACTTCTGTTTCATTGACTATGCTAAGGTCTTTGACTATGTGGATCATAACAAACTGTGGAAAGGTCTTAAAGAGATGGGAATACCAGACCATCTTACCTGTCTCCTAAGAAACTTGTATGCTGGTAAAGAGGTAACAGTTAGAAACCTGTATGGAACAACTGATTGGTTCAGGATTGAGAAGGAGTATGACAGGACTGTCTGTTGTCACCCTGTTTAACTTATATTCTGAGCACATTGTAAGAAATGCCAGGCTGGATGAGTTAAAAGCTGGAATTAAGATAGGTGGGAGAAACATCAACAATCTCAGATATGTATGCAGATGACACCACTCTGAAGGCAGAAAGCAAAGAGGAACTAAAAAACCTCTTGATTGAGGGTAAAGAAGAGTAAAAAAACCAGCTTAAAACTAAATGTTTTTAAAAGCTATTTCTTGGGCTCTAAAACCACTGCAGATGGTAAGTGCAGGCATAAACTCAGAAGACAATTGCTTCTTGACAGAAAAGCTTTGATAAACCTTGACAGTGTGTTGTTAAGCTGAGACATTACTCTGTCAACAAAGGTCTGTACAGTCAAGGTTATGGTCTTTCACTGTGGTCACACACAGTGAGAGCTGGACCATAAAGAAGGCAGAGAGCCAAAGAATTGATGCCTCTGAACTATGGTGCTGAATAAGACTCCTGAGAGCCCCTTGAACAGCAAGGAGATCAAGCCAGTCAATATTAAAGGAAATCAGCCCTGGATACTCATTGGAAGGACTGATGCTGAAGCTAAGGAGCCAGTATTTTGGTTACCTGATGCAAACAGTCAACTCATTGGAAGAAAACCCTGATGCTGGGAAAGACTGAGGGCAGAAGGAGAAGAGGATGTCAGAGGATGAGATGGCTGGATGGTATCACCGATGAACTTGGCCAAACTCCAGAAGATTGTGAGGGGCAGGGAAGCCTGGTGTTCTGTAATCCATATGGATGCAAAGAGTCGAATACAACTGGGCAACTGAACAACAATGACCAATAATGATGAACATCTTTTCATGTACTTATCTGTCAGTCATATATTTGATGATGAACTGCTTATTCAAGTGTATTTCCTATTTTTTGCTTTTTTATTGGATGTTTGTTACCTCATTTTTGAGCTTAAAGAATTCTTTTTATATTCAGAATATATTCAGCATAAATCCTTTATCAAATATGTGACTTTCAACTATTTTCTCACTGTTGATATATAGTCTTTCCATTTTCTTTACAGTATGTTTTTAACAAACCCAGGTCATTATAATTTTTTTCCCTCATATGAATTATGACTTTAGTGCTACAACTAAGAAAACTCCCCAGGTCACAAAGATTTTTCTCATAATTTTTCTTCTAGAAGTCTTATAATTTTAAGATTTACCTTTAGGTCTCTGACCTATGTTGCCTATGTCTTTTGTAATATCCCCTTTAGAATCTCTCACTCCTGTCATTCCTGCCCATGCATTCCCTAAGCAAACAAAAAGCAGCAATATATTAAAAACTACTCATCTGTCTCTATAGATAGTTTGCATTTTCTAAAAGTTTTGTGTATGTTGTTAGATATGGATTAACTTTACTGTTTTACATATGGATATATGATGGTTCCAAAGCCATTGCTAAAAAGATTGTCATTTCCCCATTGAATAGTCCTTGCAATTTTGTGAATTATCTATCATTGATATATATGTGGATTTACTTCACGAGTATTCTGTTCCCTTCATGTATCTATTTCAATGTCAACTTTACACTATCTTGACTTTTGTATCTTTACCTGCTTGTGTATTCAGTCACTTCAGTCATGACCAACTCTTTGCAGCTCTATGGACTGTAGCCCACTAGGCTTTTCTGTCCATGGTATTGTCCAGGCAAGAAGACTAAAGTGGGTTATCATGCCACCCTCCAGGGAATCTTCCAGACCCCAGGATCAAACCCACATTTCCTGTGTCTCCTGCATTGCAGGCAAATTCTTTACCCACAGAGCCAAAAAGGAAGCCCCTTTTATGATGTCTTAATGTCTAGAAGTCCTTCACATTACTATTATTTTTTAAAGCTGATTCCTGACTTTGCGTTTTCATATGTATCTTGAAATCAAATGGTCACTTTCTACCAAAAAAACAGAAGCCTGCTGGGATTTCGGTCTTTCTATACATGAATTCAGCACACAGCTTCATTTATTTAGACTACATTAATTACTCACAGCAATGTTTCATAGTTTCATTGAACAAATCTTACACATATTGTATTGCTTTTGATGCTCATACATAAAAATGCAATCGATTTTTTATGTTGATCATATATTATGCAAACTTGCAAAATCATGTATTAGTTTTATTGGCTCTTAGCAGATTTCATAGATTTTTTACAAAACCACATGATTTGTGAATAAAAAGAATGGCAAGGAGAGATAAGAAAGACTTCCTCAGTGATCAATGCAAGGAAATACAGGAAAGCAATAGAATGGGAAAGACTAGAGATCTCTTCAAGAAAATCAGAGATATCAAGGGAATATTTCATGCAAAATGGGCACAATAAAGGACAGAAATGGTATGGACCTAACAGAAGCAAAAGATATTAAGAAGAGCTAGCAAGAATACACAGAAGAACTATACAAAAAGATATAAATGACCAGATGACCACTCACAAAGAGCAAGACATCCTGGAATGCAAAGTCAAGTGGGCCTTAGGAAGCATCACTACAAACAAAAGTAGTGGAGGTAATGGTATTGCAGTTGAGCTATTTCAAATCCTAAAAAATGATGCTTAGAAAGTGCTGCACTCAATATGCCAGCAAATTTGGAAAACTCAGCAGTGGCCACAGGACTGAAAAAGGTCAGTTTTCATTCCAATCCCAAAGAAAGGCAATGCCAAAGAATGTTCAAACTATCACACAACTGCACTCATCTCACACACTAGCAAAGTAATGCTCCAAATTCTCCAAGCCAGGCTTCAACAGTACTTGAACCATGAACTTCCAGGTGTTCAAGCTGGATTTAGAAAAGGCAGAGGAACTAGAGATCAAATTGCCATCATCCATTGGACCATTGAAAAAGCAAGAGTTCCAGAAAAACATATACTTCTGCTATACTGATTACGTTAAAGCCTTTGACTGTGTGGATCACAATAAACTGTGGAAAATTCTTCGAGAGATGGGCATACCAGACCACCTTACCTGCCTCCTGAGAAAGTTGTATGCAGGTTATGAAACAACAGTTAGAACCAGACATGGAACAACAGACTGGTTCCAAATTGGGAAAGGAGTACGTTAAGACTGTATATTGTCAGCCTGCTTATTTAACTTATATGCAGAATACGTCATGTGAAATGCCATGTTGGATGAAGCACAAGTTGGAATCAAGATTGCTGGGAGAAATATCAATAACCTCATGTCGGACACGACTGAAGCGACTTAGCAGCAGCAGCAGCAGCACGCAGATGACACTACCCTTACAGCAGAAAGTGAAGAGGAACTAAAGAGCCTCTTGATGAAAGTGAAGGCTGCTGCTGCTGCTAAGTCGCTTCAGTCGTGTCCGACTCTATGTGACCCCATAGACGGCAGCCCACCAGGCTCCCCTGTCCCTGGGATTCTCCAGGCAAGATCACTGGAGTGGGTTGCCATTTCCTTCTCCAATGCATGAAAGTGAAAAGTGAAAGTGAAGTCGCTCAATCGTGTCCAACTCTAAGTGACCCCATGGACTGTAGCCCTCCAGGCTCCTCCAGAGAGGAGAGTGAAAAAGCTGGCTAAAAACTAAGATCATGGCATCTGGTCCCATCATTTCATGACAAATAGATGGGGAAACAATGGAAACAGTGATAGATTTTATTTTCTTGAGTTCCAAAACCACTGCAGATTATGACTGCAGCCATGAAATTAAAAGACACTTACTCCTTAGAAGAAAAACTATGCCTGCCTAGACAGAACATTAAAAAGCAGAGACATTACTTTACTGAAAAAGGTCCATCTAGTCAAAGCTGTGGTTTTTCCAGTAGTCATGTATGGATGTGAGATTTGGACCACAAAGAAGGCTGAACACTGAAGAACTGATGCTTTTGAAATTATGGTGTTGGAGAAGACTCCTCACAGTCCCTTGGATTGCAAGGAGATCAAACTAGTCAATCGTAAAGGAAATCATTCCTGAATATTTATTGGAAGGACTGATGCTGAAGCTGAAGCTCCAATCCTTTGGCTACCTGATGCGAAGAACTGACTCACTGGAAAAGACCCTGATGCTGGGAAAGATTGAAGGCAGGAGGAGAAGGAGATGACAGAGAATGAGATGGTTGGACGGCATCAACCATGACACCTCGATGGACACGAGTTTGAGCAAGCTCTGGGAGTTGGTGAAGGACAGGGAAGCCTGGTGTGTTGCAGTCCATGGGGTCCCAAAGAGTTGGACACAACTGAGCAACTGAACTGAATTGTGAATAAAAAGAGGTTTAATTATTTCTCTACATCTGGATGATGTTTATTTCTCTTACTAACCTAAGTATATGGGCTAGAATTCCCAATATGATGCAGAATAGTAGTATCTTTTTTTTTTCTTTTTATAGGTGAAAAATATTCAGTATTTTATTAATACCATTATATATGATGCCAGGTTTTTCATAGATTGCCCTTAGCTGGATTGAGGGTGGTCTTCTTTATTTCTAGATATTGAGTATCTTAATAGGAATATATATTGGGTTTGGCCAAATGTCTTTTCTACATCTATTAAGATGATCATGCAGTTTTGTGTGTATGTGTGTGCCTATTAAGATGATGAATTATCTTGATTGATTTTCCAAATGTTAAATGACCCTTGTGTTATTGGGATAAATCCTACTCAGTCACCCATACCACTCTTTTTAATATATTGCTGTTTTCTGTTTGCTAAAATTTTATTATGAATTTTTCTATCTATGTTCTTGAATAGTATGGTTGTAGTTATCTTTTCATATTAGAGAAATACTGGCCCTGTAGAATGATTCAGAAAATATTTCCTCTTCTTTAATATTCAAAAAGTGTTTTAATAGAATTGGTATTCTTTTCATTTTTCTGAAATGTTCAGTAAAATTCACCAGTGAAGCCTCCTGAGCCTGGAGTTTTCTTTGCTGGACTTTCTTTGCAATTGCAAAATCAATTAATGCGTAGTTTTTGTTTTTTTTTTTAACAGAAGAATTTATTTATTTATTTTTAATTTAAATTTGTTTATTTTAATTGGAGACTAATTACAATATTGTATTGGTTTTAATTGTCTATTTCTTCAGTGAACTTTGCAATTTTGTATCTTAAAAAAATTTTTTTTTACTTCCAAATTGTTTAATTTTCTCATTATTTAGTAAAGTTTCTAACATTTATTGCTAATATTTGGAAATACAAATGATTTCTGTAAACTGACTTTGTAACTTGTTTTGTCATTATCTCTACTGTGATGCACAGGATTATGTCACCTGTAAACAAAGATATTTTTCTCTCTTCCTTTCCCACCCAGTTTTTCTTTTGTCTTTATTGTCCTGACTACAATCAGTAGTACAAGCCTGAAAATAAAAGAGTAATCATCCTTGACTTGATACTAATCTTAGGAGAAAAACAACTTAGTCTTTTGCCATAAACTATGATGTTAACTCTAAGTTTGCCATAACTCTCATTTATCAGGTTGAAGAATTTCCCTTCTACATCTGGTTTGCTTAGAGTTTTATTCAAGACTAGGTGTTGTGTTTTTTTTCAAATGATTTTTCTGTGTTTATTGAAATGATAATGTATCTTTTTGTCCTTTATTCTAATAATATGGTATATTAATAGAATTGATTTTTGAATAGTAAACCAACCTCATATTTGTGGTATAAATCTCACATTTTCATCATGTATAATATATTTTTATATTGTTATATTAGTTTTGTTGGTATTTTGTAAAGATCTGTGCATCTGTGTTCATGAATGTTATTCATCTGTTTTATTTTTTTCATTTCTTATAATGTCACTGCTTGTGATACCAGAGTGCTGCTGGCCTCATAGAATGAGCAGGGAAATGTTTATTCTCTGTTTTCTAAAACAATGTATAAAGGCTTGTTACCAATTTTTTCTTTACTATTTGATTTAAATCACCTTTAAAGCCATGTAGGCCTTAGATATTTTTTTGTGAGAAGATTTTTAATTACTTAAATATTTATTTGTTATCAAATCTATTCAGCCTTTTTATTTCTGCTTGAATTAGTTTTGCTGTTAATAATTTTAGGCTTTCCAAGAATTTGTACATTTTGTTGAAGTTGTCTAATTTTTAAAATTTTTCATGGTATTTTCTTATAATTCTTTCAATATCTCTTAGTCAGTAATAGTGTCCATCACTGATTTCCAATTTTGGCAATTTGAGTCATCATTTTTTGTATGATTTGTTTGACAGCATGAAAGTGAAGTCGCTCAGTCCTGTCTGACTCTTTGAGAACCCATGGACACCAGGCTCCTCCGTCCATGGGATTTTCTAGGCAAGAATACTGGCGTGGGTTGCCATTTCCTGCTCCAGGGAATCTTTCCAACCCAGGGATCGAACCCAGGTCTCCCGCATTGTAGACAGACGCTTTACCGTCTGAGCCACCAGGGAAGTCCATATGACAGCATACAACTTCCCATATAGTATGAGAACCTTGCGACTGTATACTTCCTTTTCACCTGTTGTGGCTTTTGTGCTATTTTTTCACTTTTTTTTTTTTTTTTGCCAATTATCTTTTAAAGAGATTTTAAACTAAGAGGACACCATCAAGGTACCCAACTGTCATGTGCATGCATGCATGCTAAGTTGCTTCAATCGTGTCCAACTCTGCGACCCCATGGACTATAACCTGCCAGGCTCCTCTCTCCATGGAATTCTCTAGGCAAGAATACTGGGGTGGATTGCCATTTCCTTCTCCAGGGGATCTTTACAACCCAAGGATTGATCCCACACCTCTTACGTCTCCTGCATTGGCAGCAGGGTTCTTTACCACCAGCACCACCTGGTATGTACTCTCCTTCAATTGTTTTAGGACTCTAAGTCACTTCTTCAATAAACGAGTTCCCATCCTGAAATCCTGGGCTTTATTTGCAATTTCTTTATGTCTCTTACAACACAAAATACAGAACTAAAGAACTAAATGTATTAAATAGAAGCTTTCCTTCAGTATTTTCCTTTAATCGGCACAGACTTTACCTACTCTGTTTTTTAATAGTCATATTTGGCTAAAAATAGTAGCACTTTGTTTAACTTTCCTTTACCCTATCTGGAGGGACTGGTTCCTTCTTGGGACCCAGTGGCACATTCTCTGTCCCTTTCTCTTGGTATTTACACTTCACCTCGTATTTGTGCACATCTTATTGACCATGGGCTTCCCCAGTGGCTCTAGTGGTAAAGAACCCACTGCAATGCAGGAGATGCAAAAGAAGCAGGTTTGATTCCTGAGTTGGGAAGATCCCTTGGAGAAGGGCATGGCAACCCACTCCAATATTCTTACCTGGAGAATCCCATGAACAGAGGAGCCTGATGGGCTCTGGTCCTAGGGTCACAGAATCAGACAGCTGAAACGACTTAGCACACGTACACTTATTGACCAGTCTATGTGTGTCTTCTTTAAGCAGGACATTAACAGTGCTGTTTCATTCTTTGTATTTACAAAAATTATTCAGACACATCATTTTATTTGATTCTTATAATCGATGGTGTAGCAATTTTATCTCCCTCTATTCAAAATTCTTTGTCATTCAGAAACGCTGTTCCAAACCCAGATATACCATTATCTAGTAAAATATACACACAGAAAAGTTACTTAGTATCTGAACTCTACCTTCTTTACTTGTTGCTCAAGAACATGAGAATTAGGTAATGTGTTTTGCTTAAAGCTTGGTCTATCATTATCTTCAGTAAACTATAGTTACTATTATGGATGGCAGCAATAACAGAAAAGTATACCAAGCTTGAATTGCCCATACATTTTAAACCAGAAGCCAGTATTTGCTCTCTTCCCCATCCCATAATTCTAAAGTAAGAGAAAGTAAGCTATATAAAACAATATCTCGATCCTATTCAGATTTTGCCATTTGCTTTCCTGTTGGCTCAGATGGTAAAGTGTCTGCCTACAATGAGGGAGACCCGGGTTCAATCCCTGGGTCATGAAGATCTCCTGGAGAAGGAAATGACAACCCACTCAAATAATCTTGCCGGGAAAATGCCATGGATGGAGTAGCCTGGTAGACTACAGTACATGGAGTTGCAAAGAGTCGGACATGACTGAGCGACTTCACTTTCACTTTCTTTAAATGTATAGTTCTGAATGTACCTATGGTATATTCTCCATGTATTTATCATTTACACACTCAGATCAGATCAGATCAGGTCAGATCAGTCTGTCAGTCGTGTCCAACTCTTTGCGACCCCATGAATCGCAGCACGCCAGGCCTCCCTGTCCATCACCAACTCCCGGAGTTCACTCAGACTCACGTCCATCGAGTCAGTGATGCCATCCAGCCATCTCATCCTCTGTCGTCCCCTTCTCCTCTTGCCCCCAGTCCCTCCCAGCATCAGAGTCTTTTCCAATGAGTCAACTTTTCGCATGAGGTGGCCAAAGTACTGGAGTTTCAGCTTTAGCATCATTCCTTCCAAAGAAATCCCAGGGCTGATCTCCTTCAGAATGCACAGGTTGGATCTCTGTCCAAGGGACTCTCAAGAGTCTTCTCCAACACCACAGTTCAAAAGCATCAATTCTTCGGCACTCAGCCTTCTTCAAAGTCCAACTCTCACATCCATACATGACCACAGGAAAAACCATAGCCTTGACTAGATGGACCTTTGTTGGCAAAGTAATGTCTCTGCTTTTGAATATGCTATCTAGGTTGGTCATAACTTTCCTTCCAAGGAGTAAGCATCTTTTAATTTCATGGCTACAGTCACCATCTGTAGTGATTTTGGAGCCCAGAAAAATAAAGTCTGACATTGTTTCCCCATCTATTTCCCATGAAGTGGTGGGACCGGATGCCATGATCTTCGTTTTCTGAATGTTGAGCTTTAAGCCAACTTTTTCACTCTCCACTTTCACTTTCATCAAGAGGCTTTTTAGTTCCTCTTCACTTCCTGCCATAAGGGTGGTATCATTTGCATATCTGAGGTTATTGATATTTCTCCCGGCAATCTTGATTCCAGCTTGTGCTTCTTCCAGCCCAGCGTTTCTCATGATGTATTCTGTATATAAGTTAAGTAAACAGGGTGACAATACACAGCCTTGACGTACTCCTTTCCCTATTTAGAACCAGTCTGTTGTTCCATGTCCATTTCTAACTGTTGCTTCCTGACCTGCATACAAATTTCTCAAGAGGCAGATCAGGTGGTCTGGTATTCCCATCTCTTTCAGAATTTTCCACAGTTTATTGTGATCCACACAGTCAAAGGCTTTGGAATAGTCAATAAAGTAGAAATAGATGTTTTTCTGGAACTCTCTTGCTTTTTCCATGATCCAGCAGATGTTGGCAATTTGATCTCTGGTTCCTCTGCCTTTTCTAAAACCAGCTTGAACATCAGGAAGTTCATGGTTAACATATAGCTGAAGCCTGGCTTGGAGAATTTTGAGAATTACTTTACTAGCATGTGAGATGAGTGCAATTGTGCAGTAGTTTGAGCATTCTTTGGTATTGCCTTTCTTTGGGATTGGAATGAAAACTGACCTTTTCCAGTCCTGTGGCCACTGCTGAGTTTTCCAAATTTGCTGGCATATTGAGTGCAGCACTTTCACAGCATCATCTTTCAGGATTTGGAATAGCTCAACTGGAATTCTATCACCTCCACTAGCTTTGTTCATAGTGATGCTTTCTAAGGCCCACTTGACTTCACATTCCAGGATGTCTGGCTCTAGGTCAGTGATGACACCATCGTGATTATCTGGGTCGTGAAGATCTTTTTTGTACAGTTCTTCTGTGTATTCTTGCCATCTCATCTTAATATTTTCTGCTTCTGTTAGGTCCATACCATTTCTGTCCTTTATTGAGCCCATCTTTGCATGAAGTGTTCCTTTGGTATCTCTGATTTTCTTGAAGAAATCTCTAGTCTTTCCCATTCTGTTGTTTTCCTCTATTTCTTTGCATTGATCACTGAAGAAGGCTTTCTTATCTCTTCTTGCTATTCTTTGGAACTCTGCATTCAGATGTTTATATCTTTCCTTTTCTCCTTTGCTTTTCACTTCTATTCTTTTCACAGCTATTTGTAAGGCCTCCCCAGACAGCCATTTTGCTTTTTTGCACATCTTTTCCATTGGGATGGTCTTGATGGGATTATATAAATATCATTCAAGATAATCAAATTAGCTAACTTTAGTATCCTTTCACTTGGAGAAAATTTCTAATCTACTGTCAGAAATGCTTGTTCTTTGAATTATAATCATGGTTCTTTGCCACAAGAATATCACTATCTTAACTAGCCTATGTTTTGAATAATACGATTGGGAGAAGCCAGCAGATACCTTTATAGAGGTCAAATCTGTGACATGAAATTTTTAGCATCATGATGCATCTAACACAACTCTATCAGTGATAAATGCATTTTCTAGAAACAGTTCGTGCTATTGACTTCAACTTCTTACATGCTGATGGTGAAGCACACCAGTTTGATTTAAAATATTTTTGTCTGAGTCCTTGCTGGTATTTTCCTCATCTGAAAAAAATAATGTATAAGGTGATTGTGAAGAAGTATAAAATAAACAAAAGGAGCTCTTCTCCAAAAAATTTTACATTTTGAACTTTTTTTTTTTTTGGTCACACCACAGCCTGTGGGATCCTATTTCCGAACCAAGGATCAAACCTGCATAGACTGGGCTGCCAGGTAAGTCCCACATTTTGAACGTTTTTAAGAATCTTCCCAACTTTTAGTTACTGAATTCATAAGCTTTTTTTCTTAATAAATTTGAAAAGGAACATTTACTCACACAGACAGCATCACAAGAATATAAATACCCAATGCCCATATCTTCATATATTACATATAAAATGCATTATTTTATAATACATATAAAATAATATGTTATTACATATAAAATGACAGCATCCTCCAAGTATAGGTCAGCCTGCCTCATGCCTCTCTTTCAAAAGTTTTTTTTTTTTTTTCCCAAAAGTTTTGACTTGGGATTCAACTTTAAGAATTATGAGAGGCAACATACTTCATAAATTCCAGCTAAGTAAATTATAATTACAGCCCAGATTCCAATTAGGAAATTTCAGCATTGCTAAGCTGAGGAATGAAGCTTAAAGATACAATTAATATGAGCTTATATTAAAGGCTTTAGTGGAATTAATAAACTCTATAACAGTAGATTATTACTAGTCTTGAACACAGACAACAGGCTCTTATTGTCAATAACCAGCCAAATAGCCTTCTTTCTATTTGCTTCTTTTGAATAGTGGTATTTTATCAAATAAAACCCTGTAACCAATGTAATTAGGAAGGCCTTGGATAATTTTAATGGAAAATTTTTAAATAGCACTTGGAATCCCACAAATGAAAGTTTCCATTTGACTCTCAAAGTATGAGAGGGCTTCCCGCATAGCTCAGTTTGTAAAGAATCTGCCTACAATGCAGGATACCTGGGTTTGATTCCTGGGTTGGGAAGATCCCTTGGAGAAGGAAATGGCAGCCCACTCCAGTATTCTTGCCTGGAGAATCCCCTGGACAGAGGAGCCTGGCAGTCTACAGTCCATGGGTTCGCAAGTCAGACACGACTTAGCGCTTATCTTTCTTTTCTTTCTCAAGTATGAATTACTCAAGTACTGATTCTAAGGTAAGCAATCTGGAAGAAAGGCGAGTAGAAGGAGCAAAAGAGTAATAAAGGAAAGAAGGTGCTATTCCTGAGAAAGACTAAGAAGATATAGAGATAGGTGATCCAAGGACAAGAAACAAAGCCTGGATTTCAGTTAGAAAGGCAAGCATGATGTATTGGCTGCTTCTTTACCTGGGTCATTCCTTAACCATATAGAGATAAACTGGTTGATAAATTGAGAGGTTCCACTCAGTGACTTATATTTTTGATAGAATTTATCCAAGCAATTCATTGACATAAATTCAAAGATCTATCTTTATAAAAACTCCAGCACATTCAGTATTTCGGGCATTATTAAAATCATATATTTCTCTACCCCTAAAACTGTCTTTTTCTGTGAATATCAAATAACATTATTATTCAACTGGACAATACCTTTTTGCATCAAAGATGGTTATTTTCCATCTTTCTTGTTAAATACAATTTATGTTAGACTTTTTGTTGCATTTCCCATTCCAAAGCCCTAAAAGAGAGAAAAATAATTTACTCCTTAGGACCTGGACATTGAGGAATAATGGGGTATGGCTTTTTTAAAATGCTATTTACTTTTGAGGCCTTTGGAAATAAGGCATATGGATAAAGTAAGCTAAAGCTAAAGTCTTCTTGCCTGCCTCCTCTGTCCTTGCCCAACCCCCTAATCCCTAAGCCTTCACAAGCATTAACAATTTCAAAAGACCTGAACTGTGTGTATGATTCTTGTCCTCGTTTGGGTTACTCCAAAAGCAGAACCTCAGATAAAAATTAGAGTGAAAGGGGAATTGAAGGAAATAGTGACGTGGGTTACTGCTGCTGCTGCTAAGTAGCTTCAGTCGTGTCCAACTCTGTGCAACCCCATAGATGGCAGCCCACCAGGCTCCCCCGTCCCTGGGATTCTCCAGGCAAGAACATTGGAGTGGGTTGCCATTTCCTTCTCCAATGCATGAAAGTGAAAAGTGAAAAGTGAAAGTGAAGTCGCTCAGTCATGTCTGACTTAGCGACCCCATAGACTGCAGCCTACCAGGCTGACAGTGGCCAACAAAACATAAGTCTCCAAGCCCAATGTAAACAGTCTCAGTGGAGAAACTGATAATCAGCATGGAACACATACCTCTCAAGGGACTGGCTCAAACTGATAGAAGATAATAACAAAATGTATGTAGATATGTGCTATGTGCTTAGTTGACTCCATGGACTGCAGCCTGCCAACCTCCTCTGCCCATGGAATTTCCCAGGCAAGAATACTATAGTGGGTTGCCATTTCCTCCTCCAGGGGGTCTTTCCTATCCAGGCATGGAACCCATATCTCCTGTGTCTCCTGCACGGGCAGGCAGACTCCTTACCACTGAACCATGGTAACAAGACTAGTGGCTTAAACATCACACACTTGTTTGTTGCAGTTCTGGAAGCTAGGAAGCCCGAAGTCAAGGTTCACGCAGGGTTCAGTTTCTGGTGAAAGCTTTCTTCCTGGCTTGCAGATGGCTACTCTGTCCTCATATGGCCTTTCTTTTGAGCATAGGCTGAAAGAGATCTCTGCCATCTCTTCCTCTTGTTATCAGAGCACTATGTCAATCAGATTAGATCTCACTCAACTTCTATCACCTCCTCAAAGGTCCCATTTCCAAATACAATCACACTGGAAGTTAAGGCTTCAACATTATGAATTTTGAAAGGACGCAAACATGCAGTCCCTAACAGAAGCTGAAAGATTTACGTATCAATTTCCATCACGCTTGCATTTCTGAACTGCTGCATGGTTGAACAAAGAGGCTTTAGCTCTCTGATAAAGATGTACACATTCTGTAAGTGGAGCAGGTATACACTGAGCGGGAAGATAAGAGAATGTGAGTGAGATGTCAACAGCAACTCCTTTACTTCTTAAATTAATGTTTTCTGAATAGCCTCCTCTAAGTTACCTATTTAAATTAACTTAGCTGTGTAGTTAGGAACTCAGAAATTCTGCCTTCACTCCAAATCACCAATGGAAATGTGTAACTATGATTTTTTTTTTTTACTGAATTCATTTATTTTATACTTTTGTTTTCTTAATTATATACTTGTGCTTTCTTATATTGTGTCAAAATAAAATAACCCTAGAATCAAGAATCAGTTTCAAGTTTTAATTTATCTATGAGAAAGTAGAAATAATTTTCATTTACCCATATTTTCAAAGTGCGTCTTCATTTTTATTGTACTTTTATTGTTTACTGTATTAAATTTCCCAACACTTAAAAATCTAAACTATTGTTTTGAGCCCTGTACCTTGGCATCTTACTCCTGGGTAATATGATCCTCTACAGTTTTGGTCATTTAGAAATTCTTATTAGAAATAGTAAGCTATCAATATAAATTTATTTTCTCTCTTTTTAGATACCACCATAAAATAATAGTGATTTTTATATATAGAAAACATTATTTTTCTATATAAGTATTGGACTTCCCTGGGAGCTCAGCTGGTAAAGAATCCACCTGCAATGCAAGAGATCCCAATTTGATTGCTGGGTCAGAAAGATCCCCTGAAGAAGGGATAGGGTACCCACTCCAGTATTCTTGGGTTGCCCTGGTGGCTCAGATGGTAAACAATCTGCCTGCAATGTAGGAGACCTGGGTTCAGTCTCTGGGTTGGGACTGAATCCCCTGGAAGAAGGCATGGCAACCCACTCCAGTATCCTTGCATGAAGAGTCCCCATGGACAGAGGAGTTTGGTGGATTATAGTCCATGGGGTCACAAAGAGTTGGACATGACTGAGCGACTCAGCACAACACGGCACAACATAAATAGAAAAATACAACTCAGGGTCATTAGTAAATGAGATATTTCAATAAGTTTCTAAATGCAGATGGAGGAGTAGGTACAGATGTCAGGGGAAACTAGAAACAAAGTTTAAATTGCACAGAGGAGTTTGCCTCACACAAAAAAGGCAGCAGCAGCAAGGAAGGGGTCAATTTTTAATCTGATAGAGTTTCAAGAATCATAGGGAGCTGATGGGAAACATTTGGATGAAGTTAAGAATATATTTCTCAGATATAATGCAATGAAACAAGATAGACTTAAAAATGATAGGATCATGGATGTGATCACTGCTCTGCATGATCCATATTCACATAATCAAAGCAATGAAAAACATTCTATTGAGATGCCACTTTTAGAATTCACCTATAGACATGGAAATGCAAACACACTTATGATTATACAAAATTCAAGTGTCACCAAACCAGAGAGGGCAGGGGAGGTGGGAAATTGGGAAAACCATGAGAATTGGAGGGGTGCTGGTATCCTCACTTCACAGGCTGAGGAGAAGAATAAATGCATTAGTAATTTATTAATAAATACATTCTTCAATACAATTTCCAAAATCTTTAAAGCTCTGAAAATCAGAAGTTTGTTTTCCTCTAAATCAACTGGCTACAAAATTTTACTTACTCTTAACTCACTTGATGATAAAATATGACCAAAATAACATGAAGCTATTTATAAACTTTAACATATTTATTATGGATAGCTATACCTTTTCCTATAGAAATATTAAAATATTTTGACTGTAGGGTTTGCTCCAGACTCTTCAAGGAGTGTCATGTAATATGTAGTATCTATAAAGGTACAATTTTTAAAATGCCAAAAGTTCTAAATTCCAAAATGCATATGACTTTTGAATAAGATGATGTATGCTGCTGCTGCTGCTGCTAAGTCGCTTCAGTCATGTCCGACTCTGTGCGACCCCATAGACGGCAGCCCACCAGGCTCCCCTGTCCTTGGGATTCTCCAGGCAAGAACACTGGAGTGGGTTGCCATTTCCCTCTCCAATGCATGAAAGTGAAAAGTGAAAGTGAAGTCACTCAGTCGTGTCCGACTCTAGCAACCCCATGGACTGCAGCCCACCAGGCTCCTCCGTCCATGGGATTTTCCAGGCAAAAGTGCTGGAGTGGGGTGCCATTGCCTTCTCTGAAGATGATGTATAGGTATTAATAAAAATATTCATATGAGAATAACAAATGCAAAATTTAAGATGTGGTTACCATGAGGGAAGAAAGAAGGAGACTGTTATTATAAGGTTTATACAGAAGATTTCAATGTATTGTCAATATTTTATTTGTTAAGCTGTGTAGTGGTCACATATATATTTGATATACTAATTTGTGGTCTATTTTGCATATCTTTAATATGTTGAAGCTGAAACTCCAATACTTTGGCCACCTAATATGAAGAGCTGACTCATTTGAAAAGACCCTCATGCTGGGAAAGATTGAAGGCAGGAGGAGAAGGGGATGACATAGGATGAGATGGTTGGATGGCATCACTGACTGGATGGACATGAATTTGAGTAAGCTTCCAGAGTTGGTGATGGACAGGGAGGCCTGGCGTGCTGCAGTCCATGGAGTTGCAAAGAGTCAGCACAACTGAGCAACTGAACTGAACTGAACTGAATACTTCCTAATGATAAAAATGTAGCCAAAAGAATAAATAGTGATATAGCTACATTAGAAGTACATGAGAAGAGGAGATGAGAAGGTGGTTTAAATATACTAAATCTTTTTTATAGAAGGAAGACCATAGACATTGAACACATTTTCATAAAACAAAGAATAGTTGTGCATACATAGTTTTTATGGAGGTAACTAATATAATAAACAATAAAAATAAGCTAGAAATCTTTGCCTTTAAGAATTTGGTGTGGGATTGGGGCACAGTGCTGTTGCTTTTAAACATGTCCATGTATTACTTGGATGAAAACTTTAAAAATCAATGAAGTAAGTGAATAGCACCAGTGTTTAATTGTTTTTATAAAACAATTTCTGGTCTTTTATAATAAAATTGAGCCTATTAGAGAGTTACTGTGATTTTTAAAAAAAATTATTATAAAATTAAAATGGAGTGGTGAATATGAAATTGCTAAGTAATCTGTAAATCATTATATTTGTATATGTATATACACATAGATAGAGTATTTTGCTAATAAAATACAAATTCCTCCTACTTAACAAAATATAAGCTCCTTCAATGTAGAAAAACTCTTTAAATACTATATGAAACTTATATAATCTTACTAAACATTACTAAAAATACATATAATTACCACCACAGAGTTTTTTGGTCGATACATATTTCCAGCTGAGGTCCTTGTTGCTCACCTTTTCCTTAACCATTCAGTTCAGTTCAGTTCAGTTCAGTTGCTCAGTCATGTCCAACTCTTTGCAACCCCATGAATCGCAGCACGCCAGGCCTCCCTGTCCATCACCAACTCCCGGAGTTCACTCAGACTCACGTCCGTCAAGTGGGTGATGCCATCCAGCCATCTCATCCTCTGTCGTCCCCTTCTCCTCCTGCTCCCAATCCCTCCCAGCATCAGAGTCTTTTCCAATAAGTCAACTCTTCGCATGACCATTAAGAATCATCAAACTTCTTCTAAATCATCACTTCCAGGGCTTGCTGCCTTCTCACTCATAAAATCTTTGGCAGAATTAATGTTAATGTGAACTTCATATTTCAGGGGCTCAATGGTATAATTTCAAAACTACATAAAAACAGAATTAGGTTTTATACTATTCTGCATTGTCCACCTAGGCACAGTCTGGTATTTTTTCCTTTATACCTCAGTGTTTGATATATTATTGACCTGGAATACTTCTACTTCACTCCATTCCTTCTTAACTGAGAACTCCAAGGCCCAGCTCAAATGCCTTTTTTGAACACTCTAAGAAATGTATTTAGAGGTTTATTCCAATTAGAAACAGAGAGAAGAAAACCTGACTTGGTCTCTGAGGTCTATGCCCAAGAGTACCCAGAATTAAGTACATGTTAGCAGATGATTATAAGGTATAATTTATTGGCTCACTCATTCATACGTTCAATCAGTCAAAAAATATCTCAGCAAATACTTTGTGCCAGAATTAACAAGAATTCACTTTCCATGTTTCTACAAAGAAAATAGAATAATGCCACTTGTAGAAATGCCCAAACCCTATTACTAGGGTCAAATCATAGAGTCATAAAAATAGTAAATATTTTAGTTTTGGAATTTTAGCTATGGTTGAACAGAAGTTGAGATGCAGTAAACCAAAATTAATGGTCACAAGCCTCAGAAAACAGAAGATGATGCTGCATTTCGACCATAGGGCATAGACTTGATCTTCCTGATCAATTCTTTCCCTCTCTGGAGAATTTTTTTTTTTTTTAATTATGGGCAAAAATACCTAATGTAAAAATTATCCTCTTAACAAACTTTTAATCATTCAATACAGTACTGTTAACTATAGGCACAATGTTGGACAGCAAATCTCCAGAATTTAATCAGCTTGCATAACTGAAACTTTATACTTGTTCAATATTTATGTTCTTGAAGATCTTTGAGGTCAGCATAAGTTTCTAGCATACAAAAGGTTATTAAAAAACAAATAGAACTTTTAGCTTTCTGAAAATATTTCTTCTGAGTAATCATATTAAGTATTGTGAACGTCACAGTGAGTTAAGAGACGGATGGACCCCTGGGCTGAACAACTGGTTTGCCAAGTGTAAAATTAAATCTTGTTTTCACCCAGATACTTCAAGAACAAAGCTAGTCACGGAAGCTGAGCTCTGCTGAGGTAAAGAGATAAGATGACTGCTCTTGAGGTCAAGGTAATATCTTTGGCCAATCAGAGACCCAGAAGAACTGTCATATTTATATAAGTGATTTCGTGCTTTGTGCTCAGCCTCTAAGTCATGTCCAACTCTTTTGTGTTGGACCCCATGGACTGTATCCCACCAGGCTCCTCTGTCCATGCGATTTCCCAGGCAAGAATACTGGACTGCACTGCCATTTCCTCTCCAGGGGATCTTCTTGACCCATGGATTGAACCTGCGTCTCCTGCTTTGCAGAAGGATTCTTCACCACTGAAGCCCATATAAGTGATTTAAATCACCTCTTTACTGAGTTCCTCATCATTAGAAAGAACACTCATACCCTTTCTCTCTGGGTGTGTATTTCTGCCTTGCTTCTAACTTCAATAAACAAACTGCTTCTCTGTGTGCTCTCTCACACCTTACAGTGTCTCTAATAATAAACTTTGTACCTGTTTGTACAATTTTTGCCTCCTTGAAACATGTTTGCTTTCAAATGGGGAAAGAGTCAGAGTCATGTCACTTCTAGACTTTAACCCCTGATGGTGTAGTGGCTAGCATTCCTGGTTTTCATTTTGGCTACATAGGTTCAATTCCTAGGCAGGAAACTAAGATATCTCTTCAGAACTGCTCACTGCTCTCTCTCCAAGATCATTAGGAATGACATTTACTTCATGTATGAATTGTACAATGGCTAGTAAAAACTTCTTATTTTTGTATCTCTTGCAGTATTTGGTTGGGGCTATTACACTATACATAATAGGTCTTCAACTAATTCTTTCCCTAAAGGAAGGAGAAAATAAAATAAAATATTTTTTTCTTCTCTGTCTTGAAGTCTACATTCGAAACTTGACTGTAATTCTTATAAATATTAATTGAAACAGGGATACTAGTGAGGATTTGAAGTTACTATGTTCTCTTTTTCAGTCACTCGGTCATATCCAACTCTTTGCAACCCCATGGAGTGCAAAGGCCCCCTGTTCCTTTCCATCTCCCAGAGTTTGCCCAAGTTCATGTCCATTGCATCAGTGATGCCATCCAGCCATCTCATCCTCTGATGCCCTCTTCTCTTTCTGCCCTCAATCTTTCCCAGCATCAAGGACTTTTCCAATGAATCAACTGTTCACATCAGGTGACCAAAATACTGGAGCTTCATCTTCAGCATCAGTCCTTCCAATGAGTATTCAGGGTTGATTCCCTTTAAGACTGACTAATTTGATATAAACAATCAACAGTTAGAACTGGACATGGAACAACAGACTGGTTCCAAATAGGAAAAGGAGTACATCAAGGCTATATATTATCACCCTGTTTATTTAACTTATATGCAGAGTACATCATGAGAAATGCTGGGCTGGAAGAAACACAAGCTGGAATCAAGATTACCGGGAGAAATATCAATAACCTCAGATATGCAGATGACACCACCCTTATGGCAGAAAGTGAAGAGGAACTAAAAAGCCTCTTGATGAAGGTGAAAGTGGAGAGTGAAAAAGTTGGCTTAAAGCTCAACATTCAGAAAATGAAGATCATGGCATCTGGTCCCATCATTTCATGGGAAATAGATGGGGAAACAGTGGAAACAGTGTCAGACTTTATTTTTTGGGTCTCCAAAATCACTGCAGATGGTGATTGCAGCCATGAAATTAAAGACACTTACTCCTTGGAAGGAAAGTTATGACCAACCTAGATAGCATATTCAAAAATAGAGACATTGCTTTGCCAAAAAAGGTTCGTCTAGTCAAGGCTATGGTTTTTCCTGTGGTCATGTATGGATGTGAGAGTTGGACTGTGAGGAAAGCTGAGTGCCGAAGAATTGATGCTTTTGAACTGTGGTGTTGGAGAAGACTCTTGAGAATCCCTTGGACTGCAAAGAGATCCAACCAGTCCATTCTGAAGGAGATCAGCCCTGGGATTTCTTTGGAAGGAATGATGCTAAAGCTGAAACTCCAGTACTTTGGCCACCTCATGTGAAGAGTTGACTCATAGGAAAAGACTCTGATGCTGGGAGGGATTGGGGGTAGGAGGAGAAGGGGACGGCAGAGGATGAGATGGCTGGATGGCATCACTGACTCGATGGACGTGAGTCTGAGTGAACTCCGGGAGTTGGTGATGGACAGGGAGGCTGGCGTGCTGCGATTCATGGGGTTGCAAAGAGTCAGACATGACTGAGCGACTGATCTGATCTGAAACAATCTAATTAAAAGATATGAGATTTGAGAGTGCATGGACATTTAAATTCAGCTTTCTTTTTCCTCTTTTTTTGTTTCTCTTCCAGTTAAATTATGAAATAATTGACACACAGCACTGTATAAGTTTATGATGTATAGTATAGTGATTTGACTTGCAAACATCATGAAATGATTACTATAATAGTGGACATTTGTCATCTTATATAGATACAAAATTAAAAAGTAGGGGAAAATTCCTTGTGATGAGGTTTACTCTCAAGAATTTCCCTGTATAACATGCAACAGTATTAACCATATTTATCATGTTGTACATTATATCCCTGATACTTATTTGTTATATAACTGAAATTCTGTACCTTTTTACTCCCTTCATCTAATTCCCCCTTTCCCCTCTTTTTCCTCTTTGAACATTTTGTCTTCAAACTTTGTCTTCAACTGTCTTTAAGGAATGACAATAATGCTTGACTATAATGAATAAGCATGAATAAGTTAATTGCTTTATTTTCATGAACAAGAAGCAAAAGACTATAAGCATATTCTTTGCTCTAGTTCATCTTTGTAAATGTCTTAATTTTAAGCCTGTGAATACAAAATTATACCAAATCTTCACATTCACATATATAGATGATAGATTAAATAGATAGACAGACATAGGAGGGAATGAAAAGGAAGAAATTACGAAGGAGGAAGGAAGGGATGGGTGGGAAGGCAGAAGATACTAATAACCATCATTCAGTCATCCTACCATTTCCATGGTTCCTTATTTAAGTTTTAGTATCTAACTCTCCACATGTCTCAGCCTTCTTTTAGTGTTTCCAAGCAATTCTTACATTATTTTCCTTTTTTTTTTTTCCTATTTTGCTATTTTAACCATAGGACTGTTATCTAACCCCAATTTTTTCCTGGTTACTCAGAGCACTCACCTTTACTGTCCTACCTTTTGACTAAAGCCATATTCTTTACTAATACAGCTAATCTAAAGAAATTTCTTTTTTTTTTTCACAATTTTAGAATCTCACTACCTTCATATCTCATTTTTTAAGGAACACTTGAAATAATTACTTTAATGCAGGAAGCTGTATAAAGGAAAATCTCATGATAATGCTATATCTGTAAATACATATTAAATTTGCTCCTACATGTACAGCACTATATAATCACCAGTGGACAAAGTGCAGATAGATTATCATGTAGCATCTGATGGCTGCCCTTATGCTGCAAAATGTGTTTTCAGAAATAATTTCCTGCCACATTCCTGACTGTATTTGCAGGCTGAGTTGATCCCCTTCCCTGCTGTTCCCTGATCTGCCCCTGGGTTACTAACAGCCCCAACAGACAGACTGGCTCGTGCTACCTGCTGCTCAAACACAGATTAACTCACTACCAGCCATATGGGCTAGCGACTTCATAAATTCCTCTCCTTTTGCTTTTGGCTCTTAGGGAAGTTAATGGATGGCTTACCGGTGGAGAGAAAAACAACCTTGTGGTGTGCAGGCTGGGCAGTAATCACCTGCGCCCGACACAACTGGCACCTCCATCTGCCTTCGGGCAGCTATTTGTGTGAAGGCAATAGATTACTGCCTTTGGTGCTACTCCTGTGTGTCAGCCGCTGCCATTTGCCTCAATTACAAAGTCAGATGGTTAAACGCTGAATTCATATTTATATTATTTACAATGATTATTCATTGCATCCATTGTTAAGGAGGGTCTCAAACTGTTTCTACAGTTAGAAATAAATAAATAATTTTGATCAACTTTAGCAAGCATATTCAAACACCGATGCTTATTTTTAAATGTAGTAAATAAAATGCTCTAACAAATAATTCAGTGAAGTTGAAAGATCATAGTGTTTAAGTTTCTGACTTGGGTTTATTGTGACTTAGTTCCCTTTCTGTGCCTTAAGTCCCTCTGAAATATTTAAATTTTTGAAAGTATGTTGTAAACTGTACCAAAGCATAATTTAAAAATACATGCATTTAATCATAAAATACTGTTGTTAAATATAGAACTTCTGGAATTCAAAAGCAGAAACTATCAAGGAATTTTCATTTTAAACATCAGAAGTATTAAGTATTTTTCATTAGCATGAGATCAATAATATGATCATAATGTTAACAAATCCAGATGTTTAGCATTGCATCATTCTTCAGCTTATCTTGATCCCTGTTCCTTCCAAATAGCCTTTAACTGATTTTATAGACAGAATAATGAAATCAAATGACTGGCTTTAGAATTAATAACCAATTTAAAATGTTTTATTTTATAAAAAGTTTTTTTTTTTTACTCTAGAGGCATAGTTTTCTCAACCTTTTGATAATGTAATAACTACACACCAAGACATTTAATATTTAGTCATTTTTTGTGAAGGAGATAATTTAGAATGATATAAATAATTAACTTATTTCTAATGGTTATCCTTCCCTCATTAAATCCCTGATTTCTTAGAATCTCCAGAAGGAATGTTTTTAAATGAATAAAAATTCTGTTCTTCTACTAAAATAATCTATCAGCTTGAATATTTTTACATGGAAATATGATACATGAAACTTTATTTTTAATTACTTTTTCTCAAGTTTTATTTTATTTTTTATTTGAATTTGTTGGTTATTATGGCCACAATAATAACCAGCAATAATAACCAGTTGTGGAAGTCACATTAATGTTAATTTTATATTCATTCCCATAGGCAAAAACAATATTATAATATCAAACATTTTCATTTTTATTTGTTACATGTAATTTTTCTATATTATGTGTTGTATGATATTTATTTGATCATATGCATGTGTGTGTACACATGTGTACATGTGTCTTTAACAATGTATCTTTGGCCAGGTACCCAGTGTTTTGAAACACTTGTATGTACTCAAAATAAATCATGCACTCTTTCTAGTGGGAATATATTTTACTCTTATCCTACTCTTTATTTTAAAAGATGAGATACACATCTTAATTGACTTTGTATATCACTGTCAGAATTTTACATTATTAATTACAGTGTAAATCTTTAATTGTCAAAAGATTGAATGGGAGCAACCAAGAATAAAGGAGATTTTTGTGTTCTCTTCTTGTTATAATACAAGGAGTTATTACACTTGTTTGGTACATCACAAATTAGAGCAAGTTGATAAATTAGTGAGACAGTAAATGACTATAAAAGCTTATGAAGAACAGAGTGACTAACATTTTGAACAGTAACCCCAGCTAAAATTTACTGGGTCCAGTATTTGTTTTAAACTGTATATGATATTTCCACTAAATCGCAAAAAGATTTTGATTAAAATTTGAAATTGGCCATTCACTTCATATTATTTTTAAGCAATCTTAATGTTCAAAAATAATCCACAACTTCTTGCTGGATGAGATTGAATGCACCCATTTCTCTCTGCTCCTCCCTAATAAGTAAAACTAAAACCCTGGATATAATGTAAGAACTAAAGGAGAATACTGAAGGGTAGTAAGAGGAAAGCCAAATAATATGGTACCCCAGGACTGATTGGGCAACTTAATGAATGACGGGAAGACTTATGACCACCCTCCCACACACTCACATACACACACCCCACACTCGGAGTGGACCCAGAAGTTTCCCATCCTCCAACTCGTGCAACAGAAAGCAGCTCAAGTTGGCTCATTTCTTTCTATGATTGAACAGGAGTTCAGTGACAACGCCACATTAGTATGGCACCAGGAACAAGGAGGACAGTAAGCAACCGGGGGAATCGTTCTTCCAAGACAAATCTGACACTCTCCTCCAGCAGGAGATACTGGACAGCTGGGCAGCAACAGCTAAAAAAGATGCTGTCGCCATAAGTGATTTGCAACAAGGGAAGACTGTTTTATTCCTGTGGGCCTTAGATTCCCTTCTTAAAGTAAGAATGATGTGGTCAGTTGAACAGTACCAGCAAATGGAACCCTGCCAGAATAAGCAGTCAAACCCAGAAAGCTTTTTTGTTCCTGAGAATCACTCCCTTGCTCAGAGACACTGGAGTAGGAGAGGAGGAGTACTGGTAGGAGGAAATCCCACCACAACAGTGTCTTTTGTTCAACCACCCTTGCAGGAAATCCCAGTACAACAAACTCTGCTCACAAAAACATTTTCACCCCAAGAAGGCTTGAGACTTCCCACTCCCATTGAGAGACACTCAGAAGTTCAGGTGGAAAACACCTCCTGCCTTCCTCAGGCACCAGTCACAGAAACCAGTGGGCACACCAGCAATCCAATCAAGTATTAATTTGCTTAATTCAACCAATACTCCCATAGGGTTGTTATATGTTGTTGTTTAGTTGTTTAAGATTTTTGTGACCTCATGGACTATAGCCCACCAGGCTCTGTCCATAGGATGTCCCAGGCAAGAATACTGGAGTGAGTTGCCATCTCCTTCTCCAGGGTTGTTGTATACTTATCTTCATTTTACAGCAAAAAAGTGGGAGCATTGAAAATTTACTTGTCCATATTGATGGCGAAAACTCAGCCTCCACTGAGTTTTGAATGGTGTCGAATCATATCTCAGCGACAGAGTCTTGGGTGAAGCAAAGAATAGTTTTACTGCTTTGCTAGGCAAAGGAGGACACAGGGGCTTGTGCCCTTCAATAACCGTGTGTCCCAGCCTGAGGGAATTTTGTGAGGAGTCTTAGAGAAGTAGTTTGAGGGCAGGGTTGCTAGTAAGGATCAGGGTGTGTGCAAGGCCATTGATTAATCAAACAAAAGCTGACTTAAAAAAAAAAAGAGAGATAAAAATGACATATTACTAGGGAGATGGATAATAAGAAGAGAGAAGCTCAAAATACTAGGAATGGCAGATGGATACCACTTTCCTCAAATATGAAAAGGATCAGTTCAAGATAATATTATGAGCACCTTGACAACAGCAATGGCTGTTTATGTCCCTCCAAATTTATATGTTGAAATCGTTACCCCAAATGTGATGATATTATGAGGTGGGTCTTATGATTATGTTGTAAAGGTGGAGCCCTCATGAATGGGGTTATTGTTTTTCTAAGAGGGTCCCCTCTAGGGAGCTTTTTCATCCTCTTTTTCTACCATGTGAGGCTGTAATGAGAGGACTACAGTCTGCAAACATGAAGAGGTCCTCCACAGAACTTACGCATGCTGGCACTCTGATCTCAGACTTCCCACCTCTAGAACTAGAAGAAGTAAATTTCTGTTGTTTGTAAGACATCCTGTCCATGGCGCTTAAATAACTTAAGTGAAATGGACAAATTACTGGAAGATATTGATATCAATATAGATAAAGATATCTGCAATAGGGTTAGAAATTCTATACAGTTCAATATGGTTAAAGAAATTGGGTTCAAAATAAAAAAATTCAGGCCCAAATGGCATTATTGGTGATTCCTAATATTCTTATAGGATAAAAACAATATAAATCCTTCACAAATTCTTTCAGAAGCTTCCCAAGTCATCTTATGATATAAAAAGCAAAACAAAGACATTACTAGAAAATAAAACTATAAACTAGTACCTTGGAATAAATAAGTTAAGGTTTAACCCAAAAATGTAGGGTTGATTTAACATCCAAAAACAAATCCATGTTATTTACCAGATTTGGCAATACTGACAGAATAAAAGGTAAAAAACATATTATTATCTCAATATATGCAAATATACTCTCATAAATGTATAATTATAAAATTATACAATCACTTTGGAAAACAATTTGCAATTACTTATAAAGTTGGGACTACTCAGGCTGTATTACCCAGCAATTCTTCCTAGATATTTACCCAAGACAAATGGAAAATATGTTCCTTCAAAGACCAGTACACATATGTACATAACAGTTTCATTCATAATAACCCCAAATTGGAAGTAATCAAAAGTCCAAATCCAAGTGAACAGCATAAAAAAGAGATTCTAATGAAACCAAGCAAGATCCTGTGGGGCTCCTGGGCACAGAAGCCTTTCTGTGTCCCCCATTTTGATTACGGGAAATAAGCTTCATTCAACTTCCATGACCTTCCCTGAGTTCCAATAATGGTTTCGTCCTTAAGTCATGTCTGACACTTTGCTACCCTTTGAACTGTAGCCCAGCAGGTTCTTCTGTCCATGGGATTTCCCAGGCAAGAATACTGGAGTGGGTTGCCATTTCCTCCTCCAGGGGATCTTCTTGATCCAGGGATAGAACCCACAGACCTGCATCTCCTGCATATTAGGCAGATTCTTTTACTTTTCTCTGAGCCACCAGAGAAGCCTGAGTTCCAATGAGCAGGCTCAAACAGTTGCTTATTAAGGAAGGGAGTGTATGCTGAGACAAGGGAAGAATAGTCAAGAAACAGTAGTGCAGCCTTGGGGCAGTTTCCTAGTTCCCCCTCAAGGAATAAATATAATAATATCTTTGAACTGTTTTACAGATATTAAAACCGCCACCAGGTGGAAGAAGTTAACTGTATGCTTCCCATAAGCTTGTAGACCTCAGACCCAGACCTCTTGGAAGCAGGTTGACAATGGTGACTCCCACTTACTTCACCACCAACCAATCAGAAAAATGTCCATGGGCTGACCATGCCCTTTTTGAATCTTTACTATAGAACTCCTCACTAACCCCTCCAGGTTTGGGATTCAGTTTTGAGGGCATTAGCCTGCTGTGGCCCCCTTTGCCTGGCAAAGCAATAAAGCTATTCATTTCTACTTCACCCAAAATTCTGTCTCTGAGATTTAATTCAATCTCAAGGTCTAGAGGCCAGATTGGGCTTCACTAATACATGGCCTGCTGCAGTCCATGGGGTTGCAAAGAGTCGGACATGACTGAGCGACTGAACTGAAACGGAATACATGAAATAGCATGAATGAATCTCAAAGCATTATGCTGAGAGAAATAGCCAGGCATAAAAAGTGTAATAGTGGATAACTCTATTTATATATAATTCTAGAAAAGGTAAAACTAATCTATTTTTATCAAAAGCAGATCAGTGGTTGTTTTTGGTCTGTAGTTGGAATGGACTGACTGCAAAGTACCATGAAGAAACTGTCTAGAATGTTGGAAATATTTTATTCTGATGGCATTTATGCCGAAGATGTTTGTTTTCCAAAACTTATCAAATTATACTTAAGTGGTTCTAGTTTACTTTATGCAGACTTTATCTTTTTTAAGGTTGACTTCAAAGAATAGCCACAACTAGAAATTGTTGAGGATTCTTAGTGCCCAAAACTACACAGTCAATGTTGTACATGGTTTCTCCGTTTCCGCAGAGTAAGAAAGCTCTTCTTATTCGGGCAGCAACCAGCTCAGTCAGTTCACCCAGGGTGCTGAGCTCTTAATGAAACTAGAGGGTAAAAGGTGATCCCAAACTTCCCCATAACTGCCTACTCTGGAGAAAAAGGCACCACTACCCTTCTAGAGGTAATCCTCTTAAGGATGTAAATTCACAGAAAACAATTTCATGGAGTCCTTTCCCTGTTTAGACATTCCTGTAGTGTCTGCTTTTTTTTTCTCTTTCTGAGGGGTCTTTTTTTTCATTTGTTTTTAATCCTTCTCAGTATGATGATAGATTTATAGGCTGGTAGGGCGGGAAAGTAGGTAGATTAATGAATTAGTTTATTCAATACCTAACAAACTTTACCAAGTCCCAAACATTGTGTGGCCAAAGAGTAGTAAATGGACAAATGAGGTTCCTAAGAGATGAAAAAAAAAAAAGCAAATTGGAGGGAGACCTGGTGCCCTATCTTTATATCACTCTTATTCATGTCTCTTTAAATCACTTTTCAAAGGACAGTGGCCAAGGTAAGGAAAGGATTCTTTGTGAAGTATGAGTGTTCAAGTAAGAATATTTGCACTAAGAAGTGGTAATCTGGGCCATGTCAGAATTGGTTGTAGTAGCAAAACAAGGGTTTATGACAAACCTGGCTTTTGTGGGAAAGAAAAATAATCTTCCCTCTACTTTTCTAGGTTCTTGGCTGAAACTCCCTCCCCACAATAAAAGTTTAACTGGAGAAAAACAAACAGAAGTTTAATGATATATACACATCATGTACAACATAGGAGATATCCAGGGAAGCTCCTTGAAATGGCCCAAGCCACAACCTCCAGCCTCCAGCCAAAGACAAAACAGGGTTTCCCAGGTGGCACTATTGGTAAAGAGCCCACCTGCCAATGCAGGAAACATAAGAGATGCGAGCTGGATCCCTGGGTAGGGAAGATCCCCTGGAAGAGGGCATGGCAACCCACTCCAGTATTCTTGCCTGGAGAATCCCCATGGACAGAGGGGTCTGACAAGCTATAGTCCATAGGGTTGCAAAGAGATGGTCATGACTAAAGCATGACAGTGAAGGATAGGGAAGCCTGGCATGCTGCAGTTGATGAGGTCTCAAAGAGTCGGACACGACTTAGCTACTGAACAACACCAACAACATACGGAAGAAATCAAGGTGGTCTTGTCACAAAGCTAGGCTGGCTTCTTAACCAGCAAATACCAACTGCCAGCCATGACTAAACCACCTTGGCCATTCTACACTAACTTAAAATACCATTGTGGCATCACTAAATATTGAAAAGCAAGAGAACATTTTACTTCTGTGTGAACATACAAAGCTGGCTATTAAATAAAGAGAGTATAGATTTTAGGGAAATGAAAACTGTGAAGAATGGCTAAATAATTAGCAAATCAAGGTATGTAAAAATAAGTACACATTCCTTCCCTGGCCCTCATGGCTCTTGGCCTTAGGGAGCAAGCCACAAGTCCTCCAATAACAGTTTAGAAGACACTCCTCTTACTTAGCTTCTCTTCTGGGATTCCCAGGTGGTGCAGTGGTAAAGAATCTGCCTGACAATGCAGGAGACACAAGAGATATAGGTTCAACTTCTGGGTCAGGAAGATCCCCTGAAGTAGGGGGATCCCCACTTCAGAATTCTTTCCTGGGAAATCCCAGTTTAGAAGAGAAATAGTAGTTTAGAAGAGATTCCTCCCACTTAATTTCTATTCTAAACTATATTCATACAGACATATATGTGTAGTTGTAATATCCAAGAGTCACCAGTTATTAAATATTTTTATATGACAGATACATTCCTAATAGTTTTATATATATTTGCTTATTTTATGCTTACAACATTCCTATATGGAAAATATTACCTGCATTTCTATGTATGAGGAAATAGGAGCACATGAAGATAAAGCAACTTATCCAAGGTAACACAGCTAGTGAGTGAAGAGCCAGCTTTTCTGCTTCTTTAATCCACACTCTTATTCATTACATCATATTACATTCTTTTTGCAGTATGTTTTAAACTTTTTACTAGAATAATCTTGTATTTTATTCCTTCATAATTAAAAAAAATAGGTGAATCTGGGGAAGTATTCAGAATAAGTTACCAAAAGATTATGTCCAGCTTGAGTCCACTTAAAAGAAAACACATATACACATATAATTTCGTGTCTACATAACTACGTTTTTGTTAGCTTTCTCTAAGATTATATTCTTTTAAATAACTTCTGACCATGAGAAATTTCTTTAGCTTATTTACAAACATATACCTTACACTTTTGTTTTAAAAGCCAATTTATTAATGAAAGCTAAGTTTGCACATAAAGTTGGTGGGAAATGCAAAACACAACTGAATCAAAGACTTAGCTTCTGGTTTTGTCTAAGATCCTACGCTCAATAAATACATGCTGGAGCTGAGGCTGGAGAAAGGCTGTTCGCGCTGAGCGTGCCAAGCCTCATCTTAGCACCTCTGGTTTTCTAAGCATTTGTAATATATTTAAGGAGACCAGTCCTGGGTGTTCATTGGAAGGACTGATGTTGAAGCTGAAACTCCAGTACTTTGGCCACCTCATGTGGAAAGCTGACTCATTTGAAAAGACCCTGATGCTGGGAAAGATTGAGGGCAGGAGGAGAAGGGGACGACAGAGGATGAGATGGTTGGATGGCATCCGACAGAGAGGCCTGGCGTACTACGGTTCATGGGGTCACAAAGAGTCAGACACGACCAAGCGACTGAACTGAACTGAACTGAATACATTTAATATATTACATCAGGAAAGAGAGGTTAGTTTTCTAAGAGTAAAAGAAAAGCAATCTCTTTAAAAGTATCACAGTACATAAGAGAGAATGGTACAGTAAATAAAACCTAACTCTTCATAACATTAAACTTGTATTTAAATAATCATCATCCCACTTACAAGTTATGTAAACTTGACCAAGTCTTATCACAATTTTGTCTTGGTTTCCACGTTAACATCAGGATCAAAGTTTCTGATAGTAATTGTATAAAATATAAAATTTAATTTTACCCCCAAAATGAAATAGCAATTTACTTGTTGATTTCCTTTTTGAAGACTTTAAGGACAGTAAATGTACTTTTCTTGAAGGACTTTTTATTTGTCATTATATTGTTAGGTGATTATCTATATGAAATAGTAGTTCTAAATTCAAATAATATTAAAAAAAAAAAAAAAAAAACCTCTATTTGTCCAAACACCTTGGTGATTACATTATTTCCCTAGGGCAAGAGAAGTTCTTTACTGAAATATAAACAGTCAGCAGATTTTAGTAATATATTGTGAATCCAAGAAAAAATTGGATTAAAAGGCCTTAAGGCAGTTTTAATTAAACAGAGCAGGGACACCTTCATAAACTGAAAGTCCGAGTTATGCTTTCCTTCAACTTCTTCTTCATCTAGGAGAGACTTCATTTTAAGAAGATAAAATAATTCCAGAGATATAAAATACCAGCAGCATCCAACCTAGGGAGCCCTCTCCAGGAATGCAGAACTTTATGTATAGTTAGTTGATCATGACCCTTCTCAAAAGCAGAAAAAACATTACAGTTCTGTCTATAACCTTAGATGATAGAGTGAAGAGAAATCAATTGGCTGTTGGCAGGACTTAGGCAATGCTGAAGAGCCCAGGTTTGCATATAAAACTTACCAAAACCTCTAAGAGATAAAGTCCCAGAAGGTTACATGCGTGCATGATACAGTCAGCTTAGTAGGTAACTATCCCATATCTCCACCAGGTGGAGGCAAGATGCTCTATTTCTATAGTCTGATCTTAAAAAAAAAAAAAAATGTTAAAGGGTGGGGGTAGGAAGAGTGATTTTTTTTTCCCTTTTGTTTAAATAGGTCCAGTGACTAGAAGACTCCCATTCACTAAGCCCACAATAAAATAGGACACCTCTGTTATTTCAAGGGTGTTTGTTTATTCTGACAATCTCTGTTGTATGGGCATCTAGTCAAGGCTATGGTTTTTCCAGTGGTCATGTATGGATGTGAAAGTTGGACTATAAAGAAAGCCGAGCATAGAAGAATTGATGCTTTTGAACTGTGGTGTTGGAGAAGACTCTTGAGAGTTCCTTGGACTGCAAGAGATCCAACCAGTCCATCCTAAAGGAGATCAGTCCTGGGTGTTCATTGGAAGGACTGATGTTGAAGCTGAAACTCCAATACTTTGGCCACCTGATGCAAAGAGCTGACTCATCTGAAAAGACCCTGATGCTGGGAAAGATTGAGGGCAGGAGGAGAAGGGGATGACAGAGGATGAGATGGTTAGATGGCATCACTGACTCAATGGACATGGGTTTGGGTGGACTCCAGGAGTTGGTGATGGACAGGGAGGCCTGGCATGCTGTGGTTCATGGGGTCTCAAAGAGTCAGACATGACTAAGTGACTGAACTGAACTGAACTGTGTATCAGATGAGGGGAGAGGGTTCTAAATACTAGAAATCTTAAAAAAAAAAAAAAAAAAAGGTCTGAGAACCAGGATGAAGATAGGCATTTGCTTCACAGAGACAGGATGGAAAGTTTTAAAAGGAAAGATATATATAAAAGTCGACGCTATATACTTAAAAAGCAAGCACAAAACTTTTGTAACCCAACCATTTTACCAGGGATACGCTCTACAAGGCAGCCTCAAAAAATGTCATTTTTCTCTACTTCTCACTTATACCTCTATAGCCACTCAACCCTGAGTTATTATATATAATAAATATATTTCAGGTATGTACTGTGATTATACCATAGATGCCTAAAGTTTTAAATATTCTTGAAATTTTAATCAGTATTCTGAGAAATCATTGCAACTTTCCAACTTAAGTGAAGCATGAGAAAACCAGTTAACTTACATCAGAGAAGGAAACCACACAGTGAATGGAAAGAGAACAACATCCAGAGCTAAAAGATCTAGGTTCTCACAGAAGATCTCCCACTTAGCAGTTGTACGATCTGGTTGAGTTACTTCACTGCTCTGGGTCTCTGTTCCCTCACTTTCTCACTTGTCAAATGGGTACCAGTCCACAAAGAGTTGGCAAAAGCACACCAGGTAGAGCAGTCATGGGAAACCTCATTGTAATCTGCAAAGCATTATATAAATCTTAGGGTATTTTTTTCTTACTTATATTGATGTTTTTCTTTATTCCTTATCTTTTCATGTTGTTCATGGGGTTCCCATCACTTCGTGGCAAATAGATGGGGAAACAATGGAAACAGTGGGAGACTTTATTTGGGGGGGCTCCAAAATCACTGCAGATGGTGACTGCAGCCATGAAATTAAAAGATGCTTGCTTCTTGGAAGAAAAGTTAAGACCAACCTAGACAGCATATTAAAAAGCAGAGATATTACTTTGCCAAAAAGGTCCATCCAGTCAAAGCTATGGTTTTTCCAGTAGTCATGTATGGATGTGAGAGTTGGACTATAAAGAAAGCTGAGAGCCGAAGAATTGATGCTTTTGAACTGTGGTGTTGGAGAAGATTCTTGAGAGTCCCTTGGACTGCAAGGAAATCCAACCAGTGCATCCTAAAGGAAATCAGCCCTGAATGTTCATTGGAAGGACTGATGTTGAAGCTGAAACTCCAATACTTTGGCCAGCTCATGCAAAGAATTGACTCATTTGAGTCAATTCTGATGGTGGGAAAGATTGAAGGCCAGAGAAGAAGGGGATGACAGGGCATGAGATGGTTCGATAGCATCACAAACTTGATGGACATGAGTTTAAGTAAGTTCCGGGAGTTAGTGATGGACAAGGAAGCCTGGTGTGCTACAGTCCATGGGGGCGCAAATATTTGGACACGACTGAGTGACTGAACTGAACTCTTCCTTATCTGGTTATGTTAATAGAGAAATGTGGCCATAGATTGGTTGTCTCTTGCAATGCTCAATAGAAGTGATTGCTGCATGAAAATGCACAGACTTGACTAACTTTATCATTGGGTGGTAAGAAAAATTTTGGCTTTAAAAATAGAAAAAACTGTTCAAACCATAATCTTTTTTCTCAATCCTTTGAATTTATTTTTCATTTTTATAAAATGTTATAGGATTACCTCCAAGGGTTGTTATAAGTAAGTCTCTGGCATAATAGAAGGCTACATGAAGCCTACATAGAAGGCATCCTAGAATATCTGGTTCTGGTGGCCAGGCAGGATTGACTAAAAAGAAGGTAATAGGAAAAAAGGTATTACATACAAATGAAAATGGGGGGAAAAGCCTGGATTAGCTATACTCAAATCAGACAAAATAGACTTTAAAAGAGAATATAATAAAATACAAAGGGCATTGCATAAAGATTAAGGGGTCTATCCAGCAAGAAGATTTAATGCATATAAATAAAATTTATCCAAATTGCAAATGAAGAAATAAGTTGTCACTCTCTGAAGATGGCATAATAATATATATAGAACACCCTAAGACTCCACAAAAATTTGCTAGAAATAGTAAATGAATGTAGCAAAACTGCAGGATACAAAATCGATATATACAGAAATCTGTTGGCATTTCTATACACTAATAACAAACTATGAGAAAAAGAAATTATGAATCCAATCCCATTTCCAGTTGTATAATAAAGTATAAAATACTTGGGAATAAATTTAAATAGGGAAATGAAACATTTGTACACTGAAAACTGTAAGTCATTGATAGAAAACAATTAAAGAAGATACAAACAAAGGGGATAATAGTCTATGTTCATGAACTGAGATAATAAATCTTATTAAAATATCCAAAGCAATCTATAAATTCAATAAAATCCCTATCAAACCTCTAATGTTGTGACCTGCAAAACTAGAATGAATAATTTAAAAATTTTATGAAACTACAAAAGAATCCACTGCAGGAACCTCACACATGTCTCTGATTCCTATATGGATCTTCTGTCTTCAGATTCTTACCATTTGGAAAGAATCCACAAACATAACTTTTAACTTTCGCTCTATGAATCTACCTTATCTTCTTAAGTGTTAGTTGCTCAGTCATGTCCAACTCTTTGTGACCCTATGGACTGTGGCCCACCAGACTCCTCTATCCATGGAATTTTCCAGGCAAGAAAACTGGAGAGGGTTGCCATTTCCTTCTCCAGGGGATTTTCCCAACCCAGGGATCAAACCTGGGTCTCCTGCATTGCAGGCAGATTTTTTACCATCTGAGCCACCAGAGAAGCCTACCATGCACTCAGTATAATTGGTTTCCTTCTAGGACCCACTCTCATAATTGAAAGCCTAACTTATTCATTAAACTACACACTCCACAGGGGTCACCAAGACAGTGTACATTGGCCTTTGGCATTCCTAGACCCACAGAATAGTCCAGGGTTGTGAGGCTGCTTAGATACCCCAAGACTTGGAGAGCATTCCAGAGCAGGCATGAACATGCCAAGTCTGCTCTTTTGGGAGGTATGAGCTGCACACAATTTTGTTTTTTTTCATGTCCAGCTGGTAACCCACTTGATTTCTTACACACATACACACACTTACACATAAAGACATCACCTCTCAAAGATATGCAGAGAATAGCATATAAATATGCTTTATGGAAAATATTTTCCTAAAATCCTGCCAAGTATGTAAGATCGTCTGCATCACAATGAAGTCAGTATTTCATATAATTGTTTAGATTCTTAGCATTGTGCATTTCCCTCACTCTTACCCCCATTCTCAAATTGCACACTGGTGCCAGAATTAAGAAATAATCCTGGGTCAAATACCGCCTGGTGGTTTCTACTTTAGCTGTGACTATCCTAAGCTAAGGGTTTCCGTGGTGGCTCAGCGGTAATCCACCTGCAGTGCCGAAGCCACAGGAGATGAGAGTTTGATCCCTGGGTTGGGAAGATTCCTTGGAAGAGGACATGGCAACCCATTCTGGTATTCTTGCTTGGAGAATCCCATGGACAGAGGAGACTGGCCAGATAAAGCTCATAGCATCCCAAAGAGTCAGACATGACTGAAGCAACTGAGCATGCATGCAGGCATACTAAGCTAAAGATTTTTGAATGCCAGGTAAGAACTCAAGTTGCTAGATAAGATGTATTCTGAAAATTTCTGCAGGTGGTTGGGAAGGGTGGTTTGGAGAAGGAAAGGTATCCTCTTTAGTTAATTGTTGTTATTTTTATTACTGTTTTTCATTATGGTTCTCACCATGGTTAATCATAAAATCAGTACATTTTTCATTTAGTTTTATCAATAAATTTACTATAAATTTTAAACAATAATTTATATATCCTTGCATTTTTTTCTTTTTATGTATTTTTTAATATATGAATATGCCTGGAAATCTGTATATGATGCTAACTGAATGAGAGTCAAGAGATTTACTTTCTAATTACTTGGCTTGGTATGTCACGGAGGAATAAATATTCTGATAATCCCCATGCATGCAGGCATTAAATATGGTAATGACACAGAGGGAGAAAATAAGAGAAGCAAAAAGAGGTCGCTAGAGGGAGATAGAGAGACTAAAATGTGAAGATTTGATAGGAAATGATGAGGCATTCTTTCTCAGTCAGGCCAAGACCTTGTATCAGTTTTAAGTCAAATTGCTATCAGGAAAGAATCTGTTCACCCAAAGCCAAACCACTGAAAACCAAATGGATTAGACTGGGTGAATGCCATCTTCACTTGAACACAAGTGATATTATCCAGGCTTTTGCATTTCAGGTATGCTGCTAAAAATACTGTGGCAGGAGAAGCAAGAACTCAAAAATTACACTCTGCTTTTAGAAACTGGCAACTAATCATCCCTTCTTTTGAAAAGTAATGTTTTCTCCTACATAAAATGTGTTTTATTGCAATTTGTAAAACAGCCATTCCTTTAAATTAAATCATTGTTTATCAGGGGAAAGTTAATTGAAAAACATGTTTTTCTAACTAAATGGAAGCCTGCATCATGCAGGCAATAAACATTCCTACTTGAAAGGAATTCTTGCTCCTTCCTCTAAGACTGCCATGGGAATAAAATAGGAACAGAAAAAAAGAGAGAGAGAGAAAGCCCCACACCGCCCTGAAGTTGTGTCTGGCTTAGGAGCCAAATGGGATTTTGAAGTCCTGAAGTTTTCTATTCACTTCTAAATTTAACACCCACAAATTTCCCTTCTGGCAAATTGTGTTCCCCCAACCCAAGTACAAGCCATTTTTGAGGAATTCTAAGTCAGTGGCTCCTTGTTAACAGTCATAGCTAATCCTGCTTCACTGGACTTTTGGCAGAAGTTTATTTTATAGTTTCTGGATGTTCATTCAGTGTAGAATGAAAGTGAAAGAAACAGCTGGTCTACATCTCCAGCTGAAATGTGGAATGGAATTATTTTCAAATGTAAACTATCTGTGGATCAGGACTCGAAAAGATAGCCTTTTTGTCTCAGTGCTTAGTTTTTCAGTCATGTCCGATTCTGCAACACCATGGACTGTAGCCCACCAGGTTCCTCCGTCCATGTGATTCTCCAGCAAGAATACTGGAGTGGGTTGCCATTTCCTTCTCCAGGGGATCTTCCCGACCCAAGGATCAAACCCAGGTCTCTCACGTTGCAGGTGGACTCTTCCGCGTGAGCCATCAGGGAAGTCCTTTTCGTCACAAGCCTATTGCTAAAAAGGTCACTGTTTTTTTTTCATTTTTTGGAAATACAATAGTTTTTCCTCAGCTTGTGCTTAAACTCACCTTGTGCTTGAAGACAGGGAAATGAGTTTCCAGTTGCTACAAATTTATGCTCTAGTGTCAATAGATTACAAGGTCTATTGTGGAAGAATACTAACAGTATTTGGTTTGAGAAGAGAATTACATCTGAGGGAAGTAGGAAGGCAAAAGGAGGTCAGAAGATGGAACTAAGAAATAAATGAAAAGCATTATTAGAGGGGAGCCTCAGAAGCCCAGGAGCTGAACTGAGAAAAACTGCTCAAAATGGAAGGAGATTTGCAGTCCATTAAGGGCCAAGGCAGTGGATCTAATAAAAGTGTACTGTAATAGGTGACCTTCAAGAGACCAGGAACCAACTGGAATTGCTTTCCCATTTGAAATACAGTATGCCTTACTTGTTTGACATTTTCTTCCTCTTTTCTTTACCTGGTGAAATCTTTCTTATTCCTCAAGAACTAGCTCAAATGTTCCTCCATGAAACATTCCCAAGCCCCCAAAGTGAACTCAAATTTCCAATTAACATGTGCTTGCATGGGTGCTAAGTCACTTCAGTCGTGTCTGACTCTGCGATCCTATGGACTGTAGCTTGCCAGGCTCCTCTGTTCATGGGGTTCTCCAGACAAGAATACTGGAGTGGCTTGCCATTACCCACTCCAGGGGATCTTCCCCACCCAGGGATTGAATCCGCATCTCTTAAATCTCCTGCATTACATCGGCAGGCGGTTCTTTACCATTAGCACACCCTGGGAAGCCCAGATTAATACATGACCACCCTATAATATTCATTTAAAGACCATTTATCGCATCTTATTTCCATTGTTTTCTCTATTTCTTTGCATTGATCGCTGAAGAAGGCTTTCTTATCTCTTCTTGCTATTCTTTGGAACTCTGCATTCAGATGTTTATATCTTTCCTTTTCTCCTTTGCTTTTCACTTCTCTTCTTTTCACAGCTATTTGTAAGGCCTCCCCAGACAGCCATTTTGCTTTTTTGCATTTCTTTTCCATGGGGGTGGTCTTGATCCCTGTCTCCAGTACAATGTCACAAACCTCATTACACAGTTCATCAGGCACTCTATCTATCAGATCTAGGCACGACTGAGCACCTGATCTGATCTGATTTCCATTGTTTATGCCTAAATAAAATGACCTTCTAACATGTGAGGGGTTTTTTTGTTTTGTTTTGTTTTTAAATCTTGGATTGTTTGTTGACTACCACATACTTTGCACATGGTAGATGAATAAGACATGCTTTATCTGGTACCTGAGCAATTATGGGCAGTGAGAATTGCGCTTGGTCCCAAACTGTGTATCCTATCCCTATGGGTCAGTTACTTAAGAATTGTTAACCCCACAGTCTTAAAGAAAGATACATACATACATACATACATATATATGTATTTGGATAGTGCAGACAGCACAGCAAATAGGGGCACCAACTCCATACCCCTTCAGGCAGGACACTTACATTACATTCTAGAAATTTCCTGCAGAATGAATATAGTTGATGACAGATAGAATATTAATGCTTTCTCCTGGACTATGTACTACCAGATCCCCACTTTCAGTTGTATATTTAAGTGAAGAGATTAAGAATTCAGTTGGATCTCAAAGCATCATCCTTATGACATAATGAAGTTAGCGTTTATTTCCTTCTTGTTCTTGCTATTCATATATTATACGGACATGATTTTTACTGACGTATTTCTTCAAATATTTTAGGTTACAGGAAGGGATTAATTATCACTGGCTTTTTTATTGAAACAGCATTCTAATTTTTATGGGTTTGTTTGCCTAACTGACCTTACGAAACAAAATTTCAGTTCAGTTTACTTCAGTTGCTCAGTCATGTCCAACTCTTTGCAACCCCATGGACCACAGCATGCCAGGCCTCCCTGTCCATCACTAACTCCTGGAGTCTACCCAAACTCATGTCCATTGAGTTGGTGATGCCATCTAACCATCTCATCCTCTGTTGTCCCCTTCTCCTCCTGCCTTCAATATTTCCGAGTATCGGGGTCTTTTCAAATGAGTCAGCTCTTCGCATCAGGTGGCCAAAGTATTGGAGTTTCAGCCGCTGCTCACTGCTCCAGTGCCACACAGCCCAAAACAAAATTTAGGACCAAAGGAATTAAAACCCTCCCGGAGTCAGTATAGATATCTCAGGAATTCTATCTTAGGAATAGAATATTATTATTTGTTTTCTCCCAAACGATATTTATTGTATTTCCTTTACCCAAGAATGGGAAATCACAAATGTATTTTTAAAATTTTCCTACAATACATAGTATATAGCACACATATAAAATTCAGCATGAGAAAGGACAAAAGGAATTCAGGTTAATAGTCATAGCTGAGGAAGAACAGAAAGAACTATAATCAAAGTTGAGTACAGGTGTAGTCACAAGTATATTTGTAATTTTCTTCTTTTAATAAAGATCTAGCAAATGTTAGTACTTGTTAAGCTAAGTGGCTGGGTCACAGATATGGCCATATTACTATCAATTCTTATCCAAATGTGTAAAATATTTAACCACAAAAAAATAACATTTTCATTTAATTATAAAAAAATAATGTTTAAAAAAATTAATTTCCTGGGCAGTGATTTGTGGCTGGTAATACTTGTCTACGCAATAGCCATCTTCTTTCTGTCTAACAGATCTCTAATTTTTTTTTTTACTCTCCTTTGAGCAACCTCATCCTTCAAGTGGTCTGGACCTCTTCCCATCTGTACAAACTGAAACATCATCTTCTTGCTAATAATTGTTTTAGGCAAAGGTGATAATGAAGTTTGGACCAATGAAGGGGCATCAGAGGGAATTTGGGGAAAGTTTTCTAGATTTTAAATACACTCAAACTTCTGGGTTTTGCTGTCTACATGTGATTCCTGGAACTGCGGCTGTCATCCTGCTACCTGCGGACCCCAGCTTTAGTGGTAAGTGAACACGCGGAGGAAGGCAGAAAGATGGAGAATTAATTATGGAATTAACTAATCATGTAACTCTTGTTTTTACACTTCTTGTAATGTGAAATAGCAAATATTCTTAAAGCTAATTTTTCATTGAAACAGCTAAAAAATCTTCAATTGATATGTACTTGTTGTGTGGATTGTCTACTTAGGATAAATTCTCAAAGGTAACTACTCTTGATTGCTCTTGAAATATATTTTAAATTCATTTCCAATATAATAACTTTAAAATTAACAACATAGGAAAATGCAAAGACTATGAAAAATAATAACCATAATAATAATTTTTGTGAGTAACAAACCATGTTAAAAACTCTTGAGCTATTGATCTTGTATCCAAAAAAAAAGTATCACCAATGGAAATGAATTCACAATATTGTCTAAAATTTCAAGGATACTGTGTTCTCCCAGAGTTAGTTCCCTGTCTATGAATTTTAAGTTAAGAATCCCTGATAACAGAGTTTTAAATAACATAAAATATTCACAACAGTTACTTCATCTAATGACTAGATATGCTGATTTTTAATAAAAATTTATGCCAATTCCTATCTTATTTACAAATATCTTTTCTATCCCAGCAACAGTTAGGTCTTTGAGGTTAATGTAATGCCACCTCCTTCTTCAAAATCAAAACCACTTCCTCTGCACTGTTTTTTTTAAACTTCTTTGAATTTTCTAGTCAAAAACTACTAATATAGCTACTGCTGTTACACTTCTATTTTTATCTTTTTAAGTTGAAGAATGTAGTTCTAGAATTGTTGGCAAACACCAGGAATTTTTAATTATCTTTAGCAAATTGTTGTGAACAGAGCAAATAAAAGAGCTGGTTGTCAGAGCTATTAATGCTGATTAAAGTAGGCTGTGTGGGCCCATAGAGCAAGTTTGTTTGTTTTGAAGCATTCATGTTGTAAGGAATCCAGGCCATCCTTTCTCATTTCCATGGCAATACCTAGGTTTTCTGTGTATATGATAGGTGAAGCATGCTCTGACAACTCAAACATTAGCCTGGTCTAAAATTGTACTGGAATAAATAAATGGGGGAGAAATGAAAAGGCATGTATACTTGTGAACCTTACCAATTCAGTCTCTTTATAGGCAATAGAAGAGACACTATATAAACATTCCCATCTTACCTTCACATAGTTATTCCCATGCACTGCTGCTGCTGCTACTGCTAAGTCGCTTCAGTCGTGTCCCACTCTGTGCGACCCCATGGACTGCAGCCCACCAGGCTTCTCTGTCCATGGGATTCTCCAGGCAAGAACACTGGAGTGGGTTGCCATTTCCTTCTCCATCCCATGCACTAATATTGATGAAATAGTCAGAATGTGTTTGAACAAACTTTCTTATCTTTTCCCCTGAACGTCTGTTTTGGTGAAGACTTTTTATCTTTTTCATTGATTCCTTTTGTTCTTAATAGATAGGGTCTTAATTAACACATTACAGACAACAAAAAGGCAGTAAACTAAGCTAGTGATAAAAAGAAGATACAAAATATCAAGAAACATTTGGGCATTTACCATGCACATGTTACAGTACTAAATCCTTTATGTATGTGATGTCACTTAATCTAATAAACTCTATAAAATAGGAATTATACTCATTTTACATAGAAGAAGATTGTAGTTTAGAGACACTAATTAGATAACCCAAGCTGACACAATCATATACAACCAAACCAAGATTCAAATCCAGATCCACATTATACTGACAAGTTTGTATATATAAATACATGTGTGTCTACATTCTATGTCTTACCTCTATTAAATGCATATGTCTCTGTGTTTGTATATCTCTCTCCTTTTTTCATTTCATCTTTTGTATCAAAGCCATTTTCTATTGCGGTATAATAGACATGTAACATTATATTAGTTTCAAGAATACAATATAAAGATTAGATACTTGTATATATTGCAAAATGATGACCACGTAAGTCTAGTTAACACCCATCACCATAGTTACAGAAAATCATTTTCTTGTGATGATAACTTTTAAGATGCACTCCCTTAGCGACCTTCAAGTATGCAATACAGAATTATTAACCATAGTCACAATGTTGTCTAGTTATATCTTTTTAAACCTCTTTTTATCATACAAATGACTCTACTACATACATCTGTGATTAAGTCACTCTCTAAATTTCATAGATTACTTTGTCTCATAAGTTGTAAGGATAAAAATTATTATTCTGAACTTTAATAATACAAATGAAAGTCTGCTCAAAATTAATTATTTTTTAACTTAATTTAGAATCTAATAGCTAGTACAAATAAAAGCTTTGTATTTTAAAACTAGCATTGAAACTTTAAGCATGCAAAGTTTATATATACATATATATATATATATAAATGTGTAGCATTGCCTTTTTCTTCAATTTTCCATCAATGGTCAATGAATGTTTCTGTCATCACCCTATTCTAGCTTAATAAGAAATGAGTTTCTTCACAAATACATAAATGTCACCTTTCAATATTTTGTTCTCACAAACATAATGTCTTTGTACTTCAAAGATTCAGATTAGTGAAGGGGATTTTTATTCAAGTTGTTCTGATTCAGATATCAGAGAAGGTTCTAGTTCACATAAAATACCCAAACCCTAACTTTAACTGCTCCTCAGTATCAGCAGCCCCCACTACCGCTCTTGCACAGTTGGGCCCACAGCCCAGCACTTAAAGGGGCTGATCCATCTCTTCAGGCCCTGGTTACTCTTCACCTCACCTTCCACACAATTTAGAATGGGTATTTTGCAGAGAGAGTGAATATTTGCTTCTTTTCACTTTTCATTAATTTGATATTAAAAAAAAAGTCTCCCTTAATAAATTCACTTTCTTGCTGGGAAAAGAAAAAGTAGTACGTCTCTCTCGCTTTCCTGCAGGTTTCTTATCTCTCATATATTCAGGTTACAGAGGAGGAACTGTCATCTTTCTTCTCTAATTCACACTACACGGAGCCAGAAATAATGGTGTTTTCTGCTTGAATGCAAACCAATCATTTATCTGGACGTCCCTGAAAGGACTTAATTTGCTCAACTAGTCAGTATTCCGCCTCCGTTAAAGGAACCCAGACGCGCACTTGGATTTTTCTAACTCACGTTTTCACCCGCTGTTCACCCCATACCCCACCTCCTGCAACTTTCCCAAGTAAGAACCGGCTGCCAACCCCTCACCTTCACCGTCTTTAAGTTATTGTTTTGTGCTCTAGTTACCACTCGTGCTGTGTCTCAAACCTAAGAATTCACATTTGCCTAAAATAAATAATAAACAGAGGGAACAATCAGCTTGTTTGCTACCTTTTTTGAGAGCATGACGTAATGCTGTACTATTCAGCAAATGCGGCAACTGGTTGACAGACATTTAAAGAATCTCAGTGGTGAGAGATGAGGAATGTCCCAGCGAGGCCTGGCAGCAGAATCCAAACTCACAAACAAGAAGCTTTTTAAAGGCACAGTGGGAAGAATTTTTAATGTTTCCATTCAGAGGGGGATTTAACTGCACATTGACAAGCCACCTAGACACTTTGTGCTCAGAGCTAGAATGTGGCTTTTCTTTTTCTTGTATCTTTATGCTATTCCGCTCAGCTCTGAACAGGATCAATACTAATAAACCTCCACTTATTCTGTAGGCATATCTTACTTTCCAGCCTGATTATAAAGAAAGAGAAATAATTAAGAATTTGAAGAAGTAACATTTAAATAAAGTTCTATTATCTCTGACTGATTGGAAGATATTATCTATTTATAGTTTGGGAGTCTTTATAAAATTATTTTGTAAAAGTCTCCAAATTAATTCAATGTATTAGGTAAATAAATAACATTGGATTTTAGGACTGAGGGAGATAATGAAATACTCAAGATGACTAATCAAGAAAATATATTATATACATATATGTTATGTGCATATAAACATGCATAATTGCATATACAAATCATTCAATATCACAATAATCCAAGTCTATGCCCCAACCAGTAATGCTGAAGAAGCTGAAGTGGAATGGTTCTATGAAGACCTACAAGAACTTTTAGAACTAACACCCAAAAAAGATGTCCTTTTCATTATAGGGGACTGGAATGCAAAAGTAGGAAGTCAAGAAACACCTGGAATAACAGGTAAATTTGACCTTGGAATATGGAATGAAGCAGGGCAAAAACTAACAGAGCTTTGCCAAGAAAATGCACTGGTCATAGCAAACACCCTCTTCCAACAACACAAGAGAAACCTCTACACATGGACATCACCAGATGGTCAACACCAAAATCAGATTGATTATGCTCTTTGCAGCCAAAGATGGAGAAGCTCTATACAGTCAACAAAAACAAGACCAGGAGCTGACTGTGGCTCAGATCATGAACTCCTTATTACCAAATTCAGACTGAAATTGAAGAAAGTAGGGAAAACCACTGGACCATTCAGGTATGACCTAAATCAAATCTCTTATTTGATTTAGCTTCAGTTCAGTCGCTCAGTTATGTCCTACTCTTTGTGACCCCATAGACTACAGCATGCCCGGCCTCCCTGTCCATCACCAACTCCCAGAGCTTGCTCAACCTCATGTCCATTGAGTTGGTGATGCCATCCAACCATCTCATCCTCTGCCATCCCCTTCCCCTCTTGCCTTCAATCTTTCCCAGCATCAGGGTCTTCTCAAATGAGTCAGTTCTTTGCATCAGATGGCCAAAGTATTGGCGTTTCAGCTTCAACATCAGTGCTTCCAATGAACACTCAGGACTGATTTCCTTTGGGATTGACTGGTTGGATCTCCTTTCAGTCCAAGGGACTCTCAAGAATCTTCTCCAACACCACGGTTCAAAAGCATCAATTCTCCGGCGCTCACCTTTCTTTATAGTCCAAATCTCACATCCATACATGACTACTGGAAAAACCATGGCTTTAACTGGATGGACCTTTGTTGGCAAAGTAATGTCTCTGCTTTTTAATATGCTCTCTAGGTTGGTCATAGCTTTTCTTTCAGGGAGAAAGCATCTTTTAATTTCAGGGATCTCCAAAAGAACTCCATTCCCCTCCCCAGTTTTATATCACTGACATATAACATTGTGTGAGTTTAAGGTGTACAACATGTCAATTTGATATACATATACTGCAAAATGATTACCATTAGAGTGTTAGCAAACATCTCCACAATGTGGCATGAGACAATTCTCTCTCTTTTTTTTTTTTTTTTTTGGTGGGGAGACTATATAAGGCTTACTCTCTGAGCAACTTTCAAATAGAGAACACAGTATTGTTAGCTACCATTGTCAAGCTATACATTAGAGCCCCAGAACTTATTTGTCTTACACTGGAAGTTTGTCCCCTGTCACCAACATCTCCCCATTTCTCCCACTCACTCAGCCCCTAGTAACCACCATTCTACTTGCTGTTTTTTAAGTGATCTTTATCTCTATTGAATGACTCCAAATTCATTGAATCTCCATAGTAAGTAGTTGCTTTGTTCTGTGAATCATCAGATCATCTCAATTCAGAACCTTCAGATTTTCCTTAGAAGAAATAACAAGGAAAGAAAGACTGATGGTCATTTTATATATAACACAGAATTTCATGATATATTTTTAAGTGAAAAAGAGTAGATTACAGAAGATAGTACTCTGATTTATACTGTGCACAGACACAGTATATCCTACAAACTACCAAAGTGAGCTTGAAACTGGTCTTTGGTAGGATTACAGAGGGAAAGTTAGTAACAATACAGTATGAGATTCTCCAAAAGAAGGAAATGGTGATAATGTAAAGCTGATATTGGATGAATTCAGCTAAATGTCAATTGTTTTCATAGAATTATTAATTTTGTAGATATGGGGTTTTATAAACAATTAGCAGAGACAAAAATAGAAACAGAATATTGAATCTATTTATGAATTCAGGTATATCAAAATTTGGGTTGTTGACCAAATTGGTCTTATGTCTGGAAGCAAAACCTTAGGCCAAACTTTAGGCCCAAACAATATCAAACGATCCAAGATATTTCAGCCAGGCAATAAAAATAGGTCAGACTGAAACAAATAAATGTATTCCCAGAAAAAAATGAAAGAGTAGGATTTAAAGCTAACGGGAGCAGAATGGAGGTATAAGTGAGGCTGGCCAAACACAGGGCAGCTGAGAGAATTCTTCCAGAAACCCTGGCATTGCTTCTGCTTTTTCCTAAATGTTCAATGTGCAAATGATTTAAAAGCTGCTGACAAAGGAATAAAATAGTCATCATCTATTCAAAATTTAATAAGCATTTCATGCAATACTTGAGGCAAGATGGAGAAGTAAGGGCTACCTGAAAATTCATATAGATGAATCATAATTAATTGAGTGAACATATCCAGGAAAGGAGCTACAGAATCTTCACATCAACTCGAAGCTTCTCTAGTGGTTGATCTAGTGATCTATAGGTGCTTCTGCCCCTTTTTAAATTTTCAGTAATAACTTGACTGGAACCATTAGAAAGGAGAACTAACACAAAAGTGGATGGCTTTCACAGGCAAAGTAAAATATGTTTAAGATAATCCGAAAATATTTAAGATTCTATTCTCGTGCTCATGCTCAGTCACTGAGTCACATCAGACTTTTTGGGACCCCGTGGACTGTAGTCTGCCAGGCTTCTCTGTCCATGGGATTTTCCAGGCAAGAATGCTGGAATGGGTTGCCTTTTCCTCTTCTAGAGGATCTTTCCATGTCTCCTGCACTGGCAGGTAGACTCTTCACCACTAAGCCACCTCGGAAGCTCTTAAGATTTATGTATGTGTGTTAGTTGCTCAGTTGTGTCTTACTCTGTACGACCCCATGGACTGTAGCCCACCAGGCTTCTCTGTCCATGGGATTCTCCACGCAAGAATGCTGGAGTGGATTGCCATGCCCTCCTCCAGGGGATCTTCCCAACCCAGGGATTGAACCTGTGTCTCCTGCCTTGAAGGCAGACTCTATCATCTGAGCCACAAGGGAAGTATAATCCTAGTATAAGATTCTATCAGTTCAGTTCAGTTGCTCAGTCGTGTCCAACTCTTTTCGACCCCATTAATCGCAGCACGCCAGTCCTCCCTGTCCATCACCAACTCCTGGAGTTCACTCAGACTCATGTCCATCGAGTCAGTGATGCCATCCAGCCATCTCATCCTCTGCCGTCCCCTTCTCCTCCGGTCCCAATCCCTCCTCACATCAGAGTCTTTCCCAATGAGTCAACTCTTCGCATGAGGTGGCCAAAGTACTGGAGTTTCAGCTTTAGCATCATTCCTTCCAAAGAAATCCCAGGGCTGATCTCCTTCAAAATGGACTGGTTGGATCTCCTTGCAATCCAAGGGACTCTCAAGTGTCTTCTCCAACACCACAGTTCAAAAGCATCAATTCTTCGGCTCTCAGCTTTCTTAACAGTCCAACTCTCACATCCATACATGACTACTGGAAAAACCATAGCCTTGACTAGACGAACCTTTGTTGGCAAAGTAATGTCTCTGCTTTTGAATATGCTGTCTAGGTTGGTCATAACTTTCCTTCCAAGGAGTAAGCATCTTTTAATTTCATGGCTGCAGTCACCATCTGCAGTGATTTTGGAGACCCAAAAAATAAAGTCTGACACTGTTTCCACTGTTTCCCCATCTATTTCCCATGAAGTGATGGGACCAGATGCCATGATCTTCATTTTCTGAATGTTGAGTTTTAAGCCAACTTTTTCACTCTCCACTTTCACCTTCATCAAGAGGCTTTTAGTTCCTCTTCACTTATTGCCATAAGGGTGGTGTCATCTGTACTAGAGTTTAATTTTGAGACAAATCAGGGAGATCTAAATGGCAGAGGGGATATGCTATATTCATAGACTGAAAGTTTCAATGTCACAAAAATAACATTTCTGTCAATATAATCCCAACTGAAATACCAGAAAAAAAGTATTTTGAGTTTTTTTTTCCTCCTAGAAATTGGAAAATGATTCTAAAATGTGTATGGAAATGCAAGGGATCTAAATAACCAAAATAATTCTGGTATAACATATGTCAAAGTATAACTTATTACAAAACTTACACTAAACTTGATATAACACAAGCAGTATCTGTAATAAAAATAAGACTTAACACACACATACATATATGGATAAAGTAATACTACAAAATGGGGGTGGGGTGGGGAGAGAGATGTGGTATTCCCAACACCTGGTGCTGGTTCAGTTGAATATCCATGTTTTCAAAATACATAAATATTGACCAGTATCTCACACCATGCCCAAAACTCAACTCCAGAAAAACTGTGGATCTAAAAGCAAACAATAAGACAATCATAAGAAAGAAGCTTCTAAAAGATAGTATAGAAGAAATGTTCATGTCTTTGAAATAGTTAAGTAGATTTCTTAAATATTAACCATAAAGTATTAATAAATTAGACTTTGTTAAAGTTAAAATTGTGGTTCATCAAATGATATTACTAAGAGTGAGAAAACTCAGTTGAAAGGTTGGGAAAATATTTGCAATACATGTGTCCTAATTATTTTGAAACACAAAAAACTGCTGCAAATGAATAACAAAAGGACATAAAACTCATTGAAGAAATGGGCAAAATACTAAACATAACTTTAGAAGACAGGACATACCCAGTAAGTATATGAAAATGTCTTCTAGAGTATTTTACATGATAACATTAATGTAGTTTTATGGCATAATAGTCTATAGAAACCCTACATGAACAAAACCTCTGCAGATGATGGTATGATGGTGTGACCAAAAATGGGAATCAATATAGCCATTAGGCAAGACAGTCAATGTGCATTTCTGTCTTTCCACATAAACATGAACTGTTTTTGAGCTTTTTTGCCAATGAGGACTAAGAGTAATGCATTTCCCATCCAGAAGTTACAGATTAAATGCCAAATTTTTTGCAGATTCCTTTCAGTAAAGACAACACATCTACCAGAGCAGCCACACTTGAGACTGAGGTTGCTCATCTTTATGGCAGTTTATGATGATCTGCCACAATTTACCTGGGTTTTCTTTTTTAGGAGCCAATTAGGTAAATTTAATAGGGAATAATGAGGACTCCATAACTTGTGTTCTTTTAAGTTTTTGCTTTGTAGAACTAATCTCTTCAATTATTCCCAGGGCATATTGCTTCTGTTTTACTACCTTGGCTACAAACCAAGGAGGGAGGGGATAGTTTTAGAGACTTTCACTTGACCCTTTGTCTTGTAATGGTTCTTTCTAAACAGGTCAAGGCCATGTCAACTGATACAAATTTCTTTCTTTTTTTTTTTTTTTTGATACAAATTTCTGTTTGTAAGCCAGTCATCATTGTTAGGGGGGAAAAAAGTGGAAGGAAGCAAACCTAGGGGATAAAATAAGCTTCCCAGCAGGATGCTGCTCTCTGGAAAAAAATAAAAATCACAGAAAGGTGATTTTTCCTCTTCAATGGAACAGATTGTACAATACACCAAATCCCCAAAATATATTCTTTAAATCAAAATTCAACCTAAATGATCACCTCTATGTTTATGTATTTGTTTAAACTGATTGAATCTATCTAACATTAAAGACTGCAAGGAGATCCAACCAGTCCATCCTAAAGGAGATCAGTCCTGGGTGTTCATTGGAAGGACTGATACTGAGGCTTAAACTCCAATACTTTGGCCACCTCATGCGAAGAGTTGACTCATTGGAAAAGACCTTGATGATGGGAGGGACTGGGGACAGGAGGAGAAGGGGATGACACAGGATGAGATGGCTGGATGGCATCACTGACTCGATACACATGAGTTTGGGTAAACTCCAGGAGTTGGTGATGGACAGGGAGGCCTGGCGTGCTGTGATTCACGGGGTCGCAAAGAGTCGGACACAACTGAGCTACTGAACTGAACTGAACATTAAAGAAATAATGTTGAAATTCTCCCCTTTATAATGATTAAAAAGCATTTTTAATGTTTATAAAAAATATACTGGTCAAATACAAAGCAAATGAGGGAGCAAGCTATATAGAACTTGGGGGCAAAAGCATTCCACATCAAAATAAGGACCTTGACATTTGAATATGTTTGGAGTCTAAGAAGTGCAAAGGGTACAGCTTGCCTGAGTGAGCAAGGGGAGAGTGATAGTGAAGACTGAAGATTTTATTACACACCTCACAGAATTTGATAGGTTATGCAGATCAAATATTCAATATTCAGTAAGAATATTGAAGATTAGAAAAACAATAAATGATCTATTATTCATATACATTGTTTTATATTGAAAAATTGGTGAATGCACATTAATTTAAGACAAATATAGAACACTCATACAATCTGATAACCATAAAGCAATCTTGTTTATTGTAAAAATATCATGGAGTTCACATTCTATGAAATTAACTTAGAAATATAAAACATTGAAGATAAATTCATCAATGGAAAAAGTACAGTTGGAACTTTTTAAAAAATGTAAAGTAACTAATAAGTCGCTTCAGTCGTGTCCGACTCTGTGCGACCCCATAGATGGCAGCCCACCAGGCCCCGCCGTCCCTGGGATTCTCCAGGCAAGAACACTGGCGTGGGTTGCCATTTCCTCCTCCAATGCATGAAAGTGAAAAGTGAAAGTGAAGTCGCTCAGCCGTGTCTGACTCTTGGCGACCCCATGGACTGCAGCCTACCAGGCTCCTCCGTCCATGGGATTTTCCAGGCAAGAGTACTGAGTGGGGTGCCATTGCCTTCTCCCAATGAATCAATTAATATATTATAAAGATTAAAGAGTGCTTAGAAATGAAAGGTAATTAAAAGGCTACTTAATGAAACCTGTGATAAAGCAATAATGCAAAAGAAAACTGTAGGTTTTAAATAATTAAAGTTGGGAGAAAAAGGCTAAATATTAATGAGCTATGTGAGGAAGATAAACAAGCAGTAAAAAGAACAGTAGGATAAACCCCAGTGTGATAAAGGTTAAGAATAGAAAGCAATGAACTAAAGAACTAATTTACTCTTAAGAAGGTAAACAAGTTAAGCGTCATTGCTTAGGAAAAACTAACGCAATTGACAAATCTCTGAAAATACACATAAAGGAAAAAATTAGATTTGCAGAAATATGCATAGAAATATGCAAAACACTTTTCAGTTGACAATTTTAGATATAAATTTTCAGCAATTAAATATACATATAATGTGTAAATGTATAACTGATAACAGACAAAAAAGTTTAGAAGACAAAATTCCTTAAACATCTCATATTTTATCCTGTTCAATTTTAGATTATCTTGGGAAAGAGTTCTAATTGCTCTCTTCAGACCAAGAATAAAACTTCCAGTCTTTTTTAGCATGTTTACTGTTATTCAAATTCAAACTTTCAGGCCCTTGTTGTTGTTCATGTAGGACTCTTTGTGACCCCATGGGCTGCAGCACGCCAGACTTTCCTGTCCTTCACTATCTCCTGGAGCTTGCTCGAACTCATGTCCATTGAGTCAGTGATGCCATCCAGCCATCTCATCCTCTGTCATTTCCTTCTCCTCCTGCCTTCAGTCTTTCACAGCATCAGGGTCTTTTCTCATGATTCAGCTCTTCACCTTAGGTGGCCAAAGTATTGGAGCTTCAGCTTCAGCATCAGTCCTTCCAATGAGTATTCAGGGTTGATTTCCTTTAAGATTGATTGTTTGATCTCCTTGCAGTTCAAAGGACTCTCAAGAGTCTTCTCCAACACCACAGTTCAAAAGCATCAATTCTTTGGCACTCAGCCTTCTTTACAGTCCAACTCTCGCATCCATACATGACTACTGGAAAAGCCATTCCTTTGACTATATGTGCCTTTGTTGGCAAAGTAATGTCTCCACTTTTTAATACACTGTTTAGGTTTGTCATAACTTTTCTTCCAAGGAGCAAGCATCTTTTAATTTCATGGCTGCAGTCACCATCTGCAGTGATTTTGGAGTCCAAGAAAATAATCAGTCACTGTTTCCATTGTTTCTCTATCTATTTACCATGAAGTGATGGGAGTGGATGACATGATCTTTGTTTTTTGAATGTTGAGTTTTAAGTCAGCTTTTTCACTCTCCTCTTTCACCTTTATCAAGAGGTTCTTTAGTTCCTCTTTGTTTTCTGACATAAGGGTTGTGTCATCTGCATATCTGAGATTATTGATATTTCTCGCTGAAGTCTTGATTCCAGCATATGTTTCATCTAGCCTGACATTTTGCATGATGTACTCTGCATATAAGTTAAATAAGCAGGGTGACAATATAAGCCTTGATGTACTCCTTTCCCAATTTGAAACAAGTCTGTTCCATGTCCGGTTCTAACTGTTGCTTCTTGACCTGCACACAGGTTTCTCAGGAAGCAAGTAAGGTGGTCTGGTATTCCCATTTGTTTAAGAATTTTCCACAGTTTGTTGTGATCCAAACAGTCAAAGGCTTTAGCATATTCTTTGAAGTAGAGGTAGATGTTTTTCTGGAATTCTCTTCCTTTCTCTAAGATCCAGTGGATGTTGGTAATTTGATCTCTGGTTATCTCTGGTTCCTCTGTCATTTCTAAATCCAGCTTGAACATCTGGAAGTTCTTGGTTCACAAACTGTTGAAACCTAACTTGAAGGATTTTTGAGCATGACCTTGCTAGCATGTGAAATGAGTGCAAATATGTGGTGGGTTGAACATTCTATGGCATTGTCCTTCTTTGGGATTGGAATGAAAACTGACCTTTCCCAGTCCTGTGGCCCTGCTAAGTTTTCCAAATTTGCCGGCATATCGAGTGCAGCACTTACACAGCATCACCTTTTAGGATTTGAAATAGCTCAGCTGAAATTCCATTATCTTTACTAGCTTTGTTCATAGTGATTCTTCCTAAGGTCCACTTGACTTCACACTCCAGGATGTCTGGCTCTAGGTGAGTGATCACACCATTGTGGTTATCTGAGCCATTAAGATCTTTTTCTGTACAGTTCTTCTGTGTATTCTTGCTACCTCTTCTTAATATCTTCTGCTTCTGTTAGGTCCATATCATTTCTGTTCATTATGTGCCCATCTTTGCATGAAATGTTCCCTTGGTTCAAAATTGCAAGCCCTATTGTCTATTTAAAAAAAATGCTTCCTTTATCAGTAAAATTTCATTATCTATTATTTGGAAAAAGACATGGTATACAATACAATTTTAAATTAAATATACAGTGAATTTATCATGTCTCAATACACAAACAAGTTTTTATCATCCATTGCTTTCCAGACACAGGCATGGCAATGATAATAATAAATAATAAATTCTTATATTTCTCTTGCACAGTAGAGTTCATAAGACATTTCACAAACTTTGTGTCATAAAACTCATCTAACCCAATTTGTTTAATCTTCATCAAGGGTGAAGAAATTAGGAACTCTGTTAAAATCATACTATGTCCCCACCTAGGCCATCTGCACGGTGGATAAAGTCCACCAAAGAAATGAGCCAAGTCTCAAGTCTCCCTGCTTCCTCCTTTATATGCAGAAATTCCTCTTTTTTCTTTCCTCCTTTTCTCAGGGTTCTTTATTTGGGGACCCTAGTCATCATTCTATTCCCCCCACCCCTTCCATTTCCCTCTCACTTGTGCACAGCCCCCAGGGCTTAGAGACACTCCAAGCACAGTGAAACCATGAAGAGACCACCATCTTCATCCTGGTTTAACACTCTTATTCACCACCATTGCCATCTCCTCCCCTACCGCTCCCTTCCCATTCCTAACTCCCCTCCCCTCCCTCCTTTCTCCTCACTGTTCAGACTTAGTTCTGAGACAAAATAAACCTTGGCATTGGTCATCAGCAATGCTTTTTACCCTGCCCTCTCAGCCTTACCACTCTTTCTCCTCTACCCCAACCCTTCCCAGTGCTTAGAGGCTTGTGAGAGGAGATTAAATTAATCCTATCCACGGACAAGCTCACTAAGCAGTTCCTGAGTAAAGTCCAAAATTCCTGCCAAGCAATAGAGCTAAGGGAAGAATTAATGTAACAATCAGCACATTATAGCAATTGCTTTTCCATGAAAATTCTTTCTTATTTAAGAGAAAAGAACAAGTAGCATGGAGGCTAAGTAGGGAGGTGGGATATAAAGGCAATTAGTTTTTTTTTTATTCTTCTTATTAAACATAAATTAAACAACTCAGTTTGTTGGCACCATGGCACCTTTTTAAAAGTAATTTAACCTACCGTTTTTCTTCACAAAATGGGAATGAGTGTGTAAATAGCCAACATTTAAGTGGTTTTGGATTAGTTCACTTGCTAATTAATACTTAAGAAAGTAGAATTAGAAAGACTAGGCATGAGTAAGGCAATTTCAGAGTTGTGCCTATAGCATATTGATGCCTCTGCCCATAGCTCCAGCCCTGAGGGACAAGGAAAGCCATAGTCATCACTCCATCTTTAAAAGGGGACAGACCGCTCTTACTGTTCTTCTTCCCTGGCCTTGGTTCACTCACCCTGTATACATAGGTTTCTCTAGAAGACAAGCCTAAAGATATAATCTGATAGGTAAAAAGTAGGTACTATTTCAATCAGTATCTCAAATTCCTTCAGCTTTCCCAGCATTTTTATTTTTATTTTTTCAAGGAACTAACTTGAAATGAATTTGAGTCTCAAAAGCTGAGGTAGGCAGAGGCAGTCATTGCCAGTGGCTGTGTAGGGGGTAAGAAATTTCTATTCAAAGAAGGGTGAATGCAACTGGTAATGTTTAACAAAAAAGTGAGAAGGGTTCAAGGGGAAGTTTAGCCTTAAGGGTAAATCCATGGTTTATGTTCTTGGCATTCATTGTGCCAAGAATTTTCATGTTAAAATAAAATAGAAAGAGCTTTTAAAAATAAAAGAAGTAAACAAAAAGAGCTCCAAAGACACAACTGAATGGCTGAAGGCACATTGAAGGTAACAGCAAGAGAAGTGTTAGATATTATCTTCTAGAACAAGTAGAGGAAGTCCTAACCAACTCCGCTAGTATTTAAGAAAAGGTAGTTCTTTTTTTTTTTTTAAGAAAAGGTACTTCTAATGTGTCCCCCCAAAGTAAATTGTGTTCAGAAAGGCATTTAAACCACAGTTATGCAATGTCAGACCTTCAAAGTAGCAGATCTTTTCCAAGCATCCTCATGGTTTCCAGAAAACTTTAGAAAAAAGAAAGCACTGAATTTGATATTTACTTCATTATACATATGGAGAAGGCAATGGCACCCCACTCCTGTACTCTTGCCTGGAAAATCCCATGCACGGAGGAGCCTGGTAGGCTGCAGTCCATGGGGTCGCTAAGAGTTGGACACGACTGAGTTACTTCACTTTCACTTTTCACTTTCATGCATTGGAGGAGGAAATGGCAACCCACTCCAGTGTTCTTGCCTGGAAAATCCCAGGGACGGGGGAGCTGGTGGGCTGCCGTCCATGGGGTCACACAGAGTCGGACACGACTAAAGTGACTTAGCAGCAGCAGCAGCATTTTACATATATATATATATATATATATATATATATATGCCCATTATATATATACATTATATTATATATACAAACACACACACACACACACAAATACACACATATGAGAGCTTCCCACGTAGTTCAGTCAGTAAAGAATCTGTCTACAATGCCTACAATGCAGGAGACCTGAGTTCAATTCCTGGGTTGGTGAGATCCCCTGGAGAAGAAAATGGCAACCCATTCCAGTATTCTTGCCTGGAGAATCCCCGGACAGAGAAGCCTGGCAGTCTACAGTCCATGGGACTGTAAGAGCTGTACATGACTTAGCACTAACTTTCTTTCTTTCTTTCTTTCTATACAAACATATACACACACATATGTGATAGTTACTATATATAAAAAAAGTGAATACATATGTATGTGTGTATATATATGTAAATACACACACACACACACACACACACACACACATACATGCACACACGTGGCTTGCAGGGTCTTAGTTCCCTGAACAGGGATCAAATTAAACCCATGCTCCCTGCAGTGGAAGTGTGGAGTCCTTATCTCTGGGAATGACTGTGGCTCTGTTTTTATGACCTAGAACTATGCCATGTACATAGTAAGTAAGGATTTAGTAGCCTGTCCACTATTTTACTTCTTGTACACTGCCGAACTGTTCTGATTGCTGTTTTGTCTCAGCTATATGGAAACCACACCCGCCTTGCCTTCAGCAATGAAGTACTGCCACTTGGCCCCTGCCGCTCTGAAGTCCGATTATCCCCATCATACTTCAGCTTTCCTAATTCAGTGATAGCAGTTCTCATGGTAATTTCTGACCTACAGAAAAGAGTGATCAAGAAGCTCTTCAAGGATGCTAGGGTTTCCCTCACAAACTCATCTCTTAACAGTCATTTTGAAAGGTGTGAACTCGACCCTGCAGGGGTAAATAGGTCTTACATGATAAATAACAATCTAACATTCCAGTTCCCCTAAGCCTTTGGAGCATTTTACCATATACCTAGGCAGTTCTGGCATTTCAGCTTAATTTAGTGTAGGCCACCTTTTGGTCTGCGTTTTGGTCTATGTATCAGCCAAATCAAAGAGAAGAACACTTTCTAACCCTCTACGTTGCAACATTTAATTCAGAATCTCTGCTTCCTAGGCCTATATCAATAAATTCATCCTGATTTAATTTTATGTTCCTTCCTCCATTATCCAACACCTTCAACATCCATTCCCATACATATTCCCTGGATTTCTGTCTGTATAAATTGGGAAAAGCTTGTAGTTCTTTTGGAGTATGGAACACATCTACACGGAACACAGTTTATATCTCAACTTTCAAGCCTTGCTGGGACTTGAGTCTAGTTATGAGTCTAGATGGACAGGGAAGCCTGGCTTCCTGAACTGAATTGATAAGTCTAGAAGCAAAGAGGCTTTCGGTTGGGGTCCTGAAGAGAATCCATGGTGGCTTGCAATTATTTCAGGGAAGGCCACTATAGTTTCTTTAGGCAAAGCAGGGTTAATCTTAGACACAGATATAATGGAAACTTCCACTGCCAAAGACTCATCAGAATTTATGAGTTTAATGTTTCCAGCTTCCTCAGGAGCTTCCATGTCCCCATTCCCATTTTGAGAATCCCATTCTATCCTAATCAATGCCCTTCTTGTAACAATAAAACTCCATGAGTTTGAGTATTCAATTTGCATTATAATTCAGCCTCTCTCAGGATGAGGCTCTGGGTTTGGTTTTCAACAATTTCAGTTCAGCAGCTGAACAACTGGCCAAATCACTAGACTTCACTTTTTATGAAATTATAAATATTTTTACTAGTTAGGGTCTTTGAATTTAATCTTATTGGGGGGCTTCCCTGGTGGCTCAAATGATAAGGAAAACCTCCTGCAATGCAGGTGAATTGGGTTCGATCCCTGGGTCTGGAAGATCCCCTTGGAGAAGCGAATGGCAACCCATTCCAGTATTCTTGCCTGGAGAATTCCATGGACAAAGCAGTCTAGCAGGGTACAGTCCACAGGGCCCCAAAATGTTGGATATGCCTGAATGACTAACACACACGCATGCGTTAGATTATTTTAACCAATGATACAAATAGTGCAGAAGTTCACAGGAAATGTTTAAGTCAACTCATTGTAGTGCAGGAAGAAACACTTTGGCATCAGATGCCTTCCTTTGAAATGTAGTTATGAAGCAAGCTGTCGCAGCACCAGAACTAGAATCCAGATAATCCTTATTTTAGGTTCTGTGCTCTTTCTTCTGCATTGCTCAATGTCTGAAAATCCTAAATATCTTTCATTGTTCTGATATCAATGATCTGTTAATCATATGTGCTGCCCTTCAGTTCTTACCTAAAAGATTATCTAAATCATTTAAACATATTTTTCTGATTAGTAACCAGTGGTTTCTAAAGATGACATTGTCTTATTGTTCCAAAGAGGTTAATTTTTTCTCCGTATCCTGACATTATATAAAATAAAAATTCTTGAGTGAACTCCTACTGTTCTTAGCTATCCATCTCACAAATGTGTTGTTCAAACCTATCACCTGTTTCACATAGAACACATCCATCTAGTTCCATAAAGGTTTCAGAGAATAACCCAAGCTGAACTGAAATTAGTTCTTCGTCACAGCTTTCAAATCTGTCAAATTTCAAGGATAAAAGATGATTGGCAAATGTGTGACTTGTCAACTTTTCAATAAAACACAGTAAAATTTGGAAAGATAGGGGTGTGATAACCAACATTTTCATGTACTATATTTTACTGCTAAACAAACATTGACGAGTTTAAATAGTTTCAAATATTCAGCAGATATTTAGTTATGTTCTTTTTCTCAAATTTCAAGGTTTTTCTATCCTATTGAATTTTCCCATGTAGAATCTCACACAAAGAGGAAATATACAATATTAGACATGATTTGAATATTAGAGATCACTGAATTCAGGTCTGCCATTTTAAAGTTGAAAAAACAGGTCTAACAAGGTACATAGGCACAGAACTGGTAATAGGTCGAGTCATGACGACTTACAATTTTTTAACTAATGGTAGGCAGACTATTGAGATATTAAATCTTCCCAAGTTCTTCCAGTTAAAAAATGAGAAAGCTAGAATTCAAAAATAAGTCTCTGATTCTCAAGTTCACATTTCGAGCCATAAAGCTATTCCAACCTAAAATTGTTACATTTTACTATGTGAGTCCCAGTAATTAGTTCACTTGGGAAATAATTGTAAAACTTTTAAGTTCTAGACATTGAACAAAATACTAGGTATCTAATGGTGAATAAACAATCATGGTCATGAGACGTTAAATAGACAAAGTGTTTAGACAGTGGAAGAGGTGTGGAGACAGTGGAAACAGTAAATAAGACAATGTTTTCTGTAAAGACCAATGTAAAGTGATATTTGTGACACCAGAAGATTAGGCAAGAAGAGTTTTGGTTTTGATTTACAGGATGGATGAAAGAAGAAATAGTAGTGGAATGCAGCCTATCAGAGAGAGAGAATGGTATATATAAAATGCTCCGAATTTTAAAAAGCTTTTATGTTGGATAAACTTTATATGTGTGGCTAGCACATAATGGGCAATTGAATAGTGGCATGGAAGGAGGTTGGAAAGATAGGAAATGAAAACATCATGTGAAGATTCATAGTCATTAGCTAAAAGAGAAGTTTGGAAGAGATAATATGAAATATTCAACAGAGAGCAGATGTACAGTCATCTTGGAGAGTTAGTAGATATAGTAAGATTGCTAGGCAATGTAGAGAACCTACTTAAAATTTTAGATCACGAATTTAAAGTGCAACTATTTGTGGTAGATTGGTAAATAGTCTCCCAAAGGTATTAAATGCTATAGCTTAGAACCTATGAATGTTAACTTATATTGTAATATTTTTTCAAGATGTGATTAAGTTTAGGATATTGAAATGAGAAAATTATCCAGGATTATCCAGGTAGATTCTAAATGCCATAACAAGTATCTTTATACATACAGAAGATGAAGATTATACTCTTACAAAGAAAAGGAGGAGGTAATGTGACCATAAAGGAAGAAACGGAAATGATGCAGCCACATGGCAAATATTGCCAGCACTCACCAGAAGCTGGTAGAGTCAAGGAACACATTCTCCCCCACAGTCTCTGGGGGAGTATGGTCCTGACAACACTTTGATTTCAGTTGATGATAATGATTTCAGACTTTTGTCTTCCAGATTTGTGAGAGAGTAATTTTCTGTTATGAGGGCTTCCCCGGTGGCACAGTGGTAAAGAATCTGCCTGCCAATGCAGAAGACACCGAAGATATCAGCTCGACCCCTGGGTCAAGAAGATCCCCTGGAGTAGGAAAAGGCAACCCACTCCAGTATACTTGCCTGGAAAATTCCATAGACAGAGGAGCCTGGCAGGGTAACAGCCCATGAGGTCACAAAGAATCGGACATGACTGAGTGAGCGCATGCGCACGCGCGCGCACGCACACACACACACACACACACACACACACACACACACTTTTCTGTTATATTTTAAGCCAACTAACCTGTGATGATTTGTTTCAGTAGTCTTTCTACCCATTTGCATGACTCTTTCCAGCTGCTGTGGTGCTGTCACAGAAATAACGGATGGTTGAGTTATTTTTGCAGTGATTATGAAGGCAGAGAGAGAAATGGGATACTGGGTTTTTCAAAGTAATGACTGAATGATGGTAAGAGTGAAACGTGGAATATAAGTTGGTCATGAGCGAAAATGAAGATAAAATGGAGCTGGTTTTTCATTTCATTTTCATAACAAAAATATGAGAGCATTAAAGATAAGAGGTTATAACCTGGTTGAAGAACATTGTGAGTATACCTGTTAGCATTCAATTTAATGCTGAGTTTGATTAAATCAAATAGCAAGGTCAGAGTTTCTATTGCCAAGTTTAAAAGTTAGCACTGAACTGTAGTCAGTAACAAAATTGGAGGTGTTGCAAATTGGAGAGTTAACTGAGGATGTCATTTCCCAGGACTATATCAGAAACTTCACCCTGTACAATGGAAACTGAAATATTAGAATTGTGAGCATAGCTACTTATAAAATACTGGATTCAGGCAGGTACTCATTGAAAATGTAACTGAAGAATAAGACACTTTAACAAATTTTTTTCCTGCCACAGTTTTTCTGCATGAAGAAATTACTGTATATTTTAATGTTTCCTGAGTTTTTTTTTTTTTAATGTGCTTTAAAGTAGAAGTCAGACAGTATTTGACACTCCCCTGGCAATTTAGGTAGGAAAATAAAATATTCAAAATACACATAAAGAAGAGAAACTTTGGGGGAAGGGTTGTGTTGTTAATTTTAGTTGGAATTTTCTAATTTAATTGTTTTTCAGAAAATTAATAAAATTATATTTTAAGTATAAATAGATATATGCCTCTGGACTCACTTTATATATAACATTTCTAAATAGAATCTTCATAAATACATTAGAGACCATCAAATTACTTCTGTTCATAAGCATTTATTCTAAGCACATTATCTTTATGGTCCTTAAATCATTTGTTTGTAAATTACTAGACGTGTAGCCCAGTTCAATTCAACTTAATATTACACTTACATAAAATATTTACTGAGCATCTATTCTTTGAAAGCCCTGTACTTTACCTAAAGAATTTTCAGGCAGAGTTGACATTTGCCCACAGTATGCATATATTTCAGTAAAGGTGGAGATTAAAGGAATATGATACTCATGGACTGATAATACTAAAAATTTGTTCTCCATCTGGGCCACCTAATCTTTATTTTCCTTGTTACTTACAGGATCATCAAGAAAAATAATTTACTGTATGACTCATCTAGGAATTAATAATCATTCAGAACTAGGAATTAAGATGAGATGCTGCTGCTGCTATGTAGTTACTAAATCATGTTTGACTCTTTGTTACCCCATGGACTATAGCCTGCAAGCCTCCTCTGTCCTTGAGATTTTCTTGGCAAGAATGCTGGAGTGGATTTCCATTCCTTTCTCCAGGGGATATTCCTGACCCAGGGATCAAATCCACATCTCCTGCGTTGGCAGGCATATTCTTTACCCCTGAGCCATCAGGGAAACCCTTAATGAAGTGTAGTCTTTAGCAAAGTCACTAAGAAATTTTCATTCCAAAAGAAGTTGGAATGGAAGGTTTGGGTTAGGGTATGGATTTGCAGGTCCTATACCATATCCATATCTGAATCCCTTGTCCTACCCTATGAATATTTTTCCCCATCCCCAAATTCTCAAGACCTTTTACTATCATCTTATTATTCAAATTTCATAGCTATAAAGATCCATTTCTTGCTGCTTCACTGTAGGGCATAGTGCCTTGAAATGTAAACTTTCTACCTTCAACCAATTATGTGCTAAATATTTAACAACCAGCACTGTCATGGTGGATTGAGCCCCTGTTTGTAATATTTGCCAATTCCCATGGTGCAAATACTCCCTACAAGGCTAATTTCAGACTGCTAGCATGAAGTCACTGAATGCATGATTGGAATGAGATGAGCTCTATTTCATGAGTGAATAATGAGTTCACTATTATCTACCATAGACATATATGTAAATAACCTCAAGAGCATAGGTAGTAATAAACAGCAGTAAAATAACTAGAAAGTGATGTTTATAGTATTCATTATCTGTGTTTTAAATACAATTTATTTAGTTGTAAATTTATATTATTTTATCCTGAAAAAGTTGGCAGTCAGCTCTTAGGAACTGGTATGAGCTGACACCAGAGCCCACTGATTGTAACCTTATGATTGTAACTTCATTCTCTTGGTATATGCTCACTCTTTATCACAACTCCCCATTTGTTTGTTTGACATGTTTTGTAAGATCAAGTCTGAGATAACCTGCTCTGAAAAGGCATACCCTGTATGGTAGGGAGAATTCTAAGACCACCCTCAAATTAGTCAAATCTTTATATAGTTCCCTTCCCTTGAGTGAGGATGGGAAACTGTGACTTTCTTCTAAGCAAAGTTAATGGCATAGTCAGGCTAAAGACTAAAATATCCTAGAAGATTGTCTAGAGAGATTATCCTACTGATTATGAAGAAATAGACGGCCATGTTGTAACATGACCTATGGGACAGCCACATGGCAAGGAAATGAAGTGTCTTCTAAGAACTGAAATTAGCCCCCAGCAAAGAGCGGAGAGGAAGAGGAGATATAAGTCTTATTACTGAATTCTTCTAACAATTGTAAGAGTTCGGAGACAACCTGGAGCTCCAGAGTAATATAGCCTGCTGCTGCTGCTAAGTCACTTCAGTTGTGTCCGACTCTGTGCGACCCCATGGACTGCAGCCCACCAGGCTCCTCCGTCCATGGGATTTTCCAGGCAAGAGCTCTGGACTGGGGTGCCATTGCCTTCTCCGAAGATAGCCTAATCAGTATATAAATTATTCCAATGTGAGACCCTGAGCAGAAAACCCCATTAAGTCTGGGCTCTTGGAAATTGGTCAGTATAGATAGTTTCAAGATGATAAGTATGTAGTAATTTGTTATGCAACATTAGGAAAGTAATACAGTATTTACAGTTGAATTAGAACATTCTAGTATAAAAATCAAATCGACAATTAACTTTTTCTCCAGGATTTTGAAATCATATCTCCTTCTGTTATTGCTTTTTTTAAGGCCATGCTGATTCCTATTCCTTTACAGGTAACTTCTTTTGCCTTTCTGAAAGCTTTTAGAAGTTTCATAGTTATCCTTGTATTTCTGAAATTTCATCAGGAAATGTTATTTTCAAAACATAACAGCTTTATTGAGATATAAATCATGTAATTTACATATTTAAAGCACAAAATTTAATGTTTTTAATGTATTCACAGAATTGTGCAGCCATAACTTTGGTTCATTTTAAAACATCTATTTACAAAGAAACTTCATCTTATTAGCAGATTGACCTATGTTACCCCAATCCCTCCAGCCCTAGACAACCAGTGTTTTACTTTATGCCCTATAGATTTGCCTGCTCTGGGTATTTCATGTAAATGAGATCATACAGTATGTGGTTCTGTGATTGGATTCATTTTGTATAATATTTTCAAGATTAATCCATGTTAAACTTTATATACACAAGTATAAGTACTTTATTTTTACTGATAAATAATATTCTATTGTATGATTATATTACACCTTATTTATCCATTTGTCAATTGTTGGACCTTTAGATTGTTTCTACTATTATTAATAATGCAGCTATGAACATTTGCATATAAGTTTTTATGTGGATGTGTTATTAATTGTCTTTGGTGTATAGACAAGTTAGGGTGAAATTACTGGGTCATATGATAAACCTAGTAGTTATGTATGGATGTGAGAGTTGGGCCATAAAGAAGGCAGAATTGATGCTTTCAAACTGTGGTGCTGGAGAAGACTCCTGAGAGACTCTTGGACTGCAAGGAGATCAAACCAGTAAATCCTAAAGGAAATCAACCCTGAATATTCATTGGAAGGATTGATGCTGAAGCTGAGGCTCCAATACTTTGGCCACCTGATGTAAAGTCGACTCATTGAAAAAGACCCTGATGCTGGGAAAGATTGAAGGCAGAAGAGGGCAACAGAGATGAGACAGTTGGGTGGAATCACTGATTCAATGGACACGAACTTGGGCAAACTCCAGGAGATGGTGAGAGACAGGGAGGCCTGGTGTGCTGCAGTCCATGGGGTCACAAAGAGTTGAACACAACTTGGTGACTGAATAATGACAACAGATGGAAAATTCATGTTTAACTATTTGAGGAACTGGAAGACTGCTTTCTAAAATGATTGCACCACTTTTCATTTCTACCAGAAGTACAGTGATGGTTCCAGTTTCTGTACATTTTCACCAACACGTGTCCTGTCTTTTTGATAATAGGTACTTTTATTGGCATAGTTTCTCACTGTTCTTTTGATTTGCATTTCCCTGGTGGCTAATGAATTTGTTTACTCACCACTTGTTTTTGCCCTTTGGAGAAATGTCTATTCAAATTCTTCATCTGGTATTAATTGGGTTGTCTTTTTATACTGAATTATAAAGGTTATTTTTCTATGTACTCTAGATTAAAGTCTTTCATAAATACATGAAAAAAATGTTTTCTCCCTTTTAGGGTGTTGTCTATTCACTTTCTTTCTTTTTTTTTGTATATATAATTCTTTTTTTTTTAATTTTATTTTTAAACTTTACAATATTGTATTGGTTCTGCCATATATTGAAATGATATTCACTTTCATGATGGCTACTTTTGAAGCACAATTTCTTCTTAAAACATGACTATTTTTCTTCTAAGGATAGCACATTTAAGGCTTTGGACCAATTTTTTTTTTTATGTGATATGAAACAGGAGCCTAAATTATTTGTTTTGAATGTAGCTATCTAGTTATCTCAGCATTATTTGTTGAAAATACTATTCTTTCTCTACTGTATTATCTTAGCATCCTTGTCAAAAGTCAGTGGACCATGAATGTGCGGGCTTGTTTCTGAATTTTCAAGTCTATTCCATTGATCTATCATGTCAAATAGCCAAAACCAAACATGTAGGCAAAAGGAATACAAGACTGTCCATGTTTATGGTCAACTGAGTTTTGACAAGGGTGCTAAGATAATACAATGGGAGAGCCCTCTGGGTCTGGGATTTTTTTGTGGAAAGTTTTGTTCTTAGTAATTCAATATCTATATTTGTTATACATCATTCAGAATTTGTCTTTCTCTTGAATCAGTTTCAATAATTTATGTCTTTCTAGGAATTTGTACATAATATCTAAGGTATATAATTTCTTAGCATATACTTTTTTATAGTATCCCCCCTTTGTGTTACTGTTACATGTAGTACATCTATACATGTTACAAACCAAATACATTACTATGATTATTAATCTGTATAATTTTATGTTTACCAAACAAACTGACAAAAGAAGAGCTAAGTATGTATTTATAGAATTTGTAATACTCATCTTCTTATTTTCAATGTATAGACTTTTCATTTATTTGGTTCAATTTACCATCTTCTGATATTTCCTTCTCCAAACTGCCTTTTCTCCCAAATACTTCTTTTATGCTATTAGTGCCAAATATATTACATTTTCATATTTAGTAAGTCCAACATCATGTTATATGAATATTATTTTATATGATTACTTTTTAAAATCAGTTCAGAAAGAAAGAAGAAATGAATATAGTCTTTAATCAATACAACATAACATTTAATAGCACTATATTTTTGCATGTGGATTTGAATTAACATTAGGTGATTCTTTTAGAAAAGAATTCTGTCAATGTTTACTTGGAAGCATCTTTCTTTCACCTTTATTTATAATATATAGTTTTCCTAGGTGTAAGATTCTTGGTTGACACTATCTTTCTTTTGGCACTTTGAATCTGTTATTTTGTTGCTCTCTGGTCTCCACAAGTCAGCGAATTCTTTTATTAGGGTTCCTTATATGCTATAAGCCATTTTTTTTCTTGTTGCTTTCAAAATTTTGTCTATGGCTTCAACATTTTTACTATGATGTGTTTATGATCTCTTTGTATGTCTCCTATTTCAAATTCATGGGGACCCATGAATGTGTAGATTGATGTTTCTTATCAAATTTGTGAATTTTTAGCCAATATTTTCTCTAATATTTTTAGCTCTGTTCATTTTTCTTCATTCTTTGATCTTGCTGTTTTTTAGGTCACCTATTGATGAAAGTGAAAGTGGAGAGTGAAAAAGTTGGCTTAAAGCTCAACATTCAGAAAACAAAGATCATGGCATCTGGTCCCATCACTTCATGGGAAATAGATGGGGAAACAATGGAAACAGTGTCAGACTTTATTTTTCTGGACTTCAAAATCACTGCAGATGGTGATTGCAGCCATGAAATTAAAAGACGCTTACTCCTTGGAAGGAAAGTTATGACCAACCTAGACAGCATATTCAAAAACAGAGACATTGCTTTGCCAACAAAGGTTCGTCTAGTCAAAGCTATGGTTTTTCCTGTGGTCATGTATGGATGTGAGAGTTGGACTGTGAGGAAAGCTGAGTGCCGAAGAATTGATGCTTTTGAACTGTGGTGTTGGAGAAGACTCTTGAGAGTCCCTTGGACTGCAAAGAGATCCAACCAGTCCATTCTAAAAGAGGTTAGCCCTGGGATTTCTTTGGAAGGAATGATGCTAGAGCTGAAACTCCAGTACCCTGGCCACCTCATGCGAAGAGTTGACTCATTGGAAAAGACTCTGATGCTGGGAGGGATTGGGGGCAGGAGGAGAAGGGGACAACAGAGGATGAGATGGCTGGATGGCATCACTGACTCGATGGACGTGAGTGTAAGTGAACTCCGGGAGTTGGTGATGGACAGAGAGGCCTGGCGTGCTGCGATTCATGGGGTCACAGAGTCGGACACGACTGAGTGACTGAACTGAACTGAACTGATTCTCATTCTTAACTGCCTCATGAGAAATCTGTATGCAGATTAAGAAGCAACAGTTAGAATTGGACATGGAAAAACAGACTAGTTCCAAATAAGGAAAGAAGTATGTTAAGCCTGTATATTGTCACCCTGCTTATTTAACTTATATGATGGATATGTCATGCAAAATGCCAGGCTGAATGAAGCACAAGATGGAATCAAGATTGCCAGGAGAAATATCAATAACCTCAGATATGCAGATGACACCACCTTTACAGCAGAAAGCAAAGAAGAACTAAAGAGCCTCTTGATGAAAGTGAAAGAGGAGAGGGAAAAAGTTGGCTTAAAACTCAACATTCAAAAAATGAAGATCATGGCATTCAGTCCCATCACTTCCTGGCAAATGGATGGGGAAACAATGGAAACAGTGAGAGAGACTTTATTTTGAGGGAGTCCAAAATCACTGCAGATAGATACTGTAGCCATGAAATCAAAAGAATTAATTAATTAATTAATTTCTCCTTGGAAGAAAAGCCATGACCAACCTAGAGAACATTAATATGAGCATTAATATTAATATTAAAAGGCAGAGACATTTCTTTATCATCAAAGGTCCATCCAGTGAAAGGTATGGTTTTTCCAGTGGTCATGTATGGATGTGAGAGCTGGACTATTAAGAAAGCTGAGTGCCAAATAACTGATGCTTTTGAACTGTGGTGCTGGAGAAGACTCTTGAGAATCCCTTGGACTGCAAGGAGCTCCAACCAGCCCACCCTATCCTAAAGGAAATCAGTCCTGAATGCTCATTGGAAGGAATGATGCTGAAGCTGAAGCTCCAATATTTTGGCCACCTGATGTGAAGGACTGACTCACTGGAAAAGACCCTGATGCTGGGAAAAATTGAAGGCACGAGAAGGGGATGATATAGTATGGGATGGTTGGATGGTATCACCGACTTGATAGACATGAGTTTGAACAAGCTCTGGGAGTTGGCGATGGACAGGGAAGCCTGGTATGCGGCAGTCTGTGTGGTTGCAAAGAGTTGGACACAACTGAGCCACTGAACTGCTTCTCATTCTGCGTTATAGTTCATTGATTCATTTCCCAGTTCAAACCTACTCTACTCACCCCTAGTTTAGTTAATATTTTATTTTGGTCATTGAAATATATTTGAAAATACTCTGGAAATTTCAACAGTTTTCATTTGATTCTTTTTTTAATGATTTCTATCTCTTTATTGGTATTCACCATTAGATGAGATATTGCCATCTCAGCTTTCTTTACTCTGTTAAACATAACTTATTTTAGTTATTTGGATATAGTTGTGCTTGCTTTCAGGGCTTCCCTCGTGGTTTAGATGTTAAAAAACAACAGCAACAGAAAAATCTGCCTGCAATGCAGCAGACTCAGATTCTATTCCTGGGTTGAGAAAATGCCCTGGAGAAGGGAATGGCTACCCACTCCTGTATACCTGCATGGAAAATCCCATGGACAGAGGAGTCAGGTGGGCTACAGTCCATAGAGTTGCAAAGAGTCGGACATGACTGAGAAGTTAAGCATTTGCCTGCTTTGAAGTCTTTGTCCATCAAATCCTACCTCTGGGTCCTTTCGCAGGCTGCCTGCTTTCTGTGTGTGTGTGTGTGTGTGTGTGTGTGTGTGTGTGACACTTTCTTGTTTCTTGTTTTGTTGCGTGTCTATAATTTTTTTTTAAAGTTTGATATTTTAGGTGATAAATTGTAGTGATTCTGGATGCTGATTCTCCTTACCCTGTTCTGGGGCTTGTTTTGTTGTGTTTTCTGTTACTTTGCTTAGTAAATTGACTAGATTATTTTAGTGAAGTCTATTTCCCTAACAGCTTGAACCGTCTGATGTTGCTCTTCAAAGGATGCAACTTCGGGCATGCACACAGTCATCCTGTGAGGACAGTGATTTTAGCAAGATTCTCTTTGACTGTCACTTTCTCTGATCTTTCTGTTAAATTTTCTGTTTACTTTGATGTCCCACCCAGCGTTTAGGCTCTTCTAATTGCTGGCTGACATCTCTATTGTTTTCAATAATGTCCTGGGGCATAAATGGGATTATAGTCAGATACAAATAAATCCAAGCAGTAGTTTTTGAGACTAGCCTTTGAAGTTTGTTCTGACCCCAAGAATCAGTGAATTAAGTTTAGGAATCAGTGAACTAAAGTGGACTGGAATGTGTGAATTTAACTCAGATGACCATTTTATCTACTACTGTGGGCAAGAATCCCTTAGAAGATATGGAGTAATCATCATAGTCAACAAAAGAGTCCAAAATGCAGTACTTGGATGCAGTCTCAAAAGTGACAAAATGATCTCTGTTTGTTTCCAAGGCAAACCATTCAATATCACAGTAATTCAAGCCTCTGCCCCACCCAGTAATGCTGAAGAAGCTGAAGTTCAACAGTTCTGTGAAGATCTATAAGACCTTTTACAGCTAACACCCCAAAAAAGATGTCTTTCATTATAGAGGACTGGACTGCAAAAGCAGGAAGTCAAGAGATACCTGGAGTAACAGGCAAATTTGGCCTTGGAGTACAAAATGAAGGAGGTCAAAGGTTAGAGTTTTACCAAGAGAATGCACTGGTCATAGCAAGCCCCCACTTCCAACAACACAGAGAAGACTCTACACATGGACATGACCAGATGGTCAATACCGAAATCAGATTGATTACATTCTTTGCAGACAAAGATGGAAAAGCTCTATACAATCAGCAACAACAAGACCAGGAGGTGACTGTGTCTCAGATCATGAACTTCTTATTGCCAAATTCAGACTTAAATTGAGGAAAGTAGGGAAAACCACTAGACCATTCAGGTATGACCTAAATCAAATCCCTTATGATTATACAGTGGAAGTGACAAATAGATCCAAGGGATTAGATCTGATAGACAGAGTGTCTAAAAACTATGGATGGAGGTATGTGACATTGTAGAAGAGGCAGTGATCAAGACCATCTCCAAGGAAAAAAAAGTGCAAAAAAGCAAAATGTTTGTCTGAGGAGGCCTTAAAAATAGTTGAGAAAGGAAGGGAAGTGAAAGGCAAAGGAGAAAAGATAGATATACCCATTTGAACGCAAAGTTCCAAAAAATAGCAAAGGGAGATAAGAAAGCCTTCTTCAGTGGTCAATGCAAAGAAATAGAGGAAAATAATAGAATGGGAAAGACTAGATATCTCTTCAAGAAAATTAGAGATACCAAGGAACATTTCAGGCAAAGATGGGCACAATAAAGGACAGAAATTGTATGGACCTAACAGAAGCCGAAGATATTAAGAAGAGGTGGCAAGAATACACAGAACTGTACAAAAAAGATCTTCACGACCCAGATAACCACGATGGTATGATCACTCATCTGGAGCCAGACATCCTGGAGTATGAAGTCAAGTGGACCTTAGGAAGCATCACTATAAGCAAAGCTACTGAAGGTGATGCAATATCAGCTGAGCTATTTCAAATCCTAAAAGATGATTTTGTGAAAGAGCTGCACTCAATATGCCAGCAAATTTGGAAAACTCAGCAGTGGCCACAGGACTCAAAAAGATCAATTTTCATCCAATCTCAAAGAAAGGCAATGCCAAAGAATGCTCAAACTACCGCACAATTGCACTCATCTCACACGCTAGCAAAGTAATGCTCAAAATTCTCCAAGCCAGGCTTCAGCAGTATGTGAACCATGAACTTCCAGATGTTCAAGCTGGATTTAGAAATGGCAGAGGAACCAGAGATCAAATTGCCAGCAACCACTGGATCATCAGAAAGGCAAGAGAGTTCCAGAAAATCATCAACTTCTGCTTTATTGCCAAAGACTTCAACTGTGTGGATCAAAACAAACTATGGAAAATTCTTAAAGAGATTGGAATACCAAGCCACCTGACCTGCCTCCTGAGAAATCTGTATGCAGGTCAAGAAGCAACAGTTAGAACTGGACATGGAACAACAGACTGGTTCCAAATAAGGAAAGGAGTATGTCAAGGCTGTATATTGTGACTCTGCTTATTTTACTTATATGAGGAGTACATCATCAAAATGCTGGGCTGGATGAAGCACAAGCTGGAATCAAGATTGCCAGGAGAAATATCAATAACCTCAGACATGCAGATAACACCACCCTTATGGCAGAAAGCAAAGAAGAGCTAAAGAGCCTCTTGATGAAAGTGAAAGAGGAGAGGGAAAAATTTGGCTTAAAGCTCAACATTTAGAAAACTAAGATTATGGCATCTGGTCCCATCACTCATGGCAAATAGATGGGGAAGCAATGGAAGCAGTGACAGACTCTATGTTTTGGGGTTCCAAAATCATTGCAGATGGTGATTGCAGCCATGAAATTAAAAGATGCTTGCTCCTTGGAAAAAAGCTATGACCAACCTAGACAGCATATTAAAAAGCAGAGACATTACTTTGCCAACAAATGTCAGTCTAGACAAAGCTATGGCTTTTCCAGTAGTCATGTATGGATGTGAGAGAGTATAAAGAAAGCTGAGTGCCAAAGAATTGATGCTTTTGAACTGTGGTGTTAGAGAAGACTCTTGAGAGTCCCTTGGACTGCAAGGAGATCCAACCAGTCAATTCTAAAGGAAATCGGTCCTGAATATCCATTGGAAGGACTGATGCTGAAGCTGAAACTCCAATACTTTGATCAACTGATACTGACTCACTGTGATTTTATTCTTTGTTTGTGTGATCAGTATAAATGAGCCATCTTATCAATGAGACACCATGTGAGCCCTATCATTTAAGAGGATTTCACTGATAGGATGGATGTTGTAATGAAATACTGTGAGTCATTGAGAAAACATCATTTTCATATGGTTGGGTGAAGGAAAAATTCAAAATATTGAGGCATTATTTATTAGATTGATGCAGCGAGATTTTGGCCTATGTATCTTAGAGTTTTTAATAAAAATGAGGTGTTATTTAAATCTTTAGCATTTGGGAAGTAAAGCTATAAAAAGAATGTAAGGAAGTATGTCATAGGGTTTAGAGAAGGCTGTTGTATTGAGTCAAAAAAAATCTACAAAATGCAGTCTGTATCAGCTATTCTCTATTCTTTGTCCTAGGACTGTTTTTATGTTTCTTTTTACTAGTTTGTCATGGATCATTTACACAACGAATGTAACCCCAGTATTAATTCAAAGTATGTCTGTCTTTGGGAGATTTAGAATGATGAGATCTCCATCAGGACACTTAAATGAGAAAAAAAAGTACCTTAATAGTAGGTAGGAAGCAGTATTTAAATAGTTGACTTCATATCAACTGGAAACCTAGGGCACTATGCCGAGGATGAGGATGGTGGCCACAATTGCAGAAGGCAACATCTGATGTGTGTGTGTGTGTATTGGAGATAGAATGAATTTGCAGAGGCAACCTGAAAACTTTAGACAGAAAACCATAAAGCCAACTCTGAAATGGTGTTGGGTAGGATTACTGCAACTCTCATCTGTTTCCTGTCTTCTCCCTCCTCTGTTATTGAATGTAATGCTAAGTCATTTCAGTCATGTCTGACTCTGTGCGACCTCATAGACGGCAGCCCACCAGGCTTCCCCGTCCCTGGGATTCTCCAGGAAAGAACACTGGAGTGGGTTGCCATTTCCTTCTCCAATGCATGAAAGTGAAAAGTAAAAGTGAAGTCGCTCAGTCATATCCGACTTTTAGTGACCCATGGACTGCAGCCTACCAGGCTCCTCTGTCCATGGGATTTTCCAGGCAAGAGTACTGGAGTGGGTTGCCATTGCCTTCTCTGATAACTAAGCTAAATGAGAATCACCCACTTCTTAGAACATTACAAGTAGACTTCACAATTGCCTTTCCCTATGGCTTTACCCCACTTAGAAAGTTCTATTTTCTTTCTCCTTTCATTCCAGTTCCTTGATTTATCTTGATCTGAGATAACACAGAAACATCTGAAGAAGCTCCAGTTCTTACTGTTTCTCTTCCTGAGATCTTTATGGCCCCATCGTCACCCCCTTTAGTCACCAGGTGCAATCTTTATCTTGATCCCATTGTCTTGTGGGTGTTTGTCAGTTTCAAGGGTGCTTAATGACCAAAAGAGTGCTATAATGTGGTGCATACAAGTTAGCAAGTAGATGTCATTTGGATTTAGACATTCCGTGCTAAAACAGCATCAGCAAAAACTATTCACATGCAATACTAACATCTTCCATCAGCAATTCAAGTCTTGTGGTTATTTTACCCTTCAAGTGTCTCTAAGTGACTAGATTTTCTGGGTAAATAATCTAAATAATTTATTTCATATTCTGGATTTAAATTGCTTTATCAAAGGAAAAGTACTATGCTGGGTTATTTGCTTTTTTCTTTAGCATTATTTTTCAAATAAACTGTAAAATGGCTCCACCGTGTGGTTGAAATGTACATCGTTGTCAGAAATCCAACACAGAAACAATAAATCAGACAGTTTACTATTATTCATTAATTCATTCAACAAATAGTCTCTGAAAGCCTACCTTGTGTCAGGCTAAATTATTGTACTAGGAACACTGTAAATAAAACAAATACAATCTCTGACTCCTTAAATCTCATATTCACTGTTCACTTTTCTTTGGTTAAAAAAACTATATCAAACATTAAAATGCATAAGTGCATCCTTTCAGTGGTTTATGTTGGTATAAAAAAAGAGAGAACAAAAGAAGTGTTAATTCTGGAACTGTGTAAAGTGCTTACTTTTTCCTCTATGCTACTCAGCTTTTTATGGCTTGTCTCAGATAAATGGCTCCTAACTGACAATGTAATAAAACAATGAAGATGTTTTTCTAAGGAAAAAAAAGAAAAAAAACCATATACTAACATACTCCAAAGTTTGCCTACAAGGCTGGGGATCTATAATCTCCCTGAATTTTATCTATGGTGTCTTTAGGTCCATCTACACATAAAGTCAAGATCTGTTGATTTTAGTGATTTCTAGTGTCCCTTCTAGCTATAACAATATTTGGTTCTTAGGATCAGAAATACTTGATAAAAGAGCTAATCCCACAGTAAACCTACAAATTATATTCAAGGCTTCTGACTTCCAAGCCCTCACAATACATCCACTGATTGTTATAGCTGCTTTATTACAGCACTGTCTCATGTTATTGCAACTTTCTTCGCTCAGGGATAGCGTGAGTGAGGTGACCAGATAAAGTATTGTCCAAACAAGGATACTTTAACAGTGAAATGGGGGAAAGCTGCATCAATAAATGTTCAACTCATAAGTTTATTATAAAAATTATTTAATGTACTAAATGAGATCAGAATAGTGGTCGACACATGGAAAGCAGCCTATAAATCTTAGTCATTAAACAATAATCATGGGCAACTAGCTATATCTCTCTCCTGGTTTTCCTCTCTTCAACTTACTTTTCACTCTGCTTCCAAAAGTATTTTTGTGAAGTACAAACATTCTGTTCCTTTTCCTACTGACAAATCTGTAAATGGGTTTTCCATGGCACACAGAACACACAAATTCCCTTTCTTTAGGATTCTGGCTAGATTTCAAATTGTTCCTCCCCATCAATCCTTCCTTGAGTTTGAGCAGGCTCAGGGAGATGGTGAAGGACAGGGAAGCCTGGAATGCTGCAGTCCATAGGGCCTCAAAGAGTCAGACATGATTCAGTGATAACAGCAATAGCATCAGTCCTTCCAAGACTCACTCACCCTCCATTTAGCTACAGTTCTTCCAAGCGCCACCCCCACTCTTCTACCTGCACGCTTTAGCGTCCTACCTTGGATATTGTTCCTACTAAACTTTACCTATCAAAATCCTTCTCACATTTTAAGTCTTAGTTCAAGTTCTTCTGCATAACATAAAACCAAAATTTGTTTTCCCTCTCTATTCTAATTTATAATAATATGAGCTGCTGCTGCTACTAAGTCGCTTCAGTCGTGTCCGACTCTGTGCGACCCCATAGACGGCGGCCCACCAGGCTCCCCCATCCCTGGGATTCTCCAGGCAAGAACACTGGAGTGGGTTGCCATTTCCTCCTCCAATGCATGAAAGAGAAAAGTGAAAGTGAAGTCGCTCAGTCGTGTCCGACTGTTAGCAACCCCGTGGACTGCAGCCCACCAGGCTCCTCCATCCATGGAATTTTCCAGGCAAGAGTACTGGAGTGAGGTGCCATAAATTCACATTATCAGGCACTATTTAAATAAGCTCTTCAAATAACATTATCTCTCTGCATATTGGAAAGAGAAACATAGACATGCATGTGCATGCATGCTAAGTCACTTCCATCATCAGTTTTCTCTGTCAATGAAACTCTCCAGGCAAGAATATTGGAGTGGGTTGTCATGCCCTCCTCCAGGGAATCTTCCAGACCCAAGGATCGAACCTGTGTCTGTCTCCTGCATTGGCAGTTGAGTTCTTTACCACTAGTGCTACCTGGGAAGCCCAAACACAGCCCCATATAGCTATAATTCAGTGTACAGAGCAGAAAGTAAGGCTTAGGACAGTAGTTAGAGCTGTGTTTGATGAAAGCAGGATCGTGTGGCAGTTGAACACGTGGGCTCCAAAATAAGATGACCTTCCTGGTTTATAATTTTAGCTCTATAATTTGCCAGTTATGTGACTTTGGGGATATATTTCCCTCTTCTTTTCCTTTTTTTGGGGGGTGGGATCCTCATGAAACTGCTTGAAATTGTTTATTATAAAACTTTGTCACAGTGACAATTTTCACAAATACAATTATTATGGCACTTAAATTGTGAATATCTGAAACAAAAGATTAAATTTTTATTTTCTTCGCTGTTTTCCCACAATGTAATCTCAAATGTACCTCCTACACTAGGGAAGTACTTTGTGGCCATGTCAGTCAAATATTCAGCATGCCACCACAAATTCACACTGAATATTAATGGAGGGATTTGTGGATGTTTCCTGGGCAGGAACATGAAAATAGCTGAGAAAAAAGTTCTGTCTTCAAAAGAAAAGCTTCTAAATTCAGATGTATTCAGATTTGGGAGACACAGTTAAGCTGACTTGATTATTCTAAATTTGTGATTTCTTCACATAGTTTTCTTTCCTGCTTGCAGTGTGTCCAATTAGACAATTGCATTTTTTTAAGGGACAATTTCCTGATAAGACCAAAAATTTATTTTCAAAGGTTACAAAGTCCTTCACAAACTCATTAAGAAGAGACAATAAAAAGAACTGCAGTTGATTGACAGATGGTTTCAAAACCACATGATGTAAATAGTGTACCATTAAATGTCTTTTGGACATGAGTTTGAGCACGCTCCGGGAGTTTGTGATGGAGAGGGAAGCCTGGTGTGCTGCAGTCCATAGGGTTCCAAAGGGTCAGACATGACTGAGTGACTGAACTGAACTGACGGCTGGAACACGCAGGGCAGCTGAGGCAGGAAGGTGGGGGCTGAAAACCTTTCCTATGGATGTTAGATCTTTATGTAAATAAAGACAGGGTTTCATTGTGTGATTTTTTTCTTCTCTCCTGACTCTCCAAAGTGTTAAACCTTCCCTAACTCCATGCACACCTACAGGTATCTTAGGAAAACATCCTGAGATAATCCCCAGTACGTGGCACTAGATGAAAGCAGAATCCTTCCAAGTGATTTTCCATCCTCCTGTCTTTGCACCTTCCTTTCCATGATGCCAGAGTAAACTTTTTCATGCAAACCCTGAGCATATTACACCCCTTCTCAAAAATCTCATTGCCTTTGAATTAGGCTAAAACGATTCAGCCTGGTATTAGGATTTTCTCTGTAAGACCAGTCCCTCTTTCCCAGTGGTGTTTCCTCCATCTTCCCTGTAAGTACTGTACATCCCAGTCAGGTTTTATTTCACTCTCTCTGGTCACACTTCCACATTTTTCTTCAACACTCTCAGGACTTTATTCACACCACTTCTCTTACCTGAAATGTACTTGTTGCTATCTGCTGTCTAGCTTTTCACATGCAGGGTGGAGCAGCTTATAATTAAAAAAAAAAAAAAAGTATTATCCAAGTATCAAGTTGAACTGTGTGAAATCACCACATCAGAAATAAAAATTCAAATGCTGGCAATTTATTAAGGTTCAGCATATTAATTTATAGTATACAGGTATTTTCACAGATATTATTTCATTGGATCTTCACAATAACCTGTGAAATGGATAGAACTGATGCTCATCAATAGTCATTGATATTCAATATCATTGTGTGGTAAAGGAATGGAGCTGAGATTTGAAATCAGCTCTCCTGAGACCATAGGGTCCAATTTCAAAGACTATACTCTTTCCAGACTGGAACACTGCCATCTCTTCCAGGAGGACTTTTCCAGTTTTTCCAAGCTGTATAATTCCTCCTTATGTTTCTCTTTTATATTTAAGACCTATGTGATACAATTATAATATTTAAATAAAGAAATGTAACTAAGTGTTAATAAGTAATTTTGACTAAGTGTACCTTTGCATTCAAATTTTATTATAGTCTAAATAAATCCTATATGTCCAATACAAAATACAATGTATTATATATCAGATCAGATCAGATCAGTCGCTCAGTCGTGTCCGACTCTTTGCCACCCCATGAATCGCAGGACGCCAAGACTCCCTGTCCATCACCAACTCCCGGAATTCACTCAGACTCACGTCCATCGAGTCAGTGATGCCATCCAACCATCTCATCTTCTGTCGTCCCCTTCTCCTCTTGCCCCAATCCCTCCCAGCATCAGAGTCTTTTCCAATGAGTCAACTCTTCGCATGAGGTGGCCAAAGTACTGGAGTTTCAGCTTTAGCATCAAGAAATATTATACATGCTTCTAAGAAAATTCAGTTAATTTAAGAAAATTGGGTAGCACAATTAGATCATGAAAGTAAATTAAAAAGGAACCTTCAAGAAGCATCTTCACCTATATTCTCTAGGATACAGCCTTGCCAGTGGTGACTCTTGGAGCAAATTAAGCAAGTCACACATCTTCCCTTTGCCTTGGAGCAGCTGTCCACCAATGGCGACTAAAAAGTAAACATGATGAATATATTTTTCAGTTCTTAGAACTCTAGACTTTTACTGAAAGAGAAGATGATCTTGCATATTTATTTAAATGATTCTTACTTTCTGAAAAAAATCTAAAGCAGATTCACAGATTTCTAGTTTTCCTGATATTGACTTTTATAATTTTAAAAAGTTTATTGGGATACAGTTTGCTTACAATAAATGTTGATAAATATTCACAGTTATATAAATACCACCAAAACAATCAATCACCACAAAAGTTTCCTTGTCTTTTTCAGTCAATATCCTTCCTTCATTTATGGCTTATAACAACCACTGATCTATTTTCAGCTGCTATACTATTGAGTGTTCTGGAATGTCATATAAACGGAAGCATATACATAGCATTTTTGCATTTGGTTTCTTTCAGACAGGAACTATTTTTTTAACTTTGTTGTAGAATTATTTAGATATACTTAAGATGGCAAAAGTTGTACAAAGTTCACATATATGTTACATAACACTTCTCTGACTGTTAATATCTTACATTAGTTTTATATTTTTTAACATTAATGATCCAATAATGATATATTTGTATTAGCTAAAGACAATATTCAAATTTTCTTCATTTTTATTTTTGTCCTTTTTCTGTTCCAAGATTTCATCCAGATACCAAATTACACGTAATAGTCATGTCTCAATGAGTTTCAATTTGTTGTGAAAATTGTCAGACTTCCCTTATTTTTTTAAACTGAAGTATAGTTTATTTACAATATTAAATCAGCTGCAGATGTATAACATAGTAATTCAATATTTTTATACATTATACTCCAATTATAGCTATTATAAAATATTGGCTTCATTCCCATGCTATACCATATATCTTATAGATTATTATATACATAGCAGTTTGTACCTCTCAGTCCCCTACACCTAGCTGGCCATTCCCCGTCTCTTTCTCCATTGGCAAATACTGATTTATTCTCTACATTTGTAAGTCTATTTCTGTTTTATTATGTTAATTTGTCTGTTATATTTTTTAGGTTTCACATGTAAGTGGTAATATACGGTATTTGTCTTTCTCTGTCAGATTTATTTTACTCAACATAATATACTCCAGGTCCATCCTTGTTGTTGCAAATGGCAAAATTTTATTCTTTTCATGGCTGTGTAATATTCCAGCATGCATATTTGTGTTTGTGTATCACTTCTTCTGGACCCATTCATCTGTTGATTGCTTCGATTGCTTCTTTGTCTTGGTTATTGTAAATAATGCCGCTGTGAACATTGAAGTGCATACCTTTTCTTTAGAGTTTTCATTTTCTTCAGATGTATGGAACATATGGTAGTTCAAATTGCTGGATCATACGGTAGTTCAAATTCCTAGTTTTTTAAGGAATCTCCATGCTATTTTCCATAGTGGCTGAACCAATTTATGTTCGCATCATGAATGTACAAGAATTACCTTTCCTCCACATCCACACCAACATTTGTTATTTGTAGCACTTCAACGTTAGCTGTTCTCACAGGTGTGAGTTTTCTAAGGGAAGATTCAAGGGTTTTAATCTATGAGTAATTTAGCCATACTACTGAAATGGCATTCATTTCCAAGTGTAAGGTCTTTCCAGTTTGGTGGGAGAAAGAATTATTCCTAGCCCATTATGGGATCTTGCTGTTGTTCTGCTTTCCCCTGTAGGTTGCTTTCTCTGACTGTATTTTCTGATGTGCAGATAATCCTCAGCTGAAGACCTAAGGCAACCTCTTTGAATACCTCATGTGATTTCCCTCTATGCAGTGCCGTTTTTTCTAGCATTCTGCCTCCAGACTCTAACCGCTTTAATCTTTCTGAACTTTGATGTCTGTTTAAATGACTAAATTCTCTTCTTAACCAAGTAAGAACACGAAGTTCTGTTTGGTTTCTTTATCCTGAGTGTCACTTAGGCACTTAGACACATATTTTCGACATTAAGCTGGGGAAATTTTGCAGCTTACTCATTTTCCTTTTCAGGAAAACAGTTTTTCACTGGGTCATGTATTTTGTCCAATTGTCAAGTTATTTAAATATAAAGATAAATTTCCTCTTTGTCTCTCCATCTTAGTTCAAATGAAAGTCTACATTAATGTTTTATGGGGTTTTTTTACTGAATATTAAGTCATTTTAATATCATATTTATGGATTTTTTCCGATGTAATCTTAGTTCACATAGTTTGCTTCGCACTCTGCTTACATCTTTGTTAATTTTATCAGGATGTGCTATCACTCCTTGTATTAAATCTTATGAGGTTCTTGGCCAGTTTGAAGGATGGGCATATACAATAAATTTTACTGGTGAAATGGAAAAAAGTAGAGATAAAGTTTAGGAGATAGAGACGTAAGTAAAAACTAACATACCATGAGCTTATGCAAGGGAGAGAACTAATTATCTTTCACATTACCTACCTTATGCCTTGTGTATAACAGTTATGCCTTGTGTATAACAGTTGGATAAATTGAATTAAAAATATGGAAAAAAAATTTATGATCTTGTGAGATTTGGGTCGAGGACTCCATGTAGCCTTGGTTTTAATAAATGCTTTGAAATGTGAGGATTATAACAATGGTTGATTAGAAATGAAAAAGACTTACAGTTACAATATGCCTTGAAATATTTTAATTATATTTGATCTAAAGTGTATGTTGGGGGAATGTCATCAAAAGGACATGATCTCTGATTGATTCTAGATCTAGATCCAGGCAATCCAAAACTCCTCATCTTGTTCCCTGTCCTCAGGAAGTACACTCCACTCATGGTTCTCAGAATGAGAGCAATTTTCAAGGACACAACTGTGTGAGAGCAACGTATTGTTGAGACCATCTGACTGTGTATACGACTGAACTCAGTTAAGGCCTATATATAGAAACTTTTAAGATTCTGGCAGGCTGATACAGAGATCTGCTTATTTTATATCACCCAAGACAAGCCTCATATGGAAGTTCCCTTGCTTATTAGACCTGTTCCCTACCAATTTGGAGTAGTCTGCTTCTTTCTTTGTTTCTCCTTGCCTTCCACATTAGTGGGTGGGGTCATTTCAGATTTCATCTGGGAGCTCCTGAGTTTTTTAACTAACTGTGTGATTTGAGAAATTCTAATTATGATGCTTCATATCAGATCAGATCAGTCGCTCAGTCGTGTCCTACTCTTTGCAACCCCGTGAATTGCACCACGCTAGGCCTCCCTGTCCATCACCAACTCCCGGAGTTCACTCAGACTCACGTCCATTGAGTGAGTGATGCCATCCAGCCATCTCATCCTCTGTCATCCCCTTCTCCTCCTGCCACCAATCCCTCCCAGCATCAGAGTCTTTTCCAATGAGTCAACTCTTCGCATGAGGTGGTGAAGTTCAGCTGGAGTTTCAGCTTTAGCATCATTCCTTCCAAAGAAATCCCAGGGCTGATCTCTTTTAGAATGGACTGGTTGGATCTCCTTGCAGTCCAAGGGACTCTCAAGAGTCTTCTCCAACACCACAGTTCAAAAGCATCAATTCTTCGGTGCTCAGCCTTCTTCACAGTCCAACTCTCACATCCATACATGACCACAGGAAAAACCATAGCCTTGACTAGACAGACCTTTGTTGGCAAAGTAATGTCTCTGCTTTTGAATATGCTATCTAGGTTGGTCATAACTTTCTTTCCAAGGAGTAAGCATCTTTTAATTTCATGGCTGCAGTCACCATCTGCAGTGATTTTGGAGCCCAGAAAAATAAAGTCTGACACTGTTTCCACTGTTTCCCCATCTATTTCCTATGAAGTGATGGGACTGGATGCCATGATCTTCGTTTTCTGAATGTTGAGCTTTAAGCCAACTTTTTCATTCTCCACTTTCACCTTCATCAAGAGGCTTTTTAGTTCCTCTTCACTTTCTGGCATAAGGGTGGTGTTATCCGCATATCTGAGGTTATTGATATTTCTCCCAGCAATCTTGATTCCAGCTTGTGTTTCTTCCAGCCCAGTGTTTCTCATGATGTACTCTGCATATAAGTTAAATAAACAGGGTGACAATATACAGCCTTGAAGTACTCCCTTTCCTATTTGGAACCAGTCTGTTGTTCCATGTCCAGTTCTAACTGTTGCTTCCTGAGCTGCATACAAATTTCTCAAGAGGCAGATCAGGTGGTCTGGTATGCCCATCTCTTTCAGAATTTTCCACAGTTTATTGTGATCCACACAGTCAAAGGCTTTGGCATAGTCAATAAAGCAGAAATAGATGCTTTTCTAGAACTCTCTTGCTTTTTCCATGATCCCGCGGATGTTGGCAATTTGATCTCTGGTTCCTCTGCCTTTTCTAAAACCAGCTTGAACATCAGGAAGTTCACAGTTCACATATTGCTGAAGCCTGGCTTGGAGAATTTTAAGCATTACCTTACTAGCATGTGAGATGAGTGCAACTGTGCGGTAGTTTGAGCATTCTTTGGCATTGCCTTTCTTTGGGATTGGAATGAAAACTGACCTTTTCCAGTCCTGTGGCCACTGCTGAGTTTTCCAAATTTGCTGGCATATTGAGTGCAGCACTTTCACAGCATCATCTTTCAGGACGTGGAACAGCTCAACTGGAATTCCATCACCTCCACTAGCTTTGTTCGTAGTGATGCTTTCTAAGGCCCACTTGACTTCACATTCCAGGATGTCTGGCTCTAGGTCAGTGATCACACCATCATGATTATCTGGGTTGTGAAGATCTTTTTTGTATAGTTCTTCTGTGTATTCTTGCCATCTCTTCTTAATATCTTCTGCTTCTGTTAGGTCTCTATCGTTTCTGTCCTTTATTGTGCCCATCTTTTCATGAAATACTCCTTGGTATTTCTAATTTTCTTGAAGAGATCTCTAGTCTTTCCCATTCTATTGTTTCTATTTCTTTGCACTGATCACTGAGGAAGGCTTTCTTATCTCTCCTTGCTATTCTTTGGAACTCTGCATTCAAATGGTATATCTTTCCTTTTCTCCTTTGCCTTTCACTTCTCTTCTTTTTACAGCTATTTGTAAGGCCTCCTCAGACAACCATTTTGCCTTTTTGCATTTCTTTTCCTTGGGGATGGTCTTGATCCCTCCCTCTTGTACAATGTCATGAACCTCTGTCCACAGTTCTTCAGACACTCTATCAGATCTAATCCCTTGGATCTATTTGTCACTTCTACTGTGTAATCATAAGGGATTTGATTTAGGTCATATCTGAATGGTCTAGTGGTTTTTCCTTAGTTCAGTTCAGTTCAGTTGCTCAGTCATGTCCAACTCTTTGCGACCCCATGAACTGTAGCACGCCAGGCCTCCCTGTCCATCACCAGCTCTCAGAGTTCACTCAGACTCATGTCCATCGAGTCAGTGATGCCACCCAGCCATCTCATCATCTGTTGTCCCCTTCTCCTCCTGCCCCCAATCCCTCCCAGCATCAGAGTCTTTTCCAATGAGTCAACTCTTCGCATGAGGTGGCCAAAGTACTGGAGTTTCAGCTTTAGCATCATTCCTTCCAAAGAAATCCCAGGGCTCATCTCCTTCAGAATGGACTGGTTGGATCTCCTTGCAGTCCAAGGGACTTGCAAGAGTCTTCTCCAACACCACAGTTCAAAAGCATCAATTCTTTGGTGCTCAGCCTTCTTCACAGTCCACCTCTCACATCCATACATGACCACAGGAAAAACCATGGCCTTGACTAGACGGACCTTTGTTGGCAAAGTAATGTCCCTGCTTTTGGATATGCTATCTAGGTTGGACATAACTTTCCTTCCAAGGAGTAAGCGTCTTTTAATTTCATGGCTGCAGTCACCATCTGCAGTGATTTTGGAGCCCAGAAAAATAAAGTCTGACACTGTTTCCACTGTTTCCCCATCTATTTCCCATGAAGTGGTGGGACCGGATGCCATGATCTTCGTTTTCTGAATGTTGAGCTTTTCCCTACTTTCTTCAATTTAAGTCTGAATTTGGCAATAAGGATGTTTTGGTGGTGGTGATTTAGTTGCTAAGTCATGTCAGACTCTTGTGACACCATGGACTGTAGCCTGCCAGGATCCTCTGTCCACAGGATTTTCCAGGCAAGAATACTAGAGTGGGTTGCCATTTCCTTCTCCAGGAGATTTTCCAGACCCAGGAATCAAACCCGGATTACCTACATAGCAGGCAGACCCCTGCATTGTGACGAATTCTTTACCAAGTGAGTTAGGAGGGAAGCCCTAGATATTTTAGGAACAGGTTTTATAATCTCAGTCTTTGCATCCCCTCACATCTAGAAAAGCAATAAATCCCTTCATGGTGACATCAGATCCTCGAGACTAGCAGAAACCTTTTTGTAAATGAATGCTTAATGGTACTGAACTCCCCTCTACACCAAAATCTTATCTATTGACTTTTCCCTACTATCTCTTTGGAGCAGTCTCTCAGAGCTATCTGAAGTGCTCCCTCCTGGGCAGCAGTCCTCATTTTGCCCCAAATAAAACTCAACTCACAACTCTCAAGTTGGGCATTTTTTTAGTAGACAATACACACACACACACACACACATAACACAACTTCATTCATCTATTAGTGAGCATTTAGGTTGCTTTCAGGTCTTGGATATTGTAAACAACACTACGATGAACATGGGGGTGCAGATGTCTTTTCAAGTTAGGATTTTTGTTTTTTTTTAATATATTCCAGGAAGCTAAAGCCAGATTTTCTGACCCTAATTTTAGTGGTCTTTCTGTCTTAACGTTCTTCTTCTTTTTTTTTTTATTTTATTTAACTTTACAATATTGTATTGGTTTTGCCATATATCAAAATGAATCTGCCACAGGATTTATTTAAAGGCCTATATCAGTTTAGGTTTTGGACTCAGTGGGCATACACAAACTACCCATTGTCAATGTTCTTTAGCCAAAGACTACTAGGAACATATTTGTATTGAAAAAGTTAGTTTTGTTACTTATATTGCAATGAAGGATAATACAAACATGGAGAATGATGGTGTGTCTCAAGAGGGTGGTAGAAAGAAACTTAAATTATAGAATTTAGGACTTGGTTTGGATGAGGATTTGGGGAAGGGTTGGAAGAAGTCGGGATGTTAGTAAACAGAGTAATTCTATGATTATGTATATTAATAAATCATGTCTAAATAGGAAAGAGACTAGAATGATGATAAAATATATAATTGGCAAAGAAACAGTGGTTATTCATTTAGACCAAGAAGGAAATTTTGGTATTTTGTGAGTGGCACAGTCATCTTATTTTTGTTTGTACCTATTTTTCTCATTTTATCATGATCTGAGTGTAACCTTCTCTGGGGCTTATGTTAAGTAAAATTGTTTATATTTAATAGAATAACGTGGTTGGTTGTTAGTGCCAGGCAAACTTCTGAATGGCAAGGGCTATTTGCTTTTTTTTTTCCTCACACAAGTATAAAAAGTTTCAATGCACTTGGTGATATAGGAGAGTGTTCAAAGGCAGTAAATTGGTTCTAGTACAAATTCCAAGGTGGTGAGGGGCAGGGAAGTTACTGGATGGGGCTCCATCCCCACATCAACAAGCAATTCTCAGGACAGTCACTGGATATCCTAAAATTCAACTCAATTCTGACTCTACCTGAAAATCACATCAGTTTGCACATGTTAAGGGTTCAGCTTTACAAGACTGCCACTTGCCTCCCCTCCCCTGGCCCCCAACTTCAGATGTCAGTGGTAAGCCCAGACTTCTTGATACTGAGCAGGACCATGTGGGGCTCCTGGGCACAAAGTCTTCATGTGTCCTCCATTTTTTTGATTATAAGAAGTAGGCTTCATTCAGCTTCCATGACCTTTCCTGAGTTCCAAGGGCTGCTTCAAACAGTTATTAATTAGGGAAATTATTTTGCCAAAAAAGATGCATCTAGTCAAGGCTATGGGTTTTCCAGTGGTCATGTATGGATGTGAGAGTTGGACTATAAATAAAGCTGAGCACCGAAGAACTGATACTTTTGAACTGTGGTGTTGGAGAAGACTCTTGAGAGTCCCTTGGACTTCAAGGAGATCCAACCAATCCATCCTAAAGGAGATCAATCCTGGGTGTTCATTGGAAGGACTGATGTTGAAGCTGAAACTCCAATACTTTGGCCACCTGATGCAAAGAGCTGACTCATTTGAAAAGACCCTGATGCTGGGAAAGATTGAGGGCAGGAGAAGAAGGGGACGACAGAGGATGAGACAGTTGAATGGCATCACTGACTCAATGGACATGAGTTTGGGTAAACTTTGGGAGTTGGTGATGGACAGAGAGGCCTGGCATGCTGTGGTTCATGGGATCACAAAGAGTCGGACAAGCCTGAGCGACTGAACTGAACTGAACTGAATCCTACCCAGCATTGGTCATGCTGGAGACCTTGGAGACACCCAACTCCAGCCCAGGGATCCCAGGAGGTCGACCTACCTTGATCTGCATAGGGATCCATTCCCTATGGTTATCACACCTCACCTGCTTGGGGATCCGTCAGTCTGGTATCCCAGGAAGTCAACCTGCCTTCCTTGACCTGCCTAGGGATCTGGTTCCTGGGAGGTTTTCATGCCTCAGCCTGCTCGGGGGTCCACCAGTCAAGGGGTCCCAGGAGATCAACATGCCTCAATCTTCCCTGGGACCCAATTCTAAGGAGATCAACCTTCCTTGACCTGCCCGGGGATTCGATCTCCAGGAGGCTGTCATGCGTGAGCTTGCCTGGAATCTGCACCCTGACCCGGGGACGTCTGGCTCTCAGGTTGCAACAGTACTGATTAGGATAAGACTCACCCCCAAGAAAGTCCACCATGGAAATGGAAGGAAGCCTATTATTGTGGGACTGTGCCCAGCCTCAGCAATAACTGAGGAGCCCAGTGAGAACCCCATTGCCTTTTTGGAAAGGCTAAAAGAGACCCTTTAAAAGTTTACCAATCTGGGGGGAGGAGCCAAGATGGCGGAGGAGTAGGACGGGGAGAACACTTTCTCCTCCACAAATTCATCAAAAGAGCATTTAAACGTCAAGTAAATTCCACAAAACAACTTCTGAATGCCGGCAGAGGACATCAGGCACCCAGAAAAGCAACCCAACTCTTCGAAAGGAGGTAGGAAAAAATATTAAAAACAAAAAAAAAGAGACAAAAGAGGGAGGGACGGAGTTCCGTCCCGGGAAGGGAATCTTAAAAAGAGAGAAGTTTCCAAACATCAGGAAACCTTCTCACTGCCGAATCTGTGCCGAGCTTTGGAAGCACAGAGGGCATCATAACAGGGAGAAAAAAATAAATAAACAATTTAAAACTCGCAGATTGCGAGCCCTACGGTAACTCCGCCAGCAGAGAAGCAGCGCAGACGCCTGCATCCGCCATTAGCAAACCGGGGCTGGGCAGGGAGGCGCGGCATGGGCTGCATCGCTGAGAGTAAGAATCTGGCCTGAATACCCTGAGCGCTATCTGAGCGAAATAATTTGGGCTAGCAAACCAGACTGTGGGATACCTACCACGCGAAAAGCCAGCCCTAACCTAAGACCGCCAGGCCCGCGCACGGAACAAAGGACTGAACAGAGATAGCCGGCTGCAGACCTTCCCCCTCCGGTGACAGGCAGCCAGAGCCGGAAGGGGGCAATTGCAGCCCCAGAGAGACATTATCTATAAAATTGTAAGCAGGCTTCTTTGCTAACTAAAACTTCTTGGGGGTCTGGATGGTCAACATCTGCCTGAGAAGGTGCGCCGGTTTTACATCCAGATAACCGAGTGGCGGGGAGGCGATAAGTCGCAGCATTGGCGCTCGCCTGGGAAGAGCAAATTGGCGCTCGGACCTGGGAAGAGCACAAAACGCAGGCCCAACTGAGTCTGTGCCTCTGAGGACTACCTGAGTGCCTGAACCTGAGCGGCTTGGACCTGGGAGGTGCATGCAGCCCAGGGCCAGCCTCGGATTGTTCCCGGCGGAACAACCTAGAGTCCGAGCAGTGTGGACAGGGAGGCTACACGCGCCGTGAGCAGGGGCAGACCCAGGGTGGCTGAGGCACTGCGAGCCCACGCCAGTGTTATTTGTTTGCAGCATCCCTCCCTCCCTCCCCACAGCGCGACTGAACAAGTAAGCCTAAAAAAAAAAAAAAAAAAAAAGGGTCCTCCACCGTGCCCTTTGAGTCAGGGCGGAAACCAGATACTGAAGAGACTAGCAAACAGAAGAAGATATAACAGAGGGAAACGCCTTGGAAGCTATAGGCAATAGATCAAAACCCTGTGGATACTACGGACTACATAGGAAGGGGCCTATAGATCTTGAGAAATATAAATCTGACCAAGAAACTAGCCAAAAATGAACTGAACCCACAACACCCACAAAAAAAAAAAAAAAAAGTCCTAGATATATTTTTATTATTTTTACGATCATTCTTTCTTTTTTTTTTAATTAAAAAAAAAAAAATTTTAAGTCCTCTATTGTTCCTTTAATTTTCACTTTTATAACCTATTACTTTGCAAAAAAAAAAAAAAAAAAGACCCTATTTTTTTCTTCTTCAGCAAACTTCATATATATATATTTTATAATTTTTTGACCTTGTTTTTTTTGTTTGTTTGTTTTTGTTTTTTTCTTCTTTTCTTTAACATTGTATTTTTGAAATTCCAAACTCTACTCTAGATTTTTAATTTTCGCTTTTTGGTATATGTTATCAATTTTGTACCTATAGTTTTTTTTATATAATTTCTGTGACTTTTTTTTTTTCTTCTTCTCTGTTTCTTTCTCTTCTTCTTTTATATAACATTGTATATCTGAAATTCCAAACTTTACTCTAGATTTTTAATTTATGCTTTTTGGTATTTGATATCAATTTTGTACCTGTATTTTCTTTATAATTTTTGGGACATTGTTCGTATTTGTTTGTTTGTTTTCTCTCTTTATTTTTCTTCTTCTTCTTTTTTTTTTTTTTTTTAACATTGTATTTTTGAAATTCCAAACTCTACTCTAGATTTTTAATTTTTGCTTTCTGGTATTAGTTATCAATTTTGTACCTGTACTTTCTTTATAATTTTCGCGACCTTGTTTGTTTTTGTTTGTTCGTTTTTTCTCTCTCTCTTTTCCTTCTTCTTTTCTTTAACATCGTATTTTTGAAATTCCAAACTCTACTCTAGATTTTTAATTTTCGCTTTCTGGTATTAGTTATCAATTTTGTACCTGTACTTTCTTTATAATTTTCGCGACCTTGTTTGTTTTTGTTTGTTCGTTCTTTCTCTTTCTTTTCCTTCTTCTTTTCTTTAACATCGTATTTTTGAAATTCCAAACTCTACTCTAGATTTTTAATTTTTGCTTTTATGTATTTGTTACCAATTTTGTACCTTTAAGGACCCAATCTTCAGGACCCATTTTTCACTAGGGAGTGAGATTACTGGCTTGACTGCTCTCTCTCCCTTTGGACCCTCCTTTTTCTCCACCAGGTCGCCCGTGTCTCCTCCCTAACCCCTCTCTACTCTACCCAACTCTGTGAATTTCTGTGTGTTCCAGACGGTGGAGAACACTTAGGGAACTGATTACTGGCTGGATCTGTCTCCCTCCTTTTCATTCCCCCCTTTTATCCTTCTGGCCACCTCTGTTACCTTCCTCCTTCTTTTCTTCTCTGTATAACCCCGTGAACATCCCTGAGTGGTCCAGTTGTGGAGTGCACATAAGGAAGTGACTACTGGCTAGCCCACTCTCTCCACTATTGATTCACCTCATCTCATTTGGGTCACCTCTAACTCCCTCCTCCCTCTTCTCTTCTCCATGTAACCCTGTGAACCTCTCTGAGTGACCCTCACTGTAGAGAAACTTATCATCTTTAATGTAGATGTTTTATCAATGGTGCTGTATAGAAGGAGAAGTTTTGAAACTACTGTAAAAATAAGACCGATAATCGGAAGCAGGAGACTTAAGTCCAAACCCTGACTCCAGGGAACTCCTGACTCCAGGAACATTCATTCATAGGAGCTCATCAAATGCCTCCATACCGACACTGAAACCAAGCACCACACAAGGGCCAGTAAGTTCCAGGGCAAGACATACCAAGCAAATTCTCCAGCAACAAAGGAACACAGCCCTGAGCTTCAAGATACAGGCTGCCCAAAGTCACCCCAAAACTATAGACATCTCATAACTCATTACTGGACATTTCATTGCACTCCAGAGAGAAGAATACAGCTCCACCCACCAGAACACCGACACAAGCTTCCCTAACCAGGAAACCTTGACAAGCCACCTGTACAAACCCACACATAGCGAGGAAACACCACAATAAAGAGAACTCCACAAACTGCCAGAATACAGAAAGGACACCCCAAACTCAGCAATTTAAACAAGATGAAGAGACAGAGGAATACTCAGCAGATAAAGGAACAGGATAAATGCCTACCAAACCAAACAAAAGAGGAAGAGATAGGGAATCTACCTGATAAAGAATTCCGAATAATGATAGTGAAATTGATCCAAAATCTTGAAACTAAAATGGAATCACAGATAAATAGCCTGGAGACAAGGATTGAGAAGATGCAAGAAAGGTTTAACAAGGACCTAGAAGAAATAAAAAAGAGTCAATATATAATGAATAATGCATAAGTGAAATTAAAAACACTCTGGAGGCAACAAATAGTAGAATAACAGAGGCAGAAGACAGGATTAGTGAATTAGAAGATAGAATGGTAGAAATAAATGAATCAGAGAGGATAAAAGAAAAACGAATTAAAAGAAATGAGGACAATCTCAGAGACCTCCAGGACAATATTAAACGCTACAACATTCGAATCATAGGGGTTCCAGAAGAAGAAGACAAAAAGAAAGACCATGAGAAAATACTTGAGGAGATAATAGTGGAAAACTTCCCTAAAATGGGGAAGGAAATAATCACCCAAGTCCAAGAAACCCAGAGAGTACCAAACAGGATAAACCCAAGGAGAAACACCCCAAGACACATATTAATCAAATTAACAAAGATCAAACACAAAGAACAAATATTAAAAGCAGCAAGGGAAAAACAACAAATAACACACAAGGGAATTCCCATAAGGATAACAGCTGATCTTTCAATAGAAACTCTTCAAGCCAGGAGGGAATGGCAAGACATACTTAAAATGATGAAAGAAAATAACCTACAGCCCAGATTATTGTACCCAGCAAGGATCTCATTCAAGTATGAAGGAGAAATCAAAAGCTTTTCAGACAAGCAAAAGCTGAGAGAATTCTGCACCACCAAACCAGCTCTCCAACAAATACTAAAGGATATTCTCTAGACAGGAAACACAAAAACAGTGTATAAACTCGAACCCAAAACAATAAAGTAAATGGCAACGGGAACATACTTATCAGTAATTACCTTAAACGTAAATGGGTTGAATGCCCCAACCAAAAGACAAAGACTGGCTGAATGGATACAAAAACAAGACCCCTACATATGTTGTCTACAAGAGACCCACCTCAAAACAGGGGACACATACAGACTGAAAGTGAAGGGCTGGAAAAAGATTTTCCATGCAAATAGGGACCAAAAGAAAGCAGGAGTAGCAATACTCATATCAGATAAAATAGACTTTAAAACAAAGGCTGTGAAAAGAGACAAAGAAGGTCACTACATAATGATCAAAGGATCAATCCAAGAAGAAGATATAACAATTATAAATATATATGCACCCAACACGGGAGCACCACAGTACGTAAGACAAATGCTAACAAGTATGAAAGGAGAAATTAACAATAACACAATAATAGTGGGAGACTTTAATACCCCACTTACACCTATGGATAGATCAACTAAACAGAAAATTAACAAGGAAACACAAACTTTAAACGATACAATAGACCAGTTAGACCTAATTGATATCTATAGGTCATTTCATCCCAAAACAATGAATTTCACCTTTTTCTCAAGCGCACATGGAACCTTCTCCAGGATAGATCACATCCTGGGCCATAAAGCTAGCCTTGGTAAATTCAAAAAGATAGAAATCATTCCAAGCATTTTTTCTGACCACAATGCAGTAAGATTAGATCTCAATTACAGGAGAAAAACTATTAAAAATTCCAACATATGGAGGCTGAACAACACGCTGCTGAATAACCAACAAATCACAGAAGAAATCAAAAAAGAAATCAAAATTTGCATAGAAACGAATGAAAATGAAAACACAACAACCCAAAACCTGTGGGACACGGTAAAAGCAGTCCTAAGGGGAAAGTTCATAGCAATACAGGCACACCTCAAGAAACAAGAAAAAAGTCAAATAAATAACCTAACTCTACACCTAAAGCAACTAGAAAAGGAAGAAATGAAGAACCCCAGGGTTAGTAGAAGGAAAGAAATCTTAAAAATTAGAGCAGAAATAAATGCAAAAGAAACAAAAGAGACCATAGCAAAAATCAACAAAACCAAAAGCTGGTTCTTTGAAAGGATAAATAAAATTGACAAACCATTAGCCAGACTCATCAAGAAACAAAGGGAGAAAAATCAAATCAACAAAATTAGAAACGAAAATGGAGAGATCACAACAGACAACACAGAAATACAAAGGATCATAAGAGACTACTATCAACAATTATATGCCAATAAAATGGACAACGTGGAAGAAATGGACAAATTCTTAGAAAAGTACAACTTTCCAAAACTGGACCAGGAAGAAATAGAAAATCTTAACAGACCCATCACAAGCATGGAAATTGAAACTGTAATCAAAAATCTTCCAGCAAACAAAAGCCCCGGTCCAGATGGCTTCACAGCTGAATTCTACCAAAAATTTAGAGAAGAGCTAACACCTATCCTGCTCAAACTCTTCCAGAAAATTGCAGAGGAAGGTAAACTTCCAAACTCATTCTATGAGGCCACCATCACCCTAATACCAAAACCTGACAAAGATCCCACAAAAAAAGAAAACTACAGGCCAATATCACTGATGAACATAGATGCAAAAATCCTTAACAAAATTCTAGCAATCAGAATCCAACAACACATTAAAAAGATCATACACCATGATCAAGTGGGCTTTATCCCAGGGATGCAAGGATTCTTCAATATCCGCAAATCAATCAATGTAATACACCACATTAACAAATTGAAAAATAAAAACCATATGATTATCTCAATAGATGCAGAGAAAGCCTTTGACAAAATTCAACATCCATTTATGATAAAAACTCTCCAGAAAGCAGGAATAGAAGGAACATACCTCAACATAATAAAAGCTATATATGACAAACCCACTGCAAACATTATCCTCAATGGTGAAAAATTGAAAGCATTTCCTCTAAAGTCAGGAACAAGACAAGGGTGCCCACTTTCACCATTACTATTCAACATAGTTTTGGAAGTTTTGGCCACAGCAATCAGAGCAGAAAAAGAAATAAAAGGAATCCAAATTGGAAAAGAAGAAGTAAAACTCTCACTATTTGCAGATGACATGATCCTCTACATAGAAAACCCTAAAGAGTCCACCAGAAAATTACTAGAAATAATCAATGACTACAGTAAAGTTGCAGGATATAAAATCAACACACAGAAATCCCTTGCATTCCTATACACTAATAATGAGAAAACAGAAAGAGAAATTAAGGAAACAATTCCATTCACCATTGCAACAGAAAGAATAAAATACTTAGGAATATATCTACCTAAAGAAACTAAAGACCTATATATAGAAAACTATAAAACACTGGTGAAAGAAATCAAAGAGGACACTAATAGATGGAGAAATATACCATGTTCATGGATTGGAAGAATCAATATAGTGAAAATGAGTATACTACCCAAAGCAATTTATAGATTCAACGCAATCCCTATCAAGCTACCAACAGTATTCTTCACAGAGCTAGAACAAATAATTTCACAATTTGTATGGAAATACAAAAAACCTCGAATAGCCAAAGCGATCTTGAGAAAGAAGAATGGAACTGGAGGAATCAACCTACCTGACTTCAGGCTCTACTACAAAGCCACAGTTATCAAGACAGTATGGTACTGGCACAAATACAGAAATATTGATCAATGGAATAAAATAGAAAGCCCAGAGATAAATCCACGCACATATGGACACCTTATCTTTGACAAAGGAGGCAAGAATATACAATGGATTAAAGACAATCTCTTTAACAAGTGGTGCTGGGAAATCTGGTCAACCACTTGTAAAAGAATGAAACTAGACCACTTTCTAACACCATACACAAAAATAAACTCAAAATGGATTAAAGATCTAAACGTAAGACCAGAAACTATAAAACTCCTAGAGGAGAACATAGGCAAAACACTCTCCGACATACATCACAGCAGGATCCTCTATGACCCACCTCCCAGAATATTGGAAATAAAAGCAAAAATAAACAAATGGGACCTAATTAACCTTAAAAGCTTCTGCACATCAAAGGAAACTATTAGCAAGGTGAAAAGACAGCCTTCAGAATGGGAGAAAATAATAGCAAATGAAGCAACCGACAAACAACTAATCTCAAAAATATACAAGCAACTCCTACAGCTCAACTCCAGAAAAATAAACGACCCAATCAAAAAATGGGCCAAAGAACTAAATAGACATTTCTCCAAAAAAGACATACAGATGGCTAACAAACACATGAAAAGATGCTCAACATCACTCATTATCAGAGAAATGCAAATCAAAACCACTATGAGGTACCATTTCACACCAGTCAGAATGGCTGCGATCCAAAAGTCTACAAATAATAAATGCTGGAGAGGGTGTGGAGAAAAGGGAACCCTCTTACACTGTTGGTGGGAATGTAAACTAGTACAGCCACTATGGAGAACAGTGTGGAGATTCCTTAAAAAACTGGAAATAGAACTGCCTTATGATCCAGCAACCCCACTGCTGGGCATACACACTGAGGAAACCAGAAGGGAAAGAGACACGTGTACCCCAATGTTCATCGCAGCACTGTTTATAATAGCCAAGACATGGAAGCAACCTAGATGTCCATCAGCAGATGAATGGATAAGAAAGCAGTGGTACATATACACAATGGAGTATTACTCAGCCATTAAAAAGAATACATTTGAATCAGTTCTAATGAGGTGGATGAAACTGGAGCCTATTATACAGAGTGAAGTAAGCCAGAAGGAAAAACATAAATACAGTATTCTAACGCATATATATGGAATTTAGAAAGATGGCAACAATAACCCTGTGTACGAGACAGCAAAAGAGACACTGATGTATAGAACAGTCTTATGGACTCTGTGGGAGAGGGAGAGGGTGGGAAGATTTGGGAGAATGACATTGTAACATGTAAAATATCATGTAAGAAACGAGTTGCCAGTCCAGGTTCGATGCACGATACTGGATGCTTGGGGCTAGTGCACTGGGACGACCCAGAGGGATGGTATGGGGAGGGAGGAGGGAGGAGGGTTCAGGATGGGGAACACATGTATACCTGTGGTGGATTCATTTTGATATTTGGCAAAACTAATACAATTATGTAAAGTTTAAAAATAAAATAAAATTTAAAAATAAATAAATAAATAAATAAAAGTTTACCAATCTGGACTTAGACTCTTACGAGGGACAGGTGATTTTAAAGGACAAATTCCTGTCCCAGTGTGCATCAGACACCAGGATAAAGTTACAACAGCTACAGCAGCAGGACCCTGCAGCCTCTTTAGATCAGACAGCCACCAATACCTTCTATAACAGAGAACAGGAGAGGGAGGCCGTGGCCCAGGAAAGGGATAAAAGGAAAGGGATAAGCCATGCCCAGATGCTGGCTGCCCTCCAAGGAAGCCCTATGGCAAACCCTGAGACCTTAAAGGACAAGGCATGAGGCAAAGGCCTAATCTGTAGACAGGCAGGGTATTGGGCCAAAGAGTGTCCGAACCTTGAAAAGTCTCCTAAAATGGCTTGCTAAAAATGCCATCAATTGGGACATTGGGCAGCATTCTGCCCTTAGGACCCAAAAGCCTCAAGGTCAAGGGCCATAATGGTTCCCTCATAATGGTTCAACAAAACTGAAGCGGCCCGCTCCAGCCAGCCCGCCTGTCACAGATAACCATCACAGGGGTGGAGCCAAGGATGCAACTGGATGTGGCAGATAGGTCCAAGAATTTCTTGGTTGACACAGGGGTTCCTACCCTGTCCTGACCTCATACTCCAGAGCCTTCTTCTCCCAAACTTGTACCATTTGGGGTGCTACAGGAAAAACAATTACAAAAGATTCACCCAAGCACTTCTTCATTTCTGGGATGGACAAATATTTTCCCACCATTTTCTGGTGGTCCCTGAGTGTCCTACTCCCTTATTGGGAAGAGATCTTTCCTGCCTTGGAAATCTTGCACCTATTGCAGTCCTGACAGAGGATGCTTTAAAACTCCCTCTTGGGGGCACACTATTTTTACCAGCCACTCATTTCAGGAGTGAAACAACTCCTGAATGGGAGAAGCCATTTATGGACGTGTGATCAAAGGATCCTCAGATATCAAGTAGTGCTCATGGAAAATCCAGGCCTCACTATATCCCCTTGTGAGGTTCTTAACCCAGCTTCCCTCCTGCCTGCCCCCGAGGGCTCTCTCTACTTTCACTCTTGCCTAGAAACTTTGGACCACTGGACAAAACCCCGAGAGGGATTGTCAGAAGATCCTCCGACCAGTCCTGAGGAAATCTAGTACACTGATGGAAGCAGCTTTGTCTAGGATGGGAAAACAGCTGGATATGCAGTAGTCTCCAATTTTGAGACCATAGAGGCTAAACCTTTGCCACCAGCTACTTCAGTCCAATTAGCTGAGCTCATAGCCCTGACTTGAGCTTTAGAGCTGGGAAAAGGAAAAAGAGTAGCCATTTAAACTGACTCAAAGTATGCCTTTCTGGTGCTACATGCACATGCCGCTATTTGGAAAGGAAGAGGCCACTTGATCACCTAGAGTCCCCAATCAAATATGGTGATCAAATCCTTAGGCTCATGGAGGCAGTCTATCTGCCCACTGAGGTTTCTGTCTCCTACTATAAGAGACATCACAAAGGGAGCACAGAAGTGGCAAAAGGGAGCCAAGCAGCTGATCAGGCAGCTACTGCTGCTGCTAAGTCGCTTCAGCCGTGTCCGACTCTGTGCGACCCCATAGATGGCAGCCCACCAGGCTCCCCCGTCCCTGGGATTCTCCAGGCAAGAACACTGGAGTGGGTTGCCATTTCCTTCTCCAATACGTGAAACTGAAAAGTGAAAGTGAAGTCGCTCAGTCGTGTCCGACTCTTAGCGACCCTATGGACTGCAGCCTACCAGGCTCCCCTGCCCCTGGGATTTTCCAGGCAAGAGTACTGGAGTGGGGTGCCATAGCCTTCTCCGGATCAGGCAGCTAAGAGACCAGCATTACAGAACAATGACCAAATAGGTGTTTCCACCTTAGTTCCACAGACTAATTTGCCAGAAACTCCTTCATATACTGAAGGTTGGACTCTGAAAGCTAAGAGTGAGGGCTTTCAAGACCATATGGGGTGGTTCCAAAAAGAGGGAGTCCTTTTTCTGCCTGGGAACTGACAATGGAAGTTGGTTAACTCCTTACAGGCCACCACTCATTTAAGGGAAAAGGCCTTCCAAAGATTACTAGAAAGGTGCTTCAGAGGAACAGGCCTCCAAATGACTGTAAGGCAAGTGGTCTCCTTTGTCCCACTTGTCAATTAAACAACCCCCAAGCAGTTCGAGACCCCAGCTGGCCCAGCCCGTCAAACGATGTGGGGCCTACCCAGGAGTGGACTGGCAGATGGACTTCACCCAGATGCCAGTTTCTCAAGGGTATAAGTACCTATTAGTCACGATGGATACATTCACAGGATGGATTGAAGGCCTTCCCACCTGGACTAAGAAGGCTGTTGTTGCCAAGTCACTTCAGTCGTGTCCGACTCTGTATGACCCCATAGATGGCAGCCCACCAGGCTCCCCCATCCCTGGGATCCTCCAGGCAAGAACACTGGAGTGGATTGCCATTTCCTTCTCCAATGCATGAAAGCGAAAAGTGAAAGTGAAGTCGTTCAGTTGTGTCCGACTTAGCAACCCCATGGACTGCAGCCTACCAGGCTCCTCCATCCATAGGATTTTCCAGGCAAGATTACTGGAGTGGGGTGCCATAGACTTCTCCAAAAAGGCTGCTGTTGCTGCTAAGTCGCTTCAGTCGTGTCCGACTCTGTGTGACCCCATAGACAGCAGCCCACCAGGCTCCCCCGTCCCTGGAATTCTCCAGGCAAGAATACTGGAGTGGGTTGTCTTTTCCTCCTCCGAAAAAGCTGAGGAGGTGATTAAAACAAACAAACAAACAAACAAAAAGAAAACTGTTCCATGAAATCATTCAGAGATTTGGTCTGCCCAGGTCATTACAAAGTGACAATGGGACATCATTCACTTCTAAGGTCACCCAAGGGGTCTCTAAAGCATTCAGTTCAGTTCAGTTCAGTCGCTTAGTTGTGTCTGACTCTTTGCGACTCTAAAGCATTGGGCAGTACTTATTCTCTCCATTGTGCCTGGAGGCCTCAGTTTTTAGGAAAGGTAGAAAGAGCTGACCAATTCTTAAAATCAGCAATAAAAAATAAAAAGATAACCCAGGAGACCTTCCTGGGATGGAAGGAGACTTTACCAATAGCTCTTCTCTGCACCCATATTAGCCCTAGGGAACAGGTTGGTCTTAGTCCTTATGAGATGCTGTATGGGAGACCTTTTGTTTATGTCAATGACCCTTTTCCTAGATCCTGAGGCTCAGAGACTCTTCAGTCTTATACCATGGCCATTGGGCAGTTCCAACAGGATGTACGATTGTGTGGAGTCAATCAGGACCCAAAAGATTCTAAAGAGTTACCACTATACGCTCCAAGGACTCAAGCCCTGGTTAAAGTCTGGAAACATGGGTCCCTGAAGGCTCAACTCCAGCCCACATGGAAGGAACCCTACTCTATAGTACTTTCTACCTCCAAAGCAGTCAAGGTACCAGGACATGATTCCTGGATTCACTACTCACGAGTCAAGCCATGGAAGAAAACAGAAAAGGACACTCGAGGACACTCAATACACCTGTGAGCCCCTGGGAGCTCTCAGACACCTATTCAGAACTACAAATGAGTGTCATTCTAATGAACACCCCCAAATTAAACTTCAGGGGATAAGATATCTCAGTTCCATTCAGTTCAGTCATTCAGTCGTGCCTGACTTTTTGTGACCTCATGGACTACAGCACACCAGGCATCCCTGTCCATCACCAACTCCCGCAGTTTATTCAAACTCATGTCCATTGAGTCAGTGATGCCATCCAACCATCTCATCCTCTGTTATTCCCTTGTCCTCCTGCCCTCAATCTTTCCCAGCATCAGGGTCCTTTCAAATAAGTCAGCTCTTCGTATCAGGTGGCCAAAGTATTGGAGTTTCAGCTTCAGCATTAGTCCTTTCAATGAATATTCAGAACTAATCTCCTATACAATGGACTGGTTGGATCTCCTTGCAGTCCAAGGGACTCTCAAGAGTCTTCTCCAACACCACAGTTCAAAAGCATGAATTCTTCGGTGCTCTGCTTTCTTTACAGTCCAACTCTCACATCCATACATGACTACTGGAAAAACCATAGCCTTGACTAGATGGACCTTTGTTTGCAAAGTAATGTCTCTGCTTTTTAATATGCTATCTAGGTTGGTCATAACTTTTCTTCCAAGGAGCAAGCATCTTTTAATTTCATGGCTGCAGTCACCATCTGCAGTGATTTTGGAGCCCAAGAAAATAAAGTCTGTCACTGTTTCTATTGCTTCCCCATCTATTTGCCATGAAGTGATGGGACCAGATGCCATGACCTTAGTTTTCTGAATGTTAAGTTTTAAGGCAACTTTTTCACTCTCTTCTTTTACTTTCATCAAGAGGCTCTTTATTTCTTCTTTGCTTTCTGCCAAAAGAGTGATGTCATCTGTGTATCTGAAACAAGCCTTCAGGAGAAGAACATGTTTAATAATTTAAGACAATGACTACAGTCACTAATATAGTGATTTTCAGCCTAGATCTCCCTTTAAGAAAATTGAATTCACTCCTCCAACTTCTGAAAATACTGCTAGAAGAAAGTAGTTAGCAGTTAACTTCTTTGTTGTAGTCTACATGAGTCTTGGAAAAGAGTTTCCAGGTAGAATAAGAGGACAATGGGGCTTATTAGAGAAGGAGATACTGTTAGGACAGCAGGGTGGCTCAAGGGAGAGTTGACCCCTTTTGTGGGCTAGCAGCCAATTTTTATAGCTAGAGAAAATTCCTGCTGGCAGGGTGGCATTAGGTGATTAGTTAGGATGCTATAGGGTGGGTGATAGGCTTTCTTGTAGCTCAGCTGATAAAGAATCTCCTGAAATTCAGGAGACCCTGGTTCAATTGCTGGGTTGGGAAGATCCCTTGGAGAAGGGATACTACCCACTCCAGTATTCTTGGCTGGAGAATGCCTGTGGACAGAGAAGCCTATTGGCCTACAATCCATGGGGTCACAAAGAGTTGGACATGACTAAACACAACACATTTTATCTAATGTGGGGTCAGAGAATTGGCTGGTTTCCATCACAAGGTTCATAGCAACAGTTGCTATGGGGCTTGGTTAATTCTGGAGATTTTTGTCTTGTGACCTTGTATAAGGCTCTACATCTATGATCTTGGCATCATGCTCCTCATCCTTAAAGAGTTTGACTATGCTGAAGAGGATCCCCTAGCCTAAGGTCATAAGCTTTTCCTCAAGTAGTGTGTTTCCAATAACTAATTACATGGAATATGAAGCCCTCTCCCTTCGCCCCATCTCAGGACAACTCTAACCATTCATCTCAGTTTCAAAAATTTAAGCATTTTGGCTGAAACCTCTGTTGAGACTATCAGAGTTAAGCTTATTTCTCATTGCAATACTGCTTCCTACCCTTCTAAGGATCCTGAACTCAAGAATGTATGCATACTTAGTTGCTTCAGCCATGTCTGACTCTTTGTGACTCTATGGACTGTAACCCACCAGCTCCTCCATATATAGGATTTTCCCCGCAAGAATACTGGAGTAGGTTGCCATTTCTTCCTCCAGGAGATCTTCCCAATCCAGGAATGAAACCCATGCCTCTGACATCTCCTGCACTGCAGGTGAATTGTTTACTGCTGAGCCTCCAGGGAAGCAGAATACTCCCTAATAAACTTTCTGAACACTAACCTCTGTATGTTGTTTACATCAGAGTATGCTTCCCACAGAACCTAGGCTGCAACATTTGGTATCAGAAGTGGTCAGAAAAAGCAGACACTACTATGGGATCTTAAAGCTAGATGGTGAGGACTCATCACCGAGCTCGAAATAAAGACCTCATCCCTGGTGGTCAGTGATGCACAGAGAGCCATGGTATATATAGAAGTGCAATTGCTAAAACTTCCCCTTTGATGAGCTAGCATATTTTACTATACCAGTGGAAGAGACTGCATTAGAACAAGGTTTCCCAACTGCAGCACCACTGACATTTTGGGCAAGATACTATTGTTGGGAACTGTCCAATGCACTGAAGGATTTTGAGCAGCACCCCTGGCCTTTATTCAATAGATACCAATTGCACACTCCCTCTCTATCCCATGAGTTTTGATAATCACAAATATTTCTGGACATTGCCGCATATCCTTTCCACCTTTCATGTCCATGCCTTTGCTTATCTAAGCCTTCATCCTAAACATGTTTCCTTCATCTCTGCCAGTCAATTTCCTACCATTTGGGGAGCGAAAAGAGTCCCTGATTCAGTGCCAATTCCACCTAAAGTCTTTTTAGATGTCCAAGATATAATAATTCTTCATTGTTTCCCAGTTAAGCTTAATATCCTTTTATAATCTAAATGAATCATGCTTCACAAGTACTAATGCCGTCCATGTACATTAATGTTCACTTTACTAAGACTCTGAGGTTTTGTAAACTTTACTTATAAGAAATCCAGTATTCCACAGACTTCTCCTTACTAGATGTTTCATGAAACTCAAGGATGTTTCTGTAAGTATTGGTCATCTTGTTGCAGAAACCAGTACTTGAGAAACCAAGCACCACACTTCAGAGAGTTGGAGAACGCAGGTTCATTATGCTTTTGGGCCCAGAGGAGTTAACACCCCAAGCTCTGAGCCTGGAACAAAAGGGTTACAGAGTTTTTATACATGGACAGGCATGATTAAGTAGGTTTGTGGGTTTGCAGGGGCTAGGCAATTGCAAAGAGCAGGACAAGGGTGAGTGAGATAACCTCCAGTTCCTAGTATTGTGAGTTCCCACTTTCTGAGACCTACATGGTCTAGGTAGAAAGCTTAGTTACAGAGGCAGAAGGAGCAGGAAGGAGGTTATGTAAAATTTTAACTTCTCCTCTTCATTCCCCCCTCTTGATGCTTCTATCAGTCATTGTAAAAAGCATCATCTCATGTTTTGGTAGGACATTCAGAGTTCCTTGTAGTTTAGGGGGCTATATTGAGCTATTACCGTTTATAACTTTATGGATTCAATTCGAGAGGTTATGAACTGTGTAAGAGTATTGAAAATACAAGGGCCAAACAGAAGCGCCACAAAGAATATAAAGAGAGGACCAGTTAAAGGGAGAAGCCACAATGCCCAGCTCCAGATATTGTTCCAATTACCCCAGGAATTTGCTAGTTCCTCTCTCCTTTTCAAGATTCGTTCCCTTAGCTGTTGGGCCATGTCCCTGACTACTCCTGATTGGTTTACCTAAAACCAGCATTCTTCATTCAAGAAGAGGCAGAGTTCTTCCTTTTCAGCTGTAGGTAGGTCAATGTCGTCCTTGAAGTCCTTGGATAGTGCATGGTAGAAGGTGGTTAATGAAGAAATTCCTCCTATCCCCATACCCATCCCAGCTATAATTCCCAGACCAACTAGTAGGGTATAAACTGGATGGCTTTTTTTGACCATGTACGTGCTGCCAGAGGTACAGTGAGAGTCTGGTTGTTAGGGACAATATTCATCTGGAGAGTGAGGAAAGCTAAGGTGCAGATACACATCCAATTGACTGGTAGACATAAATAAGCATCGTCCCATAAACAAAGAAAAGGTCTTGGGGGGGGCAGCACCATACTGTGTTTGTGGGAGGATAAGTGGGCCACTCACCTTTCAAAGTTTGATTACATTCGCCCCTAGCTAAATTGCCTATAGATTCAATTCCTCCGTCATCTGTAAAGCATTCTGGAGCCTTTTGAGTTAACTCAATTGTCCTTAAGACTGGTCTTTGTAAGGGTGGATCTATAGGAGTTCCCATGGCTGTTGCAATATTCAGTGGTGCTGGTGTAGCTAAGTACTGTGGAGCTCCTAAGGATAAGGAAAGCCAGCAATCCCTGGCCAGCTGGGGGCTGGTGTCATTAAGAAGGCGATGAGTTCCACTGAGAACCTGGTACAGACGAGGGTCTAAGGGGGAGTTTGTAACCTGGGTCATACTGTCAATAAGAAGAGCCTGATTTTTTAGGGCAAAGTTGGTCTAATTTCATTTGTCTGTATTACTGTCCCTGTTCAATAGGTTTTTCCATTTATTTGGCAGACAGACACTGGTTCTGGGTTGTAACATCTGCATGGCCTTTGGGGGTAGATGGAGGCACAGGGGCATGATAGCAATGCCATAATGTTGGGATACCACCTAGGGTGTAGATCCCCTGGTGGGGGAAAGGTAGCAGCAGTGGGGGTCATAATTGGAAAACATTTTTGGCACCCAGGTCCCTGGATATACATCACATGGTTATGAAAGCAGTTGGTGGCGAGCCTATAGGATTGGCTATCTACACATTGTTTTAGCTGATGGTTAAATAAGCAATTTTCCAAGAGTTGACTGTAATGTTGACAGGTTCATGATGAATAAGGAATGACACCATCTGTTACAGCAAGGGACACCAAAAGGATGCAAAGAGGCCTGCACCTAACAGATAACTGGATGCTGAAAGTGAAAGTGAAGTTGCTCAGTCGTGTCTGACCCCATGGGCTGTAGCCTGTCCGGTTTCTCCATCCATAGGATTTTCCAGGCAAGAATACTGGAGTGGGTTCCCATTTCCTTCTCCAAACTGGACACTAGCAAAAGGTTTTCTCCCCATCTTTGGGCTGTCACTGCTATAGCAACTGAGCCTATCGTGAAGGGGGGTCAGCTATACTGTGGGTGATTTAATTAGTAGGGAGAATTGATCATAAGAGACATCTAATAAGAATGAGGCTTCCCACTACAGTGAGATAACAGACAGCTAACCATAGCTTCTAAGTCAAATCTCAGTCCTGGGGTGTGACTGAAGCTAGTCCCGTAGCGAATAGCACAGCAATAATATCAATCAGAGATAGAGGCCAGGGTTGGCAATGAAAACCCACTGATATTTTGAAAGCCAGATTCTCAAGCTTCCACTGTGTGTTGACCAGCCAGCTGCCGGAGTGTGGCTGGAGCAAGACTGAAGAATCCTCAAGCTTCTGCCATCTGTTGACTAGTCAGCTTCTGGATTGACTGGAACAGGGCTCAGCATCCTTCTTGGGTAAGGGCTATTATTTTTGGAACCAGACCTTGAGGAGATTTTGGGGGTCCTGAACTGCTTTCCAGGTGTCCTCATCACAGGGAGCTGCTGCCTTCTTGACTCTGGTATGGTGGATCCAAGACATGGTGCCTATAACTCTAACAGCAGTAGGGGTTGCCAGGACAACCATGTGAGGGCCTGTCCAAACTGGTTGAAGTAGTTCTTTTTTCCAATCTTTAACCCATACCTCATCTCCTGGCTGATAGGGATGAACCCAATTGCCCAAAGGAATGGGTGTCCTTTCTAAGGTTTCTCTGGCGATATGGAGGAAGACTTTTCCCAGGGCCTGGAGGTGTCAGGACATTGCCAGGTCAGCTAGTTGTTGAGGATTTCCCTTGAGTTTTCCTATCACTGGGAGTGTTCTCCCATATAACATCTCAAAGGGTGAATAGCCTGACGACCTCAGGGTGCATTGGGCTCAGGGTAAAGGCTAGGGGTAACATGTAGACCCAGGATAAGTGGGTCTCCTGACAGAGTTTAGATAATGTAGTCTTGAGGATCTGATTCATACGTTCAACTTTCCCTGAGCTCTGTGGCCTGTAAGCAGTGTGAAGCTTCCATTTGATTCCCAGTGTCTTGGATAAAGTTTGGATTATCTCAGACACAAAAGGTGGCCCACTGTCAAACCCTAAGGAGAGAGGCAGCCCATATCTCAGTATTATGTCTCTTAGTAGGGCCTTTATCACTTCTTATCCCTGTTCAGTGTGCATGGGGTAGGCTTCAGCCCATCCCGAGTAGGGGCAAACCATCACAAGTAAATACTTGTAACCCCTATAGGGCTTGACTTCAGTAAAGTCCACTTCTAGATCTTCAAAGGGCAGTGTACCAACTGTCTGCACCCCTGGGTTTGGTCTTGGTCCTTGGTTGACAGTGTTTTGTGCACAAGTCACACATCTAGCACTGATCTGGGCACACAGGGTTGGGCACTTAGGAACGAAATCATAGCGGCTCAGTAAGCTCTTCAGTGCAGTTTTCCCTAAATGAGTTGTCTCATGATGTTGTTTTATCAGCTGGACTGCTATATTTCTGGGGACAGACAGTCTTTGGCCTGGGAGCTTCCATCAGCCCTCCTTTTCTTTTATTCCTCCCTCATTTACAGCCCATTGATCTTCTTTGGTTTATCTCGGAGATGGAGGCAATTCTGGTGCCAAGAGGACCTTAAAGATTGACTCGGGGTCCACTCTGGGGCTTGGTTGGGTCGCAGCCTCTTTGGATGCCTGGTCAGCCAACCGATTTCCTTTGCTGATTGGATCAGTTTCTTGCTGATGGCCTTTACAGCAGATGACAGCTAGTTGGGAAGGCTTCCAGACTGCTTTTAACAGCTGAGGGATTTGTTTTTTGTTTTTAATCTCCTTTCCTCCTGCTGTCAATAGTCCCCTTTCTTTATAAATGGCTCCATGAACATGTAAAGTAACAAAAGCATACCCTGATTCAGTATAGATGTTGACTTGTTTCCCCTTGGCATGCCTTAGCACCTAGGCGAGTGCCCATGGCTCAGCCCATTGTGTTGACTGTTCTTGTGACAAGGCCTCAGCCTTCACTATCTTGTCAGTTGTTGTTATGGCATAGCCTGCTTTGTGCTGCCCGTCTTGGATGAAACTGCTTCCATCAGTGAATAGTTCCAGTTCTGGGTTCTGGAGGGGAATGTTCATCAGGTCCAGCCTGCTTGAGTAAATTTCATCTATGACCCCCTCACAGTTATAATTGGGAGTTCCCACTTCTGTAGGTAAAATGGTGGTGGGGTTCAGCATCCACAGAGTCTTGAGCTGGACCTGTGGGTTTTTGCAAAGCAGTCAATAATTGTGAATCATCCTGGAGTTGCTCAGCCACTTATGCCCCTGACTGTTCATCAGGGCAGTAACAGCATGGGGAATCTTTACATTTATATTTTGTCCTGCTGCTGCTGCTGCTGCTAAGTCACTTCAGTCGTGTCCGACTCTGTGTGACCCCATAGATGACAGCCCACCAGGCTCCCCTGTCCCTGGGATTCTCCAGGCAAGAACACTGGAGTGGGCTGTCATTTCCTTCTCCAATGCATGAAAGGGAAAAGTGAAAGTGAAGTCACTCAGTCGTGTCCGACCCTTAGCGACCCCATGGACTGCAGCCTACCAGGCTCCTCTGTCCACGGGATTTTCCAGGCAAGAGTACTGGAGTGGGGTGCCATTGCCTTCTCCGATATTTTGTCCTAGAGTAAGCTTATCTGCTTCTCTGACCAAAACCACAGTGGCAGCTAGTGCCTGGAGGCATGGTAGCCATCCCACAGCCACTGGGTCCAGTCGTTTGGACAGGTATGTGACCAGGCACTGCCATGGTCCAACTGTTTGTGTGAGGACCCCTAATGCAGTGTGATTTTTCTCATGTACAAAGAGGTTAAAGTCCTGTGTCACATCTGGCAGCTCTAATGCTGGAGCACTGGTCAAGAGTCTTTTTATCTCCTTAAAGGCCTTTTCCTATTCAGGTCCCTATTTCAGGGGTCCTTACCAGACCCTGCATCAGCTTTAAACAAAGGCTTGGCAATTTCAGAGAAAGCCGGTACCTGGACCAGGCAGCATCTAGCAATCCCAAGGAACTCATGGACTTCTTTCTTGGTGTTTGGCTGAGGTATTGAACAGATGGCTTGCTTTCTCTCATGTCCGAGGGCCCGATGCCCATTTGAGATGGCAAACTGAGGTACTTGACCTCCTATCTGAAGATGTGAGCTTTTTCCCATGACACCTTGTACCCTGTGGTGGACGGTAGAGCCAACAGGGCTTTGGCACCTCTCCAGCAGTCTCCTTGGACTATTGCAAAGAGACTGGATACTGGAGTAATGAGTGTGCTCCCATTGCAGAGAGACATATAAAGGGTTGAAGAAGTTCAGTTGGCCCAACAAAGAAAGGTACCAGCCTGAGCTGGCCATCCAAAACCTTATCAGAGGTTGCAATTGGCTAGCAACAGGTCATCCACATACTGGAGCGGGGTACAGTTGAAAGTTCTCTGGGAAAGGCAGTAAGTCTGCATCCAGGGCTTCACCAAACAGGGTAGGTGAGTTTTTGAAGCCTTGTGGTAGTCAGGTCCAAGTCAGCTGTGTCTTTCTCCAGTATGTGGGTCTTCCCATTAAAAGCCAAACAAGGGCTGGCTGGCTGGTGACAGCCAGAGGCAGAAGAATGCATCCTTGAGATTGAGGCAGATGAACCAGCTTGCCTGAATAGTTAAGAGACTCAGAAGAGTGTAGGGATTTGGGACCACTGGATGGGTGGTGATCATCACATTGTTGATGGCACGGAGGTCCTGGATCGGGCAGTAGTCATTCCTTCTAGACTTTTTGACTGATAAGAGCAGAGTGTTCCAGGGAGACTGACATTCAGTTAGGATCTCAGCATCTTGTGTGCTGGATGTGGTCCCAAATTCCCAGGCGTGCCTCCCATGGTACCGGATATTGTTTCTGTCTAACAGGAGTGGTTCCTGGCCTCATGTCCACTACAATGGGTGCAAGGATTTTGGCCAAACCTGGGGGCCTCTTCTCTGCCCAGACATCAGGGAATTCTTTTAGCAGTCTGGGGGATTTATTAGTTCCCTCCCTGAGGAATAGAGATGCCATTCATCTTCCCTGGGCATCGTCACAGCCATCATCAGAGCCGATTGGCTCCCCAGAGTGAGACTCGCAGGTTTTCCAGGGGCAAAGGTGATTTGTGCCCCCAGTTTTGTCAGTAAGTCTCTACATAGCAGCAGAACAAGGCATTCCAGTAAATAGAGAAATTTATGAGTTACCAGATGGCCCCCTAGCTGACGTGAATGGGCCTTGCAAAATGAGTGGGCTGCCATGTCCCCTGTGGCCCCAACAATAGTTGCTGTTCTGCCTGTGAGGGGAGCCACAGGTGTGGTTACCACAGAGCGTTCAGCTCCAGTATCCACCATAAAAGTCATTGATTGGCCCCCTACTTTCATCATGACTGTGGGCTCCCAGGGGCCTAGGATCAGGGAGCCCGGTCTTCCCTAGTCTGATTCTGCTCTGGCCAGGCTGATAAGGTTTTGGATGTCCAGCCCAGGCTGGTACCTTTCTTTGTTGGGTCGACTGAACTTTTTCAACCCTTTAGATGTTTCTCTGCGATGGGGGCACTCATTCCTCCAGTGTCCAGTCTTTGCAATAGCCGCACTGGTCATGGCATAGTGCTGGTCTCTTCTGAGTTTCCCCTTTCCACGAGGGAACAGTCTGTTTCACTTGATCTGAACTCCTCAATGCCGCTGCTAGCAAGGATGCTTTGTTTCATGTTTTTACCTGCTTGTCATTGGGTTTCATGGTCTTGGTTCACAAAGACTTTATTTGCTACCTCCAGGAGCAGTGTGGCATTCATCCCAGTGAAGCCGTCCAGCTTTTGGAGTTTTCATTGGATTTCTGCACAGGAGTGAGCTACAAAGCCAGCATTAATCATCCATTGATTCTCGGGTGTGTCAGGGTCGAATAGGATGTATGTCTGGAACACTTCACACCGTCTTTCATAGAAGTTGGTGAGAGTCTCATCTTCTTTTTGGATTATGGTTGTAATTTTGGGCATATTGGTGGGTTTTTTGGCTCCTGTTTGAAGTCCATGTAGAAAGGCATCATGGTGACCCTGGGTTTCTTGTCCTTCTCTGGTATTGAAATTCCAATTAGATCTCGTCTCTGGCATCTCTTATGTCCATCCTTCTACATCTAAAATCTCTGCAGGGGCTTGTCCTCGGAGACATTTGTGGGCTTCTGTCAAGATGCATTGCTTTTCTTCAGTGGTGAAGAAAGAAAAGGAGCTGGCGACAGTCATCCCATGTAGGCTGATGGGTGTGGAAAATGGACTCTAGGACATCAATCACAGCCTGTGGTTTATCAGAATATGCTGGATTATGGTATTTCCAGTTTAGAAGATCAGTAGTGCTGAAGGGCCGGTAATAGAGGATCAAGAAACCAGGCTGGACTGAACCGTCCTCATTGACTTGTTGAGGACCTTGAGTTTCTTGCAGTGGCATCTGACAGGCCGCAGGCTGGTTAGGTTGTTTGGCAAAGCCCAGCCGCTTCACTACTGGCTTGGGGCTGGAGTATTCCTCATGAGGTGGTGCAGGGGACATGGAGGGAGGTGAACTGTCTGGCAATGGGTCCTGTGCTGGGGCTTGTGGAATCAGGGAAATGTATGGTGGGGCAGCTGTGGGTCTTCCACTGGATCTCCCTGGAATATAGGTTTTTTCCCTTTTTGTTTTTTTATCTGAGTGGTTGGGCCACAAATACCCTACTCTGTCCCTGTCTGCTCGTGCAAAGTCTTGCCCATGGGGGCAGGGTCTGTGCTATTAGAAGTCAGGAGTCTATGTATGGAAAATGATCTGGGTGTCCTGAAGTCCCAGTGACTACCTTATGTGCTGCTTGGACAGTGAGCAGGTTGAGAGTCCCCTCTGGCGGCCATCCAAAATCAAAGGATGGCCGATCCAGCTCACATAAGTTATGAAGCTTCCTGGGGGTCCTCTTGACTCCATAATCTCGTGCAAAGCCCTTCTTAAAATTCTTTATCATGCAATCTAGAACTGTTGGCTTAGAGGAACTTCCACCCATGTTGACAAATGTAATCTACCTGGCAGGGTTTTGAAGAAAACCTAATATCTTAGATGTTAGCTCAAGGAGTCAGTCGACAGAAGAGTAACCAATAATTTCTCCCTCCCTGTGTATCCTGCCCTGTGTTGGTGGCACAAAGACAAACAAGTGTGGGTACCCCCTCAAAAGGGGAGACCATTCAGGTGCCTACTTGGCCCCATCCCTGAGGGGAACTTTGGTGCCTCTTAGCATTGGCAGATCAGTATAAACCCCTCATCCAGATCTGTCTCGCAGGGAGGGATTGAGTCCCCCAGAGACAGACACTGCTTTGAGCCATATGAGGTCACCACAGAACTGCAAGATAGGGCCCACTTGGACTCCATAGCCATGAAGGCCGTGAAGCCACACAATCGAGCCTGAAACGCAAGCGAATCAGGCTGCACACTCATTCACATTCATTTTTTGACCGCCTGGCCACTTTCCTAAAACACCTCTTAGCATTGGCAGGTCAGTATAAACACCTGACCTGGAAAAGCCTTGCAATGAGAGATCAAATCCCCCAGAGACTGGCACCACCTTTCAGCCTTATGAGGTCATCACAGAACTGCAGGTTTTGGACCCTCTCAGGCTCCATAGTCTGAGGACTGTGGAGCTCACTTTCACTTCCTTCAGTCAGCAATCATGCATATACAATCACTCAGAGGTTATCACAATACCTTCCTTTTCCCAAGTCCCCAGGTCTCCCTATCTGATACTCCGTTCCTGGGAGCTCCAAGGAGGTGATCAGTCTCCTCTTCTACCCATTGGGGTAGGACTTGACTGGGGATTGACCCCAGGGTCTTACCTGATCCTGTGGCCATTCCTGGTGAGTTGGTCCGTCCCTCCAATGAGACTGGTCAGGGCACGGCCATCCGGAGAGTCAGAATGCTAGTCTGAAGGAGAACCCAGAATACCATCAGGTGGCATGCCTCTTCATTTGTCTTGGGGCTCCTGCGCTCTGACCCAGCCGAGTTATCAGTCCGGCGGCTCAAGGGGCCAGCATAGTTGGAATTTTGCTGAAGCCTCCAGAAAATGTTGCAGAAACCAGCACTTGAGAAACGAAGCACCACTCAAAGAGTTGGAGAACTCAGGTTTATCACGCCAAGGGGCCCAGAGGAGTAAACACCCTAAGCTCTGAGCCCTGAACAAAAGGGTTACAGAGTTTTTATACATGGACAGGCGTGATTAAGCAGGTTTGCATGTTTGCAGTGGCTGGGCAATTGCAAAGAGCAGGACAAGGGTGAGTGAGATAAGCTCCAGTTCCTAGTATTGTAAGTCCCCACTTTCTGAGACCTATGTGATCCAGACATGGCAAGGAGCAAGCTGAGTTACAGAGGCAGAAGGAGCAGGAGGTTATGTAAAATTTTAATTTTTCCTGTTCAGTCTCTCACTGTTAGCTGTACCTGCCAATAAATCAGGGACTCACTTCCAGGAGTTCAACAGCTAGACTTCAATCACAGATCAGTTGCCCACAAGTGATTCCAGCAGTTCTGGTTGTGCGATGCTCCTCTTGCTTCTTGCTTTCTCAGAACAAATGTTTAGCAGTTTACTGAGCCGGTGTTGCTCTGGTGACAGAAGGGGAACATTTCAGCAGTTTGTCTGCCTGAACATCTCCCAGCAAGTGCTTGAGCACCGATGTTTTACAACTCTCCATGGTATAGGTCTCTTAAATTACATTCACAGCTATCATTTCTTAGGAAACAAACATGCTGCAGGCATGTCTGGGACAGAAATTATTTCTTTATGAGCAATCTCCTAAATATAAAACCAACACACCTTTGATCTCTCTGCCTAGTGTGACCTTTTCTGACTATTTGTGACCTCTTTCATTATGGAGATTTCCTTGTGCTGTGTTCCACATTGTTGTTTAGTCACTAAGCCATGTCAGTTCTTTTGTGACCCCATGGACTGTAGCCCACCAGGCCCTTCTGTCCATGGGCTTTCCAGAGAAGAATACTGGAGTGGGTTGCCATTTCCTACTCCAAAGGACTTTCCCAACCCAGAGATCGAATCCACGTCTCCTGCATGCAGATTCTTTAACCTCTGAGTCCTGCTACCTTTGTTCCTTTCGGGGGCTGCCCTGCATATCAGTCATGTGTGAATATCCTTGAAACTCACCGGTGGTAGGTAGAGTACAGAGATGATTCAGACTATCGGAGCTCCATCTCTTTTTTCTCAGGAGAGATTTTTCTTCAAAACAGATGGTGATGCAGGTGAGTTTGTGACGAGAGGATTTACTTCTAATTCTTCCTGCCAGAAATGAGGCACTGTTTTAAACTACATTTTTCCATGTTGTCACGGACCCCAAAGATTAGCTGCATTGCTTTTAGGTCTTTGTTCTGCATGTTCTTTGACGCTGCTAAAATGTATCTGATTGATTTTAAATACCAGATTGTAAGTTTCACTAATTTGACAAACCTAAAACTGAAAAACTAAAATTCTTTTAGGATCCATTCCTAGAATAAACTCAGACATCAGGACCTATGATATAACTTGTATTCTTATTCATTTGAAAAACCAAAAATAATAACAAGGAACACAAAGAACAATAAATATTACATATATATATATTTGTATATTTATATATTTGTGTATATATATATATTTACTCAGTAAGAAGTTACTTCTTTCTTCAAAGAAAAAATAATTGAAAAGATTTTATTCATCCATTAATTTATTCATCCATTCATTTATCCTCCTAATGAGAATTTGTCACTCACTAAGAAGGGTCAGGAATCTATTGAACCACTCTAATATCATGATATTTCCAAATTAATACAATAAAAAATCAAAACTACATTGATATTAGAACAGGATGACCCAATCTCAAGAAGTCTCATATTCATAATGAATGGCATCTTCCAGGAAATTGATTGTGTTCGGTCTTATAATATCTACTGCTGATGAACTATTTAAGTGGGTATTGATCTAGAAAAACCTAATCCATAATAACTCCTACATTACATACACTGCTGCTGCTACTAAGTCACTTCAGTCGTGTCCGACTCTGTACGACCCCATAGACGGCAGCCCACCAGGCTCCCCTGTCCCTGGGATTCTCCAGGCAAGAACACTGGAGTGGGTTGCCATTTCCTTCTCCAGTGCATGAAAGTGAAGTCGCTCAGTCATGTCCGACTCTTAGCGACCACATGGACTGCAGCCTACTAGGTTCCTCTGCCCATGGGATTTTCCAGGCAAGAGTACTGGAGTGGGGTGCCATTGCCTTCTCCATTACATACACTACCATGTGTAAAATAGCTATTGGGAGGTTTCTGTATAGCACAGGGAGAACAGCTTGGTGCTCTGTGAAGACCTATAAGGGCAGGATGGTGGGGTGGAAGGGAGGCTCAAGAAGGAGGGGATATATGTATACTTATAGCTGATTCATGTGTTTGTACAGCAGAAACTGACACAACATTTTTAAACAATTTTACTCCAATTAAAAAATAAATTAAAAAATAAAGATTTGGCAGGTTGTACACAGAGTCATATGCTTTTCCTTTGCCAAAATTATCCTTTCACTTTATTTCAATGTTTATGTAGAAGTAGCCATATAGCTCATAAAGGAATGAACAGAGAAGATTAAAGTATATGAAAAAGAACCTCCTGATAATTTTGGTTCCACAAGAGATGCAGATATTATTGCTAGAATACTAATAAGAATCAATAGAAAAGTAAAATTCTTTTTACAAGACAACATATACTTTCAAATTTTAAGCTGTTTTGTTAGGAATATATTTAGTTAGGAATATGTTTTAAAATCTATCATAAATCTTAATGCATTTAGAAATTAAAATTAGAGTTCTGAGATATGGATTAAGTCGAATACCCTTTCCATAGTTTGTGGGTATAAGGCTGAAGCTCATGTCTTCTCTGACTCTCTTCCATGAGCCCTACCATTCTTCACCAATGTACTCGGCAAATGAAGTTGTTAAAAGTCTGATAAGCATCATTTGATGGATAAGGAGCCCAGAAAGGGAAAAAGATATATTTGTTTCCTCAATGGTGAATTTATCTTACTAAGAACCAAGAGCTTATCTCCTCTCTCCTTCCCCCTCTTCTGCTCTACCTGACATTATTTCAAAATAGCAACATTATTTTGAAACACATTAATGAGATTTTAAATGAGTGTGTAATTTATTATGTAATTATGTTTACATTCTTTAGAGAAGGGACTGTATATTTCAGGCTGCCAACTTTTCTGTAGCCTGTGCCAGTTTGTGGGGGTAGAGACGCTGTGTGTCAGGTAGGTGAAAGCAAGTCATCCATCTTGGTGTCCCTGCAGCTGTTCAGGGCGTTGGAGAGCACTCTACAGTTAGGGACAGAAAGCTTGGTTTCACTGCAGCGTGGGGGAAAAAAATCACTTAACATCAGTGAAATAGGTTCCTTGCCTTCCTCATAGTGCAATTATGTGGAGCATTTAATTATGACATTAAAATACTGTCTAAATAAATTTTAGACAGATTATTACTTTCACTCCTAAAATTGGGAGAAACCAGGAATGATATTTAAGTAGCACATCCAGAAGTTCTGTTAATAATTGAGGACAAACACAGTAGCCCCTGCCAGAGATGCTATAGATCAAAGATACTATCTTAGCTGACTGAATGAAAGGACACGTTAAAATTAAAGAACTTAATTCATAAGTGGGAAACCACTGGATTCTAAGTTTGAATCCCTGATCTGTGATATTGGCTATGTGACCTGAAACAAGCTAATATTTTATCTGTCATTATCCTTTTATATCCTTTTATCTGTCAATAACCCTCTCAAAAAGACAAAAGGAATGAGCAAAATAGCTTCAAATCAACATTTTTAGCTTTTTGACACAATAACATCCAACTCCCACTCCAAACAATTTATATACCATGACATTATTAATGCAATCAATTTATGATTATATATATCTCTTCTCAAGCCTCCTCTTTTGAATTAAGTGAATGTTGCTGCTGCTGCTAAGTTGCTTCAGTTGTGTCCGACTCTGTGCGACCCCATAGACAGCAGCCCACCAGGCTCCCCTGTCCCTGGGATTCTCCAGGCAAGAACACTGGAGTGGGTTGCCATTTCCTTCTCCAATGCATGAAAGTGAAAAGTGAAAGTGAAGTCGCTCAGTCGTGTCCGACTCTTAGCGACCCCATGGACTGCAGCCTACCAGGCTCCTCCGTCCATGGGATTTTCCAGGCAAGAGTACTGGAGTGGGTTGCCATTGCCTTCTCCAGAATTAAGTGAATAGTAATATCTAAATCCAAATCTGACATATAAATACAGAAGGAAGTTAGTTTGGAACTATTGCATTAAAATTTCAGCCACATAAATTGTCTTCATTTTAAAGATAATTCAATTAAAGCCCTGAGAGGTTAAATCACTTGCTAACAAGATACAGCTACTAAATTAAAGATTACTGTTATCTGCATTCTACAGTTATTTCTCAGCCATTGATAAAAATTTGTCATGATTAAGCAATTATTGTTCAGATACTCATATAAATTCATGGCCAAAAGTCTCCAAATTATTAGCCTGAATATGTTGTACCCTCATGATATTTTTATTTCAAAGAACTCTGGCTTACCATTTAAAATCAAGTTAGCTATGATGTTTGAGGCCCAGATGTTTTTAAACAAATAGATTATGCAGATTTTCTGTGGAAATGAGCTGCTTTTTTCACTGGAAAAAAGGTTCAGAAGAAAGAGCTTGGGTTAGCTGAGATCATGTCTCCTAAAGTGCATACTGAAGAACAATTATGGGCTTCTTTGGTCAGGTTTGTTTTGTTTAGTGATAATTCTCAATAGTCAATGGAAAAGCCAGAATACTTTCTCATCTCTGGTCTTTCTTTTTGTGAAAAGGCCCTGATGTCCAAGTGGACAAGCAGGTGAAATTTCAGGAAATCTGTAATGGAAAACTCACATTAAGAGTTTCACAGATTTTAGTTGTCTTTTATTTTCTCCTCACCCAAGTTTGCTCTTAAAGGGAGAGGGAATGAAGTTTACAGATAGATGTATTGAATGTGTAATTCCAGGCCTTCCTAGAGAATTATATAAAATAGCTCTTGTCATCCTATTCTTGCTGCCACTCTAACATGTTTCTCCTTCTCACTTTCTTTCTCTTTTCCAGTTCATTATATTGATGTTAATTTTATTTAATGAATTGCATTTCTGTTGTTCAAGCCCCTTAAAAGTTATTTTATTTCCATTCCTTCAAGAGGAGAACGTCCAGAAAAGCTTTCTTGATTATTAGCACTAAAACTGGCTTTTCCATTGATTATTGAAAACTATCACTTTGCTTAGTTTCTGAAGAAAAAGACTAGTTGCCTAAGTTTAACTTCACTTACCTTTCCTCACGTTGACTTCCCTGTTACAACTTCATCACTTCTATCGTTGGCATAGTATCTACAGCCGGTTGGAAGGCTGTACCTACTCTGGTTTGGACACTAAGCTACTTACACTTGTGCCAATGTATATATAAAGTCTCACTTATTCCTTAAATAAACTTAAGTCACTATTAGCCCCAGTTTATAGATGAAGTAAATGAACCTCACAGATTTTAAGTAGTTTTGTTAAAGGCATATACCAGATGAGAGACAGAAATAGATATAATATTTAGTGTTGTTTTTGTCATTATTGGAAGAAATAAAACTATCTTCTCCTGTGTCTGCATCCAAATCTGGATAGGTAATATTCCAGGATTTTTATGTATTCCTTCAAAATTCATTTTCAGACTTGGAAAAAATCTGACTGAAAAATAACCCCAAGAAATAAAACAGCAAGAAAACATGAACTGCATTGTCTTCTCTTTCCCATGATTTAGTATAGATAAAAGTATAAAATGTCATCAATATTTATTTTTTAAAATCAGAGGTTGTTTAGCACAATAATACTTGATGAATAAGGAAACTATTCTTTCTTAAATTTAGGTACAAGCTATGATTTTTGTTGCCATTGTGATTACATCAAAATCTTAGTGTCATTTCAACTTTTTCCTTTGTTGTATATGGTTAATTACCAAGTCCAATTTTTATTTCATATTCCAACAAGCACCACCTCTATTTCCTTTCCAGGGAGTATATGGTTTTTCTATATTGGGGATTATGTGTGTTTGTGTTCAGTCATGTCCAACTTTTTCTGACCCTGTGGACTATATCCCTGTCCATAGAATTTTCCAGGCAAGAATACTGCAGTGGGTTGCCATTTCCAACTTCAGGGGATCTTCCTGACCCAGGGATCAAACCTGCATCTCTTGCATCTCCTGCATTGATAGGCAGATTCTTTACCAATAGGCCACCTGGGAAGCCCCATTCGGGATTATACCAGTCTTTCCAATATGGCCAAGCCATGTTTTTCTTAACTAGTACTTCCTTCTTCCTTATATGAACCCAGTGTGCAAGTAAAACTATTCTTCCAAGAAGATGTGAATAATCTACTCACCTAGTTTTTTTGGGTTTTTTTTTAAAGGATATTTCTTCTTACTGGAAAACTTTATTCTATTTTAAACTATTGTCTATCAAGCACACAGTTGTCCACATCATATATCCCTTTACATTCTAGGATGACTGCACTAAATACAATACTTAAATTTTATCAATTTTCTATTCTGGTGGCCCGATACTTATCATTTATCTCTTCTACTCATTATTTGAACTCCAAAATGAGGTTAAGACAATATAATTTTAAGATCCTCAGCTACAAATGACCAGGGGGGCAGACCTGAGCTTTATTTTCTGCACAATTGTTTACAAAATTCTCTGAACAATATTACCCATTTGTTTGTGAAACCTTCAAGAATCCTCTTAGGATACTGGAATTAAATAATTATAGAACATAAGAAATAGGGAATTTAGAGATCTGATATTTCCTAAAGTTGGAGAGATACTCTGAAAAAGAAAGAAATTTAAGGTAGGAAGCACTTTTCATTTTATTTACTCCATTTCTTTCACACTAATTATTTATTTCAGTTAATATTTGAATGCCATTTTATTAACACTTAAATACTTGAATGTCATTTTATTATCATATATTATCAAACTATAGTATTATACAATAGTAATAGTAGCAGTGTTAGTCACTTAGTCATATCCAACTCTTTGCAATCCCATGGACTGTAGCCTGCCAGGCTCCTCTGTCCATGAGATTCTCCAGGCAAGAATTCTGGAGTAGAGTGCCAATCCCTTCTCTAGAGGGTCTTCCTGACCCAGGGATCGAACCCGGGTCTCCTGTGTTGCAGGCGGATTCTTTACTATTTGAGCTACCGGGAAGACCCTATTATACAATAGAGACATCATTTATTACATGCTTCCAGTACTTGTCAAATATTATTTATTTTAAAAAATGTATGAAATGATCAGATTATTATTTTTCTCTCCAAAGTTTAAATTTTCCCAATTAAGATAGGAAATCCCATCTCAGAAATTATATACCAGATTTTCTAAAGGTAAGAAAGGGTTAAAATGGACACAATTTTAAAATTATACTTTCCCTTCATATGGGGGTAAAAGAAGTGGATTCTAGTTCATCAACTGTGAATCCTGGATTAAATATCCTTCTATACTAATCTTTGTGAAAGAAACATTAAAAGCCCATTTGATATTTTATACTGTAACACGTGATTCTTTAAGGATTTATTACTTTGTTTCATCTATACTGTCTTTTTTCTTTCTGTCTTAATTATTTTAAAGCAAAACTCAGTCTTTATGATATTTTACCTCTTTATCAGTCAGAATATATATCCTTAAAAATTTATCTGGATATTTTCCTATATAACCAAATTTCTCCAACTGCCTCAAAATATGTTTTTACAGTTGATTTTTTCAAACAGAAAACAAGTAAGGTCCACACTTGCCAGTTGGTTATGTTGCATACATCTATCTGTATCTAAAACAGTCATATATCCCTTTGCTTATTCATTACATACTACTGATCTGCTGAAGACAACAGATCACTTGCCCTTTAGAATTTCCAGTCTTCTAAATTTTCTTTGCTGTTTGCTTTGTGATGTTTGTTAATTTGTTTGTCTCTCCTTAGTATTCTTAATATACTAATTATTGGCCCTGCAGATATGGTAAAATTTAGGATTAGATGTTCTATGTATTTTTGAAAAAATACTTAAGTGGTGCTATTTATCCTGTAACATATTTGGAGACTCGCAGTGTTTTACTGCTCTCCACCCGGGTGCCCTTTCCCAATAAAGTCTCTTGCTTTGTCAGCACATGTGTCTCCTCGGACAATTCACATCCGAGTGTTAGACAAGAGCCCAGTTTCGGGCCCTGGAAGGGGTCCACCTTCCTGCAACAAATGGCAACTCTGGCGGGGACTCTTCTTCGCTGAGACTGACATCCTGACCACTCGGGGTACTCAGGGGTCAGCTTGCCTGCCAATGGACCGGACCCAGTGGCCGCAACTAGGACCCTTTTGTTCCTGGTCTCCCCCTGATGGGGACAACTGGTCAGAGTGCCCCGATTGGTAAGGAACAAGAGACTTTATTGACCTCTCTCCCCTTCCCTCTCTCTTTCCTCTCCTTAACCCTTCCTATCCTTCCCCATTTTTCTAGTCCCCAGGTCCTGGACGCAGAAATCTGGTCGAAGGGCCCTCAGCCTGAGCTGAGGATTGGAGACTGATCACCTCCTCTTGGCAGAGAACTCGAATTCTGGTTCTGGTCTGGTCTGATTTCTGGTAGGGCCGAGTTCTAGTCCTCCCTTCTCTGGAGGCCCAGGGAGAAGTCCCATAACATCTGGGTATCTGTAGGTGGCAGGAGATGTCTGTAAGGCCACCCCTTTCGCCCCCCTCTCCTGCCTCCTCCCCCTTCTTCTTTCAACCTGGCTTCCTTTCCTCCCTTTGAAATCTTTGATGTTAGTACTTGGATCTGAAGTTCTGTGTCTCTATAGAAGGTTTTCTGAGAGACTGTATTCTTGTATTTAAGGGCTTCCCTGGTGGCACAGAGGTTAAAGTGTCTGCCTGCAATGTGGGAGACCTGGGTTCGATCCCTGGGTTGGGAAGATCCCCTGGAGAATGAAGTGGTAACCCACTCCAGTATTCTTGCCTGGAGAATCCCATGGACGGAGGAGCTTGGTGGGCTAAAGTCCACGGGTCGCAAAGAGTCAGACACAACTAAGCGACTTCACTTTTCACTTTCTTAGTAATGTGATGATTGATTGTGCAATTAATTCAGGTCATAATAGCATGCTCTCTAGTGAGACAAAGACCTCAACGTTAACACAGCTCTCTGATTTCTGGCCACAAATAGTCTAAATCCTTCCAGCTAGTGACATCAAGGTGTGGATTAAATGACTGTGCATAATCCCTTTGTTGGGTTCTTAGCCTGGAGGCTAAGGATCTGGGAAACTAATTTAGAAGTTCATGTGTATTCTAACAGAGGCATACTGACTAAATTTTAAAAGTAAAAACTGACTCATAAGGTTTATGAAGAGTACCAGAATCTGAGAACCACTCCCACCCAGTAACTCTCCATGAACAATACCTTTGAAAGGATACAGATAAGAAGGAAAAAGCAATGATGATTCCAGAAGCTAAGGATGAAAAGAGTGGAAACAGGAAAATTCTGGAAGAATATCTTTAAAATTGGGTGACATCACACGAAAGTCATTGAGAGCTGATATACCCTTTAACTCCTAAACTAAAAGAGCACTGATAGAATTTTAGGCAAATTCCATTCATATATCCTAAATAATGAATGTTAAATTTAATTTTATATAGGTCTGACCTTAGATCTTGGATTCTTGCCACTTATCTGCTTTATAATTCTGGGAAAGTTACTTCAGCTCTATAAGTTCCTATTTCTTTATCTATGTAATATGGAGAAGATTTTATTACTTTCCTCAGAGTTTGGATGTTAAAATTAAGCCAGAGAATAGACGTGTATATAACAGCATCATGTTGCTTTAAAATAGGTTTTATTATTATTTAGAAATGTTAAGGCTAACAGAGACAACTATCATTGAAAATATAGTTTATTATTCTTCCAGATGCCAAAAGAAAGGGCACATCAAACTGTGGCTCAATCAAGAGATACAGAGAGAAGGGGAAATTGTGAAGAAGAACCTTTATTTTGGTTTCCATGAGAAGGAACAGGCAAAGGCAGGTTAAACATTTTTAGGATGCACTAGCTTGAATAATTCCATGGTCTCTGGGATATAGGAACTGTCCCTAGTTTTCTGGTACCTGACCCTGGGGTAATTAAGGCAGGTGAGTGATGCCCCCATAACATGAGAATCCAATAAACAAGTTAGCTGGGGTGTGGGCTCTGGATTGCATTAAAAGGCATATGGCTAAATTATTTATTGAAATCTTCATCACTTCCCCACTTATCTAAAATAATGCTGTTTTATAAATCAATTTCTTCTTAATTCTTAGATCTATTTTTCATCTGTGCATTCTTTCCCATGCGTCTCCTGCATCCTTTTACACAGTCTGAATTGTAATAGCTCTCAATATATACTAACTGTTTTAAAGTCTTTGTTCTGAAATAATTTAGACTTGCAGAAAAGTTGCAATAATAGTACAGAGTTCATGTGTATGTTTCTACCTGTTTCCTATGATGACTTAAAAAAAAAATTTTTTTTAATGTTATTGGCAAATAGTTTATTTACGATGTGTTAATTTCAGGTGCACAGCAAATTGATTCAGTTGTATGTATTCATACATCCATTCTTTTTCAGATTCTCTTCCCCATAGGTTATTACAGAACATTAAATACTATTACAGAATACTATGCTATACAGTATGTCCTTGTTGATTTTCTATTTTATATATGATAGTGTGTATTTGTTAATCCCAAACTCCTAATTTATCCCTCTTTCTTCTACTTATGATAACATCTTCAATGAGTAGAGTATATATAATATGCTGCTGCTAAGTCACTTCAGTCATGTCCGACTCTGTGCGACCCCATAGATGGCAACCCACCAGGCTCCCCCGTCCCTGGGATTCTCCAGGCAAGAACACTGGAGTGGGTTGCCATTTCCTTCTCCAATGCATGAAAATGAAAAGTGAAAGTGAAGTCACTTAGTCGTGTCTGACTCTTAGTGACCCCATGGACCACAGCCTACCAGGCTCCTCCATCCATTGGGCTTTTCCAGGCAAGAATACTGGAATGGGTTGCCATTGCCTTCTCCAGTATATATAATATGATAACATCTTAAATAAACATAGTATATACAATTGTCAAACAAGAAATTGAAGTTGTTATAATGCTATTAACTAGACACAATCCTTTTTCAAATTTAACCAGTCTTTTGCCCTAATGTTCTTTTTCTTTTCCAGGATCCAGTTTAGGGTCTTATATTGCTTATGTTGTTGTGGTCTCCTTACTCTCCCCCAATTTGTGGCTTTTCCTCCCTTTTCCTAGTCTTCTGTGATATTGACATGTTGAATGAGGGCTCTTCTGTTATTTTCACTCATTTGGAGAAATGCCAGTTTGTTATTTTGAGGGGCTTCCCTGGTGGCAATGCCAAAGAATGCTCAAACTATTGCACAGTTGCACTCATCTCACATGCTAGTAAAGTAATGCTCAGAATTCTCCAAGCCAGACTTCAACATTATGTGAACCGTGAACTTCCAGATGTTCAAGCTAGTTTTAGAAAAGGCAGAGGAACCAGAGATCAAATTGCCAACATCCGCTGGATCATCGGAAAAGCAAGAGAGTTCCATAAAAACATCTATTTCTGCTTTATTGATTATGCCAAAGCCTTTGACTGTGTAAACCACAACAAACTGGAAAATTCTTTAAGAGATTGGAATACCAGACCACCTGACGTGCCTCTTGAGAAATCTGTATGCAGGTCAGGAAGCAACAGTTAGAACTGGACATGGAACCACAGACTGGTTCCAAATCTGGGAAGGAGTATGTCAAGGCTGTATATCGTCACCCTGCTTATTTAACTTATATGCAGAGTACATCATGAGACATGCTGGGCTGGATGAAGCACAAGCTGGAATCAAGATTGCTGGGAGAAACATCAATAGGCAGATGACACCACCCTTATGTCAGAAAGCAAAGAAGAGCTAAAGAGCCTCTTGATGAAAGTGAAAGAGGATAGGGGAAAAGTTGGCCTAAAGCTCAACATTCAGAAAACTAAGATCATGTCATTCGGTCCCATCACTTCATGACAAATAGATGGGGAAACAGTGCAAACAGTGACAGACTTTCTTTTCTTGGGCTCCAAAATCACTACAGATGGTGACTGCAGCCATGAAATTAAAAGACACTCCTTGGAAGAAACGTTATGACCAACCTAGACAGCATACTAAAAAGCAGAGACATTATTTTGCCAACAAAGATCTGTCTAGTCAAGGCTATGGTTTTTCCAATTGTCATGTATGGATGTGAGAGTTGGACTGTAAAGAAAGCTGAGCACCAAAGAATTGATGCTTTTGAACTGTGGTGTTGGAGAAGACTCTTGAGAGTCCCTTGGACTGCAAGGAGATCCAACCAGTCCATCCTCAAGGAAATCAGTCCTAAATATCCATTGGAAGGACTGATGTTGAAGCTGAAACTCCAATACTTTGGCCACCTGATGTGAAGAGCTGGCTCATTTGAAAAGACCCTGATGCTGGCAAAGATTGAAGGCAGGAGAAGGGGATGACAGAGGATGAGGTGGTTGGATGGCCTCATTGACTTAATGGACTTGAGTCTGAGTAAACTCCGGGAGTTGGTGATGATCAGGGAGGCCGGATGTGCTGCAGTCCATCTGATCACAGAGTTGAACATGACTGAGTGACTGAACTGAACTCCCAGGGGCTCAGTGGTAAAGAATACACCTGCCAATGCAGGAAATGCAAAAGATGTAAATTTGATCCCTGAGTCATGAAGATCCCTTGGAGAAGGAAATAGCAACCCATTCCAGTATTCTTGCCTTGGAAATCCCATGAATAAATGAGGCTGGTTGGATACAGTTCATGGAGTAGCAAAAGAGTCAGACATGACTTAGCAACTAAGCAATGAAAACAACAGTCTGTTATTTTACAAATATTTCTCAATTTAGGTTTGTCTGGTGTTTACTCATCATTATACACTTAAAAAAATAATATACAGGAGTAGCATTAATTTCTTCTCACAGTATTGTATCAATATGTCTTCTTACCTGTGATGACATTGGTAATTTGGCTAAGGAGGTGTTTGCCAGACTTTTCCATTGTAAAATTACTATTATATTTTTTTCCTTTATAATAAATACAATGATCATAAGTATGGAGTTCAATGAGTTGTGACAAAAGTATACACCTAGATAACCCACTCAGCTAAGATATGGAATATTTCCATCCCTTCAAAACATTTGCTTATATGGCTTCCTAGCAACCACTTCATGGTAACACCCAAAAAGCAACTCTTCTGATTTCTTTGGATGTACTTCTGGATTCTCTCTGCTAAAATTTGTTACAGATATTTGTATATATGCCCATGAATTATATCAGTTTATAATTATACTCTTTTAATGTTCTTGTCTTATTTTGGTATCAGGATTATTCTGGCTTCAAAAGTAAGTTGAAAAATCCTACCTTTCTGTTTTCTGAGTTTATGTAACAGTGTCATTACCATTTTCCCAAGTATTTAATAGAATTCATTACTGAAGCTATTTGCACCTAAAGTTTTGATGGTGGGTAGGTTTGTAGCAATGAATTCACATTGTTTAATAGATATATGGTTATCTTTTGAAAGTTTGTGTCTTTAATCTAAATTGTCAAATTTATTGGCACAAAGTTGTCTACGAAATTGCCTTACTGTGTTTTAATGTTTGTAAGATCAGTAGGGATGTTCTCTCTTTGAACCCTAATATCAATAGCTTGTACTTTTTCTCTTTTGTCTTGATCTGTAAAGCTATGGTGTTTTCCAAACTGGTGATCTTTTAAAATTATTAACATGTGATTATGTTTTTCCTTTTTGGTATTAGATTTTCTGTTTTGCTGGCTTTCTTGGTAGTATTTTCTTCCTCTTACTTATATTTGGATTTCTAGCTTATGAAGGTAAAAGCATAGATTGTTAATTTTAAAATTGCACTCATTGTTAATGTATTTGAAGATTATAAATTTCTCTTTAAGTGCTCTGTTAGTTGCATTCCTCAAATTTTGCTATATTTCACCTATAAATTGCTTCCAGTTGCTTCATAATATCCCACATGTTTTTCCATTTACATTACTGTCTACAACTCTTAAAGATAAATAGCTTTTGTTGTCTCCAATACTCCATTGACCAACATGAATACTGCTTCAGTCATTTCGAATATCCTACTCTTGTATTCTGAGAATTTCTTCAGGGTACATATACAGGAACAACATTTTTTATTGTATATCCAACTACCTTAATCATCTGAACAATTTACAAAATATATTTTCCTTGATTTCTATGTAAATATGTTTCACTTGTGCGTAAAGTGATGTTTTCTTCTTTTTCAGTCCACATATCTTTATTGAATAGAAGTGTTGCAGCATGTATCTGTCTTAACTAGTTTTGAAAAGACTGTATCTTAGACATTTACTCTGTTTTCAGATTAAACTCCCTCCTAATATACCATGGTTGTCATCATTAATGAATATTAAATTTTAACAAAACATTTGTAAATATGCTGAGTTTATTATATGTTTTTTCTTTAATATATTTTTATAATGATTTTTTTCCAAGTTGAACACAATGTACATTGCTGGATAAACAGTCTTGTTATAATGTATTTTTAAATATATTGCTTTATATGTTTTACTATTTTTTGGAATATATGTTCATAAATGAGATTAGTTTATTCTATTTCCTTTCTCATTCTATCCAAATCTTGTTTGGGCATTAAAACTGTACTGTTCTCATAAAGTTGTGGAACAGTCTTTCATATTTTATTCTCTAGAAAAGCCTTTAGTTCTATCCGTTGAATCTTTGGCATATTTCAACTCTAAAAATAGCTGGGTTAAGCAACTATACTCTAATAAAAATTAATTAAAAAATAACTGGGGTGTATGAGAGAGTATGCATGCATGTGTTTATTTAATGGTAATAAACCAATTTTATTCTTTTTCTCTGATACAGTTTTTATAAATTTTATTTCTTTAGAAGTTGTTCATTTGTTTAAAATTTCAAAATTAGCACATACAATGTTCATTTTGTTTTAGTAGTTAATCTCTTTTAATCTGGAATTATATTCCTGTTATTTCTGTTATTATTTTTAGTGGGTTTCTCTTCTTGTCATAAACATTTCATTTTACTTTTTGTTATCTCAAAGAAACATCTTACAATTTCTGTGATTATTTGGTTTCTACTTTTTTATTTTCTTCTAACCAGTTATTTTATTTTATGTAACATTAAATTGAAGGCTTTTCTCTTTCTGCTAATTAGATAAGGCTGGCTACCACCAGCCTTATCTAATTCTAAAAGAATCCCAGTCATTTCATGTTCAGTCCCCAGGTTGTGTCCAACTCTTTGCAACCCCATGGACCGCAGCACACCAGGCTTCCGTGTCCTTCCTTGTTCTGGAGTTTGCTGAAATTCATGTCCATTGAGTTGGTGATGCTATCTAACCATCTCATCTTCTGCCATCCCCTTCTCCTTTTGCCTTCAGTCTTTCCCAGCATCAGGGTCTTTTCTAATGAGTTGAGTGTTGGCATAAGACAGCATCAGTCCTTCCAATGAATATTCAGGACTGATTTCCTTTAGGATTGACTGGTTGGATCTCCTTTCAGTTCAAAGGACTCTCAAGAGTCCTCCCCAGCACCTCAATTCGAAAGCATCAATTCCTCAGTGATCAACCAGTCAGTAGATTCCCAAAATAGAAGTCTCCTTCTTTCTCACATTATATCCAATGAGCTTACATTCCTCAAATTGATTTTCAACCTCAAACCCCTCTGCTCATGTAGAAGGTAGGTCTTCAAAGTCCTCCACAGGATTTTTGTAACCAGGCTTCAAGGGAAAAAAAGAGAGCATGTGTGGAAAAAGCTCTTCATTCCTCAAGGATGGCAATCATCACAACCATTCACATTTACTCATGAGCCCTATTGTTTGGCCACAAGTCTGTGTAGTAAAGTTGGGAAACACAGTCCAGCTGTGCACCACGCAAAAAGAAAATATAGACAATGGTCAGCACTGGGCCAGTCGTGCCAGAGTCCTTACTTGTAGTCACAAAATATCCACTTTCTCCTTCTCTCTACACTCATATCCTCCTGAGAAACATCCCAAGGACACACCCTATCACTGTATACTGCTCAAAATCCAGGATTTTAGGTGATTTTCTGTCCTCTCCTTCAAATTCAGACATGATACCTGTTCCAGCAGGTTTTAAGTAATAAAACTAGTTATCTTCTCCTTTCCACAAACCTTACACAATGTTAAACCAGGGACAGAAAAACCACTCCACAAGCTCTGATTAAGAAAGAATAGGAGATATAAAACAACCATTATTCACCTGTCCTTGATTGTCTCATCTGAGCACACATTTACAGGCAACACTAGAGGTTAAGAACCCACCTGCCAATGCAGGAGACACCAGAGATGAAGGTTCAATCCCTGGGTTGGGAAAATCCCCTGGAGAAGGAAATGGCAACCCACTCCAGTGTTCTTGCCTGGAAAATTCCATGGACAGAGGAGCCTGGTGGGCTATAGTCCATGGAGTCACAAACTGTCAGACGTGACTGAGCATGCACACACCACCACTCTTACTCTTATTGAGACATAAATAATGATGTAAGCAAACCTGACTTTGAATTCCAACTCTGCCATTTGCTTTAAGGTCAGATTTTGTGACATAACTAGTGATTATTTTGCACTAAATTGTTTTGCATGATGTAAATCTAACAGCATTTCTTGTCCTTGAGCTAAACTAAAAATAAATATAGCACACTGTTTCTCAAGGTAGGAGGGGGAATTTCCGTATCTTTAAATAATGTTTAGCTTTGGTTCTCCCCAAAAGCAGAGCTTGAGATAAAGTCTAACATGTGTGAAGTGATCCCAGGTCATTGGAAACATGGAATTGTAAGAGTGAAATAGGAAAGAAAGGAAGACTAACCTTGATTCTACTATGGACTAAATTCCCCTGCAGAATTTCTGAAGACTGAGAATATGTCTCAGAAATATCAGCCTGAGACTTCCTTGGTGGTCTAGCAGTTAAGATGTTGCCTTCCGGTACAAGGGGTTCAGGTTCTATCCCTGGTAGGGAAGCTAAGATATCACAGGCCTTGAAGCAAAAAACCTAAAACCTAAAACAGAAACAATTTGTAACAAATTCAATAAATACTTTTTAAAAATGGCTCACACCAAAAAAAAAAAAAAGAACTGTCAGCCTAAGGAGAGGGATTTTTATCCCCTGATTCCTGTCTAATACATGTCAAGTAAGATACTGTCTCTCTGGCTGTTTCAGAATCACTATGTCAGCTCCCACAGCATTCCATATTGACACATAAAAGAACCCTTAGGGCAAAAAGCAAGATGTGAGGAAGAGGTGAGATATCTGAAGACCACTGGTTGTCACAGCAATAACCAGAACCAAAAGGTGGTGGGAATTTATAAACTGGCATAAAGTAGTCCAACCTAATCCCACCTGCAAATTTCATAATTTCCACACAGCAGGGTCAATTTGCAAATGTTTGTTCAATGAGAACATGCAAACTGTTAATTCATAGTTGCTTTAGATTCCTTCCTCTAGATAAATACAGAATTGTCAAACTTCTATTCAAGTGAGAATCCTGACTTTTGAGCTAAGAATCTTGATGCTGGGGGAAACTACAAGGATTGTTCTCTGGATGCCAAGACATATACTGTTCAAATAAACCGTGACAGCCATAAATCCTGCCTCTGAAACTTTGTGATTTATATTAGTTCTGTGTACTGATTCAGACTTGGATTTTCCATTTGCTAGATGATTATAATATTTGCTGCTGTGGTTATAAAATGCCTGTAACACAGCTTTGCAGAACACTTGAACATTTTTTAAAATGAAAAATGTATATGTGTGACTTTTCATTTATTTAAGTTTATTTCTATGACCAGTGTGTTCTCTTGGCAAAACTCTATTAGCCTTTGCCCTGCTTCATTCCGTATTCCAAGGCCAAATTTGCCTGTTACTCCAGGTGTTTCTTGACTTCCTACTTTTGCATTCCAGTCCCCTATAATGAAAAGGACATCTTTTTTTGGGTGTTAGTTCTAAAAGGTCTTGTAGGTCTTCATAGAACCGTTCAACTTCAGCTTCTTCAGCATTACTGTTTGGGGCATAGGCTTGGATCACTGTGATATTGAATGGTTTGGCTTGGAAATGAACAGACAGCATTCTGCCATTTTTGAGATTGCATACAAGTACTGCATTTTGGACTCTTTTGTTGACCACAATGGCTACTCCATTTCTTCTAAGGGATTCCTGCCCACAGTAGTAGATATAATAGTCATCTGAGTTAAATTCACCCATTCCAGTCCATTTTAGTTTGCTGATTCCTAGAATGTTGACATTCACTCTTGCCATCTCCTGTTTGACCACTTCCAATTTGCCTTGATTCATGGACCTAACATTCCAGGTTCCTATGCAATATTGCTCTTTATAGCATCGGACCTTGCTTCTATCACTAGTCATATCCACAACTGGGTATTGTTTTTTCTTTGGGTCCATCCCTTCATTCTTTCTGGAGTTATTTCTCCACTGATCTCCAGTAGCATATTGGGTACCTACCAACCTGGGGAGTTCCTCTTTCAGTATCCTATCAATTTGCCTTTTCATACTGTTCATGGGGTTCTCAAGGCAAGAATACTGAAGTGGTTTGCCATTCCCTTCTCCAGTGGACCACATTCTGTCATACCTCTCCACTATGACCCATCCGTCTTGGGTGGCCCCACATGGTATGGCTTAGTTTCATTGAGTTAGACAAGGCTGTGGTCCATGTGATCAGATTGGCTAGTTTTCTTTATGATTATGGTTTCAGTGTGTTTGCCCTCTGATGCCTTCTCGCAACACCTACCATCTCACTTGGGTTTCTCTTACCTTGGACATGGGGTATCTCTTCACAGCTGCTCTAGCAAAGCGCAGCCTCTGCTCCTTACCTTGGATGAGGTCTCCCCTCCTGACCTTGAACGTGGAGTAGCTCCTCTCGGCCCTCCTGTGCCCACACCTCTGCAGCTCCTTGGACATGGGGTTGCTCCTCTCGGTGACTGCCCCTGACCTCGGGTGTAGGGTAGCTCGTCTCGGCCGCCACCCCTGACCTCGGACATGGGATAACTCCTCTCAGCTGCTCCTGCATCATTGCAGCCTGGCATTCAAAGTCGCCACTCATGGGGTAGCTACTCTCAGCTGCGCTTCTGCACAGTCCCTGGCAGCCTAGCAAACACACCTCTTACAACAACACAAGAGAAGACTCTACACATTGACATCACCAGATGTCCAACACCGAAATCAGATTGATTATATTCTTTGCAGCCAAAGATGGAGAACCTCTAAATCGTCAGCAAAAACAAGACCGGGAGCTGACTGTGGCTCAGATCATGAACACTTTATTGCCAAAGTCAGACTTAAATTGAAGAAAGTAGGGAAAACCACTGGACCATTCAGGTATGACCTAAATACAATCCCTTATGATTATACAGTGGAAGTGAGAAATAGATTTAAGGGACTAGATCTCATAGACAAAGTGCCTGATGAAATTATGGACCGAGGTTCATGACACTGTACAGGATACAGGAATCAAGACCATCCCCATGGAAAAGAAATGCAAAAAAGCAAAATGGCTGTCTGAGGAGGGCTTACAAATAGCTGTGAAAAGAAAGGAAGCAAAATGCAAAGGAGAAAAGAAAAGATATAAGCATCTGAATGCAGAGTTTCAAAGAATAGCAAGGAGAGATAGAAAGCCTTCCTTCAGTGATCAATGCAAAGAAATAGAGGAAAACAACAAAATGAGAAAGATTAGAGATCTCTTCAAGAAAATTAGAGATACCAAGTGAACATTTCATGCAAAGATGGGCTTGATAAAGGACAGAAATGGTATGGACCTAACAGAAGCAGAAGATATGAAGAAGAGATGGCAAGAATACACAGAAGAACTGTACAAAAAAGACCTTCACAACCAAGATAATCACGATGGTGTGACCACTGACCTAGAGCCAGACATCCTGGAATGTGAAGTCAAGTGGGCCTTATAAAGCATCACTACAAAACAAGCTAGTGGAGGTGATGGAATTCCAGATGAGCTATTTCAAATCCTGAAAGATGATGCTGTGAAAGTGTTGCACTCAATATGCCAGCAAATTTGGAAAACTCAGCAGTAGCCACAGGACTGGAAAAGGTTAATTTTCATTCCAATCCCAAAGAAAGGCAATGCCAAAGAATGCTCAAACTACTGCACAATTGCACTCATCTCACATGTTAGCAAAGTAATGCTCAAAATTCTCCAAGCCAGGCTTCAGCAATACATGAACCATGAAATTCCAGAGGTTCAAGCTGGATTTAGAAAAGGCAGAGGAACCAGAGATCAAATTGCCAACATCTGCTGGATCACTGAAAAAGCAAGAGAGTTCCAGAAAAACATCAACTTCTGCTGTATTGACTATGCCAAAGCCTTTGACTGTGTGGATCACAATAAACTGTGGAAAATTCTGAAAAAGATGGGAATACCAGACCACCTGACATGCTTCTTGAGTAACCTATATGCAGTTCAGGAAGCAACAGTTAGAACTGGACATAGAACAACAGATTGGTTCCAAATAGGAAAAGAAGTACGTCAAGGCTGTATATTGTCACTCTGCTTATTTAACTTATATGCAGAGTACATCATGAGAAACGCTGGACTGGAAGAAACACAAACTGGAATCAAGATTGCCGGGAGAAATATCAATAACCTCAGATATGCAGATGACACCACCCTTATGCCAGAAAGTAAAGAGGAAATAAAAAGCCTCTTGATGAAAGTGAAAGCGGAGAGTGAAAAAGTTGGCTTAAAGCTCAACATTCAGAAAACGAAGATCATGGCATCCGGTCCCAACACTTCATGGGAAATAGATGGGGAAACAGTGGAAACAGTGTCAGACTTTATTTTTCTGGGCTCCAGAATCACTGCAGATGGTGATTGCAGCCATGAAATTAAAAGACGCTTACTCCTTGGAAGGAAAGTTATGACCAACCTAGATAGCATATTCAAAAGCAGAGACATTACTTTGCCAACAAAGGTTCGTCTAGTCAAGGTATGGTTTTTCCAGTGATGATGTATGGATGTGAGAGTTGGACTGTGAAGAAAACTGAGCGCCAAAAAATTGATGCTTTTGAACTGTGGTGTTGGAGAAGACTCTTGAGAGTCCCTTGGACTACAAGGAGATCTGACCAGTCCATCCTAAAGGAGATCAGTTCATTGGAAGGACTGATGCTAACGCTGAAACTCCAATACCTTGGCCAGCTCATGCGAACAGTTGACTCATTGGAAAAGACCCTGATGCTGGGAGGGATTGGGGGCAGGAGGAGAAGGGGACGACAGAGGATGAGATGGCTGGATGGCATCACCAACTCCATGCACATGAGTTTGGGTGAACTCCGAGAGTTTGTGATGGACAGGGAGGCCTGGCGTGCTGCGATTCATGAGGTCACAAAGAGTCGGACACGACTGAGCAACTGTACTGAACTGAAGTTTATTTGTAAATTTCAGAACTAACATATAATCTAAGATCTTCTATTTGACCTCATCATTCAAATGTCTAAATTGCCACTCCTCCCCACCCCACTTCTGCCATAATCTTTAATAGGATTCATCTAATATATGAGAAAGTCATCTAAAAATAGATATACTTGTTTTGGTTTAGGGTTTTTTGGTCAGTATTTAAAAGCATAAATTCACATTTATGAAGGACATATAAAATGTTATAAAACCATTTAGTGAAAGTGGACACGACAAATTACCTTTCTTGATAGTTTTACAGAAATAGATGGCTTATAGAGTCATTATGCTTTGTTGCCGGTAATCCAAATCTTCTGTTTGTAGATTAAATTCCATTTTTTAAGACCTGGAATTGTTTAATTAAATCTAGAACATCAGAGATGCTAAGTTAGGAAACTCTAATGTCATTGGGAGTGTTTTAATTCGTTTCAGATTAGGCATTTTTCATGTCTCTCCTCAGTACACAAGTAATGCATGCCACCTGCAGATGACAGATCTCTCAGGTCTTTGGTCTAGAGTCACACACATCTAATTAAAACAGGTGTATTTTACATATTGTTTTATAATAATTTTATTAAGTTTATGTCATGAATGCTTTTTCATGTCATTAAATATCCATCTATAATTTTTTAGCTCTTCTCAAGGTAATGTTTCTGTTTAAGCAGTCTTCATCGGCTTTATAGAAGTACTACTTCTGAGTATTTTACACATTGTTTTGTGTAGTAATATACACGCACAATATGAAAAATTCCCTTTAGTGTTGAACATAATATGTTTTCTTTTAAAAATCATTTTGTTATATTTGATCTAAGTTAATCTCTATTCTTTTTAAAAGTGTTAGGTTTAAAAGAGTTTTACATGAGGATTTTGAAAAAAAGTATGACATAAATTTTTCAGGATAATAATAAACAGGCCAAAACTACTGGAAAGATGAAAATAAGCAAAAGACCTCATTATGTTATAAATGTTATAAAAAGCATAACTATTTGAAAATTACCAGATGATGGTCTAGGGCTATACAAATTTTATGTACACAGTATAAATTTTGGGGAAACCAAGCCCAAACTCTCTGTGCTGCTCTCTCACTCTGTCTCTTTCTAAGAAGAAATTTGTGTGATTTTATAACTCATTTAAAGTTGTACTACATCTCTCAATAATGTCTGACTCTTTGCAGCCCCATGGACTGTAGCTTGCCAGACTTCTCTGTCCATGGAATTCTGCAGGCAAGAATACTGGGGTTGGTAGCCATTGCCTTCTCCAGGAGATCTTCCCAACTCAGGTATGAAACCTGGATCTCCTGCATTGCAGGCAGATTCTTTACTGTCTGAGCTACCAGGAAAGTCAAACTTTTAACCAAGACTCTTAACCAAACTTTTAAGTGAAATTTTAACAGTTTGTTGACAACTCTGTACAGAACTTCCAGCTAGTTAATGAGCATATATTACCTGTGTAGGAATAAGAGAACGTATTATAAAGATATGATGCCTTTTCAAATGTATTTATATTTCTTCCATAACCCAGGAATATCATGAAATAGCTACCTTAATATATTTCATGAAATAAAGATTTTTTCATATCAAATGGAACCATGTATTAGAAAAAATTCCCAACTAGATTCATTCATTGAAGACTCCTGATATCCTTTTAATCTTAATAGTGGTTTAAATGCTAATCAGGAAAATTGACAGTCTTGCCTAATTTGAGTTCAGATTTTGCTCATGAATTCCATAGAGCATTTTCCCTTTAATGCTGACCATACATAAATATCATATATTCATAAAGTTTAATGAAACTTAATTTTTAAAATGTACCACAAAAAAGAAACAGCTATAAATGCCAAGGTTTTCACTGACTAATGTAACAGGAGTCTATAATCACAGACTCCAATATGCCCCCAAACAAATTACACTGTGACAAGAACTGTCTGCAAAAGAAAAGTCAAATGAATATAATATGGAATCAGCTTCAGTGGAGTTATCCAACAGAATAATCACTAAAGATTGAAATTGGATCTGACAGCAAGGAGAGATATGACTCCTGGATCCAGAGTGCAGAGGTTTATTGCCAATGCTGAGCTGGAAACCTGGCCTAGAAAGGGGGGATGTCCAGAAGGAAGCCACACTGGGATTGGAAAGCAGGCTTTTGCCCATAAAGGTTAGTGATGTTGAAACCTCAAAAACCTCAGAGGTTCAAATTGGGTAAGTCAGTATTTCAGAGTGGCAGGGTGGGGTGGCCTGTCTGGTTCTTCTGAGTAGCTGAGAACACAGCATACTGGAGCAAGGCATTTGGAGCTCTGTTCCCAAGCCCTGGCTCTTATTTTCCCAAGAAATCAGTGTCAGCCACTTAGCATTCCCTGTCCCAGTTTTCTTCTAAGTATTATCAGATGAATACATTGACCACATATTGAATTTACTAGGATATTACCAGTTAGTGTTTTAAAATAGAAGAGAATAAAATAGAACAGAACAGAAATTATAGAGCTATAAGAGATTTTACAGATCCACTAATCCAATCCTTTCAACACTATTGCTTTGAGAGAAGAGACATATTCCAAATCCAGTTAGTGCTTTGAAAGCTTCTGTTTTTCAATTTGGAAATAAAGACTAAAATATGTCTTTTGAATATTTTATTGTGTCTGGGTTTGGAAAAATAAGTATTGCTTTGTGGAGAATTAAAAATTATGATGTAGATAGATATGCAGTGACCTGAAAACTATTAATGATATATACCTTAATGAAAATTGAAGCTTCAATTCTTTTGCCACCTGATGTGAAGAGCCAACTCATTGGAAAAGACTGATGCTGGGAAAGATTGAAGGCAGGAGAAGAAGGAAACGACAGAGGATGAGACGGTTGAGTGGCATCACCAACTCAATGATATGAGTTTGAACAAACTCCAGGAGGTGGTGGAGGACACAGAAGCCCGGCGTGCTGCTATACATGCAGTTGCAGAATTGGCTGGACACAACTTAGTGACTGAACAACAACAACCTTAATGAAAAATATTAAACAATAACATACATAATACAAGTCAGCTTCTATTAAAGTTAAATAGATATGAATATACCTCTAGGAGAAGGACATGTTGTCAAGTAGCAACAATAATTTTATGGTGGGATTATAGGTTATTTATATCTTCCTTTTTTGGCTTATCGGTGATTTCTAATGTAAGGAATATGCATTTTGTTTGTAGTAGAAAAAATGTTACATTCTGTGTCCTAAAATGCAAATTTTTACTAACTCAGATCTTCACTGTTAGCTTAGACCTCTCTTTTAAGCTCCAGACACATTTATCCAAATTTTCTATGTATAATTTAGAGCCCCATTGTTCTCTAGTTAAGTCTCCTTTGGGACCTTAACTCTCAATCAACCATAATACTACCCTACCTTTGGAGTAGTAATTGACTACTTTATATCAAGGCCTCAGGCCCACTTTTGACAACAAGGGAAATGAACAGCTAGGTCCCAAAGTGTAAACCTTCTTTTGTCAGCACATAAGCTAGTTTACCTTTCAGAACAATAATAATACATCTCAGATTCTGACCACAATCTTCTATAAATTCCAGCTTATTGGGTCATTTACCCTCAGTACAGCTGAACTTCAACCTCAGTGGAATCACTGATTTATTAAGTCCTCTGCGATGTGAGTTTGAGTGAACTCTGGGAGATGGTGATGGACAGGGAGGCCTGGCGTGCTGCAATTCATGGGGTCGCGAAGAGTCGGACACCACTGAGCGACTGAACTGAACTGCTTTCCCCCATCTGTCAGTTCTTTACTCTCTTCCTATCCAGGTTATAGTCTGTGGTTATTATTGCAACCACTCTCTTCCCTGCCCTCTTTATCTTTCCATTTCACATTTCCAACAAATCACATTCTCCAAATTAATGTGACTTTTTGACTTTTCTGTGCCTATACCCAAGGTATTAAGCATTATTGGGGGAAAAGAATGTTTCCTTATAGATTCACAATCATTAATCTTAAGTCTGCAAGACAATTACTTGGCCCTCTACAGTCTGACTTTCCCCTTACATTCCACCAAAACTGTTGTCATCGTTATTATCAATGTCATCTATTTCATCAAGTCCAGGAGAAACTGTTTTCTTCCTTAGCTTCTTAGATCACTTAGCTATCTCCAATCAACAGTTAATCACTTTCTCTTTTTTAAAATATTCTGTTCCTTTAGCTTCTAAACCTTAAAGAATTATAATTTTCCTTTTACTGGCTGTTTAATTTCAGTCTTACTTGAAGGCCCATCTTCCCTAATGGAGCTATAAGAATTTTCTCAGTGATCTGTGCAAGGCCTCTTGTCCTCTACTCTGCATTCTCCATCTAGAGCTATATCATCTCGTCCATGCCTTTAATTTCAATGAGCACCTATATTCTTGTTGTTGTTCAGTCACCAAATTGTGTCCAACTTTTTGTGACCCTATGGGCTGCAGCATGCCAAGCCTACCTGTGTCTCATCATCTCTCAGAGTTTGCCCAAGTTCATGTCCATTGAATCGGTGATGCCATCCAACCATTTCATCCTCTGTCACCTTCTCCTTCTGCCTTCAATCTTTCCCAGCACCAGGGCCTTTTCCAGTGAGTTGGCTGTCCACATCAGGTAGCCAAAGTATTGGAGCTTCAGCATCAGTTCTACCAATGAGTATAGAGGGTTGATTTCCTTTAGGATAGACTGGTTTGATCTCCTTATAGTCCAAGTCTCAAGAGTCTTGTTCATCACCCCAGTTCAAAAGCATCAGTTCTTTGGTGCTCTTGGATACCAAATATATACCATTAACCCACACCTCTCTGTGAAGTTCCAGGCCATTTATTCAACTATCTACTTCACATCTATTATATTTAGTTGCTTCGGGGACACTTAAGCACAACAGATATTAAAAACATCATCCTCTTCTTGAACCAGTATTTAGTCTTCATTCAGTGCTGCTCAGCACTGCTTAGCCAATGACACCTCCTACCAGATATTCAAGGCAAAACCTGCTTGTCATCTTTGACTTCTCTCATTTCCTTTCTTCCCCCAACTAGCTTCACCAGCCAATTAATGCTATCTCCAAGACAAGTCTTAATCCACACATCTTTCCCTATTTCTAGCACTCACACCTTAAACTATGTTATTGTTATTTTTCTCTGATGGGGCTTCCTCTTCCTCCTCTTATTTCTTCCAATATATTCTCCACATTGTTGTCAGCATGATCTTTTAAAAGTTAACATCTGACCATTTCTTTTTCCTACTAAAAATCTTCATTTAGCTTCCCATTGCCCATGCCCATAGGACAAAGGCCAAATTCCTTAACCCTATCTGCAAGCCCTTGCCTGATCTGCTTCCTACTTACTTTTCTAGTCCCATTCAATGATAGTCACTTCTATAAAACTGTAACAGTGAACAAGAATTATTATCCCTCTTTTATAGCTGAGGAAACAATGATCTGAGAAAGTAAATTATTTAAATTTAAATTATTTTCTCACCATCAATGCTTAGAATTTAATAGAGTCAAGGTTCTAACTTAATCAGATTGATTCCTACCCTCTTTTACAGAATACAACCTTATCTCCATAGCTCTAAATTCATTTAAAATAGTACATAAGTCTCAAAAGAAGATCTTAGTGAAATTGAGCAAATACTTCACATTAAGGAATATGTTTCCGGTATAAGACAAAGATTCACTGAAATAAAACATGAATTATGAATTTTTTGTTTTACTGAATACTAGTAGATACAATATTAATAATAGCCAGGATGTATTGAGCACTTATTCAATATGACTAGTTTATACTCATCTATTCAATTATGCCCCATAAAAACTTGAAGAAGGCCATAAAATTATGAGCCCCATTTGACAAATATCTAACCTGAGACATAGAAAGATAAAATTGGTCCAGAATTACATATAAAACACAGGACCCAAGGTTTGGACATAAGTTAAAGAATCCGTCTGCAATATAGGAGACGCAGGAGATGCAGATTCAATCCCTGGATCAGGATGATCCCCTGGAGGAGGAAATGGCAACCGACTCCAATATTCTTGACAGGAAATCCCATGGACAGAGGAGCCTGGTGGACTACAGTCCATGGGGTGGCAAAAGAATCTGATACAACTGAGCAACCAAACAACAACAAAACAACCAATATCTACCTCCAGAGCTTATTTTTCCTAATAGTCTTACCTTTCCTAAAAGTCCTTCCTAATATTACAATCTCAATTTTAAAAAATTATGGAAGATGGGCTGTAGGCTTCCTAGGGCAGGATAAAAATCCAAGCTCTTCACTCACTTCTCTAGATTTTCATCACCATAAGACCTCACACTAACACTCTATAGACTTTCAGTACAATACAGCACTGATAAATCCTTGACATTTCCTGCAATTTTCAGTCTATGTACATGATTACATTGTTCTGTAGATAACATGCTGCTCCTTTTTATTTTCATAATCTTAATTATAAAAATCTAAGCCCCTAAACACAGATAACAGATTTTAAAGTGGCAATAAATCAAGGTGTGGTGAATTGAATTGGTCCTCCAAAGATAAGAAATACCTATCTCTTTAAATGCACATATTGGTGTCTTAAGGTAAGCAATTGAAATTCCCCATCAGTGTTTCAACTTATGCCATAAAAGTGGATCAAAACAATTATCTGTATCTCATTCAGTAGAAAGAAAATTACAAAAATAGTATTAAATAAAGATTTGAATACTATAAAGCAACTTTTGTAGCATATTCAGAAAAATGAAACTAGTAATTATATTTAATATCAAAACTGATTTATTAAATCTTCACATAGAAATGAACAATATTTCTTATATTCACAGTTGGCATACTACCCTTTTCATAGTATTCATGGGGTTCTCAAGGCAAGAATACTGAAGTGGTTTTCCATTCCCTTCTCCAGTGGACCACGTTTTGTCAGAAGTCTCCACCATGACCCGTCCATCTTGGGTGGCCCTAAATGGCATGGCTCATAGTTTCATTGAGTTAGACAAGGCTGTGATTCACGTGATCAGTTTTATTAGTTTTTTAAAAAGTGATTCTGGTTTTTATTGTCTGCTCTCTGATGGTTGAGGATAAGAGGCTTGTGTAGATTTCAACAGTACATGAACCAAGAACTTCCAGAAGTTCAAGCTGGATATAGAAAAGGTAGAGGAACCAGAGATCAAATTGCCAACATCCATTGGATCCTAGAAAAAGCAAGAGAATTCCAGAAAAACATCTACTTCTGCTTCATTGACTACACTAAAGCCTTCAACTGTGTGGATCACAATAAACTGCGGAAAATTCTTCAAGAGATGGAAATACAAGACCACTATACCTGCCTCCTGAGAAACCTGTATGCAGACGAAGAAGCAACAGTTAGAACTGGACATGGAACAATGAACTGGTTCAAAATTGGGAAAGGAGTACGTCAAGGCTGTGTATTGTCACCCTTCTCATTTAGCTTATATGCAGAGTACATCACGTGAAAAGCCAGGCTGGATGAAGCATAAGCTGGAATCAAGATTGCCAGGAGAAGTATCAATTATTTCAGGTATGCAGATGACACCACCTTTATGGCAGAAAGCAAAGAGGAACTAAAGAGCCTTTTGATGGTGAAAGAGAAGAGTGAAAAAGTTGGCTTAAAACTCAACATTCAAAAAAATAAGATCATGGCATCCAATCCCATCACTTCATGACAAATAGATGGGGAAACAATGGAAACAACGACACTTTCTTTTCTTGGGCTCCAAAATCACTGCAGATGGTGACTGCAGCCATGAAATTAAAAGATGCGTGCTCCTTGGCAGAAAAGCTATAACAAACCTAGACAGCATATTAAAAAGCAGAGACATTCCTTTGCCAACAAAGGTCTGGATAGTCAAAGCTATGGCTTTCCAGTAGTCAGATGTAAGAGTTGGATCATAAAGAAGACTGAGCATTGAAGAATTGATGCTTTTGGACTGTGGTATTGGAGAAAACTCTTGAGAGTCCCTTGGACTGAAAGGAGATCAAACCAGCCCATCCTAAAGGAAATCAGTCCTGCATATTCATTGGAAGGATGATGCTGAAACTGAAGCCCAATACTTTGGCCACCTGATGCCAAGAGGTGACTCATTAGAAAAGAACCTGATGCTGGGAAACATTGAAGACAGGAAGAGAAGGGGGCAACAGAGAATGAAATGGTTGGATGACACCACCAACTCAATGGACATGAGTTTAAGCAAGCTCTGGGAGATGGTGAAGGACAGGGAAGCCTGGCATGCTGCAGTCCACAGGGTCACAAAGAGTTGAACACGATTGAACGACTCAAAAACAACAACATGCTACCCTTACTAATTATATATATATATATATATATATATATATCTCATAAGATTTATTGTATTTTTTCCTTTATTTAAAAGTGTTATAAACAACCATCTTCCTATCTTAAATGCTATGGATATACCATAATTTGTTTTTTGATATTTTGCCCATTTTGAATTTTGGAAATGAAAGAAGCTTAAATTTAGATATTTTACATATAGCACTTTATTTGTTATCTAGTTCAAGCAGTAAGTCTGATCTGGGGGCTCTTTCTGCTGTAAGAGACATTCTTAGTATAGTAGGCAAGTACTTTATCACAGTTTAGTTTTCCGGAGGCTGAGAACATGTCTTATGAATAAGTAGGGTGTGGTTGGAAGAGCCCTGGGCAAGCACTAAAGATCTCTGTCTTCTATGCTCAGCTATTCAATGCCTCAAGGCAAATATTTTCTCAGTTTTTAGTTGGAGGATTTGTAATGTATGATTTTAAAGTTTCTTCCTCTTTACCTTAGGTTCTGTGATTGTGGGTCAAATAGGTAAATTTTTACAAAGCTAAATTCTTCAGGCCTTGTCTCTACCATTGTTTGAGAGGGATTATAGGAAAATCAGAAGGACTAAAATTCAAGCCTTAAAAGCCAGAATTTTAGTAAAACTTTGATACTGGTCATTTCTTTTGTAAAATTGTAGCTTATGTTTCAGTGCATCAGCAGTTTATCCAGGACTCTAAAAGTACATGAACACGGCAGGCACCCATAGCTTTAATAAGGACTTATATTCAAACTGTGAAATATGCAAAGAAAAACTTTTGTTCTTTTTTAGAACTGTGAAGGATCAGAAAAGGAGCTCTGAATTCCTTAACAGAGGCTCTGAGATGGAAAATGACTTTGGCTAAATCCCTTAGAAAGTAAAAACAAACTTTACTTTCCCTCATGGTACCGTATGACAGCCTGGTTCTAAAGATGACTTCAGTCCAGAGTCCTGTATTTGTGACCCATGAAAACCAAGAAAGTGTTCTTTACTCAAAGTTGCAAGAAGAAGGAAAATAAGAAACCCAAAGTTAAGCATGACCATCCAGCTGGCAAATGTGCTTGGGCCACAATTGGCTTTGGCAAGTCCTCACCCTTAAGGTCTCCAGTGGCATGGAGGCACTCACCACAAGAAAATCACGGGTTTTAAAATGCAAGAACTAAAGAACACATTGATGTAATTTTGGTGCAGGAGAGTTCAGAGAAATGTGTGTTTGTCTGTGAAGGCTGGCCAACCTTGTGAATGCTTCATACCTGTAACGGGACTACTCACCTAGGAGATGATACTTCTGTCCCTGAGGAGATGAGCCACGTGAACCATCCCCACAGTGCAACCTTGAGTCTTTGCCCTTTCACTCTCTCAGGCCCAGGAGGAGAAATTTCTACCTAACTTCTTTCTAAAATCAGAAGTATCTTTATGCATATAGACTATCACCTAGAGTCTTAGAATAAGCAGAAATCAGTTTTTAAATGTATTTGGAAGACTTTCTCTCAAATGATTGTATAATCTCTGCTTGATTAACTTCTTTATGAGGGAATTCTTAAGTTTGTATAATCTCTGCTTGATTAACTTCTTTATGAGGGAATTCTTAAGTTCGTCCACATAACAGAGTCAAATTTGTCTCCCTTTCTCTACCCATTTATTCTTGTTCTCCTCTACGGGCCACAAGAATAAACTACCCTGCCCCAATCTCTATTCTAGACTAAATATTCCAACTCCAATTATTTCACCTAACATGGTTTCAAGTACTTTACCATCTTAACCATTCTTTCCTGCATGTGACCAGCTTAATTTTCATCTTTTAATAGTACTTACTGTAATTAAAAAAATATTGTCTCTGGGTTGCATTGAAATACTCCTACAAAATAAAGCAGAATCTTTGTGTCCTATGAATTAGGTTTACTTATATAATTCTGGCTTTTAGAAATAATTTCCCAGGTGGCACTAGTGGTAAAGAACCCGCCTGCCAATGCAGGAGACATAAAAGACTTGGGTTCAGTCTCTGGGATGGGACTATCCCCTGGAGGAGGGCATGGCAACCCATTCCAGTATTCTTGCCTGGAGATTTCCATGGACAGAGAAGCTTGGCAGGCTACAGTCCCATAGGGTCACAAAGAGTCAGACACAACTTAGCCAGTAAACAACAACATATAATTCTGGCTTCTAGATTAAAATAATTAATGTTAATCACCAAATCTCAGTCATGACAGTCTTCTCCCCCATTGTTATCTCATATAATAACACAAACTAACTTTTAGAAATTTAAAAATTATATTTGTAATCCTTCATTACATTATGAAACTTGTTTAAGAGAAGAAATTAAAATAGATGTTCAATCTAAAATGTGAGCCTTAGTTATTTAACTAAGTCCAGACTCTTAGTATTTGATTAGACAGGAATTTAGATGTCAACAGGTTTATCCCCATTTGTTTAGAGATGAGGAATCAGAGACTGGGAAGAGTAAGTAGCTTCCCCAAGCACTTGCTTATACCATCAAATCACTGGGAGAAACAGGATTCTTTCTCCAATCCAAACCTTTTTCTCATGAACACTGTATATCCAACTTGTCATAAATTGCACTTAGATCCAAACGTCAGCTTAGCTCATTAAATGGCTTACCTTATATACTATGCAGAGAATATAACATAACCATAAGACATGCTTTATTATGTTATTAATAAACATGACAAAACCCTATAAACAAAATGTTATAAGAAATAGCATATAAGACATTGGTTTATGGGCAAAATCCTATTTTAAGAAATAGCATATATATAAATGGGCTTCCCTGATGGCTCAGTGGTAAAGAATCTGCCTGTCAATGTATGAGACAGGATTCGATCCTTGGGTCGGGAAGATCCCTTGGAGAAGGAAACTGCAAACCCACTCCATATTTTTGTCTGAAAAATATCATGGACAGAGAAGTCTGACGGACTGCAGTCCACAGGGTCACAAAGAGCTGGCCACGACTGAGCAACTGAACACACACACAGAGAACATCAGCTCAGCTAGAATGATCCAAATCATCTCATTGAGCTGGGACAGTTTGGGAGGACTGGGCCTCTCTTTGCTTGCGGTGTCAGTAGGGCTCCCACACACGTATGAGCCCTCAGAGCTTCCTCGTGTTGCCTTTCTCTCAATTCACGTATATAACCTGGACATCTTATACTGTGTCTGGGTTCTTCCTGAGCAAAAGCAGAAGATTCAGCGACTGCATTTAAGACCTGGGTTTAGAAGTCCCAAAAGGTCAATTCCATTGCACTCTATTAATCAATTCAAGTGGCAAGTCCAACTCAGATTTCTAAGTTTGGCAGAATAAAATCTATTTTTCAATAGAACATGGAGTTTATGTGAACAGAGACAAAAACCTCATACAGAAAATCTTTCCATCTGCTATTTGCTTTGTAGTTGGCAAAAGGGGAGCTGGGTTCAGCTTTGATTCTGCCACCAAGATAAAGGAACTCGAAAAAACTCATCCACCAATACGGAAACTAGTGTAAACACACACAATGAAGAAATAGTAGACAAAGATATAAGATACAGTCCTGTTCACATAGTTTCTCTTCTTATCCTTATAGAGTAGTTTCACATCAAACTGTATTTTTAACCACATTACTAAAAGTTTTACCTTTATCTCTGAGATACCAGTTTAGTTCTTATCATTTTAATAAAATTGCTTCACAACCAAATAATACCTATGTATGTCCTAAATGATTTGATGTAACATACACACACACATCCACACATCAGTTTTAGAACCTTTAAAATTTAACATATTTCAGTAACATTTTACTTCATAATTACATCATGCCCCACTTCACAATGCTCCATAACAGTACCTTATCATATCACACAGCCATTCATCATTTACTTAATTAGTGTTAAAAATCATGTTGCTTAAAATAGTTTGACATTTGAAATATTACTTCAGTGAATTTGTGTATTCATAAAGTTCTGTATATATTCATGTCACTTTCTTTTTATATATTCCTGACTTATAGTAAAACTGTCTGAAAAGCTTTTGATTGTTCTAAAAGATGTTAACATGAGCACACTTCTACCAGCATTTGCCCATATCCTTAAACCTTTACCAAGCCTGCTGCTGCTGCTGCTGCTGCTAAGTCGCTTCAGTCGTGTCCGACTCTGTGCGACCCCATAGACGGCAGCCCACCAGGCCCCGCCGTCCCTGGGATTCTCCAGGCAAGAACACTGGAGTGGGTTGCCATTTCCTCCTCCAATGCATGAAAGTGAAAAGTCAAAGTGAAGTCACTCAGTCGTGTCTGACTCTTAGCAACCCCATGGACTGCAGCCTACCAGGCTCCTCCGTCCATGGGATTTTCCAGGCAAGAGTACTGGGGTGGGGTGCTATTGCCTTCTCCCTTACCAAGCCTGGATATCATCAATTGTTCATTTTAAATTTATTAAATGAAATGTAGTTTTCTTATTATTTTAAGTTATTTCTTTGACTACTAGTGAAGTTAATCGTTTTGAGTTTCTAAGGCATACAACAATATAATCTTCTAAAGGGATGATTTTATGCATATATGCACACACATTCACACAAGAAACCAAAATTTTTGCAAGTCACTTTTGGGTCTTTTTTTTTGAATTATAGGTGAGTGCTATTTTTAAAGTATATTTTCTATAAAATTCTCTGATTAATGTGAATAGATAAAATCATACAATGAAGTATTGTCACCTCTAGAGTTCTTTCCTCAGAATTACATTACAATGAAATTCTCTGAAAACCACTTTAAAAAAATCTCAGCAGAATAGAACTCAAGTGGGACCTGTCTATATTCATTATCAGTTGGATTTGTTAGGCATCATACAGTGTAACCCCGTCAGATAGAAAGCAGAAGTATAGGTCTTTATAGCAATCTGAATTGAATGCTGCCTCCCCACTCTGAACACAAATACCCAGAATAGAATATTTAGCCTGCCAGTCATGCCCAAATAAAGATGGTTTGGACCAAGAAGTTCTTTCATTCTGACATTATTTCAGTCCTGCATCTCCTTAGTGGTAGCTCTGGTGAGCCGGTTCCTTTCCTTTTGCTCTCTCGGTTAGGTTTTTTATCAAATTTCCTTCTCAGCTAGGTTTGGTATCTTCATCGTATAATCAGTTCTGCTCCATCCTTCAGCTGCCAGCTTTTCTTGGCCACTTGCCACCATCTTCGCTCTTTCCAAGGAAAATTCTTTGATCTCAGTCACCATTCCTCTTTGAAGCTTTGATTCTCACTCCCAGCCATGGAATATGTTCTTTACTTCTAATAACTTATAAGCTAATCCTTCAAAGAATATAGCATTTTTGTATTAGAACTTAAATCATACTTGATATTTGTATCTATTTTTTCAATTGATGTAGAATTAATTTACAATATTATATTAGTTTTAAGTGTACAATATAGGGACTCAATATTTTCATAGTTTATACTCCATTTAAAATAATGGAGTAATAAAATAAAATAATGACTTTATTTCCCTGTGAAAATGAAAGTGAAAGTCACTCAGTCATATCTGACTTTTTGACACCCCATGAACTGTACAGTCCATGGAATTCTCCAGGCCAGAATAATGGAGTTGGTAGCCATTCCATTCCCTTATCCAAGGAATCTTCCCAACCCAGGGATCTTCTGAACCCAGGTCTCCTGCATTTCAGCCAGATTCTTTACCAACTGAACCACCAGGGAATCTCTTATATTTCCCTGTACTGTGCAATATATACAAGTGTGTGCTAAGCCACTTCAGTTATGTTCAACTCTTTGTGACCCCATGGACTGTAGCCCAGCAGGCTCTTCTGTCTATGAAATTCTCCAGGCAAGAATACTGGAGTGGATTGCCATGCCCTCCTCCAAGGTATCTTCCTGATCCAGGGATAGAACCCAGGTCTTTTATGTCTCCTGCAGTGGCAGGTGTGTTCTTTACCCCTAGCGCCACCTGGGAAGCCCTGCACAATATATATTTGTGGCTTATTTATTTTATACATTAATAGTTTGTATCTCAATCCCATATCCTTATTGTTCCCCTCTCCCCTTCCCTCTACAGGTAACCATAGTTTGTTCTCTATATCTGTGAGTCAGTTTCTGTTTTGTTATATACATCTGTTTTATTTTTTAGATTCCAAGTTTAAGTGATAACATAGAGTATTTGCTTTCATTAACCATAACATCCTCTAGGTCTATCTATGTTGTTGTAAATAGCTGAGAGAAGATTCAACCATGTTCAGTACCTTACTGTTATCAGAAGCTTACTATCTTACTTTTGATGATAGTAGAGGTACTGAATATGCTTTAATTCTCTCTCTGTGATTCATCATTCCCAGTTGTGCTTTGCACATACAAGTTTTTCAGCATATATTTGGCTGAATAACTGAATAATGATATAGCTGCGTGTCCAAGACCTAGATGGTCCTTCCTAGGCAGAATGAGCTTCTCACTCAGTCACAGGTTATTATTCTTAATTAGCTTGGGTGGCTAAATTGACACAATTCATTTTAGAGGCAGAAATGACAGAGGTGCATCCTTATTTAGGAAAGAAAATCATGACCTCATTTTCCTGAGTCTTGAAAAAGTTACCTACTCTCTCCAGAACTCAGTTTACACCTATGAAAAGAAAGTGGTCAATAGCCAGTCTTCCTGACTTCTTGTAGTGGGGGCATTCTTTTCTTATATTTTATTCAGTATTAACCCAAAATGAACCTGAACAGAGGGATCATCTCTGCAGCCAAATGAGTTTTAGGGCCGAAAGCTAGAAATAAAGAGGTCTCTATTAGTCTTTCCTTAATCTGCATACTAGAGCCCATGTAAGAATGCATTGTACTCTACAACTGTTGAGCTCAAATTAACTTCTTTCAGAATTATCTCCCTACGTTCACTATGGTGATAGAATTCTCTTTCATAAAAAATAATAATCTATTAAATCAAACACTTCCATAGCATGGTTATTGTAAAATACTAACAGGTGTTGTTCTAAAAAGTGTGCAAAATAAATGTATATAAATTAAATTCATTTTCTGATGGAACTACCTTGTAATTTCCAAGATTAAATAAAACTTTTGATTAACTGTCAAGGGAACGATTTTTGAGGTTAAATTTCTTTGATAGACAGCCTCTCCATGAAATACATATTTTAAAACAAAGAAACAAATATATTAAATGTCTTCCCTTAGAGTGATTACTAAAGGAAAAACTCTAGTTTCTGGGAGATAACTCCTAATTAATCAGCTCTATAAATCTGAATGCTAAGAGTTCTGATCCCTTTAATGTAGAAGATATTGGACCAACTATTATAACCCCAACTCAGTCTTTTCTATAGTACTTAAATAAAAGCTTCTAGTTACAGAATTCAGGTAGGATCTACCATATTCTTATAATTCATCACTTTTGTCATTTGGCTGTAAGTTAATGAGGCTGAGTTGAAAATTTTAATTTTTTCACATCTCTTGCTTTTCATTAGATTACCATAATATTTTCCATATAATCATTGTATTTAATTATGACTAGTAGCACTAATTTTGGAAGAAAACAGAACACAAAGTTAGGACTGACGTTATGGAATAAAAACTTTGTGTCCAAATATTCACGTTATATATTCAAATTCAATTAAACTGATGCTGTTACTGGGAAGAATATAATGTGAGTTCATTAGAGACTTTGCCTCTGACAGAACTGTCTTGAACAGTTGTTATATTTAATACAATGTTAGAATATGTTGGGTTTTCCCGGTAGCTCAAATAGTAAAGAGTCTTCCTGCAATGTGGGAGACCCAGGTTTGATCCCTGGGTCGGGGGAAGATCCCCAGACTATATCATGCATCAGAAAATCAGCTTGTCTGCTTGCATTGGTCTCTTGTAACTCTGACTTCTAGACTTGGTCAAGAATGCCCCATATTTTAGAGCAGTACCACTTTATGAGTGGACCCATGACAAGCTAAGAAATTTGTATCAGAATATAAATTAATATTGGCTTCTTTACCAGGCCATCCTAAAGAGAAAAAGAAAAATGTCAGCAAAAACAAACAAATGCTTAGTGATGTAGCTCATTTACATTCTGGTGAAACATCTTATCTCATTGTGAACCAGTAACAATTCATGGTGTCAGTTACAGTACTCTTCTATGAGTAATATTGCTTTAGAGATCCTCTGGATTTCCACTCTGGCTTTCCTCCAGCCATGTCCCTCCCATGGGATAAGGAATCCAAGGGACCTAGGAGATATATCCAACCAGAAATACATCCCAATTTCTACATCTGGGCACACAAGACCTTGGAATTCTTTGTTCAAACTGACTGTCTAAGCTTACCTGGGCCTCCTCCCCCTGTCCTTTCTCCCAAAGATGAATTACACTCCTGGGTGCCTTTTTGTAGCTACATAATAAGAAATTGGGTGTGTGGGCTGGAGTGTCCACCTTCAGGCACAGCCCCTCATGGCATAGGTCAATGGAATTTGGGGTGGGGACAGCAGGGAGTGGTCTACTTTTTAGGGGCAAGAGCCAGCTCTTCATGCATCACCACTTTTCCAGTGAGTAGTAATTCTTAGCTTCAACCTGGTCTTCTAGTTCACTATAGGAGAACAACTCCCTATATGATATGTATGCCTCCACTGTACTCTTGCCCCAGCCCTGCAAATGTTAGGGAAAGATGACTTTCAGTCTATGGGCATACTTTTGAAAAACAATCAAAGGTATTTCAAAAAAACATACAACTTAAAAATTTTTTCAAACTTATCTTCTAATAGCATTTGCTTACATTGTTGTGAAGTTTTTAGAATGCTATATATATATATTGGATCGGGAAGATGCTCTGGAGGAGGGCATGGCAACCCACTCCAGTATTCTTGCCTGGAAAATCCCCAGGGATGGAGGAGCCTGGTGGGCTACAGTCCTTGGGGTCACAAAGAGTTGGACACGATTGAGCGACTAAGCACAGCACACATACACACATGCACACATATAAATATATATTACTAGATTATTTATATGCCTTCATTTTTTTAAGAAAACCATCTTTTTCCTATGCTATTTCATTTATCAGAAATTTCTTTTCCTCTGCCATTCCCTGTGCATTGTATGCATCCCCAGTGCTGTTCTCCCTCTCACTTCTCATACCTTTTACTGTCACAACTTAGCGATAAGATCGCTCATCCCTAGAATTGGCCAAATCCCCCAGAATTCTGCTTCCTTCAGTTTTGTTCTGTGTTTTATGGGACACTGTTTGAAGTATTATTTCTTAATATCCTTCTTTTCAATGTCACTCTTTTTTTTTTTTTTAATTTCATCTCTATCTTGAATATGCATTTGTTGTTATTGCCCAGTCACCCAGTTTTATCCAACTCTTTGCAACTCCATGGACTGCAGCAGCCAGGCCTCCCTGTCCCTCACCATCTCCTGGAGTTTGCCCAAGATCATGTGCATTGCATTGGTGATGCCATCACCCATCTCATCCTTTGAAGAGACATATGTATATATTCAGATATTTATATGCATGTAATTTCTTTTTATATTCATTTATTCCTCCTTAGTTGTAAGTTTCCTTCAGGCCAAAAACTATATCCAGTTATTTCACTTATTCATAGCACCTAATATAGTGATTGTCACATAGACAGTGAATAATTTATACTGTTTAAATACTATAATAAAATTGTTATATACTAAGATTGTTATATACTGTTAGAATAATTTGAGCCTCCCTGGTGGTTTAATGGTAAAGAATCCACTTGCCAATGCAGGAGATGCCAGTTTGATTCCTGGGTCAGTAAAATCACATGAAGAAGGAAATGGCAACCCACTCCAGTATTCTTGCCTGGAAAATTCCATGAACAGAGGAGTCTGGAAGACTACAGTCCATGGGGTTGCAAAAGATTCAGACACAGTGACTAAATAACAACAACAATTAGAATAACTTGCAGAGAGAAGGAGTTGCCTGGATATTTAAGATTCTCAACACGTATTTCAATAATAAAAATAGAGCATAGAAAAGTCTATAGGAAGTAACAACATTTCTTCTTTACCTCTGATAAAGTTGAATGTCAAACTAAAAATTAAAAAGAAAAAAGCCAATAAAGAAGTAATGTCTTAAAACTCTGGAGAAGCATTAGAATGGGAAAATAATTTTTTATTGTCTTTGTCATTGTTTTTCAAAAATGGGTGTCTTCATTTTTAAAATGTATTATTTTAGGATCTACGGGTTTCCTGCTAATGCTAAGTTATCTTTTTTTATATATACTTAAATCTGGCTTACCATTGAAACCATTCATTTATTCTGTTTCCATAAAACCCCTAATAACTATTTAAATTTTTTCTGTTCTTGGCTCTTTTCAAAATCATAAATACCGGTTTGAAAACTAAATTTGATTTCTGTGCAAATAATTCTCCTCCCTGTGTCCATCCCCACTAATTGCTAAGGAACTGTGACTATGTCCATCAGTTTTATTTATGATAGGCTTATTCCTCTCATCTTATTCCCCAGGAAATGGAAAGCTTGCTATGGATCAGATGATACTGAATCATTGTAACTACCTTCTCTCCAACTTAAACCAAAGAAAATATGTGAAAATAAGAGTGAAAAGAAATTTGCTTTTAAGTCAAGAAAATTAAATGTAATTTTCAAGTGCCTCTATTATGCTTGCTTGTTTGTCATATCAAACAGCTAAATATCCCATTTTTTAGGATATTTATAGCTAATGTAAAAGCAACTCATGAACAAATTAAGCTAATAATATGCTAATTCTTATGTTGTTTTGTTTATTAACTATTATATGGTCAATTTTTTCCACAAATATAGGTGAATTTCTTAGGTATAAAGTCACTGTTAAAATTTATATATACCAGACAGAACAAGATGGTGGAGGAGTAGGTGGACATGAAATACATCTCTCTCCACGGATACATCAGGAATATACCGTCTGACACAAAAGTGCATGCAGAGTATCAGCTGAGAGTGGGCAGGAGTACCTGACCAGTGGAAAAGAATGTATAGAACCACAAAAACTTAGTAGGACAAAGGAACTAGGGGGGAATACAGGAGTGTTAGTAAGACTAAACCTGCCCTCCGCTGGTGGGGGAACTGACGCAGGGGTCCAATCCCCACACTGGGGCAATTGTCTGAGTCAGAGGAGAAACATTTAAGGCTGAGAGTGAAACAGCTGATCTATGGCAGCCTAAATGGAATGAGAATCAGACAGTCCTTGCCGCAGCCATACATATACCAGACAAGAACTCTGGTCCCCTAGAAGGCACAGCTGCTGGAAGCTGGAGTTTAAGGATTGTGGAGCAATCCCCGGGCAAGGGCTGCTGTTGACTGTGGAGAGACGGGTTGAGGGGATGTGAGGAAGGAGATCCAGAGAAGGCGATGGCACCCCACTCCAGTACTCTTGCCTGGAAAATCCAATGGACAGAGGAGCCTGGTAGACTGCGGTCCACGGGGTAGCTAAGAGTTGAGCATGACTGAGTGACTTCACTTTCACTTTTCACTTTCATTCATTGGAGAAGGAAATGGCAACCCACTCCTGTATTGCTTGGAGAATCCCAGGGACAGACGAGCCTAGTGAGCTGCTGTCTACAGGGCCACACAGAGTCAGACACGACTGAAGCGACTTAGCAGCAGCAGCAGCAGAGGGAGAAAATCATGGTAGGAAATGCTGGTGGAGGAAAGCCAGGCAGCCATGGAAGCAAGGCGGTTCTGCTGAGTCACACGCAGGGGGTGGAGCCATCACCATAACCTCTCTCCCCACATGCCAGCATTGGCAGCTGAACAATAGAGAAGCTAGGCCATCAAACACCTGATGCACAGAGTAGGATCCCACCCAGGGTGCCCCTTTAAGTGCCTGACATGCCAAACAACAGAGCAGGACCCCAGGAAAGGGAAGCCTCTAAGTGCCTGAACGGCAGAGCTATGGAGAAAGACTGGTCAAAGAGGCCTTCTGATCGCCAGCTATAAGAGGCTTGAGAAAAGACTCTGATAGGGCCATAACTCCTGTGGTGGAGGCAGTCGGTGTCCCTGAACACTTGGTGCCACCAGGGTCCCTGCAAGCCAAGCAGTTGCGCCACTTTCATGCTCAATCTCACTGGGGCAGAGCTGCCACAGGCAAAAAATATCTTACATCTACGCAGGCAGGGCCACTTCTGTCATGTCCAACTCTTTGTGACCCTGTAGACTATGGCCTGTCAGGCTTCTCTGTCAGGGAGGGGGTTCTCCAAGCAAGAATTTTGGACTGTATTGGCCAATACTGGTTGCCATACCCTTCTAGATCACTATATTTCCTGCTGCCCTAGCCGCCAACCCTCCTGAGTACCTGGTGCTGTCAGAACCCCTGAGACCCAAGTAGCTGTACCACCTCCATACTTGGCCCCCACAGGAGCAAACCCTAGTTGACAACCCACATATAGAGGTGGAAATAAAACCACAGTTGAAACCCAGGAGCAGTGTGGCTAAGAAAGAAGATCCAAAATCTTTCCACCAGCTGTACAAGCTGCAGATTAAATCCACATGATCAACTAGGCAGACTCTGTGTCTATGGAATATATAAAAGGCCATTGAGAGCTCCCACAAACGAAAACACACTAGTTCTGATAGCTGTGGACATTGGAGGCAAGAACACACAGGAGTAGGACCAGATTAGAATCTGAGCTGCCCCCACAGCAGGTCTAGAAATCAGCATAGTATTAGAGGGCGTCTTAGGGAGGTGAGGTGGACTGTGACTCCCAGCCAGGGAAAGGACTCAGACAGCAGTGACTCAAGAGAAACATTTATTATTCTTATGTTCTGACTTGTTCTGTAGATTCTTTTGGATTTTTTTTTCTTTTTCCCCCCTCTGTTATAGTTGTCAATTTTATTGGCACTAAGAAATCCAATTGAGCTTTTGAGCTTTTTCAAATTTCTTTTCTTAGTCACATTTTTATTATTGTTATAAACTTCTGCCTCTACATTGGGATTTTGCAGTTCTGTGGAGTTTTCCTTTTTTTTTTTTTCTTTTTCTTTTCTCTTTTTTTAATTTTAATTTTTTAAACCTATTATTTTTTCTACATTTATTCCTTTGTTTGCTTTTCCTACTGTTCTTTTCCCCTTGCAGTTAATCTTTAATGTATATAAATCTTCATCTGCCTCTTTAGCTTTGCATATCTATTCTTTTTTTTCTTTTCTTTCTTTCCTTTCTTTCCTTTCTTCTCAACATATTTGTTAGTTTAGTTTTCATTGCTTTTTTCCCCATTTGTCACCTTTCTTTAGTTTTGTTTTCCATTTTGTGCTTTAGTTAGTTTGTTCTTAACAGGTAAATATAATTTTTGATTTCCTTTGTTCACCGGGTCAATCTACTGTACTTTATTTTTGTTGGACTCTTTTGACTTTGCTCATGGGTGTGTATGTATATGTGTATATTACATTATTTCAATTATTATTTGCCTGATTTTGTAACTGCCATTTGTCTGGGGTTCATCTTTGCTTTCTCATTTGTGGATATTTGTTTTAATCTCACTTAATACCATAACAAACCACTTGTGGAATCTTTGTTCTTGAACAGAGATCAAGCCCTGAGCCTTTGGAGTGGGAGCACTGACTCCAAGATGCTAGACTACAAGATAACTAACCCTAGGGAGTATCAAATAGTGAGAACTCACACAAAGGAAACCACTTGAATACAAGACCCAGCATCACCAAACCAGCAGTAGCACCCTGTGCAGGACACCTCATCTAAACAACAAACAAAGCAAAAATACAAACCCAGTCATAAGCAGCAGGATTACCACCTCACTCAGCCTTGTTCATGAGAGGACAAACAAACAAGCAAAACCTCAGTACAAACCTCATCCTATACAAGGCTTACATAAACCACTGAACCAGTATTAGGAGGGCAGAAACCAAAAGGAAGAAAGAATTCAACTTTCTTTAAGGAAAGAATTCAACTTTCCTTGAAGCCTGGGAAAATGAGACCTGAAACACAGTAAGTTTAAAAAAAAAAAGAAAAGGCAGAGACATACTACATAAATTAAGGAACAAACTAGAAACATAGAAGTCCAAATAAATGAAGAGGAAATAGGCACACTACCTGAAAAAGAATTCAGAATAATGATAGTAAAAATGATCAAACACCTTGCAAAAAAATGGAGAAAATGCAAGAATCAATTAACAGACACCTAGATGAATTAAAGAATAAACATACAGAAATAAACAGCATAGTTACTGAAACTAAAAATACTCTAGAAGGAATCAGTAGCAGAATATCTGAAGCAGAAGAATGAATCAGTGAGCTGAAAGATAAAATGGTGAAAATAATTTCTGAAGAGCAGAATAAAGTAAAATGAATGAAAAGAACTGAGGATAGTCTTAGAGAATTCTGGGACAATATCAAATGCACCAACATTTGAATTATAGGGGTCCCAGAAGAGGAAGAGAAAAAGAAAGGGTATGAAAAAAATTTTGAATCAATTATAGTTGAAAATTTCCTCAGTATGGAAAAGAAAACATCCAATCAAGTCCAAGAGGCACTAAGAGTCCCATTCAGGATAAACCCAAGGAGAAACACACCAAGACACATACTAATCAAACTAACAAAGACTAAACACAAAGAAAGAATATTAAAAGCAGCAAGGGAGAAGCAACAAATAACATACAAGGGAAACCCCATATGCTTAACAGCTGATCTTTCAGCAGAAACTCTGAAGGCCAGAAGGGAATGGCAGGATATATTTAAAGTACTGAAAGGGAGAAATCTACAACCAAGATTACTGTACCCAGCAAGAATCTTATTCAAAATTGATGGAGAAATTAAAAGCTTTTCAGACAAGCAAAAGTTAAGAGAATTCAGTACCACCAAACCAGCTTTACAACAAATGTTAAAGGGACTTATATAGTCAAGAAATACACGAGAAGGAAAAAGATCTACAAAATCAACCCCAAACAATTAAAAAAATGGCAATAGGAACATATATATCAATAATTACTTTAAATGTAAATGGATTAAATGCTCCAACCAAGAAACACAGACCAGCTGAATGAATATAAAAACAAGACCCATATGTATGCTGTCTACAAGAAACCCACTTCAGACCTCAAGACACACATAGACTGAAAGTGAAAGGATGGAGAAACATATTCCATGCAAATGGGAAGCAAAAGAAAGCTGGAGTAGCAATCCTCATATCAGACAAAATAGACCTTAAAATAAAGAAGATTACAAAAGATAAGGAAGGACACTACATAATGATCAAGGGATCAATCCAAGAGGAAGATATAACAATTGTAAATATCTATGCACCCAACATAGGAGCACCTAAATACATAAGACAAACACTAACAGACATAAAAAGAGAAATTGACAGTAACACAATATTAGTAGGAGACTTTAACACCCCACTCACACCAATGGACAGATCATCAAAACAGAAAATTAATAAGGAAACACAAGTCTTAAATGATATATTAGATGAGATGGATCTCATTGATATCTTCAGGACATTCCAACCAAAGGCAGAATACACCTTCTTCTCAAGTGCACATGGGACATTCTCCAGGATAGACCACATCTTGGGTCACAAATCAAACCTCAATAAATTTAAGAAAACTGAAATCATATCAAGCATATTCTCCAACCACAATGCTATAAGACTAGATATCAATTACAAGAAAAAAAACTAAGAAACACAAACACATGGAAATTAAACAACATGTTTCTAAATAACCAACAGGTTACTGGGATTTCCCTGGTGGCTCAGACAATAAAGCATCTACCTACAATGTGGGAGACCCAGGTTCAATCCCTGGGTTGGGAAGATCCTATGGAGAAGGAAATGGCAACCCACTCCAGTACTCTTGCCTGGAAAATTCCATGGGTGGAGGAGCATAGTAGGCTACAGTCCATGGGGTCGCAAAGAGTCAGATATGACTTCACTCTCACTTTCTTAACAGGTTATTGAAGAAATCAAAAGGAAAATCAGAAAATTTCTAGAAACAAATGACAATGAAAATAGGAGAACTAAAAACCTATGGGATGCAACAAAAACAGTTCTAAGAGGGAAGTTTATAGCAATACAATCCTACCTCAAGAAACAAGAAAAACATCAAATAGACAACCTAAATTTACAACTAAAACAACTGGAATAAGAAAAACAAAAAGCCCCAAAATTAATAGAAGGAAAGAAATCATAAAGATCTGAGCAGAAATAAATGAAAACGAAATGAAAGAAACAATAGTAAAGATTAATAAAGATAAAAGCTAGTTCTTTGAGAAGATAAGCAAAATTCACAAACCTTTAGCCAGACTCATCAAGAAAAAATAAGAGAAGAATCAAATCAACAAAATCAGAAATGAAAAAGGGGAGGTTACAAGAAACAATGCAGAAATACAAAGGATTATAAGATACTATTATGAACAACTATATGGCAATAAAATAGATAACCTGGAAGAAATGGACATATTCTTAGAAAAGTTAAATCTTCCAAGACTGAACCAGGAAGAAATAAAAATTATGAACAACCCAATGACAAGCACTGAAATTGAAGCTGTGATCAAAAATCTCCCAAAAGACAAAAGCCCAGGACCAGAGGGCATCACAGGAGAATTCTAACAAACATTTAGAGAAAAGCTAATGCCTATCCTTCTAAAACTCTTTCAAAAAATTGCAGAGGAAGGAACATTTCCAAACTCATTCTCTGAGGCCACCATCAGCCTGTTATCAAAATCAGAGAAAGACAACACAAAAAAAGAAAACTACGGGCCACTGATGAACATATATGCAAAAATCCTCAACAGAATTTTAGCAAACAGAATTCAGCAACACATCAAAAAGCTCATACACCATGATCAAGGTGGGTTTTTTCCAGGGATGCAAGGATTCTTTAATATATGCAAATCAATCAATGTGATACACCATATTAACCAATCGACAGATAAAAACCATATGATAATCTCAATAAATGAATAAAAAGCCTTTAACAAAATTCAGCACCCATTTATGATTAAAACTCTTCAAAAAATGGGCATAGAAGGAATCTATCTCAATATAGTAAAAGCCATATATGATAAGCCTACAGCAAACATTATTCTCAATGGCGAAAAAATGAAAGCATTCCCCCTAAGATAAGGAACAAGACAAGGGTGTCCACTTTCACCACTATTATTCAACATAGTCCTGGAAGTCCTAGCTGCAGCAATCAGAGAAGAAAAAGAAATAAAAGGAATCCAGATGAAGAAGTAAAGCTCTCACTGTTTGTAGATGAAATGATACTGTACATAGAAAACCCTAAAGATAGTATCAGAAAATTACTAGAGCTAGTCAGTGAATTTAACAAAGTTGCAGGATATAAAGTCAATACATAGAAATCACTTGCATTTCTATATACCAACAATGAAAACTCAGAAAAAGAAATTAAGTAATCAATCCCATTCACCATTACAGCAAAAGAATTAAATATCTAGGAATAAACTTACCTAAGGAGACAAAAGAACTGTACACAAAAAATTATGACACTAATGAAAGAAATTAAAGATGACATAAACTGATGGAGAGATATTCCATGTTCCTGGGTAGGAAGAATTGATACTGTGAAAATATCTATACTACCAAATGTAATCTACAGATTCAATGTGATCCCTATCAAATTAGCAATGGCATTTTTCACAGAACTAGAACAAAAAATTTTCATAATTCATATGGAAACTCAGAAGACCCTGAATAGCAAAAGCAATCTTGAGAAAGAAGAATGGAGCTGGAGGAATCAACCTTCCTGACTTCAGATTATACTACAATGCTACAGTCATCAAGATAGTATGGCACTGGCACAAAAACAGAAATATAGACCAATGGAACAAGATAGAAAGCCCAGAAATAAACCCATGCACCTATGGGTACCTTGTTTTTGACAAAGGAGACAAAAATATACCATGGGGCAAAGATAGCCTCTTCAATAAATGATGCTGGGAAAACTGGACAGCTACATGTAAATGAATGAAATTAAAATATTTCTTAATACCATACACAGAGATAAGCTCAAAATGGACTAAAGACCTAAATGTAAGACCAGAAACTATAGAACTCTTAGAGGAAAACATAGGCAGAACACTCAATGACATAAATCAAAGCAAGATCCTCTATGACCCATCTACTAGAGTAGTGGAAATAAAAGTAAACAAGTGGGACCTGATTAAACTTAAAAGCTTTTGCACAGCAAAGGAAACTATAAGCAAGGTGAAAAGACAACCCTCAGAATAGGAGAAAATAATAGCGAATGAAACAACTGACAAAGGATTAATTTCCAAAATACATAAGCACCTCATACAACTCAATGCCAGGAAAACAAAAAACCCAATCAAAAAGTGGGGAAAAGACCTAAACAGACATTTCTCTAAAGAAGACATACAGATGGCTAACAAACACATGAAAAGATGCTCAACGTTGCTCATTAATAGAGAAATGCAAATCAAAACTACAAAGAGATACCACCTCACACTGGTCATAATGGTCATTATCAAAAAGTCTACAAACAATAAATGCTGGAGAGGGTGTGGAGAAAAGGGAACACTCTTGCACTGTTGCTGGGAATGTAAATTGATACAGCCAGTATGGAAGATGGTATGCTGCTGCTGCTGCTGCTGCTAAGTCGCTTGAGTCGTGCCCGACTCTGTGCGACCCCATAGACGGCAGCCCACCAGGTATGGAGATCCTTAAAACACTATGAATAAAACCACGGTGTGACCAAGCATATACCCTGAGGAAACCAAAATTGAAAAAGATACATGTATTCCAATGTTCATTGCAGCACTATTTACAATAGCTAGAACATAGAAGCAACCTAGATGTCCATCAACAGATGAATAGATAAAGAAGATGTAGTACATATACACAATGGAATATTACTCAGTCATAAAGAGGAACACATTTGAGTCAGTTCTAATGAGGTGGATGAACCTAGAACCTATTATACAGAGTGAAGTAAGTCATAAAGAGAAAGATAAACATTGTATTCTAATGCATATATACAGAATCTAGAAAAATGACACTCAAGAATTTATTTACAGGGCAACAGTGGAGAAACAGACATAGCGAATAGACTTATGGACATGGGGAGAGGAGAGGAGAGGGTGAGATGTATGAGAAGAGTAACATGGAAACTTTCATTACCTTATGTAAAATAGATAGCCAACAGGAATTTGCTGTATGGCTCAGGAAAATCAAACAGGGGCTCTGTATTAACCTAGAAGAGTGGGATGGGGAGGAAGATGGGAAGGAGGCTCAAAAGGTAGGGGATATGTGTATACCTACGGCTGATTCATGTTGAGGTTTGACAGAAAACAGCAAAATTCTGTAAAGCAATTATCCTTCTATAAAAATAAATTCATTTAAAAAATTACATGTATAGTGTTCTTGAGATTTTTATTAATTTAAAAAATTGACCATAAAAGGATACATTAACTGTTCTATTAGAAAATGAATATTTTCCTAGTGTGTGGCTTCAATTTAATTTCTAGCTACTTTAGTCTATTACACTGAGAACAATTTGTAGGTAAATGTTTTTAAATCTTTAAATCTCAGAAGCAAAAATGCTCCCTGGGAGAGGGACAACACTTTTTTAATACTTATATTTTTAGTATGTTTAGAATCAGTAAAAACCTGTTAAAATATCACATTTTCATTTTATTCTTTTGCAGAATTTATTAACTTTTCCTTGCAAAATATAGCCAGTTATATGAACAGTAAGGTTTGCAACATAATAATGATGAATATTTATTGTATGCTACCATGTAGCAGGCCTAGCACTAAATGCGGTACCAACCTGATCTTATGTAACCATCAAAACTACTTTATATGATAGTCATTACCATTTTCCATATTATCTGGATCCAAAAATGAATTCTTATGAGAGCTTAAATAACTTCATAATGTCTCTCAATGTTAAGTGTATTTGTCTACTAATTATCAACTGTATCACAAAGCTGGTAGACATTTCAGTAAAATTAGGGTTAGCAAATTATTGAATGTAACTCCATCTTAAAATATATGCAATTATATTAAAATTTGTTGTTGTTCAGTCACTAAGTCACGTCTGACTCTTTGTGACCCCATGAACTGCAGCACACCAGGCTTCCGTGTCCTTCACTATCTCCCTGAGTTTGCTCAAACTAATGTCCATTGAGTCAGTGATGCCATCCAACCATTTCATCCTAATACTAAACACACTTACACTTGGGGAATTCCAAATACTTAAAAAATATTATTTGTGTTAATTCATGAAAAATATTACTTGTGTTAATTCAGGAAAATATTATTTGTGTTAATTCATGAAAATTTGGGGGCTTCCCTGGTAGCTCAGCTGGAAAAGAATTTGAGACCCTGGTTCCATTCCTGGGTCAGGAAGATCCACTGGAGAGGGATAGGCTACCCACTCCAGTATTCTGGCCTGGAGAATTCCAAGGACTGTATAGTACATGGGGTCACAAAGAGTCAGACATAACTGAGAAACCTTCACTTTCATGAAAATTGTTAATGTAAATTTCTCATTCAACTTGTATAAATGATTGTGCACTATGTATGTCATAGCAAATCATGGAATTCTAAACAAACAAACAAAAACCCTCCAAAATTCATATTTTTTAACCCCAAACTTGGGAGGAGAAAGCTTTAATTGTAATTTATTTATGTTGCAGCTGTTCCACAAATATTTGTTCTTGGCTGCTTTCTAAAAGACTCTCAGGGAAATTTTCATACCCATAACAAAGGTCAACCATAAGACTTAACTTACTTAGGGCTTTCTAATTTCTGATATAAATCTCTTTCTACAGTTTTAACATCTTTCTGAGGCTACAATATTCAATCAATTAATCAATCTACCCAATGCCATCCTTATAATAATTTTAACACACTCAGTTTAAATTTTTCCAGAATCAATTACCTAGGTCCCAGTTGGATTAAATACTAATAAACAAATTCACTGTCTACATTAATGAGATGCCATAAAAATAAAATTATGACTCAGAGTTACTTTAAAAGACTTGGAAGATTAAAAATGCTATATTTTATCATTTTTGTTTGACATACTGATGTTATTTAAATCAGAATTAGTGTTGATTATTATAGTTATTCATTTTATACTGATATAACTTTACTGCTTTTTTAGGTAGAACCAAGTCTTTGTCCTGACAAATCACAGAAGAATAATCATAAGGGCAAAAGATACTGTGTGCTAAATAAAAGCCTTCCCATTCAGAAACCTCCTGACGTATTAATACAGGAATTGAAAGCTCTTTACCAAATGTAGGCAATGAGTGAGTGAAAGTCACTCAGTTGTGTCCGACTCTTTGAGACCCAATGGACTATACAGCCTGTGGAATTCTCCAAGCCAGAATACTGGAGTGGGTAGCTGTTCCCTTCTCCAGGAGATCTTCCCAACCAAGGGATTAAACCCAGATGTTCTGCATTGCAGGAGGATTCTTTACCAGCTGAGCCACCAGGGAAGCCCAAGAATACTGGAGTGAGTAGCCTTTTCCTTCTCCAGCAGATCTTCCCAACTCAGGAATGGAACCTGGCTCTCTCGCATTGAAGGTGGATTCTTTACCAGCTGACTTACCAGGTGTATACATTGGGCCAGGCTGTATTCTAGGCACTTAGGTTTCAGCCACAAATATAACATAAAATTCCTTCTTCTCGTGGTTCTGTTGAAAAAAACAGACTTTAATAAAGTAAAATGTAAACCAGTATACTAGAATCACTGGACATAGGTTATACATAAGCTCACCTTTAATCAATACTAACAAAGAGTTGTTCAAGTAATTGTGACTGTATATTTCCATGCAATGGCCCCACTCCAGTACTCTTGCCTGGAAAATCCCATGGACGGAGAAGCCTGGTGGGTTGCAGTCATGGGATCGCTAAGAGTCGGACACGACTGAGTTATTTCATTTTCACTTTTCACTTTTCACTTTCATGCATTGGAGAAGGAAATGGCAACACACTCCAGTGTTCTTGCCTGGAGAATCCCAGGGATGGGGGAGCCTGGTGGGCTGCCGTCTGTGGGATCGCACAGAGTCGGACACGACTGAAGTGACTTAGTAGCAGCAGCAGTGTATGAGAATTCCCATTGCTCCACATCCTTACCAACAGCAAATATTGTCTATCTTTTGATTTCTAGTTGATCAGTGTGAAGTAGTATTTTATTTGATTTTCATTTCCTTTTAATTGATCACCATTTGAATACTTTGTTGTCTGTTTGAATATCCTCCTCTGAAGTGCTTAGCCAGTAATTTTATTGTCTTTTTCTTACTGAATTATAGGAACTCATCATATATTCTAAATATAAACTACACTGTCATATGAGTTACAATCATTGTATTCAATTCTGTTGCTTTTCACTCTATTAATATTTGGAAGGAATGATGCTAAAGCTGAAACTCCAGTACTTTGGCCATCTCATGCGAAGAGTTGACTCATTGGAAGAGATTCTGATGCTGGGAAGGATTGGGGGCAGGAAGAAGAGGGGACGACAGAGGATGAGATGGCTGGATGGCATCACCGACTCAATGGCCATGAGTTTGAGTGAACTCTGAGAGATGGTGATGGACAGGGAGGCCTGGAGAGCTGTGATTCATGGGGTCGAAAAAAGTCAGACATGACTGAGCGACTGAACTGAACTGAACTATGAACAGAACTCCTAAATTTTAATAGAGTTCAATTTTTCAAGTCTTTAATTCTATGATTAGTATCTTATTGTGTTTTACTTAAAAAAATCTTTGCCCATCCACAGTAATGAAGGTGTTCTCCTGTTGTTCTGTGTCATAACATGTATCGTCTTTCACATATATGTCTGCAATCCATTTGGAAATGGTAAACTCTAAGGTATAGGTCAAATTTACTTTAATACAGGTTTCCAGCTGTCTCAGTATCATTTATTGGAATAGTAAAAGCACTTTGTCCTCCATTGCTGTGGCACTTTGTATAAAAAAGACATTTGCTTAAAATGGTACAAGTGTCAGCAAGTTTGAATGCTGATAGCAAAATATCCAGTAGAGAGTAGAAGACGACGATGAGGGAAAGGGAAAACAGAATGAACTGGAGTAGGCTACTGTGGATGTGAATAGAAGTGTAAATGGAGATGGTTACCTTAGCTGAAAACATAGATAGTCATTCATAATGGCAATATTAGTGATAATAATTAGTAATGCTTATATTATTTACTATAAACCAGATAGTTACTGTTCAAAGCACTCACACACACATATATACCTATGAATTCATATAGGTATATGTATTTTATGTCTAAATGTTTATAAACTCATATACATATATTTATATAAACTAATTTCATTTTCTAGCAACACCATGTATACATGTACACAGATGTACACATACAATATTGTTAGATAAAATATATGTGTAAGTGAAATTAGCTCATATATTCTATTCTGCATTTAATTTAAAATATACTATGCTATAGACATGGATTTTATGCAAGAAGTATCTTAAACAGAGTATAAAAGTAATTTGGCCAAGAGTGGTGAAGCTGGAGCTGAAATCCTGGCAAACACATTCAAATTCTCTAGGTTTAAAATTTTATGCTATATTTACCTATAGATATATTTTTATTCAGATTAGATAATAGTAAATTGACAAATACTTATTAATCATCTGTAGCTAACAGAGATTTAGCCAAATATCTAATTTTGGCTATTTTGGCTATTTAGATATTTTGGCAAACATCTAATACCTATTTTCCTGTGTTTTGAGATGTCTTACTAAGTTTAAATTAAATCTCATTTGTAGTATAACTTTCATAAATTTAGCTGTTAAAAGTAATGGGAGAAATGAATTTGATCAGTCACTTTGAGTTTCCTATGTAATGTATTTTTTAAGGCGAATATTCCTCCTTTATCTGAAACCTGTCACTCACAAAATTACAAGCCAGTTAATAGATTCAGCATTCAAAATTCCATTTTTGGTTGCATCCTGCCACACTCTTAAAATGTAAAGTGAAAACTGTGTAGAATGAATCCAAACACCACATTGGAATCCGCTTTAAGCACATGCACAGTTGCTCTAGTGCTACTTGTTTTATCTAATATCATGTTTGGATGGAACATACACATGGTTTTTTAAACACACATTTTAGTCAAATTGTAGACACTAACGTCAGCATAATGTTTGTGTGGTTTTGCAACAGCAAATTCCAAATAAGCTCCTTAGCCCTCTAACCTCTGGAAAGCAAACTAGAGCATGATGCCCATCAGACATTATATTTCTCTGTTGCCCATGAAATCACTGGCATTTATCAGCCGGTTCTGTGAAATTCAGACCAACGCAAGCAGAATGAAACTTGAACTTGTGTTTAATGTCACATAGGTTTGAATCACTTCCCCTAGTTTCCCTACAATTTCTCTGAGGCTTTTCATTTATATGTCCTTTAAAAATGTATACATTGGTCATTGCATTTCAAGATTTAAAAATACTGCTGTAAATAGAGAGTTGCTAAATATACCACACATCCACTACTAATTTTCAAAGCAGAGAGACAGCATTCTAAGCTAAGAGAAAAGCCCAAGAAACGGAATAAGCATGTCACAGCATGTTTGGGAAAAGAGGCAATAAGTTAGCTGGCACAGTGGGTGGCTGTTTAAAACCAGAGTAGGAAAAAAATGCAGAACTTGTGTTAAGTCAGATTATAAAACTCTGGAAATTAAGTTGCAGTATTTAATTAATTAGCTAATTAATTTTAATAGTATTTGGAGTACTTACTTTAGAAGGCACATTGCTATGTACAGATGATTCAGATTTGAACATGATATGATATCTGCTCTCAAGGAACTCAGCATTTCATAGGGAAAAGATGCATGAAAACAAGGTAACACTATATGATAAGATCTATAAAAAGGACATGTTTAAAATGCAATGAGGATTTAAGGTTAAGGCTTATTCAATCTTCCTAAGGGAAATGAGAGAAGTGTTTCCCAAACAGGTTGCAGTTGGTCTGAGCATAAGACCAAGTAATGGTTTACTGTTCATTTCTTGTGGAGGGATCAGCAGTTACAAAAATCCAGAGGCAGATCCCTCCAGAGGCAGATATTTGAATTCAGATGGCACACTGTCAGATAACACTTTCTATTGCTCCCTTCCGTCTAAATATCACAATGACTGATAAAATATACATCTAAAAACTTCAAACAGAAACAGGTTTGTTTGACCAAAACAAAAATTTGCAACTGTGGACTTCAGCCAGTGTTTTCTGCGCTCTGATACCAAGAATAGACTGAGACAGTCAATTTCATCTACTACAGGGTATATATGTATGTCAGGTGACACAAGCCATGTTTATTATATTAAATCAGAAGCCAGAACTGGTTGCTCCAAGAGGAAGGCTAAACCACTGTGCCCACTTGTGATTACTTCTCCAGTAGAAATAGGTTGGTGAGAGAAAGAAAACAAAGCCATACATATAGGACATGGGTCAAGAGATCTGGTGTTCAGTGAATGGATAAGTCTTTTCATGGTTTTGTCACAGGAGAGAAGGGCCCAGTTGTAAATACTGGATCTCATACCAGACTGGGAGATGAGGATACAGGAGTGTATCTGCAAAATGGCTATATTGGATGCAAGGACTACAGAGATCAAGAGCAATATAACAAATGACAAACAAAAACCTCCTGTTCAAACTGAGCTTGAAAACAAAAGATCTAAAGCACAGAGGACTTCCCTGGTGGCTCAGATGGTAAAAGCATCTGGCTACAATGTGGGAGACCTGGGTTCGATCCCTGGGTCGGGAAGATCCCCTGGAGAAGGAAATGGCAACCCACTCTGGTACTCTTGCCTGGAAAATCCCATGAATGGAGGAGCCTGGTGGGCTGCAGTCCATGGGGTCGCAAAGAGTCGGACACGACTGAGCAACTTCACTTCACTTGAAGGAAAATTAAGAATAAGAGTCACTCTTTTACTAGAGCATAGATAGCCAGGGTGACCTTTTTAAATAAAACCACATAATGATGAAATGCACATTCACAGACATCTTTTAAAGCTAATTTTAAGGAATTTCCCTGGTGGTCTAGTGGTTAAAACTTTGCCTTCCAATGCAGGTGGTACAGGTTCTATCCCTGGTTGGGGAGCTAAGATCCGATATGCTTCATGGCCAAAAAATCAAAACATAAAAGAAGCAATATTGTAACAAATTCAATAAAGACTTTACAAATATATAAATAATAAAACTCATTTTAAAGTGATCTGAAAAATAGGAATATGTTGAGAAGAATGAACAAATAAAACAGAAATCCTGGGATGCATAGCGTTAGTATAGCCATTTACCCTGAAAGTGTCTGCCAAACCTCTGAGAAGGCACTTTGATGACTACATGTGATATGGGGGCATAAGGTGAATTTCAGGAAACTCTCAAGTTGCCATTCTTCAGCTAAAACTAGGACCCCAAAGAGCTCTACAGAAAGTAAGGGTGAATCAAAAGCAGACACATGGCACAGTCAATAAGAATTTGAATTTATTATCTCTGGCACTAGATGGAAGGGAAGGAAAAAGTGATATCCCCCTAGAAATCTTTTTTTTTTAAACATTTTTAATAGAAGATAACGTGAATATATTAAATTTCACAAATCTAAAGTGTACAGATGTTTGAATTTCACATTCAACTACAGCAGAGATGAGAATACAGAATATTTCTATCACTCCAGAAAATAACCTCGGCTTCTTCCCAGTTAATCCAGCCTTTATCCTTGGGGTAACTATTATTCTGGCTTCTAGCATTATAGATTCCTTGTTGCTTGCCCTTGAACTTCATATAAATGTAATCATACAGTGTGTCCTATGCGTGTCTGGCTCCCTTCACTCACTGTGATAGGAAGAATAATGAACCTTTAAAGGTATCATCAATCACTTCAGCTAAAGTCAAGGGCACATTTCTTGTCACCTTTTCCTGTTGAAGTTAAGATGCTTTCAACAGTGTGGAAGTCTTAGCAGGCCATTTTCCTCCATGAGGAAGGTGACAGCGGTGGATATTAAAGAAAAAAAAAGATCATTAATGTATCTCTTTCTGCTATATTCTGGAGGTTTTTATTGTTCCTTCCAGAACTACCTGGTTTATTATTTCACCATCATTGCTGCAAAGTTGGTTTATCCCATAGATATAAAACTTATTTTTCAGCAGTTACCTGTTCATGCCACACCTGTGATCAAGAGAGTTCAAGTGCAGTAAGGACAAAGACATTTTTGTAAAACTTACAGAGATTCATTATGTCATCCACTTTGGCTCTTGTACGTTACTTAGGGGCATTCAGTGGGTAGCATATTAGCATTTTGTTTTTAAAAATTGCAATTTGTTTCAATAATACATAGTTCCAAATATGCTACGCTATGCTATGCTAAGTCGCTTCAGTCGTGTCCAACTCTGTGCGACCCCATAGACGGCGGCCCACCAGGCTCCATTGTCCCTGGGATTCTCCAGACAAGAATACTGGAATGGGTTGCCATTTCCTTCTCCAGTGCATGAAAGTGAAAAGTGAAAGTGAAGTTGCTCAGTCATGTCTGACTCTTAGTGACCCCATGGACTGCAGCCTACCAGGCTCCTCCGTCCATGGGATTTTCCAGGCAAGAGTACTGGAGTGGGGTGCCATTGCTTTCTCCAAGTTCCAAATAAGAGTATCTTAAATCTGTTAATCTGTATTTCTTCAAGTGGAAGACCAAACTGCTCTATCATGGCCAACTGAACCAAATATAGCAAGGTTCCTTCAGGGGAATATGGCCAGAGTTATGAGAAAGGACTTGATTTCTGCCCACAGAGAATAGCAAACACAGGCAATTTGGATTCTCCATTTCTAGCACCTACAGTTGAATAGTTGTAGCAGCCCAGAACACACTGTTGAATAGCAGTTTAGCTCAACCAGCAGTGTACATGGACTAGGTATTTGGGAGACCTCTGTGAATCAAGGGCTTCATTAAGCTAGTGACTTTGCATGAGACAGCAGAGTGTAAAATAGACTTTCTCCCAAATGCAAAAGGTAAAGCTGAGATGCCTTTGGGATGAAGCTAGCTACATTCTTTGATATACTGTTTCCATTTGATAAGCAAGATTTTTGAATCCTTCCTACCATATTATTCATGTGTTCAAGTTGACACACCTTATCAGCCTACCAGGCTGAAGACTAACAAGGAACCCATGAGTCAGGTATTTCTATAGAAAGTTAACAGCTAATTTTCAAAGTGGACATGACAGATATGGCAGAGGGACCGTTAGTCCAAAATCTCAAGGGGAGCCTCCCAGTGGAGCTGCTTCACTTGCCTGAGTCTGTAGCTGGCAAAATCATCAGTCACAAAGTGGTCATTACGACTGTGGGACGCCAAAGGTACTAGTGCTTCTCTACATGTGACTCTGTCCAACTGAGAGAGTCCACTTGGTCACAGAGGGAGTTGGGAAATAAAAGCATACAAACATCAATCCCTGTCATATATTTAGTTGTATGATAAACAACAACAATTCATCGAGTTGGCCCAAAGATACTCTTCCACAAGGTCACCTTAGTTTCCCTTCCACATCGTGAACTCTGCCCAAACTCCCATAAGGTGAATCTAAAGACCTCCTCCCACAAGGGGACTGGGTAGGATGCTGACTTCTGGCACCTGCGGCAAATAGAGTTGTAAAAGTGTGAGTTTCTCCTTTTTCGGATATTTTTTAGCATATTGAAATCAGTGCATTTGAACTTCAGTCCACTTTGGGGACAGGGAGAAATTGTCCTGCCCCTAAGTATTATTCTTTTTATTTATTTATCTATGTTTTATTTTAATTGGTGGCTAATTACTTTACAATATTGTGGTGGTTTTTGCCATACTCTCACATGAATCAGCCATGGGTGTACATGTGTTCCCCATCCTGACCCTCCTTTCCACCTCCCTCCCCATCCCATCCCTCAGGGTCATCCCAGTGCACCAGTCCTGAGCACCCTGCCTCATGCATTGAACTTGGACTGGCGATCTATTTCACATATGATAACATACATGTTTCATTGCTATTCTCTCAAATCATCCCACCGTCACCTTCTCCCACAGAATCCAACAGTCTGTTCTTTACATCTGTGTCTCTTTTGCTGTCTCGCATAGAGGGTCATCATTACCATCTGTCTAAATTCCATATATATGCATTAATATACTGTATTGGTATTTTTCTTTCTGATTTACTTCTTTCTGTATAATAGGCTCCAGTTTCATCCACCTCATTAGAACTGATTCAAATGCATTCTTTTTAATAGCCGAGTAATACTCCATTGTGTATATGTACCACAGCTTTCTTATCCATTCATCTGCTGCTGGACATCTAGGTTGCATCCATATCCCGGCTATTGTAAACAGTGCTGCGGTGAACATTGGGGTACACATGTCTCTTTCATTTCTGGTTTCCTCGGTGTGTATGCCCAGCAGCAGGATTGCTGGGTCATATGGCAGTTCTATTACCAGTTTTTTTAAGGAATCTCCACATTGTTCTCCATAGTGGCTGTACTATTTTGCATTCCCACCAACATTGTAAGAGGGTTCACTTTTCTCCACACCCTCTCCAGCATTTATTGCTTGTAGACTTTTGGATAGCAGCCATTCTGACTGGTGTGAGATGGTACCTCACAGTGGCTTAGATTTACATTTCTCTAATAATAAGTGATGTTGAGCATCTTTTCATGTGTTTGTTAGCCATCTGTATGTCTTCTTTGGAGAAATGTCTGTTTAGTTCTTTGGCCCATTTTTTTATTGGGTCACTTACTTTTCTGGAATTGAGCTGCAGGAGTTGCTTGTATATTTTTGAGATTAATTCTTTGTCAGTTGCTTCATTTGCTACTATTTTCTCCCATTCTGAAGGCCGTCTTTTCATTTTGCTTATAGTTTCCTCAGAGAATTCAGTATTATTCTTTTTAAAGTGATCAAAAGCAGGATAAAAGGGTAGGCGAGAGCTACTATATGCCAGGAAGCAAGTGCATCCACTTTCCACTTTGTGCTACATAACAACTGCTTGCAACCCAACCAAATGAATTTCCAGTGTTTTGTCCACCCAAAACTCTATATATTGAGGGATAAAGTCATCATGGGTGACACCATCTATTCCAGCTTTGAGAGAACTTTCATTCAGCAGTCATGGCCATTTTGCTTCCATCTGAGACTAGGATTTTGGATCTTTGTCTTATTTGAACTTGAATCACATAATGACAGCTTTTCAAAAAAAGAATCTACCTTAATATGGGGCATTTGCCGATCCATTTTCATGATAGCATCTTTTCATTTTTCATCAGTTTTAAACATAAGGGCTAGAGGACCTGTTTAGTGTGGTGGATCTGCCTGCAAACATGTACCTATATTTCTTTGGGTAGTTTCTCCTTCTCCAGTGAGTCATCATCATCAACATTGTACCAAATATAGGGCAGTAAGAGCTCAAATACTAGCCAATGCCTTATTTATAATTTCCCATGTGAATTGGTCTCTATAAATTCTCCCCAAGAGGGTCAAAATTTACTTATAGCCATCAGAACTTCAAAACTGCACAACTTTGAAAAGTTTTACAAACTGTATATTAAATAATATTATTGCATTACTGATTACCTTAATTTGGAAATTATGTTTTAATGCTGGGCTGGAAGAAGCACAAGCTAGAATCAAGATTGCCAGGAGAAATATCAATAACCTCAGATATGCAGGTGACACAACCCTTATGGCAGAAAGTGAAGAGGAACTAAAAAGCCTCTTGATGAAAGTCAAAGAGGAGAGTGCAAAAGTTGGCTTAAAGCTCAACATTCAGAAAATGAAGATCATGGCATCTGGTCCCATCACTTCATGGGAAATAGATGGGGAAACAGTGGAAACAGTGTCAGACTTTATTTTGGGGGGCTCCAAAATCACTGCAGATGGTGATTGCAGCCACGAAATTAAAAGACGCTTACTCCTTGGAAGAAAAGTTATGACCAACCTAGATAGCATATTCAAAAGCAGAGACATTACTTTGCCAAAAAGGTCCATCTAGTCAAGGCTATGGTTTTTCCAGTAGTCATGTATGGATGTGAGAGTTGGACTGTGAAGAAAGCTGAAGGCCAAAGAATTGATGCTTTTGAACTATGGTGTTGGAGAAGACTCTTGCAAGTCCCTTGGACTGCAAGGAGATCCAACCAGTCCATTCTAAAGGAGATCAGCCGTGGGTGTTCTTTGGAAGGAATGATGCTAAAGCTGAAACTCCAGTACTTTGGCCACCTCATGCAAAGAGTTGACTCATTGGAAAAGACTCTGATGCTGGGAGGGATTGGGGGCAGGAGGAGAAGGGGACGACAGAAGATGAGATGGCTGGATAGCATCACTGACTCTAGGCACGTGAGTTTGAGTGAACTCCAGGAGTTGGTGATGCACAGGGAGGCCTGGCATGCTGCAATTCATGGGGTCGCAAAGAATCCGACACGAATGAGCTACTGAACTGAACTGAACTGAATGTAAATTAAATATCCTTTTCTTTGGTAATATACACTGAATTATTTAGGCGCAAAAGGACATCATGCCTGTAGCTTACTTCCAAATGTTTCATTGATAATATGAAGAAGGAAGAGCAGCAGAAGGAGAAAAACATATACATGGAGAGAAAAAAAATGTGACAAAATATTAATAGTAATTAATCCAAATGAAAAGACCATGAGAGGTTATACTTTTTTTGCAGGGCCAAAAATTTTTAGGCAAACTGGAAGGAAGGAAATATATAATATATAGCATTTAAATTTTTTCACAGATACATGAGATGCATTTGCCAAGAACACTTGATAAATGATACACAGTTAAATATTATTGTAGGTTAGGGTAAAAAAGAAGAAAAAGATAGTAATATAGTTGAAGAGAAAATTATGGAAAGAAGATGGAACTTTCACCAAGAGTTGATAGATTGCTTCACCAACTTGGGAAGTAATTTTACTACATTCCTAATTTAGAAAACATAATTCTGGTGGCAAAGAGGGTGACTGGACATATGTTGAAGTTGGAGAGAGGAAGGCAAATTAGAAGGATATTATAAAAGTTCAAGTATGATATGATGCAGGCCTACTTTAAAATGAGTACAAAAAGGGGAAAATGTCAGAGGTTATTTTAGAGGCCTCATTTTTATTTCTTTCTCACATGATAGCATTTCAGACTGCTTAATAGTACGTGGTCATCTTCTTTGCACTTGCTTGTCTGTAGTCTATAGCACCTAGATATATTAAACTTCCAGCTGCCTTTCTGGAAAGCCAGGTCTTATCACTAGCAAAAGAAAAGGTCACAGCTTAAGTGCTTTTCTAACAGTAGTTCTGTTCCTTTAGGAACAGACACGGTTGTATTTTTATTTTTTATTGGAGTATAGTTGATTTACCATGTTGTGTTACTTTCTGCTATACAGCAAAGTGAATAGTTTATACATAACAGAGAGTCACAACATATATAACTATCTTCTGGTTTGTTTTCAAGAGCCTGAAACTTAACTTCTCCACCAAATAGAATAGAAACCACTGTAAAACTTCCCATTTATAACATACACTTATTCCAGTACCAATAGAACTTTAGATCTGTGCTATGAAGTCACTTGCTTGGCTGAAATCCATTTAATTTTATTTTTCATCCAAATGTATGTTGTAATAAACACCTGAATATATATACAATATCTTCTGTATAAGAGAGAAACATTTTAAATATAATTAAAGCATATTTATGTCAGAATCATTGACTGAAAACACAGGCTACCTAGATAGAGTCTCCTTTCTAAATTTATTTTGCAAAATGAAAGGAATGCAAATATTCCTTTTTCTTCTTTAGCAGGAAGTCAGGGCAGTTGGGAATTATTTTCAGTTATGATTCTTTTCTATATAAATTTACAGTGGCATATACTGGGGAAAATAAAATACTTGCTAAAGGAAAAAAAGAAATATGCTCAATGAATTAAAAATGGGGAAGATTCACCAAACCATCCAATTCTTTCTTCCCACAGTTGAATTCAGGAAGACATTTTTGCACAGCAACCGCAAATTTTACACAATGTTTTATAAACATTGTCTTCAAACTCAATGAAAAAGTATGTGATACCTATTTTTTACTTTAAGAAATTACATTGTGCTTAGAATTTGTCTTCTAGAAGATACAAGAATTAAAACATTGGCCTAGAATTTGGGTATACATAGTCACATATGGCACCCCACTCCAGTACTCTTGCCTGGAAAATCCCATGGACAGAGGAGCCTGGTAGGCTGCAGTCCATGGGGTCACTAAGAGTTGGACATGACTGAGCAACTTCACTTTCACTTTTCACTTTCATGCATTGGAGAAGGAAACGGCAACCCACAGTGTTCTTGCCTGGAGAATCCCAGGGATGATGGAGCCTGGTGGGCTGCTGTCTATGGGGTCACACAGAGTCAGACACGACTGAAGTGACTTAGCAGGAGCAGCAGCAGTCACCTATTTAAAAAGGCATCTTCGGAGAGGACTGAAATGCATTTTTTAAAATTACTTTGGACTTTGTAATAAATAGTTTATCAAACTCTTAGCTACAGACTCTTGTTAACTGAATTTAAAAGGTTGGCCAATAGAATAATATGTTAAATTGTGTCATTTGTGGTAGAGCATTTTAAGTACCTCAGTTCAGTTCAGTTCAGTCGCTCAATCGTGTCCGACTCTTTGTGACCCCATGAATCGCAGCACGCCAGGCCTCCCTGTCCATCACTAATTCCCGGAGTTCACCCAAACTCATGTGCATCCTGTCAGTGATACCATCCAGCCATCTCATCATCTGTCGTCCCCTTCTCCTCCTGCCCTCAATCCCTCCCAGCATCAGGGTCTTTTCCAAAGAGTCAACTCTGCATGAGGTGGCCAAAGTATTGGAGTTTCAGCCTCAGCATCAGTCCTTCCAATGAACACCCAGTACTGGTCTCCTTTAGGATGGACTGGTTGGATCTCCTTGCAGTCCTAGCTTCTATTTAAACTCAGAACTAGTTTAAATCATTAAAAATTAATTTTAGCATATTCAGGCATCTACTTTCCCTGTAGAAAGAGGGCTGAATACCTGTGCCCAAACTCTGCACCTCCTCTCAGTGGGTGTGCTGCATGAGCCCATTCACACATGTGCACACACACATGCACGCACACACGTGAGCACACACACACAAACACACACACATGCATCAGCCAGGCTTGATCTAATTTCTTTTTTGCTCTCTCTCTCTTTCCAGAATGATGGTGCTGTTACAACCTCATGAATTTGCTTCTCTAAATGCTACTTTGTTGTTACCCTGGGCTTAGGTTAGTGTGGCATTTCTTCAGAGTTTTAAATAACACTGATTAAGGCCTTGGATTTCTTTGGAAGGAATGATGCTAAAGCTGAAACTCCAGTACTTTGGCCACCTCATGCGAAGAATTGACTCATTGGAAAAGACTCTGATGCTGGGAGGGATTGGGGGCCGGAGGAGAAGAGGACGACAGAGGATGAGATGAGATGGCTGGATGGTTGGATGACATCACCGACTTGATGGACATGAGTTTGGGTGAACTCCGGGAGTTGGTGATGGACAGGGAGGCCTGGCGTGCCACAATTCATGGGGTCGCAAAGAGTCGGAGACGACTGAGCAACTGAACTGAACTGAACTGAAAGAACACAGATACAGGACCAAAATGCTGGGACACGTATCTAGATTCTGCTGCTTACTAGTTGTGGAAAATTTGGAGTTACTTTTTAAAAAATTATTATTTATTTATTATATTAAGGGGGGGTGATAATGTAGTACTTCCTCATATGTTATGAGGAGTGGGTAATATTTATAAAGCAATTATTACAGTATCATGTGGCAGAGCACATGATGAGCACTATCATGGTTAAACACTGTGCTGCTACCATAGTTGTTGATTTCACCTTGGCACCTTCAGAGATGTAGTGATGCTTCCTATACAGATTTCACTGACACTTGTTCCATGAGAAGAATGCTGGTTCTACATTTCTGAAAAATAAGCCTAACTCTGAGGCCTCCATTTTCTTGATGAATGGAACACTCTTGCTTGTTGCTTCATATTTTGAGGTCTGGAAGATATGTACATATCTCAGAAAAAAGACACAGAAACCAAACATCTGCTGCTAATTGATAGGGAAGTAGTTGCATTGAGATATTGGTTCTGAACCATTTTGTGGTCACAGGGCATTCTGCTTTTTCATGGTGGAGAGTAGTAACCTACATAAGACAAAGAATTACCTATCTTTTCCACCTTTTTCCATTTTTGGTTACTTGCCATTTTGCTCTTTTGCAGGACGAGTCAGTTTGCAAACTCCTCTAGCAATGACAAGACTTCCTTTCCCCTGTTTGTGTGTGTGTTAGTCACTCAGCTGTTAAACACAGTCTGAGTTGGAGGCTTTGAAACAAGATAAATTCTCCATATAAATTAAGAAATGGGAGCTTGACTCACTTTTTGGTGACAGAAATGATTAATTAATTCATTCAGTCAGTATTTTAGCAAGCATTATTTTTAATGTCTTCTCTGAACCTGAGTTGGTGATGGACAGGGAGGCCTGGCATGCTGTGGTTCATGGGGTCACAAAGAGTCGGACACGACTGAATGACTGAACTGAACTGAACTGATTAAACCTAGGAGATATTCTGCCCTCTTCCAATAAAGGATGGTTAGTTTTAGCTAGAGAACTACTTTATTTTTCTCATCTCTATATCCTTGGTGGAAGGAGGTATCTATCAGGTGTCTATGTGTTTGAGTGAACTCCGGGAGTTGGTGATGGACAGGGAGGCCTGGCATGCTGTGATTCATGGGGTCGCAGAGAGTCGGACATGACTGAGTGACTGAACTGAACTGATGTTCCATAATAATTAGAAAAAAGAAGAACCAAGTGTAAGAATGGACTAGAATCATTTCGAAAGAGATTCGTGACAAAACTTTCTCCATTAGATGTCTATTTTATTGCTAGCTTCCTTTAATATCACACACTCTGTGCTGGCTTCATAATCAAGCAAAAATCTGACATCAGGTCAGTTTCCCAAGCACATATCTCTACTTAGAAGACAATAAACTCACTGACTGATCCAGATACATACACAAACTTTCCAAGTCCTGGATTCTTTCTACTGTATCAATCATTCCAAATTTACCAGTGCAAAAGTTTAAAATGCTTGTCACAGTTTTTCTTTAGACAAAATATAGCAATATGTTGAATATTAGGGGGTAATACTTTTCAAATGTATTTGAATGCTACTGTAATTAATAACAAAAATTACTTAAAGCATTGCTGAGAATGTAATTGCCAGAACTTAGAAGCAATCATGATGGTCTTCAGTAGGTAAATGGATAAATAAACTGTGATACATCCAAAGACTTAAATGTCATTCAGTGCTAAAAATGAGTTTTCAAGCCATGAAAAGAATTACACAAAATTCTGGAAAAATCAAACTATGGAGACAATAAAAAGATCAGTGGTTTCCAGTGGCTAGGGCATGGGTTGAGGTTGGGGGATAATAGGCAAAGCACAGAGAATTTTTAGGGAAGTGAAAATATGATACACATAGTAATTTCACATTGTGTGTGTCAAAGACATCAGTAGGGCCTACCTATTGAATGGTGAATATAGCTTTAAAGATTAATAACCTAGGTATAATTCTGAGTTTTCTTTAAAAATTTTCCTTTTCAAATATATGATATGTCAATGTTGAAATATATTGAGCCATTATTAATTATCATCATTCTATTATTTATCATGTCACTTCTCAAGGTGACAACTAACTTTGAAACAAGAATTTCAAACTTAGGATTAATTCTGACAGGAAGAAAGGAAAAGTTTCAATCTGTATCATCAGTTACAGAGAATTGTCAAACAACAACTAGATAAATGGGTGGATAGATTAAAGGAAAATAGAAGAATTTTGTTTTATGTAAATGATAAAGTAGATTCTATTATTCTAGGGGCAAAATTCTAGTGGTCTTAGTATCTAATACTGAAATATTAACAGTACTATTATCTCATGCTGAAACATTAATATTAGTATCTAATACTGAAACATTAACAGCATTAATATTTAAGTAGTAGTTAATATTTGTCTGCTTTATAAACTCTGAAGAAATTTGAAGAGTACAATAAATGATCATGATGTTGAACATACATTTAGTGTAAATACCAACTGCTTATTAGAATGGTCATAAACTATACATTATTAACATTGTACTCAATTTTCTTTGGATCTCGAAGTACCACTTATGCTTAAATATCCTATCTACTGCATTCTGCCATTTTACAAGTTCCTCTTTAGCTCCCATTGCTGTGTCAGGCACTGGGAATTCAAAAAGTAAGTCACAGTTCTAAAGCAAGGCATTCTAAACTTTGTGGTTGTGATGAAAGGGGTACCCAGCATAGCCTGAAGTGGTCCAAGAAAGACAGACTTCAATGCATACTCAAAGCATAAATAGAAGTTGGTCTTCAGGATAAGCTAATAAGTTGAAAGCCCTTTCATGCAAATATTCCTTAAATATCCGACAACCTTAGCAGTCAACGTGTTGAGTGGCTAATAACATAGACTGGACTCAGGTTGTGCTATGCTCAGTTGTGTCCGACTCTTTGCGACCCTGTGGGCTGTAGCCCACCAGACTCCTCTGTCCATGGGATTTTTTCAGACAAGAATACTGGAGTGGGTTGCCATTTCCTTCTCCAGGGGATCTTCCCAACCCAAGGATTGAACCCGAGTCTCCTATATCACAGGTAGATTCTTTATCAGACTCTACTATTATCTGTGTAACTTGAGCTGGTTACTAAAACTCTGTGGACTTCATTTTCCTCACCTATAAAATGGAGATCATATTACTAGTTCCTACATCAGAGGTATTTCTGTGAGGATTGAAAGTGTTAATGCATGTAAAAACTTAGAACAGTTCTTGCCACATAATAAATGCTGGTCAGGGATGGCTGTTGCCATTTATTTTCAGGAGCTAACTAAATACTCTTAGTCAGCTTGGGGGACACTCACAAAAGCAACCAGCCACTCCCCTGTTGCCATGAACAATCTGGCTCTGTCCCCAAGTTTTCATATTCCACACAGAAATTTATATCCCCTGCATTTGTCTGGACTCAGTGTCCTAATAAAGTAATGTAGAACTCTATCGGTTTAGGACTTTGTTCCTTGGGAGCCCCACCTTTACTCCGACCTCTAGTATTGAGTGTTACTGCAGCCTATAAACATTACTCTCTGTGGTAAAGTCATTTTTTTCTCATATGTTACAGTTTTACTGATTATGTCTAGTCCCTTACAGCCTAGGACTCTAGAAATGGTCTGACAGGTCTGCTCATCTGCTGCTGCTGCTGCTAAATCGCTTCAGTTGTGTCCGACTCTGTGCAACCCCAGAGATGGCAGCCCACCAGGCTCTGGGATTCTCTGCCGTCCCTGGGATTCTCCAGGCAAGAACACTGGAGTGGGTTGCCATTTCCTTCTCCAATGCATGAAAGTGAAAAGTGAAAGGGAAGTTGCTCAGTCTTGTCCTACTCTTAGCGACCCCATGGACTGCAGCCCACCAGACTTCTCCATCCATGGGATTTTCCAGGCAAGAGTAGTGGAGTGGGGTGCCTTTGCCTTATCCGGGTCTGCTCATCAAGATAGGCAAATCTCAGGGTGTGTGTCTCTCAGAAAGGGGAGCAAAAGGGTCTCGAGAAAGGTGGGTAAAGAGTGAAGTAGTGGGATGGAGAGGGTCTTAGCATTCTAAGGAGAAAGAACTGATTTCTTTCTTTCTTTTTTTTTTTTAAAGAAGTACTTCAACTTGGACTTAATGATTTCTTTGAGTTTAGTCTTGAAACATTCTGGTAAGTTCCTATTTGTTTACAGAAGGTAACACTTAAATTTGGGTAATTGAGTTCACATTTGACCTATCACAGCCCTCTGTTCTGTTTCTGCACCCATCAATATCCAAGAGCTATTTGTCTGACCTAGGAGCCATGCATTGGTGTGCATTTGGCTAAAATACATGAGAGAATTTTTTAAATCTTCACCAAATTAAATTCTTTGGGAGGAAGGCTTTCATATTTCTTATTTGTCTCTTCAAGCCCCATACCTAAAAGAGGTTCAGTTCAGTTCAGTCACTCAGTTGTGTCCGACTCTTTGTGATCCCATGAACCACAGCATGCCAGGCCTCCCTGTCCATCACCAACTCAGGTTCAGAGAAGACATTAAAAATAAAAATAATGCTTGCTAAAATACTGACTGAATGAATGAATTAATCATTTCTGTCACCAAAAAGTGAGTCAAGCTCCCATTTCTCAGTTTATATGGAGAATTTATCTTGTTTCAAAGCCTCCAACTCAGACTGTGTTTAACGGCTGAGTGACTAACACACACACAAACAGGGGAAAGGAAGTCTTGTCATTGCTAGAGGAGTTTGCAAACTGACTCTTCCTGCAAAAGAGCAAAATGGCAAGAAATCGAAAATAGAAAAAGGTGGAAAAGATAGGTAATTCTTTGTCTTATGTAGGTTACTACTCTCCACCATGAAAAAGCAGAATGCCCTGTGACCACAAAATGGTTCAGAACCAATATCTCAATGCAACTACTTCCCTATCATTTAGCAGCAGATGTTTGGTTTCTGTGTCTTTTTTCTGAGATATGCACATATCTTCCAGACCTCAAAATATGAAGCAACAAGCAAGAGTGTTACATTCATCAAGAAAATGGAGGCCTCAGAGTTAGGCTTATTTTTCAGAAATGTAGAACCAGCATTCTTCTCATGGAACAAGTGTCAGTGAAATCTGTATAGGAAGCATCACTACATCTCTGAAGGTGCCAAGGTGAAATCAACAACTATAGTAGCAGCACAGTGTTTAACCATGATAGTGCTTATCATGTGCTCTGCCACATGATACTATAATAATTGCTTTATAAATATTACCCACTCCTCATAACATATGAGGAAGTACTACATTACCACCCCCTCCTTAATATAATAAATAAATAATAATTTTTAAAAAAGTAACTCCAAATTTTCCACAACTAGTAAGCAGCAGAATCTAGATACGTGTCCCAGCATTTTGGTCCTGTATCTGTGTTCTTTCAGTTCAGTTCAGTTCAGTTGCTCAGTCGTCTCCGACTCTTTGCGACCCCATGAATTGCAGCACGCCAGGCCTCCCTGTCCATCACCAACTCCCGGAGTTCACTCAGACTCACGTCCATCGAGTCGGTGATGCCATCCAGCCATCTCATCCTCTGTTGTCCCCTTCTCCTACTGCCCCCAATCCCTCCCAGCATCAGAGTCTTTTCCAATGAGTCAGTTCTTCGCATGAGGTGGCCAAAGTACTGGAGTTTCAGCTTTAGCATCACTCCTTCCAAAGAACACCCAGGACTGATCTCCTTTAGAACGGACTGGTTGGATCTCCTTGAAGTCTGTGTTCTTTACCACTGTAAAAATGAAAGTGTTAATTGCTCAGTCATATATGACTCTTTGTGACCCCATAGACTGTAGCCTTCCAGGCTCCTTTGTCCATGGGATTCTCCAGGCAAGAATATTTGAATGGGTAGCCATTCCCTTATCCAGGGGATCTTTCTGATCCAAGGATCCAATTCAGGTCTCCTGCATTGCAGGCAGATTCTTTATCCTCTGAACCATCACTATACTAAAGAAGAAATATAGTATACTCTTACAATTTGGAAAACAAATGATACCTCTGAAGCTTTTAACTAAATTAATTGATAATGTCTCTCGAGCTCCTGCCAAAAAATTTAACAAACATATATGCCAAGCAATGTATTCAGCACTCATGGTGATGGGTAAGGAATCATCTCTGTGCCACAATGAGTGATGAGCTATAAAGGGCAGGTGTGTATAACCAATGGCAAGAGGAATCAAATGAAATAAACACAATAATGGAGAAACATTTTTTGATGCAGGAAGGAGGCCAGTGTTAGAAACAATTGACAGTGGGTTCCAAGGCTTTTGATTTATCTCAGATATTTATTTATTTGGCAGTACAGCATGCAAGATCTTAGTTCTCCAACAAGGGATCGAACCCAGGCCCCCTGAAGTGGACACACAGTGTTAACCACTGGACCATTACGGAAATTTCTAAGATACTTGTTTAAATTAAGAGTCCAGCTTTTGAGGGCCTAAAACTATAAACAGAGGGTCATAATATTTGACTAGTGGAGAGAGCACAGATCAGAAATTAAAAGATCTTTAAGACTAATTCTTTCATTAATTAGTAATCTGAGTTTCAGTTACCTTATCTTTTGTATAGATATGTAAGTCCTCCTCCCATATTTATTTACCCTTTTTTTGGTTCATTATTTTAGGCAATATTCAGGTAGACAATGTGTAAGGATACACAGAGCAATCAGTAAAATACTGTGAGTGTTAGTATTCTTTGTTTTTTCTCTACTTGGTATCACGCAACAAAACTCGCTGTAGCCACATGGGATGAACACCATTCACAGCTTCAAGGTAGCATTCATATGGTTAACGGAAAGAAGGAATAGATCAAATCTCTTACTATACTGATTTTTTAAAATTATTTAATCACTCAGTTACTTACTTGAAATGATGTGGTAAAAGATGTGATACATGTATACAATGGAATATTACTCAGACATAAAAAGGAATAAATTTGAGTCAGTTGCAGTGAGGTGAATGAACCTAGAACCTGTTATACAGAGAGAGGTATGTCAGAGGAGAAAACCAAACATCATCCATTAACACATACATATGGAACCTAGAAAAATAATAGAGATGAACCTATTTGCAAGGAAGAAATAGAAACACAGATGTAGAAAACAGACATGTGGACATGGGAAGGAGGGAGGGGAGGGTGAGATGAATTGGGAGAGTTGCACTGACATGTATACACTAGTTCAGTTGCTCAGTCACGTCTGCTCTTTGCAACACCAAGGCCAGGCTTCCCTGTCCTTCATCAATTCCCCGAGCTTGCTCAAACTCACGTCCACTGAGTCAGTGACGCCATCCAATCATCTCATCCTCTGTCATCCCCTTCTCCTCCTGCCTGCAATCTTTCCTAGCAGCAAGGTCTTTTCCAGTGATTCAGTTCTTCACATCAGGTGGCCAAAGTACTGGAGCTTCAGCTTCAGCATCAGTTCTTCCAATGAATATTCAGGACTGATTTCTTTTAGGATTGACTGGTTTGAGCTCCTTGCAGCCCCAAGGACTCTCAAGAATCTTTCCCAACACCACAGTTCAAAGGCATCAATTCTTCAGTGCTCAGCTTTCTTTATGGTCCAACTGTCACATCCATACATGACTACTGGAAAAACCACAGTTTTGACTAGATGGACCTTATATATACACTATCATGTGTAAAACAAATAGCTAGTGTATATCTAAAACAGACCAAGATGTGGAGAAATGGAATCCTCATACATTGCTGGTGAGAATGGAAATATACAACTACTGTGAAAAGTGGTATGACAGTTTCTCAAAAAGATAAACATTGCATTTCTGTATCATTAAGAAAGTCTACTTCTGGGTATACACTCCAAAGCATTGAAACGGGTATTCCACAGGTATTTGTACACACATTCATAGTAGCATTAGTCATGATAGCTAAAACATGGAAGCAACACAATTAATAAACAAAATATGGTATATACATACAATGGAATATTATTCAGCCTTTAAGAAGAGGGAAATTCTGACACATGCTACAACATAGATAAACCTTGAAAACAGTATGCTAAGCAAAACAACAAGTCACAAAAAAGACAAATGCTGTATGATTCCACTTATATGAGATAACTAGAGTAGTCAACTTTCTAGAAACAGAGTACAGTGGTGGTTGCCAAGGACTGGGGGAGGACGGAATAGGAGTTAGCATCTAATGGGCATGGAGTTTCAATTGGGGAAGATGACAAAGTTCTGGAGATGGATGATAATGATGGTTGCACAGCAATGTAAATATATTAAATGCCACAGAACTGTACACTCAAAGTAGTTAATTTTATATCTGCTGCTGCTGCTAAGTCGCTTCAGTCGTGTCCAACTCTGTGCGACCCCGTAGATGGCAGCCCACAAGGCTCCCCCATCCCTGGGATTCTCCAGGCAAGAACACTGGAGTGGGTTGCCATTTCCTTCTCCAGTGCATGAAAGTGAAAAGTGAAAGTGAAGTCGTTCAGTCGTGTCTGACTTTTAGTGACCCCATGGACTGCAGCATACCAGGCTAAGTCAAGATTAGAAGACTAAGGTAAATTGCATGGCATATATTCCTCAACTAAAAATAAATACAAAGCAAAGAGATAAGTTAATACTGGTTGATGCATGTGTTGATAAGACAAAAAAATAATAATAATAAAATAAGCTACTAACCCTAACTGGAAACCTATAACTTCTACCCTAGTCTCTTAGGTATTTCTCTTGGCAAGGTTCTGTAGCACTTTATATTTGACAAGAGATCAGAATTTAGTAGTGATTCAATAACAGTTTAATAAAGAAGACTTTTTTGGTACCTAAGTTTGAGCTTTGAGCTATATAATCTATAAAATCAACTCTCTTAATATGTCCATCCTTTCAGAAAATAACTAAATAATATTACTGGCCTGTGTATGGTATAGTTGGGCTTCCTAGGTGGCTTAGAGGTAAAGAATCCGCTTGCAATGCAGGAGCCACAGGAGAAGTGGGTTCAATCCCTTGGTCAGGAAGATCCCCTGGAGGAGGGCAGGGCAACCCTCTCCATATTCTTGCCTGGAGAATCCCATGGACAGAGGAACCTGGTGGACTACAGTCCATAGGGGCGCAAAGAGTAGGACATGACTGAAGCAACTTAGCATGCACGCACACACATATGGTATAGTTACCTTGACTCGTTAATTAAATCTTCTTACCTGATACCTGTTTTCTTTTGATAGTAGATTCTTCAAAAAGCTGTGAAAATCTTTTATTCTGAGGATGGACATCACATCTGACATAGTCACATAATGCTAAATCGTTACTCTAGATCAATTGTCATTAGCAACTTTATAATGAAATTTCCTAAAACAAAATCAGATGAAATTTAAAATTGATTTTGTGACTAGGCTCTGAGTCATGCGATCCATTAAAACAAAAACTTTCTGATATTTATACCTGGGATCTAAATCTTATATACTGTCAAATGCTCTAGTCTATAAGTCTAGGTAGCCAGCAATATTTCTAACAAAATACAGCTAATACATGCATGAATGCACAGAAAAATACACATGTACAATCCATTCATTATTGTCACTTTTATCTTGGGTATCAAAAAGCAACAAAATCTTAGTTTATATACTTCCCCATATGAAAAAAAATTACTTGAAATATTGCAAAAAGCTTATGAAAAGGTTTTCCATCAGTTGTCTCTAGCGTATACTCCCTGATTATTTTCCTAAAGCCCATCTTTGATCACATCACTACATTTCACAGAAACCATCAAGAGTTCTTTATGGCCTGAGAAGTGAACCCAAAAACCTCACTCAAACAGCCCAGTGCCTGGAACAGTCTGCAACTTCCTTCTCCAAGTGCCCTGCACTGCTTTTCCTTATTCAACCTCCTCTCTAAACAAAACAGGCAACCTGCCATTCCTGAACAAACCGAAAATTTCCCGTCCCTAGAACTACTGATTCTGCTTGGTTGCCATGCAATTTTATGTGTCTATATGCCACTCTTCCACATCTAAGTGTTCTATAATCATCTTGCTTAGCTGTATACTAGCGTATAGAAAGGAGTACACATACAGATGGGCTTTCCTCCACTGGTTTATAAATTAACACTAAGTACTTTGTGGTATTTGTTTAAAACTTACAAAGCTAGACAGATATTTTGGCTTTCTAGGAATCTGGAAATCAAAGTTCTACATGATTTTATGCAAGTTTCTCTTTCTGGAAGTAAGTTTAATGAAAAAAAATGCAATCATTTTCAACTTGTTTCTCTGGGAATTTTGACCTTTGAGGAATAAAAAGAAACCACATACACAAACGTTATTTGTATATTCCACAAACATTTATTGAATACCTTCCATATGCTTCAAATTATTGAAGAAGAAAATGGAAACCCACTCCAGTACTCTTGCCTGGAAAATCCCATGGACAGAGGAGCCTGGTAGCCTACAGTCCATGGGGTCACAAAGAGCTGGACACGACTGAGCAACTTCACTTTCACTTCACTTTCACTTCAAATTATAGATGGTAATTTAAAATGATGGAAAAATATTAATACATTCTTTGGAGTAAAGAGACATAATTATAATACAGAGTAGACAGTTCTCTTGCCTGGAAAATCCCATGGGCAGAGGACCTGGTAGGCTGCAGTCCATGGGGTCGCTAAGAGTCGGACACGACTGAGCGAATTCATTTTCACTTTTCAGTTTCATGCATTGGAGAAGGAAATGGAAACCCACTCCAGTGTTCTTGCCTGGAGAATCCCATGAATGGAGGAGCCTGGTGGGCTGCCGTCTACCGGGTCGCACAGAGTCAGACACGACTGAAGTGACTTAGCAGCTTAGCAGCAGCAGACAATGACATGTTGTAAAAAAAGAGAGACAGAAAGATTGTGCCTGCTTGGGAGGATCCCAGAACGCTTCGCATTAAAGCAAGTTGTTTCCATTTGTCTTCAGCAAATGTCAACCATAATGGAAAACCATTAAGACATCTAAGTATAAAACCTTTCATCATGAATCTGTTTCCATGGTGTCAGTTCTATATGTTTATATAGACTATTTTCTTGGTCTCATGAAAAAGATTTTAATAAATTTATCCACACAAAAACAGTGAAAGTTGCATTTGCCACAAGATAATAGCATTCTTAAATATTAGTGATTTGGAATATTACTGTGTATATTCCTATCCTGGAATAGTTCTCTCTTTGAGATTTGGGGAATGTTTTCAGATTATCTTGTCCTCACAAACTATTGATGTTGTCTGAGTTCATCAGCACAAAATAGGTCCATGAGAGGAAGATAAGCGCTTATTTCAGGAACTACACTTGTCTTTCACACATGAAAAGGGCTAGAGGTGACTTTATGAGTTAATTGCAACTCATTTCAGGACTCCTCTTGCCTTTAGTGAGTATCTTAAGAGATATACTCCAGATGCACTTTCCTTCTTTAGAAAAATATATGAATTCCTGTGATGCAGGGAAAAGCAACCAAGAAATCCTGCTTAATACATGCTGGAACATTGCCATTAACGAAGGATAAATATAGTCGTTTTTTTGAAATGTCAAGCAGAGCAATGGATTTTTTTAAATATAACAAATATTTATTTAGTTCCTAAAAGTGCCACAGTGTCAGGCACAAGGGACATTGCAGTGAAATAGGCAAATGGTCCATGCTGTCCATACAAGACACGTTGCAGGTTTATGATCTATGGGTTACAAGAAGAGAGAAGGTAAGAAGTTGGAGAAGAGAGGAGATAAAATGCAACTGATTAACAAGCAAACAAATTTCAAAAAATAATTTAAAATAGTGATGAGTGCTATGAAGACAATAACTCAGGGCTATCTGATAAAGAGGAAATTGGCAGAGACCTTTGGTTAAGTGGGTATGGAAGGGAGTCATATATAAGAAGGTGATGTTGGAGCTGATGCCTGAGTAACCAATTTACAAAACAACAGCCATGTAACAATCCAAGCACAAATGCAGTTAGGGCAAAGATCCTAAGGCGGAATATAGGTTGAAAGATTCCAGGGAAAAAAAAAAGGCAGTAGAACAGAAGCATGGTGACTGAGGTGCGGGGTGCTCCAAAGTGTAATTGTGGGGTTTAGCAAGATCATTTAAGATTATGTAGGAAGATCTTTTAAATTTGTGTAGTATATGTAAGTAGTTTGGATTTTATTTTGTAAAGCCCTGATTTGAAGTCATGGTAAGGATTTCTGTATACTTTTGCATACATTAGGGAAGTGAAAGTTTGATGTTTATATTTATTCAAGCAGCAATGGATGAGGAATTCCTATGTTCTAGAGTCTGGAATTAAAGCAGAAAGTAGACAGGAGGATAGACTTAGTACTTACTCTCTAAGAATTTATAGAGTGATAGAAGAAAAGCACTAAAAGTTCCAAGCATATTATATCACATTTATAAAATGGTTTGGATCATCTAAGGACTGATATACCTTCTAGTCAGTAATATATTTTCATATAATATGGCATATAAATTGAGCCTTGAAATATAGATGAGTTGAGTATGGAAATAGAGGCACAGGGAGGTTCTGGAAAATGGATTATGACAGAAGGAAAAATACAAGACACTTTATGGAATGCAGTGAACAGCATTTAACTAAGTGTGGTTGATACTGGCCTTATATATGAGACAATGAAGTGAAATTTGTTAATTCACTCATGTATTTGGTGAATATTGAGCAAGTACTATGTAAGAGGAGCCATACTAGCTGCTAGTGAGCAGTAATGAATGAGACAAAGTTCTTGTTCTTATGGAGGGGTTCAGTTGGTGGGAGGGGTAGATAGACAATAAATAAATAAGTAAATACAGACTGCAAGGTGATAGTAAATGCTATGGAGGAATATCAAGCAGAGAGGAAGAGAAGGTAGTTTGTAGGTAGTTAAACTTTCACGAAGAGTAATAAGAAAGACTCGTCTAATAAGTGACATTATAGCAAAGACCTAAAGGACATGAGAGAGTGACTCATTCAAACACCAAGGGAAGAGAATCAGAGCAGAAGAAGCAATCAGTAGAAATGCCCTCAAGTGAGAGCATACTAGGAATGTTCAAGTACAGAGACAGGTGTAACTACAATATTGGATGAGTTGAAAGTGATAGGAAATGAGGTTGCAGAAGTGCTTTGGGAAGGAGAGGATATAGACATGAGCATCTGGTAGGTGATAGCAAGTTGGGAAGCCAGTGGAAGGCAATGAACAAAATGGTAGAATGTTCTGAATTTCACTGCCAAGAGACACAATGACTCATGCGGTGAGAAGATGAGCATGAAACAGAAGCAGTAGGCTATGGACATTATCCAGGTGAGAGGTGGTGGTGACATGGATCTGGATCTTGATGGAGGAAGTGATGAGAAAGGCCAAATTGTGGAAATACTTTGAACAATAAAGTTTAACAATGGGTCAAATATTGATAAAAGTAGAGTCAGATTGACACCAAGTTTTTTAGCTGAAGTAACTAGAAGGATAGAGTTGACATTCACTCAGAAGAGGAAAACCCCAGAAGAACAGGGATTTGTTAGACAATCTAAATGACAGTTATAAACACAGTTTAAGATGCCAATTTGTAGCTAAGTAGAGATTTTGATGGGCAGTTGAATGTATGGGTCTTGGGTTCAGGGCAAATGACTTGGCTGGAAATAAAAGTTGGGGAGTCATCAGAAGATACATGGCCTTTAACACCTTGTGACTGGATTATCTGAACAGTGGGGTAAATCTAGTGAGAAAAGATGAAGTTTGAGTCCTGAGGTACTACAGATTTAGAGGCCAGACAGAGGAGGAAAAATCAGCAAGGAGAGGAGTTCTAATGATGAAGGAAGTAAAAAGTGAGTCAAAAGGAATTAGTGTGCCAATAGATTAATGAACATAGAGTAATCAACACCAACAAATGCATTTAAGTAATATAAGAATTGAAAAGTCCCCATAGCATTTGGTATTGGGGAAGTAATTAGTGACTTAGCAAGAACAGTTAGAGTGGAGTGGTAATAATTAAAACTTCACTAAAATAGAATTAAGACAGAAAAGACAGAGAAGAATTAGTGAAAGTTAACTCCTCTGAAGAATTGATGCTTTTGAACTATGGTGTTGGAGAAGACTCTTGAGAGTCCCTTGGACTGCAAGGAGATCCAACCAGTCCATCCTAAAGGAAAGCAGTCCTGGGTGTTCATTGGAAGGATGCTGAGGCTGAAACTCCAATACTTTGGCCACCTCATGCAAAGAGTTGACTCATTGGAAAAGACCCTGATGCTGGGAGGGATTGAGGGCAGGAGGAGAAGGGGACGACAGAGGATGAGATGGCTGGATGGCATCACCGACTCAATGTGCATGAGTTTGGGTGAACTCCAGGAGTTTGTGATGGACAGGGAGGCCTGGCGTGCTGTGATTCATAGGGTCGCAGAGTCAAACACCGACTGAGCGACTGAACTGAACTGAAATGAACTGAACTGAACTCCTCTGAGTGGGGCTTCCCTGGTGAAGAATCCGCCTGACCATACAGGAAATGTGGGTTTGATCTCTGGGTAGGAAAGATCCCCTGGAGAAGAAAATGGCAACCCACTCTAGTATTCTTGCCTGGGAAATCCCAGAGAAGCCTTGTGGGCTACAGTCCACAGAGTCGCAGAAGAGTCAGACACAGCTTGGGGACTGAGCACGCACACAGATGGGATAGCAAATGTTTGTAGAAATTTTTTTTTTTCTAATTGCTTTTTGCTGCTCAATGAAATAGAAGGCAATTTTATCAGCTGAGAGTGAAGCCAGAAAGGAGGTGGTTATAGAGAAGATTTAGAGGAGACCTCTAAAGAAGTAGGAAGAAAAAATGGACGTTTCCCTAAGTGGACTATAAGTCAGTGTAAAATGTCTAAGATTAGCAGGCATGTATTTAAAAGTGGTGTCATTAAGTAAAGAATATGTTTTACTCATTATGATTGCAGAAGCAGTAATGAATTTAATCAACTTTAATTTTGTGAAATTAGTATGAAGTGAGGGGCAATAAGGAGATCAGCCCTGGGATTTCTTTGGAAGGAATGATGCTAAAGCTGAAACTCCAGTACTTTGGCCACCTCATGCGAAGAGTTGATTCATTGGAAAAGACTCTGATTCTTGGAGGGATTGGGGGCAGGAAGAGAAGGGGACGACAGAGGATGAGATGGCTGGATGGCATCACTGACTCGATGGACGTGAGTCTGAGTGAACTAAGGGAGTTGGTGATGGATAGGGAGGCTTGGCGTGCTGCGATTCATGGGGTCGAGAAGAGTCGAACACGACTGAGCGACTGAACTGAACTGAACTGAGGGGCAGTATGATGCATGGAAGAATTCTAAACTATTTGAAGACATAAGGGATATAAGTACAGTGAAAACATGATAAGATCTAAAAAGTATAGTTCCTGAAATACTGGAGTTTAGATACAAGGAAGACAGATTTGGAGCTGATAAGTTTGAAGATATTTTGATTACTCATATTTGATAAAGTCTAGTTGTTTTCCTCAAAGTGACTGGTCAAAGTTAGACCAAAAAATGAAATCATTTACAAAGCGGTAAAGAAATCAGGATAAAATGATTAATTTACAGTATATGAAATAAGGGCCACAGATTTCATCTTAGAGTATGTGAGATATGCTGAAATTTTTAGGAAAAGTGCCATGATAAGTATTTTGAAACAGGTAATCAGGGGAAGGGGATGTGGACAGAAACTGAAAGTAGGAGAGAAAAATAAGCAGTCTGATAACACCTTATGGAGTAAAAATGCAAAGGCAAAAACTGAGGAGAAGTTGGGTTGTATAAAGAAACATACAGACTGGACGCATGGTCTCAAGAATTTGGCATTCAAATCAGGTAGACAGGCTTGTAAGTAAATAATTTTGACCAGATGTGATAAACGCTGTGTCACAGATATGCACAAAATGTTATATAGACACGAAAGGGAATTAAATAATTCTGATGGTTCTGCAATGAGCAAAATTGAGGGATAAAGGAAAAATTTAACTGAAGACAAAATTGTTAGTTGAAAGCGGAGTGGTCATTTTCCAAGCAGAGGAAGGTAGAACTGGGTGTGCTCAGTAGAGAGAAGAGAAAGCTTAATATCTAAGCAGTGCAATAATATGACATGTCTAGTAGATAGTGCTGTTTTGGGTACATTTTAGCATGGATGCTAGAGGGGGCATAGTGGGAAATAAGGCCAGACTTAGAAGTTGAAGGCAGTTGTGAGTAATTTGGAATGGCAACCGAAGGGATTTGGACCCTTTTCCTATGGGTACAAAGCTAGTGGAGGTGATGGAATTCCAGTTGAGCTATTTCAAATCCTGAAAGATGATGCTGTGAAAGTGCTGCACTCAATATGCCAGCAAATTTGGAAAACTCAGCAGTGGCCACAGGACTGGAAAAGGTCAGTTTTCATTCCAATCCCAAAGAAAGGCAATGCCAAAGAATGCTCAAACTACCGCACAGTTGCACTCATCTCACATGCTAGTAAAGTAATGCTCAAAATTCTCCAAGCCAGGCTTCAGCAATATGTGAACTGTGAACTTCCTGATGTTCAAGCTGGTTTTAGAAAAGGCAGAGGAACCAGAGATCAAATCGCCAACATCCACTGGATCATCAAAAAAGCAAGAGAGTTCCAGAAAAACATCTATTTCTGCTTGATTGACTATGCCAAAGCCTTTGACTGTGAGGATCACAATAAACTGTGGAAAATTCTGGAAGAGATGGGAATACCAGACCACCTGACCTGCCTCTTGAGAAACCTATATGCAGGTCAGGAAGCAACAGTTAGAACTGGACATGTAACAACAGACTGGTTCCAAATAGGAAAAGGAGTACGTCAAGGCTGTATATTGTCACCCTGCTTATTTAACTCATATGCAGAGTACATCATGACAAACGCTGGACTGGAAGAAACACAAGCTGGAATCAAGATTGCTGGGAGAAATATCAATAATCTCAGATATGCAGATGACACCACCCTTATGGCAGAAAATGAAGAGGAACTAAAAAGTCTCTTGATGAAAGTGAAAGTGGAGAGTGGAAAATTTGGCTTAAAGCTCAACATTCAGAAAACTAAGATAATGGCATCCAGTCCCATCACTTCATGGGAAATAGATGGGGAAATAGTGGAAACAGTGTCAGACTTTATTTTTCTGGGCTCCAAAATCACTGCAGATGGTGATTGCAGCCATGAAATTAAAAGAAGCTTACTCCTTGGAAGAAAAGTTATGACCAACCTAGATAGCATATTCAAAAGCAGAGACATTACTTTGTCAACAAAGGTCCATCTAGTCAAGGCTATGGTTTTTCCTGTGGTCATGTATGGATGTGAGAGTTGGACTGTGAAGAAGACTGAGCACCGAAGAATTGATGCTTTTGAACTGTGGTGTTGGAGAAGACTCTTGAGAGTTCCTTGGACACCAAGGAGATCCAACCAGTCCATTCTGAAGGAGATCAGCCCTGGGGTTTCTTTGGAGGGAATGATGCTGAAGCTGAAACTCCAATACTTTGGCCACCTCATGTGAAGAGCTAACTCATTGGAAAAGACTCTGATGCTGGGAGGGATTGGGGGCAGAAGGAGAAGGGGCGCCAGAGGATGAGATGGCTGGATGGCATCACTGACTCGATAGACGTGAGTCTGAGTGAACTCTGGGAGTTTGTGATGGACAGGGAGGCCTGGCGTGCTGTGGTTCATGGGGTCGCAAAGAGTCAGACACGACTGAGCGACTGAACTGAACTGAACTGAATGAGTATTCACTAAAAGTTTTAATTGTGTACTTTCAGAGGTTTTGTCTGTATGTGTGTATATTTGTTTGTGTACAGTAAGCATGTTTGCCAGTGTTTAAGACAGTGAATGATGTTCTCTCTCTTTTTTTTTAATAAGTCTGAACTTTTTTGGTCACGCTGATCTCCCATAAAATGAGTGATAACTTAAATTGATGTTGTGGTAAAAATACTTGCCCATTAAGAGGACATAATGAGCCTTCCTTTCTAGTAACCCAGTTGGAAACATTGGCCTCATCAGTATTACATTCTCATAAACTGAAACTGATTAACAATTATGTGATTGGGCAAAACCAGAGCCTGGCCAATATCATCCAGCATTTAGATTCTCTTTGAATCCAGTTCCACATTTGTATAGTGGCAAGATGGATATGGACATATTTGATAATTGTAAGATTTGTTTCATGTCTGAAAGTGTGATGACTCCATACAAAGAAGGAAAAAGGCAAACTATAACTAAAATTTCACTATGAATATCCACATATCAAAAAAATGAAAGCAGTTATCCTGTTTTTCCAAATCAGGAATAAAATGTAAAATACTGTTGCCCAAAATAGAAATTGGTTAATATCCTATTAGGCCAACATTAAATAGGCACAAAATTATTAATATATTGAATGCTAGTACCTATATATTGATTTTCAAGGATAGTTGTGGCACATTGGTGTCTGGTCTGGTTAGAATAATTTTCTTGATGTTCAGTTCTTACTGGATTTATTTCATTTGAACTCAAAGGAATAAACCAAAACTTTAAAACAAAATTGGCCAGTTTTTCCTGTGTTTATACATTTTTGTAAATTTTGTGACAAAGGTTTGTAACAAAACCATAGGTCTCAGTGGGTGCATGAGGTTTAAGTGGTTTCATCTCAAACTGGAACCAGATGTGAGGACTGGTGAAGTGACCAAATGTCATATTACAAAACCAAAACAAAACCACTGTTCACTGTCTTCGTCTCTGCTAAGCACCAAAATGATGTGTTTCAAGGACCAGCAAGTCTGAATGAAATTTGTCTTCATTGGGAATTAGGATTTAATCCAAGACCAGCAAAGAGTAAAATCATCCAAGGTATTTGGGTGAAAATTTGCACCATAGATTTCAGAGGAAACTGTTTACCAAACGCTTGGAGCCTGATAATTAATGATACGGAGGTATTTTCACAATTCTACATACCTTATTCATATCCTTTTTAATATTCTTCTTTTATACCCGTAAGTGAGACAACTTTCACTTTTCCTCTCTTCCAGTTTCATCACTGCTCATCACTAGCACTTGCCATGAAGATTCCATTCTTTCATTAGAAATCACTGAATCCCTTTACAAGTGGGAAACTATGTCTCAGAGATATTTATTATATTATTATGCATAAATATTTGTTTATATAAAGGTAAATTACATATATAATTTTTTGGTGAAGTCATACCATTTATTGGAGGCTTAGAATTCCTCTAAATTTCTACAGCTTTAAGCATGTATAACCAAATAATATTTACCATAACTAGAGAAGGGCACATCCCAGATTATAAACATTCAAGCTCGAACAGTATAATCCCACATTGAACATTGAGGGAGATACCTATTAAAAATTCTAGGATGTGATAAGTGTCCCCTGAATTCCACAATGTTACCTACACTGATGCTTTCTTCATAGGTCCAGAAATATGGAGGGGAGCAGCACTCTTTTTCATGTCTCTAAATGGTTTCAAAATCTGAAACTAGCACTTTAATTTCACAGGTTCTCTACTATTGCACCAAAAGATATTTTTATTCTTGTAGCGTTCAAACAACCTAAATTTTCTAATTTCTTCTCATCAATTATTCAGCCAGAGAAGAATAGCAAGATAAAGTGTACTGTTCTTTAAACATGAGTAAAGTTTTCAAAGTAGGTAATATGAAGTCACTTGAAATCAAGTAGTGACCTAGGAGATAAAGTAATACAGTAGTCTAAAATCTTGTGTATCATATAAACCAACAACATTAAAACTCAGAAGAGGAAAAAAATTGGACAAGATAACCCAGCACCTAGCTAAGGTTGGAAACCCACTTGTTTTTGTTCAAACACTTGGCTAAAACAAATGTTGTCCACTTTCCATCTACAAGAATTAGTAGCTCTGCCAATAGCTGCAGTTTCCTAGGCCAAGATTCTCCCACATCTCATAAATCTTCTAAGTACAGTGGTGAAAAATTCCTTTTAAGGTTGTAACTGGTAAAAAATGTCTGAAAAGAAAGACAAAATAATTGTTTCTTCTCCTGAAAAATGTAAAGGGCTTACAGGAAATGGCATGAAATTAGGACACCTAAACAGCAATAAATATCTATAGATGAGTAAGCCTTTTTACATTCTGGAAGCCATGGTATGATATACTCAGGATGTTGTTGAATTGTAAAACACTCTCTAACCCAAACTTATAAATAGCTCCCAAGTGATTGTTTGATTTCCTGACTTCCCCTAAGGGTAACTGGCTTCAATACATAATCCTTCAATAAACTGGCAAAGTTTAGTAAACACAAAAGTTGGCAATAGACAAGGATATATGGATTTAAGGTAATAATGGCACCAGCATATGAGGCCTTCAGAAGCAGGGATTAATATTCTTGTAATTGGCTTTTCACCTCTTATACGATGATATTTCCATTCTCTGAATTTACAATCTTAGTAGAAAACCATTATCATCATTTATATTGACTATTATTCAAAAAATATGAAATTTAACCTGCATTCTACACTTCATCAGTTTATAGCTCAAATAATAAACATATATTGATCAACTAATATATTCCAGGTACCGTGCTAGGCTCTGAGAATATAAAATGAAAAAAAAAAAGTGGTTTTCTTTGAGGAGTTTGCAATTCCAGAAAATGTAGAAGACTGAGGCAGAGAATTAGCAACTTGCACTTATTAATTTATAAGTAGGAGGAGCAGCAACAAAAAAGAGTAATACTTGACTTCCACAAGGCATACATTTAGTTGCAGAAATCAAATGCCCCCTGAATAAGGACTTCATAAAATAGTTTGCTTCTATCAAATTCCAAATCCCAAGCCTAGCAGGTTAAAATACATAGATTTTCATCCTCTCATATCTCTAAAGAAAAGAAGACTACAATTTGTTCTATAATGTTGGTTCCTTATGAAATTACAAATGAGCGAATGAGGCACTACTCCTTTAAACTTTATTATAATATATTTTAAAATCTAGCAAAATAGATGTTTAAAATATATAAGTGTTTCTCATTTATAGCTATATATCTATATAAACCTAAATATATAGATATAAATGAGTAATGTTTATACCAAATATGGCTGTAAAACTGAAAATTCAACACCATAGAATGAACAGGAAAGTATATTTAAAGATATATTCTGACCCAGAGAAACAAATAGGTCCTATGTTTACATAAACTTTTCTAAATCATAAATTGTAGACAGAAAACTGCTCAATCATTTTGATACTAGGTATCAAAAACCATCAACATGCACACACGCACACCCTAAATAAAATCCCATTCATATGCCTAGATTCAAAACCTCCTAAAATTAGTATATTTTAAAAAATCTAAAAAGTAGTAAACACAAAGAGCAATATATTCTGAAGAAATTAAAAAAATTCAGAAGAGAACAATAAAAATATCTTCTTTCCCTCATTTGATGTTTCTGTATTTTGTTAGACTTTGTTAAATATAGATTAGAATTTGCCTGACATATGTTATATTTTGGAGAAGGAAATGGCAACCCACTCTAGCATTCTTGCCTGGAAAATCCCATGGACAGAGGAGCCTGGCATGCTGCAGTCCATGGGGTCGCAAAGAGTGGGACATGACTGAGAGACTAACACACACACACACTATGTTAATTTTAACTTTGTTTTCAACTTTTTAAAAATTATAAGTATTCTTCAGAATAGTGTTTAATTGTTTTTTGTTGTTGTTGTTAGTTTTTTCATTAACTTATTAACCTGATTTTACCCAATTCAAAAGTGTCTATTTTTGGAAGAAGAGAATTGATCATTTTATATTTATTGTAATTCTTATCTGTTTATCTTATTTCTCCTATCTATTTATTCTGTAAGTATATGGAAATCTGGGAAAGGGTTGTGTTTTTTTTTTTCTTTCATATATTTTGCTGAAATTTATAGAATTTTTTTCTTCAACATGTGTACTTCTGGTGATAGATTTCTATCATTGTGATATAGCTATGTATCTAGCATAGGGCCTCCTTACTTTAGTGTGAAAACAAATAGCCTTTATGAGGTATTAGTGCTGAGTCCCCTCCTGATGGCAGAAAATAAGCTGAAAGATTTCTTTTGCCTGTGTCTTTTATGTGGAAGGACTTAACATGAGAAGGGTGAATCCAGAGGAGTTTAGAGAAAGAACGTGGATAAATAGTACCACATCCCAAATTTGATATCGAGTCCCGTTCAAAGAGCAATGTAGATATCAGCTAGTGACCTACAAGCACCTGGACAAAGGGCTTGAAGGAATAACAGGACAGTGTACAATTACTCATTAATGCAGGTTTTGGGCAAAAACTCAAGCCCAAGAATGTCTCACCAAACACAAGAAATATTATAGTTGCAATTCTCATTATTCAACTTAGTGTTTGACCTTGAGTATATGTCTTTATCCTTTTATTTTTTTTCTTTTTTTTTTAATTTTATTTTATTTTTAGACTTTACAATATTGTATTAGTTTTGCCAAATATCGAAATGAATCCGCCACAGGTATACATGCGTTCCCCATCCAGAACCCTCCTCCCTCCTCCCTCCCCATACCACCCCTCTGGGTCGTCCCAGTGCACCAGCCCCAAGCATCCAGTATCGTGCATCGAACCTGGACTGGCGACTCGTTTCATACATGATATACATATTTCAATGCCATACTTTTAAACATCATCAATTAAAGTGATAACCTCAATGATGGCAACACACTCCGGTATTCTTGCCTGGAGGATCCCAGGGACAGGGGAGCCCGCTGGGCTGCCGTCTATGGGATCGCACAGAGTTGGACACAACTGAAGCGACTTAGCAGCAACTTAGCAGCTACAAAACTCAAATTCTTGGCAAAAATTATCTTCCCAGACCAAGCTGTTTTTGTTTATCACTTAGGACTACACGAACTGGAAATTCCCTTGGAGGAGAGGCCAGTTTTAGTCTATTCTAGGTTTGTTTTACCTGATTATCATTTTATCCCATATTTGAGAAGCCAGAAAAGTACCTGGTATCGTATTCACCCTTTCCTGTTCCCCTCCAGTGACTCTGAAATGATTGCACCAGACACAGATCATGGGTTTTGCTTAAGCTTTCAAACAATAAAGCTGTAATTTTAAACACAGAAGAGAAGTTACCCTATTTTTGTTCTTCAATTAGCTAGAATGATTGAGGTTGGAAATTTTTTTGGAACAATCTCTCACACCTAGTTAGTCTTGCTTGTCATTTTATGATAACTCTCTGCATGCCACAGGATCATGTCAACCCTGGAACATGATTTTATGAGGAAGCTCATTTAACATTTATGCCTTTACCAGGGCAGTTATTATTTCTACTAGTTAAACATTTCTAAATTGGATTACAATGTCAAACATCACATTTAGAATGTAAGTGTTTTGGTGGTCTGAATAGTGAATAAAAGGAGTTAAAAACATCATGTGTATGCAGTTGTTCATTGAGCTACTGGCTTGCAAGCATGGCATACTTTTGAATGTCAATTCAACTTGTAAAAATAACTTGGACTCTTAAACACTTAGGTCTGTATAATAATTTATAGACACAGATTAGAATCCCATAGAGTGCTTTGGAAATTTGTTTAGGTAGACTTTATTCCAGGAAAATCTCATCATGTAAGTTTGATAGCTAAAACAGTGTCTTAAATGTTCCAGGCAATTGCCTGCTAACTTGAAATCTTGTACACTCAATATAAAAATTATGGCCATTGAATTTTCAAGGGAAAAATGAAAAAGTTTTTTTTTAATTTTCTTCTTTTAATTCCATAGCATATTTACACCCCAAACTCATAGATTTAAGAGCAAGAATCAGATACCATCTGGCCCACTCTCTATTTTGTATATAAGAAAACCAAGGCCCAGAACAGAGAAATGGATAATTTGGTTATGCAGACATTCGTTGCAGGTCTAGGGAATAAGACTTAAAAATGATGCTGTGAAAGTGTTGCACTCAATATGCCAGCAAATTTGGAAAACTCAGCAGTGGCCACAGGACTGGAAAAGGTCAGTTTTCATTCCAATCCCAAAGAAAAGCAATGCCAAAGAATGCTCAAACTACCGCACAATTGCACTCATCTCACACGCTAGTAAAGTAATGCTCAAAATTCTACAAGCCAATTCTTCAGCAATACGTGAACTGTGAACTTCCAGATGTTCAAGCTGGATTTACAAAAGGTAGAGGAACCAGAGATCAAATTGCCAACACCTGTCGGATCATCGAAAAAATAAGAGAGTTCCCCCAAAACATCAACTTCTGCTTTACTGACTATGCCAAAGCCTTTGACTGTATGGATCACAACAAACTGTGGGAAATTCTTCAAGAGATGGGAATACCAGACCACCTGACCTGCCTCTTGAGAAATCTGTATGCAGGTCAGGAAGCAACAGTTAGAACTGGACATGGAACAACAGACTGGTTCCAAATAGGAAAAGGAGTAGGTCAAGGCTGTATATTGTCACCCTGCTTATTTAACTAATATGCAGAGTACATCATGAGAAATGCTGGACTGGATGAAGCAAAAGCTGGAATCAAGATTGCCAGGAAAAATACTAATAACCTCAGATATGCAGATGATACCACCCTTATGGCAGAAAGTGATCAAGAACTAAAGAGCCTCTTGATGAAAGTGAAAGAGGAGTGAAAAAGTTGGCTTAAACCTCAACATTCAGTAAACTAAGATCATGGCATCTGGTCCCATCACTTCATGGGAAATAGATGGGGAAACAGTGGAAACAGTGACAGACTTTATTTTTGGGGGCTCCAAAATCACTGCAGATGGTGACTGCAGCCATGAAATTAAAAGACACTTACTCTTTGGAAGAAAAGTTATGACCAACCTAGGTTGGTCATATTAAAAAGCAGAGACATTCCTTTGCCAACAAAGGTCCATCTAGTCAAGCTATGGTTTTTCCAGTAGTCATGTATGGATGTGAGAGTTGGACTATAAAGAAACCTGAGAGCCAAAGAATTGATGCTTTTGAACTGTGGTGTTGGAGAAGACTCTTGAGAGTCCCTTGGACTGCAAGGAGATCCAACCAGTCCATCCTAAAGGAAATCAGTCCTGAATATTCATTGGAAGGACTGATGTTGAAGCTTAAACTCCAATACTTTGGCCACCTGATGCAAAGAACTGACTCATTGGAAAAGACCATGATGTTGTGAAAGATTGAGGGCAGGAGGAGAAGGGGACGACAGAGGACGAGATGGTTGGACAGCATCACTGACTCAATGGACATGAGTTTGAGTCAACTCTGAGAGATGGTGATGGACAGGGAGGCCTGATATTCTGTAGTTCATGGGGTCACAAAGAGTCGGACATGACTGAGCGATTGAACTGAGGGAATAGGACACAGATTTCCTACACCTAGTGTTTTCAACTGTGCCCCAGATTACAGTAGGCTGCTGCCGCTGCTGCTGCTAAGTCGCTTCAGTCGTGTCTGACTCTGTGCGACCCCACAGACGGCGGCCCACCAGGCTCTACCGTCCCTGGGATTCTCCAGACAAGAACACTGGAGTGGGTTGCCATTTCCTTCTCCAATGCATGAAAGTGAAAAATGAAAGTGAAGTCGCTCAGTTGTGTCCAAATCTTTGCAACCCCATGGACTGTAGCCTATCAGGCTCCTCAGTCCATGGGATTTTCTAGGCAAGAGTACTGGAGTGGGTTGCCGTTTCCTTCTCCAAGTTCTGGTATACCAAATACTAAATGAGACAAATTCACCTTTTCACTAAAATATGGTACATCAAACAACAAAGGTTTTGAAAGAAAATGAAATTTCCAACATATAATCTTCATTGTCTGACTGATTAAGAGAAAAACAACCAATTTATCTTTGAATGCTAGTAAAAATCAGATTTTTTAAATAATGAATTTTAGGCATGAAAGGAAAATAACCTAAAAAGAGAGCATACAGTTTGCCTTCTGGGGATATTTATTCAAATGTAATCAAGTACCCTTTTTTTTCTTTTTGATTTTTTTCCTTTTGATTTTTTAAATTACAAAAGTATAATAATACATTTACAGAAGACTTGGAAAATACAGAACAAATTTACATATAGTTCTTATATATATTACAATTATTTTTTAAGTAGATAAATTAAGATTTTTAGTTGGGTTTCAATATCAAACTCTCAAAAATTATGGAATTATGTTAGAAATCAATATCAGAAGATATTTGAAAATAAGCCACATATTTTCAAGTGCGCTGTGACATTTACCAAAAGAGATCTTTCATTTAGCCATTGAAAGCCTCAAGTTAGAAGACTTAAAAAACACAGATGATTATAGAGAAGAAAACATTGAAATGAGAAACTAATATCAAAGATACTTTAAAAACCCACGTATTTGAAAATTAAATATCTACTTTTAAGTGTTGGGTGTATCTAAAAAACCATACAAAGGAAAATTAGAAAATATTTGTAACAATAAAAACAAGAGGAAATTATTAACTAAAGTGTTGCTGCTGCTGCTGCTAAGTCACTTCAGTCGTGTCTGACGCTTTGTGACCCCACAGACGGCAGCCCACCAGGCTCCACCATCCTTGGGATTCTCCAGGCAAGAACACTGGAGTGGGTTGCCATTTCCTTCTCCAATGCATGAAAGTGAAAAGTGAAAGTGAAGTCGATCAGTCATGTCCCACTCTTTGCGACCCCATGGACTGCAGCCTACCAGGTTCCTCTGTCCATGGGATTTTCCAGGCAAGAGTACTGGAGTGGGGTGCCATTGCAGATTTTCTTAAATTTCACAAAATTTCATGCTAATACCAGAATTTGAAGCAAATCATTGGAGTACATTAAAACAAATATTTGCTTTTGGAATTAAGGAGTCTACAGATTTTACTAAAAGTTTATGAGAAGTTTCTAAACAACATAATCAAGATTCTTTTGTTGGAATAATTAGTTTTGAAAATGAGAGCTATCAATGAGCCACAAGGGAAGAGAAGCAATTCCTGTTGGGTCACAAGTCACTATTTCCACTCAACAGAGTATTAGGGAAGATGAACCTATAAGAGGGACAGCACAAAGATGTGATCTTCATGTTAAATCAGCTATGCTGCCCTAAACTTAAATGACTGAGAAGATACAAATAATCATTAAATAATGGAAGAGAATTCTATTCTATGAGGGTTTGCTGTGAGACATAATGACCTTCATGAATGTAATCTGACTCAAATTAAATATATCCACAAATTATGTGAAACATGTTCTAAAAATTTACGCTAGCTGACACTGCCCCCTGTGCCCACTTCCACCCCTTCATTCTCCCACTTAGCAAATAATAAGTCTGGATGGTGAACATTCAGATGATAATAAGAAGGAAATATATATATACCATGTGAGTAATACATATTTTAGTTACCAGGCTCCTCTGTCCATGGGATTTTCCAGGCAAGAATACCGGAGTGGATTGCCATTTTCTTCTCCAGATATGAGTTATACTTATGTTTAAACCAAAAGATAAGGAAAGCAATAAAACAAGTAAACAATATGTAATAAAGAACATATTGACCTTATTCATCTTACACCTAAAAGTTTGTACACTTTTACCCACCCCTTCCCCAGGTCCCACCAAATAATTTTTTATACTCTATCCTTCTGAATTTAACTTTTTAAAAAATTGTATATTCTACATAAAAGTGATACCATGCAGTTATTTTTCTTTATTGGTCTGGCTTATTTCACTTGGCGTTTCCTCAAGGTAAACATGTAAAATGATGGGTGTGGTTAAATAACTAGATGGGAGGAATCCTTTCACATCCTTTCACTAAATGGGAGGATTTGCAGGTATTGCAAATCACCACAGTGTATCTTTTAAATAGCTTACAATTTTATATGTAAATTATATCTCAATAAATCTGAAATTTTAAAAATACATACATTATTATTTTTTTAAAGTCTTCATTATAGGGTTTTTATAAAATTAGTTGAACTATGCACTTAGAATGCTGTAGGCATAGGGTAAGTTCTCAGTAAACCTTAGTTATTATAAGTACATATCAGAAAGGAAAACATGCACCCCTTAGCAGATGGTATTATGCATAAGTGAAAGTGAAGTCTCTCAGTCGTGTCCAACTCTTAGCGACCCCATGGACTACAGCCCACCAGGCCCTCCGTCCATGGGATTTTCCAGGCAGGAGTACTGGAGTGGGGTGCCATTGCCTTCTCCGTTAACAGCGGCTGGGCATATTATATTTACTTGGAGCTGGTATACTTGGTGACAGCCTTAGTGCCCTCGGACATGGCGTGCTTGGCCAGCTCCCCAGGTAGCAGCAAGCGCATGGCGGTCTGGATCTCCCTGGATGTGATAGTCGAGCGCTTGTTGTAATGCACCAGGCACGATGCCTCGCCAGCGATGCGCTCGAAAATGTCGTTGACGAAGGAGTTCATGATTCCCATGGCCTTGGACGAGATGCCGGTGTCTGGTATTTTGCGTACTGTTTCACTAGCTAGTAAAAAAAAAAAAAAAACACTAAGAACTACAGGTGAATTTTTAAACTAAATATGAACAATAAAAGTATAAAGGTAATGAAGTTTCTTTTTTAATTTTAAAAATATAAATCACAAGGCATATGTTTGATAAACTTGACTAGCTTAAAATTCAGAAGCTGTGTTCACGACAGATGTCATACCATGTGCCTTGTGCTCAGTCGTGCCTGATTCTTTGTGACCCAGTGGGCTGTAGTCTGCCAGGCTCCTGGGTCTACAGAATGTCCAAGGCAAGAATACAGGAGTTGGTTGCCATTTCCTCCTCCAGGGGATCTTCCAACCCAGGGATCAAACCCGTATCTCTTGGGTTTCTTGCACTACACGCAGATTCTTAACCTGCTGAGCCACCAGGGAAGCCCGACAAATGTCACAGGCAGAGTTAATAGGAAAGGAAAAGGCTAGGAGGAGATATTTGCAACATGGGCTTCCCTGATGGCTCTGCAGGTACAGAATCTGCCTGCAGTGCAACAGCCCCAAGAGATGTGGGTCCATCCCTGAGTCCAGAAGATGCTCTGGAGGAGGATATGGCAACTCATTCCTGTATTCTTGCCTGGTAAATTCTATGGACAGGGGAGCCTGGCAGATTACAGTCCATGAGGTCACAAAGAGTCGGCCACGACTGAGCACATGGCATAAAACAATCTCTAGAGTATAAAAAGAGCCCTTAAAATGTATTAATATCAAAACCCACCAAAAAAAAACCAATGATCCCAAATAACTCTAAATGGGAGAAGTTATGCTACAAAAGAAAACTATATAAGCACAGAATTATTTTAAATATTAATAATATTAAACAGCTTTTAAAATTACAGTTATTGAAGAGGATGTACCCTGCAAGCATGCCACTAAAAAAAAATTTAGATGATGGAAGCAAGCAGAGAAGGTAGGAAGATATATGTACACAAATTTCTCATTCTTTTAAAGCAAGAAACAGTAGATAGTGTTCAAATTGTGTAAACTAGGAAACTGTTTTAAATAAAGAAGTAATTACAATCAGAATACAGCTGCCCAAATTAACCAGAAAAATATAAAAACAAAAGCACGTAAAGCAACACTAACATGGACTAAAAGTAAATGAGGTCAAAAGAAACACTGAAAACAAAGTCAAATATAAAATTAGAAATCAGAACTACAGTACATGTGCTAAATTTCCAAAGCCTGTCATCTACAATATTCAATATTTTCCATGTTTCCTAATCTACTGCCAGCATCTGGAGAGCTGGTTTAATGGTTGATACATCTTTCTGCTAAGTTACGTGCACCCAAGTAAGCACTAAAAAATAAATTCTCAATTTATAATGAATGTATATACAGTTCATCCTTGAACAATGCTGAGATTATAGGTGCCGACCTTTCACACAATCAAAAATCTGCCTTTAATCTATAGTCACTCTTCCTTAGCAATTCCTTATCCACAGTTTTACATCTTCAATTCAACCAATCACAGATGCAGATGAACAATGTAGTACTGTAGCAATTACTACTGAAAAAAATCCAATAAAAGTGGAACCAAATAGTTCAAAAGTGGACACTTTTGCTCAAGGGTCAACTCTGTTTTGAAACCTAGTTAGAGGACTGAAAAATACTTTAAGCATAGCATTTAAGATTGATTAAATAGCACTGCTGATGCCAATATTTTAAAGAGGTTTGAAGAACAATTAAGAATAATGTATTAACCTTTATGTGAGTAGTTCAATCTAGAGTCTTAGCAGAAACAAAAAAATGGCACTTTCAAATTGAGTAAATAGAGGAGAGTTTCAAAATGGATTCTTGTCAAAGCCATGGATCTGATGTAGGGAAACAGTAAGGGACAGCACAATATCCTAAGGCTAACAACAGTGGAGTTCTGCCACCGTCCTGAGTCCCATGGGAAACAGGTGAAGTGAGTTTCGAGAGAGCAGGAAGGCTCATTTTTGGGAGGTGTGACCTGCTGGATAGACAGCTAGCTCATAATAACCCCTGAGGAAAACTGACTGGGGCAATAAAAACCTGAAGATACTTTTTTCCCATTCGCCAAATCTCTTGGAGGACAAGCTACCGCTCAAAATCACCTGAATGCTAGAGAACAGGGAACCAACTGATTTAGCTTAGAACTCAGCCTCTCTCCAAAATGCAAACAGAGAAAGATGAATAGAGGTTCTGGAGGGGCAAACAAACTACCCACCATGGACTCTACTTTCCAAGACTGGAAGAATATGATCTATGTCCACTGTTTTCCAAGGTAGGCAGATAAATACTTTTTAATTAGTAAATACCATGTGTTGGTTCTGAGCTTCTATTTGATCCAAAATTACAATCTCTATCTTCTGTGTATCTAGTATATTCTCAAATAAAATGGAAAAACTATATTCTATTCACTCAGATAGAGTTCTCATTCACAGGTCTTGTTTTATCTTCCCTGGTTTAGAAAATTGAGTCTATGATCTAGTTTTTGGTCAATAAAAAATAAGTCATGAATGACTGAGATAGTTTTCTATGCAGCAAAAATTTTCAGATCACTCAATTCTCATTGCAGCAAAGGTAAAGGTATATATATATATATAATTATATATATATAATATAAATCTATATATTTATACATATAAATAAATTATAATAATAATTTTTATATATAGTAATACACATATAATATTTTTTCTCAGCACAGCAGATCCAAAGAAACACCTAAAGAGTATCTTCTCTTTTGGCTTTTAGGGAGTCAATCCTTTGGCACCAAATCTTACATGATCCATTTTACCACATTATTAATAAAGACAGATGTTTTGAATTGAGAATAAAACACAAGACAAAATGTGCTCTTGACCTTAAAATACTGGATCAAACTTCGACTGTATTGTAATGTTTTTTCATCCAGAGACATTTATTTTGGGATGCATTCCTGTTAGATTTCTGTCAAATGAATTGAAGTACTTTATTTGTCCCTTTGATGGTTAAATCTGAGCACTGCAGATTTAACATTTAACTGGACTTAACATTTCAACTCTGCATTCAGATGATTATATCTTTCCTTTTCTCCTTTGCTTTTCACTTCTCTTCTTTTCACAGCTACTTGTAAAGCCTCCCCAGACAGCCATTTTGCTTTTTTTGCATTTCTTTTCCATGGGGATGGTCTTGACCCCTGTCTTCTGTACAGTGTCACGAACCTCCACCAAGGGAACATTTCATGCAAAGATGGGCTCGATAAAGGACAGAAATGGTATGGACCTAACAGAAGCAGAAGATATTAAGAAGAGGTGGCAAGAATACACGGAAGACTGTACAAAAAAGATCTTCACAACCCAGATAATCACGATACTGTGATCACTCACCTAGAGCCAGACATCCTGGAATGTGAAGTCAAGTGGGCCTTAGAAAGCACCACTATGAACAAAGCTAGTGGAGGTGATAGAATTCCAGTTGAGCTATTTCAAATCCTGAAAGATGATGCTGTGGAAGTGCTGCACTCAATATGCCAGCAAATTTGGAAAACCTCAACATTGGCCACAGGACTGGAAAAGGTCAGTTTTCATTCCAATCCCAAAGAAAGGCAATGCCAAAGAATGCTCAAACTACCACACAATTGCACTCATCTCACATCCTAGTAAAGTAATGCTCAAAATTCTCCACTCAAAATTCTCCAAGCCAGGCTTCAGCAATACGTGAACCATGAACTTCCAGATATTCAAGCTGGTTTTAGGAAAAGCAGAGGAACCAGAGATCAAATTGCCAACATCTGCTGGATCATCAAAAAATCAAGAGAGTTCCAGAAAAACATCTATTTCTACTTTATTGACTATGCCAAAGCCTTTGACTGTGTGGATCACAATAAACTGTGCAAAATTCTGAAAGAGATGGGAATACCAGACCACCTGACCTGCCTCTTGAGAAACCTATATGCAAGTAAGGAAGCAACAGTTAGAACTGGACATGGAACAACAGACCGGTTCCAAATAGGAAAAGGAGTGCGTCAAGGCTGTATATTGTCACCCTGCTTATTTAACTTATATGCAGAGTACATCATGAGAAACGCCGGGCTGGAAGAAGCACAGCTGGAATCAAGATTGCGGGGAGAAATATCAATAACCTCAGATATCCAGATGACACCACCCTTATGGCAGAAAGTGAAGAGGAACTAAAAAGCCTCTCGATGAAGGTGAAAGAGGAGAGTGAAAAAGTGGGCTTAAAACTCAACATTCAGAAAACTAAGATGATGGCATCTGGTCCCATCACTTCATGAGAAATAGATGGAGGAACAGTGAAAATAGTGTCAGACTTTATTTTTTTGGGCTCCAAAATCACTGCAGATGGTGATTTCTGCCATGAAATTAAAAGACGTTTACTCCTTGGAAGGAAACTTATGACCAACCTAGACAGCATATTCAAAAGCAGAGACGTTACTTTGCCAACAAATGTCCCTCTAGTCAAGGCTATGGTTTTTCCTGTGGTCATGTATGGATGTGAGAGTTGGACAGTGAAGAAAGCTGAGTGCCAAAGAATTGATACTTTTAAACTTTGGTGTTGGAGAAGACTCTTGAAAGTCCATTGGACTGCAAGAAGATCCAACCAGTCCATTCTAAAGGAGATCAGTCCTGGGTGTTCTTTGAAAGGACTGATGCTAAAGCTGAAACTCCAATACTTTGGCCACCTCATGTGAAGAGTTGACTCATTGAAGAAGACTCTGATGCTGGGAGAGATTGGGGGCAGAAGGAGAAGGAGACAACAAAGGATTAGATGGCTGGATGGCATCACCGACTCGATGGACGTGAGCTTGAGTGAACTCCAGGAGTTGGTGATAGACAGGGAGGCCTGGCGTGCTGCAGTTCATGGGGTAGCAAAGAGTCGGACAGGACTGAGTGACTGAACTGAACTGAACTGAACATTTCAACTGGGCTCAAAACAGGCAGAGAGTGCTAAGGTAGAAGGTATTTTTACCAAAGTATTGAAATGTAAATCTCATGTTAAAATGAACTAGCCTGACATGACATCTTAACTCTTGTCATTTTTATAAGAATTCAAATTAAAAAAAAAAAAAACTGTGCCAAATTACAGTTCTTCACAGTGGAATTCAGAGCTTATGCTTTGTTTTCATATTCTAGTCAATTTATTTTGTCATCCACTTAATTGTCATTTCAAACAGTAATCAGTTCTCTAATTTCCTTACCTACCTCCTTTACTCTCAACCTCCATGGTTTCTCTCCTAGAATGCAGACCTGAAGAGCTAAGAGATGCCTGAATAATTCCTTAGATGTCACATGGGCACTTACAACTTCATTTTAAAATACACCCTCTTTTTTTCTGGGATTCTCTATCTCATTAAATAACCTATCTATTATCCAGTTTTCAAGACAGAAATCTTGAAAGTTTTCAAGACAAAAGTCTATTAAATCATCACTCTTCATTACACTCTTCAGCCTCATAACCAATTGTTACAGGTTGGGTTCTCTGGGAAGCAAACTCTAAGGCAGAAACTAGCTTTCAGAAGTTTACTAGTAAGTGCGACTAGGATGGGAAGGAAGGGAGGGCATTGGAGGGAAAAGAAGGAAACAAGACTGTGTAGAGGGAATAGTTGGGCTGGGATGCTGTCCCCATCCCATTCCTATGGTTAATCATGGATGAATATTTATATCCCCACACTGATTATTCACTGGATGTGGCCATGTAGGAAGGGGTACAACCTTGGGCAAGGGAGATCTTCCCAGCTGAAGCTAGGGCTTTTTAGCAGCAGCACAGTCTAAAAAGTGGATTTGAATGGCACAGTATCCATCCTACCAACAAACCACCTCATTCTGTCATTTTGTTTCTTAATTAGCTCTCAAGTGATTCCAGTTCTTCATGTCCCTACTTCTACTACTCTGATTTGTTACTAACATTCCTCCCTTATATACAAGGTTTATACGTGTTTTTACTGTATCTAGTGTATTTCTCTTCTACTTTAATCTCCTTCCAACTGTGCCATCTTTGCAAATCATTTACTGGACCACTTTTATCGTGTGCTTAAAATTTTTCAATAGTCTCCTATTGCCTTTGTTATAAAGCAATTTCTTACCAAGATCAGTGAGGCTGTAGTGATCTGTATGTCTCTTCTTTAACATCCTGAAGCCACTTACTCCTTTATGATAACCTCTGTCAATGACTGAGAATATCAAGACTTTCAAATGGATCACATGCTCACTTTTCAGATTTTCCTTACATTGCTTCTGCCCTTGGGAATACATATCACCCATGTCCGTTCTTATGACTGGTTAGCTTACTCTTCCTTAGAGAAGTATTTCTTGAATCCTCAGACTAGCTTAGATTTTTCTGCCTCTGCTCCCTTGTGGTTGGTGTTCAGTTGCTAAATCATGCCCCACTCTTTGCAACCCCATGAATTATACCATACCAGACTCCCCTGTCCTCCATTGTCTCCGGGAGTTTGCTCAAATTCTTGTGCATTGAGTCAGTGATGCTATCTAACCATTTCATCCTCTGCTGCCTGCTTCTCCTCCTGTCTTCAATCTTTCCCAGCATTAGGGTCTTTTCCAATGAGTCAATTTTTCACATCAGTTGGCCAAAGTATTGGCATCAGTCCTTCCAATGAATATTCAAGGTTGATTTCCTTTAGAACTGACAGGTTTGATCACCTTGCAGTCCAAGGAACACTCAAGAGTCTTCTCTAACACCACTTTAAAAGGACTGGTGCACTGGGATGACCCAGAGGGATGGTATGGGGAGGAAGGTGGGAGGGGGGGTTCAGGATGGGGAACTCGTGTACACCCGTGGCAAATTCATGTTGATGTATGGCAAAACCAATACAATATTGTAAAGTACAAAAAAAAAAAAAAAGACAAAAAAAAAGTATCACTTCTTTGGCGCTCAGCTTTATTTACGGTCCAACTCTTACATCCCTATATGACTACTGGAAAAACCATAGATCTTTGACTATACAGATCTTTGTCAGCAAAGTGATGCCTCTTGCTTTTTAATATACCATCTAGGTTTGTCATAACTTTCTTTCCAAGGAGCAAACGTCTTAATTTTGCAACTGCACTCACTATCCACAGTGATTTTGGAGCCCGAGAAAATAAAATACGTCACTGCTACCACTTTTTCCCCTGCTGTTTGCCGTGATGTGATGGGACTGCATGCCATGAGCTTAGTGTTTTGAATGTTGAGTTTCAAACAACTTTTTCACTCTCCTCTTTCATTTTCATCAGGAGGCTCTTTTGTTCCTCTTTGCTTTCTGTATTTTTCCTATCATAATACTTTCCTATCATAAAAATGGTTTATAATTTTCTATCCTTACTAACTTAATTTGTGCCAATTGCCTGCCAATACTCTCATAAAAGCAGAACTTGCATTTGCCATAATAAGCAATATGGCCCAATATTGAGTCTTCATCTGCAGTCTTACTCTTATATAGCACCTGACTCCTATACATATTCCTAATAAATAAGAAAAAAAGGAAAAAGTTAAAACCAAGCACACAATAAGCAAAACATAACTCAAAATCTTTTGAATAAGTAGGTTTGAAGAGAGAATCAGTGACCTTGAAGGTGAATCAGAAGAAATAAACCCTAATCAATCACTGAGCAAAGTGAGTGAAACAGGCGTAATAGTTGGGTAAGACATAAGGAAGATCTAGTGAGATAGTCTCAGATAAGTATAATTGAAATCTCAGAAAAAGAAAAGAGAGAAGAAAAGCAGCAGCAATATGTGAAGACATAATAGAGGAGAATTCTACCATGATAAATGACACAAAAGTTAAGAAGGTATGTTTGATCCAAGAGATCCAAGTAATTGATCCAAGTGACCCAAGTAATTCTGACCTAATTACATTTAACTGATATTCCTAAAAACCTGAAACAATAACAGAGCATAAAAGAAGCTAAAAACACACACACACACAAATATTTTCAAAAGAGCAATAATTGGACTGAGAGCTGAATCCTCAGCAGAAGTAATAAAATAAAATAAAAACAATAACATATACTCTTATAGTACTAAAATAAAATAAATAAAACTTTAGATTGCTGTACCCAGAAAAACAAAATGATAAAAACAAGCATCTTAAAAAATTAATGTGAAATAAACTTATCTTCATATAACTAAAAATTATGAGAATATTATCCAACAGACAAAATTAATTACAAGGAGTATTTTTTAAGTGGAAGGGAAATAATTTCAGATGGAAAATCATAGATATAAGAAAGAATAAAGAGCAATAAAAGTAGTCAATATCAAGGTGAGTCTAAATAAAGATTGACTATATCAAACAATAATGTCTTAGGCTAGATATATAGAGAGAAATAAAATTAAAATACTTATCAACTGCTTATAGATGAAATGTAGCAGTAAAAGGAGTTAAAAGTATTAAGTCCCTTAGTTTTTTAAGGTATAAGTGCCAATTAATTTAGACTAAGTCAAGGATATCGTATTCCTAAAGTATTTACAAAAATAATAATAAAAAGTAATTTTCACCTAACAGAGAAAAAAATGGAACCAGATAAATATGTATTCTACCCCAAAGAAGCAGAAGGTGAAAACAAGATAAGAGAGAGGAGAAATAAATAGAAAGCAAATAGGAAAATGACAGATTTTAGAACAACTATATCAATAGAATTAATGCTTATAAGTGGACTAAGTGTTCTAATTTAAGGTGACTCACATGGTAAAGCATCTGCCTGCAATGCGGGAAACCTGAGTTCGATCCCTGGGTTGGGAAGATCCCCTGGAGAAGGAAATAGAACCCACTCCAGTACCCTTGCTTGGAAAATCCCATGGATGGAGGAGCCTGGTAGGCTACAGTCCATGGGGTCGAAAAAAGTTGGACACGACTGAGAGACTTCATTTTTTTTTTGTAAGACTCAGAAAATAATAATATACAACCTACAAAAAGCATTTTTTACTTTTTTGTTTTTTTTACAACAGAGCTCCAAAGAGCTAATCTTTTCAAATTAATCAATTAATTTATTTATTTGTTTTTGGCTGCATCATGCAGAATGGCAGGATCTTAGTTCCCCCACCAGGGATCAAACCCACACCTCTGCAGTGAAAGTACAGAGCCCCCAACCACTGGACCACCAGGGAAGTCCCACAAAGCATTTTTAAAAATATATAGGTCCTGCAATGTTGAACTTAAAAATTTGGAAAAAGATATAGAATACAAACACTAACTGAAAGAAAGCTTTTAAGTTATATCAGTATCAGACAAAGCAAACTTTAGTACAAAACAATCATTATTAAAAATAAAGTCAGACACATCAAATGGTAAAAAGTTACCCACTAGGATTATAAAGATATAAGATATACATTTGCACACAATGTTATTGTCTCAAAATTTGTGAGACAAAAAATAACATATGTATGGAAGAGAAATAGACAAATACATGATAAGGGGATATTTTAATGCAAGTTATTCACTAGCTGATAGAATAAATATAAAAGAGAAAACCAGTAAATATAGAAAAAAATTTAACAATGTGGTTAGCAAACTTGATCCAACTGAAATATTTGCAACACCTGTAGAAATACCTTCTTTCAAAAATTCTTGGAATATCCATGCTTAGTCACTCAGTCATGTCTGATACTCTTTGTGACCCCATGGACTGTAGCCCACCAGGTTCCTCTGTCCGTGGGGATTCTCCAGGCAAGAATACTGGAGTGGGATGCCATGCCCTCCTCCAAGGAATCTTCCCAACCCAGGGATGGAACCCAGGTCTCCCACATTGCAGGCAGATTCTTTACCAACTGAGGCACCAGGGAAGCACTGAAATATCCATAGAAAATGATTAAACAAAGTAATTTAGAGCACACACTCTTGGCATTTCCTACTAAAGTTGAAGTAACATGTCCTACTTTATGACAAAGGAATTCCACTCAGTATTACAATGTTTTAAAAATCATACAGAGAAGCATCAAAAAGATACATGCAAAATTACTCATAGCAGCAGTATTCCTAATGGTCAAGAACTGTGGAGAATCCAACAGCAAAAGGATGGCTATTAACTGAGAACACATTTATATATTAGAATAGAGATCCAACCAGTCCATTCTGAAGGAGATCAGCCCTGGGATTTCTTTGGAAGGAATGATGCTAAAGCTGAAACTCCAGTACTTTGGCCATCTCATGCGAAGAGTTGACTCATTGGAAAAGACTCTGATGCTGGGAGGGACTGGGGGCAGGAGGAGAAGTGGACAACAGAGGATGAGATGGCTGGATGGCATCACTGACTCGATGGACGTGAGTCTGAGTGAACTCCGGGAGTTGGTGATGGACAGGGAGGCCTGGCGTGCTGCGATTCATGGGGTCGCAAAGAGTCGGACACGACTGAGCGACTGATCTGATCTGATCTGATATGGTAATGAAAATAAACAAACTACAGCCAAAAGCAACAACATATTTAAATATTACCAACCTAATATTTATCAAAAGAACTCAGTCAGGGATAATGTATATTAATACTATATGCTTCCATTTGTACAAAACTCAAAAACTAAAGAATAGTATTAGAAATTGGCATTATCATCAGTTTTTTCAGAGGCAGGCACGAAATAGTGAATGAAGGTAGAATGGGTGCTGGTAATATTCCATTTCTTGAACTGGGTGATGATTACACAGATGCTCTCTTTGTGATAATTCAACTCCACAAATAAATTTTTTCTACATTCTTTTCATATATGTGTTATATATTAGGTTTATATATAGGAATGTATAATTATATATAAGGGAAAATATATATGCATAATCAGAATATGGAGTATGCTATGACACGACTTTCATTAATTGAAATAAGCATACTATCAACCTCTATGGCAACTGACAAATTTTTTCAGCACTTGACCTTGACAAATAAAGGTGTCTCAATCTCTTCCTCTTAAAAATAGTCTATTTTGCGTAGTTAGATTAGAAATAGTACCAGCTGTTGTCTCTTCTTTGGCCCAGATCCCTCCCCTGACACAATAATCAAGCATCTCCTCTAAATTAATATTGAACAAATATTTAAAGGCTATGATATTTAACCAGTGCTAAAACAGTAGACTTCATAATACATCTACATGACTTAATTGAGACTATATGTATAAACGATCTCATGTACCTATTCTATTCCCCAAATCAATATTATTTCCCTTAAAGTGCAGGTTTCACATCTAACTTTCCTTTTATTTTTATTTCCTTGCCTAAAATAATTTACTCTACAGACTAGGTATTCATTAGGTTTTTGTGAATATTAACCATTATCATATGCTTATAAGGTAAAATATCAGTATTTACAGGCTTCCCTGGTGGCTCAAATGGTAAAGAATCTGCCTGCAATGTGGGACACTCGGGTTCGATCGCTGGGTCAGGAAGATCCCCTGGAGAAGGGACTGGCTACCCACTCCAGTATTCTTGCCTGGAGAATTCCATGGACAGCTACAGTCCATGGGGTCAGAAGAGTCAGACTTGACTCAGTGAAATCCATATATATCTCCAAGTTAAATAAGAGGAAAATAAAATTTTGAGAGCTAAACTAAACTACCCATGAGCACACAGATAGAAAATGGCAGAGTTCATATTCAGAGTCTGACTCTATAGCTAAAGTTCTACCCAGCAAGTTCTGCACTGTCCCTAAGCAGAAAGTTAGGGACTCAGATCTTATTTTTTCTTTATTCCTCGCGTTAAGACTCAAGAACATGTAAGAGACAGTCAAAGAAAAATCCCCTCTCCAAAAGAGATTTGAATCAATTTTTTTACACATCTCAACCCACTCTGATACTCAGAGTTCTTTCTTGTAAAACTGTTTGGTTTATCATGCGAAGAATTTCCAGATGAGTCCCTACTATTGATCTCCAGACATGTCCCAGACATATTCAAATCTTCAGTGACAGTTTATGCTAAAATATGTGAATCTCTCACACATAAAAAAGAAATTTGTTTTTCTACCCCCAGAATAGAAATTTAACATTGCCTCATGTGAGTTATTCTTATATTCTTATTAAAAAATCATCTTTGTATGTGTGTCTCTCTTTCCCTCTAACTGGTGAATTTCTTAAGAGCAGAATGTTTATTCTGACTGTCTAATCATATTCAAAGCACTTAACACAGTGCCTAGTACAAATAAGCACTCAGTTAATGTTTTTGTTCAATCTTTCATAGAAATGAAGAGAATTAAATCCACTCAAAAGAACAACAGGAAAATCCAGTGTTGTGTCTTTATTATTAAGATTAATTTATTTGGCTTAGTTTAGGCTAAATAATATAGGTCATTTTTCAATTTTCACCTGATTATCATGTTTCAGCATATTAAAAAAAAGAATGCTGAAGATTGCCCCTAGTAATATGTGTGGAAATATCTCCTTGAGCAATTATACTTGCAAGGTTTTTCCACTTTTACCCTAAGATTTGGTAGCAGATGGAAAAAAGAGGGCCAGTAATAACAGTTGCTAGTGGTAACATATCATGAGGACAAACAAGAAGGAGATCCTGGGAAGTAGCATGAAGAAAACCAAAGAGTTAAGAAAGGATATCAAAGTAAAAATAGAATAATTTAGAAATCACCATCTTTCATTCAATGGATATCCTGGTAGTCAAAGTCCACAAACAGAAGCTGCTTGAGCCAAGACTTCCTTTGAAACCACATCTATTTCATGGAAACTAATTTTTTAAATGCTCAGTGGTTTAGGAACATGAAGAGTCAGTTTACAAATCATTATCCACTTCATGAAAAGAAAAAGAAATCATCAAGAACCTAGGTTTTTAAAACCAAATAATGGAGTTAGACATTAAGTCATGTGACAAATTAGAGGGGCACCAGAGTAATTTCAACACAGTCAAATCATCAGCCTTCAGTCCTCATAGTGATTATGCTCTCAGCTTACATACATCTCCACATTACTGTGGTGTCTTAATAACATCTGTTAAAAATCCTGACATGTTAGTAATGTGAGGAGAGAACATCCTTCAGTGTACCTATGCCAATAAGCAAATGTCTGTTCTAGTTACTGAGGTTTTTAGCCTTTCCAACTATATATAGCTCATACTTCTCTGTTCTCCTGACTTCAGAATGGAGTGTATTAGGTAGCTCAATGAAAATAAGCAAGTTGTGATTATTGATCATTTCATAGGTTGATTTGAAAACCCAGGTCTATGATAAAATGTTCTAATATCCATGAGGCAAGCATGCATTAAATATGGACTTGGTATGAGAGGTGCATTAAATTTATCTTAAATATTACATGGCCATCTTGTTATTTGTTAAGATTTTTTTATTTTCCATTGCTGATATTAAGAAATTATACAGTTATTGTATATTCCATCCCAAATATAATAGCGCTTTCCCCTAGAATGCACACTTTCATCCACAGATACCTCTCTGTGGTTCTCATCACTGAGTACTGTACATATCCTTCATATCTTAACTCATGTACCTCCTACGTTATGAAACCACCCTCCACCCTCCAGGCAAAGGCAATTAAGTGACTTCCTTCATGCTCTCCCTGAATTTACAGCAGCCATAGCACTTGTTATAAGAGTGTGCTTATTTTTCTCTTCTCTTGGATTAAGTTTCTCAAATGCAGAACTGGCTTGTTTAGCCTAGCTCTGGAACATAGTTGAGAAATTTTTTTTAGAATTTGTTAAATGAGCCAATCTGCCTTCTGGATCTTATCTCATAATACCTCACCCCAGTACCACATATGCATTTCATTATGCTTCAGGCACAGAGGAATAGTTACCATTTCATATTTTTTGTTACAGTAGTTTGGTTCAAAGAGGTGTTTCAGTCTGCGTGGCCCATCTCTTGGCTATGACAGAAGACATTCATTGATAGACAATACAGAACTGTTCTCTTGTCTTTAATGAACTCTAGGGAGTTGCCTCGGTTGCCAGAGTCTCTTCCATCAGAGTGTCTTTATTTGCATCACTGCCTAGTCCTACATTAACTTGCAGTTACTTAGAAAAAGATCAACCATTTAATTTCTCTGCTGATACTTTCCAATGTGCACATTATCTGAGAGAGAGAACAATTTGCTCAAAACTCAAAACAATCTCTACACTTTACTGGGTATGTGTTTTGGAGCTGATCATTTATCTTCACTTTGTCTCGAGTCCTCAATTGAAAATTCATGAGATAATTTGATTAATGAGAGTAACCACCTCAAAATACTACCTATTTTATAAAATTCAATTGAATGTGAAACTATCATGATAGTCATCATTTTATTGAATACATACTAAGTATTTACGTTTGCTTTACATACATTATTAAATTTAATCATTCCTACAGTATTACAGAGTAAGTATTGGTATCCACTTTCTACAGAAATACGTGTATGTGTGTGTAGGAGACTATATCTTCTTGAGGATCTAGTCTTTTCAAAAATATTGATGTGCTGTATTCTATTTAATGTTTATCCAAAAGATACATCCCCTCAAGATGGAATTCAAGGCAAATGTAAGGTATTATTATCATGTGACCAAAATATATTAATCATCAGAATTTAAACCACAGAACAAAATCCTGTTTCATAATTTATCTAAAAAGTACATCCCCAGATAGAAGTGAAACCTGTAAAGATACAAATTTAGCTCACGATTTGCATTTTTTCCTGAAATTCAGCCAAGTCTGGAGTGCAAAACAACCATACCTGGTTTCTCTATTAATAAGATCTATGTAATAGGAAGTAAGACAACTGTTTTTTTGAAGGCAAATTAGTTATGGAATTAAACGAAATTCCATCAGTCCAGTTCAGTTGCTCAGTCATGTCCAATTCTTTGCGACCCCATGGACTACAGCACTCCAGGCTTCCCTGTCCATCACCAACTCTAGGAGTTGCTCAAACTCAGGTCCATTGAGTCGGTTCCATAATTCTAATTAAATTCCACAATTATAACTTAATATTTAGTTAATAAATTAAGCTTTTCACATTAGTTCTTTCCAAACCCTACCCCTGTACTTTCTTCACATATCTTACTCCATACTGGTGAAGAAAACAATAACTTCTATCCCTTTGTCAGAAGGAGTATGAGTGAAGGTGATTCCAGATAGGACACATTCCCTGTAACTGAAATAGAGCTAGAAATGGGAAACTTTTACCTTGATAACTTGCAAATAGAGGAAAGATCCCACAAGTCAGGAATCAAAGATTAAAATTTAATGAAATTTAAAAACCAAATAGTCTTTCCAAATAATAAGGTGACCAGTGACAATGAGTAACAAAACTAACTTGTGATTTGAGAAACCAGAAAAACTAAGGATAAAAAGTTGTGGAGGAGACAAAACGGAAGTGATCTGGAAATGCTCCTGAAATGGAGCAAGGTTGAGGTCTGGTAACCAAACCCAAGGCAGGTAAGGGTTTTGTATGTCAGCAGCATCTGATAGAACCTCAGAAGAACAGAAGAAGAACTCATTCTTCTTATTAGGAGATATGAGCAATATGCCAGAAATAAAACCACCTTTTACATTTGTTTCCATGTATTAGTTTAAATCTACTTATCCTATTTACAGGGTCCTTAGAAGCAAATTCCTTCTTATAGTAGGTGCAAACCTATCTTTTAAAATAAGCATTTGGAAAGTCAAAGTTTTTTCTCTGCCCCAATAAGGGCATGTTGATAGAGAAAACAAGGTTTTTGAGAAAGTAAAAGCCATTTTTTAAGATATTATGTTTTGATCCCAGAATCAGTATTTTTAAATGAGCTAAAAAAAAGTCCTAAATTAAAAACCAATTTTTGCTTACTGAGTTAATTCAATCAATAAAACTTTAATGTTAAGACAGTAAATGTAGAAAAACATTTCCAACAGACACATTTCAGAGTAGTTTGATATACCAATAGCCCTTGCATCGGTAGAGAGCTTTCTCCTTGGGATCTTGAATTCTTTGGACCAAAGTAAACAGACACTGGGCCAGATTCTACAGCCCTGCCTCCAATTTTTCCTTCCTTAATCTAGCCAGCCCTGTTTCTAAAAAGAGATTTTTATACACATATGTGATCAGTATATCCTCTTCCATATACTTTGTCTTAATATTTGCAGATGCTTTCTTCATCCTAGCAAGTTTCCCAAAAGAAAAGAAAGAATGAAAAGATACTTTCTAGATAACTTGCTCTAGGTAAAAGGGTGAGTAGAAATTATTTATATTTAAGAGGCTTATGATACGTAGTTAGAATATAGACTGTGAACACATCAGGTTTGAATCCTCCCCCTGCTCCCTCCACCCCACCACTTACCACTTACTAGCTGTGACCTCTCTTAAGGCATTTAAACATTCCATAGCAAAGTTAGTGCTTTGCAAACTTATGGCTAATAATAATAATATCATCTCTTAAAACTACCTGAAGATGAAACAAGATAAAGAACTTGACACTATTAGCAGAGTGCTGACTCTGAGGAAGAATTAAACAAATGTTAAGGATTATTATGATTATTACTAGACACCTATTTTGGTAATATGGAAATGAGCTATTCTTTGTTCCAATTTCCTTTTCCTTAATCAAAATATCACCCTTCGGTCCACAGGAATGGGGATGGGGGATCATGAGGCTTTTAAATAATCATAACCAAATAGATAATTAGATAGATAATTTTTCTTCAATGAGACAAAGTTCAATAAATCATAATTATTTAATAAGGTTGTGCTCAAAGATCCATGAATAAAATAATTAAGAGAAATATGTTATTGGAAGTTTTGTTGCTTAACAAACTCAAATCTTGAAAAAGTGTTTTAAAACTTTTAATAACTGAACTAGCTAAACATTATTTTTAATTTTTAATTAAGTAATCTTTAATGCAGTAATAGTTAACTTCAATGTTCGTCATTTTGAGTGATTTTTACTTCACTCTGTTTTATGTAAATAATGAAAGTAATTTTTCTTCCAATGATTTAACCTACTTTTGTTGTTATTTCATACTAGACTTTAAATATAGTAAAAAATAAATATGAGATTTTAGTGCCCCAGTACTGCTCAGAGAGGACTGGATAAAGCTGGAAATTATTATGGGACAGACTGGGAACAAGGATGGCTTTGCTCACAGCCTTGATTTCCACTGTCAACTCTGCAAAATGAAATTCCACAACTTAATTTTCAAGTTCATTACCATTTTCACAATTATAATTAGATTTAAGGCTAAAGTGTATGCTTTAGTGAGAGGTATATAGTTCTGCTTCACATTGACAGGTAAGTGAATTCTAATATCTTGCAGACTAGTGAGTGAGAGTTTATTGCAGATAATGAACAAGATTCACAAATGCTGAAACAAAGGCTCAATGTGAAGAGTAAGAAAGAACATTTGGGGACTTCCCTCGTGTTCCAGTGGTTAAGAAGCCACACTTCCAGTGTGAAGGGCACAGGTTTGATCCTTGGTCGGGGAACTAAGATCCTACATGCTGGGTGGCATAGACAAGAAAATTTTTTTGAAAAACAGAATTTTTTAATATACTAAAAAATATAAAGGAAGAAGGCTAAGCACATTTTATTTCTTTTTTAATATAAATTTATTTATTTTAATTGGAGGTTAATTACAATATTGTATTGGTTTTGCCATACATCAACATGAATCCGCCACAGGTATACACGTGTTCCCCATCCTGAACCCCACTCCCTCCTCTCTCCCCGTACCATCCCTCTGGGCCGTCTCACTGCATCAGCCCCAAGCATCCAGTATCATGCATCTATTCAAGAAAATAGCTCATGGTGATAATTATAAGTAAGATATATTAAGAATGGACTTTACAGCTTCATTTTTTTTTTACATCGACGGACCCTGAAAAATAATATGGATCTTGAATATTAAAAAAGTTACTTTTGTTCCTTTACAATCATAATAGCATAGACCTTGAAGGCTTTTTCTAGTCTTAACTTGCAGATGGTAAGATACATCCTTATTCAGAAAACATGTGCACATACTTAATGTTAGGGTGAGACCCGTCAGTCACTCTTCAGGCACCCTGGAAACGAAAATAATATGACAGAAGGTAAATCTCTCAAATCATGTTTAAAATATGCTTCCATAAAACTGTTCTTACACTATTTGTATAGCACTAATCACATTGAAATGTCGTTATTTTTCAAATTAACACTCTTCTCTGCAAGACCTTAAGTTACTTGAGAATGCGGGCTATCCCATACAAATTCTTTATCCTACACTTTGACTTTCTAAGGACCTGGTCCACAAAAGACTCTAAGGAAATATTTGTGGAAATGAACACCCTACGCTGTAGTCAATGTAAGCACATTTGCAGATAAGCGGTTACCTGACTTAGTGAGTCAAAGACATTTGAAAACTGGAAAATGCCGTAGGGGTCACTTGAAAAAGCTCCTTATTTCACAGAGAAGGAACTAGAAGCCCAGAAAATATAAGACTTGTCCAGGGCCTGTACAGGACAAAGACAATCTTACTCTTCAATCCCAACTATGCCAGTCCAAGGAAGACCAAATGGTAGCCAGGGGTAATTTTTCCAGGGAGTATCTTACGTCTAATATGCAAAGGGAAAACCTGTGGGATATTCCTAAATTAAATCATGCTAGCAGCTGGAAGTTCAGTTTTGTAGAGGCCGTTTTGTAGACGTAAAGATTCTGTGTGTAGAAAAAGATAACTTACTTGCCTCCACTAAGTATCTACTGGCCTCCAGTGCACAAAGTTATAAAAACATTAAAAACGCTAGAATATGTGTTTGTGTGTCTAACAGAAGGAGAGAAAATGAAAGAAAGAGAACAAGACTGGATGAGAAATATTCCCCCCAGAGTTATATTAATTTTGGGAAAACATAAAAATAAACAATAGCATTTAGTCATAAATATCTTTTAAAAACAAAAAGGAAAATATTACCTTTACTAATTCCTAATTTTTATGGCTAAAACCTATTGCTATTCCAGCTAAAATTGTCACTTGTCACTTTCTTGGCACAATGCACTTTCTCTATCAATAAAAAGTGACGGCCAAGAATCTGGCCTCTGAACCAAACTGAATCTGTTGACTAACCTAAATATATCTCAGTTTCCTTATTTTCAAAATGAATATAATAAAAGAATTAACCTCAGAGTATTGTTGTGATGATTTTAAGTAAGCTGATACAATCCCAAAAAAGGGCAACGCCAAAGCATGTTCAAACTATTGCACAAGTGCACTCATCTCACACCCTAGTAAAGTAATGCTCAAAATTCTCCAAGCCAGGCTTCAGCAATACGTGAACTGTGAACTTCCAGATGTTCAAGCTGGTTTTAGAAAAGGCAGAGGAACCAGAGAGCAAATTGCCAACATCCGCTGGATCATGGAAAAGCAAGAGAGTTCCAGAAAAACATCTATTTCTGCTTTATTGACTATGCCAAAGCCTTTGACTGTGTGGATCACAAGAAACTGTGGAAAATTCTGAAAGAGATGGGAATACCAGAGCACCTGACCTGCCTCTTGAGAAACCTGTACGCAGCTCAGGAAGCAACAGTTAGAACTGGACATGGAACAACAGACTGGTTCCAAATAGGAAAAGGAGTACGTCAAGGCTGTATATTGTCACCTTGCTTATTTAACTTATATACAGAGTACATCATGAGAAACGCTGGGCTGGAAGAAGCACAAGCTGGAATCAAGATTGCCGGGAGAAATATAAATAACCTGAGATATGCAGATGACACCACCTTTATGGCAGAAAGTGAAAAGGAACTAAAAAGCCTCTTGATGAAAGTGAAAGTAGAGAGCGAAAAAGTCGGCTTAAAGCTCAACATTCAGAAAACGAAGATCATGGCATCTGGTCCCATCACTTAATGGGAAATAGATGGGGAAACAATGGAAATAGTATCAGACTTTATTTTTTGGGGCTCCAAAATCACTGCAGATGGTGACTGCAGCCATGAAATTAAAAGACGCTTACTCCTTGGAAGAAAAGTTATGACCAACCTAGATAGCCTATTCCAAAGCAGAGACATTACTTTGCCAACAAAGGTCCATCTAGTCAAGGCTATGGTTTTTCCATTGGTCATGTATGGATGTGAGAGTTGGACTGTGAAGAAAGCTGAGTGCCAAAGAACTGATGCTTTTGAACTGTGGTGTTGGAGAAGACTCTTGAGAGTCCCTTGGACTGCAAGAAGATCCAATCAGTCCATTCTGAAGGAGATCAGCCCTGGGATTTCTTTGGAAGGAATGATACTAAAGCTGAAACTCCAGTACTTTGGCCACCTCATGAGAAGAGTTGACTCATTGGAAAAGACTCTGAAAAGAGGGATTGGGGGCAGGAGCAGAAGGGGACAACAGAGGATGAGATGGCTGGATGGCATCACTGACTCGATGGACGTGAGTCTGGGTAAACTCCAGGAGTTGGTGATGGACAGGGAGGCCTGGCGTGCTGCGATTCATGGGGTCGCAAAGAGTCGGACACGACTGAGCGACTGAACCGGACTGGATACATGTAAAACCCCTTAGAGCAGTATATGGTTCATGGTAAGTACTTAATAAATTTTAAATATGTATTTAACCTTTATTTAAATATTTATTTTCATAAATAAATACAGAGTGTATTTTAAAATGTATGTCTGATTCCTAAACACTGAATTCTTCAATATACCTCCTAATTTGAAATTTGGAAGGAAAGAAAAGGAAAAGAAATTTAGTGTTTAAAGAATTTCAAAGTCACTTGTAAGTCATCCCCTCCTCCTTCCTCAATTTGAATTCATTATTAAAAAGACAGAGAAAACTAAACTTATATACTTTTTTGCTTGAGAAAACAATTAATTAAAAACCAAAAAATGATTACTGTAGAACCATCTGCCTGAGGTTAGAATAAATTACTTTTATTTAATATATGGCGGTAGTAACTAGGGAGATGAGTGAAATCTGATGAGAAATATTCTTGACAAGGACTTACATTCATGCCTATACCTATCTACTCCCATTTAGAGTGAAAATATTTATAATTTTGTGAGCAAATATAATAAGAGAACTAATTCTGAAGCAAAAGAGATTAATGATTGTATCACATATTACATGTATATTTTATTCAACCAGTGTATTTGTTTAGGTAATAAGATATAAATTGATTTTAGGGCAAAGATGGGCAATATCAAGTCAAAGTTTATTTTAACTTGTCCAATATGTCTGGCAACCACACTAAGGAGAGTGCTTTATATTTAAAACTTACACATGGTAATAACTTTGATCAATATATGACAGATGATATAAACAAGTCACTCTGTATATTTGAATATATGTTCATACCAATATATACTTTTCAGTTTTTGTTAAGAGAATCACAGGTTTAGAACCTTACTAGTCTTCTAATCTAAGGGATTAGAAGTGCAATCCTTTCTTCAACACACTCAACAGACTCACTTTTCTTTTTGATGTAGGGACTAACTGTTCTTTGAGGGAAATAATTCTATTGTCAAAAGATCTAAATAAAATGTAGACAGTGCTTTGTTCCTATTGAATTAAAATCTCTCTTCCTGTGTTTTATGACCCATAATCAATATTAGGACCCTCTATAGTTTGTTTGCTTGTTTTTATTTTTTGCCCCTCAAATTAAACTTATGCATTCTTCTATATGGTCTTTAAAGCAACTGTCTTCCAGATACCACCCTGAGCTGGGTCCTCATTTTGGGACACTAATTTGTCTGCAACTCTCTCAAAGTACAATACAATCTGACACGCATAGAGTAGAGTAGGATGATTACGTTCATCCTTTGGATACTGTCTATGTTAGAGGTTTTTAAGCATTCATATTATAGTTAATTTGCACTGGATATCTTACTTGAAGTCTTGCTTTATTGGTGCTTTTGAATTGTGGTGCTGGAGAAGATTCTTGAGAGTCCCCTGGACTGCAAGGAGATCAAATCAGTCAATCCTAAAGGAAATCAACCCTGAATATTCATTGGAAGGACAGATGCTGAAGTTGAAGTTTTAATACTTGGGCCACCTGATGTAAAGAGCTGACTCATTGGAAAAGATCCTGACGCTGGGAAAGATTGAAGGCAAAAGGCGGCAGGGTTGGGTTGGGGGAGAGGGGAGGTGCAGAGGATGAATTGGCTGAATAGCATCACCAACTCAATGGACAAAAATTTGAGCAAACTCCAAGAGACAGTGAAGGTCAGGGGAGCCTAGTGTGCTGCAGTTCATGGAGGTGCAAAGAGTCAGATACAACTTAATGACTGAACAACAATCAACAAAGAGAATTTAATAATCTTGTTACTGGCTGTATAGTCAGGCCACCCAAGGTGGCTGTTCTCTTGCTCCCCATACAACCCCTGCTCAACCAGTGCATGCCTCACCTATACCCTGCTCACAAGACTGACCTTTCTACACACTTGCCCCAGGCCCCCACTAGTGATAATTCTTACCAAAAGGAAAGGGTGAGAGGTGTGCCTCTCTCCTGGTTTTCCAGTAACCAGTGAGCCCATTGTTGTTGCTGTTGTTGTTCAGTTGGTAATTTGTGTCCTACTCTTATGTGACCCCATGGACACGTTTTTGTGATCTCATAGACCCTGCCAGGTTCCTCTGTCCATGGGACTTCCCAGGCAAGAATACTGGACAGGGTTGCCATTTCCTTCTCTAGGGGATCTTTCCAACTCAGGGGTTGAATCCATGACTTCTACATTGGTATGTGGATTTTCAACCACTGATCCACCAGGAAAACCCAACATGTAAACCTACTTGATGTCTATTCCTTCAGAACTGGTAACTTCTCCCCACCCTCGAGAGAGAGAGAAGTCTCCTGCCATGCCCTGCACCATCTGCCACACACAGTGGGGTGTCACTCTCGGACCTTGTTTCAGACATGTAAGCTCCTCCATCCATTAAGCCGTTGACCTCTCAGTCTCAGACTCCAGGCTCTTTTGTTGGTCCTGAAGCTGGGCAAGTACAGGAATGTAAGTCTGACGGGTACAGTCCAGCAGTGGCATTTCCTACTTACTTGCTGCTGCTGCTGCTAAGTCGCTTCAGTTGTGTCCAACTCTGTGCGACCCAATAGACGGCAGCCCACCAGGCTCCCCCGTCCCTGGGGTTCTCCAGGCAAAAACACTGGAGTGGTCTGCCATTTCCTTCTCCAATGCATGAAAGTGAAAAGTGAAAGTGAAGTCGCTCAGTCGCGTCCGACTCTTCGTGACCCCATGGACTGCAGCCTACCAGGCTCCTCCGTCCATGGGATTTTCCAGGCAAGAGTACTGGAGTGGGGTGCCATCACCTTCTCTGTCCTACTTACTTAAGAGGTTCTAATTTACTTGTCTTATTTCCTATTGCATATTGAGCAAAGTTTATTTATATTTTGATACCTGAGTATCCTTCCCAGTGTGAATTTGTAGAGATGAATTTAAAGGGTATATAATTCATAAAGACATGACTTCTCCACAATGATGAAAGTTGATGGCCTAAATAGATCATTCCAGAATATCAGGGATACCCAGGACTGTCAAGCTGACTTCTCAGCATCATTGGTATAGCACAGTGGAAAGCAATATTGAAGAAGTTTTAAAGAAAAGTTTTGGAGGAGTCACTCACAAGCACAAATCCTAGCTCTCACCTTTATACCTGCATGACTTCGAACATATTCCAAATCGTATTTCCCGATGATTTAATTATGGATAATTCCTACCTTGTAAGATGTGTCCCTTATGGCGGAAAGTGAAGAGGAACTAAAAAGCCTCTTGATGAAAGTGAAAGAGGAGAGTGAAAAAGTTGGTTTAAAGCTCAACATTCAGAAAACGAAGATCATGGCATCTGATCCCATCACTTCATGGGAAATAGATGGGGAAACAGTGTCAGGCTTTATTTTTGGGGGCTCCAAAATCACTGAAGATGGTGACTGCAGCCATGAAATTAAAAAACGCTTACTCCTTGGAAGAAAAGTTATGACCAACCTAGATAGCCTATTCCAAAGCAGAGACATTACTTTGCCAACAAAGGTCCGTCTAGTCAAGGCTATGGTTTTTCCAGTGGTCACATATGGATGTGAGAGTTGGACTGTGAAGAAGGTTGAGTGCCAAAGAATTGATGCTTTTGAACTGTGGTGTTGGAGAAGACTCTTGAGAGTCCCTTGGACTGCAAGGAGATCCAACCAGTCCATCCTAAAGGAGACCAGTCCTGGGTGTTCATTGGAAGGACTGATGCTGAGGCTGAAACTCCAATACTTTGGCCACCTCATGTGAAGAGTTGACTCATTGGAAAAGACCCTGATGCTGGGAGGGATTGGGGGCAGGAGGAGAAGGGGACAACAGAGAATGAGATGGCTGGATGGCATCACTGACTCGATGGACGTGAGTCTGAGTGAACTCTGGGAGTTGGTGATGGACAGGGAGGCCTGGCGTGCTGCGATTCATGGGGTCGCAAAGAGGCAGATGCGACTGAGAGACTGAACTGAACTGAAATTTAAAAAATTTTTAATCACTAAAAATTATTGACTTTGTAAAATAAATATAGAAAAAATAATTGGGTTTATAAAAGCGAAAATTAAAAAGTGTGACAATAATGCTACAAAGGATAAAAAGAATACTATGAAATTATACTATTAAAAGATGGTTACCCTATATGTGAAGTGGAAAAATATGACTTGAAGGAAAGCTGTGTCAATATAATGATTGGCATATTGTAAATCTATAGCAACAACTTAAACATAGGTATTAACAATAATCCAAATTAAAGTAGAATAGTAGAAAATAGATGAAACAAAAAACACCAGTTTTAAGATTGTAGCTTTAAAAATAAGTATATCAATAATTGCAGGGGTTTCCCAGGTGGCTCAGAGGGTAAAGAATCTGTCTGCAAGCAGGATACACTGGTTTGATCCCTGGGTCGAGAAGATCCCTTGGGCAAGGGCATGGCAACCCACTCCAGTATTGTTGCCTGGAGAATCCCATGAACAGAGGAGCCTGGCGGCTACAGTCCACAGGGTCTCAAAGAGTTGGATTGAGCAACTAACACTTTCACTTTTCATCCTAACCCCTAATGTGATAGTATTAGGAGATGGGGGGTGGGGGGGTCTTTGAGAAGTGATTAGGTCATAATGGTGGAAGCTTCGTGTATAGAATTAGTGTTCTTACAAAAGAGACCCAATGGGTTTCCCAGATGCCTCAGTGATAAAGAATCCACTTGCCAATGCAGGAGACACAGGTTCGATTCCTGGGTCAGAAAGATCCCCTGGAGGAGGAAATGGCAACCCATTATAGTATATTCTTGCCTGGAAAATCCCATGGACACAGGAGCCTGGTTGGCTACAGTCCATAGGGTCTCAAAGAGTCGGACACAACTGAGAGACTGAGCATACATGCAAAAGAGACCCCACAGATGTCTCTCACACTTCCTGTTATGTGAGAAAACATTGAGAAGTTCATCATCTATGAACCAGGAAATACGCTCCCATTAGACTCCAAATCTGCAGGCACTTTAATCTTGGACTGCCCAGCTTCCAGAAAATTAGAAATAAATGTTTGTTGTTAAGCCTTCCAGTCTATAGTATTTTCATTATAACATCCTGAATGAACTAAAACAAGGGTATAATTCTTCCCAATTATTTTGTAAGACCACCATAATTCTGATACCAAAAGCTGAAAAATACATTTTAAGGAAATAAAAAGCCTACCTCCCTCATCAATAAATACCCTTAAATGTATTCATTGTGATCAAGTAGAATTTATCTCAGAAGAGCAAGGTTATAATTCACTTTCAGAAAACTAATAACCGAAGGGAACTTCTGCAACCTGATAAAGGGCAGTTATACAAACCCTACATTATCATATTTAATGGTGAAAAATTAATACCTTCTTAACCACAAGATCAGGAACAAGGTGGGGATTTTCACCCTCCACTTCTATAGACTATTTCACTGGAGGGGCTGGATAAGGCAATAAACAATTACAAAAATATGAGAGACATGCAAGTTGAAGATTCAAAACAGGTTTCCTACCTGAACCAGGTTTTTTATGTACCTACATAAAATCCTGTTTAATCTATAAAAACCTACTAGAACTGATAAATAAGTTTAAGAAGGTCACAGAATAAAAGATCAATAGACAATAATCAATTGTATTTTTGTAAACTAGAGATGTCCACTTAGATATTGAAATTTTAGAAGCTACATTTGTAATAGCATAAAAAATATCAAACAATTAGTGAAATATTTAACAAAATAAATACAAGATTAGTACTCTTTGAAATTTAAAAACATTATAAGGAGAAATCAAAGAGCTAAATAAACTATGGAAAGTAGGCTGCAGTCCATGGGGTCGCTAAGAGTGGGACATGACTGAGCAACTTCACTTTCACTTTTCACTTTCATACATTGGAGAAGGAAATGGCAACCCACTCCAGTGTTCTTGCCTGGAGAATCCCAGGGACGGCAGAGAATCCCAGAGCCTGGTGGGCTGCCATCTCTGGGGTCGCTAAGAGTCGGACACGACTGAAGCGACTTAGCAGCAGCAGCAATAAGGTTATTATGATAATTAAATAATGATGTAAGTTTTTAGTAATACTTTTTCCCTTTTTCATCTTAGTCTCTCTATTACTGGGTGTTTTTTCTCCTTCAGTGTCTTCATATGCTTCTATTTCTACTCTCTCTTTTAAGTAATACTTTCTTTATTATGTATAAATGTATAAGTAATTTACATAGGGCTTTATAATGTGGAGAAGCCTGTATAAATGGCTTAAATGTACCATGGTTATGTTCCTGGAATAAACTGTTGCTATTTCTACTGCTACAGAACAGTTAAGTCAAATTTTTGAATTAGGTCAACAAAATCCACAAATAGGGTGGAATCTCTGGACTGTCTAAGCAGGGATAGATCTGGAATAAATCAGCCACAGATATCACTTGTCAGCACTCTAAGGGAGGCCTTTCAAATAAGGGTAGAAGGTACATCAAGAATATCAGCTTCTAGTAGCATTATGACGAATCCATTAAATCTATATTGAGAGTTTTCCATCATGTGGATTCAAGTTAACATAATCGTTTTATTGCAGTAATGTCTAAACAAGGATCCACGATTAGGCTGTATTTTTATCTTGACTTGTGAACTATTGCTGCCAACTACTCAAATTTCAAGCTTGTTGAGACATATGTTATCCCTGGAAACCCTTCATAAAAATGAAGCATTTTACTGTCCCACCAATTCAGTACAGTCTGGTCAGTTCTCCATCTAGATCTAAGTAAACCATGTAATAGTTCCTACACTAGCCAGAAGTTTTGAAAATGGCTTTTAAAGTAAAACCAAAAGAACAAATTTATTTCTATTTGTGCCAATTAATCTGGTTTGGATTCTCTTTCCTAACTTCTTAAATAATGGGACAGAATGAAGTTGTGGGAAAAGAACTGGATATGGAATTAAGAAGATCTGTATTTGAAATCTAGCTCTAATGCTGCTTCCTAGCTGTGTGATTTCATTAAATCATTTACCTAGCCTCAGTCTCTATCTGTCAAGTGGGAATCTACTGGTGACTTAAGTGAGCTAATAATGATCTGACAACATATTCCTTTAAGGACTTAATAACTTATTTTTTATAACTCATGTATGTAAAGTTTCAAATGTGATTAGTGAGAAATGGGAATGAAGGAAATTTTCAGACAGAGGCAAGAATGTTTAGTTAAAAGGAAATTAAAAAACAAGAGAACAAAAGCAAGATGAAAATGAGTACAATGTATGCATTTATAGCCCACATGTCACAGTTCAGTATTTATAGGTTTGTAAGTGACAGCCTTCCCAGTATAGCAAAGTTAATTATGAAGTAGCTGTCAGTTTCAAGCTGTGTACCTGACTGAGGCTGAAACTAGTCACCATTTCCACACATGATCATTTAATTTAAGAGTCCAAAATATACACCAATAAATCAGTTTATGTTTCTGATTTTGTTTCCCTAAATCTTTTTTTGAAATGGCCTAGTGACTTTCTATTTAATGAATATTAGTGCATTTTATTTCGCAAATGTGATTTGTAATTATCAGAGCTGGACTGAAACCTCAGGAAGAGGTGATGAGTCCAAGACTGAACGCAATACTAAATGTATACTTAAATTTTCCAGAGCTGATGCTCCCGTTGCTACTTAAATTCCATGGTCAAAACAATAGATAGAATAAATATGAAAAAGAAGAATAGGAGATGGAAACAGAGAAAGAGAGACAGAGGTGAAGAAAGAGAGAGAGAAAAGAATGAGAGAGAGAGATTGAGAAGAAGCTTGGGAAAATGTTCAGTGGAAAATCTGTAGAAATGATGTAAGAGAAAGCAAAGGCAGGGATTGGAGTGAGGGGTGTATAACTGAGACTATAAAAACTCAGACAGAAAACTCACCATCAGAGCTGAGTTTGGGAGAAACTGCACAGACAGGACTCTAAAGTTAGACTCTCCTGATTTTTCACAAGGTAAGTTAAATATAAAAGCTGATAAAGAGTTAGGCTTTTTCCTTTTAACTGTTTTTTTTTAAGTTTTTGATTACTTTTCAAATGCTTTGATTATATCTTGATTTTGTTAAAATTAGAAATGTTTTGGGGAATATTATCCTCTCTAAAATGAGTAAAATACCTAAGATATTTTGTAATGTAAACTTAGGGTAGAGATAATTGTTTGCTCAGGCATTTTGTATTTATTATATTGTTTTTGCTTTTATATTCTATTTCAAAATAAAGAGAAAAGGAACTCAAAATAATGATCCTATAAGAGTGTTAGATATATTAATTTTGCTTTTATCAAATATGTCCAGTGTTAGGAAATTTTTAAAGTTACAAAGTGGCCTAAAAACCTAGGTAGAAAAGAAAGTTTCTCTCTTATCTTTATTTCTGTTAAAATTAGAACTTAAGAAACATCCCTATATTAACCAAATTATATGCTCTATGTTCTTCAAACCTATACTATCCAGTGCTTTTATTCTTATGAACCCAAATAGGCAAATATGATACTAATAACCTAGTTTAAAATAGACCTAGGTCATGTTTATTCTTCAGTATTTGAAGTACTCTTGCTATTAATGATTGAATTAAGTGTTAATCTGAAACATATGCTTGAGTTCTGTTTAAGAAAAAATTTAAAATGTTGTTTCAAGTTTTCATCTGTGGAAACAGTGTACAGTCTACAAATTCAGTTCTAGCAAAACAAAATATGACTCTTTTGAATTCCAATTATAGGTTCCATAGGTTTAGGAAAGTGACTACTATGTATTTCTGAGTTATCTCTCTAGAAATTAGATAAACAATGATTTACGATGATTTCAGTGCTCAAGTAAGCTATAGAATTGATAGCAGTATATTTAATGGTCTCCCACAAACATCAAGCACATTTTGTGTCTTCTCTTTAATTTGGTGTTACTCTTCAGCACTCTTACAGAACTTTTCTAAGGAGAGCTTCCTGTAGATACGCATTCAAGTCTCCTCTTTATAAGTTAATTGAATGTGGCTTCATTCAGCAAGTTAATTTAGGTATTTAAGGTTATTTGCTTTCTCCCTTTATTTCTCAGGGTTCTTAACTGATTCTAATACAATGAATCATGGGCAATAAAGAAGCAGTTATGCTTAAAGACTAGGTTTGGGGACCTTAGGGGTGCAATTTTAACTTATTCAAATATTTTCATGATTTGAACATTAGTTAATAAAATTAAATTGGAACAGAACTCAAATTGAGCAGTTTCAAAATATTACCCCAACTCTGTCATTATGCAGTTGTGCAGCTTCAGGCAAGCTTAAGCACAGAGTGGTGCTCCATTACATTTTGTTATCATTGAAAAAGACAAAAGAACTAAAAGGGTCAGTGATACTGAATGTGAGAATGACCTGGGAAGCTCCCACATCTATCATTTTTCCCTATATTAGAGAATGAAGAATCAGTATCACAGAGTCTTGGGGCTAATCCTTAGACATCATCTAATTTAACCTTCTTACCAACAATTCATCCACTGTGATCTGTACCCACCAGACAATCTTTGCTTAGATTCCATGTTATCAGAGGAACACAAGCTTTGGAGTCAGGAAAACAGCCTTCTAATCTCAGTCCCAGCTTTATCAGCTTTTACACAGCTTCCCAGGGGCTTCCTTCTTTCCTAGTAAAACTAGAGTTTGTGTGTATACAAATGAGGAGACACAAGTTCCCTCCTTGCCCTGGGCACCTCTCTACATGGGCCAATTTCTATGTCCCTGAAGATCTCTCTGATTAGAGATGTTTTTAACTGAGTTCTCCTCCTTTCTCCAAATAATTCTCAGGGCAGCTCACAGGAACAGTGGTTAGCATCACTGGCCAGTAATTACTGGTGCTTTGGTCGGCATGAACTGGCTGTTACTCAGTTTTGCCTTTTCTCCCTTATTGATGCCTCATCAGCTCTGGTCTCAGCACAAAGCACACACTCCCTCCAGAACCAACTCTTCTGCCATGCCTCCTTCTGCTTACCCCCTCTCCATCCATTTTATATCTCCCTTTCATCTCCTCTTGCTTAGACAAGTTAATTACCTTTGAGTCTGGCTCTCTCCATTTACTGAGACTGAAAGTGAAAAGTGAAAGTCTCTCAGTCGTATTCAACTCTTTGTGACCCCAAGGACTATACAGTCCATGGAATTCTCCAGGTCAGAATACTGGAGTTGGTAGTCTTTCCTTTCTCCAGAGGATCTTCCCAACCCAATAATCCAACCCAGGTCTCCCACATTGCAGGTGGATTTTTTTCCAGCTAAGCCACAAGGGAAGCCCAACAATACTGGAGTGGGTAGCCTATTCCTTCTCCCAGGGATCTTCCCGACCCACGAATCAAACTGGGGTCTCCTGCATTGCAGGTGGATTCTTTACCAACTGAGCTATCAGAGAAGCCCTTACTGAAAATAGTAAATTCCAGTTGCTGATGATAGCCTCCTTCTTTTCTAAAACTCTATGTTCCTAAGATACAAGGCTCTAACCATTGTGAAAAATGCACCTTTAAAATATCAGCTGGGCCACCACTGATAACTTGGCTATTGGCCCACCAAGTAAGAGCTGTGGCTTTGCATGGTCCTCTCCAAGAGCCTTTCCATGGATTTCTCCATGACTTCCCTGTGTTCCCACATTGGTGGTTGAATTTCCTTGCAAACTCTGACTTGTCCATCCATGCCAGGGCACTAAGATGTTTAAACAGTGACATCTCTTCCTCTTCCTCTTCCATAGTCCATCCCTTCCTGACTGCTCCCATGTTTGTGTACAGTCCAGTTCCTGTAGTGAAGTCCTTAACTACCATAACAACCACGTTGGCTCCACTTCCATTACACAGCCTCACTATGCTATACTGTCAACATTACAAAAACTGTAGGAAAACCATGACTGAACATAATTAGTGATTTTTTAAAAAAAAATAATAGAGATATTTTATGAACCATAAAACAAAATATAAATCATTTAAAATTCAATTAAAATTTTACTTTGGTTAATATAATAAGAGTTTGAAGAATAATTATATTTTAAGTATAACAGATTTTTCCCTTTGTTTTCTTTTCATTATGATATTGTTCATGCGTGCATGCTTGCTAAGTTGCTTTAGTCATGTCTGACTCTGCGACTCCATAGACTGTAGCTCACTGGGCTCCTCTGTCCATAGGATCCTCCAGGCAAGAATACTGGACTGAGTTGCAAGGGATCTGCCTGGCCCAGGGATCAAACTCACATCTCTTATGTCTCCTGCATTGGCAGTCAAGCTCTTTACCACTAGTATCACCTGGGAAGCCAGATATTGTTCATAGTTTTACACTAATATTTTAATAGAAGTATTATGGCTGAAATTAATGATAATACATAGTATACTATAACATTAAATGTTAAAAGTAATTGCCATTTATAACTCTTTAGTAAAATTTCCTTCCCTCAGTCAATGTTATTTCATTATATTTTATTTTCTATCACTATTCTATAATTCTAGATTCCAACGTCCAATTTTACTCCTTAAAGTGAACAAGGATAAAATTTTTTCATAAAAATAAAAGAATAAAAAGAATATTTTGACAAGTTGCCATTTTTAGAAGGCAATATCAGGATGTGGTGGTTTAGTCGCTATGCCATTTCCAACTCTTGCAACCCCAAGGACTGTAGCCTGCCAGGGTCTTCTTTCCATGGGATTCTCCAGGTAAGAATACTGGAGTGGGTTGTCATTTCCTTCTCCAGGGGATCTTCCCAACCCAGGAATGGAACCCAGGTCTCCTGCACTGCCGGCAGATTCTTTACCGACTGAGCTAGGAGGGAAGCGCCTAATATCAGGATAATAATAGCTATTATTTAATAAGTTATCACTTTATGCCTGTCCCTGTACCTGTATTATTTCTAGTCCTTACAATAAGCCTAAAAAGTAAGTTTTTGCCCCATTTTCCTGGTGAATATATTAAAAACAATGAAGCTAAGTAACATTTCCAGTCAAGAGTCATATTCAAGTCTGTGTAACTTAAGAACAACCAGTCTCTTTCTACTAACTCACTTTTTTTGGATTAGAAAGTATAACTACAATACCAGGAGTCAGGAGATGAGGAAGTAACCTGAGTTGGGTCAGTTAATCTATTAAAAAATAGAATTATAATATTTTCCATATAAATCATAGCTTGACTATTAGGAGGATGAAAGGAGATAGACAGATTTCAAAATAATAAAGTACCTTGCAGACATAATCAACTGTACTTGAAGGAAATGAAAGAATTACAGGAAGAGTCTGCTCTTGCAGGAGGAAATCATTGGCTGGGCAGAGCCAGTGGCCAAGGAGTTTTCATCTCCGCCAGGCTGTGAGCAACTGGATGACAGAAAGAGTGTCTCATTCATGTTTATATCCCTGGTGCCTAATAAATAGCATATACCCAATAAATGCATCTTGTTGAGTATTACAAAATATATTTTTGGCTTTTATTTATATTTTAGAGTATTTTTTCATCGATTATATTGTCTAATTTAATGTAATTGAAATGTAATTTACTATTTTATTAAATAGTATTCATACAGGCTAAGTCGCTTTGCTGCTTCTGCTGCTGCTAAGCCCCGTCAGTCGTGTCCGACTCTTAGCGACCCCATAGACGGCAGCCCACCAGGCTCCCCTCTCCCTGGGATTCTCCAGGCAAGAACACTGGAGTGGGTTACCATTTCCTTCTCCTAAGTCGCTTCAGTTAAGTTCAGTTCAGTCCAGTCGCTCAGTCGTGTCCACTCGGCTCCTCTATTCCTGGGATTCTCCAGGCAAGAATGCTGGAGTGGGTTGCCATTTCCTTCTCCAATGCATGAAAGTGAAAAGTGAAAGTGAAGTCGCTCAGTTGTGCCCGACTCTTAACTACCCCATGGACTGCAGCCTACCAGGCTTCTCCATCCATGAGATTTTTCAGGCAAGACTGGCATGGGTTGCCATTGCCTTCTCCGGCTAAGTCAGTTTCAGTTCAATTCAGTCACTCAGTCGTGTCTGATTCTTTGCGACCCCATGAATCGCAGCACGCCAGGCCTCCCTGTCCATCACCAACTCCCGGAGTTCACTCAGACTCACGTCCATCGAGTCAGGGATGCCATCCAACCATCTCATCCTCTGTCGTCCCCTTCTCCTCCTGCCCCCAATCCCTCCCAGCATCAGAGTCTTTCCCAATGAGTCAACTCTTCGCATGAGGTGGCCAAAGTACTGGAGTTTCAGCTTTAGCATCATTCCTTCCAAAGAAATCCCAGGGCTGATCTCCTTCAGAATGGACTGATTGGATCTCCTTGCAGTCCAAGGGACTCTCAAGAGTCTTCTCCAACACCACAGTTCAAAAGCATCAATTGTTCGGCGCTCAGCTTTCTTCATAGTTCATCTCTCACATCCATACATGACCACAGGAAAAACCATAGCCTTGACTAGACGGACCTTTGTTGGCAAAGTAATGTCTCTGCTTTTCAATATACTATCTAGGTTGGTCGCTTTAGTTGTGTCCAAATCTGTGTGACCCCATGGACTATAGCCCCCCAGGTTCCTCTATCCATGGGACAGAGGCAAGAATTCCAAGCAAGAATACTAGAGCAGGTTGCCATGCCCTCCTTCAGGGAATCTTCCTGACTCAGGGATCAAACCCACGTCTCTCATGTCTCCTGCACTGGCAGATGTGTTCTTTACCACTAGCACCACCTGGGAAGCCCATTAAATAGTATATGCAATTACAAAGTGGAGTAAAAAGTGAAGGAGGTGGTAATAGTCCATATTATCCTGATGCATATATATGCCATATTTAACTACATTTATCCAACTTTACTCTCTGAATGCCTTTTCATACCACATAAAAATGGCTTGTATCAAATGACCAAATAGCATGTGTATGTGCAAGTCTATCTACATTTCCCTGTCTCTAGTTTTGAAGATTCTTTTTTCTCCCATTATTAACTGTTAACAATCATACATGAAGTTCTCTTCTATTTCTAGAGGATATAATTTACTATGAAGAAATTTACAATATTTCACGGATCAGAATGCAAATTAGTGTTTGATAAGGAGAAATCTTAAACTTTACTGGAATAATGATTAGGGAATAAGGACACATGTCCCTCTCATTAGAATGAGAATCTGTGATGTGAAATATGAACAGACATACCCGGAGTTTGGCATAACTTCATCACATATTATTGTAGGTATAAAAGTTGGGCAAATCTCTTCCCATGACTAAGCCTTAGTTTCCATATCACTTAGTATCTGTCCCTCCTTTCTGTTTACCTACCACAGAGGGCGGCTTCATTCATTCATTCTTTCAACACATAATACTGACTCCCTGCCAGGCATTATGTTGGGTGCTGAGATAAAATAGTGAACATGACATAGTTCCTGCCCTCAAGGAATTTACAGCAACATTTAAATAATTTACTTATCTGGGCTTTTTAATAATGTGATCTTACTAATATCATGGTAGGTTTCTAACTTCTTAAATGTGTGCAAGAAAGATACTAGCAGTATGGTTGAAAATTCAAAATGGAAAAAAAATTGAGGTTTAACAACAAAGTTTTATGATTTTGGAAGACAATAGTGTCTGAAAAAGAACAAAAATGGTGCCAGACAGAATAAAGTCACTTAACACATGTATACTAGTAAATTATCATTCTTCCTGATTTGTAGTACTCAGGGAAAGTCATTTTAAAATGCAGGTGTCTGCCACCTTAAGAACACCTCATCCATACACATCTGACTTTATAAGCAATTTGTTTTGGAGATGGGAAAATGCTTTATACTTCCACAAATAAGTTAAACTTGAAGAAGCATGAAACTGAGAGGCTGAAAGCATTACGTTGTTGTTCTGGCTCTTCTAACTGGCTTTGTGACTTCGGAAAATTGACTACCGCTGATGGAAGAACAATGAGAAATGAGAAAGAATGCATTCCTGACATTTTCATTTTTTTTTTAAATGAAATGTTAAGTTTCTCAGTCTCAATTTGCACCTTCTTTTCAAAATCATACTCAATATATCAAGCAAATGCCCATCACACAATCTACTAAAAAGAGCAAATTTTACACAGAGAATTTTAAATAAAATAAACACCAAGTATTTCTCAGATGTATTTCAGTGAGAATGATATAGACAATGTATATGCTAGTGATAGAAGCAACCAGCTGTAGTTCAATTGCTCTTGGGTGAAAATCCTCAATGACTTTAAATTAAGTATTTGAGTTTAAGAGGATCTGAAAGTAATACCCACTCCTGAAGTTCTAAGTGCCTTAGCCACGATTAGTTCTCTTGTTTGTGGAGCCGACTGCACCAAAGGTTGTGGCATGGCAGCACCAATAAAGGAGACATTCCAGCGTCCAAGTCTCTGCTTTCCAGCAGGAGAGTGTCTCAAGTACCTGGTTTCTTCCCTCATCAGTGAAAACTAGAAACAACCTTAATGCCTGTTCGAATGTCATTCATTGAAACATTAAGATTATGCCTATAATGTCAAACTGTTCTGTATCCTCTTGATTTTTTAACATAGACTTTGCTGATTGACGTCAAAGATGGCCCCAAGTCCCCTAAGTCATTGTGGGTATAAGCTTTACTTTCCCTGGAAGGACTTGACTTCAAATACCTGCCTTGGGCTCAATAATAATTATTTTTATACAAAATGGTTTCAGGCAAAATTTAGAGTTTCCATTGAAAAATTTTACCTATGATAAAATAAGAATGATGCAGTGTTTTTTTACAGATAAATGTATATCTTTATACATTCTCAATAAAAATATTAAACATAAAAGTACATGTTTTTATTGCTCTTGTTCAGCAAACAAGGCAAATCCATAATGATTTGTGCCATTTGTAAATTAAACAATTCTAAATTAAACAAATTTAATTAATTAAAATGTGAGATCATACATGAGGTTTATTAGACAACTTGACAGTTTAGGCATCTTGCTCAAGGTTAACTAGCACAACAAGGAGAATTATCCCTATCCTTCAAGTCTGATTCTGAGTTTTCCTCACCGTCACAGAAATATATGTTTTCTATATATATCTGAAATTTCCTATTATCAAAAAGTCTTACTTTTGTATTTAAAATTATTTTGTATTAATTTTGTATCCATTAATATATGAAGTAGGAAACAGCAGCCCACCCCAGTATTCTTGACTGGAGAGTCCCACGATCAGAGGAGCCTGGTGGCTATATACAGTCTATGGGGTTGGTGGAGTATAGTTCATGGGGTCACAAAGAGTCAGACACAACTGAAAAGACTGGGCACATCCACTAAAACTAAGACTTGTGAGTACTCTGAAAAGAGTCAAATGATTATTTTACCTTGATAGACACACTATTAATAACAAATACAGAGGAACAGGAACTCAGTCAAATCTTTAAATTTTTTAACATTATGTGATTTTAAAAAAATTTAGTCATTTTCTGGCTGCATCACGTCTTAGTTGCAGCATGCAGGATCTTAGTTGGGGAACACTGGCTGTGCCTGGGCAACACTAGTTGCCCCGAGGCAAGTGGGATCTTAGTTCCATGACCAGAGATTGAACCCACGTCCCTTGCATTGTAAGCTGGATTCTCAACCACTGGACTACCAGGGAACTCCCAACATTATGCGATTTTTTAAAATTTACAGCTAATAATGCATTAAATATTGCACAATCCTTTCTCTCACTCCCAAAAAGCAGACGTAACTGCTGCATACCAGGGCATCTGGATCCTCCCTCAGCTCTAACATCTTTGTTTCTAAAGTGTGGGGGAACTGAGTATACTGTCTTAAGAATGATGAGAAAAAAAACTTGAAGTAAATATTTGAAAGTAAATAGATATAGCTTATTTCATCCCTTCTGTGCACCTTGAACCTCTCTAAAATTGGAACACCTTACACTTGATTGCTGTTGTTGTTGTTTAGTCGCTCAGTCTTGTCTGACTCTTTTGCGACCCCATGAACTGTAGCCTGTCAGGCTCTTCTGTCCATATGATTTCCCAGGCAAGAACACTAGATCAGGTTGCCATTTTCTTCTCCAGGGGATCTTCCCAACACAGGGATCAAATTTGTGTCTCCTGAATTGGCAGACAGATTCTTTACCACTGAGACACAGGGATGCCCTTACACCTGATTGCATGTCATAACTTAATTGATAGCATTTTTTTCTTTCTTAAAATACACTTATAAAATCGAATCACTGCAAATGAAATCTTAAAATCAAAGACTTGAAGGCCCTCTCTTTTCAGTTAGAAATACTTTAAATTAATGAGAAGTATTTTTATGTGAAAACCTAAATGCAGTCTTATGCATAGACCCACCTGATTTGAGGGAGGGCAGAAAGGTTTTCTCAGCCAAACCTACACCAACAACATACAGTGTCTGTGCTTCCATCAGAAAAGAGTCGGATTCAGCAACAGTCTTTACAAAAGCTAGAAGCAACTTTAGAGGTCATTTGCCCAAAATCGTATAGTGAAATAACAGCCAAGCAAGAGCAGGGCCTGAGTCTCAGAACCCCTAGCTCAGGTCTCTATCATACAGACTTTGTGTTAACCATTGTCCCTTAGATGCACCTTTACAATAAGAAAAAAGGTAGTTACTCTATTATCTGCTATACTGGAAGCTTTCCTCCATTACTAAAATGACTCGGGTGAGCATGACTTCATGGAGAAGGATAAACGCTACACTGTAGAAGTAGCCTACAATATCGGGCTTCCCAGGTTACAACAGTGGTTAAGAACCCACCTGCCCAACCATGAGACATAAGAGACTCCCTGGGTTGGGAAGATGCCCAGGAGAAGGGCATGGCAACCCAGTCCATTATTCATGCCTGGAGAATCTCATGGACAGAGGATCCTGGCGGACTACAGTCCACAGGGTCACACAGAGTCGGACACAACCGAAGCAACTTAGCATGCAAAGGGTATGCTTTCGAATTTACTCTGCTTTTCAGTTTTACTGTGGGACCAAGGTGACCCACCACTTGCCTAGAAGACCATGCCTGTTTTCAGAGAAAGAAGGTTTGAGGAGTGTTATGTGCAGGCTTACAAGGCCATTTCCCAGTGATAGAACTAGGGACCTTCCACAACATGTCCTGTTAAATCTCACTTAAATGCCTGCCATGTCACAGTGGGAGAGGATTTTTAAGTTTAATTACTTTTTTAAGTACTTTATCTTTAATTAAGCCTTTAATTTCTGTTGAAAGTAATGTGGGTAGAGTCTATTTTGTATATTTCCAATTAAGAAATTAGTAATATAAAACATCCAAAGAATTATCTAGACTAAACCTAAAAATTTAGTCCTCTCATGAATTTCTAATGGTTAGACCCACTATATCTAAGTCAGACCTTGTTGAGAAATTGCCTTAGTAACCTGAGTGATTTGGTTTTCTTCAATACCAGCCCTCAAAGAATGGTTGCCAATCTTTTCCTAGCCCAGTCCACTTTAGAGATTATTTTTCATAATAACGATGACTCACTGCAGCACTGATGGTCAATAATGCAAACATCTTTTTTGTTTTAGCAGACTTCTCATTTAATCTTATTTTAAATAAATTATATCAGAATTTTTAACATGTCAGTGTGCACTGTCAATGTTTTAAAGAAATATATATGAAAGTGAAAGTTGCTCAGTCACGTCCGACTCTTTGCAGCCCCATGGACTGTAGTCCGTGGAATTCTCCAGGACAGAATACTGAAGAGGGCAGCCTTTCCCTTCTCCAGGGGATCTTCCCAACCCAGGGATCCAACCCAGGTCTACCACATTGCAGTCAGATTCTTTACCAGCTGAGCCACAAGGGAAGCCTTGTGGCTATAATAAATGTCTATCTGCAACCCAAACTTCAGTGACAAACCATCAGGTCTTCCTCCTCCCACCACAACTCCAGCCACAGATTGGATGATCCCTTCAGGGTATAGTGAGTTCTTGCATATGAAAAATCTTTGAAGCAAAGGTTAAGATGTTACACAATGTAAGACGTTTGTTTATTCAATAGCAATATCATTAGTGACAATATGTAGACATGGTAGACCAATGGACTGAAAATGAAGTACACGCCTAATCTTATAAGGTAGAGCTCATGCCCACTGTCTATTTGGAAACTCCTCGCGTTGGAGAACTGTTATTCAAAAATTTCTCAGTGAAAATTATGGCTGTACAAAAAATAACTCCAGGTGCCTCCACTGTCATATATTCACACAATGAACATCCTCTGAATGTTCTTTCTGGAATTCGCAGTGTACATGGTGCTGAGTAGATTTTTAGTCATGGACTAAATTTATCCACTATCAACAAAATAGGGAAATGGAGCTCAACCTGGTCTTTTCCTTCCCTCCCTATAATTTCCTGTTTCTAATTTTGTAGCAATCAAGTTTCAACAAGTTAATCAAATGTCTTTTGTGTGGCAGGTGCCAGGGTGTTTGTTTTCATTAGTGTACCAAATGCCATATTTAGGAACTTGGCCTTTTGGTTAACTGGCTACAAGCATGGCTTTAAACCGTTAAATGTGTGTATTTAAACTCAGCATTTATTTTTATTTCTCCCTATCCAAATAATCAGGATGTGGTTATCTATAAGATGACACATTATGACTTTTTTCCTATATACACCCAAGAACAAAAATATATGCCTCAGACATAATCATCAATATTATAAACACCCATCATCCTGTGCCATTTATAAGATTGCAGAGATGAAGAGAAACCTGGTTAGTAAAATGTGCATAAAAATAGATGAAGAAAGTCCACACAGGAAAGCTTATAAAATTGAAAAATTTTGAGACTGTTTAAAAAAAGAGTGGAAAGAAAACATCACAATTATAAGCTTATCTTTGAGTGAATAGAAGAGTTACTTTTTTAAAGATATGCCAGAAATATGAGATCATTGTAAAAAAATGTTATATTTTTAATATATCTTACCTTTTGCCGAGGAAAGTCAAACACATCAGCAAAATCAGAAGGAAAAATAAGATTCAATGCCTGATTTTCTAAAAGAATAAGTAATGCAGTTTTTGGTTGGTATTTTTTACCAGATAACTTTTACATTTCTTCCTGTTAGTTTTCTTCTGTCCTAATTTAGAGAAATAATCATGATCAGCTCTATTTAGAAGAGAAGCTATGGGGCAAAGGAGAAAAGGAAAGATACACCCATCTGAATGCAGAGTTCCAAAGAATAGCAAGAAGAGATAAGAAAGCCTTCCTCAGAGATCAATGTGAAAAAATAGAGGAGAAAACAATAGAATGGGAAAGACTAGAGATTTCTTCAAGAAAATAAGAGCTACCAAGGGAATATATCATGCAAAGATGGGCACAATAAAGGACAGAAACAGTATGGACCTAATAAAAGTAAAAGATATTAGAGGAGGTGGCAAGAATACACGGAAGAACTATACAAAAAATATCTTAATGGTGTGATCACTCACCTAGAGCCAGACATCTTGGAATGCAAAGTCAAATGGGCCTTAGGAAACATCACTACAAACAAAGCTAGTGGAGGTGATGGAATTCCAATTGAGCTATTTCAAATCCTGAAAGATGATGCTGTGAAAGTACTGCATTCAATATGCCAGCAAATTTGGAAAACTCAGCAGTGGCCACAGGACTGGAAAAGGTCAGTTTTCATTCCAATCCCAAAGAAAGGCAATGACAAAGAAGGTTCAAACTACCCCACAATTGCACTCATCTCACATGCTGGCAAAGTAGTGCTCAAATTCTCCAAGCCAGGCTTCAACAGTATGTGAACCATGAACTTCCAGATGTTCAAGTTGGATTTAGAAAAGGCAGAAGAACCAGAGATCAAATTGCCAACATCTCTTGGATCATAGATAAAGCAAGAGAGTTCCAGATAAAACATCTACTTCTGCTTCACTGACTGAGCCAAAGCCTTTGATTGTGTGGATCACAACAAACTGTGGAAAATTCTTCAAGATATGGGAATACCAAACCACCTTACCTTCCTCCTGAGAAATCTGTATGCAGGACAAGAAGCAACAGTTAGAACTGGACATGAAACAGCAGTCTGGTTCCAAATTGAGAAAGGAGTACGTCAAGAGTGTATATTGTCACCCTGCTTATTTAACTTCTATGCAGATTACATCATAAGAAATTCTGGGCTGGATGAAGTTCAATCTGGAAACAAAATTGCCAGGAGAAATATCAATATTCTCAGATCTGCAGATGACACCACACTTATGGCAGAAAGTGAAGCAGAACTAAAGAACCTCTTGATGAAAGTGAAAGAGGAGAGTAACATTCAAAAAATGAAGATCATGGCATCCTTTCTCATCAATTTACGGCAAATAGATGTGAATACAATGAAAACAGTGACATACTTTCTTTTCCTGGGCTTCAAAATCACAGCAGATGGTGACTGCACCCATGAAATTAAAAGATGCTTGCTCCTTGGAAGAAAAGCTATGAGCAACCTAGACAGCATATTAAAAAGCAGAGACATTACTCTGCCAACAAAGGTCCACCTAGCCAAAGTTATGGTTTTTCCAGTAGTCATGTATGGATGTGAGAGTTGGATTGTGAAGAAAGCTGAGAGCCGAAGAACTGATACTTTTGAACTGTGCTGTTGGAGAAGACCTTTGAGAGTCCCCTGGACTGCAAGGACATCAGACTAGTCCATCCTAAAGGAAATCAGCCCTGAATATTCATTGGAAGGACTGATGCTGAAGCTGAAACGTCAATACTTTGGCTACCTGCTGTGAAGAGTCGACTGATTGGAAAAGACCCTGATGCTGGGAAAGATTGAAGGCAGGAGGAGAAGGAGACAACAGAGGATGAGATGATTGTATGGCATCATTGACTCAATGGACATGAGTCTGTTCAAGCTCTGGGAGTTGGTGGTGGACAGGGAGGCCTGGCGTGCTGCAGTCCATGGGTCACAGAGTCTGACACAATTGAGCAACTGAACAATATATGCGGTGGAGAGTTTATACATGAATTAATCCAACCTCTCAAAGTTCTTTTGAAGTCAGCATTACTCCTCATTTCACCAGTATGGAAAATAAATTTCAACAGATTAAGTAACACACACGCAAGGCCATACTATTACTAAAGCAAATATGAGTCTCAAATCCAAGTATTCAGATTGAATAATTCTTCTTTTTGCTCCCTGCAGGTTTCCAAATGATTTTTTTTCTTTTTTAAGGAAACAGAAGTTTGCTGAGAATTGTTATTAATGATGAACTGGGGGACTTCCCAGTGTCATGCGTTAAGTGGAGAAGTCGAGTCGCTTTTATTGGTAGCCCAAAGCCAGGGATCTTTTCCCAGCAGGACAAGGCCTCCCATTTTAACCAGCTGTCAGACTGGCAGCCAGAAGGTCTAATCTATATTGTAAATAAGCTTTAATTGGATTTATAGTGCTTTATTAATGTAAAAATTCATAAAAGTATCAATGACACACGTTTGTGCTTACTACACAGAATTAATAAATGCAACCTTTTGACTTATTTGCTTTCCTGTGTATATACAGGTAAAACCTGAGTCCCTTATGTTTTCTTCATAATCTTATATTCTCCCCCACTTTCCCCAGAAGCAATCAGTCATGAATCAACTTCCGTTGGTCTCTATTTTAATTATAGGTATAGATTTCAAAATACAGGAAATTGCTTTATGTATTTCCAATTTAGGTAAATGGTAGCATGGCATATATACTGTTCTAGAATTTCTAATCTCCCCTCAAATCTGCTCTGTTTTAAGTCCATGCATACAATTACACATAACATTTACATCGTTTGTTTGAACTATAGATAACACATATATTTAAATCGTTTGCTTTAAGTCCACAGTATGAATGTAACTCAACTGACAAATCCATTTCCTTCTGAGTAAGGTACTTGGGTTGATTCATTTTTTCACTGCTATAAACAATGAGGCTATGAACTTTCAAATACATGTTTTCTTATAAACTTTGGCCCATTTTTATTTAATTGTGTCTGTTTTTTAAATTTTATTTATCAGTTACTTAAATGTTTAAAATGCTAATCTTGCTTTTTTATATCTGTTCAAAATACATTTCATTTGTAATTTGTTATTTATTGCAATTTGTTTACTGTACCTTATCATATGGAAAATTTCAATTTTGATATAGTGTAATTTGTTAATTTTTTCTATGAAGTTCACCTTTTGAATCTTGCTCAAAAAAATCCTTTTAAATCACAGGACATAAAGATATTCTACTATTGGAACAGTGGTGTTTTTGAAATTTCATATAAAATTACTTTCAGACGCAGCACATTCTGTCTTGTTCACTGCAAACCCCAGCAGGGGTTGGTTTATCATACCTAGTCAATTTAACACATTTCTCCTTAGATACATGATGTTGTAACCTGTGGATTACAAAGAATAAGGGTCCACAAACTAGATTTCTCAGACTCGGGGTTTTTTTAGTTAAATTATGATTATAGCTGTACGACCCCAGTCTAGGTTTCCATGGAAATGAAGCCTTGATAGAATTCATTCTGGGAGATTGACAGCCTCTATTAAGTATAATTTAAGTGTTGCAAAGGTGCACTCCAATGTAGAGAAGCTGAATAATTTAGTTTATTACCTGCCTATAACAAGCTTTACAGGCATTTTTGTTTCCTATCTTTATATGTCAAACTAATGAATGTTAACCCTGTTGTGTGTGGCCCTTAGATGCTGGACTGGAGATTAGCAAGTGCACATTTTATCCTGGCTATGACACTGATGCTCTGGAGCTCAGGAAAAGTGTTCTCAGTGGGTGTCACAACAGAGGTAATGGAAACTAGGGGCCATGTTTTTTAATGAACTTAAATCATTTTTCCTAAGGTCAGTAGCAGGTGCTGCTGACAAATACGGAGAAGTTTCAATAACACAAAAATCAAGTAAATAGACATTTCTTCCTATGCTGTGTCCTCACAATGGATTCAGAGAAAACCTGGTATATAAATCTTTAAAAGAAAAAAAAAAAACTGTAAGTCACAACAAAGATTGGTATTCCATAAACCAAAAACTTTAGGAGAAAATTCATTATAATTTCAGCCATATACATACATAATTGAATGAATTATATAAAGATGAAGTACTTTTACGTGAACTTTAAAGTTGTTTACATGTCAGGATTTGAGTCACTTGGCCAAAATTTTATCACACTATAAATATTTTCTTGCTGCCAATACTAAACTACAAAGGAAAAGAAATGTGAGGACATCCTGACACAGAGAAAGGTTAACTTGGATCATTTGATCTTAAGAGAAATATGCATTCTTTGTACTTGCTTACATAGCATGCAGTGAGAATCTGAAACGCATTTTACTGAAGGGCAAGTTTTATAAAAGGTTTGTGCCTTTTTTCTGGAGGATTAGGAATATCTTTAAAACGAAAGAAAACTTGACTTTGTATGTATATCAGTAGGAAGAATTAACACATATTTTTCGGAGGACTCTCAGAGATAATAAAAGATCTCTTAACTTTGCCCTGTGATTTTTCTCTTGATCTTCATCATTTCTTTCTCATGATTATTCCCTCTTTAGTTTCTATGCTTCCAAGCTTATGCAGGGAAGTAATTGAAGTTAAGATTTTTTAAAAGGAGTTCTGGAGTTTGCACTGTAAGTAACAAAGGGTTATACAGATTTTTAATTTTTTTATATGATGAAAGTAGTGTTTGGAGATAATTTACTTCATGGCAGTACTCAGGACAGAACAGAAAAGAGGCAGAGAGAGGGAACAAATGAATTATATGAGGATTCAGAGTGTGCACTGAGTGAAGAGGTTGTTGCTGTTGTTCAGTTGCTGAGTCGTGTCCGATTCTTTGAGACCCCATGAACTACAGCATACGAGGCTCCCTTGTCCTTCACTATCTCTCAGAGTTTGCTCAAATTCTTGTCCATTGAGCTGGGGATTATATCTAACCGCCTCATCCTCTGCTGCCAAGAGGATCTGATGTCAATCACTCCTGATAGGAATCAGAAAGAGCAGGGCAAGAGGAGTTTTCCAAGAAGAACTAGCCATATTTAGAGCAGATTTGACTTGTTTAGGAAAGAAGTTCAGCGGCCATTAGTATCAAGAGCTTTGAGGCAGACTGCAAGTATTCCAAAAGAAAAATGTTTGAGTCGACGATGAAAAGGTTTAGAAAGTGCTACTCTTTCATTTTATTGCAGAAAAAAATGAACGGAAGAGAAAGAGAATGAGATAAACAATTCAAAAACAAAGACAGGATGTGAAAAAAGATAAGTCCTGCTCACACCAAGAGTCAGCTGTAGTTAATGTTTCTTCTCAGAGGGGAATATTCTCAAACTCTTAGGAAAGAAGTTATATCCCCTGGACTACAGAATGACTCCAGATTGTTAATAGGAGCATTTTTTTTAAATGTTGTGATTGGGCCTGAGAAAGGAAGATAGACTTCATAAACCAGACACTTACACACTTTTATGACTTGGATGGACTACCAAGTGGCAGTATGTGTAAATAAACAAAGAAATTTGACATGGGACAATAAAATTCTTGGGATAGCTCTGACTCGCCGTAGATACTGATTGCTATTTGTTAGTAAATCACACTGGTAGAGATGGTAAGCTCCCTCAAAGCACAGATTGGATTTTTCTTATTTTTGTATCTCTTCGGTCAAATACAGGACCTGCATAGTGGATGTTTAGTGGTTTGAATGAATGAATCAGTAGTGAAAAGAAAACAGCAAGAGGTTTATATTTTTTTGGAATTCATTCAATAAATATTCATCAGAAATGTACTAATTAGTGCAATAATAATGAGAAAAATACTGAAATAGGGAATGAATAGCACAAACAAAAAGCTGATTAGACATAGTCTTTGACTTCAAGTTACTCACAATTTAATATGCAACATACATATGTTTTAGTTAATATAATACAGGGGAAAATGTAATAATTGTAGAGATGGAAGAAGTATAGATAAAACGCTGTTAGAGTAATAAGAATGCAGTTGTTACTGGGAAAGAATCTGAAAAAATAATTAGTTAATATACTAAATTTTAGAGGCAGGTCTGGAGTTCATCCTTTTTTTCTTTGTATATATGTGTGTGTGTGTGTTATTTTCATTTCTTTTGGATAAGCTTCAACCCTATGTGTTTTTCTCCTCAAAAGTCTTTCTCTCTGGATCATAGCTCCGTGAGAAACCAAGTTTTGAGACATGTCAGCTGAAAAATAGTAAAATCCAAATATAGATAGATGATTGTATGCATACTCTTTCTCTTAATGAATGGACTCACCTTTCTTGCCCAATAGGCCTTTGATTCTGGAGTCTTAGGTGTTCAGTCATCACCCACAGTCAGAGAAGCGAAGTCGGCCACTGACCTGGCAGCAAAACTCTTACTTCTTGATGAACTTGTGTCTCTGGAGAATGACGTGATTGAAACAAAGAAGAAAAGAAGCTTCTCTGGGTTTGGTTCTCCCCTGGACAGACTCTCAGCTGGCTCTGTAAGTCATAAAGGTAAACAGAGGTAAGTGCATTCTTGGAGAAGGAACATTTTCATTTTCTAATTTCTCCACACTGGGTTGAGAAACAGGGAGAATTCTACCTAGAAAAAAGTACAATGAAAGTCTTGTAGGTAAACAGATTTGAAAGTATCTTAGCTCATTTCTGAGTTTAAAGGCATCATTTTGGAAATAAAGTTTGGGAAGCAAAATGACTGCCATTCTTGAATTATCAAAGTACTTAAAATTGAATTTGCCACTAATATGCACAATATGCACTAATATTTTTGTCAAAATATTTTCTGAAGAAGATTCTGTTGCATGTAGATATAAAGTAATTATTACTAAAGACATACAGCATTTGGGAGGTAAGAGCAGAAGTATACACTGTGAGATAAATGTTCCAGTCAATTAAGTTTTCTCTTTAATAGAGGTAACTAGAATTCCATTTTTATTTTTACCCTTGTTACAAAGCTTTCCAAATGATATGAGTAAGTCTCCTCTCCTATACCAAGAAGGTAGTGAAGATCTCTCAGGATCTAGAGTCAAAACAAATATGTCTATGTCAAATTTCTTATTATTTCTAGCCATGTGATTTGTATAAGGATCTTACACTCTGTGATCCTCAGCTTATTTATCTGGAAAGTGGGGATAATTACTTACTTCCATAAAAATCAAATGAGAACTTTGCAAACTGTTAATTATTATAATAAAATTAAAGTAATTAAATCTCTCTTTAATCAGTGAGCAATTGTCAGTACTTTAAAGCAGTCATGCCAAACTTAATTAATTTTATACCTCTTCAAAATCTATTCCTTGTGCTGCTGCTGCTGCTGCTAAGTCACTCCAGTCGTGCCCCACTCCGTGGGACCCCATAGACGGCAGCCCACCAGGCCCCTCTGTCCCTGGGATTCTCCAGGCAAGAATACTGGAGGGGGTTGCCATTTCCTTCTCCAATGCATGAAAGTGCTAGACACTTCATATTAGCAGTGGCCCAAGAGACTACCCAGTTCCCATAGTCTGGAATTTGGGGAATATACTAGGATCACAAGATTCCTCACAGGATTCCTTTTGCTCACAGGATTCCTTTTCTGCACTTGAAACACTGCGTTTATCACTAAATTCTTTAAATCTTGTTTGTTTTATATGTTAAATATCTCCAAGATAGCCTTTCACATGAAGACTTTCCTAATTCTGGCCTAAATGATCTTTTCACCTTTTCTTTCTCCAGTCTTCCCTCATCTCTTCTTCCACCACCATCCTCACTTTTTTAGATCACCAATTGTATCTTTTACTACCAGAGGAATTATCTAACACTTCGTGAAAAGTTCCCATTGCTTACAAGATAAAAGCAAACTCCTTAGGAAATCCTGTGCAGAATTTCATTTACTGACACCTCATTTCTTCCTGCACTCATCTACATATCCTTTAGTCCAGTTTTCTTGGTCACTTGGAATTCTAGGACTTGTCACATTTGTTCCTGGTGAATGATTTTGCTTTCACTTTGATTTTCAACATACAGGATGCAATTGCTAGGCTTCTGTTCTGAAAGATTCTCAAAGCAACACTAGGAAATAAAATCACTCTGGGACTAGATTTATCCTACATATACTTGACAAAAATTTCACACCTGTATTTTGAAATTCAGATCCTATTTTAATTTAACAAATACAAGTTAGTTTCACTTATGTTCTAGGCACTGTGTTGGACTATGGTGGAAAAAAGTAGAAAAATATAATCTCTGTCCCTCAAATAAATCACATGCCAATTAAAAGCAGAAGTATTTTTAACCAATTATAACACAAAGCAAGAAGAGATACATTTAAAAGCAATTTATAAAGAAGAATATGGAAGAACAAAGGATAAGTGGAGAAAAGACTGTGCCTTCTAATAAACAGAATTTCTCTGATTCCTGGATCTTGCAGCAGTCTACAAAATAATTTGAAAATCAACATGTAAATGTTTATGTAAAACTTGTATATGAATTTATAATATTGCATAAATATAAATATATATAATCTACATAGAGGTTTCATCATAACAATTTCTTTAAGATATCAGGAGATATAATCTACCTAATATAGCTCAATTTATAGGCAATAAGGGGAAATTGGTGAACATTTAATATTCATTTAAACAGCATTTCACATTTGAAGGCTAAAAATAAACTATTACAACTGTTTAAAAGATTAGGGAATATTGTTCACATGAGTAGTACTTCCTGAGGAAGTTACTAGATGAATTTGTTCAGTCAAAATGACTCTAGAGTTATGCTCATAAGAACTGGTGCAAGCATAACTTTAGAATTAGAGTGTAATGATGGTTGCAAAACAAAAGAGTGCCACGTATTATAGTTATGCAGTCTGACAATATAGATATAGCAAAATATCAAGTAATTTAGGGACAGTAGTGAAAGCATATAAAATGTAGAGTAAGTTTTTGATTGCTTCATGGCTATTAACTGAGCATAAAAGGATATTACAACAAATAGTTGCTTGCAAACACAAAGAAGAAAAGGTGGAATTTTCTCTTTATAAAATTTGTACAGCTAAAGCAATGAAGAAACAATACACATAGTAGATGAGGTCGAAATTCTCCTTTATATAATTATTCCAGCTAATAAGTGAAGGAAGAACAAAAGTATTAGAATGTCTCCATCTTGCAAACCCTAATGAAATGATGGCTCTAGACAATGACTGTCAATTTTCTGCTAGCATCACAAGAGAAAAAAGAGCAAGTCATGATACGCCCTATGTTGGACTAACTCAGTACTACTTATATAACAGAATTGCAAAAGAAAATTCTTGCCTCAAGTTCCACCTGCCAATTTTCAGGAAATATGAGAAGACAGAGAAATGACCAGAAACAATACAGGGAATCTGGGACTTCCCTAGCAGTCCAATAGTTAATAATATGCTTTGTAATGCAGAGTGTGCCGGTTCTATCCCTGGTCAGGGAGATAAGACTCCACCTGCCTTGCAGCCAAAAAAATAGTAAACATAAAACAGAAGCAATGTTGTAACAAATTGGTACATGACCCCAGATTTTAAAGCTCTGTCTCAAGCATATGAAATGCATTATTTTATTTTCAGTTACTATAAAATATTCAGAAAAGAAAAAATTTTAAATCTGCTTTTGGAAAGGTCCATAAGAGATGGAAATGGAAGAATGAATGAACACCTAGAGAAAAATAAAAAAGAAAACAAGCATAGAAAACAGGACAAAGTCTACGTCAGATCATAATAAAATGAAGCAAAGAATCATCTGTTGTTTCCTATTTTATATTATATTCAATATTTATTCCACCTGATTATGATATTAGCTTCATTTTCAATTGAATGTGCAAGTTACTTTAATTCTCAGAGCAGGGTTATCTCAACTATGCTTTGAAATCCAAACTATTTTCTCCATTCAGTTCACTTGTTTAAAGCCTGAAGAGGCCATTCAGTTTATGAAAAATAAGAGGAAGTAGCTTCCACAACTTCCCTAGGAAAATAATAGCTACTATTTGAATGACCTTTAATATTAGAAGATATTGGAATTTTTCTAAAAAGTGGTTTCTCTCTCTTTTTCACACAAAACTGAAAATGCCTTGTAAAATATTAACAATAATAATACTTTATATTTGAATTTAATTAGGGTAAATATTTTCACAACTGTATTGTTCTAATTCTCCCATTAATATTTTGAGGTCAGGAAAGGAAGTAATATCATGGTGTCAGTCAGCGTTTCCAGAGGAAACAGGCAGGACATTTGAAACAGGAAAATTTGAGAAGGCACACTACGAAATTCTGGGAGAGGCACATCATACCGTATGGCACAATAGCCCAGGAACCTGGTCTTTGAAGAGTCAGATTCCCTGGGAGAAGCTATGACCTCCAGTTAAGAGGAAGTGAGCTTGCAAGGAGGGAGCAAGTGGAAAAGTATCCTGATTTCACTTCCTCTCTCCTTCCAGTCTCTTCTGCCAAGGTTGCCCATTGCCTGCCCCAGACCAAAGCCAGGGAGTACAGGAACGTTTGTGGGATCCAGAAAGGTTAATTTCCTAGACTGAAAAGGCAGAGAGTGTATCTGAAGAACAGATGAAAGTTACCCAGCACAGTTACATACATTCTATAGATTCAGGTCAATAAACACTTTGCTTTTAACATTGTTTCTATAATCACTTAATTGAAAGAGAAGGACTTTATAGAACATAAATAGAAAAGCAACTTTATTCCTCACCCACATGAATTCAAACACATTCAATAGGAGTTGTTATTTTCTATCTTTTGGGTAAAAATAAAAGAAGGTGCTATGACTCTGTGGGTCACATTGAAATAACAAAAAATTTTCTGATCACTTATATTAGAAAAAGAATCTTATTTCAGTAATTAAAATAACTATTCATATGTCTTAGCTGTTGTTCAGTCACTAAGTCCTGTCTGACTCTTTGCGACCCCATGAACAGCAGCATGCCAGGCTTCCCTGTCCTTCACTATCTCCCTGAGTTTGCTCAAGTCGGTGATGCCATCCAACCATCTTATCTTCTGTCACCCCCTTCTCCTTTTGCTCTCAGTCTTTCCCAGTATCAGAGTCTTTTCCAATGAGTCGACTCTTCACATCAGGTGGACAAAGTATTGCAGCTTCAGCAACAGTCTTAGACCAAACTATAAGTATTAAAATGTTTCTCCTTTTCAGGCTGGAAAGCTGCAGTGGGAAAGAGTTTGTGTCAGTCTGCCCTCACCCCTTCCCCTACCACTCTGGGCTGTAGAAGCAAAGTCTTACTTTATTGATACTATCATGACTTGACATTTATGTTCTCTGCCCTCAGTGAATGCTCAAAGTGACTCCTCACCATGGGCTGTTTTTCTGGGGTCACTGCATAACCACCGTGAACACTGACAATAAATACCCTTGCCTCCAGCAATGCTTCTCTTTCAGCAGATCAGTTTTGCTCCTCACCTTCATCCTATTCGCTTGGTTTCTTCATTTGACAGCACCATCACCAGCGTCCTGCTGAGGCCACATCACCCATAACCCCTGGCCAAAAGCAGGGGAAGTTTCCTTTTATAATTAACCTAGGCCAACTCTACCCACATGCTTGCTCTACATCTGTTCCACAGAAAACCCACATCCTTGACTCTGGTCACTGAAAGTAAAGCTGTTGCTTATGTAACCATCTCTTCACTCTGGAATTGAGCCAATTCTCACAGCTTCCTGCCCTTTAGATTTCAGTCTGTTCTATGAGGTCTACCCTGCTTTAAAGGGTATTTGTTGTTGTTTAGTTGCTCGGGCATGTCCAACTGTTTTGCGTACCCATGAACTGCAGCCCCCAGGCTCCTCTGCCAAAGCATAGAGACTGACTGAGAAACAAGGTTTTCTTGAAGCCCTTTCTCCATATGAAAAAAGAGGGAAATGTCCCTGTTCTCCAGTAACTTGCTCCAGAGAAATTCTTATTTACCTCTTCAGTATCAATCTTTTTTTTTTTTTTGGAAAAATAGTTTATAGCCACCTTCTTTACAAATACTGCATAACTCTAGCACCCTACTTTGGAATGCAAGAGGAAATACCATCCTTTTATCCCCCTCAGTTTTTCTGGGCCACAGCCAAAACTGTGACAGAAAGAATCCCATTTTAACGTTCCAATACACTGGGTTTTTAAAATTCCTAACACCCTAAGAAAATATTATCCCCTATTTATTGGTATATTTTCACAGATATAAAGTGACTTCCTGGCTATAATCTAGCTAGAACGCCAGGTTCTTGAACCTCAAGTCCAATGACTTTCTAGAGAAACAAACTGCTTATGATAAAGAAATTAAATTATGTGTGAATAAGGCACTTGTCCAAGGCCAGAAAAAGTGAGATTCACTTAGAATGACTACATTAAATAAATCATTTTGGAAAAACTGTACCAATGATACATATGATTCTATCCTAAGCCAGACATAAAGTTTAAATTAAATTGAGAAGAGCAATTCCAACTTCAATTTTTCAGACACAATTGCTCTTCTTGACCAAAGATTAAAGGTGAAAAATCCTAAGATTTCACCTTTTTAATTCATTGTAAAACAATGCCACAGACTAAGGCCAATCCAGTTACTCCATGAGTTTTTACTTCTTTCCAGCTTTTAATTGTTAATGTCTAAAGCAGATAGTTCAAAATGGGCTCCATTCCATGGTGAAGAACACAGAGAAAGAACTCAGAATGTGATGCCCTATTTTCATGTTTCCTTCTTTATATTCAAAAGTCTGTCTGTTCTATAGGAAATGCCCTTGAACATTGATCTTGGGCCATTTCCCCCAATAATTGTTCTTTATTGCTTGCCTCTTACACCCCAACTCAGGTCCATGAAAAGAAACAGTTCCTTTACCTTTTACTTCTAACCTAACTCATGCATGAAGGTTTAAAACTTTCCCCCAAAAGGGATAATGCTTAATTCCATATATGGGTTTTGAAATGTACATTATCCACTCCCCACAAAAGAAAATTATAGAAGACATTTTTGTGTAAATTCATTTGCTGGATAGAAATTCCAAGTGTCATTAGTCCCTAAAAGAGGCTCATGAGCCAAGTAAATGAAAATCCTTTCCGCCTAGTCCTACAGATCTACAGTAGCTTCCAAATCAGGCATGTCTGATTTGGAACCCTTTAAATCTCGCTATTTAATTCCAGAGCTCTTGGTTTATTTCTGAATGCCTGTTAATATGGTCCGTTTGGGGAATAATATTTCAGAAGCTGACATTATGCCTAGTCAGCACCATCATCAAAAATTTAATAGAATCTACTCAAGATTGAATTACCACTTTTGAGGTAGAACTCCAAAAGTCGTAAGTCAACTGTGTGCTAATGAAGTAGCAGTTTCTTTCATCATTCCAAACATATCCCATTTATTAAGTCATATTTTCCAGCCTCATGTTTCCAAGTAGAAGAACTCCAGTTAGAAAAATACTGACCCCAAGCATTAATCCTTTATTCATTCTTTCCCAAAGGAGAAGTAATCATGCACCAGATAGGTTAATTTGGGAGGAAGAGTTGAGCATGTTCAGCTCATCCTCTTCTTCTTGTTTTTACTTGATAATTAGGACTAATTGTGTAAATCAGTCTAATCCTCAGAGGAAATGTAGGAAAGTCATTTAAATGCAAATTGAAGTTTTATTCTACATTCAGCTTAAACAAAATGATGTTTTGATTTCTATGCATTGATCATTCATATCATTTCTACTTTGTGTCTAAAGATGGATTCAGAAAAAAAAAAGGGGGCATTATGTATTGGTCCCTAAAAATTACATCATCACTCAGATTTGTGTGGTCTTTCATCAGAACATTCTGGAATTTGAATTTGAAAACCCAGTTGTCTCTTTTAAATTTAAAAATCCATTTAAAAGTTAACCTTTCATTCATTCTCATTTTTTACAGGCCCTTGCTGAGTCTCCTTCATACTAGTCTGTCTCATATATTAGTTTTTCTAAGCTCTTATATTTATATCTAACTTCCTATGTCATTTATTAATTCTATAATTTTAAATTGTGATAAACAAGATTGCAGGACTCGGGGGTCACCGTTTGTTTTATTGTTTTCATATGTTCCATAAGTTCCTCCTGGAACCCTCAAATTTGGCTATGATCTCTTCTCTTGTGGAATCCCACAGCCCTTTGAGTCTTACTGTATTAGGTGTCTATTGCTATGCAAGCAAGTTACTCAAATACAGCAGCTTAAGACAATAAGGAAATGGCAACCCACTCCAGTATTCTTGCCTAGGGAATCCCATGGACAGAGGAGCCTGGTGGCTACAGTCCATGGGGTTAAAAAGAGTTGGATATGACTCAGTGACTGAGCAGCAGCAGCAAGACAATAATACACATTTATGTTCTCACTCAGTTTTTGTGCATCACAAATCTAGGAAAAGTTTGCCTGAGTGATTCTGGCTTAGGGTCTGTCCCAAGGTTACAATGAAGAAGCTGACCAGGATTGCAATAAACTGAAGGCTGCATGGGGACTGGGGAGCTCCATTTCCAAAATGGCCCACTCACAAGGCTAATGGCAGGAAGTCTCAGGCCCTTGCTAGCTCTTGGCAGGAAGCCTTAGGTCCTTGTCATGTAAACCTCTCTGAAGGAGCGTAGGATGGCCTTAGAAAGTGGCAAGTGATTTCCCCTAGAGATCCAACAAAGCAAGGCAGAAGCTGCAGCATTTTTCATTACTTAGCTCTAGAAATCATTTCCACAATATGCTACTGATGACAGAGGTCCGTCTTGTTCAATGTGGAAGGAGACTGCATTATAGTAGAATTATGGGAGTTTATCTTGGAGCATGGCTACTATATGCACCTAAACTTTATACATATTTACTTCTGTGTTTTATTAATTTAAATTATTGAACTGTTTATTTGGCCACACCACACAGCATGCAGGGTCTTAGTTCTCCCACCAGGGAGCTAAGTGGAACCTCAGAATCTGCAGGGAAGTCCAATTACTGAACTATTTAAATGAGCATCCTCTGTTAGCCATTACTGTATTTTCCCTTTTTGATGTTACTCAATGTTGGTGGAGCTATATGCCCTTCTTGAAAGAGTCCAGATATTTTATTGTCCTTTTAAGATGTAGCAGCAAATCATTGTTTTGTGAGAACACTCTCTCCACTAAACTTAATTCCTAAGTTTCTTTCTTTGAAACTCAAAACTTTAAGCAGAATCAATAAAAGTTCTTGTGTATCCTACAATTGGTGAGAAAAATTGATTAAGTTCACATGAAACAACTGTTAAATAAGTATCTGTTCACAAAATAAGCCTTAACATCTTTAAAGTCTTGATTTTCATACAGAACATAGTCTCAGAGCATAAAACAATTAAATAAATAACAAAATAATACCTAAGAAAGAAGGTATAGTTCTCAATTCATTTCACGAGATTAGCATTATTTGGACACCAAAACCATGTGTGTAAAAGAGTAAGAGTAAAGTAAGTAAAAAGAGTAAGAAAAGAAAATTACAGTATAACTCCATCAATAATTACAGATATAAATTTACTGGCAAAATTAAAAGTCCACAATGCAAAGGCTGGCACAGATTTGAAACAATAGAAATTGTCATACACTGCTCTCTGGTGTGTAAATAGGTACCATTTTGAAAAACAGTATGGCATTATATAACAAAATTAAGTATAAGAATAGCTAGCAATTCTAAGAATTTACTATGGAGAAATCCTCAAATGTACATTAAAGGCATGTAAATGAAAAAAATTAGCTGAACAGTACATAACAATAATAACAAAAAAAGGAAATACCTCAAATTACTATCAGTAAAATGTGTTAATAAGTTGTGCATATTTATTATCCATACAATGAAATACTATACAACAGTGAACATAAAAGAACTATATCTACACAAGTCAACATGGACAAATCTGAAAACATGAAACATTTTTTGAAAGAAGTCAAGAAGAATTCACACATCATTTCTTTCAAATAAAATTCTAGAACCGTCTGAACTAACCAAGAGAGTTTTAAAGAATACATATAGATTATAAAGAAAATCAAGGGAACTATTAGATAAAAATTCATCCTTCAGATTACCTCTGTGACCAAGTTATGGCGGGGAATCAATTTGGGAGGAAGAACACTGAGGACTTCTAAGTAATGGTAATATTTTATTTCTTAGTTTGGTGCTATCAATAAGGATGTTTGTTTTATTTTTTTACACTGAACATAGATAAATTTATAGAATCTTTGATATGTGTGATTCTAAACAAAAAGTATAAACACAAGCTTTCCAACAGTTGTTTTAGAATGGTGAACATCTTTAGAAATTGAATTATCAAAGAATATAAATGACTCTGTCTATATTTTAGTGTGAAGTTTAAAGTTATATTTAAAGTAATCCATCCTCATTATATTACTTTGCTCTATATTCTGTATCCTTAAACTACTTTCAGAATATTTTAGAATGGAAAAGATGGACTGTTTTCAATAAATATATAAGCCGTGTCATTCCATTATTTTGTCACAAGAGGGACTAGATAGTTAGAAAGTATGGCTTTCCCTTTTGGTCCTAAGAATATTTTTCTGTGTTAGCATTTAAGTTTCACACACTCTTCATTCATGTCAGTGTATGTGCTAAAGAGTGTAGTATTGTTATATATATTTCATATCAGCAAAAATGTTAAGATAAATGTTAGATTGCCATTTTGCTTCTGAATTGATAGAAAAGTATATAGAAATTATTTGACTTAGCTATTCTCATTTTTGGTAAGTAGAAGAAATAAATAGAATACAAGCCAATATCTCCTGATTTCTAATACTTTTTGGATCAAATCTGGGGGAAAGAAGGGAAGGAAAGAACAGGGACTGAGGGAAGATGGAAGGAGAAAGAGTTTATTTTCTTTTTATCACACCATTGTGTGTTTTAGTTGCTCAGTAGTGTCTCTGTGACCCTATGGGGTGTAGTTCGCCAGGGTCCTCCTTTGGTGCGATTTTCCAGGCAAGAATACTGGAGTGGGTAGCCATTTCCTTCTCCATGGAATCTTCCTGACCTAGGGATCAAACCTGGATCTCCTGCATTGCAGGCAGACTCTTTACTGTCTGAGCCACCAGGAAAGCCTGTAGCGCCCTCCCATCTACCTGAGCAGGAAAAGTAGATTAACTGTAATACAGAAAGAAAAACATGTTATTTTCATTTTTTTACTTTCACTTTTGAAAGTATATATCGGTAATATGGACCCATACATGTTCTGTTCTAATTTATAATAATGCATGAAACCAAACCATCATGCTATTGCATTGTGCTGTGCAGTGATCACTCGTGTCTGACTCTGCGGCCCCATGGACTTCAGCTCGCCAGGCTCCTCTGTCCATGGAATTCTCCAGGCAAGAATACTGGAGTGGGTTGCCATTTCCAACTCCAGGGGATCTTCCCCACCCAGGGATCGAACCCACCCCTCTTGCATCTTCTGCGTTGGCAGGCAGATTCTTTACCACTGAGCCACCTAGGAAGCCCTGAAACCATCACACTTCTCTAGAAAAGTAAAAGGATTATTTCTGGTGACAGTATCCACTCCACAGAAGCTTTCAGAGGTCAGCTCACATGTGGGCCACTATTCTTTCCCCAGCTGCCATTTCCTTTCTCTTCTCATCAGTCCTTTAAACACCTGGAAGTGCTGGTTTCTCACTTCCTCTTCTATCGTCTGGGACTTCCCCAGAGCATTCTTCTCTATCCCAGGATGGCTTCTACCTCATCTCTTCCCTGGAGTTATAATGGGAGTTGTTCATGAAGGAATTTGAGGACTCAAGGAATAAAAATCACATTTGCTTCATGTTTTTAGGCATTAGCTGTAATACACTCAGACATCAACCCTAAATCATACAAACAAACATGTTCAGTTTTTTATTGCTGTGGTAATGAATTAACACAAACATCTGGGTTTAAAAACCCACAAATTTATGTATTATCTTACAACTGTTTAGGTCAGAAGGGCAGTATATCGTCTTACTCAGTCGCTCAGTTGTGTCCGACTCTTTGAGACGCCATCGACTGTAGCCTGCAAGGCTCCTCTGTCCATGGAATTTTCCAGGCAAGAATACCTGAGTGGGTTGGCATTTCCTCCTCCAGGGGATCTTCCCAACCCAGGGACTGAACCCACATCTCTTGCATCTCTTATACTGGCATTTGAATTCTCTACCGCTTTTCCACCTGGGAAGCCTTTATAGATGATGTAGTTTTAGTGTTTAAATTATGTAGTCTAATACTGACAATATAATGCAAGTAATTAGAAAGAACCAAAAAAAAAACAAAACTGTTGAAAATGCTCTGAAACAAATCTTGAAACTCTTTAAGCTGTTGAATATTGACGAAGTTGTCTTGAGAGGCAATTAGATCTTCTTCATTGAGATTTTCAAGTGATAAGCTGTGTCATCGCTGATCAAAAGTTGGAGTTGATATTCTTATGTTTGGTGTAAGAATTAACTTTAAGACTCTTTCCTATTCAAAAATATTTGATTTCTGGTAATGTTCTATTTCTTGATCTGGGTAGTAATTATGTTTATAATCTGTATATATCTCATATTGTTCACTTACAAAATATCCTATTTTCTGTATGCATATTATGTCAATAAAAAGTCCAACAAATCTGTTAAGTCAATTCCCCTTAGCTGTGAGACAAGTCACTTACTTACATGGCTTTCTTAGTTTCTCCCTATTTCTATCTTTCTTAAGAAGATAAAAACGTCTTTAAAATCCAAGGCCAGTGAAAGTTATGCATTCACAGCTCTGGGACCTTTCCTGTTAGCATTTTGACTTGATAGAACTAAGTAATGGCAATAACAAATCAAATTAAAATGTGTCTTTTTAAAGAGATAATTCATAAAACACACAAATTGTAAGGCCTCTTGTAAAATTTTTGACTTTATTTTAATAACGAAGTTTTTTTCCCCAAAAACAATATTTGAACATATATAACAAATATAGACTATCACACACAAAGCTTCTCTACGTAAAATCTGAGTGAAGACCTGAGGGGCACACTTACTCCATATCCAGTCTTGGCTTCAGCATCTGTCCCTCTTCCACCAGCATCCTTCCCCAGGAAAACCATTGTAAGGAAGAGGTTAGGGAAAACGACTGACCTGGTGCAACCTCCCTCAAGTGACAGAGGAACACACCAAAATCTGAAGAGGGGAAAGGGACTTACCCAAACTAAGCACTTATCAGATTGGTATGCTGGTAAGATCTTATTTTTCATCTGGCTATTTGATTTTGAATAAGTCGTTTAATTTCTCTAAGCATCCGTGTCCTCAGATGTAAAATGGAAGTGGGCATACCTACTTCAACAGATGTCCAAAAGATAAGAGATAGTGTCTAACACATACTGGGTGCTGATGAATAAGAACTACTAGTCATTCCTACTCCAGAAGAAAGCCCCCAAGTCTGCGGGAAATAAAAGAGCAAAACTAATTGGACATTAGCTTAAATATGTTATTTTTGGTTTATTTCAGGAAAGTAGTAGATCATCCAAAAAGGCGATTTGGTATCCCTATGGATCGGATTGGAAGAAACCGGCTTTCAAATTCCAGAGGCTAATGGATTCCAATCGTGAGTAAAATTTGAAGAAATAACAATACCTGCAAGCTTTGATTAATATTTCAAAGTGGGCTAATTGATCCATCTTGGTTTATAAATCCCCCTTTGTATCTCTTGGCTTATAAACTCAGTTTTTCAAACATTTCTGTACTTGATTAGTACATTGATGTTAAATAATTTAAATGATGTTAAAAAACAATGCCTAGATCTACTTTGCCCTAAAAAGAAAACTTATTCTCACAAACTTGCATATTAAATACTAATATGCAAACAAAGATTAAAGTCCTAATTATCATTAAATCATTTTCATAAATATAAATAAACATGTAGCAATCCCTCTATTATTAAGAAGACACATTCTGGTGATATACATCTTGTTGCTTATAACTAAACTACCCAATTATCATCATGAACCAGGAGAGAAAATGATATAGCAGAAAGGGTATCAGGCATGAAATCAGGACATGTAATCCAAATCCTGGTCTGTCAGTCATTATCTCATTTCCATCAAAATAATTTATTTCTCTGCAGCTTGTACATTTAGATAATAACATTAAGGGTGTTGTGAAGATTAAATTAGATGCCTGTACTAATTCTAAATTGTATTAGACACATAATATGTGCAAGTGAGAAGAGCTTATATTACAGTTCTGAAAATTAACTCTTTGCTGAGCCCTATACTTAGTTTTATTTACTCATCATGTTCCATAAAGTAAGTACTATTACTATTCCAATATCTTGAAAAGTAGTACAGTATAAGGGGTAAAATACCAGGTGGACAGGTCCGGTTTTGTGGCTCATATCCTAGGTCATCTATCTATTAGCTGTGGCAACTTGCTTAAATTCTGAAATCCTCCTTCATAAAATGAGGATAATAATAATTTCAACCACATTGCATTGTCCTGAGGATAAATGAATTGGTATACATTAAGCACCTAGAATTGTGCTCAATAATAATTATTATTATTGTACAAGTAAGTGGAAAGCTTATATTAATTAACTCACAATGCCCCACAGCTAGTAAGTGATACAAGTAGAATTCAATTCCAGAAAGCTTAAATCATTAGCTTATATTTTAAATGTATTTAATTGTACATATTATATGTTTTAAACAGTAAATATTTTTTGGACACACAATGTAGGCACTCCCAATAAGGCTTACAGAGAGGGTGCATCCTATCTCCCAAACATATTAAGACAGCTCAGAACTGTTTTGACAATTTCAGACTACAGAGAGAAAACTCTGCTTTTTGCTTTTCTCAAGATAATACTCAGACCAATGATGAAGAGGCCCAGGAGCATCACATTAACCTTGACCCTCTTAATTTGTCATGCTGTTTTGCCTCCTCATCAAATACTGTCAATCACAATGAAAAATCAGTATTTTACCTCAACTATCTCATTCACAGAATGGCAATTAAAATAATTTTTCCCTGTATGGAATCATTGGTCAGTGAAGTGGCAAAGTTACTGAATGTCCATAACTACTGGAGGACTTACTGAAAATAACCAATGACACTGCCTTTCGAGCAGCACCATCTTCAAAACTCAGGTTGAAATTTTTTTATTTCTAGAGATATACTAAGAACGGTTACTCTTCAGGGATGTTAAAAAATCACCACATTATATTTGAGTAGGAACTAATTGCTATTAAAAGTTAAATAAGTCCTAGAAATCGGGACCACAACCCTGCAGTTTCTTGATATATTGAGAACATTATGACACTGAGATTAAAATAATTAAATTCAGTTGGTTTCCACATATATCCCATCACCTTTGCAACTCTGGGTTATCACCCATTTTAATATTTCTGAATTTAACCAAAACTCATGTATGACATAAAAGTCATATAGGAAGTTCATTTTTCCTATAAATTTTACATATGTTTTAGACCATAAAAACTCCAGAGAGTTATTAAACTATGCAAAGGGAGTTGAATTAATGTTTTCTGAATCATTGCTATGTGAAATCCAAATTAATATATTATGTCCCTTACTTAATAGATTTTATAGAGCATCAAGGGGTTCCCTAGTTGGTAAAGAATCTGCCTGCAATGCAGGAGACCCAGGTTCAATCCCTGGTTAGGGAAGATCCCCATCACTGTCCTTATTATTAAAACCTAAAGATAGTAACATCATAAAAATATGTTGAGAAAAGAGTTTAATATCATACATTTTTCTCTTTCCCTTTCTTCAATCATTGTGGGTTCACCTGCTCAACCATTGTTTCTATTCTTTACTGCCTGCCACTATCACCAAGATTTCTCAGACATTTTTTGACTTCCTCATGTAAAGTTTCATGTCTTTATATTTTAAGAATAATAAAGGCTATGAAAATACATTTTTAATTTCCATTTAACTTTTCAAAATTATTTTTGCTGTGTTATTTCTTATTGTCACAATATTCCTGTGAATTAAATAGATGTAATATGTGAATCATTTAATAGATAATATGAATAATTAAATAATTTTCACATAATCACGCAATGAAATCATTTGAGATTCAAGAGTATAAAGTCTCCTTCAACCTAAATCATTTTTGTAAATGAATAAGAACACAGGCTTTGAGAAGAATCTGATCTGCCCAAAATTTTACACACTTTTGGACAAAGCAAGCTCCAGGTCTCAGCCTCTGGACTTGTAAGCCAACATTTTCTTCATAGCCCATAAGATCTGTGTGCTAAATTGTTATTGTTGACTTCACTGATTATCCATCTCTTAAACAAACAGAAATAGTATCTCAGACTTTATGAAAATCTTTGTTTCACTTCTGTGAGAGCTGATATACACTCTTTGGGGGCAGTTTTATTTGTGGGTTTTCACCTTCTGGGTTTCACTGTAAGTCTTCACACTAATAACGAAACTGGTACTAACATGGAAGTTTTTCTTGGTTTGAGGTCAAGTCTAGATACAGCTGCTGTGTGTTACTTAGTTTCCAGAATAAATGTTCGTCTCTTCCTGATACACACTTTGGAAAGGATCCTAATCTGCTTTTTACACAATGTCCTTCTCAAATTGGTAATATATAGGACCAAAGTTCTGAGTTTTTAATAGGTTTCAGTTCTAAGCAACTCAAATTCAGAGTGGTAAGGCACTGTAGCTTCTCTAGCTGCAGTTAGCAAAGTTCTAGGTCTCTGCTGTTGAAACAGGATGCCAACTTAATGAAATGTGGTAAATATGATCATTAATTGTGCTACCCCTTGCTGCCACAGTGCCTTAAGACTTTTAATAATGTAAAACACATGTTGTTGCAATATACTGACAATTTTTATTTTAGAACAATATTGACACACTATCATTCTGACAAAGCAACATACCTCTCAAATAACAGAAATATTATGTTTAAATGCCAGCATATATTTGGATCCTTTAAAAAGAGCAAAATATACAACAATTATCGACATGTTAACAATAAACAGAAAGTAGTAATCAAATTTTCTTTATCTTTCCCTTGTAATGGCAACATCCTTTGACCTAAGATTGGAAACTCAAAAGAAATAGAGGTAGGAGAAGAAAGGAGGTGTGGGTTCAGCATAAGCACCTACTTGTTACATTTAAAATACACTTTTTAATAAATTTTTATCTGAAATTATCATTTTACATTATTGTCTCTGCAATAAAAGACATGGCACTTAAATAAAAGCTATAATGAAACCTCATGTAATTAAAGTTTTAGCTCTTCTCAAGTTGATGGATTTCCCCTTATGCAGAGGTCTCATTAGCTATAACATTTTCAACTTTCATTTTTGCAGACACAACTTCCTTGGGTGAAATGTCACAGAAACATGGAAGATATTTTGGTGAAGTTCTTCACACTTCTTAATGATTAAACTTCTAAGGAAACTTCTGTCATCCTTTCCAGAGCTTGAACTTCTGTTTATCACATCACAGTATTGTTATAACTTCAATTAAATTGTGCAGATAATTTCAATGCATGGATATTTTTAAAATATATATTTTAGTTATTCATGAGTGGTTACTATACCCTAAACATTACTTTTTAACAAACACAATACAGTGATAATGCTTTCTGTGTGCCTTTACCATTTACATATATGAAATTGAGGAATAATAACTAAAGACTGACAGATTTATTTCAGTAGAATTTAGGTACAATCCATTTGATCATCACTGGGGAACAAGGAAAGACAATGCTGTGTATTTTCTCTTGAAGACTTTTATTCCTCTCTTATCTTTTCTCTGTGAGCCTCTTGGGTAATGATTATGAAATTAGGCTTCTTTTACATTCAAATGTCAATTCGGTTCAACCAACTAAAACACAATCCCAGTTCCAGATATAAGAGAAAAACTCTCTGAGCAAGAAAAACCAGCAGTAATTCAGCCCATAAATTTTATTCTCCCAATAAATTGAAAAACACTGCAGGTCAGAGCACACTGACTTAGAATCAGGAATCAAATAATATTATTCATTTGCCAAGTTTGGCTATCTCGTGTCCCCTAACAGCTTTCCATTTCTCTAAATTATAACTTACAGTTAATTAAGAGTAGCGGTGGCTGATTAGGAGAGCTATTTACAGAAATAACAGATGAAATTGTGGAGGAAGTCAAATAGGAAACCACCAGAGCTCTTGGGGCCAGTTCAATTCACCTAATTGAAGCACAGTACATTTTAGCACATTACAATAATTCTTCTTAATGTTAACCACCCATCTATGAATCCATTTAATCTGTTTCATATATTGTGTTTAATAAAGCATTGAAGAGTATAATACATTTGAGAATGATTTCTTTAAAATGATTCAAATTATTTTTAATTCGCCTATGAAAGCACAAGGTTTGGTATTCTGCAAAGCAGTCCTCAGCAAAAACTGCATTGTTGCTGTAATTTAAGTGCCTAAGTCCATTATGCATTGTATATGCTTTAAAAACATACAGAGAATTTATCACTTGAACAAGAGATTTAGCATAAATTAGCAGAAGTTGAAAAAGCCTCTAATGCTTCTTTAAACTCTAGTAATCACTGTCAAGCAGACCTGATATGTGAGAAAAAAAAAAAAAAAGTTTGACCAGTAGAGAAAGGTTTATTTTAGCCAAAAAGGAAGAGTGTAATGAGAAGGTTCAGTTATACTGGAAGAAGAGAGAAGTGAGTAGTTGTTGATCTTAACTAAAAATAAATCAACATACAATCCAAAGAATAAAATAAACTCAAACACAGAAATGACCATATATAGTTAGCATTGTACACAAAGTGATTTTGTATGTAGTTTCTTTGGGGGAGAAATTTTCTAACTGCTGAAAATCTTTACATTTAATTTAGGCAAAAAAAAAACTGAAAATGAATTATTCTTTGAATTGTAAAAGAGGAACCTTAGCAAAGAAAAGTAAATTTTGAGAAAGCTCACAGATTCTTTGATTTCTGTTCATAGTCTTGCACTAGAAATTTAGCAGTGGTACACAGACAAAGATCCTGCAGGACTTACTATTTGAAAGAATTATTTAAGTTATAATTTATCTTGCCCAACTTTGTGATGATTTATAGAAATGTATCCTATTCCTTAGCAACTCTTTCATTTTTCTTCCATTTGGATATTTGTCAGACTCTGCCTGCAATGCAGAAGACCTGGCTTTGATCCCTGGGTCAGGAAGATCTCTTGGAGAAGGGAATGACTACCCACTCCAGTATTCTTGCCTGGAGAATTCCATGGACAGAGCAGACTGGCAGGCTACAGTCCATGGGGTCACAAAGAGTTGGACATGTCAGTGATTAACACTCCACTCTATTCCAATCCAACTGGGTGCTGCTGCTTCATGCTTTGACAAAAGGTATTAAAACCTAGTGTAGCCTAAAAATTTCTCATGGTAAAGACTTAAAGTTGGATTAAAAAAATTGATTTCCTATCTACTTTAATTTTTAAATTCAAAATTATGCTTATGGGCTTCCATTTTAACTAAAGTAAGAAGTCACAATATATTGATTTACACTTTGTTCTAATGTGTAATGCATTTGTCTCATAGCATATACACCAGACTTACATGAAGAAAAAAAGAAAAATGTTTTCTCTATTTGTAACTATTTGATTTCATATTTTAATTTCTACCACTACTTTATATAGAGTAGAAAATCATGAGCGGTATTCTAGTTTAAAATATTTGTTTAACATACCAGGAAATTAAGTCATAATTTCTCTTAAGAATATGACAAGTCATCTCATCAATTTGTATAATGTATTGTGTATTACTAAACCCAGCTATATGTCATTGAAAGTTACCAGCTTAAAGGGACTTTTCATCTAGTTTCAAAGAAATAGATTACCTTTTCTTCCTCTTTGTTCCTGTGTGAAGCTTCATGGAGAAGTGAATAGGGATTTCTGAATTTTGGTGTTGATTACATAACTAATTTTTCATGGGGGATATTAATTGCTGACTACAAAAACAAAAAATATCTAGGGAATTCTACCTTTACTTTACAGATATTGTTGGGGAATTAAACTTCTTAAGGCAAATTTAAAAAAATAACAAATTATAAGAAAAACTATTAATAACTTTCTCTAAAAGGAAAAAGTATCAGAAACTTTTTAAATAACATTACCCATAACGTTTAAAAATGCTTGAATATCATTCAACTGCACCAAAGTTAATAAACATGAGATGATGAAAACAGACATTTTATCTTTGTTTACAATAATATCATGCTTGTGTTCACAGCAGATGTAAATATGTGAGAAACATTCAGGCATTATTAAGTCAACTGTGTATTTATGTACATTCAAGTGGCTCCTAACAAGTTTATTTAAAGCACTACAGGTATATTACTCAACTTGGTCTGATTTATGAATTTTTAAATTGTTTTTCACTTAATATCGCTCATTCTAGGTCATGAGATAGTTTTATTGTTAAGAACCACACAATTAGCATATGTAGATAAACTACATTTCCCTTGTACTGTGATATAAAGGAATGCCCATAGACTATCTGGCCATTGATAGTCTACCATTGATATTTTTTAATTATAAACTTCCTTTGACAATGTTTTGGTGTCAAATAAAAGTGACAGGTGGCAAATAAAAGTGAAGTTGGATTCCCAGCCTTGAACTGATTAAATAAGTTTGTTCAGAGATAAATAAGAGCAGTTTAATGTGAAGATGTGAGAAAGAAATGAATGAAAAAAACTCAAAGAGTTTTATGTTTTGTTTGATGTTTTTAGTACAGTGAATCTAGTCTCTCACTGACATGCTAAAAGTCTCAATTTCTGATACTGTGGTGAAGGCAGAGATAAGAATTAAGGGGCCCAAAGGCAAATTGTTATGTAAGAAAATTTTCTTAATATCTCTCTCTCAAACACCTAGTACTACTTTTTCCTAGAGTCCGATAAACAAGACTTCTGCTTCCTAGTAATGCAGTCATTTGGTAGTAGGAGTCTTATTGACAGTTATCCTAATGAACAGAAAAGAGATAGTAGCCAGCAGAATCACACACACAAAAAAGGGAAAGAATAAAGATACATATTTTCCACATAGGTTCAGACAATATAATATAATTTTCCAAAGCAATTTTTAAATTTTTTAATTGCTAGCTCAACAGCTTAGTCATCACTGAACAAAATGACATGTAGACAATGAATTTATGGAAAGCATACAATAGATACAGCACTCTCAACTTTAGCTCTACAGAGTCATTCTGATAGTCCATGCCATTCAAGTGCAGCTAATTTGTCACTACGATTTGCAACATAAACTTTGAGCATGTAACAAACTTTATAGACTGCCACTATTTTTTTATGCTTAAAATAGCTTCAATCTTTAAACAGTAGAGTGGGCAGATATATAACTTTTTCTAATTCTTAATCCTTTTTTGCACCCAGAGCAAAAACTTTAGACACAGTATTTCCAAAAACAAGCTGAAAAAGAAACAAAACAATTCTTCATTAGAAAGAGTTTTGATAAAAATATTACATTTAAATAAAATAGTTTAAGTATGCCTGAGTATGAGGAAGTTTTCTAAAACAGATATTTAGTGGTAGTCAGCCTCATATGGATCTTTAAATTAATTAAAATTAAATAAATTTTTGAAGATTCAGCTTCTCTATAATACAGACCAACTTTTAAGTGCTCAATAGATGACCATAATGGACAGTGCAAATTTAGAGAACGGTCACCTCATTAAAGAAAGTTCTAATGGACAGCTCTGTTTTACATTATAATGTATGTAATACAATTCAAAAAATACAATAGGCCATCCTACTAGAGGCACTCCTCTATTTTAGAAGGGCTTCTCTGGTGGCTCAACTGGTAAAGAATCTGTCTGTAGTTGGGAGAGACCTGGGTTCGATCCCTGGATTGGGAAGATTACCCACTCCAGTATTCTGGAGAACTCCGTAGACTATTCCATGGGGTCACAAAGAGTCAGACATGACTGAGCGACTTTTACTTTCTATTTAGAGTTGGCATAAATCACTTCATGGGAAATTGATGGGGAAACAGTGGAAACAGTGTCAGACTTTATTTTTCTGGGCTCCAAAATCACTGTAGTTGGTGATTGCAGCCATGAAATTAAAAGACGCTTACTCCTTGGAAGGAAAGTTATGACCAACCTACATAGCATATTCAAAAGCAGAGACATTACTTTGCCAACAAAGGTTCGTCTAGTCAAGGCTATGGTTTTTCCAGTGGTCATGTATGGATGTGAAAGTTGGACTATGAAGAAAGCTGAGCACCAAAGAATTGATGCTTTTGAACTGTGGTGTTGGAGAAGACTCTTGAGAGTCCCTTGGACTGCCAGGAGATCCAACCAGTCCATTCTAAAGGAGATCAGTCCTGGGTGTTCTTTGGAAGGATTGATGCTAAAGCTGAAACTCCAATAATTTGGCCACCTCATGTGAAGAGTTGAAAAAAGACTCATTGGAAAAGACTCTGTTGCTGGGAGGGATTGGGGGCAGGAGGAGAAGGGGATGACAGAGGATGAGATAGCTGGATGGCATCACCGACTCAATGGACGTGAGTTTGAGTGAACTCTGGGAGTTGGTGATGGACAGGGAGGCCTGGCATGCTGCAATTCATGGGGTCGCAAAGAGTCGGACACAACTGAGTGACTGAACTGAACTGAAGTCCCAAAGAGGACTAAGCAAATAAGCAAAATCAGTGATAAATACGCTTCTATTTACTGGAGGAAAAAGAAGGAAGAGAATTTAAACTTCATTTTGCAAACCACCAAATGATATTTATGTAATTTGATTGTCAAATTGAGTCTCACATTCTGATCATAAAGTGATTCTTCAGAAAAAAGTCAAACTAATTCAAGCAGCATTTTAATCTTTAAATGCATGAATGAGTGATTTTAAATCTTCTGTGGATTGTTCCCAATCAATTGTCTGACTTAACGTCAGCTTCATCTAATTAATTACAAATTTCTCTAATTTCCTTCAAACTAAATGTTTTATAAAATGAAGACCTTGGGGAGATAGGTCTTTGATTCACTATTGATTAATGGGATGCACAATAAAAACGAGTTGAAAATTCATAGGACAGTTAAGACACTTTTTGCCATAAATAATAAAAGTCTATCTTCTTGCCCGGGTATCTCTCCCTAACTCCACTTACTCTTTAAACTGTTGCCTTAGTGCTCATGACCACATATATACAGAGTGTTACGATAGTACTCAGAGTTTACTTTTCATTCCTAAAAGAGCCAGAGTTTTCTTTCAACAAAACACACTCAAATCCTATGAAAGCAGAAATTTATTTTCAGACAGTAAATTGAGGAGCTTGGTCCTCTAATCCAATATTCTTTTTATATTTTGGAAAGTCCCTTTCTGTCCCTTTGGATATCTTTGGATATCTCAATCAAGAAGGAAAATATAAATCTACACATATCCAAGACTTGCATCTCAAGAGCAGCTTGGTTCTGGTGCACTGGAATATACTTCCCAGTTGAAGGAAATCATGAATGATATCACCAGTAGAACCAACTCCTCACTGCTTATCTATCATTTATCATTTATGTTGGGGGCGGGGGGGACACCCTAGCCAGCATTCTTGTGGTTCTCTCTTCTAATTCCTGTTTTAGCATGATGCTTGGTGTTGGACAGTTGTATCTTTAATGAAAGGAAGGATTTACCAGGTGTCTGTCAAGTATATATTAAATGATTAAACAGATAACATTATTTCACAGACATTTAAGATACTCTAGCTTTAAGCTGAATCTCTGAGTTCATTTCACCTTCATATATTGTTGTTCATGGTAGACTGTTTCTAGTTATCCCAATAAAAATGACAGATGTGATGTGGATTGCTCCTGTCACCCAGCCTGGGCATCTAATTCATATGTTTATCACTACAAATATTTAATTTGTTCCTAGTACATGCATAAATGCTTTAATATCTCCTTGCTTAAAAATAATCACAAAGCTTCCTTGACCCCTCCAAGTTACTCCAGCTAATATTCCAACTTTTACTACCCTTCAGAACAAAATTCCTCAAAAGAGTTGTCTGTTGTTAGTCATTTCTGTTATTTTATCATATTCTCCTTAACCAAAAGTCCATCAAATAATTCTTGTTGAAATAATTAAAACCCTTCCCATTCCTGTTCAGATGAAAAGTCTCAACTCTCATTTTACTGGACCTACCATAGCTTTAGGAACAGCTGAACTATGTCTTTCTGGAAACAGTTTTTCTGTTTGACATCTGAGGCATTTTTCTCCTTGTGGCCTTTTTCCACGGTAGCTGCTCCTTCTCAGTCTGTTTTGCTAATTCTCTCTCATCTGCCCAGTCTCTAACCTTGGTGTGACCTGGCACTTGTCCTCAATATCTTCTGTTTTATATCTACCTAGAGTGATTCCCTAGAGAGTTTCATCACAATACCAAGCCATGCTGACATGCAGGTAACTGTCATATTTAGATCTCCAGTCTGGGCTACTTCCCTAAGCTCCACATTTATATACTCAGGGGTTTACTCAAATTACTACTGGGAAGATTCTGTTATACATGGCATAACAAGCTCAAAATGTCTATAGTAGAGATAGGATTCTCCAACTGTTCATTGTGTTTCTGAGCATTTTCCAGGTGCTCCCCTAATCCCATTAAGTTAGACTGAAAACATGTGCCTAATTTGGGAAGGTAAGGATGCGTTTTCCTCCATATCGTTCCTATCCTGCCATCAGAACACGTGGTGCAGGCACAAAGTGAAGGAAAATAACCAAGGTACACAAGGCTTCATGTAAACATGAAATAAATCTTAAACCAAGTTACACCACTGAAATATTAAGGTTATTTTGCTGATGTGGTTTGCCTAATTTATCCCAAATATACCTTAATAACTTGAAGGAGGGTGCTACTCTAAGAGGAAGCTAAGTCATGGCACAGCCTCAGCAACTGATTAATGGCAGACAAGGAAATTGATGTCACAGGCTGGAAACAAGAAGAGTCATTTTTCAAAGTAGCAAAATGTGTGGTAAAACTGACATCTATAACAGTTCAGATTCAGAATGTGTTCCTCTGGAACTTCTAGAAGAAAAAGGTAAGGAAATAGAACATTGGCAGTATGTTTAGGTTTCTGGTGGATACACTTAGCCAGATATTACAAGAAATAGTAAGCTTAGGGGGAAATGGTGTCTTTACAAATAAATAAAAATGAAACAAAGGTAGTTCAGAAATATAAGACCTTGAAATATTTCAAGAGCTGTTTCTAGATACCAAAACTATAAAAGGGATTTAAAATGATTCTGAGTGAAGTCAGGTAAGTATCAATTGAAATAAGGAATTCAGGGCAAAAAATTAGATTAAGTGTTACTTTTCAAAATATATTCTTCAAGGCAACTCAGTTGGGGGTGATAATACAAAATAGTTAAAATAGTTTTTTAAAAACTGTGTAGCAATAATTGAGAGGCTGTCTAAATTGGTACAAGAAATCATTGTCAAAGACACCATAAACCCTAGAACTAGAAACATCTTTGACACTTTAAAATGAAATAAACCTTGGGCCTCCAACTTTGTGAGAGTAGGAAGAGGCCTGAGAAAACCATTCAGGCCTCAGAGAGAATACTTCCCTAAACGCACATAAGCTGTGTTGAGGGATGAAAAATGAAAAAAAAAAAAAAAAAAAGCAAAACTTCGGAAAAGATGGAGCCAGGGGAAACAGCACAATGGACAGAAGACTCCTCCTACACACTAGTAGGTCCTAAGCAAGAAACTTTTCTCCATCTCCAGAGTAAGAGACCTGTACAATATTTGCCCTGTGGGATTTCAGAATTGCTAGAGGTTACCACTCATGTCTCATGTTCTTTTCCTTTATGAATATGATGACTGATTGTTGTTATCCTTTCCCTATTCCCATGCTAATTACTGAATTTGTCCTTTTAGCTAATAAGTCTGTGAATGAAGTGGAGCCACATTGTATTTGACAAAAATTAGTATCTCCTGGAGAGCCTGTTCTTTGTTCAGGGTGCAGCAGTGAAAGGAATTTGGGGTTGTCTCTAATAGAGAGTCAGTTGAGTACAGTCTATGTGGTTAAGAAAAGACCAAAGGATTGACTGTGGTGGAGGTGGTACTCCCCATGTACTTTTATAAGTGCTTTCTAACTTTTATTAGCTTGTTCTTCCAATATGTTGGTGGCAGCTCAAGTGACTAATTAAAGGCAGTGGATCAGTAGAAGTGATGCATGTCCCTGAACTGAGGCAACTAAGGGCTGAGATTCAGCCTCTATCCCTCTCCTTCATCTTGGTAATCTTGGAGGCAGTCAAGTTACAGCAACAATCTAGATGACACAGTCACAAAATAGAAGAGGCTTGTATTAATACTATGTACATTGAACTTTATGGATTTCCTTATATTAAGTCTCTGAGATTTGGACTAAAATTTGTAACATATCATAGCCTAGGCCATACTGACTATGAAAAGATTCAACAAATCTCTATACCAACTCTTTCCATCACCAAACCCTTGCACCATGTTGCCTCCTCCAACTCTCTGTCCATGGAATTCTCCAGACAAGAATACTGAAATGGGTAGCCATTCCCTTCTTCAGGGGATCTTCCCTGATGAGAGATCAAACCTGAGTTTCCTGCATTGCAGGCAGATTATTTACCTTCTGAGCCATCAGGGAAGCCCTCAATAAACAGAAATTGCCCTTTTATCCCTAGTCACTTAGAACAAAACCTTGGAGTCTTTTACAAACCTTCCTCTTTTTTCACAACTCATATATAATTTTAGAGCAAATTTTGTTGACTTTTTTTTTTCAAAGTATATCTAGTATCAGACTCCTTCTTATCAATTCACTACTGTCACCCTAATTAAAGTTACCACCATTTATTATCTAGATCCTTAGTTAGCCTCATTAAAGGTCTCTGCTTGCATTTTTGCTCCTTTTTGCAGTGTATTCTGGAGAAGGAAATGGCAATACACTCCAGTGTTCTTGCCTGGAGAATCCCATGGACAGAGCAGCTTAGTGGGCTGCTTAACATGCATGCATGCATTGGAGAAGTAAATGGCAACCCACTCCAGGGTTTTTGCCTGGAGAATCCCAGGGACAGAGGAGCCTGGTGGGCTGCAGTCTATGGAGTCGCACAGAGTCAGACATGACTGAAGCGACTCTTAGCAGCAGCAGCAGCAGTATATTCTCCACTAAACATCAAGATTGGTTCTGTTGAATCTTAGCACTCACTTGCCCCAAATTTTCAGTGATTTCCCATATGATAATTGTTCAGCCACTAAGTTGTGTCCGACTCTGATTATATGAATTGATTATAAGGAATGAGAGAAGCACACCAGACTCCTCCATCCTCCACTATTTCCTGAAGTTTGCTCAAATTCATGTCCATTAAGTCCATGATGTCAACTAACCATCTCATCCTCTGCCACCCCTTTCTCATTTTGCTTCAGTCTTACCCAGTATGACCGTTAATAAAAGCTAAAGTCCTTAAAAAGCCGGAAGATTCTCTCCCTTCCACCTTCCAATATATCCTCTACCAATGTCCTTCAGGCTCTCTGGTTAAATCACTTAGTAATTGGGTTATTTTCAGCATGCTACTTAACCCCTCTGAGATGTAATTTTCCCATCTATAATATAGGCATAGTAATAGCTATCTTATGGTGATTATGATGAAAATAAAATAATAATTATAGTAATAATGATCAAAATGAATTTTTAAAGTAGGGCTTACATAGTACTGATTACATGCCAGATATTGTTCTAAGTGACTTTCATATATTAACTTATAAAATCCTCCTAACAATCCCATAAAAATGATTATTATTATTTGTATTTGGGGGCAAAGAAAATGAGGCACAGGAAGTTAGATAATTTCCCAAGGTCACACATATAGGATATATCAATATTACAATTTAAACCCAGGCTGTCTAACTTTAGACTCTATATACTTAACCATAACAACCTGAGATAGTAAAATATAAAATGTCTGGTATATGCTGTGTCTAAAGAATGCTGTTTCATCCTTTTCCATGGTAAAAACCGCTTTTTTACAGCAGTTAAAGACAAACCTGAGAGGAAGGGGACAAGTGAAAATGAATAAAACATGCCTTAGCAAATCTCATATCACAACATGAATAAAGAGACATATATGCAATTTTTTCATAAACAAGAATTTTCCAGGAATGTTATAAAAAGAAATAGGGATCCAAAAGACAGATCTTTCTAAAATTAAATATTATGAATCAAAACCTGGACTAAGTGCTATAGCAATGAGAGTACTCTTTACTCTCCAGTGTTAAAGCAAAATAGCAAGGGGGAGACACAGTTTTAAACAATGAAAGTCTAATTTTACTTAAATCTGGAATATATGACCTTGCTCACCATGTTGTATGCGTGACAGAGTTCACAGACATTTAATGCCTTCATTTGAATGTCTGTGTACTCAGTCACTCAGTCATGTCCTACTCTGAGATCACATGGACTGTAGCCCGACAGGCTCCTCTGTCCATGGAATTCTCCAGGCAAGAATACTGGAGTGGGTAGCCATTTCCTTCTCCAAGGGATCTTCCCAACCCAAGGATTGAAGCCCAATCTCCCACACTGCAGGCAGATTCTTTATCGTCTGAGCCATTGGGGAAGCCTTCATTGGAATTTTTTTTTTTTTTAATAAGAGCTTTGATCTGATCATCAACATAAGATAAAGAAGTGTCAACTTAATTTCTTCCCTTTCAGAAATACTTGCAAAAGTAATCTTAGAATTCAATGTTAAGACTTTGAAGTGAAAACTTACCTCGCTTATTAGGATGGGAAGAAGATAGACCGTCTATCGCATAGGACATCTCAGCATCCTTTGCTTCCATGAGCTGCTCTTTCAGCTTTTCCAGCTTTTAAAAATCGAATATGAAAATTATTAGTCTTTAATAACAACAATACCATTTTCTATGAAAGAAGAAAGAGCAAGAAAAGGAGGAAGAAGGAAAGATGGACAAAAGGAAGGAGGAAAAAGCAACAGAAAAGGAAATAAGAGTAATAAAAAAATAAAAATAATTAAACAGAAAAATAAAAGGAAACTTGCATTTAGAAACTGACTGGAAAGGTCCATGACTCAACAGACAATCAGGAACAAACAGGTTTATGGTGAAGGAAGTCAAGTCTCAGTGTTCATTAATGGGAAGCCTGTAAACACAGCCTGTGTAGCTGGACTTGATTTGATGTCACCCAAAATGACCAGTCCTTTTCAAGGAGTTTCAAAGACTTTATGTGTATGTTTGAATTTCCTGAAATATTTGTCCTTCCTAGTGGGAAAGGAGTATTTTAAGACCCTAAGGTTTCCATCCAGAGTGTAAGCCAAGTTGATCTTTATCAAGATCACTGATTGCCTAAACCCTGGAGATCTAACTATCAAAACAGAATTCAGCTTGAGCTTCTGCATGTATCCGTGTCCTAGCTGCTAATAATTGATGGGGCATACTTCTCTCTCACAGCCACATGGTTTATATGATAATGAATTTGCATGCAGTTGTGTTTGAAAGAGTTAAGAAACAATCTAATGCAACAATTTTCCAATTTTCCTCATAGAGAGAAGTTGGGGGATAAGGTTGCTAAGGGGTTCCCTGTACCAAGGCCAAAGACAGGTCAAGAATGCAGCACTTCATTCCCTCTCCTCCCAAACTAGCTGCTTCAAGCAGAACAGCTCCACTTTTATATGTTTCATTTACTGGGAACACATACAATTTTGTTTGGAGAAAAATATTTCCACTTTGCAAAGTAATAATAGCTTTTGAAAACCACCAATCTAATTATAGTCTCCTATTTTACAGATGAGGAGATTTAGATCCAGAGAATTTTAATTCTTCCATGGTCTCCTAGGTAATTGGAGAACTGGATCTAAAATCCAGATTTCTAGACATTTTATCCCATGATCACTTCAGTTATAGTTTTGTCTTGTTTTCCTTTTCTTCCTTTTTTAGTAGAATTTGATTGTTTTTCCTAGTGAATTACTTCACTCTTTTTCTAGCAAGAATAATAGTTTTAAAATACAGTTATTAATAATTTTAAAAACTACTGTTTCAAAATAAATTGTCTTATAATAATTATGAAAATTGAGATTTTATGTGTTTCACATTCTCACCTGGTTAAGTTCCTCCAATTTGTCAGCCAGTTCTATATCTGCAAGACACATTTGTCATATGAAAAGTATACATTGCAAGTAATATTTAATTCACTTCAGGTCACACATTCAGAAAGACAAGGTATTTTTTTTTGTATGATTTGAGATCACCCATGTATCTCTCATACAAAGCCCCGAATATGTTTTCAGTGTCTGTAATGTTGAAATATAATCAGTACTATAATGAGCAAGCATTTAATTTCTATCATAAATACAGAGTTTTCTTAAATAGGGACTTTCCATAGTTCTAATAAGGACTACTATTTAGAAGTAAATTTTTACACTGGCATGGGGACATTCTCATGAAAAAATCTTAAGTAAAAAAAAAAGGCAGGCCACAAATCTTTTCTGTAAAATTTAATCAAGAGGGAAATTTCCCAAAATACTAATAGTAATGTCTCTGGGTTTTACAATTTGAGTACAGATTTTTCTTTTTATAATCATGTTCAATTTCCTCAATGAAACATCTTATTTCTAATTTTTAAATCCTGTATTTTTAAGTATTTATCTTTTAACCAGTACCCTGTCCCATGAATAGACAGTTTTTTTAGAACAGATGTTTTCTGAGAGAGCACTACATTATCATATTGTCATACTGTCTCTCGGGTTAGACTTGCTAAATTTCTGACAATATCTATCATTTCTTGGAGACCAATCTGTTGCGTAATTGTAAATCAGATTATCCTGTACTTCAAAGAAAAAAAATAAATAAAAACTTTGGTGGAGCCTAAATTTCTCAATGGTTTCTACTCCAGTCATTTCCCAAATTGAAAGAATCTGATTGCAAAATAAGTGCCACAAAACCACAGTTAATTTGAGAGATTTCTAGTGGAAACTTATTTCAAAACATTTAATAATACCCTGGAAGCATTTAGTAAAAGAAAATATTAACTGTACCTGTGGGGAGTAACATAGATGAGAGGGAAAAATATAAGTAAAGATAACTGTTTTGTAACTCGACAATTACTAATCCCATTAGAATACTCTAATTGAACAAAACAAGATTTTAATGTTTTTTAATAACGCCATTGTTTTTAGCATGAATATGAAATAACAGACACTTGAGCCTTTAGTGCAGCTTTAAATCAGTAATTATTGCTTTCTTTAGTATAAATTAACATGTAGAGAAAACAGGTCAGAAGATGGAATAAATAATGTTTGACATTATTCTTAACTCACCAATGTTGGAAGGTCTTTGGAAGCCAAAATTTTTATTCAGTAGAGCCAGCAATAGTTCTTCACCATCTGCATCTTCTTTATCTGGAAGCAATTCATTTCCTGTAATAATTACCTCAGTGTAGTGAAAGCTCTTTTCAATCTGTGTCACTTGAATGTCTTTCTGATTAAATAGATTCCACAGGTAACTATTAAGGTGTATGTGTGCTCAGTTGCTCAGTCACGTCCGACTCTTTGCGACCCCATGGACTATACTGTAACCCCCTAGGTCCCTCTGTCCATAGAATTTTCCAGGGAAGAATAATGGAGTGGGCTGTCATTTCCTCCTCCAGAGGATCCTCCTGACCCATGGATAGAACCTGAGTCTCTTGTATCTCCTGCATTGACAGGCAGATTCCTTGCCACTGCACAACCTGGAAAGTGTGTGTACTTGCCAATAAAATGTGTATAGAGAGAGATGTGTAATATAAAAAGACAAGCTGTTTTAAAAATCATTGAATGTATATGAACACTCAAAGAGAGATTGTGAGAAAGAGAAAGAAGCAGAGATGGAGAATATATCTGGAAGTTTACAGTCTAAAATTTACCCGTAATTATTTCTGCCTTCGTAGAATTACAGAAAGTTGTACTTTCTGTTTTTTCATCTGTATTTAAAATTTTTTTCTACTATTGTGTTTAACATAAGAAATATAAATTAAAAGTTGTTTTTAAGATAAAAATATAAAATTTGACTTTGAGATTTTATGCACATATAAATATGAGCCATTTTGTATTCTGGGAATTGCCTTGAACCATCGAAGGCAACCTTGTGGAAGTGGTCAGATGGCGCCTAGTTTTTCTGTGATCATAGCTTTACATCTCTGTCCATTTACCTCCTAACCCACTCTCTCAGCACTCTAAAAACAGAAAAATCAACCAAATTTTCCTAAATATTTTGATTCTGGAGTAAAAATCAGGACAATAGACTTTATTCAAGCTATAAAAAATGAAGATTCAACAGGATTGTAATGCAATTAAAATAATAATTAGTGCCTTATAAACAAAATGAACTTTGTAAGGTGGCCTAAAATAATCAAACCTTTATTATATAATTTTTATAGGATCAGTCTTCCCTCTCTTTTTCTCCTCATGTTACCAAACCCAGGTCTAGCTTCTGCCACTCAAAAGCCATTTAAAGAGGCCAGCTTAGTGGAAGGAACGTTTGCTTTATTTTGGATGCCAGCAACCAGGAGGGTTGGGGAGGGCAGAGACCTGTCCAATGTCTGACTGCCCCCTGATTGTCAGGAGGCATGAGCTTTAACAGGCTGAGGGAGGGGGCTACGCGCATAAACATGTCAGCTCTGATAGTCATTTTGAAATTGGTTATCAGTGGTCTGACCAGTGTAATCTTGCTTATTTTAGGTACTGTTAATCTTCAGTTCCAGCATCAGTTTGTTTCCATTTCTTTGAGGCCAGTTCTCAGAATTGTGGCTGCTTATCTCATGACTACAGTCTGGTCGTCAGGTAGTTAATTTCTCCACCTGATATTTCAGTATCTATAAGACAGCTCACAGGATATGGCTCAGAATATTATCTATAGCCCTTGAGAAGGAACTAAAGGTCCTTGGTTATGCTTAAAGACTACATTATTATTATTGGGCTTCCTTTGACTGTTTCCCTTTGTTTCTTCATTTTCTCAGTTCTCCGACTAAACTTATTCTTTGTCTAAAGTTTTTCCATAAAAAAAAAGGAAGTCTGAGGACATGGGCAAGGGGGTTGGGGGTCAAGGACCACAAGGTCCTGCTCCATTTCAGTCATAATAACTGATATTGTGTGGATAAAAGATAGATTAGTGAGTTTAAAATTTAAAAGCGGGAATATTGAGGCTTCAGTTAGAGAAATGGCTCATAATTTAACTAGACTCTTCCTTTAAATTGTCTCCTATTCCCTGCATCTCCAAAATGTCAATTAATGAACTCAAATAACTAAATGGCTAATTAAAGGAATAAACGATTTGCTGAGAAAGACAATACAATGACTTGGGGTAGGTGGCATCATCAAAAGTTTCTACACTGACAAACACATTTATTGTTGCTCAATTTCCTCAATTTTAAAGTTCCTCAATTTCCATTACTTCATAGGCATAGAAATTATTTGTGAAATTCTGGGGTACTCTTTTCTTTGAGTAGTTAAAATAATAGACTATCAGTGGAACTTTTGCTTAACATCAATTAAACAAAGACCCTCAGGAATAATTTAGTTTAAGAGAAAGATATGACTATGCAATAGTGTAGCAATTTTTATTATAGCTATTTATTAAAATGTTAAATTATAATTTTAAAATGCTTTCATTGAAAAAATGAGGAACACTGTGTAGCCAGGTGATAATGATTATTTGTTTTATAAAGAGAACTGTGATAAAAGAAACAGACTCCTCGCCTTCAATTTAGGGAATTTATAAAACTAGGAGGAAGGTAACTAGAAAATGTTACCTTCTGAACCTTTTGTTGGCTTAATTTACAGTCCCCTTCTCTGTGTGTTTAAGTGGAACATTTTTCAAAAGAGAAAATTAATGTATTTACCATTCTTTACCCATTTGGTTTCCAGTGATTACACACTGTCCTCAGTAATTCTTGTCACTACCTTTTAAGAAAACCACCTTTTGTAGGAAACTCTGAGGAGAAGTTTTTTCAAGAAATTAAAAAAAATTTTTTTTTCTAAAGTAAGACATTAGAAAGATAAGAAAAATAGTAGAAAATAAGTCTTTTTTCTCATTTTTATTTTTAGTCTTAAAACAGATACAGCTTTAAGAGAAAAAATGCATGTAATTTTAATATTTCTGTCTTTGAACTAAAAGTTAGCATTGATAAAGAAACTGTTTGAATAAAAACCTGCCCAAGTGCCGATGTCCCTTTAGCAAAAAGGATGGCAAAGTTACTCAGAAATGAGAGAGTGATTACTTTTGCAATATATAGGAAAAAAAAAAAGAAAAGACTCATTACTACCTGAGACACTGAAGCGTAAAAGACGCAGTTGTATCCTTGCTTGACATTTGAATGTGATACTTTTTATGAGATATAGATAAGAAATTTTGCCAGAAAGAAACCTGGAACACCCTCAAATGATAATATACCAAAAATTTTTAAGTAGTCTTTCTAGTCATGACATTCACTGCTGTTCATTTCACAGTGGGCAATTTGTCCAGTTTCAGGCTTATGAGTTATGCTTTCATGTGACCCCAAAACCAGAGGAAAGCTGGCAGACTGTGTTCTTGGTCTTGGATGGTATCTGACACAGAGGATGGTGACCCCACCTTTGTGGTCTGTCAGTGGACAAACGCTTATTTGAAAACAGTGTGTTAAAAGACTAAAATAAGTCAAACGTTTAGTTGCTTTGAAAAACGGTGAGAAGTTCACTCTAATCCTGGACAATTTAGATTAGAAAATAAACTTCCCAATAACTTGCCTTCTCTATTTACGTATAATGAAACTGAGATCAAGGGGTCCCAGAGAGAAACCTTTCCTATATGTTGCCAATGATATATGGACATCAGTGTGTGGTATTCTGGGGTCAGAGATGTTATCTATTTGTAATCTTGTAAAAAGTTTGAGTTGGATTTTTCTGTATTTCACATACATGATATCAGAAGTTATAATACTGTTACCACTAACATCCTCATTTTGCAGAGTCTTCTGTGAGTGGCCAGATGTTTCCTTCCTCACACATTTATGCTGTGAAGAACATTGAAAATCCCATTATTTCATAGGAAAAGCAATGAAGGCCTACCAAGTACAATGATTTTGGCTGGCCAAAGTCAAAATGTGAGTGCCAGGGATAAAATCCAGATTCTTTCATCCCCAAGCTTGTATTTAGGTCTTGCAGTTAGGTCCCAGGCTTGTATTTGTTTTTCAAAGGGAAAATCCCTATAAATAAATAACAAGGGTTTATGCAATTTTATTTCCACTCTCAAAAGAACTATTCTAATTTCCATTGACTTTTAAAGTCTCATTTGAGGCAAAATGGTCTAGTAAAGTTGGATTAGATCTGAAAGAGGAAACTTAATTCCTTTCCTCAACCCAGAGTCATGTAAACAAAATTTATTAAATTCTGTCTTGGTTTCCCTAAGAAAGCAAAAGCAAAGGCTGTCTCCCTCCCTCTTCCTGACAAAGAGGTCAGTTAGATGATAGATTCAAATTGGATGAGATATTAAAGAGCACTATTTTTAAGTTACTATTTTTAAAAGGTAAAGACATATATAAAAGTTTCAATGAGGTTAGGTTGTTTGCCTAGTAAGTCAGCATTAAATCTAACTCCACTGATTGCCAGATTAAAAGCTATTTCCACTACAGAATGCAATGAAAAATTTTTTTAAAAGATCAAGTTCCAATATGACCAGAATAGAAACTTATTTTCTCTAAATTTATCATGGTATTTGTAGATGTCAAAAATTACATTATTTCATTTAATATAAGTACCCTAAGTATTTAGAAATCTGATTACAGTCAGTGAATAATGTGGGTGTTAACATTCTCCTCCTGAAAGTACTATATAAATTTCCCAATGTATCATTCTCCCCAGGTCTCTGCACATACAAGTGTTATCTTGATATGTTCTCAGAGTCATTCTCCTTTTTAAGTGGTTTATTAGTAATCTCACTGGATGAAACTCTTTTTTCCCCCTGAAGATATACTTTTGAAATATGCATTGCACTATATTACTATTTATACATCCCTGTCTTTGATAATGAAATAGAAATAAGAAAAAGATTTCCTTTGATTAAAGACAAATGCAGTTGAAATTAATTTAGTACAGTGTCAGTTAAAATTAATTAACTTGAGAACAGCATCACAGATTACATTTAATTTAAAACAGCAACTACTGAAGTGTTGTCTGAAGATTAAATTATATTGATGTTTAAAACATTATTGCCATAATGATAGAAAAATCAAAGTAACGCAAATAGGATAAGGATTATTTACCTACCTGTAGAATTTTACATTCATGTGTACATACCTTGAACAAAATATGGCACCCCATGCACCGATTCTAAAAAGATCATTACAGATAACAAAGTTAGGAGTCCAAAGGAAAGAGTGGTTGATAAAATCACGTTCATATTAAAAATCTTCTTCCGTGCTAGCAGAGAAACTGACTATCCAGGTCAAGACGAATATTTCAATGGCTCTGGAATGCTGCAGAGATCACTTTTAAAAGGTGGCAAATGTGCTTCAACTACAAATGATCTGAACAAAGGAAAAAAAAAAAAACCTTGTAAAATGTATTGCTCTCTGTCAACATGATTCACTACTTGGAGAAGTGACAGGTTTTCTACTCAGGCAATGGCAGGAAGAACCCAATCAATATATCTCATATCTGCCCATTTCACTAAAAGCAGGCATTCCTGTTCATGCACACGCACTCAGACACATGCACCTCATAAAGCTAAAACTAAGACTAGAGAACCTGTCAGTTAGATTTTCATAACAATGAAATGGGAACAACACCTTTCATTTGGCTAATTTAGAACCCAGTATAGTCTTCTGGATACTGTTGTTATTTGCAACCATCACTTCATTTTTAACCAACCAAACAGATTTGAGCTGGGAAGAGTTCAAATTTGAAATGAATCATAATGGGAACATTAATGTCTTACTCTATCATTTTGCTGCAGCCAACACTTTTAAAAATTAAGACTGAATCTAATTAATTCAAAGTTGGCAAATGTCCCATCAATTATTCTCTTTAATACTTGCTTTAATTGTACTTTTTTTTTTTAAGTAAAAGTCTTTCGGTATTATCTATAGTTACAATTTTATGACTGAAGATGCAGTAGTGACCTCTGGCCTTGGCATTTATTTTTTCTCCGAAGAGACTTAAGATGTATTTGCTTTAAAACTGTATTAGAGACATGTTCAGCTCATGGTTCCCTAATTTAAAAAAAAAAATGTTTTTAAATGTAAATAAGGTTATTCTGAATTTTTTTTTAATACAAACTTCTGTTATACAAAACAAGGAACCCTGTTCTCACAGGGTTTGCCTTCTAATAAGAGGCTAAATAATTGACTTGTCTTCTCAGATAAGGTTGGGTACTGATGACTTCTTCCTAAACAAAATTATGTTTGGTTTCTTTCCACAAAGGCTTTTTCAGGATATCTGATACAACTTTCTGAACCTTTTCTTCTGTTATGTTTTAGTTGATGTTGGCAATTTAATGACACATAAGTTCCTTATTCACAACCATCCATTCACTTTGGGAAAAAAATTTACAAAGACCTTTCATTAAATCATTCAATCCTCTGTCCCTAACAATTAAATTATTTTACTAAATTCTTCTCATGAGTGTTTAGCCAAATTAATTGTTCAAAGAAAAACAAATTTTCACTATTGACTGTGTTAGATAAATGAAGTTAGCATGTTTGTTCCTGGAACCATTAGTATGCTGCTGCTGTGGCTTAGTCGCTTCAGTCGTGTCTGACTCTGTGCGACCCTATGGTCTGCAGCCTGCCAGGCTCCTCTGTCTGTGTGATTCTCTAGGCAAGAGTACTGGAATGGGTTGCCATGTCCTCCCCCAGGGGATCTTCTTGACCTAGGGATTGAACACAGGTCTCTTGCATTGCAGGCGGATTTGTTACTGCTGAGCCATCAGAGAAGCCCACCATTAAGTAGACACAGTAATAATATATACTGAGGTTATTGTTGCCATTCAGTAAGCAGTCATCCCATGTCAGCTCCTGTTCTAAGCACTTCACAAACTGTATCTTATTTAATTCCCACCTCAATCCCTCAATAATTATATAATTGTTGTAACATTTCACCTTTTTCAGCAAAGGGAGAAAGTTGTGGAGCCAAAAGTGAAACCTAGATCTATCCAACTGCAAAGTCACATTCTTAACTCAAGTTGTCTCTTTCCCATCAACAGGGAAAAAAAGATTGTTCCAATAACAGAGACCTGATCTTTAAGAGAGGCTTCCCAGGTAACCTAGTGGTTAAAGAATCCACCTGCAATGTAGGAGACACAGGAGATGAGGGTTCGATACTTGAGTTAGAAAGATTCCCTAGAGAAGGAAACGGATTGTTCCAATAACAGAGACCTGATCTTTAAGAGAGGCTTCCCAGGTAACCTAGTGGTTAAAGAATCCACCTGCAATGTAGGAGACACAGGAGATGAGGGTTCGATACTTGAGTTAGAAAGATTCCCTAGAGAAGGAAACGGCAACTCACTCCAGTATTCTTGCCTGAAGAATCTCATGGATAGAGGAGCCTGGGGGTTACTGTCCATGGGGTCACAAAGAGTCGGACACAACTGAAGCGACCGAGCATGCACACATGCAATTTTAAGAAACTTACAACACTTTCACTTCGCATTTTCAAGAGCTATTTTTTAATCACTTAATCTGTATTTCAATTACAGCAGATAAATAACATTTTTATTTTGTCAGTAAGGACATTTTAAAGTTATAATTTACAGATAGCTTTAAGATTCACATACATTTTATCTGTTTCTCATGATGAGCAACAGGAAAAGAGCAGAGAGTCAGGGTCCATATGGTGACTCTAACACACTTGAATAATCACTTTTGACTCTATTAAACTCTTGGGTTTTTTTTCCAGTAAGTAGAAAAATTGAACAATTTCATTCTGACCTCTGTCTGACCCTGGTAGTTCTTGGTAAAATCCTGACACATCAGTTAAATGAGTGAATAAAAGCAGCAAGCAGGAGGAAGCAAGCAAAAGCAGAGACTCTCGAATTCTGACAAGTCAGTATATAGATTTTATTAAGAGTTCAGAATGACCTTTATTTGTCAAAATTAAATAGAAATGTCTATCCAAATACGTTAAAAATTTTTTTAATTGAGTTATTTGTCTTTTTATTATTAAGCTGTAAGTCTTCTTCATATTCCAGATACTAGTGCCTTATCAGATGTATAATTGGCAAACTTACTTTATATTCTGTCAACTGTCTTTTCACTTTGTTGATAGTGTCCTTTGAAGCACCCAAGTTTTTATTTGGATAAACTCCAACTTATTATTTTTTTTTTCTGTCGTTTTGTGTTTTGAGTATTGTATCTAAGAAACCATTGCCTAATACAAAGTCATGGGGCCTTTTTTTTTTTTTTTTTTTTTTTTTAGTTTTGTAGTTCTGGCTCTAAAATGTAGGGATTTGATCCATTTTGTGTTAAGTTTTGCATATGATGTGAAGAAGGGGTCCAGCTTCTTCTTTTACATGTGGACGTTTAGTTGTCCCAGCACCATTTGTTGACATTTCCCCATTGAATGATCTCAGCATCGTGTCTCTATCAACTGACTATGTTATTGTTGTTCAGTCACTAAGCTGTGTCTAACTCTTTGTGACCCCATGGACTGCAGCATGCCAAGCTTTCTTGTCTTTCACTATCTCCCAGAGTTTACTGGAACTCATGTCCATTGAGTTGGTGATGTTATCTAACCATCTCATTCTCTGCTGCCTTCTCCTTTTGCCTTCAAGCTTTCACAATGTCAGGGTCTTTTCCAATGAGTTGGCTCTTCACATCAGGTGGCCAAAATATTGGAGCTTCAGCTTCAGCATCAGTCCTTCCAGTGAATGTTCAGGACTGATTTCCTTTAGGATGGACTGGTTTGATATCCTTGTGGTCCAAGGGACTCTCCTTGCCATCTTCTCCAGCACCACAGTTCAAAAGCAACAATTCTTCAGGACCCAGCCTTCTTTATGGCCCAACTCTCACATCCATACATGACTACTGGGAAAACCATTGCTTTGACTATATGAACCTTTGTAGGCAAAGTGGTATCTCTGCTTTTTAATATGCTGTCTAGGTTTGTCACAGCTTTTCTACCAAGGAGCAAGTGTCTTTTAATTTCACGGTGGCAGTCATCATTCATAGTGATTTTGGAGCCCAAGAAAATAAAATCTGTCACTGTTCTACTTTTCCCCGTCTATTTGCCGTGAAGTGATGGGACTGGATGCCATGATCTTAGTTTTTTGAATGTCGAGTTTTAAGCCAGCTTTTTCACTCTCCTCTTTTACCCTCAGTTGACTATAGATATGTGGCTTTATTTCCAGATTCTCAATCATATTTCATTATTCAATTGTCTTTTTGTTAGTACCATATTGTCTTGATTAATGTAGCTTTGTAGTAAGCTGTGAAATCAGGGAGTGTGAGACTTCCAACATTTTCATTTATTCTGTATCACTTGTACTTCTATATAAATTTTTGGATTAGCTTGTCAGTATCTGTGGGGGAAAAAAAGCAACTGCGATTTTGACAGGAAAGGTCTTGATTTTGTAGGATCGGTTTGGGAAATATCACCATCAAGTCTTTCAATCCATAAATCCAGGATATCTAACTATTTATGTCTTTTATTACTTTCAAAGTTGTCTCATCATTTTCAGTGAACAAGTCTTACAGTAATTTTGTTGAATTTACATCTACATAGCTTTTTGTTGCTATAATAAATGGAATTATTTTCTTAACTCAATATTTGCACTGTTCATCGCCAGCGTATAAAATATAATTGATGATCTTATTTCTCGCAAACTTGCTGACCTCACTTATTAGCTCTGACATTTTTGTTTGTTTGCTTGGCAGATTTCTGCAGAGTTCCTAATTAGAAGGTCATATCATCCACAACTACAGTTGTACTCTATCCTTTCCAATCTAGATGCCTTTATTTACTTTCCTCACCAATTTTCTGGCTATAATCTTTAGTACAATGTTGAATAGAAGTGATGAGAATAGATTTACCTTGTTCTGATCTTAGATGGAAAAGCTTTCAGTCTTTCACCTTTAAGTCTGATATTAGTTCTGGACTTTTTGTAGATGCACTTTATTAGGTTGAAGAAATTCCCTCCAGCTCCTAGTTTGTTGAGTGTTGCTATTATAAAAGAGTGTTGGATTTTGTCAAATTTTTTTCTCATCCACTGTGGTTTTTCACATCTATTGTGGTCCTGTGATTTTATTCTTTATTCTTCTGGTATGTTGTATGACATCAATTTTTGTGTATTAAATGACATTTGTATTCCTGGGGTAAATTCCATTTGGTTGTGGTATATGATTTTCTGACTATGTTACTAGATTCAGTTTGCTAGTATTTTATGGGGTTTTTTACACCTATATTTAAAGGGATATTATCCTGTAGTTTTCCTTTCCTTGCTATGTCATTTTCCAGCTTTGGTATGAAGAGAACAATGATGCCATTGTTAATATGCTAATGTAAATATGTTAATAATTAATATCCCAATTAAATTATTGGGAAGTGTTCTCTTATCTTTTAATTTTTAAAAGAGTTTTTGAAGGATTAGTGTTTACTCTTCTTTAAATATTTGGTAGAATTTGACAGTAGAGTCATCTGTTCCTGTACTTTTCTTTGTGGAAACTTTTTCTGAAATACTAGTCAATCTTACTTCTCATAGGGCTATTCTACTTCTTGATTTAGTTTTAGCAGTCTGTATTTATCTAGGAATTTGTTCATTTCATCTAGGTTATCTAAATGTTGGCATAAATTTTTTTCATAGTATTCTTTTATATGCCTTTTTGGAATAAATAATTTGATTATACATGTTTTAAATCTAGAAACAAAATACTGAGATACTTGTCACTTATCAAGAAGAGCCATGAGATATAGAGACCTCTCTGGCAGAATCTAATGCAGAGTAATAGTAATAATAGTATATACAACATATATTAAACAGCAATAAGAACCGAATCCAGAAAAGGCTTTACTACAGTGGATAAGCATGGCATCAGGAATTTCTGCTGCTGCTGCTGCTAAGTCACTTCAGTCGTGTCTGACTCTATGCGACCCCATAGACAGCAGCCCACCAAGGCTTCTCTGTCCCTGAGATTCTCCAGGCAAGACTACTGGAATGGGTTGCCATTTCGTTCTCCAATGCATGCAAGCATGATAAGTCATTTCAGTCGTGTCCCACTCTGTGCGACCCTATGGACCGCAGCCCACCAGGATCCTCTGTTCACAGGATTCTCTAGGCAAGAATACTGGAGTGGGCTGCCATTTCCTTCTCCAAGCAGGAATTTCTAGATACCTGCATAATATAAAGTAGGAGTTTAGCCTGTTTTCAAGTAGCATTTTTGATAATGATTGACAGCATGGTAAATATTTGAGTAGAAGTAGAGGCTTTGCCAACAAGGTTCGTCTAGTCAAGGCTATGATTTTTCCTGTGGTCATGTATGGATGTGAGAGTTGGACTGTGAAGAAGGCTGAGCACAGAAGAATTGATGCTTTTGAACTGGGGTGTTGGAGAAGACTCTTGAGAGTCCCTTGGACTGCAAGGAGATCCAACCAGTCCATTCTGAAGGAGATCAGCCCTGGGATTTCTTTAGAAGGAATGATGCTAAAGCTGAAACTCCAGTACTTTGGCCACCTCATGCAAAGAGTTGACTCACTGGAAAAGATTCTGATGATGGGAGGGATTGGGGGCAGGAGGAGAAGGGGACTACAGAGGATGAGATGGCTGGATGGCATCACTGACTTGATGGACGTGAGTCTCAGTGAACTCCGGGAGTTGGTGATGACAGGGAGGCCTGGTGTGCTGCGATTCATGGGGTCGTGAGGAGTTGGACACAACTGAGCAACTGATCTGATCTGATCTGAGAGGCTTAGATTCTGGCCCAGATTGGGGACTTAAAATATATGCTTCCACATCTGTAGTACTTGATGCAAGACAGAGCATCATTCAGAACTGTAACCAAGGTGAAACCACAGAGCAAAAAATCATATGAAATACAGCCAATGGGAACAGAAAGAGAAAAATTGGGTTCAAAATCCAGGATCTTCCAGAGGATGTAAAATTAAATTAGCAATCTTTGATAAAAAAAAAAAAAAAAAAAGTAGTTAGACTCTTAGAATTGAGATGAGAGGGAAAAAACTCAAGAATTTTGGGCCTCATTTTAGGTTTGGGCCTCCTTCGCGAACAGGGGACCTGGGTTATAAAAAACGTCTCAAAATTCACTATCTTCCTTCAGTTTCCACAGAGATGGTAGCTGTGAAGACAGTTTATCCTTCTATCATGAATCAGGAATTCCATGTGCCATAATCACTTCAGTTCAGTTCAGTTGCTCAGTTGTGTCCGACTCTTTGCAACCCCATGAATCGCACCACACCAGGCCTCCCTGTCCACCACCAACTCCTGGAGATTACCTAAACTCATGCCCATTGAGTCGGTGATGCAATCCAGCCATCTCATCCTCTGTCATCCCTTTCTCCTCCTGCCCGCAATCCCTCCCAGCATCAGGGGCTTTTCCAATGAGTCAACTCTTTGCATGAGGTGGCCAAAGTATTGGAGTTTCAGCTTTAGCAGCAATCCTTCCAATGAACACTCAGGACTGATTTCCTGTAGTATGGACTGGTCAGATCTCCTTGCAGTCCAAGGGACTCTCAAGAGTCTTCTCCAACACCACAGTTCAAAAGCATCAATTCTTCGGCACTCAGCTTTCTTCACAGTCCAACTCTCACATCCATACATGACTACTGGAAAAACCATAGCTTGACTAGATGAAACTTTGTTGGCAAAGTAATGTCTCTGCTTTTTAATGTGCTATCTAGGTTGGTCATAACTTTCCTTCCAAGGAGTAAGCGTCTTTTAATTTCATGGCTGCAATCACCATCTGCAGTGATTTTGGAGAAAAATAAAGTCTGACACTGTTTCCACTGTTTCCCCATCTATTTCCTATGAAGTGATGGGACCAGATACCATGATCTTAGTTTTCTGAATGTTGAGCTTTAAGCCTAACTTTTGCACTCTCCTTTTTCACTTTCATCAAGAGGCTTTTTAGTTCCTCTTCACTTTCTGCCATAAGGGTGGTGTCATCTGCATATCTGAGGTTATTGAGATTTCTCCCGGCAATCTTGATTCCAGCTTGTGCTTCCTCCAGCCCAGCGTGTCTCATGATGTACTCTGCATATAAGTTAAATAAACAGGGTGACAATATACAGCCTTGACGAACTCCTTTTCCTATTTGGAACCAGTCTGTTGTTCCATGTCCAGTTCTAACTGTTGCTTCCTGACCTGCATAGAGGTTTCTCAAGAGGCAGGTCAGGTGGTCTGGTATTCCCATCTCTTTCAGAATTTCCCACAGTTTATTGTGATCCACATAGTCAAAGGCTTTGGCATAGTCAATAAAGCAGAAGTAGATGTTTTTCTGGAACTCTCTTGCTTTTTCCATGATCAAGATTGGATGTTGGAAATTTGCTCTCTGGTTCCTCTGCCTTTTCTAAAACCAGCTTGAACATCTGGAAGTTCACAGTTCACGTATTGCTGAAGCCTGGCTTGTAGAATTTTGAGCATTACTTTACTAGCATGTGAGATGAGTGCAATTGTGTGGTAGTTTGAGCATTCTTTGGCATTGACTTTCTTTGGGATTACAATGAAAACTAACCTTTTCCAGTCCTGTGGCCACTGCTGAGTTTTCCAAACTTGCTGGCATATTAAGTGCAGCACTTTCATGGCATCATCTTTCAGGATTTGAAATAGCTCAACTGGAATTCCATCACCTCCACTACCTTTGTTCGTACTCAGGGCTTTTTTCTCTCCCATTTTAAAACAAACAGGAAATCAACTTTATTAGACTACTCACATAGTCTTTCAACTATGTTCTGAGTTTCTCCATTCCACCAAGGCCAAACTTCCTGAAATAATTTCCTGCCCCCAGTTCTTTCTCGTATATTTACTTTGCTGCTGCTGCTGCTAAGTCGGTTCAGTCATGTCCAACTCTGTGCAGCTCCATAGACGGCAGCCCACCGGGCTCCCCGACCCCTGGGATTCTCCAGGCAAAAACACTGGAGTGGGTTGCCATTTCCTTCTCCAATGCCTGAAAGGGAAAAGTGAAAGTGAAGATGCTCAGTCGTGTCCGACTCTTCACGACCCCATGGACTGCAGCCTACCAGGCTTCCCCGCCCATGGGATTTTCTAGGCAAGAGTACTGGAGTGGGTTGCCATTGCTTTCTCTGATATTTACATTAGCCTATTTCAACCTTGCTTTCAGCTTCCTCTTCCCAACTCTATTGAAATGGTCCTTCCCAATGACCTTATTACTGCTTAGGTTTTCCTTTTTGTGGCTATCTTTTCAGAATCTCCTTGGTTGACCAAACTCTTCTTACTGAAAAACTCCCTGGTGTTCTCCTACTTTGCTAGTCATTCTTCTTCAGTTTCTTTTACCATTTCCTCCTCCTCTGACCTTTAAAAGGTGAACTTCCTCAGGTTTTGATTCTAGATTCTTTTTTCTTATCAGGCTTCAATCTCTTCTAGGAAATGTATGACTTTAACTATCTACATACCAGGGACTCAAAAATGTGTCTCTCACCTCACCTTTCTTTGGTTACCATGCCTGGTTTTCTTACAATTTTCTCAACCATATACAAAAGAGAACCATTCATTTTTCACTCTAGTGCTTCGCTTCTCTTCTAGTGTTTACTACCTGAGTAAATAGTAGGGCCCTTACCAAGTTACTCATTCAGGAAAACCCTTCCTCTCCATCTTTTCCAACTAAGAACAAAGTTCTGTCTAAACCTCATAAGTATTTTTCAGATCTTTCCATTTCTATCTTCAATACCACCTCCCTAGACCAAGAAGCTATCATTCGCACTTAGGTTACTGAAGTACACTTTTTAAGTCTCTTCGCATCCCCTTTTATCCCTTTCAATCCATTTTCCAGAAAGCTTTTAATCTTTTGAAACTGAAAATACCAGTCTGTATTACTCCTACCCTTCAACTTCTTTCCATTACACTTAGGATAAAGATCAAAGGCATAATATGGTCAGTGAGGTCCTACACTCTCCGCTTCTATCTACATCTTCCATCTTGTCCGGACCCACCTTTCTCTTACCACAGTTCAGCCACAACAACCTTCTTTCAATTCTTCAAAAATGTCATTTTTTTCTGCCACAGGGTCTTAGTAGCAGCAGAAAGTCACACTCTCCTCTCCCCCCTCCCCCCACCACACACACATTCCTCAGTTAAAATCATTTCCTTAGCAAAATATCTGATTTTTCCATACTGGATGAGTCCTCCCATCATAGCCTCCCACCGTGCCATATTTTTCTGAATGGCAGATATTACTCATGTACGTTTTTGTGCATTGTCTGTCTCCACTGCACTATAAGGTTCATTCACTATACCTGTAAGGTTTATGTTTGTCTTGCTCATGACTATATCCCCAGCAACCAGAAGAGATCCTAGTCTATAACAGTCTTCCACAGAATATATAACGATGAAGGGTCCATTTGTAGTCCTGTTTGTGCTTGGATGTCTTCCATTAGTATGACTAATTTAAACTCCACCTGCTAGAGGCAAGAAGGCTCTGAACTATTCTAGACATAGAATAGGGCTATTTCAAGAAAAGTGGAAGGATGCCTAAAACGAGGCAGGGCTGAGAATCTCAGAGCCCAGAGGAAAAGAGGACAAGAGAAAACAAAGGCTGGCATACATTATGTTTCATTTTTCATTGTTCTCCTAAGTTAGGAAATAGCTGGCATTGAGCATGACTTTGAATTAATAGGCAAACTAATTGAATATATATATATATATATGAACATCTTAATGTGTATATAGACCAAGCAATAAACTATAATTATGCTTGCTATCCTTGAGAAAGAATGTTATTATCTATAGGGAAGAACAGTGTTGAAAACCAAATGATGTCAGAAAAGGAACCTGGCAGGCATCCTGCAGTTCACTTATAGCCTGAATCAAGGCTTCTTCTAGAGAAGCTCAGGAGCAAAAAGCCATTTTTAATGAGAATCTCTTCAAATAAAGAACTTCCCTATAAGTGTTTTTCTCTTTCTCCTTGTGTGTGACTTTGGGATTTGGACTGCAGATTAACTTAAAGATTTTGTCCCATGTAAGTGTCTGACTCATAGAGTAATTCATATATGTTTGGCCATTCCTGACTTTATTCCTGTTAGGAACGAATCTCAGGAGTCCTATTTGCCCTTCTCTAACCCTAATTTCGGAGAAGGCAATGGCACCCACTCCAGTTCTCTTGCCTGGAAAATCCCATGGACGGAGGGGCCTGGTGGGCCGCAGTCCATGGGGTCCCTTAGAGTCGGACACGACTGAATGACTTCACTTTCACTTTTCACTTTCATGCATTGGAGAAGGAAATGGCAACCCACTCCAGTGTTCTTGCCTGGAGAATCCCCAGGGACGGGGGAGCCTGGTGGGCTGCCGTCTATGCGGTCGCACAGAGTCGGACATGACTGAAGTGACTTAGCAGCAGTAGCAGCAGCAACCCTAATTTCAGCTTTTTCCTTTCTCTTGCTCTGAGATCTGGTTTCTTAAAATTTGCCTCACTCTGCAGTGGAGTTGGGAAAATACTTTCAAGAGATCATTCTTTTGTTCCTACAGTTCCCATCATCGAGAAGATTCTTAACCTTCATTTAACCTACCTTGGAAATTCATTTTTAAAAAACAGAAATCCAAGATTGTATTTTTCAATTAATAGTTATAAAATCTCCTTAGGGAAGAATAAATTGTTTGTTTTCCATATATTTATAGTATAATATAATTCTATGTGTTATGGCGCTTATTGCATAATATTGGTTGCTAATTAAGTCAGCATCTGGATCACTGTCTAAATCTGAGTTGCTTGAAGACAAGGATAGTTATTCTTTATTTTTCACTGTAACATATATCTTCCAGCCTGTGCTGAGAATTAAGCAAGAAAATATGAGATTTAAAAAAATTAGCATGGTTCATGTCACATAGTTTGTGATTATAAATGTTGGTCAAGGTGAATTAATGAATTTCACCATTCATTATCTTCATTTAGATGATCTCTTTACTAAGAAAATTTATTTAAGAAAACATTATTCATTATAAAATGTACTTAAATATGCTCATTTTTATCCAGTCAGGTTCAATGTTCTTTTGTCACTTACCTTAGAAAAACAATGAATACAAGTTGCTCTACCATGTAATATTGGGACTTTGAAGATCTGGACTCCAGTCTTCCCCATGTAAGATGCTGAGATTAATTATATCTTAGATTCTTTCTCCTTAAATATTCTGTGCAAAATTTGGCTAAATACTTTCTTATAAGCTATATTGTCATGCAAAATCATCTTAAAAATAATGCTAAATTCTTGTCATATATTTTCATACCCAAGATAGTACTGAACACAATCATAGATCCATAGTAGCCTCATAAAAAATTCATCAATTTAAACTATGAAAACATCACTGTTTTGTTTAACTTAGAATGTGTATGTGTGTTAGTCACCCAATCATATCTGACTCTTCGAAACCCCATAGACTGTCGTCCACAAGCCTCCTCTGTCCATGGAATTCTCCAGGCAAGAATACTGGAGTGGATAGCCATTCCTTTCTCCAGGGAATCTTCTGGACCCAAGGATTGAACCTGGGTCTCCTGCATTCCAGGCAGATTCTTTACAGTCTGAATTTCCAGGGAAGCCCTTAACTTAGAATGGTTACTATTTTTTTTTTCTCATTAAATCGATTTTGTGTGTCTGTGTGTGTATTCTGGTTTATTATTCTTTTTCTTCCATTTATAGTAGTGACTTACTCCTTACCACAATATGTCACTTTCCTCTCCTTGACTGAGTCATCTCCTCCCCTTTTGTTGAATTCCAGGAAGTCTTTCTGGGTGGCTAAACAAATGTAAGAACTTATGTAAGCCTTAGTCAAACCAGCAAAAGAATTTGTCTCATTTTAACTGATGACCTGAAGATGTGAATGAAACACAGTCATTCAGATTTGCTTGGCTTCACATAATCCATTTTGCTCAGTCTTAGTTGATTCACAATGCTACCTTGCCACCCACAAATTTCCTTTTATTTCTCATTACAATATTTTTCAAGATTTCACTGTGAGAAATCTTCTATGCTATCAATACATTAAGTAATGGATGAAATTAGATGTTGAACAATTCAGTTTTATTAACTAAATTCTTGATGATATTAGTGCACCCAGAGAACTTCAGTGCAAAGAGCAGTGCTTTTGGAAGAAGATGCCATTATCATAATGAGATTTCTTCCTCTGACATAAACCATTAGGTGGAGTCAATATTTATGAAGCTTTTATCCTGACTTGTATAATTTGTAACTCCTGCCTGGGTACGACTTTTCAGCTCAGCTATTCTTAAGTCCATTAAGTACTATAACAGGATGAGCTGAGATTTATTGCCACTACTGAGAGCTTTTCTAAGATGTGTGAGTTGAGAGGAAAAGAGTCTTTGGGAAGTGAGGATGTAGAAACAATCAATTTTGTTGACTGCTGAGATTCACCTCCATACACATCTTCATCAGTACCCCTTGGAAGAAATATTTTCTCTGGGAATGGAGAACTTTAGAATTGGACAGGAGTACCTAGGGACATATTCTCTTTATTAAGAAAAAAACAAAACACCTCACAGTTAATTCACAAGTACCTATTAAACCGCAACCATGTAACCATCAGTGAGCCAAGTGATATAAAGGATAAAAATGTTAGGTAGGTAGAATAGGGGAAAGGAATACAGAATAATGGTGACTAAAAGAAAGGGAAGGGAAAAGCCCGCAAAAATAGAACAAAGGAAGGTCCGAGGACCAGAGTGAGGACCTTGGGTAGAACAAACTGCACTCCTGGCTAGCCCAATTTACGTAGGGCAGGCCCAGGGGGAGGAAAAAATCATTTAAAAAGAGGAGCCAGAGGGCCAGGGGTCTCTCTCTCTCTCCCCCTCTCTCCCCCCACATCGCTCCCCCCCCACACGGCCCCCACACGGCCCCACACACGCACACCGCTCCCCCCCACGCACACACACATGTGCTCTCTGTCTCTCTCTCTCTCTCTCTCTCTCTCTCTTCTCTTCGCGCCTTTTGGGTCGGCATGCCTTCACGCCTTGGGGATGTATTCCCCTTTATTTTCTAAATAAAACTAATCTGTCTGAGAACTATAACACGGACTGTCCAAGAGCTGTGATGCACCAAGGGTTTTAACATCCGTAGCTTCAAATTTTTGTTGAGACTAGACGAGACAGAACCCAGGAGCTTACATGCCCCTGACATCTATGGTGCCGTGACTCGGATTTAACCTGGCTGAAACAACCTTGGTGCAGTCCGAGCAAGGAGGAGGCCAAGCACAGCAGGAGCCCAACTCAGGGAAAGCTCCCAAGGTAGAAGCAGAATGCAAAGAAAACCCAGCGCAGGGGAAGTGACAGGAGGCCCATCGTGCTGGAAACCGGGACAGCGAAAAACGAACTCAGCAGAAAATTCACATAGCTCAGTCTCAGATTCCAGAAGACCTCCAATTAAGGTAGGAGGTCCTCGCTCCTATGTCTGGAGGGACATATGCCTCACAAAATCTTAATTCCTTTACAAACTCATGTTTCTTATTTGCTCGAACCCCCACCCAGTCTATTATTAAAATACCTTAATGCTCCTAACACAGCCAGATAACCCACTCCTTTGTCATTACTTCTGTTATTACCTAAAGTGGGTCTATGACAATGAAATGTTTACCATTGGAGACACCCTAAACTGCTCTTATGGAGGACTAGGGGAAGAAATCAATGACCTACAATCCCTTAGAGCAGTAAGCGGATAAGGCTTATGACTGTTTCAGTTTCCCAGTCTTAGGGCACAGGCTTAGATTGCTTTACATCATGATATCTAGTCCCATCTGTAGTGAACAAACTGGCAATGAGTTAAAATTAAAACCCCTTAATCCTACCCAGCACTGGTCACGCTGGAGACCTTGGGGATGCCCAACTCCAGTCCAGGAGTCCCAGGAGGTCAACCTGCCTTTATCTGCCTAGGGATCTGGTCCTCAAAAGGTTGTCATGCCTCAGCTTGCTTGGGGATCCACCAGTCCAGGGGTCCCAGGAGGTCATCACGCCTCAACCTGCCCAGGGACCCAATTCTCAGGAGGCCGACCTGCCTCAACCTGCCCAGGGATTCGATCTCCAGGAGGCTGTCATGCCTCAGCTTGCCTGGGGATCTGCACCCTGACCCAGGGACATCTGGCTCTCAGGTTGCAACAGTACTGGGTAGGATAAGTTTCAGAAAGACTCACCCCTAAGGAAGTTGACCCGTGGAAATTGAAGGAGCCCTATAGGTTGTTTCTTTTTCTTTTCCTCCCTGTCATGACTGTCTTTCAGAAGGGAAATAACCAATCCACTTCCCAGCAGATGCCCTTGAGATTTATCCTTGATAACTAGAAGCTGTTCGATCCTCTAAGAAGTCGCTTAAAATTCTTTTGTGCCACTGAGTGGCCACAGTATCCTCTGGGGGATGAGGAACACTGGTCTGAAGATGGAGTTTAAATTACAATGCCATCCTGCAGCTAGAATTGTTCTGTAAAAGACAAGGGAAATGGACAGAGATCCCCTATGCCCAAATTTTCTTCCAACTAAGAGATGTGAAGGAATCTGTGTTAAGTATGGGATTGTTGTATGCCCTAAAAGTGAGCCTACTAGGGAAATGGTGTTAGGCACAGGCAACCAAGAGAAGGAACCCCCTGTGAAGGCTCACCTCCCAAGCCCCCAAAGAGACTGGACCCTCCCACAGCTCCCTAGTTGCCTGGTGTTCTTTCCTTGTATCCAAATGTGCCCCCATGTCCCGGAGCACTCCCTCCACAAAAGCCAGCTCGAATGACCCTTAGTCGAAATTGGAGGAGAATTCAGACCAACCCAGGTCCATAAGCCCTTCCTCTTAGAACTAAGACAGATCAAACAAGACCTGGGAAGCTAAACAGATGACCCAGGCAAATATATAGATACATTCCAACACATTACCTTGGCCTTTGACTTGATGTGGAAGGACATCATGGTCATATTATGTCAAACTTTATGAGACCCTGAGCATGCTAGGGTCTTAAAGGAAGCCCGAAGGTATGCAACGTGGCTTCACATGTCAAGTGATAAATACCCAGTAGGAGAAACTGCAGTCCCTTCCTCAGATCCTAATTGGAATTATAATGGCCCTGAGCACATCTGGGAAAGGGATCATTTTCTAATCTGCATGAAGGCAGGACTGAAAGCAGCCCAGCAAAAAGTAATCAGCTATGCCCAGGTCTCAGCAATAACTCAGGAGCCCAACGAGAACCCTATTGCCTTTCTGGAAAGGCTAAAAGAGGCTCTCCAAAAGTTTACCAATCTGGACTTAGATTCTTATGAGGGGCAGGTGATTTTAAAGGACAAATTCCTGTCCCAGTGTGCATCAGATATCAGAATAAAGTTACAACAGCTACAGCAGCAGGACCCTGCTGTAGATGAGATGGTCCAGACAGCCACCAATACCCTTTATAACAGAGAACAGGAGAAGGAGGCCAAGGCCCAGGAGAGGGAGAAAGGGAAAGAGACAAGGCATGCCCAGATGCTGGCTTCCCTCCAGGGAAGCCCTATGGCAAACCCTGAGACCTTAAAGGACAAGGCATGAGGCAAATGCTTAATCTGTAGACAGGCAGGGCATTGGGCCAAAGATTGTCCAAACCATGACAAGTCTCCTAAAACAGCTTGCTACAAATGCCATCAACTGGGATATTGGGTGGCACTCTGCCCTCAGGACCCAACAGCCTCAAGGTCAAGTGCCGAGCCTTCCCTCATGATGGTTCAACAGGACTGAAGAGGCCCTCTCCAGCCAGCCTCCTGTCACAGATAACCATCACAGGGCTGGAGCCAAGGGTGCAACTGCAGGTAGGTCCAAGAATTTCTTGGTTGACACAGGGGCTACCTACTCTGTCCTGACCTCCTACTCCAGAGCCTTCTCCTCCCAAACCTGTACCACTTTGAGTGCTACAGGAAAAACATTTACAAAAAGATTCACCTAAGCACTTTGTTTTGGGGATGGATAAATATTTTCCCACCAGTTTCTAGTGATCCCCGACTGTCCTCCCTTATTGGGAAGAAATCTCTCCCTGCCTTTGAAACCTTGCAGCTATTGCATTCTTGATAGAAGATGTTTTAAAGCATCTCTCTCTTTTGAGGGCAAACTATTTTTACCAGCCACCAAGTAAAACAACTCCTAAATGGGAGAGGCCATTTATGGATGTCTTGATGAAAGTGAAAATGGAGAGTGAAAAAGTTGGCTTAAAGCTTAACATTTAGAAAACTAAGATCATGGCATCTGGTCCCATCACTTCATGGGAAATAGATGGGGAAACAGTGGAAACAGTGTCTGACTATATTTTTCTGGGCTCCAAAATCACTGCAGATGGTGACTGCAGCCATGAAATTAAAAGACACTTACTCCTTGGAAGGAAAGTTATGACCAACCTAGATAGCATATTCAAAAGCAGAGACATTACTTTGCCAATAAAGGCCCGTCTAGTCAAGGCTATGGTTTTTCCTGGATGTGAGAGTTGGACTGTGAAGAAGGCTGAGCACCGAAGAATTGGTGCTTTTGAACTGTGGTGTTGTGGTGTTGGAGAAGACTCTTGAGAGTCCCTTGGACTGCAAGGAGGTCCAACCAGTCCATTCTAAAAAAGATCAGCCCTGGGATTTCTTTGGAAGGAATGATGCTAAAGCTGAAACTCCAGTACTTTGGCCACCTCATGAGAAGAGTTGACTCATTGCAAAAGACTCTGATGCTGGGAGAGGTTGGGGGCAGGAGGAGAAGGGGATGACAGAGGATGAGATGGCTGGATGGCATCACTGATTCGATGGACATGAGTCTGAGTGAACTCCAGGAGATGGTGATGGACAGGGAGTCTTGCGTGCTGTGATTCATGGGGTCGCAAAGAGTCGGACACAACTGAGTGACTGAACTGAACTGATCAAAGAGTCCTCAGACATCAAGTAGTGCTGATGGAAAATTCAGGCCTCACTATATCTCCTTGTGAGGTTCTTAACCCAGCCACCCTCCTGCCTACCCCTGAGGGCTCTCTCTCCTTTCACTCTTGCCTAGAAACCTTGGACCACTGGACAAAACCCCGAGAGGGATTGTCAGAAGATGCTCTGACCAATCCTGAGGAAATCTGGTACACTGATGGAAGCAGCTTTGTCTTGGATGGAAAAAGAAGAGCCAGATATGCAGTAGTCTCCAATTTTGAGACCATAGAGCCTAAGCTTCTGCCACCAGGTACTTCAGCCTGATTAGCTGAGCTCATAGCCCTGACTCAAGCTTTAGAGCTGGGAAAAGGAAAAAGAATAGCCATTTACACTGACTCCAAGTATGTCTTTCTTGTGCTACATGCACATGCTGCTATTTGGAAAGAAAAGGGCCACTTGACCACCCGAGAGTCCCCAATCAAATATGGTGATCTAATCCTTAGTCTCGTGGAGGCAGTTTATCTGCCCACTGAGATTTCAGTCTCCCACTATAAGGGACACCAAAAAGGGAGCACAGAATCGGCACAAGGGAGCCAAGCAGCTGATCAGGCAGCTAAGAGAGCAGCATTACAGAACCGTGACCTAATAGGGGTTGCCACCTTAGTTCCACAGACTAATTTGCCAGAAACTCCTTCATATATTGAAGGTGAAACTCTTAAAGCTAAGAGTGAGGGCTTTCAAGAAGATCATATGGGGTGGTTCCAAAAGGAGGGACTCCTTTTTTTGCCTGGAAACCTCCAATGGAAGTTGGTTAACTCCTTACATGCCACTACTCATTTAGGGGAAAAGGCCCTCCAAAGACTACTAGAAAGGTCCTTCAGAGGAACAGGCCTCCAAACGACTATAAGGCAAATGGTCTCCTCTTGTCCCACTTGCTAATTAAACAACTAAGGAGCTTGAAGACCCCAGTTGGCCCAGCCCATCCAACTACGTGGGGCCTACCCAGGAGAGGACTGGCAGATGGACTTCATCCAGATGCCAGTTTCTCAAGGGTATAAATACCTATTAGTCATGATAGATATATTCACAGGATGGATTGAAAGCTTTCCCACCCAGACTGAGAAGGCTGAGGAGATGGTAAAAAAAAACACTTCTCCACGAAATCATTCCAAGATTTGGTCTGCGCAGGTCATTACAAAGTGGCAATGGAATATCATTTACTTCTAAGGTCACCCAAGGGGTTTCTAAAGCATTGGCCATTACTTATTATCTCCTTTGTGCCTGGAGGCCTCAGTCTTCAGGAAAAGTAGAAAGAGCCAATCAATTCTTAAAATCAGCAATAAAAAAGATAACCCAGGAGACCTCCCTGGGAAGGAAGAAGGCTTTACCAATAGCTGTCCTCCGCACCTGTACTGCCCCTAAGGAATAGGTTGGTCTTAGTCCTTATGAGATGCTATGTGGGAGGCCTTTTGTTTACATCAATGACCTCTTCTTATATCCAGAGGCTCAGACCCTCCCGTCTTATACTATGGCCATTGGGCAATTCCAACAGGATATATGCTTGTGGGGTATAAACCAGGACCCAAAAGATTCTAAGGAGTCACCACTATATGATCTGGGGACACAAGTCCTAATTAAAATCTGGAAAGATGGGTCCCCTAAGGCTCAACTCCAGCCCACATGGAAGGGCCCCTACCCTGTAAGACTTTCTACCCCCACAGCAGTCAAGGTGCCAGGACACAACTCCTGGATTCACTACTCACGAGTCAAGCCATGGAAGAAAAGAGAAGAGGACACTCAATACACCTATGAGCCCCTGGGAGCTCCCAGACACCTATTCAGAACTACAAATGAGTGCCATTCTAATGAACATGCCCAAAATTAAGTTTCTAGGGATAAGATTTCTCAGGATCGCTCTAAAGAGCGAACACAGCTTGGCAGGGGTTGTACTCCAAAATAGACAGGAGATAGATTTTCTGATCCCTGAACAAGGAGGGACTTGAGCCATCCTAGCTATGGGAATTTGGAGTTGGCTAATGCACCTATGAGTCCTTGGTATGCCATATTGATGCTCCTTATGATTGTTCCATGTATTATCAATTTTCTAAGCCGTTTTGTCTCTGCCCAGGTCAAGCTACAACATGCAGTGACAGTTCAACAAGGATATATAAAACTACAGCTGACCATGGAAAATATCACTCACCCTTAGATGGACACCGCTATAAGGACTCTGAGGCCTGAGACTAGCAAGAGGGATAGGTCCAATGCCCCTCGCCATCCCAGTTCAGCAGGAAGTAGCCAGAAAGACCTTGACACCCCTATTCCCAAATAATTAGGTCTCTCATCTCTTGGGGGTGGGGGGGATATTATGTAGGTAGAATAGGAAAAAGGAGTCCAGAATGACATGGCTAAAAGAAAAGGAAGGGAAAAGTCCACGAAAATAGAACAAAGGAAGGTCCAAGGACCAGAGTGAGGACCTCAGGCAGAACAAACAGCACTCCTGGCTAGCCCAATTTACATAGGGCAGGCCCAGGGGGAGGAGAAAACATATAAAAAGAGGAGCCAAAGGGGCCGGGGGTCTCTCTCTCTCTCCAGCGCACAGACTGTCTGTCTCTCTCTCTTCTCTTCGCACCTTTTGGGTGGGCATGCCCTCACGCCTGGAGGATGTATTCTCCTTTATTTTCTAAATGAAACTGATCTGTCCGAGAACTATAACACAGACTGTCCAAGAGCTGTGATGTGCTGAGGGCTTTAACATCCGTCGCTTCAAATTTTTGTTGAGACGAGACAGAACCGAGATTACACTCCCCTGACAAAATCATTTAATAAGCTGTGCTACCTAATAGTAAGAACCCATCACTAAGATTCAGAATGCCCAAGTTCAATCTGTGATGCACTATTCATGAATGTCACAATGCCTGGTGAATCTTGATTTATCTTCTTCCTCATCCACTCTTCTTCCCAGTATTTCAAGCTGATGGTACAATGAGCAATTGTTCATTGTCTGTGGAACATTATACATATGATACAAACTCACAGCCAAGCCACCTGGAGTTATAGTTTTCTGTGTAGCCAGAGACATTACTTTGCCAACAAAGGTCCGTCTAGTCAAAGCTATGGTTTTGCCAGTAGTCATGTGTGAATGTGAGAGTTGGACTATAAAGAAAGCTGAGCACTGAAGAATTGATGCTTTTGAACTGTGGTGTTGGAGAAGACTCTTGAGAGTCCCTTGGACTGCAAGGAGGTCCAACCAGTTCATCTTAAAGGAAATCAGTCCTGAATGTTCATTGGCATGACTGATGCTGAAGCTGAAACTCCAATACTTTGGCCACCTGATGCGAAGAGCTGACTCATTTGAAAAAACCCTGATCCTGGGAAAGATTGAAGGCAGGGGCAGAAAAGGATGACAGAGGATGAGATGGTTGGATGGCATCACCGACTCGATGGACAGGAGTTTGAGTAAACTCCGGGAGTTGATGATGGACAGGGAGGCCTGGCGTGTCACAGTTCATGGGGTTGCAAAGAGTCAGACACGACTGAGTGACTGAACTGAACTGAACTAAGACATAGAATAAGATAAGACATACTTGTTGAGGGCCAACTTGGTGAAGGATCTATTGTAGAAAAGAGACTTAACTGATGGCTTTCAAATTATATCTAGTAAAGTTCTTGAGACAGTCTTCATCAATGAAGGGATTCAAGAAATAATTGTGTTGGCTTCCTTGTCCTTGACTGGGACAACTCTGAAGCATGTTCTTCACTGACAGCCCAAGTTCCCTATTAGATTATGCTCCAGGTTTCCACAATAGTGACCTACTTGATAATGTACTCTATCAGCCTTCTTCCTTTCCTAGGCTCATTACTCCTGTCCCCATCAATCTCTTCTGGTATTTCCTCCCAAATAAACTACTTTTATTGAATCCTTGTCTAAAGGTGCACTTCTACTGAAAGCAAATTAAGACACCTTTAATGCAGTGTATATATAATATTAACCTCAAAACTCCATTGTACCTAAATTCAACAAAAACAAGTTATGTACATATTGTTTATCTTTTCCCTCACTTACCCTATAAAATAGAGGACTACATTAACATAAAAACATAAAGAGCACAAATTCACTTCAGAGAAATTGTCAACCTGTTCACAGATTTCATCATCTATAGATTAGATGTAATGATGATTTAACTCTAGTACGTTTACAACTTGCAGATAATCTGTTTAGGTTAATAGACATTTCTTATCTAAAATGTCCAATGGCATATTTGGTCCACACCAAATGGTTTTGGACAGGACCAAATGGTCATGCAAATATAAAAACATTTTGGCATGGACCAAATATCTAGTGGACCAAATGTCTTAGGGAGTTTCCGTGGTGGCTCAGTGGTAAAGAATCCAGCTGCCAATGCAGGAGATGCAGGTTTGATCTCTGGGTCAGGAAGATTCCCTGGAGAAGGAAATGGCAACTCACTTCAGTATTCTTGCCAGGATTATCCAAGGCCAGAGGAGCCTGGGGGGCTACAGTCCATGGGGATGAAAAGAGTCAGATATAACTTAATGAGCAAACAATAAAAACAACAACAAAGTATCTTACGTTTTGGACAGGACCAAATGTCCTGCAAAGATCTGCTTGTCATGCATTTTTTTAGTTTAGTCTATGTCTTTTCTTGTTTTATGCCCTGGCCCAAATTTAAGTCAGAAATATACAATAACCACTAGATTTGTTTCAGAAATTGCCTAAAGCATGATAGAGATATTGATAAATGGACAAAAGACCTGCTTTGGGGTTCTTTAGCTGCTTAAGCACTAAATCATCCCCTCCGGTAAGGATGGGGAAATTTCACGCTGGAGATTGCTGCAGAATTCTCATTAACTAATTCCCTGAAGAAGCTTTGCTTCACCTCTGGCAGACCTTTTCTCTCCAGCACATGAGAGATGGGCTACTGACAGGAATGAGAGTGCAACCCATGTAATTAAATGAAAGAGAGGTTCATAGGAATTATGTGAAGAGAAAGAATCAGCAATCTTCATTCCCTAGTTTAATTAGCTAATGAATGCCTGGACAGGCACCGAGTCACTTTATTGATGCAGAATTCCATTCGACCACTCTGTTTGAATACAGAATCATAGCTTCTTGAAACCTTCGCTTGCTTTGAATGCTGAAATTGACACTGAAGGCCTCCCTGACCTAGCCTAACCTGCCTCAACCTATCCCTATAGGTTCCTTGCTGACTACATTTCCATATAGCCTCTATATGCCAGTACACTGTGTTTTAGACCAAGTATTTTACAGAAGAAAACCTGTGGCAAAATTACATGCTGATGTTTTATTGGAGGGTACTGAAGGGTGACAGAATATGCCACTTTAAAATATGCCACTTTGACATAAGGATTATTTTGAGCTAAAGACACTTGAAAATTAAAAGAAGTGAAAGATGGATACTGTGCCCTCCTCTTTTTCTTCCTGAAAGCAGGAAATAAACCCCCCATATGCCCTTCTCATACCAAGAGGACAGTAACATTCTTCTCTGAGAGAAAACTATAAAAATAAACCTTGTTAAACTAACAGTTATCTTGCTGGTCACTTTTCTACTCAATTAACTACCCTAGCTCTAGGGTAGTTATTTTGCTACCCTCTCTATTTTGCTACATTCTCATGATTTACTACTCTTCATCCAATTCAGAATAAATATGCATTCAATTCTAACAGCTTCATTGGGTCTTCAGTTACTTTTGAGGGCTCTCTAGCCTGTAAAATACATATTAAATTCATTTTAATACATTTCTCCGTTAATCTGTCTATGTCAATTTAATTCTGAGTCCCAGCCAAAAACTCTAAGAGGCTTAGAGGTACTATTTTGCCTCCCAAATGGTACAAAAAGGGAAAGTAAGTTGTGGAAAGAGGGAAACCAAATACAGAGCAATGTGCTGCTGTGCTGGCCACAGTCTCCTATGACTTACCTGAGTCCAGCCAGATGAATCCAGTCTGAGGTCAAGGAAGCCCTGCACCTCAAGAGTCCATGGTGGATCCGAAGGGTGAAAGTGAAAGTGTTAGTTGTTCAGTTGTGTCTGACTCTTGGTGACCCTGTGGAGTAGCCTGTCAGGCTCCTCTGTCTATGGAATTCTCCAGGAAAGAATACTGGTGTGGGTAGCCATTCCCTTCTCCAGGGGATCTTCCGGATCCAGAGATTGAACCCAAGTGTCCCGCCTTGCCTGGGAAGGCTAAGGGATACATCTTTTAGATCTTTTAGATATTTGATTGTGGTTCAAATCTCTTCCCCTGGAGAAGGAAATGGCAACCCACTCCACTACTCTTGCCTGGAAAATTCCATGGACAGAGGAGCCTTGTAGGCTACAGTTCATGGGGTCACAAGGAGTCGGACACGACTGAGCGACTTCACTTCATTTCACTTCAAATCTCTTCAATTCCTTTGGAATTGATATTGTTTCTTATAAAGTGCTGGTAATGCTATAGGAAATTGATTTAAAATTATTTATTCTCTAATTCTTGCTAGTATATAAAAATACAATGGATTTTTGTGTGTTGAACTGTACTCTATGCCTTTGTTAAACGTATTACTTCCAGCAGTTGCTTCCCTTCTAGTTTCTATTTACACGATCAGTGTTATGCTGCACACACAAAATAAATAGGGTCATGCTTCCACCTCCTGATTCATTCAAGTCTTCTCTTTTCACGCTTCAACCTTATAGTACTTCAATTTCATTTTTCCATCTATTACTTCATGCTTTTGTTATCATGAATCTAATTTTTAAATACTTTATAAACACTACCTATAATGAACTATTTGCTTTAAGCAATGAGTTGTCTTTTAGAAAAATAAAGGAAAAAAAAAAGAAGCTAGTCTTCCTTCAGCCTCTTGAAATTCTTGTAGTATTTCTTGTAGTGTAGATATTATGGCTACACATTTTCTGAGCTTTCATCTTTAATAAGTTACCTTTATTTATTTATTTTAAATATAAATTTATTTATTTTAACTATTTTATTTTTGAAGTGCCATTTTGTAACATATTGAATATTCATTTGATAGGTATTTGTTGTTATTACTTTACAGTTGTAATTTTTATTTTCTGACCTGTATTGTTTCTAGTTAGAAGTCAGTCATCATTTACATACCTTTTCCCTTGTATATATCGGATTGGTCAAAAACTTCTTTCAGGTTTTTCCATACAATGTTATGGAAAAACCCAAACCAACTTTTTGCCTAGCCCAATAACATGTCATTTTTCTTTGGATGTTTTGAAGATTTTCTGTTCCTCTGTGGTTGTCACCCATTTCGACTAAAGTGGTTTAAATGCTTTTTCTTTGTATTTCTCCCTGGTTTTCCTGAGCTTCACGGACCTGTAGACTGACGCTTTGAAATAAAATCTGGGAAATTTTCAACCATTATTTTCTCAAGGGTTTTTTTTTTTTTTTTTTGACCTCATTACCTTTCTCTCCTATCTTGTGTCCTTAAATCCCTGTGTTATAAACAGTATGGTATTATTCCACTGGTAATACGGGTTTTTTTTTAAAAATCTGTTTTCTCTCTTTTTTCTGACTAAATAATTTCTATTCATCTGTTCTCAAGTTCACTGAGTCTGTATCTGTCATCTCCAATATATCATTAAGTCCATCAGTGATTTTTTTTTTTCACTTTAGAAATTGTAATTTTTGTTTCTAGGATTTCCATATAAGTTTTTGGTTTTTATCTGCTAAAATTCTATATTTGTTCATTGTTTTTTTGTGTGTAATTTTGATTTCACTACTGAGTTTCTCGGCTTCCCTGGTGGCTTAGTGGTAAAGAATCTGCCTGCTAATGCAGGAGATGCAGGTTTGATCCCTGAGTTGGGAAGATGGCCTGCAGAAGGAAATGGCACCCAGGCCAGTATTCTTGACTGGGAAATCCAGTGGACAAAGGAGCATGGTAGGCTACAGTGTATGAGGTTGCAGAAGAGTTGGACATGACTTAGTGACTGGACAACTGAGAGTTTCTAGCTATTTATTCATTATGACCACATATTTTGCTCTAAGTCCTTAAAAATATTTGTAATAACTGCTAAAAATAGTCCTTTTATGTCCCTGACTGCTAAATTCAACATCTGGGTCATCTTGGTGTTTGTTTCCTCTGATTGCCTTTTTCTGGATTATTCATCACATTTTCCTACTCTTTTACCTGTCTAGTAATTTGGGGTGGGAAAACTTTTCTTTCCTCATGAACATTTTGAATGATACATTGTAAAAAATCTGGGTTAAATTAACTTTTTTTTTTAATGACTGTTGAGTTTTGTTTCAGCAGGCAGTTATATACTAGAAGTTCTTTCTGTCAAAGCTTGGTTTTAGGGTGTGTTAGATTAGATTAGCTACAGAACACTTTTTACAAGTAGGCTATCCATATAATTTATGGCCTTTTTGGTAGCTTACCTGAATACCAGATGTGTTAATGAGATCTCTCCACTGTCGGTGGATCTTGAACATTTTCCTGCATCTGGTGCCCTCTAGAATGGCCATTCCATCCTCTATTTTGTGCATGCTGCTTTTTATTAGGCCTCACAGGGTTGGTTTCATCAGACGGATATGCAATGCCAGCTTTGACCAAGGACTTGGGAACTCCTGTGTGCAGTTTCTGCTTCTTCAATCCCCTGCCCCACAAGTTCTAAATGTGTCAGAAGCCCTGAACTCTATTTTATGACTCCCCAGAGAGAGTACTGGGATTCCACTCCCTTTATAAAAGTTCAGCAAAAGAGACACTGATGTATAGAACAGTCTTGTGGACTCTGTGGGAGAGGGAGAGGGTGGGATGATTTGGGAGAATGGCATTGAAACATGTATAATATCATATATGAAACGAATCGCCAGTCCAGGTTCAATGCACGATACTGGATGCTTGGGGCTGGTGCACTGGGACGACTCAGAGGGATGGTACGGGGAGGGAGGAGGGACGAGGGTTCAGGATGGGCAGATTCATGTTGATATATGGCAAAACCAATACAATATTGTAAAGTTAAAAAATAAAATTAAAAAAAAGAGAAAAAAAAAGTTGGAAAATTGTACCAAATTAAAAAGTTAATAAGAGCATGGGAGCTCATTCACATATTTGTCTTCTCCCAGGGATCATATTGCCTAAAGCCCAGGACTTTAAAACATTTGCCACATATGTTTTCTCTAAAATTATACTTGTTTATGGAGGGAGGACATGCTTGGAACTATTGACTCTATCCGAGCAAGAAGTGTAAGTCTAAATAAGCTTTTAAATTTTGAATGATGAAATATGTAATATTTTATATGTAAAGAAAAAAATGGAAAATATCTCCACATCCAGACCAAAGTCAGTATTTTTCCATACTAGCCTCAAATATGTGGCTTTTTTCTCAAAGAATCGAAACTTTTACGGATATAATTGAAATACACTCTTTTGGTTATTTACTGCTGGGCTTCTCTAATGGCTCAATGGTAAAGAATCTACCTGCAATGGGGGAGATGCAGGAAACTCATGTTTGATCCCTGAGTTGAGAAGATCCCATGGAGGAGGACATGGCAATACACTCCAGTATTGCCTGGAAAATCCCATGGACATAGGAGCTTGACAGGCTATAGTCAATGGTGTTCCAAAGAGTCAGACACAACTGAAGCAACTGAGCACAATATATCATTCTACAGCTTCTTAATTTTAAACAATAACATTCATTTCTTTATTCGATATTCAGAAAATTGAGGGCTTCCCTGGTGGCTCACAGTACAGAATCTGCCTGCAATGCAGGAGATGAAGGTTTGATTCACAGGTCATGTAGATCCTCTGGAGAAAGAAATGGCAACCCACTCCAGTATTCTTGCCTGGGAAATGCCACGGACAGAAGAGCATGGTGGGCTACAGTCCATGGGGTCACAAAGAGTCAGACACAATTGAGCAACTATCACTTCCACTTTTTGACAAATTGCTCCAGATCAATGAAGACAGTTTATCTCTGTCCCATATGATTTTATCTGGAATGTCTCAACTGGATTTTGAAGATTCATTTTCTTTTTTTTTTAATTTATTTTTATTTTTTAACTTTACAATATTGTATTGGTTTTGCCATATATCGAAATGAATCCACCACAGGTATACATGTGTTCCCCATCCTGAACCCTCCTCCCTCCTCCCTCCCCATACCATCCCTCTGGGTCGTCCCAGTGCACCAGCCCCAAGCATCCAGTATCATGCATTGAACCTGGACTGGCGACTCATTTCATCTGTGATATTATACATATTTCAATGCCATTCTCCCAAATCATCCCACCCTCGCCCTCTCCCACAGAGTCCAAAAGACTGTTCTATACATCAGTGTCTCTTTTGCTGTCTCATACACAGGGTTATTGTTACCATCTTTCTAAATTCCATATATATGCGTTGGTACACTGTATTGGTGTTTTTCTTTCTGGCTTACTTCACTCTGTATAATAGGCTCCAGTTTCATCCACCTCATTAGAACCGATTCAAATGTATTCTTTTTAATGGCTGAGTAATACTCCATTGTGTATATGTACCACTGCTTTCTTATCCATTCATCTGCTGATGGACATCTAGGTTGCTTCCATGTCCTGGCTATTATAAACAGTGCTGTGATGAACATTGGGGTACACGTGTCTCTTTTGATTCTGGTTTCCTCAGTGTGTACGCCCAGCAGTGGGATTGCTGGATCATAAGGCAATTCTATTTCCAGTTTCTTAAGGAATTTCCGCACTGTTCTCCATAGTGGCTGTACTAGTTTGCATTCCCACCAACAGTGTAAGAGGGTTCCCTTTTCTCCACACCCTCTCCAGCATTTATTGCTTGTAGACTTTTGGACTGCAGCCATTCTGACTGGCGTGAAATGGTACCTCATAGTGGTTTTGATTTGCATTTCTCTGATAATGAGTGATGTTGAGCATCTTTTCATGTGTTTGTTAACCATCTGTATGTCTTCTTTGGAGAAATGTCTATTTAGTTCTTTGGCCCATTTTTTGATTGGGTCATTTATTTTTCTGGAATTGAGCTGTAGGAGTTGCTTGTATATTTTTGAGATTAGCTGTTTGTCAGTTGCTTCATTTGCTATTATTTTGTCTTATCCTGAAGGCTGTCTTTTCACCTTGCTTATAGTTTCCTTTGTTGTGCAGGAGCTTTTAAGTTTAATTAGGTCCCATTTGTTTATTTTTGCTTTTATTTCCGATATTCTGGGAGGTAGGTCATAGAGGATCCTGCTGAGATTTATGTCGGAGAGTGTTTTGCCTATGTTTTCCTCTAGAAGTTTTATAGTTTCTGGTCTTATGTTTAATTCTTTAATCCATTTTGAGTTTATTTTTGTGTATGCTGTTAGAAAGTGTTCTAGTTTCATTCTTTTACAAGTGGTTGACCAGTTTTCCCAGCACCACTTGTTAAAGAGATTGTCTTTAATCCATTGTATATTTTTGCCTCCTTTGTCAAAGATAAGGTGTCCATATGTGCGTGGATTTATCTCTGGGCTTTCTATTTTGTTCCATTGATCTATATTTCTGTCTTTGTGCCAGTACCATACTGTCTTGATGACTGTGGCTTTGTAGTAAAGCCTGTAGTCATGCAGGTTGATTCCTCCAGTTCCAGTCTTCTTTCTCAAGATAGCTTTGGCTATGCGAGGTATTTTGTGTTTCCATAAAAATTGTGAAGTTATTTGTTCTAGCTCTGTGAAGAATACCATTGGTAGCTTGATAGGGATTGCATTGGATCTATAAATTGCTTTGGGTAGTATACTCATTATCACTATATTGATTCTTCCAATCCATGAACATGGTATATTTCTCCATCTATTAGTGTCCTCTTCGATTTCTTTCAGCAGTGTTTTATAGTTTTCTATATATAGGTCTTTAGTTTCTTTATTTTATTTATTTTATTAATATAATAAATATTAATATATTAATATTATTAATATAATAAATAATATATATTATTTATTTTATTTTATTCTATGTATTTTATTCTTTTTGTTGCAATGGTGAATGGAATTGTTTCCTTAATTTCTCTTTCTATTTTTTCATTATTAGTGTATAGGAATGCAAGAGATTTCTGTGTGTTGATTTTATATCCTGCAACTTTACTACAATCATTGATTAGTTCTAGTAATTTTCTGGTGGAGTCTTTAGGGTTTTCTATGTAGAGGATCATGTCATCTGCAAACAGTGAGAGGTTTACTTCTTCTTTTCCAATTTGGATTCCTTTTATTTCTTTTTCTGCTCTGATTGCTCTGGCCAAAACTTCCAAAACTATGTTGAATAGTAATGGTGAAAGTGGGCACCCTTGTCTTGTTCCTGACTTTAGAGGAAATGCTTTCAATTTTTCACCATTGAAGATCATGTTTGCCGTGGGTTTGTCATATATAGCTTTTATTATGTTGAGGTATGTTCCTTCTATTCCTGCTTTCTGGAGAGTTTTTATCATAAATGGATGTTGAATTTTGTCAAAGGCTTTCTCTGCATCTATTGAGATAATCATATGGTTTTTATTTTTCAATTTGTTAATGTGGTGTATTACATTGATTGATTTGCGAATATTGAAGAATCCTTGCATCCCTGGGATAAAGCCCACTTGGTCATGGTGTATGATCTTTTTAATGTGTTGTTGGATTCTGATTGCTAGAACTTTGTTAAGGATTTTTGCATCTATGTTCGTCAGTGATATTGGCCTGTAGTTTTCTTTTTTTGTGGCATCTTTGTCAGGTTTTGGTATTAGGGTGATGGTGGCCTCATAGAATGAGTTTGGAAGTTTACCTTCCTCTGCAATTTTCTGGAAGAGTTTGAGTAGGATAGGTGTTAGCTCTTCTCTAAATTTTTGGTAGAATTCAGCTGTGAAGCCGTCTGGACCTGGGCTTTTGTTTGCTGGAAGATTTCTGATTACAGTTTCAATTTCCGTGTTTGTGATGGGTTGTTAAGATTTTCTATTTCTTCCTGGTCGAGTTTTGGAAAGTTGTACTTTTCTAAGAATTTGTCCATTTCTTCCACGTTGTCCATTTTATTGGCATACAATTGTTGATAGTAGTCTCATGATCCTTTGTATTTCTGTGTTGTCTGTTGTGATCTCTCCATTTTCGTTTCTAATTTTATTGATTTGATCTTTCTCCCTTTGTTTCTTGATGAGTCTGGCTAATGGTTTGTCAATTTTATTTATCCTTTCAAAGAACCAGCTTTTGGCTTTGTTGATTTTTGCTACGGTCTCTTTTGTTTCTTTTGCATTTATTTCTGCCCTAATTTTTAAGATTTCTTTCCTTCTACTAACCCTGGGGTTCTTCATTTCTGCCTTTTCTAGTTGCTTTAGGTGTAGAGTTAGGTTATTTATTTGACTTTTTTCTTGTTTCTTGAGGTGTGCCTGTATTGCTATGAACTTTCCCCTTAGGACTGCTTTTACAGGTCCCACAGGTTTTGGGTTGTTGTATTTTCATTTTCATTCGTTTCTATGCAAATTTTGATTTCTTTTTTGATTTCTTCTGTGATTTGTTGGTTATTCAGCAGCCTGTTGTTCAGCCTCCATATGTTCGAATTTTTAATAGTTTTTCTCCTGTAATTGAGATCTAATCTTACTGCATTGTGGTCAGAAAAGATGCTTGGAATGATTTCAATTTTTTTGAATTTACCAAGGCTAGATTTATGGCCCAGGATGTGATCTATCCTGGAGAAGATTCCATGTGCGCTTGAGAAAAAGGTGAAATTCATTGTTTTGGGATGAAATGTCCTATAGATATCAATTAGGTCTAACTGGTCTATTGTATCATTTAAAGTTTGTGTTTCCTTGTTAATTTTCTGTTTAGTTGATCTATCCATAGGTGTGAGTGGGGTATTAAACTCTCCCACTATTATTGTGTTATTGTTAATTTTCCCTTTCATACTTGTTAGCATTTGTCTTACATATTGTGGTGCTCCCGTGTTGGGTGCATATATATTTATAATTGTTATATCTTCTTCTTGGATTGATCCTTTCATCATTATGTAGTGACCGTCTTTGTCTCTTTTCACAGCCTTTGTTTTAAAGTCTATTTTATGAGTTTATTTTATTTTATGATATGAGTATTGCTACTCCTGCTTTCTTTTGATCCCTATTTTCATGGAAAATCTTTTTCCAGCCCTTCACTTTCAGTCTGTATGTGTCCCCTGTTTTGAGGTGGGGCTCTTGTAGGCAGCATATGTAGGGGTCTTGTTTTTGTATCCATTCAGCCAGTCTTTGTCTTTTGGTTGGGGCATTCAACCCATTTATGTTTAAGGTAATTATTGATGAGTATGATCCCGTTGCCATTTACTTTGTTGTTTTGGGTTCGAATTTATACACCGTTTTTGTGTTTCCTGTCTAGAGAATATCCTTTAGTATTTGTTGGAGAGCTGGTTTGGTGGTGCTGAATTGTCTCAGCTTTTGCTTGTCTGTAAAGCTTTTGATTTCTCCTTCATATTTGAATGAGATCCTTGCTGGGTACAATAATCTGGGCTGTAGGTTATTTTCTTTCATCATTTTAAGTATGTCTTGCCATTCCCTCCTGGCTTGGAGAGTTTCTATTGAAAGATCAGCTGTTATCTTTATGGGAATTCCCTTGTGTGTTATTTGTTGTTTTTCCCTTGCTGCTTTTAATATTTGTTCTTTGTGTTTGATCTTTGTTAATTTGATTAATATGTGTCTTGGGGTGTTTCACCTTGGGTTTATCCTGTTTGGGACTCTCTGGGTTTCTTGGACTTGAGTGATTATTTCGTTCCCCATTTTAGGGAAGTTTTCAACTATTATCTCCTCAAGTATTTTCTCATGGTCTTTCTTTTTGTCTTCTTCTTCTGGGACCCCTATGATTCAAATGTTGTAGCGTTTAATATTGTCCTGGAGGTCTCTGAGATTGTCCTCATTTCTTTTAATTCGTTTTTCTTTTTTCCTCTCTGATTTATTTATTTCTACCATTCTATCTTCTAATTCACTAATCCTATCTTATGCCTCTGTTATTCTACTGTTTGTTGCCTCCAGAGTGTTTTTGATCTCATTTATTGCATTATTCATTATATATTGACTCTTTTTTTATTTCTTCTAGGTCCTTGTTAAACCTTTCTTGCATCTTCTCAATCTGGTGCTGTATGGAAGGAGAAGTTTTGAAACTACTGTAAAAAAAAAAAAAAAAAACAACCCGATAACTGGAAGCAGGAGGCTTAAGTCCAAACCCTGACTCCAGGGAACTCTTGACTCCAGAGAACATTAATTGACAGGAGCTCATCAAACGCCTCCATACCTACACTGAAACCAAGCACCACACAAGGGCCAACAAGTGCCAGAGCAAGACATACCAAGCAAATTCTCCAGCAACACAGGAACACAGCCCTGGGCTCCAAGATACAGGCTGCGCAAAGTTACCCTAAAACCATAGACATCTCATAACTCATTACTGGACACTTCATTGCACTCCAGAGAGAAGAAATCCAGCTCCACCCACCAGAACACCGACACAAGCTTCCCTAACCAAGAAACCTTGACAAGCCACCTGTACCAACTCACACACAGAGAGGAAACGCCACAATAAAGAGAACTCCACAAACTGCCAGAATACAGAAAGGACACCCCAAACTCAGCAATTTAAACAAGATGAAGAGACGGAGGAATACCCAGCAGGTAAAGGAACAGGATAAATGCCCACCAAACCAAACAAAAGAGGAAAAGATAGGGAATCTACCTAATAAAGAATTCCAAATAATGATAGTGAAATTGATCCAAAATCTTGAAATCAAAATGAAATCACAGATTCATTTTCAAAATGCTTGGCAGTCTTCTTGGTGTTAGCTGTCAATTGGGAGCTCCACTAGGGGTTCAGGCTTGGGATCTTTATTCCCCTACAGATAACCTCTCCACACGGCTAGATGAGCTTCACACAGCATGGAGCTGTTCAGATAGTCACATTTCTTACAAGGCAACTTACTTCTCTCAGAGCGTCAAAGCAGAAATTGCCTAGTCTTAATGCCAGGGCTTTCAAGTCTCAGAATGTTACTTCTGCTGCATTTTACTGGTCACTGTAGTCACAGATCCAGCCCAGATTCAATGGGAGGAGAATAGACTCCATGTGTTGATGAAGGTCTATAATGTCATTATGTAAGAGGGCATGTATGATAGGAACCAAGATTGTGGTCATTTTTGCAAATATAATCTACAACTCACAATCTTCTGCATTCCTTATTCCTTCCTCTCCTCCTCTACTCAGAGGTAGCCACTGTAATCAATGTTTAAACTTCTTATTCATATTTTTATACCTTTATTAAAGCTCTCTCTAGCACAGAACACCTTTCATACTTCAAGCATTCTTTACATAGAATCAAACAAAGTATTGAAGAAATTTACAAATGTGTAATATGACAGAAATTCCTTAGATGTATTTATCCAAGAATCTTCTAAGGCCATTACAGTGCTAACAACTTGAGTTACACAAGTTTATCCTGTTTCCTTCTCTCAATTTAAATTTATAGTCTTGCCTTTTAGTTATAGGTATCATGGGGAAAATAACATGGAGAAAGAAGATTCCTAAATTATGGGTCTCCTGCAGAAAAATTGAGTATGCAGTTCATCTTTAAGAGTGCATTCCAATCTTTTCTAAGTGGAAGATCTTTTAATTTAGACCTTCCTTCATTCATATTGTTTGCAGTTACTTTTGGTTGAAAAAAATATATATACACAGAAAGTTACGCTGATCTTAGTAATGTTTATAAAAAATTTTATATATGAACCACAAATGTACCTGAGTTCATTAAAAAAATGGAATTGTGTTTTATGAGAGATTTATTATTTATACAATTTGCATATCATTTCATATATATATGTGTGTGTGTGTATATATATATACATTAGTGGAACTAATGATAGTAACTCTATCACACAAGATTTTTCCCCCAGAGGCTAGGAATATTTTACTACAGCTCACATTGCTGTATCTTGCTTTAGCTCTGTCTTAGGTCATGATCCTCCACCTTGCATAGTCAGAACCTGTGCCAGTGTACTTAACATCCCTGGATGTGAAGCCTGTTGACATCTTACCCTAGTTGCTGCCAAGTCTCTTGGATGAGAGTCCCTTGCTCTGGCTCCATGTAGACTCACTTTCTTCATTGTTGTCTCTTGCCTGCACTCTCGTGGCAGCCATGAAAAATCTCCCAAATGACAGTGGTATCCATACTTACTTTTTATGGTCCTTACTTTTTCACTTAAGAAATGTATTTGTACATAAGAAATAAATGCCCCATAAGCAAAAGTTAGACTTCAGGACGTGGTTATAAATAAGTTAAAGTTTCCTCTTGGCAAAGTTAGAGTTCTGTCTTTTTAACCTAGTTGTTTCTCTAAATCTTTTCAAGGATGTCTACAATCTAGTAAGGTCTAGATTTTTTTTCTTAAAACTCATTTTTGAAAAGAAAATATTAAGAAATTTACTTTAAAAATATTATTTGATCAGCATTTTAATACTTCTTTACCAAATACTTTATTCAACAATGTATTCAATACATGTTTCATGAGCAGTTATTATATGCCAACACTATTCTATGTACTTAGGATTCAGTAATAATTCACATAGGCAAAGATCCAATCCTCTCACCCAACTAGACAGACGTATTGAATAAACATATAAACCTGTAATATCTGCAAGAATAACTGACGTGGAGAGAAAAAAAAGAGTGGACAGATATGGAATGACAGATAAGGTCAGGAAATATCTCTCTGAGGAGGTGGCATTTGAGTAGACACTTGAATGAAATTAGGGGAGCACATCATGAAGTTGTTTGGCAAAGGGTTGTGTAGGGGGAAGGCTTTCCAGGAAGAAGGACCAGTTAAGTCAAAGGTATTGATGCAAGGATATGCACGGCCTAGGAGGAACAGCAAGGTGTCAGAGTGAGAGAAGGCCTCTTCCTTTTTTCAAGAGGAAGGAAATGAAATCAGAGTGGTAGGGGTGATTCCAGTAGATTATGGTATGCACTTTGGATTATAGTCTGAAGAAGATGGAATGCCACAGATTCAAGTGCAAAGGAATAACATTCTTTGACTCATATTTGAAAATGTAGGTGCAAAGGATTCAAGTGCAATGTAGGTGATTCTGCAGATACAGAGAAAAAAACTAGTGGTTACCAGTGGGGAGGGGAAGGGAAGGAAAGAGGAGCAACACAGAGATGGGAAATTAAGAGCTACAAACTATAAACTATAAATAAACCACAGAATATATGGTACCACATAGGAAATGTAGCATTTTATAACAACTATAAATGAAGTATAACCCTTAAAACTGTGAATCACTCTATTACACACCTGTAATGTATAATATTGTATATAAACTATAACTCATTAAAAACTCAGAAAGCAGAGAAAAGAGATAAAAAGAAAGGTATTTCTTTGTGTATTTCATGTGATTGAGTCACTTGTGATTGAGTGTGATTGTGGTTGAGTCATTATATCCATCCTCACCTGAAATCTGTCCAGAGATGTTCAGTTACAGGAGCCAGCAAGCTTCCCTCTCTCATGCACATCAGTATGGGTCGTGTTTTCTGTTACTTGCCACCAGGCACCTCCTGCCTGCTAGGAGCAGCTTTCCATGTATATGCTGTCCACAGTTCTCAGGCAGTGTGCTCTCACCACCTGGCATCTCAGAACACAGTCACCCCAGAAAATGTGCAAACTATTTGAGGCTTAGGTTCGGAGAATTACATCATGTTCTGAGAGAGGAAAGACCAGCTTTGGAGCGTACACTGTCCAAAATCCTGGAGGAATGGATCCTGAGAACTGTCAGAGAACATCACCTGGCATCAGCTGATCTCAGCTGCTCCCTGAGCACTGAGGGCTAGGTGTCCTTCCTGAAACAGAGGGTCTTTGGCAAACTTGCTTCTGGATACTGATGTGTTTATGGTCATATCCATCAGTTGCCGGAAGCATGGGGTGGAAACTAATTCTGAATGCACAGTTTCTGTGAATACCGACATCATGCTTCAACATTTATTTCTGAAAACGTTTTACCAGTGTGTGCTCCTTTCAGGACAGTTGGGTTCATGATGAACAGGACTACCTGGACTTCTTCTCTCCTCGCTTTTCTGGGGCTGGTGAACCCAAGGGGTCCCAGGGCTGAGTTCAGCTGGCAGGTACGGACCTTACATTCCAGTCCCAGTAAATCCTTTGCTAGGCACTTGAGATCTTTTAGGATTGCCATAGGATGGGCTTCCCAGAGCCTGTTCTCCCCAGTTGTCTTGATTGTCATCAGTTTGAAAGGAATTCTAGTCTACTGACCATAAACATCAACAGCCTGCTGCCAGACTGTTGGGATCTGCATCTTAGATCCCCACCAAGGACTGTGCAAATGACCTTACCTCTCCCTGCTTCAGCTTCTTCCTCTGCAAACACACACACACACAAATTTTTAAATTTATATGTCAATGGGAGTGTGGCTTTGGTGCATTTTCAGCAGAGAGTGAATTGGATACCTGGATTCAATCCACCATCCTTACTGAAACATCTCCATTCACTTTTTTTCTTCTTAATAAATATATTTTATTGAAGTTTAATTGACTTACTATGTTTCAGGTGCACAGTAAGGTGATTTGGTTATACACATACACATCAATTTTTTTCAAATTATTTTCCATTATAAGTTATTCCCTTTGTTGCTTATTACATGTCCATTTTTTAAAAGTATAAATCTAGCATTCTATTCATACTGAGTCAAACAGGTAGAATTAAAATGTCATACACTTTTTAGTTAGGCAAAAATTCATGTTTTCTAAAATATAAATATTATACATATATATATATATATATTACTGCTTGAAAGGAAAGTTATGACCAACCTATATAGCATATTAAAAAGCAGACACATTACTTTGTCAACAAAGGTCTGCCTAGTCAAGGCTATGGTTTTTCCAGTGGTCATGTATGGATGTGAGAGTTGGACTATAAACAGAGCTGAGCGCCAAAGAATTGATGCTTTTGAACCAGGAGATCAGTCCTGAATATTCATTGAAGGACTGATGCTGAAGCTGAAACTCCAATACTTTGGCCACCTGATGCGAAAAGCTGACTCATTTGAAAAGACCCTGATGCTGGGAAAGTTTGGGGGCAGGAGGAGAAGGGGACGACAGAGGATGAGATGGTTGGACGGCATCACCGACTCAATGGACATGAGCTTGGGTGAACTCCAGGAGTTGGTGATGAACAGGGAGGCCTGGTGTGCTGTGGTTCATGGGGTTGCAAAGGGTTGGACATGACTGAGCGACTGAACTGAACTGAACTGATATGTATACAAAAAACTTTGTAATCTGATTACTCTCTCTCAACTCTCCTATTGCTACTTCCTTATGAATAACCTGGAAGTCAATCAAAAGTTCCCTTTTCCAGTCCTTTTTGCCCTTATTTTGTCAACATATTTGACACTACAGCCAATCAAACCTTTAAATGAATATGAAACTTAGCAGTTGGGTACATGAAGGTGGAACTCATGGAGAATTTGGGTAGAAAATATAAATTTTGGGGTTAGTCAGAATATCAGGTTGAACCACAGTAATTGTCAATTTTTTTTTTTCAGTCAAAACTGTGCCATACTGGCAATTTCATTTACCCAAGAGTTAATAATTAAAGCAAAGAGACTGGATTAATAACTAAAAGTAATAAGAACAGTTAGGAAGGAATAGTTTGAGTACTAAAGTGCAGTCTAAAACACTCCAGCATTTGAAGATCTAGGAAATTGGGAGGAACCCATAAAGAATGTCACATAGCAGTGTGTGTGTATGTGTGTTTAGTTTTGGTGTACATTCTAGGGGTTGTCAGTTGCCTAACTAGGAATACAAACTGCAGGTGTTATAACCTAGGATTTTACCAGAAGGCTACACTCCAAAGAAAATTGTAATAGGAACATTAAGCTATTTTTTAAAAAATTAATAACAGAAATTTCATAGCACAATATAATGAATATTAGGAATCAGTTTAAATTTGGTGATATTTTAGATATATAGATATGTGAATTGGCTGAAATATTTTAAAGAAATTCCCCACTCTTACTTGGGTAGGGTGTAAGAACCAAGAGAGCCTTTCAGTCTTTAATTTGTACAATGGTGCTCAAGGCATGATTCCAAAATAATGTGTGTGTTTGCACAAATCTTTTATGGATTGTGTAGTTAGAGGCTATAAAAGGATAAGGAATTTAAGCTTTATTAAGTTTTCAGAGTGGATTTTATGACTTTTTGTACCTAAATGTGTGTATATATGAATTTGGTTTCAGACATACTTTTTTTATAACCTGGTAAAAGCAATTCAGATGGAATTGCTAGCTTATGTGTGTGTGTTCAGTTGTGTCCAACTCTGTGAACCCATGGACTGTAGACTGCCAGGCTCCTGTGTTCACAGGATTTCCCAGGCAAGAATAATGGAGTGGGTTGCCATTCCCTTCTCCAGGGGATCTTTCCAACTCAAGGATCGGACCCTGATCCCGCATATCTCCTGCATTGGCAGGCAGATTCTTTACCATTGCATGACCTGGGAAGCCTATAACTATCTCCAATAATTGGCAGATACCAGTATCCAGAAGAACCCTCAAAAGTGAACTTACATTATTTGAATCATTTTTTAACAACGTGGTTGCTGCTGCTGCTGCTGCTAAGTCACTTCAGTCGTGTCCGACTCTGTGCGACCCCATAGACGGCAGCCCACCAGGCTCCACTGTCCCTGGGATTTTCCAGGCAAGAACAATGGAGTGGGTTGCCATTTCCTTCTCCGATGCATGAAAGTGAAAAGTGAAAGGGGAGTCGCTCAGTTGTGTCCGACTCCTCAAGACCCCATGGCCTACAGCCTACCAGGTTCCTCTGTCCATGGGATTTTCCAGGCAAGAGTACTGGAGTGGGTTGCCATTGCCTTCTCCGAACAACATGGCTAGTGAGGGAGATAATGAGTTAAGTGAAAATACAAAAACTGAAACAAGCCCCAAACAAAAAAAGTGTTAAGAAGATGAGTTGAATCATATCTATTACATGGGAATAACAAGCCAATAAGAGGAAAGCTGAGAATTGACTCCCGGATTTGGCAACATGGAGATCATTGTTAATTCTAATAAAAACAGCTGTTTTTCTGAGCAGTGAGGCTAAAAACTATGATTGAAATAGTTAAGAAAGACCAAGAGAATAGGAAGTGGAGATCATATGAATAGATGAATATGTTTTATGGTCTTACAGTGATCATAAGAAATGTAGATGTTGTTAAGGAAAACAAAGCAGTGACTCTTTGGCATATCTCAACTATATTAATCAGAGTCTAGGCAAAAGAAGGCATACTCAAAATGGTTAAACTGGAAAGAATATAATTAAGGGAGTATTTACAATGGTGTGGGTATGGTTAAGGGAACCAGTAACAGTGTGAAGCTATTACCATTCTAGGCCTAAAGGAGCATTGTAAAGAAACGGTACTATGAGAGACTCATGAGAGCTGGAACTCTAGGAAAGAGGCTTCTAGACAGGCGTTGTAGTCAGAGAGACACAGTATGATCAAAATTTTGGCCTAGCTAGCATAAAGGAAAGGCATGTAATACACACCCTGACATTTCCCTCCTCCTTTTCTTTTTTTTAATCTTTTGCCAGTGTTGTGCATTGGTCTAACTCAAAACAAAACCACAGGGCAAGGAGACCCTGGTGATGTTTTCATAAATGTCACCCTCCCAGAGCAGAGCATGACAGAGGAATGAAGACAATGAATTTGGGGGAGGAAAACAGACAATACTGTTATTATAAATATTCTCTATGACCATGGGAAGTTAAAAAGAAAAAAGTCATAGAAGGCAGGCAACTTAAAAATCCCCACAAAGCTACCTTTCTAATATTTCTATTTACACACTTAATTTGCTGGTGTTCTTTCTGCCTAGTAATAGGGTTGGCTAACCTTTTCTGGAAATGGTCCAATAGTAAGTATTTTATAATCTGAGTACAAAGAGGCGAGATTGAAAATATTATGTTGTATTTCCATAAGCAGTTAAATGTAATAATTTAAACACATAAAAAGCAGCCATTCAAATCCAGTGGCCCAGGGTTTGCCACCCTCTGGCTTAGAAAATCCTCTCTTAATTTTTCGGTAATCTTAAATCAATGGCAAGTCCAAATAAACCCTCCTCCACATGGCCTCTCATACAGTTACTCTTTGAGCTGTCGAGTGACAGAATATCAACTTTTACTAGTTTAAGGTAGTAAAATGTGCTAGCCTCAATTAAGATGCTGGAGGTAAATACCAGAATCCAGAGCAGTGGGAATCTCAGGGACCAGCTGGTTTTCTACTATGGTAACACCAGAACACACCCTCTTCATCTCTGTCTTCTTACCTTTACTTCTGTCTTCAGTTTGGCCTCATTGTCTATTAAGAAGAGTCAACCCTCCTCACAAGAAACAATGCTTATCTGTCCTTCTTCATATAATAACCCCAGAGAAGTATTCTGCCTGACTTGTCTTGGTCACACACCTATCCTTAGATGAATGTATGTAGGTGAGGGAGGAAGCTTGTTGATGGTGGAGAGGTTCTTTGATTGCACAAGCTTGGGAGAGGAGGCCCCTCCCGAAGAGGACTTCCCAAAGGCAGGGAGAATTCTGTTGCCAGGAGATGCTATTTCAGGGAAATAAAAATGTCACAATTATAGACCAATGTGTGACATGCCAGAAGAGGGAGATGTCTGACGCATGTTGTTATCACCCACAGAATCTAACATCGGACTCGGTAGACGTTCGTGCATTTTTGATGAATGAATGACTCAGTTCCCTCAACTGGTTGTGAACATTCTCTTAACAGGCCTAGCTTCTGATCAGCTGCTCTCTAGTTCTGTACATTGTAGTAGAGAGTTTTTAATGCCCAAACACCATCTTTCCTCTAATCCCAGGAAACAAAGAGTGCCCCAGAGAGCCAGGCACACAGGAAGCATCCTGTGGAAAGAACCCAAGAATGGGAACTACACTGGCGACAGTACCGACTCTTGTGGGGGATCCGTGCGACCTTTTGGCCGAGGCCTTCAGGACACAAGGCCCCCGCCGACAGACGCGACCCTCTCTTGGGAGGGAGGCAGGGCGCGGGGGCGGGGGCCTTAGCCTCGAGCGCGTCACTCGGCACAAAGGAGACAGCAGGGAGGCGGCCGCAGGAGCAGATCTGCGCTCGCCAGCCACTTGAATTGCGGTTACAGACCTGCAGCTCCCCTCCCCCTCCCCACCCAGGCCCGGCCGCCCGCCCGCCCGCCCGCCTTTCTGTCTCCTCTCTCCCTCCGTACTGGCCGGCCCGGGTCCATTTCCGGGCTCCGGGTATTTGGAATTGATCAGGGCCGGGGGCGCGAGCAGGTGGCTGCGGCGGCGCAGCCTGCTGCGCCCGGGTCCGTCTCCCGCCGCCCTTGTCGCCAGCCCTTGCACGGCGGCCCGCCCCGTTCTCCGGGCCTGAGCGCTGCCTCCTGGACTTTGCGCCGCGTCGGGCGCTGCTGCTGCTGCGCGCCGGGCCGTGCTGTGTGCAGGCGGCGGCCGGGAAGCCGGAGGCGAAGTGCAGCCCGGACCCCAGGCCAACATGGCTGAAGTCACCATCGACCAGTCCAAGCTGCCGGGAGTCAAGGAAGGTAGGGGCCGGGCCGTGGACCGCGCGCCGGGCCCCTCCGGCTTCCAGCGCCGGGTCCTTCCCGAGGGAGGAGGGCCTTCCTAGTCTCGGGGGCCCCCCGCGGCCTTCGCTTGGCGCCCACCGGGTGCCGGCCCGCCCTGGCCGGGAAGAAATTGAATTCCGGTTCTGCTGTGGGACCTTGGGCAAGTCGCCTAAGTTCTGAGCCCCAGTTTTTCTCCACCGTCGGGAGATGGGGGGAGACGCCAACACCACTCTCATCAAGTGGTTGTGCAGAGGTTCTCTGGAATAGCCGTGCCGTTAGTGAAAGCTCCAAACCTGGGTTCCTCTGACTTATTTCTCTTCTTAAAAATTCAGGCCCAGCCTAACTGGCTTGAAGGCTGGGAAGTGGGGAGTGGTTGACGTTCAGTTCCTTGTGGAACCTTTGTTTTGAAACTTGACTCTTTCCCTCCTTCTGTCTACGTTTCCTAGCGCTGCGTCTGGCTGGCTGACTTTCCCACCTTCTTCCAGGTTTAAAAGTTTAGTCTGGGCACTGCCCAGCGCGAGCAGCCAGATGGGAAGCTGCTATAAATAAGCGTTTTCTCACAAAAAGGAGTAAGCGAAGGGGAGCAGGGGACTCATTGTGATCTTGATTTTTACTAGCTTCCTATACTGATATCCAGATGTAAGAGCTTGATTACTACTGGTCTGGCTTGACTTCTAGCAAGAAGCCCATTGACTTCTTGCCTCTTGTCTTCATCCTAGACCTTTTTTTTTTTTTTTTAACTGAGCTCTTGGGTGCTGGATCGCCGTAATCTTTAGTAATCTTAGGCTGTTATTTGTCCCTGGGAAGCATGGAAGTCCCAGAGTGCTATCCGGGCTTGCAGATTGCTTCTGTAGTGGATGTCATTTGTTTCAGCTGACTCTTGTGGTCTTAGTTGTCCTGGGAAGGTGGAATTGAAAAGGATCTTTGCTTTCTTGGAACTGTGTGTTTCATTGCCAACCAGATTTGACTCATAGGGTCTTGTGGCTGCTAGGGCTGAACCCAGGATCCAAAGAAAGCTTGACTGCTTTAGGCCCCAGAGTTCCAAACACCAGGAGACAGTCGCTGGTTTTGTATAGAATTTTTAATGCCTTTCGGCCTGTCCTGTTGTTCCTAAAGGATGTTAGAGTTTTTTAGGCCGGAGATTTTTTAGCAAGCGGTGTTTTTCAACCCTTGAGTTCCCATCCTGGTTTTGGTAAAGGTTCTTGCATTCATATGCAAATGATTTTTTCTTTGCACTGTCAAGGCTGGAGCCAGAGTGGTGGGAAAGGCAAATTTGCTCTTTGAAGGTCCTAGTCTTAGAGATAGTCTTTAACCTTTGTGGTCTGAAGTTGTGTGTGTGTGTTTATATATATCCTTGTATATATAATGCTTCCTTGGGGGGTGTGAGGAGTAGGATAAGAACTGGAGTTCAGACACAACCTCAATTTGTAAACTAGGGCTTCCCTGGTGGCTCAGTTGGTAAAGAATCTGCCTGCAGTGTGGGAGACCTGGGTTTGATCCCTGAGTTGGGAAGATCTCCCAGAGGAGGGCATGGCAACTCACTTAAGTATTCTTCTCTGGAGAATCCCGGTGGACAGAGGAGCCTTACGGGCTATAGTCTACAGGGTTGCAGAGAGTCAGACACAACTAAGCACAGCACACAGTCATGTAGTGCTATGAATTTACCTTGCTCCCTGTACATGTTAGTGACCTGAAACGAACTTGAAACTCACTTTCTTATGTATGCGTTTATATTACTCTTAGGTCTTTTGGTTTCTAACCAAGATATGAGTGGTTAATTCTAGTATATTCTTTCTCAAGGGTTTCAACAAACACTTTCCATCTATAAATGCGAGATTTTTCCATTGCTCAACTCTGGCGTTTAACTCATTTGGATTGGTTTTTGTTTTACACAACTTGATGTGAGGCAGTCCAGTTTATATAATACGGTAAATTGGTATGGAAATTTATGTAGCTGTTGCATTACATTAGAATTACATATATTAATTTACTTTGAAGGTGGTCAGAAATTGTTGAGAAGATCTTTGTTTTTGTAAGCATGTGATTTTTCTGGTTCAAAGATCATCAAAGGAAATGATACACTATAGTAGGAATGTCCTAATGGCAGTGTGGTTTTTGTTCTGGGAGGTATTCACATCTAATAAAGAGTATCTTTCTCTAATATAAGTCTTGATTATAGTCTGGTTGCTCCCTAATGATTTTTTTTGGACCCTAATTAAAGAAAATAAAGTTGGTGACCATGATTGGGTAAAACATACACAAACATTGAGACTGTTCTTAATATTGAAACTCTAACTCAGTTTGAAAAGGAAGTTTAGTAATAATTTGATTAATATTCTGGCATAGATTTTTAAACTCCAGTTTTAAAAACTCTCTACTTCTCTTATTAATGTAAACCTTTATATACAATTACAATTCGGAATCATTGGGCAGATTCCAGTAGAGACTGAGAAGAACAATGCAGTGGATGTCTGCCCCTTCCCACTGCCCTTTTCTTTAGGAAGGGGCTGGGCGCCCTGGGACTTTTTTTGTGAACTTCTCAACAGAGGTCATGGTAGCGGCTGACTTTAGGGAAGGGGAATATTTGAAAACTTTCTTCTTCTAGGTTAAAAATCTAACACTTGCTTAGTTTTAAGATGGTCAAAGATACTCATCATTTGGACAGACCTTTGAAAAAATAACTACTGCAGTAGTTTTACCTTGGGAAATCCCTCTTAAAATAGGAGACAGAGATGTGTTTGAGTTCATTTGTAGTGAAAAGAATTAAGTCAAGAATTAAGTCTAAGATGAATTTTAACATACATCATTGTTTCTGGGTTTAAAAGCATTTTTTGGGGGGAACATCTGCATACTTTTTGTAATGGAAATACTGTTGCCATTGTTTAGAAATAATGCTTTATTTCTTTGGAAACATTTGAGGTTCTCTGCTACAAGATTTGAAATAATTCTCAACCATTTTTTTGTATCAGTAGATGTATATCTCAAATGCATCGTGCAATTTGTGAATGCTAGACAAAAGTATTCTCCAATAGAAAAAAGTTCCAACAATATTCCACATTTTTTTTTTAGTTTAGATCAAAGCTTTTTTTCCCTTTAAAAAAAAAAAAAAGCACAAACTTAGATTTTTGGTCAGTTTTAGCTTCTTTGCTGAATTTTCTTTCTAAAACCACAATCCAGACTCCCCACTTTTTGCTGTCTCCAGTCTGATTCCCATCGCTGTATGTCTGACTCTTTGTGACCCCCAAGGACTGTAGCCTGCCAGACTCTGTTCATGGGATTTTCCAGGCAAGAATATTGGAGTGGATTGCCATTTCATTGTCCAGGGGCTCTTCCTGTCCCAGGGATCAAACCCATGTCTCCTGCTTTGGCAAGCGGATTCTTTATTGCAGAGACACTGGGGAAGCCGCTTCCATAGCTCTACTTAGTTTGAATTGCTCATGCTAATCTTGCTCTTTCCTGTATTTAGCAAAGTTTTCACATTATCTTAAGATTTTGGTTTGAGAGGTGTAGACTGTGCATCAAAGCCATTTCTAGACTCTTTAAAGTTTATTAATTCCTTTGCAGTTTTTTAGTCATTAGCGTTTTCCCACTTTTAAACATTGAGCATACAATCTACAGTCCTCTAATCTACCAGGCCAACCTTCTTTCTTCTTTCCTCTCAGCAGTAAGGGAATTTATTATGTATTATGTATTTTTACTGCCCTTCATATGGGAAGTTCCAACATCTCCAAAGTTAGTTTACTTGATTAGTATCTGATGAGCACCTGTGCACTTGTGGTAGAGACGTTTCTTGAAATGAAGGTAGCTAGCTATTCTGAGAGCAAATTCTTTTTCTTTAAAGATCAAAGTTAATGATTTTCAGAAATATGCCTAGAAAGCACTGATTCATTTTAGGTCCAGAACACCATAGTGGCAAGATGAGGGTAAATTAAATTAATGGCGTTAAGTCCAGAACTTTAAGCAGAAAGATATAAAATTATGTCTGTTACAGTAAGTTAATCAAGTAGTCCCAAAGATCTAAAGCATGTGGCATGCCCACAAGACACATAATGTGATGGAGGTCTCTAAGAGGTCCATTTTCTGGCTCTCAGACAAACTCAGTTTCTCTTTTCCTCAAAATTCCATAGGTTTTTTTGGGGGTAGGGGGTGGTTATTGTTTTTTAGTGAGACCTGTGCTAAATCTTGACTTAGGTATGTGTCTTGTTTTTCTTTACCTTGATCTGGCTTCACATCTTTCACATAGCTGGCAAAGATTCAGCAAATATGTGAATGTGTGAATGAATAAATGAGTAAATCATGGACTACTAAATTCTCTCTGTTAGTTTAGAAATCCTATCTCTGGCATAATTTCCTGTTCCTTCTCAGAGCATAAGTTCTTAGAGGGCAGAGATAATGCCTTTTAACCTTGATATCATGTATCTTAGTGCCACTATTACAGTTATGAAAATGTTTTATGTATTTTTTCTAGTGTTTTTTTTTTTTCATAGATATGTCTTATAAATGGAATCCATACAAAGTTATGGATAACATAGAAAGTAAAAAAAAAAAAGTCATTGCGTGCTCTTCCTTGTGATTTGGAAGGTAATCATTATTAAGAATAAAATTTTAGTAAAAACATTTTTGAAAATGCTATTTGGTGGTTTGAATTTTTTTTTTTGAGTAATAGGTTTAATTTCCCCCCCCCCCCGCCGAGGTAAAATGCAAAGCAGTATCATATGATTTGGAAGCTGAAAAGAACCTTAGATACATATTTTTTAGAGATACATGTGTGTCACCTATTGTGTGAGGGTAGTTTCACAGTAAAAAGTGCCCTGTGGTGGATGGTGTGATCTTGACTGTGCTGGAAAGGCAGTCCTAAAGAGTTCAAGGAGATGTTCAAGGAGTTGTTGTAAAGAACTCTTGAAATTCCACCCGGAATGCCTCTCACATTGCTATATGCAGGTATGTAGTACCTTCTTAAATAAATACAGTGATTTTTAAAAACTGAAATAGCTGCTATTTGTAAAATAAAGATTATGTTAATAATTCAAGAAATGCCTTTTTTTTTTTAAACTGACAAGTACATAAAGGCCAACTTCTCCCTTGTGGGAAACTATTAGAAACCACTGCTCCACCAGATTTTCCAGATGAAAATCTGAGAGCCAGGATGGGGAAGTGAGTTGTAGTAAACCCCTTAGACTTAACATATCTAAAAATTGCCACATAGGGCCTAAATTTAGAGAAGTTTAGAGTTGAGTATTCCACAGCTCAGTCTTCCCTCCTCTCTCCTTTTTCACCTTCCCCTTCCTTTCCCGTCTCCTCCCTTCGTCGCTCTTCTTTTGTTCCGTCTCTGTGTTCTTCTCTCTCTTTTCAGTTATTCTGTAGATAAAAAAGAATCACTCCTGATGTATTTCCTTAATGGGTGTATGTGTGTGTGCTCAGTCATTCAGTTGTATCCTTCTATTTGCAGCCCCATAGACTGTAGCCTGCCAGGCTCCCCTGTCCATGGAATCTCCCAGGCAAGAATACTGGAGTGTGTTGCCGTATTCTTCTTCAGGAAATCTTCCTGACCCAGGAATCGAACCTGCATCTCTTGTGTCTCCTGCATTGGCAGGCAGATTCTGTACTGTTAGAGCCCCCGGAGAAAAACAATGGTATAAAAATAATGAGTGGCAAAACAATTTCAGAGCTTTTTCTCAAGTTGTTTTAGGGATAATGTTTGATATGAATGTTAAAAAGTTGACCTAGGTTTCATTTTATTTTTTAATTAAAAGCTTTTTTTTTTTCAGGTTTTTGTTTTGATTTAGCAAATGAATTGCTGCATGAACTACAGGAGGTCATATTCCTGCCTCAGTGGTTTTTCCTACACAGAAGATGCATTTCCTCTCTGTACACTCAACCTGAAGGGGCTAATGTTTAGAGGCTTGGATATTTTAAGACGATTAAACATGTTGTGGAAATAAAGCTGTGGGCCATTATCTTTCCTTAGTTCTCTTCAGAGATGTAGAGTTTTGATTGAGATAAGTGAATTTTTGCCTCAGTAACAAAAAACAGTGTGATACTGCACACTTCTCTTGAAATCCCAGTTTTTTAAGTAAAGGAGTGTATTTTACAATTAACTACCCTGAGCTATAGGGGGGAAAAATAAACCTTATCACAGCTATGTTTGCAATTTCAGATGTAGCCACTGGAAGGATTGTTGGATTAATGCTTTAAGCTGATGACCTATTTAAAAGTGTCCTGTGCTTCAAAACTGTAAAATTAGGGTGCCCTAGATCCTAAATAAGAACTACAAAGGATAATTGGTCTTATATACCTTGGGGTTATATAGACTGTTTATTCCCAGATGTTTGAATTTAGAAATCAGTACAAGGATTTCTAGATACTGTTGTGTGGTTTATGTGCTGTGCTTAGTTGCTCAGTTGTGTCTGACTCTTTGTGACCCCATGGAGTGAAGCCCACCAGGCTCCTCTGTCCATGGGGATTCTCCAGGCAAGAATAATGGAGTGGGTTGCCCTGCCCTTCTCCAGGGGATCTTTCCAATCCAGGGATTGAACCCAGGTCTCCTGCATTACAGGCGAATTCTTTACAGATTGAGCTACCAGAGAAGCCCAGATACTGTTGTGTTGGCTAAAAGAGAAGAGTTTTTCAGTGAGCTGGAACAGAAGACCCAAACGAACTTTTTGGCCAACCCTCTGATTACGTTCTTTGCAGCCAAATAGAGAGAAGCTCTATATAGTCAGCAAAAATAAGACTGGGAGCTGACTATGGCTCAGATCATGAACTCCTTATTGCCAAATTGTTATCAGACTTAAATTGAAGAAAGTAGGGAAAACCACTATAGACTATTCAGGTATGACCTAAATCAAATCCCTTATGATTATACAGTGGAAGTGACAAATAAATTCAAGGGATGAGATCTGATAGAGTGCCTGAAGAACTAGAGGCAGTGATCAAGACCATCCCCAAGAAAAAGAAATGCAAAAAGGTAAAATGGTTGTCTGAGGAGGTCTTACAAATAGCTGAGAAAAGGAAAGATATGAAAGGCAAAGGAAAAAAGGAAAGATATACCCATTTGAATGCAGAGTTCCAAAGACTAGCAAGGAGAGATAAGAAAGCCTTCCTCAGTGATCAGTGAAAAGATATAGAGGAAAACAATAGTATAGGAAAGACTAGAGATCTTTTCAAGAAAATTAGAGATTCCAAGGGAACATTTCATGCAAAGATGGGCACGATAAAGGACAGAAATGGTATGCACCTAACAGAACCAGAAGATATTAAGAAGAGGTGGCAAGAATACACAGAAGAACTATACAAAAAAATATCTTCATGACCCAGATAACCACGATGCTGTGATCACTCACCTAGAGCCAGACATCATGGAATGTGAAGTCAAGTGGGCCTTAGGAAGCATCACTACGAACAAAGTTAGTGGAGGTGATGGACTTCCAGTTGAGCTATTTCAAATACTAAAAGATGATGCAGTGAAAGTGCTGCACTCAATATGCCAGCAAATTTGGAAAATTCAGTGGCCACACGACTGGAAAAGGTCAGTTTTCATTCTAATCCCAAAGAAAGGCAATGCCAAAGAATGTTCAAACTACTGCACAATTGCACTCATCGCACATGCTAGCAAAGTAATGCTCAGAATTCTCCAAGCCAGGCTTCAACAGTATGTGAACAGTGAACTTTCAGATGTTCAAGTTGGATTTAGAAAAGGCAGAGGAACCAGAGATCAAATTGCCAACATCCGTTGGATCATCGAAAAAACAAGAGTTCCAGAAAATCATCTGCTTTATTGACTACGCCAAAGCCTTTGACTGTGTGGATCACAACAAACTCTGGAAAATTCTTCAAGAGATGGGAATACCAGACCACCTGACCTGCCTCCTGAGAAATCTGTATGCAGGTCAAGAAGCAACAGTTAGAACTGGACATGGAGCTACAAACTGGTTCCAAATAGGAAAAGGAGTACGTCAAGGCTGTATATTTTCACCCTGCTTATTTAACTTATATGCAGAATACATCATGAGAAATGCTGGGCTGGATGAAGCACAGGCTGGAATCAAGATTGCCAGGAGAAATATCAAAAACGTCAGATATGTAGATGACACCACCCTGATAGCAGAAAGCGAAGAAGAACTAAAGAACCTCTTGATGAAAATGAAAGAAGAGAGTGAAAAAGTTGGCTTAAAACTCAACATTCAGAAAGCTAAGATCATGGCATCTGGTCCCTTCACTTCATGATGAATAGATGGGAAAACAATGGAAGCAATAACAAACTTTATTTTTTGGGGGCTTCAAAATCACTGCAGATGGTGACTGCAGCCATGAAATTAAAGGACGCTTGCCCTTGGAAGAAAAGTTATGACTGACCTAGACAACATGTTAAAAAGCAGTGACATTACTTTCCCAACAAATGTTCATATAGTCAAAGCTATGGTTTTTCCAGTAGTCGTGTATGGATGTGAGAGTTGGAGTCTAAAGAAAGCTGAACGCTGAAGTATTGATGCTTCTGAACCATGGTGTTGGAGAATACCCTTGAGAGTCCCTTAGACGGCAAGGAGATCCAACCAGTCCATCCTAAAGGAAATCAGTCCCGAATATTCTTTGGAAGGACTGATGTTGAAGCTGAAGCTCCAATTCTTTGGCCACCTGATGTGAAGAACTGACTCATTGGAAAAGACCCTGATGGTGGGAAAGATTGAAGGTGGATGGGAAAGGGGACAACAGAGGATGAGATGATTGGATGGCATCACCGACTTGATGGACATGAGTTTGAATAAGCTCCTGGAGTTAGTCATGGGCAGGGAAGCTTGACGTGCTACAGTCGATGGCGTCGCAAAGAGTTGGACACGACTGAGTGACTGAACAGACTGACTATTTTTAAAAGGACACCACAAACACGCATACTCGAAGTGGTTTTTTTTTTTTTTAATGTCACTATTTCAATAAAACAAACACACACATTAAGATATGTAGGTCTTCATATGATATTGGTAACCATACACTGACAGAAAGGCACTGAAAACTTTCTAATAAACCAGAACCAGTGTAAAACCAGTCTTGCTTATATATCAGTGTTTTTTTCTTTTTAGCCAGGCTCATTGATGTGTAATTCATGTATAGTAAAAGTTCTTCTTAATGTGCAGTTCTGAGTTTGACAGATGTTTGGTCTTGTAACCACCACAGCAGTTAAGATATAGAACAATTGCATAACCCCCAAATTGTTCTACCCCTTCCTCCCCACCCCAACCAACCACTGATTTGTTTTCTGGCTTTGTACTTTTGCCTTTAGAAAAATGGCATATAAATGGGATCACGCAATAATAGCTTTCTGTGTTTGACTTCTTTCGCTTAGCCTAATACATCTAATACCATGTGTATATCAGTAATTTTGTTCCTTTTCATTGCTGAATTCCAGTGAATGGCTGTACCACATTTGCTTATCCATTCACTAGTTGATGAATATTGAGGTGTTTTTACTTTTGGTGGTTATAAATAGTCTCTATAAACATTTGCATACAATTTTGTGTGTGTGTGTGAATGTGTTTTCACTTCCCTTGGGTTAGCACCTGTGCTTAGTTGCTCAGTCATGTAAGACTCCTTGTGACCCCTTGGATTGCAGCCCGCCAGGTTCGTCTGTCCATGGGGCTTCTCCAGGCAAGAATACTGGAGTAGATTGCCATGCCCTCCACCAGGGGATCTTGCCAATCCCAGGGACTGAATTTAGGCCTCCTGCATTGCAGGCTGATTCTTTACCTACTGAGGCACCAGAGAAGCCCAAGAACACTGGAGTGGGTACTCTATCCCTTCTCCAGGGGTCTTCCTGACCCAGGAAACAAACTTGGATCTCTTGCTTTGCAGGCGGATTCTTTACCAGCTGAGCTACCAGGGAAGCCCTGGGTTAGAACCTGGGGTAGGATTACTGGGTTGTATGGTGAATATATGTTTAGCTTTATAAGAAACTACCAAACTGTTTTTCAAAGTAGCCGTACCATTTTGCATTCCCGCAGGCAGTGTATGTGAGCTCCAATTGCTCTGCATCCTTGTCTGTACTTTACATTGTCAAGATATATTTTAAAAAATTTTAAGCAATTTTCTTAAGGGTTTAAATTCTGGTTCTGTTGTTTTGTAGCTGTGATCTAAATTTTAACAGTATAATATTACCTCATGTGGCTTTAATTTGCATTTCTGTAATGACTAGTGATTGGAGACTCTTCTTGTGCTTATTTCCTATTCTTACATCATTTGTTGGAGTGTTCTAAAGTTTGCCTTTAAAAAAACATCAGGCCGTTTTCTTGTTATTGAGCTTTGAGAACTCTTTATGTATTTGAATTCAACTCTCTTTTCAGATAATATTTTGTAAATATCAGTGGTCTTTGAACCTTGGTGCAATGTTACGAGCTTTGCTGTGAGCAGGTTCCTGCTCTACTTGATATCAGCTGAATCTCTTGGAGATAGTCCCAGGAAACTGTAGTCTTTTATACCCAGATTATACATTGGGCTTACAATGGACATTTGGAATATACTGACTAAAAATACTGTGGCCACCGTAATGCAGGGATGCATCCTACCCTACTTTAATTTTTTGTTTTTTCAGTAGCAACTCATTACCTTTATCAGCGTTAAAGAATGGCAGCATGTTTTTCCTTTTGGTAATTGAAATTTGTTCTTCTAGGATAGAAGTTTGCAAACTATGGCCTGTGGGCCAGTCCAGCTATCCACTGCTTGTTTTTATACAGTGGAGCTGAATATAGCCTTTACATTTTTAAATGATTGAAGAAAAAGAAGAAGAAGAATGTTTTGTGACAGGTAAAAATGATATGAAATTCAAATTTCTGTGTCTAAAGTTTTATTGGATCATAACTTTGCTCATTTGTCTACATACTGTCTGTGGCTGCTTTTGTGCTGTAAAGGCTGAAATGAGTGAGTAATTACAGCACAGACTATGGTCAGAAAAACTTACATTGTTTACTCTATGTTACTCTGTGGAGAAAAGATAATTTCTCTTGGACCATTTCAGTGAAACCTTTTAAAAACTTCCCTAATGGTTTTTTTTTTTTTTTTTTGATGCTTCATTAATCACTATAAACATCAGTTATCAAAACTTTTTTTTGATACAGTGGTGCACTGTTGGAGACTATTATTGGTTGAACCCATGTGACAGCATGTATTATTTTTGTAGTGACTTTTAAAAATATAGACTTACATTTGATTTTCATTTTTTAAAGAAGAACATGTGCTTCTTTGAAAACATCTAGGTACTTCAAAATTGATTATCAAAGTAGAAACCTTATGTAAAGTAAGAATAATCCATTTGCCAGTTCTGAGTAAGGGCCAGTGGGGCTTTCATAGGTGAAGTGTATGAATAAACAAGTTCAACTTTTGAAAAGTTTGCTTATGATTCTTAGTTTATTACTTATTACTGACTCTCTCCAAAACACGCAAACTAACATTTGCATGAATGAAGTGTCACTTTGTCTCTTGGAAACTTGCATCAGAAGTACCTAGGTTGATTTACCACTAAACTTTGAAGGCTCAGTGTGTGATGAGCATTTCCAGTCCTGATGCAGCTTCTCAAGGACCAAAATCAGGGGAGTCTCCCCTGGACTTTTTGGCTGTTATTTTTCCCGTGACTCATAAAGACTGAGTCACTTTCCGTTAACATTACTCAAGGACTTTAATTGCATTTAGTAAAAGCAGGGATGATTTACAAGGATATCTTTACCCCTTCTCTGCCTCCCCATCAACAATTTTTTGTTGTTGTTGTCTTTTGACTATATAGAGAGTCCGTGGTTTACTTTAAATATTACACTCACTAATTTTTGAGTTGCACTTCCCATTAAATACCTTAAAATATTGGCTTTTTCTTTCATATTATGAAATTCTGAAAAATTCAGAAAGTTAGGTTTGGCAAATACATTCAGACAAATTTTTATTGTCTAGATGGGAAACCAGAAGTAGAGGAGGACAAAGAAGGGACTCGATTAAGATTCATATCCTCCCATCTGCACATGTTCAGTTTGGCCTAACATCTGCCAGCGTCTGTTTTAGAAAGGATTTTGCACTCTCAGTGTCTGCCTTTACAAACGTTCCTTATCCTGTTAGTGATTGCCAGATTCTAACTTACCATATCTGCTTCTGTTGTTTCCCCAGTTTTCCATGGTCAGACCTCATTATTTTATTTAAATTGGACTTTAGCTTACCCATGAAGCCTTTCTTTTTTTCTTTTCTCCTTGTAGTTTCCCCATGAAAATGCCAAAGAGCTGATCTTTGAAAGATTATTTTAGCTGTGTGTGTGTGTGTGTGTGTTGGAGGGGAGAAGCTGGAGGTTTAGAAAATGGTTAGTTAGGGAGCTCTTATCAATAGGACCACAGTTTAATGTGCTTTCAATATCCCCAGATTCCAGGAACTTGGTTGCAGTGTCACTCAAGCTCCTCAAACTGGGATACCTATTGAGGTTTAAAAGCAGCGCTGCCAAATCATTTATAGGACAAACCAGACACTTTGTGAGTAAAAAGGGCAATTTTAATAATTGTACCAGAATAGATATATAAGAGACTGCTGAAATACCACAGGCAGTTGGGTATGATCAAGTGAGGTCCTTGTTAAAAAACTCTGTCTGGATATATAAAGTTTTCATTGACACTTACAGCATAAAGAATACCTGTCTCCCATAGACTGTCTTGAGATTCTTAATGGGTTTTCTATTTCATAACTGATACTAAATGAAACATGAAATCGGTTCTATAGAAGATAGTAAGATTAAAGTTTCATTAAGCTGTTCATAAATGAGTTTCCCAAAATTCTGCTTTTAGTTAGTTTTCTTTTTGTTTCCTGTTTATCTGTTCTCCCCATATATACCCCTTGAAAGTGGGCAATGGGTGTTGAAAAGATTTGTGCAACTGAGGAGAGGTAAGAAATGCACACATTTCTGATGTAACACAACTATCATTCTCTTAATTTTAAAAGGAGTAGTAAGCTACCATTTTACTCTGTACGTTTCTGCTTATGTATCTTTTCAATAATTGAGCTCCTTCTGGAATTATTTTGCAGTATTTGCTCTAGTTTACCGATACATTAAATAATTTGTCCAGGTTGAAGTCAAGCTTGTGTAAAATTTAGTTTAAGCAGACTAACTTCTTTGGAAAGAGAAGTATTTTGAACCTAGGCTTGTAAGACTTGGTTTCACATTTCCTCATTACTACTCATTTGATGTAAGAACTCAGAGAAAACACTCAATGTCGTTCTTCAGTTTCCTTATCTGTTTATTGGAAATAACATTTACTATGTCTAATACATGGATTTTCCATGAGAGTTAATTGAAGAAATGGATATGAAAATTTTTGCAAAATGCAGTGTTGTATATTCAGTCTCAGTGATATTACTGTTCAAGTTACCCTGTAATACTCCCACTTCTCTTTTTTTCCAGACCATTGTTCTTTGAGCCCTAGTCCTTGACATGATATTTCCTTCTATACTATCCAAATATAGCCTGTTTCTCTCCGCTCATCCTCTCATCACCTCCTCAGGCCCAGCTCAAATGCTGATTCTCTGTTACATCTACCCTGCTTCTTTGCTGTGTGTCTCCCTAACCTACTTTTGAGGTACTTAACTTCCTTAAGCCACATGTCTCACCCACTGTATTGGTCTGCTGGCTCTCTGTCAAGACAAGACTGGTAGCAGACTGGGCTCAGTACTTTCTGGGGATCCTTATTCATAGGAGATACTCCGGAAAACTTGTCAGACTATCTGACAGGCCGACTGACCTGAGCTAACTACACTCATGACACTCAAATAAGAGCTGTGATCATTTACATGAATACAGTGGGACCGAACAGAGGATTAGAGGCAGTCACTTTCACTTTTAGTTGCATGAATTTTCCCCATCTCTCAGGTTTCTGTAGGAGGCTGATTGGTGTTAAGGTTAACTCAAGGCCTAAACACATAGTAGGTTCCTTTGGAAACAATGACCTTACCTGTTTATGGGTTGATTTTAGTTATGTATGACCATATTACTGTGTGTAAATTTTCCAGGATTGTGATATGGTATCGTTTTGTTGCTGTTACTAAAGGATCCAGTTGGTTTCTTAGACAGCATTGGATTCTATTCAGAATTTTTATGTTTACTATTTTCTTTAGATTTATCCTTAGGAAGAGGGGTCAGAGTTTTAACAAAATAAGTCACATGTAACATGTATTTTTAAGTTCTTGATTATGGAGGTGATTGTGAAGAATGTAAAAGTTATGAGTTAGAAACTAAGAAGATGAATGTACAAATTGTAAACTTGGTGTGGTTTATGAGATGAAGAGAGAGTAGGAAGGCATGAGCAAAAGAGCTCAAGAGTTTCTTGCTTTGGGGATGGATATGTTTAATTCATACTTATCTGAGGGTGGTTTTGTCAATTAGGACATACAGTTTAGTCTGTTTCAGCTTCATTCTGATGTATTAAAAGTTAACCCTTTTAAAAACATACTATGCTACAAAAACCAATTTATATTGGTAATTAGATATTATAATGGTATTTTTAAATCATCAAAATGACTTTGAATCCTTAAAAAACAAATGAAACAAGTGAATGCTCTAGAGCAGAAAAGGTTGGACAGCTTGTCTTCCTGTTCGCCAATGCAGGCTGCCTCTGATTTTCTTTCACTTCCTCTGCAGGGGAATTACATGATAACCAAATATACTGTATTGAAGCCAATTTCGGTAACAACACATAGGGAAATAAATCCAAGGCATCTAGAACCCATTCTTGGTGAAGTTAAATTTGGTGATCTTCAAGATTTCTGAGTATGAAAGGTATTCGCTTTCCCAGGCTGTGCTCCGATCATCTGGCCCCAGGTTAACTAACCTTTTAGTAAATTGCACAGTCCACAGTTGAGTTCATTGGACAGTAAATGAGTCTTAACATGGTCTCATTTTATCATGAAATTGAAGGTTCTATGAGAACCGCTAGTTTAGACAGGATGAGTCTGCCTTTTTATGTGGCACTCCCTGGTGGCTTAGACGGTAAATCGTCTGCTTGCAGTGCGGGAGACCTGGGTTTGATCCCTGGTTTGGGAAGTTCCCCGGGAGAAGGAAATGGCAACCCACTCCAGTACTCTTGCCTGGAAAATTCCATGGACTGAGGAGCCTGGTGGGCTACAGTCCATGGGGTTGCAAAGAGTCGGACACGACTGAGCGACTTCACTTTCACTTTTCAGAGTGAACAAAAGATTATTTTAAGATTTATTGGTTGTTACTGGTGGCTCAGACAGTAAAGAATCTACCTGCAATGCGCGAGACATGGGTTTGATCCCTGGGTGGGAAAGATCCCCAGAGAATGGAATGGCAGCCCACTCCAGTATTCTTGCCTGGAGAATTTCATGGACAGAGGAACCTGGTGGGCTACAGTCCATGGGTTTACAAAGAGTAGGACATGACTAAGTGACTAACACTTCCACTTTCAAAACTACTGTGGGTGGTGGTGGTTTAGTCAGTCGTTCGTGTCCGACTCTTGTGATCCCATGTATTGTAGCCCGCCAGGCTCCTGTGTTATAAAATTTCCCAGGCAAGAATACTGGAGTGGGTTGCCATTTCCTTTTCCAGGGGATCTTCCTGACCCAGGGGTTGAACCTGGGTCTCCTGCATTGCAGGCAGTCTCCTGCATTGCAGACAGATTCTTAACTGACTGAGCCACCAGGGAAGCCCACTGTATAAATATGTAAAAGCAGATTTTTGCCCTTTTGTATGGCAGAAATAAAACCATCAGCAACAGTGAAGAAAACAATATCTGGTATAGAAGAAAGTGTAACAGTCTTCCTGTATGGATAGTCTACATAGGCTGTGCTTATCACGTTTTTAGATGATGTGCTTATATACTAGAGACAAATGTATATCACTTACACTGAATCAACTACACTTCATACTACTCTCTAAGTTGGAGGAATTACTAAAAATAATTTGAACCATTTCCTTAATAGGTCAGGACATTGAGGTTCTGATTTTGGAAAGTTCTGACTGGTATCTGGAATGAAGAACTGGGCTTTTTGTACTTCAACCTGGGAAAGAGATATCTAAATGCATGTAGCATTTTGGTATCTTACTAAATTTTTGTATAGTAAGATACCAAAATGCCATGTGAATTTGGCAGAAAGCTTTTACAGTTCAAGGAACAGAAATTAGGAAATTTTATCTAGTTTTAGGCATGCAGTATTTTAAATCTACATGTTAATATATTGTTTAGATTTTGACTGGCTCTACTTCTACTCAATAGTCTGCTCTCCCACCATACCTGATGGTGATACTTGGATGATTCTTATATTTTGATAAACTGTAACTACCTGACTTTCACATAGAATTCTTCTTTACTTTCTAATCATTAATATTCAACTGAAAAAAGTTTGGTGTGGTGGAGCTTATTAAACATTCTAGGCATTCTGATTTTCTTATAACTCAGGCCCACAGTGTATATGTGTGGAAAATGTGTTCTCCCTCATGAGAAAACCTATAATGTAGGAAAGAGCTATTGAAATGTGGTCAACTGTTGATTATATTGTAATTCCTTGCCAGAAAATATTTTCATGCATTCATAAGAGAAAGTAGTGATTGCTTATTCCATTATAGATTCTATATTAGGGAAGTGATAGATCTGTGTTAATCCGTGACTTAGTGGGACCTGACTAAAAGAAATACTTAATAAAAAATAACTAATTATAAAAATTCATTAATTCTGATAAAAAAGTGTTAGTTGCTCAGTCATGACCAACTCTCTGTAACCTCATTGATTGTAGCCCACCAGGCTCCTCTGTCCATGGAATTCTCCAAGCAGGAATACTGGAGTGGGTAGCCATTCCCTTCTCCAGGGGATCTTCCCGACCCAGGGATCGAACCTTTGTCTCCTGAATTGTAGGCAAATTCTTAACCATATGAGCCACCAGGGAAGCCTCTAATTCTGATGATACCAATAATAATTGGAAGTTCCATTTATTGAACTTCCTCTTACCAAGTGACAGATATTTTCTTTGGCCCTTCATTACCTGTTTAGTCCTCATAACATTTATCTTCATTTCACAGATGAGAAACCTGAGGCTCAAAGAGATCAAATAACTTGTCTAAAATCTTTTAGCCAATAAGAGTGCGGTATTTGAATCCTGATCTATATAGCTCTAAAGGTGTTTTTTCTTTTCTGAAATACTTTTTAAACATTAAAAATCCAAATCAGAACCATGATGCCATTTTATGTACTCTGTTTACATTTGTGTGAAGAAACCTCAGCATACCCCTTATTGGAATTTATTACTGAACTTCAATTTTTGCTTCTCTCTTCCATTCACAGAGTTTCCAGTTTTCTTTGGGAATAGAGGACAATCAAAAGTTCACATCTAATTTAAATACCAATAAGGTGAATACAGATTTCTTCCTCAAAAAGAAAAAAAAAAAATATCCCCTCTGATGAACTATCAATACACGGAAACCCGAAGTGATTGATAGAATCCTTTTTTAAAATCTGCACACATCTCCCTATTACCTGCTTAGGAAGTTTCTGGCTGTACTGTGGAACTCAGGCTCACGTCTTCCAATTTGCTGTTGGGTCCTTAACCTTCTGTATAGAGTATTTCTAGGAGAAGAACTCTGATTTTAGTGTAATCCTGCTTATAAGAGAAATCTCCTGGTATTCCAAGGAGGCAATCCCCTGGTAAGTGTAAAAACAGTTGATTCTAGGAATGTACCCATGATCTTAAGATACTTTACCAAAAACCACATTTTTAGTCAGTAAACATGACCAATTATTGAACATATGGCAGCATATCAGAGTAAGATTCCAGAAATCTCGAGATCACCCATTTGTAGCAACCCACTCCAGTACTCTTGCCTGGAAAATCCCATGGACAGAGGAGCCTGGTAGGCTGTAGTCCATGGGGTTGTGAAGAGTCGGACACGACTGAGTGACTTCCCTTTCACTTTTCACTTTCATGCATTGGAGAAGGAAATGGCAGCCCACTCCAGTGTTCTTGCCTGGAGAATCCCAGGGATGGCGGAGCCTGGTGGGCTGCCGTCTATGGGGTCGCACAGAGTTGGACACTACTGAAGTGACTTAGCAGCATACTTTGAGATTTACATAGTCCAAGATGACTGGAAATGTTGTAGAATTCTGACAAATGGTTATCACAGTGGAACTGTGAGTGTTGCGGTTTGCTTTATGGGAACAGATTGTAAGAATATTTTTCCCATACCTACTTATCCCATGAGCAGTTTTTTTGTTTTTTTTTTTAAACTTTGAGTATTACTGTTCTCTCAGATTTTTGAAGCTGAAATTAATTTACTAATCCTAACACGAAAGTGCTAGCTAATGTATCTGCTTGCAGAAAAGTTGAAAGTGGAAATGTCTGACTCAAGGATAAATAAAACTTGCAGTAGCTAGTACTTAAGGAAACTTGTCATATGAAGCCAATAAAGGCAAAATGGTTTTTCTTCCCTTGGTGTAAACTTGTACTTAAGTTGGATTGGTGTGATCTTTTGGGTTTTAATGGGCATGACTGGGTTTAAGCCACCGTCTCCTTAAACCTTAACAGAGGTTTAAGGAGATGGGTGGCTTTTCTTTCTAGGCTAAGGCAAACAGAGAAACCAAACCATTTGAGGCCTGCCAAACCATTTGAGGGCTTAAGTGCCAGGAAAAGTGCTTCAAATAGAGGACCAGAACATTGTAGTTTCTTTAGGGATACGTGGAGTAAAAATTAAAGAAATAGTTTTTGTTTTTTTTTTCTATGAGGATATTCATAGTGGAAAATTGCTTTGAAAAAATTGTCTGCCACTGCTTATCTAGGGGTATTTTACCCTTTTGAAGACCCCTGTGGTTATCAGTGGTCTGTTGTTTTCTACATAAAAGGTTTATCTCTGTTGAAATCAGTTTGTGAGTACTTTTTTTTAAAAGAAACTGACACAACATTGTAAGGCAATTTTCCAACAATTAAAAAAAATGTAAAAAATACAAATTTCCTCTGATGCTTAAGTACTATAATGGTTATTACTACTCATATTACAGGTGAGCAAATGTAAATGATATTAATTTATTTGAGATTATTCATCTGGTGAGTGTTAGAGCTAGTATTAGAATCTAAGTAAGCATAGTCTTGGTTAAAGCATGTGTATGCAGTAGGTATTCACAGAATATCTCCTTACCAGGACTTTATGCAGCACACTACAGAAAACACTGTTTAAGAGATTTCATATTTTCCTAAGTGTAATTTGATAGTCATCTTTTTTATGTTTAAATATGAAATTTTATAAATCTATTTGGAAATCAGCTGAATCATTTTAAAGCAGGAGTGCTTCCTTTTTAATCATTTTTAGGTAATGTACACAGTAATTAGCTGCTGTGTAAATTCATATTTTCCTGAATTGTTCTGAAGTGAAGCACCCATGTAAAATGTAATTGTTTTTTAAGAAAACCACTAAAGACAGTAAATTTAGAAGTGTTCTCTGGTTATGATTAATTTAATTTTATAAGACAGTTTAAATTCACAAATGCATTTCTTTGATAATGAGAATCCAGCATTCTTCGATGAATAATCAGTAAGGTATTAGAGATCTGATAAGTTTATTTAGTAGCAGTTGTATTTCACAGAATCAAATTACTGTAACTGTATTGAATTAACAGCTCACTTTCCTTTCCAAGAGGATATTTGTTCACTTTGTTTCTGTGACTATATCTGCGTAGTGATTACTTGACAATGTAGAAAATCTCTTTTTCTTTTCATGCGGCTGAGGTTAGCAAAACTACCATCACATTAAGGCTGAGGAAAAGAAACAAAAAACACTTTGAAATTAAATCAGTAGCTACTACAAGACTAGAACTATATTTAGGATGGTTGATTGTCCATACTGGCAAAGTGAGTTATATCTGTTGGTTAAAATATAAGCCTGCATTCTCTCTCTCTCCCTCTTGTACACACACACACACACACACACACATTCACGCACACGATTAAAATGGTTTTAAATGCTGCTGAGTGGTCTGGTTGTCTAAACTGATACTGTCCTTTCTATTATACTGTGATTATTGTACAGAGCAGTGTTGTCCAACAAATCTTCCATGGTGGTGGAAGTACTCTGTATTTCTCATTGTCCAAAATGGTAAGCACCAGTCCTATATGCCTGTTTAGCACTGGAAATGTGGCTAGTGAGACTGAGGAATTGGATTTTTATAATTTAACTTTAGTCAATTTAAATAGCTAGCTATATGTGTCTAGTAGCTGCCATAAACAATGTGAAAACAATTTTTTTTCTGACCCTCAGATCAGATCAGATCAGTCACTCAGTCGTGTCCGACTCTTTGCAACCCCATGAATCGCAGCACGCCAGGCCTCCCTGTCCATCACCAGCTCCTGGAGTTCACTGAGACTCACATCCATCGAGTCAGTGATACCATCCAGCCATCTCATCCTCTGTAGTCCCCTTCTCCTCCTGCCCCCGCTCCCTCCCAGCATCAGAGTCTTTACCAGTGAGTCAACTCTTTGTATGAGGTAGCCAAACTACTGGAGTTTCAGCTTCAGCATCATTCCTTCCAAAGAAATCCCAGGGCTGATCTCCTTCAGAAAGGACTGGTTGGATCTCCTTGCAGTCCAAGGGACTCTCAAGAGTCTTCTCCAACACCACAGTTCAAAAGCATCAATTCTTTGGCGCTCAGCCTTCTTCACAGTCCAACTCTCACACCTATACATGACCACTGGAAAAACCATAGCCTTGACTAGACGGACCTTTGTTGGCAAAGTAATGTCTCTACTTTTCAATATGCCATCTAGATTGGTCATAATTTTCCTTCCAAGGAGTAAGCGTCTTTTAATTTCATGGCGGCAGTCACCATCCGCAGTGATTTTGGAGCCCAGAAAAATAAAGTCTGACACTGTTTCCCGTTTCCCCATCTATTTCCCATGAAGTGATGGGACCGGATGCCATGATCTTCGTTTTCTGAATGTTGAGCTTTAAGCCAACTTTTTCACTCTCCACTTTCACTTTCATCAAGAGGCTTTTGAGTTCCTCTTCACTTTCTGCCATAAGGGTGGTGTCATCTGCATATCTGAGGTTATTGAGATTTCTCCTGGCAATCTTGATTCCAGCTTGTGTTTCTTCCAGTCCAGCGTTTCTCATGATGTACTCTGCATATAAGTTAAATAAACAGGGTGACAATATACAGCCTTGACGTACTCCTTTTCCTATTTGGAACCAGTCTGTTGTTCCATGTCCAGTTCTAACTGTTGCTTCCTGACCTGCATACAGATTTCTCAAGAGGCAGATCAGGTGTTCTGGTATTCCCATCTCTTTCAGAATTTTCCACAGTTGATTGTGATCCACACAGTCAAAGGCTTTGGCGAATAATGGATGGATAAAACATACAGAATTGGTTCAGTTTAAGGAAATCTTTTCTAATACCTGTTCCGTCTGATGCTGGGCCGTCTGAACACCTCCTGACTTGGGGTTTTGGAGAATTGTAGCTTTTCTTGGGTAACTTTTTTATTTTGTTACTGCCAATACAGAAAGGTTTGGCTTCAGAGCACCATTCCATAAAGTTTATGCCTGTAGCCCAGAAAGCTTGTGAGGTACTTTGTGGGTATTTTTTTTTTTAATCATTTATGATAACTTGAGTCAAATATTTCCTAATGGAAAGTCTTCTCTCTGTCCAACAGTTCTACCTGGATAAGTAAAATTTGCTGTGTTTTCACCCTGCTACCTCCCTCCCTGTTTTCACTGTCCTGTTTTTCAGTATTTTTCTCATCGCCAGTCTTTCTCCCTGTCATACGGAAATTTCTGACTCAGCCATTTTCACTTTTCCAATAAGCTACCCAGTTACTCTGTGGTCTCTGATAATGATGTAGATGGTTTGTGATATTAAAGTAGTGCTTCTGATTTGAGGACATATTATCTCAGCATTTTCAAACCCACTTGCCTGCAATCTAGTGTGTCTGTGGTTAGCAATAATATATCTCCTTGCCAAACAAGTGGTTTGGGTTACTGAGGTTTTCATTTAACTTTGGGGGAGGTTGGGGGGGGGGCGGGGAGAAACTCAGGAACCTATTTTGATAAATTGCATCAGAGTTAAATGTTTGGATTAAATCACTTATTCTGCTTTTTTAACATCTCTTTACTGAGCTCAGGCTTGTGCTTTTTATTGAAGCTGTGTGTATGTTTGTATATATGTAGACACAAGTTTAAAACTCATACTTAAACTGTATATGAGTCTATTATATAACTTAAAGTTTGCACTAAAGTTCCAGTGTGTTAACTGACCTTGCTTTCATGTTTGGTGCTAGTAAAGCATTTCTCTTCAGTCAGGAACTGGTGTTTTTTCTCCTTTTTGATAATGGGAACTGAGCATCTTTACATATTTTCCTGATTGCTTTGGTTCTCAGGAAGATCAGATACAAATTTGGGGCCTCATGTAGACTTTGTTTTTGTTAGCATACTTTTTTCCTTAAAGAAAAAAATAGCTTATTCTCTAATCTTAGGGAAACAGTATTAATATAATTAAATTGAGTAAATAAACATTGCTACTGCAACTCGTTTTTTCCTCTAAATATTTGCTGCTTCACTGTTTAGGTGCTTAAATAGGATTAAAAACATATATCTATCTTTTAATTATAAAATTTTATAAAATATTATGAAAAGGATTATGAATAATGAGATTCCATTTCATGATTTTAGGGTTAGGGTTAGGGTTAGAAATAGAATAAATTAGAAAATAAAATATAAACACGTTTTAGAAGAAAAACAAGCTACATTATAGTCCTACAGTACATAATGAGTGTTAGGACTTTGATGTTTATTCTTTCTAGTATTTTCTAAATGAAATTTAAATTGAAAAACCAGATATTTCTACCGTAGTCCATGTACACTATAGCGTACCTGTGTGCTCAGTCATCTGTGACTTTTTGTGACCCTATGGACTGTAACCTGCCAGGCTCCTCTGTATATAGAATTTCCCAGGCAAGGATACTGGAGTGGGTTGCCATTTCCTACTCCATTGGTTCTTCCCAACCCAGGGATCAAACCAGCGTCTCTTTCATTGGTAGGCAGATTCTTTACCGCTGAGCCCCATCTGGGAAGTCCCCTGCTCTGTAGTATAGGCATATACTAGACAGAGGCTCAGAGATCAGCCTTGGGCTCTGCCCTTATTGTGTCGAGTCTTCAGGACTTCCTTCACCTGGGCATAGCTCATGTAATATTCCACGTGAATAGTCATCTATCATGTATGTAAAATAACAGACTTCTGAGTGCCAGTGCTTTGTACAAAGCATCTACGTACATTCTAGGAAAAGGTGAGTGCTCTGAGGCTGAAACTAGGCCCAGGGAATATCTATAGATTAGCAGGAGAGTCCTTCCACAGACAATTTTGTAGTTGTCTGAAAGCTATATGGAAGGGAAGTTGGCTTCCTGTGGTTAAATATTTAGGAGGAGTCCAAATGATTATTTGGACAGGATACAGCTGGACATGGCAGCTACTCACACTCTTTCTGATAATCGGTTTCTATAATTTTAAGAAAGTGATGAATCAGTCAGCACCTTTTTATGAACAATGACTGACATGTAGAAATATTTGACAAAACTTGGGAACCTCAACCTATCATCCAGGAACTTTATTGTTTTCATGATATTTTGAGGGGATTAAAGCCTCTTGATATTCTAAGACATTTTGGATTTCTGATCAAGGATTTGTAGATCAGATATTTGGTGGAGCTTTGCAGAAAATCTTGAGTTACACTGTTCTGGTCTTTGTGGAGTTTTTTATTAAAAAGGGTAGCTTTCTGACTTTCTGTAATGTTTATGGAAGGGTAATTAATCTTGAAAACATCTTTCTGTTACTAGACTTCTTAAGACTCCCCCTCTACCTCCCTCTTTTTTTGTCTCTGTCAATTTTGATTCGTTTTCCATTCACCTTATACTTATTAACATTTTCTAATTTTCGGGACTATTTAGCAGCCTGCAGCTCCAGTATTCTTGCCTGGAAAATCCCACGGACAGAGGAGCCTGGCAGGTTGCAGTCCTTGGGGTCACAAAGAGTTGGACACGGCTGAACGACTGAGCACAATTGCAGAGGACTTCTGAGGACATGAGACAGTTTTTTCAAATGAATAACTCAGGGGATTAGCTCCAGATTCTGAAAATTCATGCCAGCACATTAGTGCACAGTGTGTTCTGCTTCAAAACACCATGTACATCCTATGTACCCTGTCAGGTTGATTAGTTTAACAAACATGTCCTCATGTATACACATTTTTCATAGCCCTGAGGTCTAATCTGAAAGTGCCACATATTTAACTATGTGATTCTCGGCATGTTATCCCAACTTTCAGAGCCTTATTGAGTGATGTGCTTAATTGTCATCTAAAGGAACCAACAATTAACCACCTTACTGAGTGTACAAATTTTCCAGGTATTCTAGGAGTCTGTCAGGTCATTATCCTTTCCATTATAATACATCTGAAATCTGGATGTTGGGAACAGAAACCCTTTACTGTCACTTAAGGCTGTGTGGGTATATGTGAAGCTTCTTAGCTTTGTTTTGGTGGAGAATCAGGATGGATCACACCTCCAAAAAATACAGAATTTCATGGCACGTTATTTACACTAGTCATTTTTCTCAGGAGCCATCCTTTCCATAGGGATTTATCAGAAAATTATTATCCTAGATACTGGGATAAACGTTAGCAAGAAGATCATAAGATATTTTTCTGCCTTTCAGGGTCTTGAATGTTTGCTGGGGAAAGAAATGAATACATGTATTTATAATATGATTAGTCCTCAAGTATTATGTTTATTACATTTTATGAAATCATTGGGGAAAAGAGCATAAGTAAATCTGCTGGGTTTTGCAGAGTGTCAGTTGTGATGGTTTTGGTTGTATGTCCTGTAGGATTGGGTTCATAAAGAGGTGACATTTGGAAAGGTGCCACAGGCAGAAAGGAAAGGGTCCCTACCTCCACCATGTATATAGTGGTCACTGAATTCCCCTCAGACTTACATGGCTCTCCTGTTCTGTGTGTTTCACACCCACACTGACCAACCAAGAAAAACTCAAACCAAAACCAATAACCATAAAAATCCCCAAACAACTGACACATTGGTTAATGATACTTGGTGCCCTGATCAGTTGTACAATATGTGGAATGAAAATCTTTGCCTTTCACAAAGGAATTGCAGAAATCTCTATGTACTTTGTGGGTAGTTTAGTAAGTAGGGGTAATTATACCAAGGATAGTAAGTACAGGAAGGTGGATCTGATTTAATTACCATATTTTATAGATTTCTGCTGAGAAGGATCCTCTGTCTCCCAGACAGATGGAGTAACCGTAGTAAATTGGAAAGAACAGGGGATTTGGAGACTTGAGATCAGAAAAGTAACACTTCTTTCCATTGGCTACTTTTGAGCAGGAACAAAGTAAATGAAAATGGAGCAGCTGTGCTGTTAACATCAGCCAAAATTAGGTGCCACTGTGTTCTCTCTGTCATATTGTACCTCAATTTCGTTCATTACCACAAGATGGAAATTAGAATCACTAAAAGTCAGAGAAGGGTCAAAGGTTTCAGTTACCATTTATCCCTGAAAAATCAATTGCTCAAGCATTATTCAGATGTTATTCTAGTTGTTTTCAGCTTTCTACCTGAAAGTGGGAAATTTCACTTTTCAGAGTGACCCAGGGACTCAACACTATTTTGAGGCTCCTAATTTTGGGGTTTTTGGGGACTCATAATTGGGGCAAGTGGTTAGGAGAGTGTTTCCATTAAGAGACAAAGCTGAGCCTCTCTAAGAAGCTGATGGTGGTGGTGATGGATGGGGGTTGGTTTTGGAGTTGGTTTCAGTGGTGGTGATGTTGATGTCGCCTTACTACCTGGACATAAACTTTGCTGGGATTGAGAGTATGGAAGATTTGGCATTAGGATGAGGTCTGTTCACAGTTTACCTGCATCCCATTTCTCTTCTACTGAGGCAGTTTTATTAAAACTTTAAATACAGGGAAGAGACTCTTCTTTAATGGTTTAGAGACATTTCTCTTGTAGGGCAGTGAACAAGAACTTAGTGACTTACATATGCTATCATTTCTTAGTTAAAATTGTCTTTAACAACTATTAGACACATTAGTCTGAATTCATTAATACTATCTTACCAAAGGAAAGGAAAGCCATTGATTTTTGGATGGAGATAGGGGAAGGTTGTTAGATCCCAGAGGGAGATTTTCCTTGGAATTTCCCACTGCAGTTACTACCTAGGGTTTTTCTTATAGGTCATCTGTGAAGCACTGTACAAATGACAGGAATTTTTTTTTTTTTTGTCCTTGCTTTTCAAAAGTGAACATAGGCCAACTGTGATTGTTAGTGAGACAAAGTAAACTATGTCCCATTTTTATTGCTCCACCTTCTGACCTGAATTTTATTTTGTCCTCAATTTCAAAGAACCTAACTCATATTTGTCTTATCTTAATTAGTATTTAATAATACCACTCTTTTCTGACATACTTAAATATAGACCCATTTCTTCTACGAGTTCTTTGAACAGAAGTATTTGAGGCGAGAATAGTTCAGTTTGGTTTCCAATTCATGTGCTCATTTGTTGTGTTATTTTGGTCAAGGCACTTTATTTTTCTGAGCCTTAGTTTCCTCATAAATAAACTGAGGATACTGATAAAACCTCTACCTTCAGAAGGTTAGGAGAGGTAGGTGTGAAAGTGCATTGTGATCCCCAAAGTACTCTATCAGTGTCAATTGTAGTTGACTGTTATTACCAATTTTTTTTTTTTTTATTACCAGCTTTTCAAGACAACATCTTCCCCATGCATAGAATGTGTACCCGTGTGTACAGAGAAAAGGAAAGCAAGCCTAAACCCAGCTCTCAGTATTGAGGATATATTCCATCTGCTACTAATAGCATTTACACTAAAACAGAATAATTCACAAAATTATACCAGAACATAAAAGGTAATACAGACAGTTGAAAGATATAGTTTCTAGTGAATGTATTACTAATCTAGGCATTTTTATGTGGGAGGAAGCTTGTTAAGATTGAGTCATAGCAATTGTATTTTCAGAATGTTAGCAATGTGGGTAAAAAAATGACAAAGGGGAATGACTTCTTTACTCCTCTTTTAGTTTGTATGGTTAAATGGTCCCTCTGCTAAGAATGCTTACCGCTTAAACCTTTCTGTGACATTGGCTTTGTATCTTAGCTACTTTAAGGTTTCCTCATACAGCATTGCAGGTCACTTCCACTCCTTGTACCTGTCCCTCCCCTTCACCCCCCTTCATAACAAGCATAACTGCTCCATTGTTCTGCCTCCAAAGAATTTTCTATAGGTTTTTATGTGTGTTTGCGTCACTTAGTCATGTTTGACTCTTTGTGACCCCATGGACTGCAGCCCACCAAGCTCCTCTGTCCATGGCATTCTCCAGGCAAGAAAACTGGAGTGGGTTGCCATCCCTTTCTCCAATAGGTCTTTATAACCTTTATCAAACTTATTGTTTTGTCTGTTAACCTGTCACTTCCACCTCCTTGATGACTTGTAAATGACTTAACCCTTCTAATAATAGAATTCAGTAAATGTTTGTTGAATAACTGTGTTAACTAGGTGAATACTGTGCCATTTATTTATTTAAGGGGATCCACGGATGAGTGAGAATCATCTTTCTTTTTGAGGAAAATAGGTGAGAGATCTATAAATCTTACTTCCCATTTATAAGACTTGCTTGCTTTTATGTAAACTGTTCCACTGTATATATGTACATATCTGAATTTTAAAAATCACTAAAACTCTGTTCTTTTCATGGGAAGGGAAGAGGTTTCTAGTTTTTATTTGAATGTTTGGATAATTTTACAAGCCTCTGTGATGCTGTCATCAAAAACAGAGCTTAATTCTTTTTATTCATAAGATATCATCTTCGTCCTTTGTCTATGGAACTCTGACTTTTTTTGACCAGTTTTTCTTCCTTTTTTTTCTATTAATGAGCATCTCCATCTCCTGAAGTCTTACTTTATGCTATATCCAGGACTAATTGGGTGGAATACATAGAGACTGCAGGGTTGGATGAGAATGGAGAATGATGCAGTTGGCTATTCCTGGCAAAAAGATAGCCTGAGATTAGGGTGAATGAGAATGAACATGGGAGGGAAAAGTTTGAGAATAGGGAGGGTAAAAGCCCAGGGTCCAGTGGTTCCTCTTAAATGTGCCTGCAGGGAAACAGTCAGATAAGTTGATGTTCTTTATTCTCAGTACAGTTTCTAGCTGTTTGCTTCAAAGTAGGTTAGAGGAGGAGCAAAGATCCTGTCTGAACTTGTCCTGACTGAGTAGTGTTTTCTGTAATTCCCAACCTGGTTACTGATTTACAAAAGTGGCTGGTTGTGTGACTTCCCCATCTTGAATTAGAGTAGAAATGCAAAGAATGTAGAGGCTGATTTTGAAAGGCACTAGGGAGGACTATCACAGTAATCCAAGTCTATGCCCCAACCAGTAACGCTGAAGAAGCTGAAGTTGAACGGTTCTATGAAGACCTACGAGACCTTTTAGAACTAACACCCAAAAAAGATGTCCTTTTCATTATAGGGGACTGGAATGCAAAAGTAGGAAGTGAAGAAACACCTGGAGTAACAGGCAAATTTGGCCTTGGAATACGAAATGAAGCAGGGCAAAGACTGATAGAGTTTTGCCAAGAAATGCACTGGTCATAACAAACACCCTCTTCCAACAACACAAGAGAAGACTCTATACATGGACATCACCAGATGGTCAACACAGAAATCAGATTGATTATATTCTTTGCAGCCAAAGATGGAGAAGCTCTATACAGTCAGCAAAGACAAGACCAGGAGCTGACTGTGGCTCAGACCATGAACTCCTTATTGCCAAATTCAGACTTAAATTGAAGAAAGTAGGGAAAACCACTAGACCATTCAGGTATGACCTAAATTAAATCCCTTATGATTATACAGTGGAAGTGAGAAATAGATTTAAGGGCCTAGATCTGATAGATAGAGTACCTGATGAACTATGGAATGAGGTTTGTGACATTGTACAGGAGACAGGGATCAAGACCATCCCCATGGAAAAGAAATGCAAGAAAGCAAAATGGCTGTCTGGGGAGGCCTTACAAATAGCTGTGAAAAGAAGAGAAGTGAAAAGCAAAGGAGAAAAGGAAAGATAAAAACATCTGAATGCAGAGTTCCAAAGAATAGCAAGAAGAGATAAGAAAGCCTTCTTCAGCAATTAATGCAAAGAAATAGAGGAAAACAACAGAATGGGAAAGACTAGGGATCTCTTCAAGAAAATCAGAGATACCAAAGGAACATTTCATGCAAAGATGAGCTCGATAAAGGACAGAAATGGTATGGACCTAACAGAAGCAGAAGATATTAAGAAGAGGTGGCAAGAATACACAGAAGAACTGTACAAAAAAGATCTTCACGACCCAGATAATCACGATGGTGTGATCACTAACCTAGAGCCAGACATCCTGGAATATGAAGTCAAGTGGGCCTTAGAAAGCATCACTACAAACAAAGCTAGTGGAGGTGATGTATAATATCATGTATGAAATGAGTCGCCAGTCCAGGTTCGATGCACGATACTGGATGCTTGGGGCTGGTCCACTGGGACAACCCAGAGGGATGGTATGGGGAGGGAGGTGGGAGGAGGGTTCAGGATGGGGAACACATGTATACCTGTGGCGGATTCATTTCAATATTTAACAAAACTAACACAATATTGTAAAGTTTAAAAATAAAATAAAATTTAAAAAAAAAAAAAAAAGAAAGCATCACTACGAACAAAGCTAGTGGAGGTGGTGGAATTCCAGTTGAGCTATTCCAGGTCTTGAAAGATGATGCTGTGAAAGTGCTGCACTCAATATGTCAGCAAATTTGGAAAACTCAGCAGTGGCCACAGGACTGGAAAAGGTCAGTTTTCATTCCAATCCCAAAGAAAGGCAATGCCAATGAATGCTCAAACTACCGCACAATTGCACTCATCTCACACGCTAGTAAGGTAATGCTTAAAATTCTCCAAGCCAGGCTTTAGCAATATGTGAACTGTGAACTTCCTGATGTTCAAGCTTGTTTTAGAAAAGGCAGAGGAACCAGAGATCAAATTGCCAACATCCGCTGGATCATGGAAAAAGCAAGAGAGTTCCAGAAAAACATCTATTTCTGCTTTATTGACTATGCCAAAGCCTTTGACTGTGTGGATCACAGTAAACAGTGGAAAATTCTGAAAGAGATGGGAATACCAGAACACCTGACCTGCCTCTTGAGAAATTTGTATGCAGGTCAGGAAGCAACAGTTAGAACTGGACATGTAACAACAGACTGGTTCCAAATAGGAAAAGGAGTTCGTCAAGGCTGTATATTGTCACCCTGTTTATTTAACTTATATGCAGAGTACATCATGAGAAACGCTGGACTGGAAGAAGCACAAGCTGGAATCAAGATTGCCAGGAGAAATCTCAATAACCTCAGATATGCAGATGACACCACCCTTATGGCAGAAAGTGAAGAGGAACTCAAAAGCCTCTTGATGAAAGTGAAAGTGGAGAGTGAAAAAGTTGGCTTAAAGCTCAACATTCAGAAAACGAAGATCATGGCATCCGGTCCCATCACTTCATGGGAAATAGATGGGGAAATGGGAAACAGTGTCAGACTTTATTTTTCTGGGCTCCAAAATCACTGCAGATGGTGATTGCCGCCATGAAATTAAAAGACGCTTACTCCTTGGAAGGAAAGTTATGACCAATCTAGATAGCATATTGAAAAGTAGAGACATTACTTTGCCAACAAAGGTCCGTCTAGTCAAGGCTATGGTTTTTCCTGTGGTCATGTATAGGTGTGAGAGTTGGACTGTGAAGAAGGCTGAGTGCCAAAGAATTGATGCTTTTGAACTGTGGTGTTGGAGAAGACTCTTGAGAGTCCCTTGGAGTGCAAGGAGATCCAACCAGTCCATTCTGAAGGAGATCAGCCCTGGGATTTCTTTGGAAGGAATGATGCTAAAGCTGAAACTCCAGTACTTTGGCCACCTCATGAGAAGAGTTGACTCATTGGAAAAGACTCTGATGATGGGAGGGATTGGGGGCAGGAGGAGAAGGGAGCTACAGAGGATGAGATGGCTGGATGGCATCACTGACTCGATGGACGTGAGTCTGAGTGAATTCCAGGAGTTGGTGATGGACAGGGAGGCCTGGCGTGCTGCGATTCATGGGGTCGCAAAGACCCCATTCAGTCAGACAGGACTGAACGACTGAAGTGAACTGAGGGAGGATGTATAAGAAATTATGGATTAAGCAAGTAGTACTTCGGTATAAATGAGATGATGATTTGGAAGTTTTTAGTAAACCTTAAAGGCTAACTCTCTGTGTGTTGCAGCATAGCCTCATGCAGGTAGGGATTCTTGTACATATTTGTAGTCATGGAAGATCTTCTAGGTTCTTTTCTAGCTCAGGCCTTACCCATATTTTATGGGTACCAGTTTAGCCTCTACTGTAATAAGATTGAAGGTCAAATAACAATAATTGAATGTATTTCAGCCTTACTTTTTAAATATTAAGAAATGATTGACACGAGTCTTAGTAAGTTAATCATAAGTTCATAAATTCCTTGGCTTATTATGATATGTCATATATGTCATCATGTGTTTGGTTTAGTAGTGTGTGCTGCTACTGAAATAAAAGATGTGAATTTTATAAGTTTTTATATTGTTTTTATATTAACAATTCTGGTTGTAGAATTTAAGTGTAATATATATAAAACATTACAAAAAGTACAGAAAACATAGAAAATAAATATATATAAAATATACCATAAAAAACCCCAGGAACCTACCACCTGAATTTAATAGATATTAATATTTTTCCTTATTTGCTTCAGTCTTCTCTGTAAAACAGTGGAACAGGGTTTGTGGTAAAGGCACACTTGCTCATGTACTTGTGTCTCTGGGGTCACCACTGTTCTCGATTCAGTTATATCACTGCCAAATACTAAAAACTTATGTTTTTTCTACAGGCATATGTATCCATAAACATATTTTTAATGTCATGCTGACTTCTTCACATGGTTATCCACATGGAAAACTGCACTAATTTTATAATTTTTATTTTATTCAGCATAATATTAAAAGTATAGAAAAAATATATTTTTGACAGAACTTTTTGCCCTAATAACATAAATTGAAGTGGCTTTTAAACTTTTTTGAATGTAATTGCAGAATGATAATTTTTTACATTGTGGCCTAATGCATGTCGCATACGCATGTATGTGTATATAAAGCTGAAAAAGATTTCTCCAAACCATAGTTTCCTCTACTGTGTGTGATATACTCTATTTTCCAGGTTGGTCATTCTGAAATGCTTGTCCCAGGCTCAATAAATTGCTTTTATAATCTAATAATAGATTGCCATCCATGGTTTGAAAAACATTAGTAATCTAAAAAATTAGTCTTAATCTAAAATTAATACTGCCTTTAGTTTGCAAATAATAAAAACTTCTGTAGTTTAATAAATGTGCTTCAGATAGTAAGGTAGTGTGACTCAGCGGTAAAGAAACCATCTGCAGTTCAGGAGACACAGGAGATGTGGGTTCAATCCGTGGATCAGGAAGATCACCTGGAGGAGGAAATGGCAATCCACTCCGGTATTCTTGCCTGGAAAATCCCATGGACAGAGGAGTCTAGTGGGCTACAGTCCATGGGGTCACAAAGAGTCAGACACAACTGAGCAACTGAGCACTCGTATTAAAATAGCATTCTTCTGCAAGAGGTTTGATTACATTTATTTTGGCTAACTCATTCTGAATAGTTGTTTTCTATGAAAAATATCCATGCATGTCTAGCCATTTAATTAATTGATGTTAATTATTAATAGCTAAGTGTTTTAGAGAAAGCATCTTAGTCTTTGTATCTCCTTTCAGTCTGTCCTGACTGTGGTCTTCCATGAGTCCAGGAGGGCTGTCATGGCGTCAAGAACAGAAGGAATTCTTGCTTGCCCAAAAACTGACTCCCAGCCCTGCCACGAACAGTCTGTGTATAAACCCTTAATAAGTCCTTTCTTCCTTGTGGGCCTCATTTCCTCACCTATTAAACAGAAGGTTTAACTAGCTCTTCTTAAAAGTAGGTTCATTCTGTGATATATGGGAGAACTTTGACCTGGGCCTCAGTTATTAAAATTTTATGAGAATATATCTGGTGTGAAAGAATAGGACTTTCTATTGAAATTGCTGGTTTTGAGGTTGCATTTGAGCCAGGGGTCAGCAGGTCATATTTGGTTTAATATGATTTTGAGACAGAAATGGTTTTCCATCATAAAGCCTTTTCAGAGTAATCTGGTGTCTCCAAGCTCTGCCTGCTTTTTGGTTTTATCATCTCTCAACTAGGGACAGGGCTGTGTGAATGTGTATGTGAACATTCATAAGTGCTAAGAATGGCAAAGGAATATTTCTGCATTCTGTTTTAATTAAATGTCCTTACAAACAAAACCAGAGCTGCAGGAAAAAATCTGTAAACTCTGGTAAAAGCCCTGGAGGACAGGTTCTTGAGTCTTACACATGGCAGGCATCTGAGGCTTTGGGAACTGTGCTCTTTAATGTGAGGTACATGTTTGGAATAGAGTAAGGATATATCACCTAAGCCACACATCCTTAAACAGAACAGTATTTTTCATGACAAGAGTCCTTCATGTGTGTGTTTGCTTTAAGAAACAGTTTTAAATTACAGTTTGGGTGGAATGAACCTTTAAGACCATCTCTTCCTATTGGTGTCTAAAAAAATAGTCCAGGAAATACTCTGGGTGGCTGTCCCGGTGGAGGCAGTTAGTGGCAGATGCTTAGTTTCAAGGTTCTTACTGTCTTTTGGTTTGCGGATTCTTTTTAGGTATCTCTACATTTAGAGAAACCTAGAGAACCAGTTCTAACTCATGTGTGAAAGTGTAGACCCACTGAATGTGACTACATTTTAAGTAGAGATTTGCTCTTGCCTGAGGGGCTAATAAAGGTATGTTTTTCCCTGAGAGGATCAGGATAAACGTAAGTCTCTGGGAGAGGATCTGCTGAACCCCAGATGGCTGAGACATAAGCTGTGTGTGTGTGTGTGTGTGTGTGTGACTGCAGTACTTGCCCTCCCTTTATAGACATGGATTAGAATTTCCGGACCTCATCCTTAGGCCAGGATCTCACCATTATTTTGTTACTTTGTTGTACACCTGTACATGGCATTGAGCAGGTACTATCTGGATTTGTGTGAATGAAGACTTCTTACCAACTAATTACTCTTTTGTACATTGCCAGTTATAAAGTTGATCATCCTGAACTATAAGAATGGATTCTTTGAAGTCCTGAACAAAGCCTTTTTCTTTTTGTGTTGAAGCGCTACTAATGAGCTTTTCTGTCTGCCCTTCTCCATCCTCTGCAGTGTGCCGAGATTTTGCTGTCCTGGAGGACCACACCTTGGCCCACAGCCTGCAGGAACAAGAGAGTGAGTAATAGCCCCCTGCAAGCTCCTCCAGTTTTCTTTTTTAGTGGTAGCCTTGAGGCAGATTTCTTGCGGTGAGGCGGGGAGAAGACAGAGTCATCAGGCTACACCACCCATCATCCCAAGGGATCTGTCTAGGCAGGTGACACCTTGGTGAAGAATGTACTTTTCCGTGTTTTGAAGTGAGACAGCTGCTGGGGATGAGAAGACCGTTGGGTGTATCGGAGGAAAAGAGGGACTTGAGCCATTTCCTTTGCTTTAATGTTGTAGGAGGGATACAGTGGTTATATGTGGATCAGGAGTATATAGAAGGCTGGCATAAGAATAGGGGTCCAAATACCTTTACTTAGATTGGTAAAGATACCAGTTGGTAAACATACCTAGTGGTATCTAGATTTAGAGTTTTCTGAATATTTATGTATGTAATTATGAAAAGTAAATCTAAGTTATATGTGTTATACAAAAGTACATATATGTGAACTTGTAATTTGTGTGTCAGTATAAAAATCAGGTGTTGAAAAATGTAGTTTTTAAATGAAGTGGCAACTTGTGGAACAGGAGGAGCACCGGCCCTGGCTTTAGATGGTTTGAGTAGAAGTTTAGGCACTGCCACTGCTGACCAAATACTCATGACTTAACCTTTCTGATTCTCTTTTTCCTTAATGAAAAGATGAGAATGCCAACTCCTGTGCTGCATATTATGCAGCATTACTAAGTGTATACGTGGAAATGATGGCTGTGAAGTTCTTTTTAATTGAAAGGCTCTTCTTAAGTTTATTCTTAAGTTTATTACGAATAAGCCAAAGCATTGTAATTCCTCTCTCCAATCTTCCTGTCCAGTTGAGCATCATTTGGCATCGAATGTTCAACGGAACCGTTTGGTCCAGCATGATCTGCAGGTGGCTAAGCAGCTTCAAGAGGAAGATCTGAAAGCCCAGGCTCAGCTGCAGAAGCGCTATAAAGACCTGTGAGGACTTGGGGAGTGGGAGAGCATTGTGCCAGGACTGGTTTTCAGGGAAGAGCACTTTCTGTCTGTCCCTTTGATTCCTTTCACTATTAGATTATAAATCCTACAGTGACGATCCCATAGTTTTTTTGATTTATAAAAATTGTCTTTGTTGTTGGGATTCCTTTCTAGGTTTTGGGACATGCAGTTTCTGGTAGGACTTAGCACTTTTCACTGATGGCTTTGAGCCATCTGGTCCAGCTCTGTGTCTCACTTTTCCTTAACTGTGCGATGGGAAAATGATCTCTGTCTCCTCTGCCTCCTGTGGTTTTGGGGGGAATCTAGCAAAATACTGGATGTCACAGAATTTTCTGAAGTCTACTGGGTTCCTTTACTATTTCCTAGTAATGTTTGTTGCTCTTATTTTCCTTGAACCCCTTGCCTTTTGGGGGAGGGGCATGCCACTTGACCTGTGGGATCTTAGTTCCTTGAGGGATCAAACCCATGCTGTAGCAGTAAAAGTGCCAAGTTCTAACCAGTAGACTGCCAGGGAAGTCAAGAACCCCTTGCTTTTTATATGGAGGCAGAATCTTTTGGAAAGTTCTGAATTGTACCCTCCGTTCACTTCATAACTTCAGTGTCTGACCAAAATTACTTCTCCATCTCCTCCTAAATAGAGAGATCATGTCTAAGGTCTGTTCCATCATAATGACTTTTTAAACTTCTTTTTTAATGTTTTGAAAGCTCACAGAATACATCTCTTCTTTGAGAGAGGTTCCTGTACTTCAATCTGTAGTGGTAGACTTAACTACAAAATCATTTTGAGAAGGAAGGAGTAAAGGAAGAGGTGAAGGGACCCTTCTATTTAGTTTATTTGTCTTATTTAAATAAACATGAGAGCCTATTACTTTTCCATCTTTGAGGAAGGGTTTTTCTGTTCTGTTATTTGCAGAGAGGACTTTATTCATTATTTTATTCAGTTTTCTTATTTTGTTCATAAACATTCTTATTGACTCTTGCTAAATAAAATAACCCTTTCAACCATGAAAGGCACCAGAGAACATACATATGAATAAAAAATAGCCATTGTTTTTAAGGGACTCAGGGAAAAAACTCTGAGCACTTGCCAAAGTGACTTGAAAATTCATGAAGAATTCCATATTTTTAAAACTAGATTAATAAATACTTTTTTATCAGTTCAAAAAAGTGAGTGAATGAAAAGAGGATATAGAAATAATGAATGAGTAGATTTTTATTTTCAGTTCTGTGGTTTGGATGATTCAGAATCCTATAATATTGTATCTGTAATATGAAGTCATTAAATCCCAAAACTTTTGCAGCTAATAAGACAACATGAGAGGGCATGATTCACTGGTTAATAGTGGCAGGACCGGAAATCAGGTCTCCAGGTATCTTGTCCAGTAATTTTCCTACTAGTGACCAAAACAGCTTGCCGTTTCCACTTCCGGCCTGCGTTCTCTCTCATGTGTTCCCTTCCCGCTTCCTGTCCGATGTGCATGTTCTACATGTACATACACATCCCTGTATGTGCGCCCATCTGCTTTCATCTCCAACTGTCTATGTCCAAACATGTTGAAAAGGACCATTTCCTTATACAAACAAGAATAGTGTTCATCCCCTCACTTTTGTTAGAATAGAATGTGTGGATTTCTATTCCTCCAGAGAAGTTAGGATATTACCGCCACCCCCGCCCCCAACACTTTTCAGGTACCAAAGGCTGCTTTTAAACAGGGAGTATACAACCAAGACTAGATTTGTTGAATACTCTAAAGTTCAACTGGCAGGGCAAGAATAAAAGGGAATATTGGTTTAGCAAGTGAACTGCATGTGTAAGCCACAACTGTAGTTTTGTTCCAGCATCTTTTAGATACTAAGCTCTAAGCATATGTATATCGCTTCAGGTAACAACTAAAGGTTGTAAGGGCCATGTAAACACTGGCTCCCCAGCATTATCACACTCTGTAGAGTTATAAGCTGCCTGTTAACTTTTCCTGGGTTCAGGAAGATCCCCTGGAGGAAGTCATGGCAACCCAGTCCAGTATTCTTGCTTGTAGAATCCCATGGACAGAGGAGCCTGGTGGGCTACATTTCATAGGGTTGCAAAGAGTTAGACACAACTAACGCAACTTAGTCTAGTCTGACTGTTCCTGAAACCTGAAACCAAAAGACCATCTCTGTGATATCCAAACCCCATTTCTTGTTGAAACTGCTGTTTCATTTGTGCTGTTTGTAAGGACATGTTTCTCGCCACAAAATGATGTGTCTGGTTTCTCCCAGCAAAGTATATTGTGGGGTTCTGAGTACAGGATGGAGATTTATTTAGTTTTGTGTCCTCAGTGTTGAGCATGGTGCCTGGATGACAGCACGTGTTGTGTGAGTCCTTTTTGAATCCATGAATGCCAGTACAAAACAGAACTATGGGAGCAGCAGCATTACAACCTTTGGTTGCCTTAGTGGCCTGAGTGTTAAGAAAACTGGCATCAGCCACAGAGGTTTCTCCTGGCACCTGAAGCTGTGGAATATACATCCACCCCCCCCATTTTTAAAGTTTTATTGAATCTGAAAAAAATGTACTTAATTAAAAATATATAAAAATTGTTTTGAAGTCATACCACCACCTCTAAGTGACCACAGTATTACTGACATTTTAGTGAATTCACTCTTACTTTATGTGTACTTTGTGCATACTTGGATATTTGTGGATCTTATTCTCATAGTGTATATCTCTTTTGCAGAATCTTGAGGGACTGTGGTGGTGGTTTAGTCACTATGTCACGTCTGACTCTTGCAAGCCCACAGACTGTAGTCTTCTAGGCTCCTCTGTCCATGGAGTTCTCCAGGCAGGAATACTGAAGTGGGTTGCCATTTCTTTCTCTAGGGGATCTTCCCGACCCAGGAATTAAACCTGGGATATGATCATACAGAAAAGGCCCGGAGCTTTCCATTATAGTATCTGGGGATCATGTTCTGATTCTACCACTTATTTTCTCTGTGACCTTAGGGAAAGTGATTTTACTACTCTGGGCCTCAAGTTTTTCTAGCTATAGGATGTGATGGTATTGACCTCTTTGCATCATTATTGTAAGGATTAAGTGAGATAAAAATATGCCCTGGCTCTTAGTGAGTATTCAGTAAATTGTGTTGTGGTTAGAAAAATCATTCCTTGTGTTCTCCATTCATGTTGTTTTCTCCTTTGTTTTTCAGTGAACAGCAAGACTGTGAAATTGCTCAGGAGATTCAGGAGAAGCTGGCTATTGAGGCAGAGAGACGACGCATTCAGGAGAAGAAGGATGAGGTACAACTTGTTTAATGCCCCTCCACCCCATGGAGGAGGGCTGCTCAGCTCTGACTCTCTGTGTTCACAGGCTCAGTGTAGGGTTGCTGGCCGGGCAGGAAAACTTTCCCCTTTTGGGGGTGCATTGTCCAAGGGTTGCCCCCTCCATGGACCACTGTTTATTGCCCTTTGGTCGTTGTTTAAGTGGTAAAATCTTAAAAGATGACAATGGTTAATTTGACAAAAGGTGTGAATTCGTTTCTGTAGGCTGCTGTAACGAATCACTACAAGCATGGTGGCGTAAAACAATAGAACTTGGTTCTCTCACAGTTCTGAAGGTTGCATGTTGAAATTAAGTGTTGGCAGGGCAATGCTACCTACTAGGGGAGACCCCTTCTTTGCCTCCTCTTAGCTTCTGGTGGCTCTTGGCCGTCTGCGTTCCTTGCCTTGTGGTTGCATCATGTCAGTCTTTACCTTTGTTGTCACATGGCCTTCTTCCCTGTATCTTTTTGTCCTCTCGTCTTCTTGTAAGGACACCAGTCATTGGATTGAGGGCCCACCCTAATAGAGTATGATCTTCTCTTAAATAATTCTGCCTGAAAGTCCCTATTTTTAAATAAGGTCATGTTCTGAAGTTCTTGATATAAATGAATTTTTAAGAGATAATTCAGCTCCATACAAGATACCTGCCTATGGGTTATTCCCACAACTTTAGGGAGAGCAAACCTTGAATGTAGCCTGAACAGGAGTCATGGACTGGTCATTGGTCTCCCTCTTTTTTGTTAGTGGGTTCACTTTCCTATGATACCCTGCCTCAAAACAGTGATCCATTTAATTCTGTATATATTTTTAAATTATATTGTCTTTAAGCTGAAAATGACTAAAATTAGCAGTAGTATATGGTTTGTAAAAAGACTTGAATTTTACTTACTGATCATTGCTTTTGTGTTATATTTTCAGCATTTCTTACAAACAGTTCCTTTTTCATTGTGTTGACTCTGTGTCTGCTTTTTAAATACCTATTCTGCTATTCGTGACCCTTGTCTTAACTTATAATAAAGAAAAAAAATGATTTATCATTTTTAATAGTAGAATGACCATATGATATTTTGTGTACTGAGAAATTTTGTGTACTCTCCTGGGCACACTGGCACATGCAGTCACCCTATTAAATAAATATTTCAGGGTTATTAGTGAACCAGTCTGCATCTTCTCTTTCTCCTACTGAGCCACTCTGTTACTCTGGAACTCCTTGTTCAGTGCCAGGCGAGTGTGAGACACCTGGTGTGAGTTTATTTAGCTATTTCTTTAAGAAACAAACCATGATTATGTGATGATCAGAATTGTAAGTAAGAAAGAGGGATCCCTTTTCATCCTTCTGTTATCAACACAGGAGCTCTTTCTTACTGCAGGATGTGTTGCTTCTCTATAGTCAAGACTTCCTTGGAGATGAGTCTGGAAGCTGAAAGAAGTGATTATGTTTTATAGACAGGAAAGCGTCTATTTTAAAAATCACAGAGTAATGAAGTTGGCTTCTTATAAATGCTCCTGGTGTCCTGTAATATTTTTTCTTTCCGTTCAGGTGAAAGCAGTATTAGGGAAAACAAAATGCTTTATTTTATGCCTGTGGAATCTAAATAGCAATCACAATAAATAATCTCATTGTTATACTATATAAAGTATACAGTGTTGTGAATAACTGCATTTCTCAGATGAAGAAATTAAGTGTTAAAGAAGTATATGAATGACTGGTCCCGGCTATAGTAAGATGCCAGAGAAATGTCTCTGCAGTTCTGACTGCCTCCGACCTGGGTATACTGTGACACAACACGGAACACATAAACTATGGAGTTTGAATCTTATCTGTTTAACTTTTAGCTGAGAATTCCATCGTCTCATTTAGCCATGTAGCCCCTCAGGTTCCAAACTAAAGAAGTCATGATAACTCTACATTACCCTAAAGGGCTGCTGTGAAGTTTAAAATCATGTATTTAAGGTCTCTGCTACATATTAAGTTAATAGTTGTTCTTTCCTTTTTGCTTTCTTGCCCGGTGTTTCCCCCACCATTCTCCCTTTGTAACAACTCTGATTTGTGCTGAATTAAAAGGTGGGGGTGAAATAAGCAGAGTTAAGTGTGTTCCGATACGGTATGATTTGAGGAATCTTGAGGGGTTTTCTTGCCTTTGCAGGCCTCCTGTTACCTCCACTACTGTTTGACCTACTGAAATGTTTCCCCTTGTCCAGTGCAGTGGAGAGATGAGATGAGAAATCTAGTTGTGGAGGTTTAGTGAGACTAGCCTTTAAAAACTCAAGACTTTTTTTTTTTCCCAGACGTTTTTGACTTTTCGCTGATGCTTTAGTTTAGAATATGGCTGTCCTATCAAGAGATTCTTTAATTGTAGAAAACTGTGACTTCCAGCTGACTAGACTGCTTTAATATTAAATAAAAATTTGCATTATTCAAGTTTGATGTTGAAGGATGTATGATAATGCTTATTTGTTTATTTTAGTCCAAGGCACCTCATAGGGGAGACTGAAACAACAGTGCTAATTTTTCTGATCAACTTTGCATCGCCTGTTACTCATCAACTGTCCGGATTCTTTGTTTTGTTTTGTTTTTCCTCTCTCTGTGCTCTTCTGCTTCCTTGTAGAGTCTGCTTAACTAATAAGTTCTTACCCAGCAGCGGGGCTGTGGAAAACTCCTCTCTGGATTTTCACCCAGATCTCTTTTTACAGATTTTTGGAGTCAACTCTCTTTTGTAGCTTATAATCATCCAGAACAACCTAATGTAGAATTCAAGGTCCTTTCCTCTTGGGATAGATACTTTTTTTCTGAACAACATTGTTCATGAGAAGTAGAGTTATACAACTTTCTGTGGGTGAATTAGCATGTCTAACTTTGTTGTTGTATAATATTATTCTGTTTTTTAACAGAGTACAAATGTAGGCAGGTAGCATTTCCATTGGGGAGACAGATGTATAAGAGTTTAAAAAGATCTGTATTCTTACCACCACTGTGGCCCCTTCCCTTCCTTCTTCTTTTTCCTCATTCCCTCCTCTTTCCTTCCTTCCTGTCTTCCTTGCCTTTTTTTTTAACTCTTACATGGTGTCTTGAATATCGTAGTAGTAGCATTTCTTTCTTGGTGCCCTGTTGAAGGAGCATGTACCCTTTGTAATACTGGACTGAGTTTATGGGAGTACTTGCCTCATAATCACATGAGTTTGTGGTTAATATGGGTGGACAGATTTTATTGGGATCTTTCTCTTTGGTCACAGGTTTAGCATTTGTCAGTATTGTTTAATCAAGCCAAGAAATGTGTTTTTAGTTTATTTAATTTAGTTATTCTTAAATAACTAAAAAAATAAATAACTAAAAATCCTTAAATAGCTAAAGAGAGTTCCAGAAAAACATCTACTTTTGCTTTATTGACTATGCCAAAGCCTTTGACTTTGTGGATCACAACAAGCTCTGGAAAATTCTGAAAGAGATAGGACTACCAGACCACCTGACCGGCCTCCTGAGAAATCTGTATGCAGTTAGAACTGGACATGGAACAACAGATTGGTTCTAAATCGGGAAAGAAGTACATCAAGGCTTCTTGTCACCCTGCTCATTTAACTTATATGGAGAGTACATCATGCAAAATGCTGCGCTGGATGAAGCACAAGCTGGAATCAAGATTGCCAGGAGAAGTATATCAATAATGTCAGATACTCATATGACACCACTCTTACGGCAGAAATAAGAGCCTCTTGATGAAAGTGAAAGAGGAGAGTGAAAAAGTTGTCTTAAAACTCAACATTCAGAAAACTAAGATCATTCTATCTGGCCCCATTACTTCATGGCAAAAGATGGGAAAACAATAGAAACAGAGAGACTTTATTTTTTGGGTTCCAAAATCACTGCAGATGGTGACTGCAGCCATGAAATTAAAAGACGCTTGCTCCTTAGAAGAAAAGCTATGACTAACCTAGACAACATATTAAGACAGTATATTAAAAAGCAGAGACATTACTTTGCCAACAAATGTCTGTCTAGTCAAAGCTGTGGTTTTTCCAGTGGTCATGTATGAATGTGAGCGTTGCACTATAAAGAAAGCTAAGTGTCAAAGAATTGATGCTTTAGAACCATGATGTTGGAGAAGACTCTTGAAAGTCCCTTGGACTACAAGGAGATCCAGCCAGTCCATCCTAAAGGAAATCAGTCCTGAATATTCATTGGAAGAACTGATGCTGAAGCTGAAGCTCTAATACTTTGGCCACCTGATGTGAAGAGCTGACTCATTAGAAAAGACCCTGATGTTGGGAATGATTGAAGGCAGGAGGAGAAAGGGATGACAGAAGATGAGATGATTAGATGATATCACCGACTCGATGGACATGAGTTTGAGTAAGCTCCGGGAGTTGGTGATGGACAGGGAAGCCTGGTGTGCTGCAGTCCATGGGGTCACAAAGAGTCGGATGTGACTGGGTGACTGAACTGAACTGAACTTATTCTTAAATAAAACTCTTAACTACTTTGTGTATATGTGAATATTGATTTATATATGTGCCTTTGAACCTAGGTATAAATATGTGTGAATGTGAAACTATTTTTAGGGAAAGCCTTTTTTTTTCCCTTGAATAAATAGTATCATGGCCAACCATGTAATGAAAAGTCTGTGGCACTAATCCAACAATTTGGAGCCATTTATAATGTGAACTATTCAGGGATGAACTTAGTAACCAATTTACATTAAAAATTAATCTAGTGTGAGCCATGGTACTTTTTCATAGCATTCTTAATGTGACTAGAAATTCATGGTCTAAAAATATATTTATGTAAATTGGTAGTATCTAGAAAATAGCTCAGGTAGTAATAATTTAAGCTACTTATTTTTTTCACTATGTTGTGGCACTTTAAAAATAAGTTTACACATACATAGCCAGACAGGGGGAGTGAGTGGGAGGCCTCTGGTTGAGAAAATTCTTCTCTCCTTTTATCCTAGTTATATTGGTGTTTTTACAGTCATGAATTTGGTACTATCCTGTTTTTCTGGTCTTACAGAGTGACCCTTTTGGGATTATACCTGATTTGCATTTCCTACTGAGTTAGATATTAATATAGTAATTGCTAGGTAATAAAAAAGTTTAGCAATCTAATGGAATGGCTTTCCTTTTTTTTGTTCTTCTGATAGTCATTTGACAGTCACATTTTCACATCTCCCTTAGATTGTCTTTATGCCCAAGATTTTCTCATTTTGAATCCCACTGCTATTATGATAGAGGTGAAAACCTTAAGGGAGAAGTAACCCTGATATATAAAATTGTATAAACCATAAAAGTACCCAAAGGGATCCAACAGTTCAGTAATTTGTCTTCTATTTGAGAAAGTTGCATGGGGCTCCTCTGCACCTTACTGTGTGAATGTCTGTCTTAGAGCAGTCATCTTTGCATGTCTTACATTATGTTAATCATTTTGCTTCTAGCACCTAACAGACAAGGACATTAATGATAATGACCATGTATCTTGTTTCTCTGTAGGAGGTCTCTAGCAGAATATGTGAGCCATTGAAAGGAATTGGTGAATCTGTTTTCTTGACATAGCATTCCTGTAGCATTCCAGGAATCCTTTTTTTGTTTGTTTACCTTTGTTTTTATTTATTTATTTTTTATTATAAATTTATTTATTTTAATTGGAGGGTAATTACTTTACAATATTGGTTTTGCCATACATCAACATGAATCCGCCACAGGTGTACACGTGTTCCCCATCCTGAACCCCCCTCCCACCTCCCTCCCCGTACTATCCCTCTGGGTCATCCCAGTGCACCAGCCCCAAGCTTCCTGTATCATGCATCGAACCTGGACTGGTGATTCATTTCATATACGATATTATACATGTTTCAATGCCATTCTCCCAAATCATCCCACCTTCGCCCTCTCCCACAGAGTCCAAAATACTGTTCTATACATCTGTGTCTCTTTTGCTGTCTCACATACAGGGTTATCGTTACCATCTTTCTAAATTCCATATATATGCATTAGTATACTGTATTGGTGTTTTTCTTTCTGGCTTACTTCACTCTGTATAATAGGCTCCAGTTTCATTCACCTCATTAGAACTGATTCAACTGTATTCTTTTTAATGGCTGAGTAATACTCCACTGTGTATATGTACCATAGCTTTCTTATCCATTCATCTGCTGATGGACATCTAGGTTGCTTCCATGTCCTGGCTATTATAAACAGTGCTGTGATGAACATTGGGGTACACGTGTCTCTTTGAATTCTTGTTTCCTTGGTGTGTATGCCCAGCAGTGGGATTGCTGGATCATAAGGCAGTTCTATTTCCAGTTTTTTAAGAAATCTCCACACTGTTCTCCATAGTGGCTGTACTAGTTTGCATTCCCACCAACAGTGTAAGAGGGTTCCCTTTTCTCCACACCCTCTCCAGCATTTATTGCTTGTAGACTTTTGGATAGCAGCCATTCTGATCGGTGTGAGATGGTACCTAATTGTGGTTTTGATTTGCATTTCTCTGATAGTGAGTGATGTTGAGCATCTTTTCATGTGTTTGTTAGCCATCTGTATGTTTTCTTTGGAGAAATGTCTGTTTAGTTCTTTGGCTCATGTTTTGATTGGGTCATTTATTTTTCTGGAATTGAGCTGTAGGAGTTGCTTGTATATTTTTGAGATTAGTTCTTTGTCAGTTGCTTCATTTGCTATCATTTTCTCTTATTCTGAAGGCTGTCTTTTCACCTTGCTTATAGTTTCCTTTGTTATGCAGAAGCTTTTAATTTTAATTAGGTCCCATTTGTTTATTTTTGCTTTTATTTCCAATATTCTGGGAGGTGGGTCATAGAGGATCCTGCTGATATTTATGTCAGAGACTGTTTTGTCTATGTTCTCTAGGAATTTTATAGTTTCTGGTCTTACGTTTAGATCTTTAATCCATTTTGAGTTTATTTTTGTGTATGGTGTTAGAAAGTGTTCTAGTTTCATTCTTTTACAAGTGGTTGACCAGTTTTCCCAGCACCACTTGTTAAAGAGATTGTCTTTTCTCCATTGTATATTCTTGCCTCCTTTGTCAAAGATAAGGTGTCCATAGGTGTGTGGATTTATCTCTGGGCTTTCTATTTTGTTCCATTGATCTATATTTCTGTCTTTGTGCCAGTACCATACTGTCCAGGAATCCTTAACTCTGCCTTTACTTATGCTCACAGCTTCCCATTTTCCAGAGTTGAGTGTTATTTTAATAAATGTGTTTACTTAGAAAGTCTTCTGTGAGAGGAGAGGAGGGAGCCTTAAGAGGGAGCAGATATATGTATAATGATGGCTGATTAGTTGTATGGCAGAAGCCAGCACAACATTGTAAAATAATTTTCCTCTAACTAAAAAATAAATTAAAAAAAGAGAAAGTCTTCTGCACAACAGTTATTTCTGCATATTAACCCAAAGTAAGTCTACCTGATTAATATTATTAATTAAAAAATAATTGAATGTGACTTCAGAAGGATTTTGGAGTTCTTTTAGATTTGTTTTTTCCCCAAGTTATATTTTGTCAAACACTAATTTAGTAAGGCTTATATATATGTATATATTTTATGTAACAAAAAGACTTATGTCACAAAATAAATTTGGAAATTCTGGGGTTGCAAGAAGATAACATTACTTTTCTTTCATTAGAATGTTAACATAAGCTAATATGTTTAAAGAATTAGATATAATACATGTTTTCTGTTGAATGTTTTTTATTTTTTGGTGAACTTTTGATACCAGTGTTCTCAGAAACAGGTTGGGAAATGCTGTTATAGACCAACCTTTAACAGGAAGGAAGCAGAGGATCAAGGAGGTTGTTTATGTCAGGGATGACTAAGCTGCATCCAAGCATGGTGACTAATAATTGCTGTCTTTAGCTTGTTTCAGGGGAGATTTTTTTTTTTTTAATTGAAATCACCTAACTAAACCCACTGTGCAGTAATGTTGGAAAGCAGGGAAGAGAGCTGACCTGGCTGAGCCGTGGTTTATAGTATAACAGCAGATTCCCGTTGAAATCCTTTTTCCTTTCCCACCTTAAGTACAGCTAGCTGTTCTTATTCTTGTCAGCCAGAAGAAGCTTACTCATAAAAAAGGAGCTGAGATGTTAAAAGAACAAAGGTTTGAGTGCTGAGATGCATGACACATTATGATTATTATTTTTCTACTTGGTTAAAAGCACTCCTTTTGACCAGCTAATACATTGTACAAAACAGGTATCACTTTGTTTCTCTTTGGTTCATTTTTGGCTCTTCACATTGAGAAAGTGCCCTATTACTATGTATTCATTAGGAATAAATTTGATAGGAAAGCAATTATAAAGTCCCTTGGAGGGCAGTTTAATAACTTTGGCTGACAGTTGGACCTGGTAGTTTTCCTCTTTATTTTTATTCAGTTACATAAAGGGAGACTTTTTGTTTTCAGGAAAATAAACCACTTAAGAAAATGCAGTGTTGGGTGTTTAGTCAACATGACAACTCAGGGAAGTGTTTACATTTTCTTCCTACTTTCATAGTAAGATGTATATGGATTTAGGAAATTCTGAAATAGATATTAGTGTGAGGAGAATAAATTATCTTGTCACACCCCTCCGTAACTGGTTACTTGATTGTAACGCATAAATGTAATGAACCTGGCACAGAGGAGGGCACCCAGTAACGTTTCCAGATTATTACAGTGTGTGTTGGGATGTCAAGACATTTGACTTTTAAGGTTCACTAGCTCAGACTCTTCATTTTACAGATAAAGAATTCAGGCCCAAAGAAATTCATTTTAATAGTTAATGTTTTTCTTCCAATGTCTCTGAAGCATCTCTGACTTGAACTGGAACTTACCAAATATATGTATATATTTACACAGTTTCATGAGAAATTTCCAGCATAGAAGTCAGTTACAGAATATATGTTAATAATATAAATTTGAATTTAAGCCTATTTCGTGAACATTAAAAGCTACGTACGTGGATGTGTGTGTGCTTACATGCATGCTCAGTCACTCAGTCGACTTTTGTCCGACTCTTTCATGGTTTGTAGCCTGCCAGGCTCCTCTCTCCATGGAATTTTCCAGGCAAGAATACTTGAGTGGGTTGCCATTTCTTCCTCTAGGGGATCTTCTTGACCCAAGGATCGAAGCCAAGTCTCCTGCATCTCTTGCATTATCGGGTGGATTTTTTACTGCTGAGCCACCTGGGAAGCCTTCCAAGAATACTGATAACCTCTGCTAATTCATCTAGCCTCAGCATCCAACTTTTTTCTACACTGATATAAGAGAAAATTAAGTCATTCAGATGAATTTTATTTGCCTTGCAGTCTTAGTATATTCTTCATTTGACTTATTCAGAAAAATGCAGAAAGAATGGTGATTAATTCTTGCCTCAGAAGTAAGCCCCTCAGAACTGCCTGTGATTTTTATTACCATTTGTATCAGTGAGTACTGTTGCCATATTTGTAAGATCTTTAAGAACCTAGTAACATCTAGGGATATTCTTTTTTAAAAAGTATACATAAACAAAGTTTATGTGCTATTTTATTGGACCTTTTATAGAAATAATCTTCAAATTCCAAACTCTATCTCCAGCTCAAAATCTTTAGGAACTTTTCACCCCTTACATTATAGACCAGACTTTTAACACTTGACCTATAAAGGGTGCCTAGCATCCAGCCTCTGTCTGTTAAACCTCATCTTTCTCTAACACCCCACATACAGTGTTCTAATTGGACTATTGGTTGTTTTCTAGAGTGATGCCCATTAAAATATTTATAACTTTGCTCGTGTTGTTCTCAGCAAAGAATATCTTCCCTTGCCTGTTGGAATCCAGTTCTTTGTTTAAAACCTAACATTAATGCAAAGCCTTGAACTAATTCATATAAGCAGAAGTAGTATTCCCTTTTTTCTGCGCTCATAGACATTTTCCCCCTTTTTTCTGAGGCATTTACAATTTGATTGTGTTATAGTTATTTGTGTATTGCTTTGTTTTCAAAGTGGGGTGGTGATTTTTTAGGGGATGAAATCAGAATGTTATTTGCCACTCAGCAGCTGCTGAAAACTTGCCTGGAGATGGAGCATAGGAGAGACAGGAGGAGGACTGTTTTCTGTTTTGTTTTTTTTTAAGTAAGACAGCCATCCTCTAATGCAAAGTTAAATCACAATCAGCTGAAAGATTCTTTAAAAAACTTTTTTTAAATGGAATGAAATCAGTGTATATATACATTACTATATATAAAATAAACAGCTAATGGGAAGTTAATGGAGCTCAATGTAGCAGTCTGTGACAACCTAGAGGGGTGGGGAGGAGGTTCAAGAGTGAGGGGACATATGTCTGCTTGTGGCTGATTCATGTTGTTGTATGGCAAAAGCCAACACAATATTGTAAAGCAGTTATCCTCCAATTTAAAATAAATTTTAAAAAAGGTTATAGATTATGGCAGTCTTCCTCATTCAGACTTAGTGAATCATCATCTTGGAAAAAGGGCCCATAAATATGTATTTTAAAAATTCTGTTCCATAACCAGTTTTAGGAATAGTATATTTGAATATCTTCAGGTTGAGTTAGATTTAAATTTAGTTAAAAAACCTTTCTCCCTCATCTGTATCTTGTGCGCTTCCTGTTAAGCAGTCGTCTTTGACATTTGGACAATGTGAGCATAATACCAGAAGGTCTAGAAGACCATAGGCAGAGCCACAAAAGCCTGGGAGTGGAATGTCAAACCACTGACCAGTAGGGTTACTGTATGGCGTTTGTTCTTTCTCTGAAGTATTTATTTTTCTTCTCTCTGTATTTGCAGGACATTGCTCGACTCTTGCAAGAAAAGGAGTTACAGGAAGAGAAAAAGCGAAAGAAACACTTTCCAGAGTCTTCTGGAGTCAGTGCTTATGGTGATAGTTACTATTATGAAGATGGAGGTAACAATTCCTGTCTTTAGACTCAGTTGCAAGACACCCTTTAAATTTGTCTGTAGTGACTCTAGGGCCCATTTAGATTGTGGTGAAATTTTATCTTATCTAATGAATCCATCTGTTCTTTAGATGGATGACCGGAGTCATTTTTATGGCTGTAAAATGTGAATATAGTTTAGCAAAATCTGACATGTGTTCTTTTGCATTATTGCTACTTAGAATGTTATATTACATTCTAAGCACATAAACTAGGGTATGGAAAAATGGCAAATGAGTCTCTGCCTGAAGGAAATCTGGGCAGTACTGTTTGAAGCCTCAAAGTAGCATAAATAATAAAGGAGGTACAGCATTTATAGATTACTGAATACCAAAGCTTTTTTCCTATGCCTCTTATCTTTTAAACCTAGGCCAATGGATTATCCTGCTGGTGACAAAATTGAATATTATGATTTTCTGTTGAGGTTTCGCTTTTGATGCTTTCTTTGCTATTTCTACCATATAGAAAGTTTTCTGAGAGAGAGAGATCCCTTCTCTAGTGCCTGCTTCTGCAGTGTGGTGGTGGTGTGGTGGTGGTAGCACTTGTGGTAATGGTGATTCTTTATCTTAAAAGTGTGTTGGGAAATGAGTATTTGCAAGTATTATTTAGTTCTTTTTAATGACATGTCAAAGGAAGGCTATTTCCTATAGTTTTTAGTGTCAGTATTTAACTGTAGTTCAGCTTGGAGACCATGTGCTGTGCTGTACATAGTCGCTCAGTCACATCTGACTCTTTGTGACCCCATGAACTGTAGCCTGCCAGGCGCCTGGAGATTGCCTGGGGATTCTCCAGGCAAGAATACTGTAGTGGGTCACCATGCCCTTCTCCAGGGGATCTTCCCAGTCCAGGGATCCAACCCAGGTCTCCTGCATGGCAGACGGATTCTTTACCCTCTGAACCAACTTGGCTTCTGTGGTAGCTCAGTTGGAGACCATATTTAGGATACCAAATACCAACCAAATAACATCTAAAGGCAGCTTCTAGAGAATAAAGATTTTAAGATGAGTAATCCCCAAGGCCCCTGAAAATTAATTATCAGTTGCTTTTCTATAGTATCATAAAACGTAAGTAGGTATTTTTCTTTGGTGAGTAGAATGAAAAGTATGTGTATGTAGATAATAGGATTATTATAGTTGAGTCTTCCAGTCACATTGTTCTAAATCTTTCAAAATGAGTAGAGCTCAACTCGAACACAATTAGTAAGCAGATTGATTCTCTACTTGTGGCTCGGTGTGTTCTTCCACATGTGAAATGCTCAACTCTTTTTTGATAGCCATTTTCCTTAACCTGTTTTTTTTTAATAAAATGATGTAATACATCATTCAGGAAGAAAAATTGCCAGTATTTTTCTGTACTAGAGATCAGAAGGTAAAGAGTTACTCATCGGCTTTAATTAAAATCTTAGAGATATGATCTAGTGTTTTTTTGTTTTTTTGTAATTCTGCCAGAAGGCACGTTCATTGCAGATAAAAATATAACCATTCTAAACTTGAATCTAGAAACATTAGGGTGGTAAATAAGTACACTAAAGTACTGATTTTAGCAATCCTCTTTTAAAACCTGTCACTTACTTGAATTGGGACTCAAACCTGATGGTTTTGACCAGAGTATTGTCATTGTGATTTATCTCTGTAGACATTCAGTAGATTTTCAGGGATACCTAAATTTTTAAAAAAATTTGCATTTAATGCTTTTGTAAAGTTACAGAGAATGCTGTATGTGCTTTTCTTGGAGTTGGGGCTGGGGGATTGGGAATAGGATCTAGGGATCTCCTGAATGTGTACCTGTAAAGTAGTGTTGGAATTTCTCTTCAGTTGTGTTGTTGCTGGGAGATGATACATTGCTGAACATGTGATCTTCGTTTATATGCCTTTGAGTTAGACCAAGGTGAGTTCCACAGAAACCACATTGTAGTCCACCCGACGTTTACAAAGCAGCTGTATGTTCTTTGCAGTGGTCCTTTCCCAACACATAAGGGATATTCTTGAATTGTACTTCTCTGCCTTTGCGTGCAATATAATTTTTGTCTTCTTATATAATAATCACAGTGAATCATTATGGAAATGGTCGCTTTAGCTTTAATTTTACTTAAACTTTAATAAATTAATCTTTAAAAAGTAATCATTTATAGATTTTCTACAAATCTGGAATTATCCAAAACCCCTGTCAGATTTATATCAACTGAAATTGTATATCTTATTTATGAAGCCATGTTTCTCTTTCAAAGCCCCTTACCTGTATGGCTGGCATATTAGAGGTTTTTTTTTAAGTCATTGTCTTTGGAGTCATTAGACCTTGATTCAAGTTACATCCCTTCCTTAGAAAAATTGTAATATTAAGGAAGTTATCCACTATAATCACTGTAATCCTTTTTCTCATCTGTAAAATGGAGATTCTAAAAATACATCCTTCACATGGATGTTGAAAAGATTAAACAATAGAATTTTTGTGAAGACTTATTAAACTCTAAAGTATTATTATTTGTACATATATTAATGTAAAGCGGACTTCCCTGGTGGCTAAGATGGTAAAGCGTCTGCCTACAATGCGGGAGACCCAGGTTTGATCCCTGGGTTGGGAAGATCCTCTGGAGAGGGAAATGGCAACCCACTCCAGTACTCTTGCCTGGAAAATCCCATGGATGGAGGAGCATGGTAGGCTACAGTCCTTGTGGTCACAAAAAGTCAGACACGACTGAGTGACTTCACGTTTCACTTTAATGCAATGTGTGTATTAAATATTTGGTCTGTCCAAACAAAAATCATTTTGTTTTGAAAGACAAACATGGAAGAATACAAAATGTTTGCAAATATATTTGTGTGTGTGTGTATATATATATATATATATATATATATATACACACACATACACACAGACACATATATATGTATATGTATATACATATATGTATGTATTGCCTGTAAGGAAGTTAATTATATTTGCCAAATAACTTGGTCTCAAGAAATATAGACGTCTCAGTCCTTAACTGGACAGGGTTTTAAAGGATTCAAACATTCCTCCATCCGTGTCTTCTTTTTTGCCTCAGGTTTAAAGATATCACAAGTGATCACAATAAATATTTTTCCCTATCAACTCTGTGAAAATGTAGTAATAGCCCTGTTCTAATTGTTGCAACACACTTCGCTAAAGTACAACTGTTAATATCTGTTAACATATTAAAAGAAGTAAAAGTAAAACAATCATGACTTCACAAGTCGATGTTAAAAACAAAACCTTTCTTTTCTCTGTGTGGGTTTATAGGCAGGCTTCACTCCTGCAGTTTTCTGTGGGAACATTGGTATTAACACTAAACCATTGTTTCCTCCTTGTGATCATCCTTTAAGTAGCTGGTCAGTATTATGTTAATTCACAGCAGTAGTAAATAGATTCTTTGTCAGTTGTCAAGATACATTTAAAATAATAGTTTGCGTAAAGCATACTATTTTATTACAGACAGTAATTGTCTGTTTCACTTTTGCTTTATGTAAAAAATAAATTCTATCATAAATTATGAAGATAAATACCTCTACAGACTTTTTAGAAGACAGGTTTTAATTTAGATGTCGTCTTTGAAGCAAATGTTCTTTTCTTCTGGAAAGCTCAAGAAGAAACCATTTAGAGTTTTGAATGCAAGCTTTTTTTGCATCATTGATGCATTTAAGACATATCCATATCTCCCCTTCCTGTATTCCTTCACTAGATTAACAAATATTAACAAAAGCAAAGAGCCCAAAACCAAACCAAACAAACAAAAAAAACCCGATAACTAAGGAAAGGTATGGTTATTTATTTTTTCTACATCCCATCCAGTTGCAAGAGCTGTTGCAAATGCAGTTCAGCAAGTGACTAATTCCAATGGGGAATCTTGGCTGTTTTAGCAATTTTCCATGTAATTAGGATTTCTTTTTGTTATTTCCCCATTATAGTAAAAATCTTTGGAAATGTTAAATATGCTATTGGAATATGCGTTTTTAATTCATTTCCTTTGTTTTCATAGTTTTGCTGGTTCCTAAAAAAGACCTGACAACAAAGCACCATGTATGTGCTGTTTCTCTAGTTTCTGTTAAACTTAGGGACTTGTATATTTAGCACACGTTGTATTTCTATATACAGAATACAGTATCATAAAGTTTTCTGAAATATGTTTAGGAATTGGCTTCTTTTTATGTATTCCGTTATGACATCTATTTTTAATTATTTTCCTCTGCACAGCTTCAAGTAAGATTTGAAACAGAGTCATCCAAAGATAACAGGGTCATTTACTCACATAAAATTCTCCTTTGCTCCCTCTTCTTCCACACTGAACTGTAATTTTTCTGGGAATGTTTGCTTTGGCCACCTAAGGGGAGAGTGTGGAGGAGTACAAAATCTGTGGATCATCTGTCTGGACCAAGTAGAAACTAGCAATATTCTGATCTAAATTTATTGTTATTTCCAATAAGAATATTTGAAAGTCTGTGACTGGAATCACAAAGTATAGTTCTTTTTCTATTTTTATAAGATTCCCTCATCTCTTACTTACCACCCTCCCCCACCATATACTAGTTCCAAATTGATTTTATAAATAGAAAAGAACACTTAATGACTGGAATTTTTGTTATTGGCAAATATTAAACTACTGTGTTAATCCTTCCCTAATCATGATCAAACTCTTCTTTCAGATTTAACTTATTTCATTTAATTTCATTATAGTTTTATTACCTTTTTGGCTGTGTACCTAGAATCCTTCATGTATGCACAGACCATTCTGGCAAATACTCATCCATTCGTTTCAGTTTGTTAAGCTGAAAAAATGGTCTTCTTCCCTTTAAAATATATTAAGCTTGAGGCCTGTCTCCATCCTGTAGTGAGTTCATACTGAATCATTAAGCTAACCTGCATTTCTGTTTTTCACGTTCCTCCACCTCCGCTCAGACCAGCCACGGTCAAGGAGGGCAAGGGAGGTGGGTTCAGGAAGCTCAAGGCCTTGTAGACTCCAACATGAGGAAAAGACTGTGAAGCACAGGAGGGAGAGACCCAGACATCCACAGGAGAACTTGGGAGAACCGGAAGAGCATTGTGCATCAGAGAAACCTCCGTCATCTTCTAGCTCGGGTCAAGTGAGGGACGATCCCCAAGGTAACACTGAGCCTGAAAGAAAACGCTGTGGCCACGAGAGGCTCCGGAGACCTCCCCTCCCCAAGATCAGCGGTGAGGTGCTTCTGAGCACCGAATCGGATGACTGGGAGGCTCACTCTAGCCATCGAACTCGGAAGTGGGAAAAACAGTTCAGACAGCAAGACCAGCTCTCTCCCAAAACCTCACGGAAAGCGGGGCTTCCCTGCAAGGAAGCCATTTATAGGTGGGACCATGGGCAAGGTGAGCACAGAGAGAGGAATCGCAGGCCCCGGACTCCTCCCTTCTCAGAGAGTGAGGAGCAGCTCCCACTCCGTGACACAGGTAATGAAGGCCGGCCTGGTCGGAAGTGCTGCTACTGTGTATATACATACAAACAAATGTATCTGTTAAGCACTGTAGACATGTCCTTTCTCTCTGGTTTATGCTTATGGCTTTGAAATAAATCCTGGACCAGGTATTATAAAAGGTATTTACTTAATCTCAAATCTCAAGAAGGAGAATATCTGTACCTTTTCCCTTCTGCTTTCTAAGAGAATACACACTCCTTGCAAGGTTCTTCCAGCCCCACAGTTGCAGTGGAGGTACTCGTCCCAGGTACAGTTTTTAATCTGCCAAGACCTTACATCAGAGGTTCTGATACTAAAGCAGTGCTACTGAGTTTCTGATTTTGATTCCGTGAACCCAGAAGGTCTAATGACACCACCTTCATAATATTTGCCTCCAAAGAAGACCTTCAGGGCTGGAAGTACTGGATTTTCTTCACCTCATCTTTCTCAGTTGTGAAGTGAGAGATGAGACAGGTGGTCTCTTAAGATAGTGTTTTCAAATGGTGAGCCTCTAGTTTGTTTTCATCAGAATCAGCTGGGCTATTTCCTAAAAATGCAGATTTCTGGATCTTACATGTGTTATCAATCCCTGGAGTGCAGCCTGGCAACTCGGGCTTGTTTTACCAGGAGGTGATTCTTATGTTCTTAAAGTTTGAAAACAGTTGTTTTGAGTTCCTTCCTGTGCTTTAACCAGCTTCAGCTCTACAGTTGGTGCTCTGAAGCACCAGTGTCAGGTAAGTTCTTGGTACTTACTTAGAAATGAGGTGAATGAGCCTCCCATTTCTGGCATCCCTGAGGCCCTACTCTGAAGTCCGTCAGTGACACGATAATGTTCTCTCCATGCTTTTCTGGAAACTGCCACTGTGATGTTTTTCCATATGGCTGTACCACTACGAGTTGTAGCACTGGCTGTCTGATGTTTCAATTAGACTGTACTCATCTCCCTAGTTTTCTTTTGCTCTTATGGAATGTTTACAGAGACTCGGGTTATTGGGGGGAAAATACGAAGGAGGCGACTCTTCTTACTTCCTTCCATTTACTGTTGCCCCGCCAACCTCTGCTTCTGGTTTGGAGAGTGGTTTCTAGGTTGCAGGTTCATGTTGATTCTTTTGGTTCCCCCTATCATTTTATCTCTTCCTGCATGTTAGTCCTTTAAGTTTTTAAAGGACTTGGTGATAAAGAAAATGAAAATCCAGTTCAGCAAGTATCTATATGCCGCAAATCTTGCCTCAGGCTTTATGTTTAGGGGTATGTTTATGGATCTGAGCCTCAAACAGTTCATGAGTCAAGCCGCAAAGGTGGATATGTAAACAAGCAATTGCAAATTCGATATACTGTGAACAAAGAGCTCTGGGGCAATAGAGGAGGAAGTGATAAAATCTACCTGGAGTATGTTTTGTAAGTTACTTTATATCAGATTTAGAAAGACGTAGGAGTCCAAAAAGTCTCAGGGAGGAAGGCTGATTTCATCGACCTCTGTGTTTCTGAGTTTGTGCCTCCAACCCGCTAAGTGTGCTCTGAGGGCTGGTTAACCTCTATGGCTTTTTTAGTATGCTCAAGGGTATTTTAAACAGACTCAGAAAGGGTGGAAATAATATGAAAGAAACTCAGTGACTCACAAACCCTACTACTGGAGTTGTAGGCAAACGTTTTGTTCCTTTTATTTTAATAGCATAAGAGTTTTAAAAACAGTGTGACTAGGCAGTTACTAAAATGGCAACAACATAGCTGCTAGCATCTGTCATCTCATTTTCAGCTTACTTTGCAGATTTCACCTACAAAGACTTTGTTGGCATTTGATTTTGTGATCCACCCACCACCCTAGAATAGGTCAGAAGATTACATTAAAGTATAATTATGTACTGGTGTCTATTCTTGCTGTTGTAAAAGTTCTTAAAGTTGTTAGCATAGGCCAAAGTTTTGTTTAACCTAAAAATGAAAAAACCAGCAGGACAACAGAGAGCTAGTTCTAAGAGCACTGGTTTGTGGTACGATCCATTGAAAAAGGAACACAGAATAAAACTGCTAAATTAAATATATGATTGGCTAATTTTCTAAAGAGCAGTAAATCCATATTACCTTTGAGGGTAACATCACTATTGGGCTATTAGATTGAAACAGCTTATTAATTTTCTGCAGTTTAACTTCCAGCCTCTCAGAGCCATTAAACACCATTCTATGATATTTCCCAAGGCTGGCTTTTTACAAAATATGCGTGAATGGTATCAGGATCCATGTGTCACCATATTAGCTTATTCCATAGTTTGAGATAAGTTTATCTTGAATACCAGTACTTTTAGCAGTTTTATTTTATCAAAATTTCTTTAAAGGTAAGCTTTGTTTGTTTATTGAGGGAGGTTCTTGTTTTCTCACACTGGAGAATGTTGAACAGAAAAAGATAAGCAAGAATTTGATTAAAAAGTGATTGTGGAACTGTTGAAAATATGGCTTACCTGGTTTTTTGAAATCTGGTTTCCAGATTATGTTTAGGTTACCAAAATGAAGACCGCCATTTTCTTAATTTCTTTGAATTAACTATATTTAATAACATTTTGAAGCATCTCTATTTTCCGTAATGACAGGCTTACAGTGTACTATCTGGAACTCCTTCTTAGGTACTTAGAAAAGCTCTTTTCACCTTTGGTATGAAATATGCTGCAGTTAGTCAGCAGCCTTGTCAGTCTAGAAATCTAGTATTCCAGGCTGTAGAAATTTTCTACTTAATGAAGTCCACAAGTTCCAAACAAAGAGTTCAAATAAACTCTTCTCTCTCCCTCTAAATATTTAACCTAGGGAGAAATTACCTCAAAATTTAACACTTTTTATTTTTATTGGGGTATAGTTGACGTATAACATATAAGTTTCAAGTGTATATTTGTATTTATTGCAAAACAATCACCAGAATAAGTCTAGTTAACATCATCCCCATACTTAATTACAATTTTTTTCTTGTGATAAGAACTTTAAAGATGTATTCTCTTAGCAACCTTTAGCTGTACAGTATAATACAGTCTCCATACTGTACATTATATCCCCATGACTTATTTATTTTATAACCGGAAGTTTGTATTTTATGACTTTCTGTACCCATTTTGCCCATCCTCCAATCCCTCCTCTGACAATCACACATCTGTTCTCTGTATCTTTGGGCTCAGGATTTTTTGTTTTGTTGTTTTGTTTTAGATTCCACATATAAGTGAAATTATATATTATTTACCTTTCTCTTTATAGTCCAGCTCTCATCCATACATGACTACTGGAAAAACCAAAGCTTTGACCACACGCACCTTTGTTGGCAAAGTGATGTCTCTGCTTTTTCATATGCTGTCTAAGTTGGTCATAACTTTTCTTCCAAGGACCAAGCGTCTTTTAATTTCATGGCTGAAGTCACCAACTGCAGTGATTTTGGAGCCCCAAGAAAAGAAAGTCTGTCACTGTTCCCATTGTTTCTCCATCTATTTGCCATGAAGGGATGGGACCAGAGGCCATGATCTTAATTTGATCAGATGTTGAGTTTTAAGCCAACATTTTCACTCTCCTTTTTCACTTTAATCGAGAGACTCTCTATTTCATCTTCACTTTCTGCCATAAGGGTGGTGTCATCTGTATATCTGAGGTTATTGATATTTCTCGTGGCAATCTTGATTCCAACTTGTGCTTACCTAGTCCAGCATTTCTCATGATGTATTCTGCACATAAGTTAAATACAGCCTTGATGTATTTGGAACCAGTCTGTTTTTCCAAGAGAGTTGGACTATAAAGAAAGCTGAGGGCCAAAGAATTGATGCTTTTGAACTGTGGTGTCGGAGAAGATTCTTGAGAGTCTCTTGTACTGCAAGGAGATCCAACCAGTCCATCCTAAAGGAAATCAGTCCTGAATATTGGAAGGATTGATGCTAAAGCTGAAACTCCAATACTTTGGTCACCTGATGCAAAGAACTGACTCATTTGAAAAGACCCTGATGCTGGGAAATATTGAAGGTGGGAGGAGAAGGGGATGACAGAGGATGAGATGGTTGGATGGCATCATCGTTTTGATGGACATGAGTTTGAGTAAGCTCCAGGAGTTGGTGATGGACAGGGAAGCATAGTGCAGTCCATGGGGTTGCAAAGAGTCAGACATGACTGAGCGACTGAACTGAACCTTTCTCTTTCTTACCTTACCTACCAAGATGCCTTCAGGGTCCATTCCTGTTTTTGTAAATGGCAAGATTTAATTTTTTTAATGACTGAATAATATTCCTCTGTGTGTGTATGTGTGTGTATAAATCTCACATTTTCTTTATCCATTTATCCATCAATGGGCACTTAGGTTGTTTCATGTCTTGGCTATTGTAAATAATAATACAGTGAACACAGGGTGTACATATCTTTGAGTTTGCATTTTCATTTCCTTCAGATAAATTCCAAAAATAGAATTACTGGATTGTATGGTGGTTCTAATTTTTTTAAAAAAAAATTTTTGAGAGACTTTTATACTGTTTTTCATAGTGGCTACACCAACTTACATTCTCACCAAGAGTGCACAAGGGTTTTCTTTTCTTCACATCCTTGCCAGCACTTGTTGCCTCTTGTCTTTTTGATAATAGTTATTCTAAAAGTGTGCCCTATGATACCTCATTGTGGCTTTGATTTGCATTTCCCTGATGATCAGTGATGTTCAGCACCTTTTCGTACCTGCTGGCCATCTGTATGTCTCCTTTGAAAAAATGTCTGTTCAGAGCCTCTGCCTATTTTTTAATCAGATTGTGTTTCTGCTATTGAGTTGTATGAGTTATTTATACATTTTGGGTATTAACCCCTTGTCAAATATGTGATTAGTGAATATTTTCTCCCATTCTTTTTTTCTCCCATGCCTTTTTGTTTTGTTGAGCTTCCTTTGCTATGAAGAAGTTTTTTAGTTGGATGTAGTCCCACCTGCTCTTTTTACTTTTGTTTCATTTGATTTTGGTGTTGAATCCAAAAAATCATCTCTAAGATAACGTCAAGAAGCTTACTGCCTGTGTTTTCATCTAGGAGTTTTATTGTTTTGGGTCTTATGTTCAAGTATTTAATCCATTTTGAGTTAATTTTTGTGTATGGTGTAGGTAGATGGTCAAGTTTCATTCTTTTGAATATGGCTGTCCAGGTTCTGTAGCGGTATTTACTGAAGAGACTGTCCTTTCTCCATTGTGTATTTTTGTCTTCTTTGCCATAAATTAATTGACCATATATGCATCTAGGTTCTCTGTTTTGCTCCGTTGATCTGTGTGTCATTCTCTCTCTCTCTCTCTTTTTTTTTTTTTTTTTATTTTTGGCTGCACAACTTGCAGGATCTTAGTTCCCCAAGCAGGGATTGAACCCACACTCTCAGCAGTGAAAGCTCGGTGTTCTAACTACTGGACCCCCACAGAATTCCCATGTGTCATTCTCTTTATAGCTGCCAGGAAGTCATAAACTTAACACCCTTTCAAATCAATTAAAACTGTTCATTTTACCATTGCATTTGAATGCCTTCCAAACATCCTTGAGTGATAGTAAAGCAAAATATTTTCTTAGTTAATTGTATGGTATAGAGTAGGTGGCACAGCCATAGAGAAAGTTTAGTTCTCGAAATCTGAGTGCATTTCCACTGTATTTCTTCACTAGATGGATTACTTGAAGGAACAGGGTGTGCTCTCCCCTGTTGTCCTCATCTAAGCTTTGGACTGCTCGTGGAAGTGTCATTTCCCTGTAGATGGGCATGAAGTGAAATTGTTAGTCACTCAGTAGTATCCGACTCTTTGCGACCTCATAGATTGTGGCCCACCAGGCTCCTCTGTCTGTGGAATTCCCCAGGCAAGAATACTGGAGTGGATTGCCATTCTTTTTTCCAGGGGATCTTCCCTACCCAGGGATCGAACCTAAGTCTCCTGAGTTGCAGGCAGATTCTTTACCGTCTGAGACACCAGGGGGCTCTGTAGATGGGCATATGGTACAGAAATCCATCTTGTCCATTGATTTTTCCCAATGCTTATCTAGTTCTATTTATTTTTCCCTAAAATCTTCCCTTTTAGTTACAACCAAGCTAATCATAACTCAAGGAGGTTTATCTACTCTTGGGAGTGAGTATGCCACTGTTTCCTGATTGTCCCCAACAACTTGGAAATCTGCATTAAAACTAGCCCAGCCAGCATAAGATCTGGAAGCTCTAAAGATGATGTGAAGTTGAGTAGTTTCCATATTTTGTGTTAGCTGGTGCTAATCAAGCCTAACCTAAGAAACCCAGGTTCACTAGTCTTCACTTGTGGTAAGGCAGATGAGCCTGTGGCTTTTGGTTTTACCACAGTGCTGGATTTAAAGCTCTATAAGAGGCTGCACCAGATAAGTAAACTCTTCATTTGCCCAGAATTTAGTTGTATTTTTTTCCTTTACATTTTCCTCTTTTATTTAAAGCAAGTGAATCATAAAGTAAGGCATTTTGATAAAAATTATGTTCATGTGCAGTTAATTTGATGGACATAATACACTAGTAGTTCCAGAGGTGATACAACCAGTGCATCCTAAAGGAGACCAGTCTGGGTGTTCATTGGAAGGACTGATGCTGAAGCTGAAACTCCAATACTTTGGTCACCTCATGCGAGGAGTTGACTCATTGGAAAAGACCCTGATGCTGGGAGGGATTGGGGGCAGGAGAAGAAAGTGATGACAGAGGATGAGATGGCTGGATGGCATCACCAACTTGATGCACATGAGTTTGGGTGAACTCTGGGAGTTGTTGATGGACAGGGAGGCCAGGCTTGCTGCAGTTCATAGGGTCACAAAGAGTCGGACACGACTGAGCGACTGAACTGAACTGAACAAAAGCCAGATCTCACCCACACTACATGTATTAGAATCTCAGGGGTTTGGGTTAAAAATGTTCACGTGTATTTAAAGTATTCCAAGTGATTCTGATGTATAGACATGATTGAGAACCACTAATATAAAGAAATAGACAACTAGGAGTAAATTACTTTTCCTCCCTTCAGTGACACAGTTACTGAAAGTCACTGTTCCAGATGGTTAATCTTGTTCACTGCATAAAACATTTTTATTATTTTTGAAAATAATATATTGTTGAATACATTGTTGAAAAATTGTAATTTATAAAGGATAACAAGAGGGCAATACACACAATTTTGGAATAACCATTAGCATTCACCACCTAAGAGTTATAAAAGGAATATATGCTGCCCTAGTGGCTCAGATGGTAAAGAATCTGCCTGCAATGATTCTTTATGATTCTTTCATGTAGGAAACTTGGATTTGATCTCTGGGTCAGGGAAGACACCCTGGAGAAGGGAATGGCAACCTACTTACCAGTACTCTTGACTGGAGAATCTCCTAGACAGAGGAGCCTGTTGGGCTACAGTCCATGGGGTCACAAAGAGTTGGACATGACCGAGTGACTAACACACATAACATTTCAAAGTAAAAAGTCAAAGATCCCTACTAGTCTCCATGTTCCTTTCTCCTCAGAGCAAATAAAACTCTCAGGGTCATGTGCTGTCTGACATTTCACTTAAGTTATATCCTCCTTAAAATTTAAGAACATTAAACTGATCAGAGCGCTGAGAGAGATCTAAAGCAAGTGAATTTGGAGACCATCAGAGCAAAACCCAGGGCACGGCCACTGGTTGGTTAGTAGGCACTGCCACAGAACTCCCAGGCGATGCTGTTTCTCTTCCCTCTGAAGTAAGGTGTGCAAGGCTGAGGCAGAAAAATGCAAAGCCTCTCAGCTCTTCCAGCCTTGACAACTTAGTCTCTTCAGAATTCCAACTAACTTTCTTTTCTCTAAATTCTTTTTATTTCAGGGACTTAATCTTTTTTCACTTCCTGTTTTACAAAACCTTCACTTACAGTTCTTTGTATGGTTTACTTCTGTTGGAGAAACTGAGAGGCAGTTTTTACCCGGCAGGTTTGGGCGGGTAACTGTGTTTAAATGTGTGGATTACCTGTATCTCCTCTCCCATGCCTAGGGGAAACAGTCATTTCCATCACACCCTACACTGAATTTTAGAGTCGATGCAGTATTGTCACAGTTAGATACTGAAGACAAACTTCCTTTTCTTAAATGTTGCAACTTCTCATGAAATTACCCAATAGCCTTATTGCACTGACTTTTTTCTAGGAATGAAGCCCAGAGTGATGAAAGAAGCAGTTTCTACGCCATCACGAGTGACCCACAGAGATCAGGAATGGTATGATGCTGAAATTGCCAGAAAACTTCAAGAAGAAGAAATTTTGGTGAGCAGAATTTAACACAAGATTTTAGGTGAATCAGGTTTTTTTGTGAATTAAATCAACCTTGGCATTTACATAATAGGTGTTTTAGTCCTTTCTGTTGAGAAACTGATACCTTTTTTTATGGATGCAAAAAGCAAAACAACAGGAATAAAGTGTCCAGTTTAATTCATTGAGTAAGCAGTCAGTTCAGTTCAGTCCATTTGCTCAGTCGTGTCTGACTTTTTGTGACCCCGTAGACTGCAGCACGCCAGGCCTCCCTGTCTATCACCAATTCCCAGAGCTTACTCAAACTCATGTCAATTGAGTTGGTGATGCCATCCAACAGTGTTGTCCTCTGTTGTCCTCAGGGTCGTTTCAAATGAGTCAGTTCTTCAATCAGGTGGCCAAAGTATTGGAGTTTCAGCTTCAACATCAGTCCTTCCAATGAATATTCAGGACTGATTTCCTTTAGGATGGACTGGTTGGATCTCCTTGCAGTCCAAGGAACTCTCAAGAGTCTTCTCCAACACCACAGTTCAAAACCATCAGTTCTTCAGTGCTCAGCTTTCTTTATAACCCAAATTTCACATCCATATATGACTACTGGAAAGACCATAGCTTTGACTAGACGGACCTTTGCTGGCAAAGGGATGTCTCTGCTTTATAATATGCTGTCTAGGTTGGTCATAACTTTCCTTGCAATGAGTAAGCATCTTTTAATTTCATGGCTGCAGTTGCCATCTGCAGTGATTTTGGAGACCAAAATGATAAAGTCTGACACTGTTTCCACTGTTTCCCCATCTATTTGCCATGAAGTGATGGGACCGGATGTCATGATCTTAGTGTTCTGAAAGTTGAGCTTTAAGCCAACTTTTTCATTCTCCTCTTTCACTTTCATCAAGAGGCTTTTTACAGTTCCTCTTCACTTCCTGCCATAAGGGTGGTGTCATCTGCATATCTGAAGTTACTGCTATTTCTCCTAGCATTTTGATTCCAGCTTGTGCTTCCTCCAGCCCAGAATTTCTCATGATGTACTCTGCATATTAGTTAAATAAGCAGGGTGACAATATATAGCCTTGACGTACTCCTTTTCCTATTTGGAACCAGTCTGTTGTTCTATGTCCAGTTCTAACTGTTGTGGCCTGACCTGCATAGGTTTCTCAAGAGGCAAGTCAGGTGGTCTAGTATTCCCATCTCTTTCACAGTTTTCCACAGTTTATTGTGATCCACACAGTCAAAGGCTTAGACATAGTCAATAAAGCAGAAATAGATGTTTTCCTAGAACTCTCTTCCTTTTTTGATGATCCAGAGGACGTTGGCAATTTGCTCTCTGGTTCCTCTGCCTTTTCTAAAACCAGCTTGAACATCTGGAAGTTCACGGTTCACATATTGCTGAAGCCTGGCTTGGAGAATTTTGAACATTACTAGTGTGTGAGATGAGTGCAATTGTGTGGTATTTTGAGCATTCTTTGGCATTGCCTTTCTTTGGGATTGGAATGAAAACAGACCTTTTCCAGTCCTGTGGCCACTGCTGAGGTTTCCAAATTTGCTGCATACTGAGTGTAGCACTTTCACAGCATCATCTTTCAGGATTTGAAATAGCTCACCTGGAATTCCATCACCTCCACTAGCTTTGTTTGTAGTGATGCTTTCTAAGGCCCACTTGACTTCACATTCCAGGATGTCTGGCTCTAGGTGAGTGATCACCCCGTCGTGATTAACTGGGTCATGATGATCTTTTTTTGTACAGTTCTTCTTTGTATTCTTGCCACCTCTTCTTAATATCTTCTTCTTTTAGTTCCCTACCATTTCTGTCCTTTATTGGGCCCATCTTTGCATGAAGTGTTCCCTTGGCATCTCTAATTTTCTTGAAGAGATCTCTAGTCTTTCCCATTCTATTGTTTTCCTCTATAACTTTACATTGATCACTGAGGAATGCTTTCTTATCTTTCCTTGCTATTCTTTGGAACTCTGCATTCAAATGGGTATATCTTTCCTTTTCTCCTTTGCTTTTCACTTCCCTTCTTTTCACAGCTATTTGTAAGGCCTTCTCAGACAGCCATTTTGCTTTTTTGCATTTCTTTTTCTTGGGGATGGTCTTGATCCCTGTCTCCTGTACAGTGTCACGAACCTCCGTCCATAGTTTATCAGGCACTCTGTCTATCAGATCTTTCAGAGATGGCAGTGGCAACCCACTCCAGTACTCTTGCCTGGAAAATCCCATGGACAGATGAACGTGGTAGGCTGCAGTCCATGGGGTCGCTAAGAGTCGGATACGACTGAGCGACTTCACTTTCACTTTTCACTTTCATGCATTGGAAAAAGAAATGGCAACCCACGCTAGTGTTTATGCCTGGAGAATTTCAGGGATGGTGGAGCCTGGTGGGCTGCCCTCTATGGGGTCGCACAGAGTCGGACACGACTGAAGCAACTTAGCCGCAGCATCTATCAGATCTAGTCCCTTAAATCTATTTCTCACTTCCACTGTATAATCATAAGGGATTTGATTTAGGTCATAGCTGAATGGCCTAGTGGTTTTCCCCACTTTCTTCAATTTAATTCAGAATTTGGCAATAAGGAGTTCATGATCTGAGCCACATTCAGCTCCTGGTCTTGTTTTTGCTGAATGTATAGAGCTTCTCCTTCTTTGGCTGCAAAGAATATAATTAATCATCAGGGTCTTTTCAAATGAGTCAGCTCTTCGCATCAGGTGGCCAAAGTTTTGGAGTTTCAGCTTCAACATCAGTCCTTCCAATGAATATTCAGACTGATTTCCTTTCGGGTGGACTTGTTGGAACTCCTTGTAGTCCAAGGGACTCTCAAGAGTCTTCTCCAACATCACAGTTCAAAAGCATCAATTGTTTGGCGCTCAGCGTTCTTTATAGACCAACTCTTACATCCATACATGACCACAGGAAAAACCATAGCCTTGACTAGACGAACCTTTGTTGGCAAAGTAATGTCTCTTTTTTAATATGCTGTCTAGCTTGGTCATGTAATTAGAGATACCAAGGGAACATTTCATGCAAAGATGGGCTCAATAAAGGACAGAAATGGTATGGACCTAACAGAAGCAGAAGATATTAAGAGGAGATGGCAAGAATACAAAGAAGAACTGTACAAAAAAGATCTTCATGACCAAGATAATCACAGTGGTGTGATCACTCACCTAGAGCCAGACATCCTGGAATGTGAAGTCAAGTGGGCCTTAGAAAGCATCACTACAAACAAAGCTAGTGGAGGTTATGGAATTCCAGTTGAGCTATTTCAAATCGTGAAAGATGATGCTGTGAAAGTGCTACACTCATTATGCCAGCAAATTTGGAAACCTCAGCAGTGGCCACAGGACTGGAAAAGGTCCGTTTTCATTCCAGTCCCAAAGAAAGGCAATGCCAAAGAATGCTCAAAATACCACACAGTTGCACTCATCTCACACACTAGTAATGTTCAAAATTCTCCAAGCCAGGCTTCAGCAATACGTGAACCGTGAACTTCCAGATGTTCAAGCTGGTTTTAGAAAAGGCAGAGGAACCAGAGAGCAAATTGCCAACATCCTCTGGATCATCAAAAAAGGAAGAGAGTTCTAGGAAAACATCTATTTCTGCTTTATTGACTATGTCTAAGCCTTTGACTGTGTGGATCACAATAAACTGTGGAAAACTGTGAAAGAGATGGGAATACTAGACCACCTGACTTGCCTCTTGAGAAACCTATGCAGGTCAGGCCACAACAGAACTGGACATAGAACAACAGACTGGTTCCAAATAGGAAAAGGAGTACGTCAAGGCTGTATATTGTCCCCCTGTTTATTTAACTTATATGCAGAGTACATCATGAGAAACGGTTGGCTGGAAGAAGCACAAGCTGGAATCAAGATTGCCGGGAGAAATATCAATAACCTTAGGTATGCAGATGACACCACCCTTATGGCAGAAAGTGAAGAGGAACTGTAAAAAGCCTCTTGATGAAAGTGAAAGAGGAGAGTGAAAAAGTTGGCTTAAAGCTCAACATTCAGAAAATGAAGATCATCGCATCTGGTCCCATCACTTCATGGCAAATAGATGGGGAAACAGTGGAAACAGTGTCAGACTTTATCATTTTGGTCTCCAAAATCACTACAGATGGCGACTGCAGCCATGAAATTAAAAGACGCTTACTCCTTGGAAGAAAAGTTATGATCAACCTAGACAGCATACTGAAAAGCAGAGACATTACTTTGCCAACAAAGGTCCGTCTAGTCAAGGCTATGGTTTTTCCAGTAGTCATGTATGGATGTGAGAGTTGGACTGTGAAGAAAGCTGAGTGCCAAAGAATTGATGCTTTTGAAGTGTGGTGTTGGAGAAGACTCTTGAGAGTCCCTTGGACTGCAAGGAGATCCAACCAGTCTATTCTGAAGGAGATCAGCCCTGGGTGTTCTTTGGAAGGACTGTTGCTAAAGCTGAAACTCCAGTACTTTGGCCACCTCATGTGAACAGTTGACTCATTGGAAAAGACCCTGATACTGGGAGGGATTGGGGGCATGAGGAGAAGGGGAGGACAGAGGATGAGATGGCTGGATGGCATCACCGACTCGATGGACATGAGTTTGAGTGAACTCCAGGAGATGATGATGGACAGGGAGGCCTGGCGTGCTGCGATTCATGGGGTCACAAAGAGTCAGACACGACTGAGCAACTGAACTGAATTGAACTGCGGTTGGTCATAACTTTTCTTCCAACGAGTAAGCGTCTTTTAATTTCATGGCCGCATTTACCATCTGTAGTGATTTTGGAGCCCAAAAAAATTAAGTCTGCCACTGTTTGTACTGTTTCTCCATCTATTTGTCATGAAGTGATGGGACTGGATGCCATGGTTTGTTTTCTGAATGTTGAGCTCTAAGCCAACTTTTTCACTCTCCTCTTTATTATGCAGTGTATAATATGGTAAAAATAGACCCTGTTCTGGCTAATTAGTGCCAGGAGCAATATCAGTATCCTCAGATATGCAGATGAACTGACCTGAAAGACCTGTCCCACCAGATCGTCTGGAGCACAGAGTGCCTTACTCTACCCTGAGCTCCCTCAGGTTGTGTTGAAGGTCAGCAGCTGCCACAGTGCAGGGTTTAGTCTTTACAGGGGCAGATGGTGCATGCCCTATTTGTTCAGTCGTCTGCAACAATCTTGGCATGTTTCAGCTTGTAGTTGACTATATATATATATGTATAATGGAATACTGTTCAGCTATGAAAATGAGGAAATCCTTCTGTGCAACAGGCTCTGTGACTGAACTGAACTGGCTAATCAAAGTATACAAACTGATTGTCGTCTTCAGGGATGTTGATCACAATTAGTTTCAAATACCAGGGTTCTTTTTTTTTTGTTTTTTAATGTAAGCTTTTTTTCTTTCCAATGGCCAACTAGATTCCAGTTAAATTATACTTTTTTTGTATTTTCTGTACCATAGGCTACCCAGGTGGACATGAGAGCAGCTCAGGTTGCTCAGGATGAGGTGCGTGCATGTTAATTTGTTTAGCCATTATCCTTTGGAAATATCCCAGTAATTTTCTACTTACAGCTTTGCAATTTTTGTTTAGGAAATTGCTAGACTTCTAATGGCTGAAGAAAAGAAAGCTTACAAGAAAGCCAGGGAGCGGGAGAAATCATCTTTGGACAAAAGAAAGCATGACCCTGAGTGGAAGGTAGAGTCTGTTTGTTTTTAAAGAGAAATACAGGTAAAACTATAATGGGGAGTCCTCTTCCAAGGTAAGCTCAAAGATATATTTAGGGCATATAAATTACCTGTCTCTCGTGTGAATCTGACTTATACACAATGGAGTATTACTCAGCAATTAAAAAGAATACATTTGAATCAGTTCTAATGAGGTGGATGAAACTGGAGCCTATTATACAGAGTGAAGTAAGCCAGAAGGAAAAACACCAATACAGTATACTAACGCATATATATGGAATTTAGAAAGATGGTAACAATAACCCAGTGAACGAGAAGCAAAAGAGACAGTGATGTATAGAACAGTCTTATGGACTCTGTGGGAGAGGGAGAGGGTGGGAAGATTTGGGAGAATGGCATTGAAACATGTAAAATATCATGTATGAAATGAGATGCCAGTCCACGTTCGATGCACAATACTGGACGCTTGGGGCTAGTGCACTGGGACGACCCAGAGGGATGGTATGGGGAGGGAGGAGGGAGGAGGGTTCAGGATGGGGAGCACATGTATACCTGTGGTGGATTCATTTTGATATTTGGCAAAACTAATACAATTATGTAAAGTTTAAAAATTAAATAAAATTAAAAAAAAAAAGTTGTTTCACCATGAAAAATCATATTGAATTCTTGAAAGTAACTATGTAAAGAAGTTACTTATGAGGCTGAAAAACTCATTTCCTTCATTTTAAGACCTACTGAGAGGTAGGTGCCTATGGCCACAAGCAGACATAGTTTTTTACTCTGCTTGCCTTCTAGGAAAATACAGTGTTTTCCACATGCTCTTAAATTTCCGCAGGGGCCTTTCCCTCTTCTTTGAACTTTTCTCCTTGCTTATATTGTCCTTCCTTCTTGATCCTATGCCAGCTTTCTCTCTTGCCTTTGGCATCACTTGATCCATGGCAGATGGACAGCCATTCTTATCACCAGCCATCATTGCTTATGAAACTATCTACTGTGAGCTTCAATTGTTACTTCTTCTCGTTAATCATAAATAGTAGAGGCAAAATAGTGACTGCTGTTCATTCTGACATAGTCTAATTATTGTATGTGGTGACTGCAAGTTTAGGTGAACAGATCTTACTCAGTAGTTTCTGTGTGCAAAGCACGATTCTGGCCTTACTGGGAGACACAAAGATAGATTTTCCTCAGAATAATGTATAATGTTGGGAAGAAGACAGACTATAGACAGCTAACAAATGTGAGGTCAAGCTGGCTGAAAAATGCATAATGGAAAAACAAAAGGAGCTGGAGTGATGATTTATACTGTAAAGGCTTTTAGGGAGGCAGTCTGTACTGGGCTGGAAGGATGCAACCAGGTGTGTATCCATGATATGGTTGAGGTTGCGCTCCGTTCTTCTCCCCGCTTCCCTCCCTCTCCAACAAAATCCTTCCTTGGGCCGCTGGTCCTGTCACAGTCTCGGCATATGTTTTGAGAAAAATGAAGAGAAAGTATTGTAATAGTATTTCTCTACTGTTGCCTATTGCTCAGTTGTGAATCCAAAAGCAAATGAAAATATTATTTCCACGTTATCTATTTACCCTGTTCGTAATTCAGGATTTCTCCAAACAGACATATATCATTTTCATAGAAGGCTTCCCAAATGCTCTTGTTACTTAAATTAAGCTGCAAGTAATTGCCCAAGAGTTCCTCAAGTTCTTTGTTAACTCAGCTATGCTGGAAGTAGGTATTTTTAAAGATTACACATCAGGAAGGGAAGAGGAAGAAGGTCACATTTCTAGCAAGCATCAGGACTTCTGATATTTTTAGATTCTGTCAGTGGGGCTGGAGTTGTTTCTAGAAAAGTTGGCATGAATATGCCTTATTTCTGGGCTTGAAAGTTATCATCCCTAAGTCAGATGTTAAGAAACAAGTTTAATAGCATGAAGCTGGATTCCATAGACTCTGGGAGTCCTCCAGTTCTGTTACTGAACCAAACTTGGATCTGCTTGCTCTTGCACAGTAAAGCAAATCTACTGATATTCCGGGTTGTGGTAAAGGAAAGTGTAGCGTTTATTGTAAGGCTCCATACATGCAGTCAGGGACAGCTAGTACTCAAAAGGGCCGAACTCCCCGGTGGGTTTCAGGAAAGCATTTTTAAGAGATCTGGAGACTGTGTGCTTGTGGTCATCAGGTAGTTCACGTCTTCCATTTGGTGGGGGTTTTCACATCTGTAAAACCACTTAGGAAGTGAGCACCGTATACTTTTATCTAAGTGCTTCATAAAAGAGCTGAAGCAGAGGATATGGGGGAGGGGAAGGCTTGAGATTCATGCTCAGTTACAGTTCTTGTCAGCTGCCATGCAGCTGCCTTGTTACTAATGGGTGACCAAGCGCATCTCTGTGGTAGAGCCTGTTTGTGAGGGTTTAGTCCACTCATCTGGTTGTACTGATAACCTGCAACACTCTTTCATAACTACAATTTTCTGGTCTCTAAGTGACTGTTTAAAAATATTTTATGTTGCTAAGCTAGGTGTAAGTAACCTAAAATTATGAAAGGAGAGTTTGACATTATTTAGATAATCTATAAATCTAATCTTTCTCTGTTTGCTGTTTTCTGTGTGTGTGTGTGTGTGTGTTTTCTTTCCCCCTTAGCCCAAAACAGCTAAATCAGCCCACTCAAAGTCAAAAGAGAGTGATGAGCCTCACCGTTCTAAGAATGACAGACCAGCACGGTAAGATGACACCTGAAAAGGGGAGTGTGGATCTTGACCTTGGAGTGAGCAAGAGATATTGGCTGCCTGAAAAGAGTGTTTGTTCATTGGAGAGGAGATCCAGAAATCTGCAGTTGTGAGGTGGTATCAAGTCTTGCAGGATTATTTTTAAGCTTTGTTTTCTGTTTTAAATTGTGTTGAACAAGTCAAGTCAGGAAAATGGGGAATTTTACAGAAGCTGAGGTAAGGAGAGATGCACTTTTTTGTCAGGACCAGTTCTTATCTCTGGAGTCACTGAATTGACTGCCCTCAGCTAAGAAGGGATGAGATTAACCATTTTCGTAAGTAAAATCTCAGGTTTTAAATGTTCACTGAGTTCCATGATCACACGGGTGTGTGCATGACATTTACACATGTCTAAATTCATTTCCGTGTGAGTCTCAGTGTCCTAGGCAAATGCTCATTTCAGGCATTGCAGACTGTTCTTCATCCCACAACAACAGGTAGCTGTGGCTACAGCATATGTATACTTTCTAACTTCTCTCAGGCAGTCTGGGGTCATGGTTATGGAGGAACTGCTACTTTTCCACTGCAGATTGTCAACATTTAAGTCTTTGGGAAGCAACCTTTATTTTTTCTTTATTGCTTTCTGTTGCTTTTCAAGGGAAAACTGATGGGAAGAGGAAGAGCGAATGTTAAATACAAAAAGACAAAAGTAACACTAAATCTAACATTTGAAAACTCTAAATTATTGAAACTTTATACAGTATTTTGGTCCTGATTATTAATAATATATTTACTAATTATAAAGCATAAGTTTTATGACATTGAAAAATATACACTCTTGTTGTCACTTATTGCTCACGCTTAAACTACTAGACTTATTTCCTTAAATAGAGTATATTTAGTGTTCTTGAAAAGCCATACTCTATTTTTAAACCCACGGGCTTTCAGAAGATAATTGTAAGACTTTTAGGGCACAGTAGTGTACTTTGTTTGCTGCTGCTGCTGCTAAGTCGCTTCAGTCGTGTCCAACTCTGTGCGACCCCAGAGATGGCAGCCCACCAGGCTCCCCCGTCCCTGGGATTCTCCAGGCAAGAACACTGGAGTGGGTTGCCATTTCCTTCTCCAATGCATGAAAGTGAAAAGTCAAAGTGAAGTTGCTCAGTCGTGTCTGACTCCTAGCGACCCTATGGACTGCAGCCCACCAGGCTCCTCCATCCATGGGATTTTCCAGGCAAGAGTACTGGAGTGGGGTGCCATTGCCTTCTCTAATTGTGTACACTTGCTGCTTCTTATAGCTTTTAGTTACACACACGCCAAATGTCTTTTAAAGCAAATTTTAGATTTAGTTCAGCTTTATTTATATCCCTGTACGACATCCAAGTAAAATAAGAACTAATCTGTTTTCAGTAGGTAAATAGGTAGGTGTTGCTTATTATGCCTTTTTTTTTTAAATAAAGGGAATTAAAATCATCTTTAGAGTTATTTTGCAGCCTTTGAAGTCCTTGGACTTTTTAGAACACCAGTATTTTTGACAGCATATGATAGAACAGTCTGAAACGTCTATTTAAAGGATTTAAATTGAAAACAACTTTCTGAAATGTAATGGGTTCTCTTAAAAATATTTAATATATTGAAAGAACAAATAATCAAATGACCCTGTGTTAAAACTGGCCATTGTAAATCAGTGAAAAGTGGCCTATGACTAGTAAAACTGAAGTCATTTTTTGACTTAAGAGGAATATTTGTCTTTAACGATTAAAATAAAAATTTTACTTTTTTAATCAAAAAATAAAATACTAAAAGAAAAAAATATCTTTCTTTGCAGAAAGACTATATATATGGCAAAACAAAATGAATAAGAATTTTATGAAACCTGTGTTTTTATAGTTAAAACTTATAGCTTATGATCTTATTATAGATAAGTTGTACAGTTAATGTTAGAACGTATGCTTTGTTAACGTTAGATTCTGTGGTTTCCTCTTTCACATTTAATCATGGTGGAAGATGAGTTAACCATTTGTACAGAAAGAGATGGTTTCCAGGATTGAGAAACTTGGTGCTAGTTCAAGGTGTTTACTTCACTGTAGTACTAATAGTGGTACAGGGGAAACAGATTCTCATGTAGAGCTTGTAACAGTCGTGGTTAAAAGTCATTTTCATTGTCCATTAAAGATTTCTACTCTGAAAAACAGAAAACTAGTTGGCAATCTGAATTAATTCCAATTCTTTGTAATTGGAAAAAGTTTAACCTAAGTTCTAAACTGTTTTAACAGTTTAAGATTTTATGTTAATAATGCTACCTGGTATTTTGATTTTGTATTTTCCCTTAGAAAAACTTAAGAATTTTATAAATATCATTTGGTTCCCACAGTGTTCTTATGAATATGAAATATATTTTTCTCCACTTATTCATTTGTCCAGTATTTATTGAGCTCCATAGTAACTGCCCAGACCCAGAGTAAGTGGCAGTCAACAAAAATTTTCTTGCTCTTATGAAATTTATAATCTAAACAGACAATTATACAACTAACTACTATGATTGTGTTAAATGCTAAGGATGAAAAATGCAGGTTGTTAGAAGAGCATAAGGAGACATTTAACCTAGTCTGGGTGTCTGGGAAGGCTTCTTGAAGAAATGAATTTTGAGTGAATTCTGAAGTATATTTGGTTTTATCACTAGCTTAAAGATATAAATCATTTCATAAGAACAGTTGGAAACAGGTAATCCTAATTCATCAGAAACTATAAAACAATTAGTTAGCAAGATTTTTCCAACTTTGGATTTAAATACCCCTAACTGAAATAACTGTCTCCAGTGCAACAAATAATTTGGTAGGACCCCTGGAAGCATTAACCCAAGATTTGTTCTCCACATAAGCAAAAAATTAATAAAACAACACACCAGATAACTGAGGGCATCCTAGATTGATTTGTTTATCCTCATGGATTTGTTGACATCCTAAACTTTGTTCAACACTTCAGCATCCCTTTCCTTGGTGATGAGTTTTTCTGATAGTACCAGTTAGCTTGTGTTTCTCCAGTATTTGGTCATCTAATGAGGGTAATAAAGAGTAAAATATAGATCCTGCCACCCTGATTACAAATCGTGTTTTCTTGAGTGTAAGTTACTTCTTTAGTTAACATTCTTAATTCTGGAGTCAGATTGCTTTGTCTCAACTTTACCTGCCAAGACTTATGTTACTTTTTAAAGGCAAATGTTCTAAATGTCTGTGAATAATGAAAGAAAAACACTTATTTAATTTCTAATATTTATAAACAAAGGATTCCATGCTCTTAACACACAATCTGAGCACACCTTTGGGAAACACCAAAAAAATGAGAGATTTTGTTTTACAGCCTTATCAATGCCAAGTGTCTGAGAAAATCAGTTATATAATTAAAATAATAAAAGTTTGGAGTGTTAAAAATTTCCTATATATTTTTTTACAGTTGACTTGTTTTGACAGGAAGTTGCACATGTGTTAAAACTGTCCTTTCCTTCTCTAAGCTCTACTCTGCCACCTAGTGGTTTAACGAACTTTGCTCTAAATTTCCTGTGTTGACCAATGTCCCATCTCCCTCCCTTCTTAGCTGCTGCCTTCTCTCCCTTAATTACTTTCTTCCCCCATCTGTCTTTTCCTTTCTTTCTCTTTTGCTTGATGAAACCTGCGAAAACAAAATGTATTTCTCATTAATGGCAGTGATCATATCTCATTAATGTTTATCTATCGCTTAGCACAGTGAATGAATATGAATGTATTAGTAGCTCAGTCGTGTCCGACTCTTTGCCATCTCATGGACTGTAGCCCGCCAGGCTCCTCTGACCATGAGATTTTCCAGGCAAGAATACTGGAGTGGATTTCCATTTCCTTCTCCAGGGGATCTTCCTGACCCAGGGATTGAACCCAGGTCTACCGCATTGCAGGCAGATACTTTATTGTCTGAGCCACCTGGGAAGCCCACCCAGTGCCTCAGAAGATACTTGTTTTTATTGAATTATATGCATCAAAACAAAGAAACAAGTTAAATAACTTACCCAAGGTTATACAACCGGCTAGGAACTACCATGAGGATTCTGAAATATTCTGGCTTTGCTTCTCCACTGAAACTGTGTTTTCTAAGTGATCCAGTGAGGGCTGGAATCGTAGTCATCACTACGTAGAGTATCTCTTTAAATCTTGACTTTTCTTAGGCCACCACCACCTCCCATGACAGATGCTGAGGGTTTGGATTTCACTTCTTCTGGAAACCAGCATAATTCCACACGTCACTACTCAAAGTCAGAGTCTTCTCATAAAGGTAAGACAAATGTATATGGTCAGCTGTAAGATCTTTTTTAATAACTGCCATGCTATAGTGGAAAAGCCAGGTGCTATATTATAGATCACTAGAGTGTAAAAATAAGTTAGTCTTCTTCTGAGCAAATCATTATATTACTCTTCATTTATTAGAGGGCTTCCCTGATAGTTCTGTTGGTGAAGAATCTGCCTGTAATATGGGAGACCATGGTTCTATTACTGGGTTGGGAAGATCCACTGGAGAAGATCATTATGTTCAGTTCAGTTCAGTCGCTCAGTCATGTCTGACTCTTTGCGACCCCGTGAACCGCAGCACGCCAGGCCTCCCTGTCCATCACCAACTCCCGGAGTTCACCCAAACCCATGTCCATTGAGTCGGTGATGCCATCCAGCCATCTCATCCTCTGTTGTCTCCTTCTCCTCCTGCCCTCAATCTTTCCCAGCATCAGGGTCTTTTCAAATGAGTTGGCTCTCCGCATTAGGTGACCAAAGTATTGGAGTTTCAGCTTCAACAGCAGTCCTACCAATGAGCACCCAGGACTGATCTCCTTTAGGATGGACTGGTTGGATCTCTTTGGAGTCCAAGGGACTCTCAAGAGTCTTCTCCAACACCACAGTTTAAAAGCGCCAATTCTTCTGCACCCAGCTTTCTTTATAGTCCAACTCTCACATCCATACATGACCACTGGAAAAACCATAGCTTTGACTAGACGGACCTTTGTTGGCAAAGTAATGTCTCTGCTTTTTAATGTGCTATCTAGGTTGGTCATAACTTTTATTCTTCATTTATTAAAAAACAAAAAATGATTTAAAAACAGAAAGCAGACACCTTAAATTGAATGGAAGGTTTTCTGTGTGCACTTTAGTTGAGCTTTGAACAACACAGTTTTGAACTGCTCAAGTGTCCACTTTATACATGGATTTTTTTTTTTCTTCCTGTGAAGAAATTCTTCTATAGTGAATACTGTAGTACTACACCATCCATGTTGGTTGAGCCAACAAACAAATACACAGAGGGCCTCTGTAGATTGTACATGGGTTTTCAGCTATGCAAAGGGTCAGTGCCTCTAACCCCCTCTGCATTGTTCAGGGGTCAACAGTATTTATTTGCATATTCTCCAGGGAGAGTTCATAGCTTTTATCAGATTCTTAATGGGTAGCTATGTCCCCCATTTAGATCTATTGGACTTTTACTGTCCTGGCTATTGTTTCCCATCTGCCCATGACTCTCTCTTAATTAGATTAAAGTACACAGATACACATCACACATAAGAAAAATGGGGCAAAGAAAATGAGGAAAGAACATGAGATCTAAGTTGGACCAGATCTTTAAAATGAAAGGAATAATCAGGTCTGTCTCCTTTAGCAACGATGGGCATTGACTTAATGTGTAATTTTATGACAGTCATAAAATCAGATAATGAAAATGTAGTTTCTCATTAATTTGCTCTTCTAAAAATATAGGTGATTTTAGTGGTGTCAGCATTGCCAGGATTATATAAGTAAAATACATGAAAGCAGATTGCCATAGACTTCACAAATATTAGGTCTTATTTGTTGATGTTTTTTATTTTTCATGTTTTTTGAAGATTTCTTAGGCGATGTTTTCATTATCTTTTCCCAAATCTAACGATTACCTTTCCAAGCTTACTTAAAGTTTCGCGTCTGCAATGATATACAAGATACCAATGCACAGGTGCCGCTCCAGACCCATTAAATTAGAATTTTGAGGACACGTTTTTCCAGGCATTGTATTTTTTTTTAATCTCTCCTTATTATCCTCCAATTAAAAATAAAAGTAATAAAAAGCTCTCCTTCTCCTGCTCCCCTATCATTCTGCCATTTATCCAATGTTGAGAATAAGACAAAAAAAGATTAGCAAAACAACCCATACACTACGATTTTCATCAGTTGGTAACCTTTTCAGCATCCCTTGTTTATTTCTTTCTCAAATATATACAAGCATTTCTTTTAGGAGGTGCATTCCTGTCCTTGCCATACATTTTATACATAATACTAAACCAACACATTGATTATGAATATAAGTACAGTTTCCCTAGGTACCTTTCTGCAGCAGATTGGTTCCAGAATTCCCGAGGATTTCAAAATCCCCGGATTCTTAAGCCCCTTACATAAAATGTCGTAGTATTTATATATGACCTACATACACCCTCCCCTAAACTTTAAATCATCTCTAGATTACTTATATTAATAATGTATAATACAATGTAAATGCTCTGTAAATACTTCAAACATATGTCAAATTCAAAACTTGAACTTTCTGGGATTTTTTTTTCTGAATATTTTCAATCCATGCTGGATGGAGAACCCACAGATACGGAGAGCCAATTTGTGTGCTTACAACCAAGAACAAACAAAACACGTGAACCATTTGAAATGCATAGAAATATAGATAACATTGTTTTATTTGAACAGGGAGAAAAACAGTGTCTCAGAGATTTTTTCCTTAATCGTTTTTCTTCCTTTTTCCTTCTCTCCTCAGGTTTCCATTATAAACCGTAAAAACCTAGGAATCTGCCTTGAAAACGGACTCACTGTAGCAAAATTACTGGATAATACAGAACACATTCCACGCTTATTTTTTTCTTCCTCTATTTTGTATTCCTGAGATTTATCCTCAAGTGTTTTTTGGACCATGAATAATTTTCATTCATTTAAAATATTTTGGTTATTCCTGATCACTTGGGCAGTACAAGAAAATCTAGCTTCTGAATAGTGGCCGTCTCTATGGAGCATATGCTTCCAGGGGTATAGTATCTAAGAGCTCTATAAAATGCCATTTTCATTAGGTATGGTATTGATATTTAATGAATAGGCTTTACTTAGCAATTAGGATTTTGTGGAGGTAATGATCAAAGTAAAACAATGTTTGGATGCAATGCAGAATAAAAGAATATAAGAAATAGCTTTTTTGGTGCATTAGTGTATGATATATTAAAAGATAAGAGACTTTTGCTTTTTTTTTTTTTTTTTTGCTATTCAGGGAAAGAAAAAAATCACAACCATAAAGTATTTAAAAAGAAAATAAAAAGGAACAGTTGAATATGTAACTGACTATAAAGACTGTAGAGGTTTTATGTATCTTTACGTATCCTCCTGGGAAAATTGGCCTAGATGTCATTAACTAACACTGTCTCTGCCATTGCCTCCTCATTAGCAAGAATGCTGAAGCCTCTGCGCATTGAACCATTTTTTAGTATTTATTGGCAAAAATTTAATTCTAAGAAGTTTTAACTCAAGTCTGCAAGATCAATTAAAGATGAAAAATTTTGTATCCCTTCTCTTATTTTACATTTACATATAAAGCCAAGGGAATTAGAATTGGAAAGATGTTTATGTAAGTAATGATGCTGTCATTTTCTCTGGCTGTAAGATTGAATTTTTCCTCTTGCATATAAAACATAGCAGCATTGGTTGGCAACCTCTCAAAAAAATTTTGTGTATCTGTCAATAAGCAGATTAATTGGACTTGAAGTTGATAAAGTTCTTCATCCAAGTATTCGATCCTGCACATACGTTAGTGACACATGGGCGCTGGATTCCTTTGTGCCAGACCTTAAACCTCTCTTCAGGAAATCTGGAATTTTGTTAATCTTCTAGCCTCATGGAAATGCTTCCTTTTCTATACCAGTTAGTTAACATAAATATCAGTCATGCTGTATATTCAGCATATTTATACTTGAGAAAAAAGTTGTTAATCCATTCCTTTCTGGCAGGGAACTGCCTTCTGTTTGCCTTATCTTTTGAAATAGTCTTTCTAGTTGGGCAATATTCATGAAGTTTTTTAGACTAGCTTCTCAGAGGATTTGGGTTTTTCATTTTGAGGAATAGCTTTAGTTTCATAGTTTTTGGATTGTATGAACTTAAGTAAAGGATACTTAAGAGTTAAGTTTTGAGAAAATAATAATCTAGAAATAAAATCCTTAAGGTTATAGTCATTTTGGAGAAATAGGGAAAGGAAAAAGAACAGAACTTTGCATGTCCAGGATGAAATGACTGAGGAAGAAAAATCTTCAGTTAAGTAGACTGCTGCTGCTGCTAAGTCGCTTCAGTCGTGTCCGACTCTGCGCGACCCCATAGACGGCAGCCCATCAGGCTCCACCGTCCCTGGGATTCTCCAGGCAAGAACACTGGAGCGGGTGGTTAAATAGACAAGAGGAGACCAAATGGAGGTCCTAACCTTAAATCAAATTCCAGAAGATGTTTTCAATATCAAAGGTTAGACCTTTTGATTCATAGTAATGCTATATTTTTCTTTGTCTGCCCTGTGATTTGCTTCATGTTTTTAAAAGTTTTTTATGGTAGCTTTAAAGAAAAGAAAAACAATGTATTTTTATTTGAAAATCAGGCAAATGGGCAACATCATTTGCCATATTTTTATTTTATAAATGTTTATTTTTCTATCTCATACAATGATCAGTTCTTTTCAAATTCTCCATTTATCCTCTCATGTACTACTTCATGCAATCATATTTATTACTGTAAAATGCTAACTGGGTGTATTTTACTCAAAAAATATCAGGTCACTTTACACATAACCAGGATGTTAGTGTTTCAGCTCTGTTAGTAAGTGACCAAGGGTAGTATTTCCCTCGTTACACACAATTCAGCATCTGTATTGAAAATTTGTTATTTTTTTTAATGTTTTTAAAAGATCAAAGTTTTTAAATATTTTAATTTAATTTTTTTTTGTAAAGCAAACACTTTTTAAGGAGTATCAGAGTAATTCTTTTCCTGTGAATAAGAAGACACATCAAACAACCAGTTGAATTCCTCTTAATCTCATTCAAATAGTTTAATTGTTAATTATTGTTAATTTTGAGACTGTAGAAGCAACTGTGTGTGTCCATGGAATTTTCCAGGCAAGAATACTGAAGTGGGTTGCCATTTCTTACTCCAGGGGATCTTTCCAACCCAGGGATCGAACCTGGGTCTCCTGCATTGCAGGTGGATTCTTTACCAGTGCGCCACCTGAGAAGCCCCATTTAGAGGCAACTAGCACTTTATTTTAAGAAACTGCCAAACATCTTCACTGTGTTCTCTGCTTTCCACTTGTCATTTTTATATAAATATGGAAGCATTTATTTTATTTCTTTTCCTACTGCTGGAACACACACAGTTTAATTTTTAGATCCACAGTGTATTATGCTTTAATGTTGTGATGTAAAGTAATCGTTCTGGCCTTGGAAAATCTTCCTGTTTCCATACCTCTGTTCTCCCAGGGGCCAGACCCCATTAACATCAGCGTTACTGAATGAGCACAGTGTGTTGTGGAACCTTATCATGAGGCTGCTGGACATGGACACCCCATCGCCCCAACCTAACTTTTTGTAAGTCATCACCTGGAAGCAAGGTTAGAAAAGGGTCAGTTTAAATGTTCTGAGTTGAAAAAAATGTGACTGTATTGTCAAATTGTTGTTAGACATAATTGTATTGGGCGACTAGACGATTGCTTCACATGCTTTAAAATGACATTGAGATTTTTAGAAGGTGACTTTGCACACAGTGACTTAATATTTATCAAGTGAATTTACAATAACCAGCAGCAGACGAACTGCAGAAAAGACTTCATGGGTTTTGATCATAGGGAAACATCTGAAGTGGAAAAGATAGGGATAGATGCTCCCAAGAGAAAAACCTTTCTAGAATAGCAGTGGCTGCTTGGATCTAGATCAACATATTCCAAAAAGCAAAACCTTGGGCCTGTGCTCCACTGAACTCACTTGAGAAAATTAGCAACCAGACCTGTTTTCCCTTTTTCTTTGCGTGGCCTGCAGCAGAACTGGATGATGAATAAATCCATTGCTGACTTTGTTCATACCTTTCGCATAATGTCGGGACTTTTTAGTATAAAACTAATGTTTATTAGTTTTATTAAATAATTGATAATTATTTTTCTTTAATTCTGTCAGATATTCTCTGAATTTTGTCTTGTGCCAAATTGCTCTTTAGAAACCCCCGGTATAATATGGTGCATTTAGTTTACCACATGAGTGGTTAACATTTTAGGGCCTTGATTTTTAATGAGTGTTGCCTTTATATAAAAATCATGTTGGGGGAGATTATTCATTTATTCAGTGTTTATTTTCTTGAAAAGTAACTGTGGTGATTGTAATGTCCTCAGCCTATTAAAGGCACGAGACTGCCATGTCAGCAGCTTTCTGAAGAACTGGGAACAAAACAGAACTTGCTCTCAAAGCCTCGTTTCCCTTTAGTTTGTGTTGGGGACTTTAATGTAGAAATGGAACCTTCAGGTAGATCTCACTGTTACATAGTGTGTCATATTCTGATAACATCAGTTTTTTGGAACCAAACATACAAGAATCAAAACCTGCTGTTTGAGCAAAAAGGAAAAAAAAAAAAGGAACATTTGTAATAATACTTTGTCTACTGCTTACAGCTCAGAGTCAGAGAAGTGATTAGATAAAGTGATCCCATTTTTCCTTCTATCCGGTGGTGCCTGTGTCTTAAAGCCATAACTGCTGGTCTTCCTGGTGATAGGATCTTTTTTCTCCCTCGTCTGTCGTAGGTCAGCTGGGCAGGGAGAAGCACACCAGAGACTGTCCTGATAGTGCTGTGCGGGGCGCAGTGTCACCCAGGGTTCTCCAGGAAGAGTCTCTTTCATCCCTGGTGGTACATAAGATTATCAAAGGGAAGAGTTGAGGCTGCTGTTGCTCCTGCTGTTTAACTCTCATTAGAAATGGTAGATTTATTTCTAGAGAAGTCAAGAACAGAAGGGTAAAGAAGGAAACCCTCACTTGTACAGAGTCATTTCTCTTATGAGACTTACACTTAGGTCAGCAACGTCTGTGAGGAGCAGTATTGCCTTAAATTAGTTTGATTCTGACCAAGGTCAGTGTACTGTACTTCCTATAGATGAGTGACTGTCAACTCTCCATTGAGGTATCAAATTCACAGGTGAGCCCCAAACCTCCTTGTCATCAGACGTTTTGGACTTCCTCCCACCGAGCTATGAGTGACGTGCACACTGATAGGCGTGTCGTTTCATTTCCAATTGCCTCTCAGTCTGTGAATGAGCAGTGGCATGATCAGGAAGGCTGGTGGTCGGAGAGTGAGAATTTCCTGAGCATATTCTTCAGGTGATCACTTCCTGAATAGCTGAGAGTTGACTGTCTTCATTTCCTATGGTGTTTGTGTAAACGATGTTTCCAAAGGTTCTGTTACACAGTGAAGTCAGTTATTCTGTAAAAATTTTGCTAACACTCTTATGTATTGAAATGCATACATACGTTAACAAAAAAGGAGAAAAACCAAACAAAACAGAGACATTTACTCAAATGGGAGATTTGTTGATGTGAAAAGTGTTTCTATTTACTTTCAAGAGAAAATCAGAAAAACTTTTGCTAGGGCAGGGAAGACACCAGAGTGGTTTTTTAGGCTTGCATTTGATGCCACAGAGTAATACAATGTCATCTAAGTAATCATGTTGATTTGTGGAAATGTCTGGTCCTAAAGATCACTCTTTCTGCCCTTAAATATTTGTGAACACTGCCTAGAAATATGTTCCTAATAGACTTAAATGTTTTTGTGTATTCTCTGCAAACTAGAAAATGTTTCTCTGACTTTTGAGTAAATGTGCATAGCCTAAGGAGCCGGCACTGTGCTGATTTCAGCATTTCAGGTAAGGACAGAGTTAATTGTGTAACTTAGTGCCCCGTGACTCATTGCTGAGGTTCATATAGAAAGAGTGGAAGAACTGAAAGACAGGGTCTGAGTGACATTTCCTTCACAGAAGAGCAAGGATTAAGGACAGCAAAGAGAAAGTTGAGAGGATATACTGTTACACCTCATATGCTTGGGAGAAGCTTTTGTTGCCCTGAGTTTCAGACCATCATTGGTAAAATAGTTTCTAGCTGTTAAATATAATCGGAAGGTTTTTGATGTTAGAATTTTTTAAATTTCTCATTGAATTAGCCGCTGGAATCCTTGTAGGCTATAACTTCAGGTTTGCCATCAACTGAAAGCCAAATGCCATTTCCCAGCAATAGCTGTATTTTCCACCTGCCTCTTGAAAGCAAGGTAGTATTTGTTCATGAAGTATTACGAGATGATAGGGTATAAAAATGATATTCCGAAGTGAGAATTCTCTGTAAATGTGGTTGTCCTTAAGAAAAATCCATCCCAACACAGTTGTATCTTGAAAGGTACTGAATTATAAAGTACAGGAGTTTTTCATATGAATCAAGTTGCTCAGGAAATTTGAGGTGTGCTGTCATTTGTCTCAAATTTTGGAAAAGTACGCTCTTGAGAGAGAGAGATTAATAACTGCACAGTGCCCAAAAGGTTTTGGATGCTTTGGTAAAAAGCCCTTTGACATTTGGAATGTGGATGTTTAAACAAGTGGAGTGTTATCCCAAGCACTTAAGGTTTGTAGCCACGCCCTAGGGGAAAGGCAGCTTTGACATAGTTTTCTCACAGAACCTTAATGGAATAGAGTTACTGGCCTCAGTTCAGAAAAAGAGGAGGCCACCTCAAATCACACGCCTGTCTAGAGATTAATGAAACTGAGAGACATTGTGGATGCCTTAAAGGTGACTGATTGGGTGCTGGCGGGTATGTGTGCATCCTTCTGGACGAGGCTTATGGAAACAGACTATTTCAATTCACCTTCGTACAGCACACATTCTTGCTCATGACCTCTTTGGAGAAAGTGAGAAGCGTGGTGCTGGAGACGTTCCTGTGTCTTGGGCGGCTGAGGTGGTGATGACTCTCCGGTACTCAGGCCTCCCTTCAGTGCCACTTATACATCTCCATCTATTCATCTATGCAAGCTTGTGTTTCAGTGCTTCATTTTTTACACCTCGCATCCCATTTGATTCCTTTAACGTCAGGTTTAACATTGATATTATGAATAATTTTTAAACCAAAGTATTGTATAAGTCTGTGTGCTTGTATTCCTGAATGGTTGGAGGCAAACACCAACCTTGTCATTTTCTCTTAATAAAGTCATTCATTTGTTGCATCAATGGTCTCTGTCTCATGTTTTCTTTACTGCATTCAAGGACTTGGGGAGTTATGGGAACATTCATTTGTTTTTGTTTTTTCTTTATAAGGTTAACCCTAAAATGTCATTTAATGACAGCAGCTTTTTCTCTTACACTGGTTACTGTAACCATGTGTAACATTATACTGATGCCTATGTGCTGTGCTTAGTCACTCAGTTGTGTCCGACTCTGTGTGACCCCATGGGCTGTAGCCTACCACAATCCTCTGTCCATGGGGATTCTGCAGGCAAGTATACTGGATACTGGAATGTGTTGCCATGCCCTCCTCCAGGGGATCTTCCCAACCCTGGGATCAAACTCAGGTCTCCCACAATGCAGGCAGATTCTTTACCGGGTAGGCTGCCCCTTCTCCAGGGGATCTTCCTGACCCAGGAATTGAACTGGGGCCTCCTGCATTGCTGGCAGATTCTTTACCAGCTGAGCTAGCAGGGAAGCGTATATTGATGCCTAGTACATTAACTCAATGTATTCAACTCAGTGTACTCAACAAGTGTTCCCAAATCTAAATCCATTAGAGAAGTGCTTTGTTTTGTGTGTGGTGGTTGATAGCTTGGTTGATTTATTTGAGAGAAAAACAGATGAGTGAATGTTCACACAATAATCAGAGTGATTACACCCCGTGAGGCCAAAAACAGTCTGCACCACACATGTATTCCATGGATGTTGAAAATAGGCATCGATAATAACTACCATTTATTGAACATTTTAGCTTTATGAGGTGTGTTTCTTTATCTAATTTTGTTTGCTAGACCAGCCATGATGTGGAAAGTGATTCTGCAGAAATTCAGCTGGTTCCTTAAAGCTAAGACACTATTTTCAATGACTATTAAACTGATTTAAGAGAGATAACTATTTAGTTTCCGTGGACCAGACCCTAGACTTCACTTTCTTCTTTGGCAAATGTTACAAGGAGTCTAAGTGATCTGCATTATGTATTTATACTACTGTGAAAATGTGCTAAGGAAACCCAATCCAAAATTGGAGTTGGGAAGCCACGAGAGGAGGGCTCTCACACGTCCCACGCGTTGCTGCTCGTGTAATTTAGCAGGAAGAAGGAAGATTTCCTCTCACTTGGCAACTCTAAGCTGCCCTATGCTTCAGCCAATGAGAAGACACCACCACTTTGAAATCTCATTCTCCTCAAACTTTCGTTTGAGACAGCCCTTCACTTTGTTCTCCTGACTTGCTTATGTTTCAACATAGCTTGCTTGTCCCAAATTGCAAGTCCTTTCCCCAAATACACTCATTTTTGCCTAAGCAAAATTGCTCTTCGCTCTGTTTTAACACCGTGTCAGTGCCAGACACCCAAGGAGCACCAGTGATGTGCAGACATTACTCTCCATTTTTTAAGTTGAAGAAATTCAGTGTGCTGATTCAGCCTTCATTTTCTAAAGAATGGATGAAGCTTGGTAGGGATAAAAGTGTGCACTCTAGAAGACAAAACTTTAAGTACGTAATTAAGGTAACTTCCTGTAATCTGCAGCAGGAGGTACCCAATATTCTTGGATAGGTCTTGTGCATATGCATGGATCTGAATGTCAGGTTCTGGCCATGTGGTGTGGAGAGGAAGCACACGAGACACCCCCCTCCTTTAAAGGCATCGAGAAGAACCATAGCCACCTCCTACACTGGAAGTTTGGAGACATCTCTGAGAGGACTTTGGGCTACGCCATGTCATAGGGTAGGGATTTGAAAAAATCTCACCCACATATCAAGAGGCAGAAAGATCATGTGTTTCCTCCCTGTTATATCTGAGTCACATTCTTAAACAAGAACTGAACACTGCAGCAAAGCCATGACTAAAGAAATCACCAGGAGTAAGGAGACCTCCTGGGTCCCAGTCCTGGCTTTGCTGTGAACTTGGTTCAGGGCCTCGGGGCACCACTTAATCTTTCTACTGATAAACTTGTTGCAGTGAAGGTTGGTAATCTGTAAGTACTCCTGCAGTTGTAACATTCTAGGATCCTGTCAAGATGTGTAGGGTTCCTTTAAGATGCTCCGGAAAGAAGAATCTCATGCACTACTGGGGGCCTGGAAAACCACAAACTTCCTAGGCATTCATTTGAAAGGCCTCATTTCTGACCTTGTATCCTTTAAAAAAAAAACTGCTTATTTTTGACAAATATATGTTTAAGAGGTACAGTGTGATGTTCTGATGTATGTATACACTGTGAAATGATTATCACAATCAAACTAGCATAACCATCACCTCTCATAGTTACCTCTGTGTGTGTGTGTGTGTGTGTGTGTCTTGAGAACGCTTGGGATCTACTCTTATAGCAAATCTCAGTATGGAGGTTCCTTACAAAATTAAAAAATAGAATAACTGTTGTTCAGTCACTAACTAGTGTCTGACTCTGCAACCCCATAGACTACAGCACATCAGGCTCTCCTGTCCTCCACTATCTCCCACAGTTTGCTCAGACTCATGTCCATTGAGTCAGTGATGCTATCTAATCATCTCATCCTCTGATGCCTTCTTCTGCCTTCAGTCTTTCCCAGCATCAGGGTCTTTTCCAATGAGTCAATTCTTCACATCAGGTGGCCAAAGTATTGGAGCTTCAGCTTCAGCATCAGTCCCTCCAATGAATATTCAGAGTTTATTTCCTTTAGGATTGACTGGTTTGATCTCCTTGCAGTCGAAGGGACTCTCAAGAGTTCTCCAACACCACAACTCAAAAGCACTGATTCTTCAGTGCTCAGCCTTCTTTATGGTCTAACATACAGTACACAACTACTGGAAAAACCATAGCTCTGACTATATGGACCTTTGTCAGTAAAATAATATCTGCTTTTTAATACACTGTCTTGGTTTGTCAGGCTATGGTTTTTCCAGTAGTCATGTATGGATGTGAGAGTTGGACTGTGAAGAAAGCTGAGCACTGAAGAATTGATGCTTTTGAACTGTGGTGTTGGAGAAGACTCTTGAGAGTCCCTTGGACTGCAAGGAGATCAGTCCTGGGTGTTTTTTGGAAGGACTGATGCTAAAGCTGAAACTCCAGTACTCTGGCCACCTTATGCGAAGAGTTGACTCATTGCAAAAGACTCTGATGCTGGGAGGGATTGGGGGCAGGAGGAGAAGGAGACGACAGAGGATGAGATGGCTGGATGGCATCACCGACTCGATGGACGTGAGTTTGAGTGAACTCCGGGAGTTGGTGATGGACAGGGAGGCCTGGTGTGCTGCGGTTCATGGGGTCGCAGAGTCGGACACAACTGAGCGACTGAACTGAACTGAACTGGTTTGTCCTAGCTTAGGAAGCTGTCAAAGAAATTAAGATTGTGTCAGTATATCCCCAGCCAGCCAAAGAGGATAATTTGTGCATCAACAAGGATAATAACTGAAATGGATAGAAACATATCAAATATATTTAAACCAATGATTTAAAATGATTTTATCTGCTTAAGATGACCCACACTGATCACCTGTGGCAGATGCTGTGGTGGGTTTTTGTTCAGCTGCTAAGTCACGTCCTACTCTTTTGCAACCCCATGGACTGTAGCCTGCCAGGCTCCTCAGATGCTGTGGGTCAGTTTGTTATTTTGAAAACTGGTGAATAAGAGGGATAATCAAGGATTTATTCTGCCAATTAAAAATTAAGATCTATACCTTATTGGTGAATAAATGAATTGTTGATTATGATAAATTTCCCTTTATAGAACATTTTAACTAATAGTCAAATTTTTAAAAATGACAGAATGATATTATAATCATTTTGCAACCCTCAAAGAATTAATAGATCTATACAATGATCACCAACATTTGGTATTTTAAAAGGAGGGAAAATCAGGTATTATATCCTTCCAAATGAAAATAACAATATTATCAACAAAATTACCAAGTTTCTGGTAATGTTAGTTTATATACTAATATATAGGAATTATAGGGCATTGAGGACCATTTTAAATAGCAACATAAAATTGAACTGCAAAATTCAGACTGATAAACTTTATCAAACAGCAAAAATTCTTCAAAATAAAATATACTTGTGAGGACGATGGAGAATTGGGAGGGTATAAGATATTAGCAATACTTCAGTTGAAAATAGACTGAAATCTATAAGGTGATATGGGAAATGTGAACACTGACTTCATATTTGTTGATATTAGGAATTTAGTATTAATTTTTTTTGGTCTGATAATATTGGGGTTGTGTTATAAACAAAAGAGTTCTTTTATTTCAGAGATATACACTGAAATATTTACAGATGAAATGATATGGTGTCAGGGGATAGGATATAAATGAAGTATAAAAAATAAATGATTGGCCACATATCAATAATTGGGAATGGGTAAATGGGGTATATTATGTTATTCTCTCTATTTTTGCATGTGTTTTTCTTGGGCATGATCTTGACCACTGCCTCCTATACAATAAAGGACAGAAATGGTATGGACCTAACAGAAGCAGAAGATATTAAGAGGAGGTGGCAAGAATACACAGAAGAACTATACAAAAAAGATCTTAATAACCCAGATAACCACAATGCTGTGATCACTCACCTAGATAACCAGGATGGTATCACCGACTCAATAGATGTGAGTTTGAGCAAGCTCCAAGAGTTGGTGATGGACAGGACAGCCTGGCATGCTGCAGTCCATGGGGTCACTAAGAGTCAGACACAACTGAGCGACTTAACTGAACTCTATTTTAGTATGTTTTTGGAAATGTCCATAATAAGGGGCACTAGTGGTAAGGAACCCACCTTCCGATTTAGGAGACAAGAGACAGTGATGCAATCCCTGGGTCAGGAAGATCCTCTAGAGGAGGGGAAGGCAACCCATCCCAGTTTTCTTGCCTGGAGAGTCCTGTGGACAGAGGAGGTTGTGCTGGTTACAGTCCGTAGGGTCGCAAAGAGTTGGACATGACTGCAGCAACTCGGCACACATCAACGTCCATAATAAAGTTTTTTAAATGACAAGGAAACAAGTTTTGAAACAAAACTATGAAAAGCTATACTAAAGATGGATACATACTGCAGGCAAAAGCAAAAAGATCTTGGGTGAAAAGTCAGAAATACAGAAAGGAAAAACATAAATGAAAAGTATATATTTGTTGGTAAATATAAGTGAATAATGATAATCTAAAACAATAGTAAGGTATCTTGGCAGTTTCATACATAAATATACAAACATTGTATATGAATTATAAAAATGTAAATGGAGTTAAAGTGCCACAAAGCAATATTTCTCAAACTTTCAACATACGAATCACCTAGGGATCTTGTTAAATCATAGATTTTAATCAAAAAGTCTAGAGTGGGACTGGAGATTTTGAAATTTAACAAGCTCCCAGGTGATATTTATGCTGCTGGTCCCAGAACATACTGAGTAGCAAGGTAAAGTTTCTGCGATATCTTGGAAGAGTAAAAATGCTAACTTTTATTAGACTTTGGTATGTCAAATATGCTTGCTGTAATCTTTATTATAACAACAAAAAGTAGTAAAAGAATGTAAGACTACTAAGATAGAAAATACTGAAGGAAATGGAAAAATAAAATATAATGACTCTAAAAGGAACATGGGAAAAGTGAAATAATTAGAAAGCCAGCAGTTAGATGGTAAATTCAAACCAAAACATTTCAGTAGTTATATTAAGTGTTTGTGAACTAAATGTTCTAGAGAAAATCCAAATTTATGCTGATTATAAGAGAAATATTTAAAATATATGATTCAGAAAAATTGAAAGTAAAAAAAAAAATGTTCCATGAAAACACTAACCAAAAGAAAGCTGTGCTAAATTTCAGAAAAAGCAAACTTTAGTAAAAATATTACTAGTGAAAAAGAGGCATTTTATAAATTTGCAAACTTTACCAGGATGAATTTGACAAAGTGGTCAGTGAAATTTTCTAACAGTTAAAGCTGTTAGGCTGCCTCAGGAAGTAGTAAGTTACCTATCAAGCTATGCTCCAACCCCAGTGAAATTGCTTTCTCCAAACATGCAGGTTGTTTTATAATTCTATTTTAGATGTAAACAAAATCTTTCTAATACAAACAATTTCTCAAGGTGAAATAGGCTACACTGAGAAATAGTGATTTCTAATCAAATACAACCCTGGCTAGGACTGCATCTTATTCTTGCCTAGCACAGTATCTGACACATAGTAGGAACTCAGCGTAGAAGTTTTCATGGTGAATTGATCGATGGAAAGAAGACTCATAAGGCCCTCTCCAACTTTGACATTCTTGGGATCCTCATAACTATGCAGAGTGTTAAAAAATTATTAAAGAAGACAATTTAGGTGATACAAATGAACTATTTAAGCAGACAAACTGAAGCAGAGTCTTCTTTTGGAGAACTGTAAAATGGGGTGAAAGGCTGGAAGCATTTATAGGATGAAGAATAAAAGAACAAGGGAGAACAATGCCAGCATCATGGTAGAGTGAGGTGTTTCCTTTGTCCCATTCAGTCTACAACCAGTATAGCATCCACTACTCAACAAAGATTCCTCTACCCACCATACCAGGATGCTAGAGAGTTCCACACATCTGTACATCCAAAGGTGGGTGGAACAGAGGAGATAAAGCCAGGGGAACACTGAAGGCTGTGCCTGTAGTCTGGTCCCCTGGACATGGCAGATGAGCCTGCAGCCCCACAGAACCCAGGATCAGCAAGAAGCGTGGTGTACAGGACTCCAGCCCCCCAGCCGTAATGGTGCCTGTGGCCACAAGTAACTGAAGAGCAGAGGTGGGTGTTAGTCGCTCAGTCCTGTCCAAATCTTTGCGACCCAATGGAATACAGTCCACCAGGCTCCTCTGTCCATGGGGATTCTCCAGGCAATAATACTGGAGTGGGTTGCCATTCCCTTCTCCAGGGAACCTTCCAGACCCAGGGATTGAACTTGGGTTCCCACATGACAGGCAGATTCTTTACCATCTGAGCCACCAGGGAAACCCAACTGAACAGTAGAGGTAGTGGCATCTGATACCACATCTTTTCAACTGTGGAGGTGCCCACAAATTCAGCCCCCTGACTGTGGCCTGCAGTGTCGGGACCTGGGAACCTGACATCCCTGGACAAGGCAGACCCTGGCTCCCTGTCTTCCCATTTCTCTCCCCCTGTGGGAGCAGAAACTAGAAAGATCTTTATGCTGCGGAAGTGCTCACCACCTTAGTGCTCCAGGCGAAGTGCCAGCATCTGCAAAGGCGCAAGCAGTGCTAATCAAAGCACTTGACCAAATCTCTTACAGAGATGGTGGAGGATGATACAACCAGAAACAGCTCAGAGAAGAGAAACCAAACGTTGTGCTGTAGTGCCACTTACTGGGAAACAAAAGAAAGGCCTCTCATTTCCAACCCGTTGACTCACTCTTTAGAATCAAGTTAGAAAAAAAAAGAAAGCTTTATCTCAAGCAGGAATGCTACTTTAGTAGTATTTAGCGCTTTCACTACTTTAAATGCACCAGCAAAAGAACAGCTCATCAAACACCATGAAGAACCACAAAAATGTTGTATCACAGAAAGAAAATGACAATTCCTCAGAATTCAAACTTAAAATCACAAAATATTAGAATCTGTTAGAGAATTCAAAAGTGGCTGTCATGAAGAAACTCAACAAGCTGCAAGGAAACTCAGGAAAGCAATTTAATGAGCTCAGGGATAAAATTAATGGACAAGATTAATTGATTAAAAATTAATTTCCTTACCAAAGAAATTAAAATTCTGAAAAAAGAACCAAACAAATTCTGAAGCTGAAAAGCTTAATAAATGAGATGAAGAATTCATTTAAAAGCATTGGTAATTGAGCAGGGGATTTGGAAGAGGGACATAGTGAGCCTGAAATAGAAATGACACAGGTAGAAGGGAAATGACAATTAAGATGTAAAAACGTGAGGAAATTGTCTAAGAACAATCAGCTCTTTTAGAAAGGGCAACCCTAAGGTAATGGGTATCCCAGAAGGAAAAGACAGCAGAGAGCTTATTGAACGAAACAATAGCTGAGAACTTCCAAAAACTTAATATTTTAACCTTAATTTTTCCAATAATAAGTTCTGGAATATGGTGTGTATTTTATACTCACAAAACCTGTCAATTCAAACATTTCAAATATAGGAATCGGACTTGGCTAGTGGCTCCTCTAACAGCACAGGTCTATTACATACCATCAGTCCAAACGGAGCCTAGGAGAGTCCCATTTTATCATGTTAACTAGCTCTTATACAGCAATGGAAGTGAAGGCATTTTGTAAATTATAAAGTGATTGATCAATAACAAATGGTGTTTTCTAATCTTCAGTTCAGTTCAGTCGCTCAGTCGTGTTTGACTCTTTGCAACCCCATGGACTGTGCAGCATGCCAGGCCTCCCCGTCCATCACCAACTCCCGGAGTTTACTCAAACTCATGTCCATTGAGTCAGTGATGCTATCCAACCATCTCATCTGAGCTATTTTTGAATTCTAACCTTCACATAACTGTAAATTCCATTAGTTTGCCTGTTGTACCCAAATTTTACCAGCAGAGGGCGCTCGTAGCTGACAAGTCGTCTTTAACTCGGACGTACTAGAGACTTACTCTTAACTGACTGGATTGGCTGGATGTAAAAACCAATACAGTGGTTCAATTAGGAAAAATAATACTCTTACAAAACCAATACCTTATGAAACTATTAGGTGCTAATTACAGAAATTTTTATAATTGTGATAAGTAGAATTTACATTAATTAATGCATCACCCCCATAGTCCCGCCAAAACACAAATACTTTTTACTATGAATAAAAGTTCCAGGCTCTTTTCTGCACATAGAATTTAATTCTATGTAATCGTGGTTACATTAAGGGGAATGTGGGCTCAGAGAGATCCGGGTATGTTTCAAAGCTGATGAGACTGATCAACCATGATGAAAATAATTATTCAGAACTTGCACTATTAATAGAGAAATTTCACTACTCAGAATAAAATTTCTGATATGGTGAGGAACCAGAGACATAGTCATATATATACATATGTGTATATATATATGTATATAATTAGGTATTTGGCCTTAGAGATCACATTATAGAATAGGTTATATATAATATAAAGGCAAAAGAAAAAGTATAAATGACATAGATTTGGTGGTAGGAAGTAGATGGAGTTTCATTTCTTCCTTCTTTCCTTCCTTCTCTTTCTTTCTTTCTTCCTCCCTTCATTCCTTTATTTTTCTTCTGTGTAGCAGAAAAGAATTTCCTGTGCTGAGAATGAGGAGATAAGCCTGAAAGTCTGAGGAGTGTGAAATAAGAAGCAAAGTTCTATTCTATGAAAAAATGTGGGATTTAGAAGCCAGTGGAGAATGGTGACAGTTTGGAAAAATGGCAGTGGGAAATGATGAAGGGGACGCCTAGGAACTGCTGAGCATGTAGATCGACAGAGCAGCTGGGATTGGAATCTCTACATTTATGGTGGCATCAGTCTTCACGAATGCTTGCTTTCCAGCAGCTACATCAGTACCCCATATGTAGAGACAGGAGATCTGAATGGTTGGAAGTGATCTATTGTTGGGGTTTAGATGGACACGCGTGGCAGAGTCACAGGGCCGGAAAAAAAGAAGTTGAGGTGAGGTATGATGAGATCTTGGGTTGAGCTCCAGGGGTCAGGGGAGTAACGTTCTTGAAGAAGACACAACAGTTTTCCAAGAGATCATGGTGATCAGGGTGCAGGGGTCAGGGAATGAGGGAGTGAGTGTAAAGAATAAAATGTTTTGGTCAGAAGGTAGATATTTTACATATGGAAAAGGACTTAAACCCAAGAAGGTAAGTGACTGAAGTGCAGTGCCAAGAATGATGGCCATAGTTTGGGGTCAAGGACACTGAACCCTTAGCGGTCTAACGTCATTTATGTGGGCCAAGACTCACGGAGCATGACAGAAGTTGTCATCACAGAAGTTTGCATTGATAGCGAATGAAACAGATCTGGGAAGGGCAAAAAATGTATGATGCTGATCTTGAAGGCAGTCCTTGAGGAACCAGAAATTTGCGTCAATTTCTAGGCACAGAATTTGGTAATGAAACAAAGGCTCCTAGAGCAAAATGAGAAAAAATATTCTTTCAAGGTAATAAATTTAAACTGTTTTCAGGCCTCACACCCTGGGATTTAAACATTAGATAGATTTGGTTTAGAAGTAAGTTTTTGACTCTCATGCTGGTTGTGCGACTTGAACAAATTAAATATCAACTCTGAAACTCAATTTCCCTACCTAAAAATGGGGATAATAAAATCATCTACTTAAAAAATTTACAGTGCCTTTTTCATAGAAAATATTCAATGAATGATAGTTGTAATCAAAACTAAGGGAAAAAAACTTAGACATATTTATTGATAAAAGCCAGAACATATTCAAACTGGAAGGATGTTCTGAGTTCATCAATAATAAATTCAATCGTGGGCAAAGAAAAACAGAAGCCAGGAGATGTTCAAGATCAAACTGCAGGATTATCAAGATCTCTAACTTTTTGTTAAAATCTGTAAGTTCCTCCCCTTCGCTCTGCTCCCCTCTACTCCTTTTCTCTTCTCTCCTTTCCCCTTCTGTCTTCTCTCTTCTCTTTTTCTTTCCTCTTGACGGCTGTAAGAGTTAAGAGTTTTCTCTTTCTGTAGCATAAATCTGTTTTCCTTGTTTCCAGTCATCTGACCTTATGCCCTCCAGCAGTTTTGCTTTCTCTTCTCATGACAGTTCCTCAGACATTTGGAGTCAGTGACTGTCTCCCTGTAGTCATCCCTGGGTCTTCAGTGTCCTTTTGTGACGCGGACTAGGGCTTTGGCACCACTGATCACTGCTGTGCCTTAATCTGTCTCTGTCCCCACAGGTACCTCACCTCCCAGCTGAATCCCACAGCGCTGAGTAGGGCTGTCACCATCTTAAGTATGGACACAGTTCATGCAGTTAAAGCCCATGTGCATGCATGCTAAGTCACTTCAGTTATGTCCAACTCTTGGTGACCCTATGGACTGTAGCCCACCGGGCTCCTCTGTCCATGGGATTCTCCAAGCAGAATACTGGAGTGGGTTGCCATGCCCTCCTCCAGGGGATCTTCTTGACCCCAGAATTGAACCCATGTCTCTTAACATCTCCTGCATTAGCAGACGAGTTCTTTACCACTAGAACCACCTAGGAAGGCCAAAAAATTGGAGAGCTGGCTGACCGAGAAGATGGCAGGTTAGAGCCTCCAAATATAAAGCCCACACTGATCTTTTATTAAGTGTTTTGTTTGTTTCTCATGCACCATTTTTATGGACTTCCCCAGAAGGACAGATGGATTTTTTTCAACAAAGGGTAGGGCTTGCTCATTTTGCAGATCTGCCTATCATCTACCTTTGATGATGTTTTGGGCATTCTGATTCTGGAAAATTGGGTTTATGTGCAGATTTGAAGAATACTGGCTAAGGCTTGGGTGATTGGCAGGTGTCCATTTAGAAGCCTGGAAATTGTCTTTCACAGTCAGAGACCCTGAGCCTTGCCACAGGAAGGTGAAGGGAAGGAGGCTACAGACAGCCTCTGGCAACGTGCTTCTTCCAACGTGAACCAGAGACAAGGGGCGTGTGAGCTCCAGGGTTTGTGCCAACACTGGCCCTGACAATCTTTTCTCATCAAAAGCAAAAGAACTGTTCCTTTTTAAGAAGGAATGTTTTTATTTTTCCAATTGTACCCTTTCTACTACTTTGAATTTAAGTGTTCTTTAATTTACAAAATGGATGTGGTGGGAAATAGAATTTTTTTATCTGCTTACTTGGAAAAATAAAATTTGGCCAATTGTTGACCTACCAAATTAGAGAGTATTAGTCTCTATTTTATTTACATACATTAAATAATACATTTAGATACATTAAATGATGTTTTCACTTTGTAGAGAAGGGAAAATTTTTCCTTTACCCTCTTACGGTTCTTGGCAGGGTCTGAAAATAAAACTGACAAGGATTTAACAAGAGAAAAGCATAATTTTCACATGTCCATGGGACGTTTTACAAGAGAAGGAAGACCTGAAGAAATGACCAAATCAGGAGACTTTTATATCTTTAAGACAAAGAAACAATGTTGTTGTTTAGTCGCTGAGTTGTGTCTGCCTCTTTGTGACCCTGTGGACCCTAGCCTGCCAAGCTCCTCTGTCCATGGAATTTCACAGGCAAGAATACTATAGTGGGTTGCCATTTCCTTCTCCAGGGGATCTTCCTGACCCAGGGATCAAACCCAGGCCTCCTGCATTGGTGGCGGATTCTTTATCACTGAGCCACCAAGGAAGGGCAAAGAAACAATAAATCCATGAAAAAATGGCAAGATGGCAAGGTATTTGAACTTGAAGTTCTAAATGGTGAAGAAGTAACTGGGAAGACAAAGGCAAGTTTAACAAGGTTTATTTATACAGATTCCTCAACTCCAAACTCCCCAACTCAAGAAGTAAGTTGATACAAGGGAGGGAACCATCACATGAGAGGTTTATGACCTGCTTCAGGGAAGAAGAGCAAGGAGGGAAGGTCAGGATGAACTTTCTAATTCTGCTTTTTTCTCAAACTCTTCCAGCCTCAGATTTTCAATATGCCCAGACGCCATAATTCAGGTTTGTCCTGGACCCATCAACCTTCTGAATACTAATTTCCACATAATTAAGAGTCTGTGAGTAGAATTCACTATGTGTTCAGACCAAGAGCTTTGCCAACACTGACCATCTTACTTCTGTAACTTCCCAATGTACAGAAAAAGAAGCTAATAGGTGGCAGGACCAATGAGCACAGTAGGCTTGGTTTTCAGTCCTACATGGAATTGTCTCTCTAGGTCTTAATCGGATTCTTGAAACACTGCGAGCCTGGGAATGTAGCCATGCAATGAAAGTGTGCATCGCCCAGAAAGCAGGGTAGGAAGGAAAGTGTCTGTGCAAGTCAGCCCTGTGCAAGTCAGCTCAAATCTCTGGATCTTCATTCACTGATTTTTAGACTCTGTATGGTGAAGCCCCCTTGCCGCTCTAAGAATCAAGTTTTTAGCCATGTCATTAATTACATACACACATTCCATGAATGGAATGTAACAGGAAAGAACAAAGGACGTATAAGTGAATGAAAAGAACTGGGGCTTCTTGCCTCATATTTGTGTGTGCGGTTTGGGAGATTTCTTCTCTCCTGGAAATATGTAGCTAGTTCTAGGGACAAACCCTTTTGCTAAAGAAGAGAACAAATGATAGGAAAGAGAAAAGTCTGCTAGAGTAGGGCAAAGGAGACAGACACTGCAATCAGTTGCTGTGCTCGTGGTGGTGCTGGGAAATGACCTGCCCATTAATCAGGCAGGACCATGGGGCATAAAGAAAGCCATCAACCCATCAGGGAATGGGTTATCTTGGTAAATGCCAGATCTTTCTGCCCTCTTCCACTCTATTTTAATTGACATGTTCAGTACTTTCTGATCTATAGCAATTAAGAGGCAGCTTCTGCCAGTGGAATCTGGTCAGGCCTTTGAATCTGACACCAGGACCAGAGGGAGAGCTGCCATGGGAGTCTGTGCTGTCAGGAGATGACAGGGACCTGTAGCAGGAGTAAGTGCCTTCACCCAGAGGCAGCCTTGCTAGTGAGATGAGAGCGGGCTGCAGCAAGTTAGCAGACACAGAGGAGTGAGCTGGCAGAAAGAATCACATCACATCTGCCAGAGAAGGTGATCAAAAGCAACAGGACTCAGGCAGCTGGCAGAAGGTGACCCTGGATACTCATCTGCTTCAAAAACACAGCTGATCCTGACATTTGTGAGGAAGTAAATGAATGTGTTCAGGATAAGGCTTGACCAAGTTTTTTTCTTTTTTTAATAAAACTTCTCTCACTATTTAAAAAAGTAATGTATTTAATAATGTAATCAAACATTTTAATTTGATAATTATTTTTGTTTTTGCTGCCTAGGTCTTTGCTGCTGTGTAGGCTTTTCTCTAGCTGTGGTGAGCAGGGGCTACTCTGCAGTTGCAGTGTGCAGGCGTCTCACTGAGGTGGCTTCTCTTGTTGCAGAGCACAAACTCTTTAGGGAGTCTGGGTTTCAGTAGTTGTGGCTCTTGGGCTCTAGAGCACAGGCTCAGTAGTTGTGGTACATGGGCTTAGTTGCTCCATGGCATGTGGGGTCTTCCAAGATTAGGGATTGAACCCATGACCCCTGTACTGGCAGGTGGATTGTTCACCATCTAGCCAACAGTGAAGACCTCGACCAAGTTAAACTATCTCTGTCTGTCTGTCTCTGAATTTAAAAGCTCCATCCTTGCTATTTGATCACTTGCTGATTATTATGAAATAATATTTTGTATAATGTCTATACCTTTGGATTTTTAGTCTCCCAGTTTTGTTCCTTGGAGAGCTCTGCCAATACTCATCTGAACGCTTCCTTAAGCAAGAGACTCAACACTTGATTTTTCTTTACCTCCCATCAGTTCAGGGACAGATGTTGAAAGGAAAATCTGCTTCATTCCAAGTTCAAAGAGTGTATTTTGCTAAAAGCCATGCCTGAGGCAGAAAAGTAGTATATCCATTTTTTTATATGAAAAGATACTTTAATCTTCTGGTTCATGGTTTTTGGTCATGTTCTTTGTTTATTGTGTCATTCAGCTTGTGACTGTAAAAAGAAAGGGTCACTTTCTTATGGAGGTAATTTAAATTTTCATTTTCCATAAAATCACATGGTAGCTATTTGGGGTGGCACTCTCAGCTGGAAAAGATTTACCATTTTTAAATAAATATATTTACTGCAATTAAACCAATTATAGTTTATTCATCCTAAAGTCTTAAATTTTCTTAAAGTTTTATTGAAAGCATACCTTATGTCCTAGAAAGCAATTCACTCTTCTACTGCAGATTTCTACATTGTGGAAACTGAAGCTCAGAATGATTAAAGGATCTTCACTGATGGCAGACAGGGCTTGGATTTCTTATCCTAAACCCACCCCTGTGCTCTTTCCAACCTGCTGTTCCACCTCCATTTTCAAGGAAAAATCTATTATTTAGTGGTAAGTAATTGATCTCTACATTTTTATTCAAAATGTGGTCTAGCAACCAGTGCCATGCCCTACCTCCAATCCTGGCAGAATGTTCAAAAGCAGAATCTTTGACCCTAGCCCAAACCTATGAAATCAGAATCTACATTTTAACTCTATTCTTGGAAGAGTCATGTGCATGTTGAAATCTGCAAGATACTAAGTTCTCAGATTGGACTTGTAATTGATGGATATATTTGGTTAGAGTAGCCTCTCAGGCTTTATAGAATTTGAAAACAACACATGTGTATATATGTTTTCATTTCAATTCATAAAGCTATTGATTGTTCTTTAGCTTAGCTTGTTACATGACAGAAGTTCAGCATTACAAATAACTAAGGAGATGATTAGTTAAAATCAAGTAAAACCTAAAAAATGATCTTTAACATTACATTGACTAAGTGTTTAGGTCCTGTCTTAATTGGAATATTGGGCTTCCCTGGTAGCTCAGACAGTAAAGCGTTTGCCTGCAATGTGGGAGACCTGGGTTTGATCCCTCAGTTGGGAAGATCCCCTGGAGAAGGAAATGGCGACCCACTCCAGTACTCTTGCCTGGAAAATTCCATGGATGGAGGAGCCTGGTGGCCTACAGTACATGGGATCACAAAGAGTCGGACATGACTGAGCAACTTCACTGGTTAATTGGAGTATAATAATAGGGACTGTGATGGTACAGAAGGACTTTTAGAAATGAAATGGGAAGGTGTGAAACTGGGCTCTCCCCTTCCACTGAGAAATAGGCAACTCATTACAGACTCAATCTTAAGACATCCTTTGTAAGCATAAGTTAAAATCAGGGAACATTCCTTGTCTTCTTATGTGTGAATTTTCATACCAGTGATAAGAGCAGCTCTGGCATTGCAGACTTAAACTGTTTTATTGCTGTTATGGAATATCAGTGTGGGGTGACTGTTGCACACTGGATTTTCATCCGTCTCTTATTTTCCCTCTTCTCTAACCATACACTCACTACCTTGTCCTCCTTTCTCTCATGATTCCAAGAATTTATTAAAGTACCTTTTTCTATAAAATAATTTTGTTTAACAACAGAAATACCTTTTGAAAAAATAAAACAATCTCAAAACCTTCCCTCCTGCTTAAAACCCCCAGTATCTTCTATTTTTATAAGATTAAGTAAAAAATTCTTAATAGACCTACATCTTTTAAAAATATTAATTCATTTATTTTTTATTGAAGTATAGTTGATTTATAGTGCCCCAGGTGTACAGAAAAGTGATTCAGTCACACACATACATATATGTATGTGCATGCTGTTGTTCACTCACTTAAGTCGTAGCCTACTCTTTGTGACTCCTCTGTCATCCACTGTCTCCCAGAGTTTGCTCAAATTGTATCCATTGAGTCAGTGATGCTGTCTAACCATCTCATTCTCTGCCATCCCCTTCTGCTTTTGCCTTCAATCTTTCCCAGCATCAAGGTTTTTCCAATGAGTCAGCTCTTTGCATCAGGTAAACCCTGAAAAAGACACCTACATATATGTGTCTTTTCCATTACAGGTTATTATAAGATATTGAATATAGTTTCCTGTGCTATACAATGCATCCTTATTGTTTATCTATTTTATATAGTGTATATATGTTAATCCCAAATTCCTAATTTATCCCTTCCCTACCCCTTACCCCTTCAGTACCATAAGCTTCTCTTCTGTGTCTATAAATCTGTTTCTGTTTCATTAATAAGTTCATGTGTATCAATTTTTTGTTTTAGATTCCACATGTAGGTGGTATCATAGAGTACTTGTCTTTTGCTGAATAGTCCTACATCTTAATGTTCACCCTGATTTGACTCTTACTCAACTTATTAATGCAATGTGTGGTCATTGATTGGTCCCAGATAAGAAAAAGAAAATTTCAATTCTATAAAAGACAGTAATAGGACAATTAGAAAAAGTTGAATAAATTCTGTATATCAGAAGTATCATATCAATGTTAATGTCCTGCTTTTAATCTTGGTAGTGTGTTTATGCAAGATAATATCCTTCAGTTTAGAAAGTTGCATGCTACTGTTTAAACAGGTATCACTTTCTCTGTGGCTTACTCTTAAATGGTTCGAGAAAATAAGTGTAGTATACACATGCATACACACACAAAGAGGAGTCAAAGAGGCATGCACACAGACACACATAGGCAGGAGAATAATAGAGAATTTAGGTGGGAGGATTTTAGGATTTCTTTGTAAAGTATTATTACTGTAGCTATTCTGTAAGTCTAAAATTTACATGAAAAAGAATTTGGACACCTAGTCATGTAGATCATTCTTTTGTCATTACACTTACCATTATGAAATCTTAATCCATAGAATATCTTCATGATGTATTTTTGAATGAAATGAAGGCTTATAAAGAATAAGGATGCTATGATTCAAGTTATATAAGCTGTGCATACACATATATTTTTGAATAGAAAATAGACTGAAACAATAAGCTTATAAATGGCAAAGATATCATTCCTTAGCAGTGAGATTGATGGGTAATTTTAATATATTTTTCTTTTGCTTATCTATTTTTTCTTAATTTATTCAAATGGCTGTATTATTTGCTAAAATGAAAAAACAATAGTTATTATACTTGCAAATTCTTCATTAGATTTTATTCCATCTTGCTTAGAAATTAAAATTACAAGTAATAAATTTAGTTTTCATCTCAATTTGCAAAACATTAGTGCCTATTTTAACCTTGCTGAAATCAGAAATACAATGGTTTCTCTTATATTTGGTTTTTCCTATTTGTTGACATGGAGAAAAATTGAAAAAAAATCTCTTGTTCTTTCCCAAACTTTAACCAATTTTTCTCACCCACTTTAACACTTGGAGTTTGACTGAAGCTGCTAAAAAAAGGGCAAAGTGAGTCATCTGGATAAGTATATATGCAGTTGTCTTGAGCCCATTTGGCAAAAGTGCTAAAACATGCCTTGTCAGATACAGAGAGAAACTAAAGACACAAAGGCCCTAGATACTGTGGCTATTGAAGGGATACAAGTAGTTACATTTTTATTTAATGAATAATGCCCCCCAGTAATTGGCCCCATCAAGACAGTCATGCTTGTGAAAAGGTGATTTGGCAATTTGGAGCTTTCATCAAAAAGGACAAAAGATTAAGAATTTGAACAAGGCTGGGTGAACTTTTTCTTAGATTTTATCTCTTTTTCATCCATTATCAGCCTTGGGAGAAAGACTGTACTTTTTGAAAGTTATCAATACTTTTTTCTTATTTTTTTTTCTAGTTAAAAGCCATATATATCATAGATAAAATAGGAAACACAGAAAAGAAAACAGAAGGGGGAAACACTTTGTAATTCCAGAACAAAAGATGACAAGTCATTTATTAATACATTCTCCTCAAGCCAAATATACATGCAAATACACATATTTATTTTATTAACATGGGATCATATTATTTTGTAAATAAAGGTTTTTCTAGGTAAATGTTCCACTGTATAATTTTACCATAAACAACTGAACCTAGTTCACATTTATTTCATATTTATGTCATTTCAATTTTTTTTCTCTCTTCCCTAAAAGGGACACCATTTTGATGACTATCTATAGCTATATCTCTGTGCACTTAAATATTTGCTTAGGACAAACTCCTGAAAATATGATTACTGTGATTTTTTTTCTAAGGAATTTTGATACATTTTCTTCTTTCAGAATGAAGCAATGTTGTATACTCTCACTTTGAGAAACAACTTTATCCTGCATAACCTTTCCCATTATTTTTAATCCTTGAAAAGCTGATAGTTGAAAAATACTATGTATTCTAAATGGCATTTCCTTGCTACTGGAGAGAATAAACTTTTTTCCTATCCTTATTGGCTATTTATGTTTATTATGTAAATTTTCTTTTCTAACTTGTAAAATACTAAAATATGAGAATGCCAGAGATGAGTTCTTTTTTCTTTCCTTTCTTTTTTTTGAACTAGGGAACCCATTATCAAATAAAATATTGGAAGGAAACTCTGTATATAAAGTGGATAGAGTGTAGCCACACAGTTGAAGCAGATTGTCAGGGAAGGAGAACAAGAGTCAGTGAAATATTGCTGAGCAAGGGAGGAGAAACTTGCAGAAAGAATGGAAGGGAGAAGAGTCTGTAGGCCAGGAGACCAGGTTGTTGTTGTTTAGTCACTAAGTTGTGTCCAATTCTTCTGTGACCCCATGGACTGTAGACTGACGGGCTCCTCTGTCTGCGGACTTTTCCAAGCAAGAATACTGGGGTGGGTCTCTTCTCCAGGGGATTTTCCCAACCCAGCAATCAAACCTGTGTCCCCGACATTGGCAAGTGGACTCTTCACCACTGTGCCATCAGGAAAGCCCAGGAGATCAGGAGAGGACATACAATCATGCCAGTGACCAGGACGACACTGTCTGTATTTACCATGAATTGGGAAAATTTCAGGTAAACCTGATTACTGCTTTCTCCTTCCCTCTCACTGACTCTTTTGAGAAGTTCTTCAAACTTGGAGCATATTCCCAGGCTTAATTCAGTCTGACGTAGGAAAAATCAGGGAACCAGGATTGTAACTTAGTTATTGACTTCTGTATGGCTAGAGTTGCAAAGACATGAAACACTCAGTTCAGTGCTTCTCATACTCAAATATGCAAACTTGCCCTGAGACTTCTTAAAAACATAGCATTGAGGTGGGGGGTTATGTTCTGCCTTTTTAATAATCTCCCAAGGGATGCCCAGGTCATTACTCCAGGGAGCACACTGAGGAGGAAAATCTGGTCCAACTCCCTTATTTCAGAGAAAAATCCCTGCAGACTTAGAAAGGTGAAGACTTCTAATAAAACTACCTGTATAGCAAGAATACATCCCCCCACAACACATACACAGCTACCTGGGATGCTGAATAAAAGGTAATCGAGTATGGCTGATTCACTTTGCTGTACAGAAGAAACTAACACAGCATTGTAAATCAACTATGCTCCAATAAAGAAAACAATTTAAAAAATAAAAAAATTCACACAGAAAAGAAGATAGGTAACTGATATCTTACTGAAAGCACACAACTAAGCTTGAAGTAAGAAATCTCCAGCAACACTAGGAAAGGACTGAAAACTAGAGAATAAGTACATGAACTGCAATGGTGCACAGTGAGAACCACTCACCTCATTTGCTAAGTGACTTCCAGAGAGCCAACGCGACTTGATCAAAATTACGTTTTTGCAAACCCAGTGTAAGCACTTAAATGTTAGCCAATTGAAACTGAGGAAGATATTTTTGTATTATTTTTCAATATAAAATTATACAATTTTTAAACATTATATTCCATTTACAGTTATTTTAGAATATTGACTATATTTCCCATGTGTACAATACACCCATGTAGCCTATCTCATACTCAATAGAAACTGAAGATTTTGGCAAATAATAATGGAGGAAGACCTGCATATCAGATTTAAAACAACTTAATGCTGCTGCTGCTAAGTCACTTCAGTCGTGTCCGATTCTGTGTGACTCCATAGACAGCAGCCCACCAGGCTTCCCCGTCCCTGGGATTCTCCAGGCAAGAACACTGGAGTGGGTTGCCATTTCCTTCTCCAATGCATGAAAGTGAAAAGTGAAAGGGAAGTCGCTCAGTCATGTGCAACTCTTCGCAACCCCAGTGACTGCAGCCCACCAGGCTCCTCCGTCCATGGGATTTTCCAGGCAAGAGTACTGGAGTGGGGTGCCATCGCCTTCTCCAACTTAATGCTACTATGATTAATAAAAACAGAAATAGACAAATACATTGGTAGATCAGCATAGAAAGCAGAAACAGTGCACCTGTAAATATGAATTTTCTTTGTATCTGTGTAGCCTGCATTTCAATTCAGTGGAGGGGGGAAGGTAAATTTAATAATGATAATGGGACAGCTTACTTTGTTTGAAGGAAATCAGGAATGGTACACTGCAGTCCAAATGAAAAAAATATGAAATAAGTTATGTAACTGTGAGAAGAAAATAAAGGATACTCTTTGTATAAATCACAGGAATCCAGAAGCCCCAAATAACAAGAGGACAAATTTAATCACATAGAATAAAAACTTCTGCACAGCCAAAGGCACTATTAAAGCAAAATCACAAAATGAACAGTAATCTAGGAGAAACAGCCTAATGCTTATTGATAAAGGGTTGCTACACCTAATATAAAAAAAGTTTCCCAACAAATGAATCAGAAAAACACAAACAACCCAGAGAAAAATTTTCACAAATACAAACAGATGGTCTGGAGAAGAAATGCAGATGGGAACTTAATTGTAATTGGAGAGATGCAAATTAAGACTGCAGTGTCCACTCTGCCCGACCAGTGGTGTTGGTTTAGGTTTGAACTGTTAAACTCATGAGAGAAAGAACAGGTTTTACTCAGCACCGTGTTTATTTCACTCTACAACAGGACAAATGAAAGGCAGTAACAAGTCATGTACGGCACAGACTGAGTGGGGTCTTCTGACTATTAGGCATATCTCTACACACTCAGGACATGTATGGTCACAGGGACAGAACTGAGCTCTTGGACGCCATCAGCCCTGGATTTGAATACCCCGCTAATTGTACCAGTGCTGGTACAGCAGCAGCTGAACAGTATCATTTATTTTTTACTTGAAAAAGCATCTTGATGATAATGTGCAGGTGTTTGGCCCAGTACATCAACCTCAAGCTTCTTATCATTTATCTTCGATATGCTTTGGACATAATTCTAGTTGTTAGCAACATAAGAGTTAACCAAATGTCAAATATGTATGTGTGTATCTGTATATATACATGTGAGAAAGTTAAAGTGATAGTGTTAGTTGCTCAGTCATGTCCAACCCTTTGTGACCCCATGGGCTGTAGCCCACCAAGTTCCTCTGTCCCCGTAAGGAATTCTTTAGGCAAGACTACTGGAGTGGGTTGCCATTTCTTTCTCCAGGGGAATTCTTTCATGAGGAGGCCTTACAAATAGCTGTGAAAAGAAGAGAAGTGAAAAGCAGAGGACAGAAGGAAAGATATACCCATCTGAATGCAGAGTTTGAAAGAATAGCAAGGAGAGATAAGAAAGCCTTCTCAGTGATCCATGCAAAGAAACAGAGGAAAACAATACAATGGGAAAGACTAGATCTCGTTAAGAAAATTAGAGATACCAAGGGAACATTTCATGCAAAATGGGCTCAGTAAAGGACAAAAATGGTATGGACCTAACAGAAGCAGAAGATATTAAGAAGAGGTGGCAAAAACACAGAAGAACTGTACAAAAAAGATCTTTATGACCCAGATAATCATGACGGTGTGATCACTGACCGAGAGCCAGACATCCTGGAATGTGAAGTCAATTGGGCCTTAGGAAGAATCACTATGAACAAAGCTAGTGGAGGTGATGGAATTCCAGTTGAGCTATTTCAAATCCTGAAAGATGATGCTGTGAAAGTGCTGCACTCAATATGCCAGCAAATTTGGAAAACTCAGCAGTGGCCACAGGACTGGAAAAGGTCAGTTTTCATTCCAATCCCAAAGAAAGGCAATGCCAAAGAATGCTCAAACTACTGCACAATTGTGCTCATCTCACACGCTAGTAAAGTAATGCTCAAAATTCTCCAAGCCAGGCTTCAATAGTACGTGAACTGTTAACTTCCAGATGCTCAAGCTGGTTTTAGAAAAGGCAGAGGAAACAGAGATCAAACTGCCGTTGGATCATCAAAAAGGCAAGAGAGTTCCAGAAAAACATCTGTTTCTGCTTTATTGACTATGCTAAAGCCTTTAACTGTGTGGATCAGCACAAATTGGAAAATTCTAAAGATATGGGAATGCCAGACAACGTGACCTGCCTCTTGAGAAATCAGTATGCAGGTCAGGAAGCAACAGTTAAAACTGGACATGGAACAACAGACTGGTTCCAAATAGGGAAAGGAGTACATCAAGGCTGTATATTGTCACCCTGCTTATTTAACTTATATACAGATTACATCATGCGAAATGGTGGGCTGGATGAAGCACAAGCTGGAATGAAGATTGCTGGGAGAAATATCAATAACCTCAGATATGCAGATGACACCACCCTTATGGCAGAAAGTAAAGAAGAATTAAAGAGCCTCTTGATGAAAGTGAAAGAGGAGAGTGAAAATGTTGGCTTAAAGCTCAACATTGAGAAAACTAAGATCATGGCATCTCGTCCCATCACTTCATGGCAAATAAATGGGGAAACAGTGAAAACAGTGGCAGACTTTATTTTTGGGGGCTCCAAAATCACTGCAGATGGTGACTGCAGCTATGAAATTAACAGATTCTTGCTCCTTTGCAGAAAAGTTATGACCAACCTAGACAGCATATTCAAAAGCAGAGACATTGCTTTGCCAACAAAGGTCCGTCTAGTCAAGGCTATGGTTTTTCCAGTGGTCATGTATGGATGTGAGAGTTGGACTATTAAGAAAGCTGAGTGCAGTAGAATTGATGCTTTTGAACTGTGGTGTTGGAGAAGACTCTCGAGAGTCCCTTGGATTGCAAGGAGATCCAATCAGTCCATCCTAAAGGAAATCAGTCCTGAATATTCATTGGAAGGACTGATGGTGAAGCTGAAACTCCAGTACTCTGGCCACCTGATAGGAAGAACTAACTCATTTGAAAAGACCCTGATGCTGGGAAAGTTTGAAGGCAGGAGGAGAAGGGGACAACAGAGGATGAGATGGTTGGGTGTCATCACCGACTCAATGGACATGAGTTAGAGTAAACTCTGAGACCTGGTGATGGACAGTGAGGCCTGGTGTGCTGCAGTCCATGCGGTTGCAAAGAGTTGGACACAACTGAGCAGCTGAACTGAACTGATAAATGTATGAGTATATATTTGGAGCTTTCCTGGTGGCTCAGGTGGTAAAGAATCCTCCTGCAATGCAGGAGAGCTGGGTTAGATCCCTGGGTTGGGAAGATCCTCCTTCCACTTGATAAGAGTTCAGTTCAGTTCAGTTCAGTTGTGTCCGACTCTTGCGACCCCATGAACTGCAGCACGCCGGACTCTCTGTCCATCACCAACTCCCAGAGTTCACCCAAACCCATGTCCATTGAGTTGGTGATGCCATCCAGCCATCTCATCCTCTGTCGTCCCCTTCTCCTCCTGCCCTCAAACTTTCCCAGCATCAGGGTCTTTTCAAATGAGTCAGCTCTTTGCATCAGGTGGCCAAAGTATTGGAGTTTCAGCTTCAATATCAGTCCTTCCAATGAACACCCAGGACTGATCTCCTTTAGGATGGACTGATTGGATCTCCTTGCAGTCCAAGGGACTCTCAAGAGTCTTCTCCAACACCACAGTTCAAAAGCATCAATTCTTCTGTGCTCAGTTTTCTTATAGTCCAACTCTCACATCCATACATGACCATTGGAAAAACCATAGCCTTGACTAGACAAACCTTTGTTGGCAAAGTGATGTCTCTGCTTTTCAATATGCTGTCTAGATTGGTCATTTGATAGAGTATGAATACATATATACCAGATTGTTGCAGAAAGAGTGAAAGAAAGGAAGAAACTTAATTTTATTCTATAAATGACTATATTTTCTTTAAATTACTATGTGTTAAGTTGCTTCAGTTGTGTCCAACTCTTTGTGACCCTATGGACTGTAGCCTGCCAGACTCCTCTCTCCATGGAATTCTCCAGGCAAGAATACTGGAGTGGTTTGCCATTCCCTTCTCTAGCAGATCGTCCTGACTCAGGAATTGAACTGGGGTCTCCTGCATTGCAGGCAGATTCTCTACCAGTTGAGCTACCAGGAATGCCCTTAAATTACTATAGTAAACATATATTACTTACAAGTTTTATTTAAGAAATAGGTGGCTTCAGGGACCTTTGTTAAGGAAACAACAGCATCAGCTAATGCTAAATCTGATCCCAACATAATAACCTGTGAAATAACCTAGAGAATGGCTTACTAGAGTCCCTGGTTCTTAGAGGGCATTTAGATATTACTAAGTGAAGGCTATTGCTACCATTAGGGAGTTTCTATGACTTGCAGAAGTATTTCTTCTATGGGTGTTCTACTGAAGGGAGGATGAGATTATTTAGTAACTCCAACTTCCCTGGCAACTGGGCTACTAAACATTTGAATTAGCCTGTGTTTATTTTGCTTTTAATTTGTTTCATTTTTAGTATCAAAAGCCTCTAACACCTGACTCCCAAGGCTGAGATATTCAATCATAAAACCAACATTCCCCAATAATCTGGTCAAGTTCATATAGAAGCTTCTCTAGTCCAGTAATGTTAATTGTCCAAGTCTAGGATAAGTTTCCCTGGTGGCTCACAGAGTAAAGAGTCTGCCTGCAATGCGGGAGACCTGGGTTCAATTCCTGGGCCGGGAAGATCCCCTGGAGAAGGAAATGGCAACCCACTTCAGTTATTTTGCCTGGAATATCCCATGGATGGAGAAGCCTGGTAGGCTGCAGTCCATGGGGTCGCAAGAGTCAGACATGACTGAGCCACTTCACTTTTAGGATAAGATTCCAGGGGTCTTAGAACTGAGGTTCTGTATGTGATCTCTTTCATTCTGAAAGAGATGGGTATACCAGACCACCTGACCTGCTTCTTGAGGAGCCTATATACAGGTCAGGAAGCAACAGTTAGAACTGGATATGGAACAGACTGGTTCCAAATAGGAAAATGAGTACGTCAAGGCTGTATATTGTCACCCTGCTTATTTAACTTATATACAGAGTACATCATGCAAAATGCCGGACTGGATGAAGCACAAGCTGGAATCAAGGTTGCTGGGAGAAATATCAATAACCTCAGATATGCAGATGACACCACCCTTATGGCAGAAAGCGAAGAAGAAATAAAAAGCCTCTTGATGAAAGTGAAAGTGGAGAGTGAAAGGTTGGCTTAAAGCTCAACATTCAGAAAACTAAGATCATGGCATCTGGTCCCATCACTTCATGGCAAATAGATGGGGAAACAGTGAAAACAGTGGCAGACTTTATTTTGGGGGGCTCCAAAATCACTGCAGATGGTGACTGCAGCCATGAAATTAAAAGACACTTATACTCCTTGGAAGGAAAGTTATGACCAACCTAGACAGCATATTCAAAAGCAGAGACATTACTTTGCCAAAAAAGTAATGTCCATCTGGTTAAGGCTATGGTTTTTCCAGTAGTCATGTATGGATGTGAGATTTGGACTGTAAAGAAAGCTGCTGCTGCTGCAGGTAAGTTGTTTCAGTTGTGTCCAACTCTGTCCAACCCCATAGACAGCAGCCCACCAGGCTCCCCCATCCCTGGGATTCTCTAGGCAAGAACACTGGAGTGGGTTGCCATTTCCTTTGCCAACGCATGAAAGTGAAAAGTGAAAGTGAGGTCACTCAGTTGTGTCCAACTCTTAGCGACCCCATGGACTGCAGCCTATCAGGCTCCTCAGTCCATGGTATTTTCCAGGCAAGAGTACTAGAGTAGGGTGCCATTGCCTTCTCCAAAAGAAAGCTGAATGCCAAAGAATTGATGGTTTTGAACTGTGGTGTTGGAGAAGACTCTTGAGAGTCCCTTGGACTGCAAGGAGATCCAACCAGTCCATCCTAAAGTAGATCAATCCTGAATGTTCATTGGAAGGCCTGATGCTGAAGCTGAAACTCCAGTACTTTGGCCACCTGATGGGAAAAGCTGACTCATTTGAAAAGACCCTGATGCTGGGAAAGACTGAGGGCAGGAGGAGAAGGGGACAACAGAGGATGGGATGGTTGGATGGCATCACTGACTCAATGGACATGAATTTGGGTAGACTCCGGGAGTTGGTGATGGACAGGGAGGCCTGGTGTGCTGTGGTCCATGGGGTCGCAAAGAGTCAGCCATGACTGAGTGACTGAACTGAACTGAAGGTGATCAGAATGCCACTTCTAATCACAGGTTTAAGTCAAGTTCTTGATAGCATCAACTTCATCAGAGTTGACTTGTAGCTCCTGGTGTGGCTGTGAGAACTTTACAGTCAGCTCTAATAGATTTTCAATAAGCTTCCTATTGAAGGTCTTTTCAATAGAAATACTGGCTAATGCTTGCTGGCATTTGCTCTCAGCTGGGAAAACAAGTGACAGTCCCTGCCAGCTCCAGAAAATATGAGAGAATCTTCGAGATCTGCATCTTGGATTCCAATACTCCCAGTGGCCTTTAGGGCTGTGTTATCCCTGGGGAGGGAGTCGGGGTGATTGCCTCATGAGAGTGTCAGGGCAATCCTGGGGGTTCCCAGGGCACAATCAGCTGAACCCTGTCTGATCACAGAGACTTGATTAGGGAGACTCATTGGAATGGTGTGCATGAAGCTCCTGAAAATTAGATTTCTGAAGTTAGATGCTAGTTAGATTTTATCTGTTCTGGAAACAATTGAGAAGACCCACTGTGAGGTTCAGAGGCTTTCCAGGTTCAGTGGGAAGAGGATAAGAAAACCCCCCATCTCCAGGAACTAGATTAGTCCTGGAATGCCAACCCTTCCATTACGGGCCCTGGGTCTCACTAAAGAACAGATTTTGCTTAGGCATAGCTGTCTTTCTTTGGCAAATTTTCACAGATTTTGGCCTATTTAAAAGGACAGCCCTGATACTTAGAAGATTCGTGGGTATTTAGGTAAATTATTTATGGTCTGAAATCTTGTACATCCACTCTTCAAAGGAGTAATGCAATATGGATGAGAACTGAGTTCTGCCTCAATGCATAAACCATGCTCAGCATTCTTGCAGAATGGCCTTCTCCGTGTGGAGTCTTTTGACAGCCTCTGTGATTTTTAAACTTTAATGGCCCAAGCATTGCTCAAGGTGAAGCAGGTGTCCAAGGAATTTTATTTTAGTAGTTACTTCCTTGTGAAATGCTTATTTGATTCACTTCTTTATTAGGATATATCTGTGCTGAGTTCTCAGCATGAGAGCAGTGGCTATTATGATTAGTTCAAATTCTAAAATAATACTGTAAGGAGGTGTTTTTTTGTCCCATTTTGCCAGAGAATAAATTTAGACTATGAAAAATTGGATTATTTGCCCTAGATGATACAGTAAACACTTTTACAAACTCAAATTTGACCTTAAATTTAATTATTCCATTAGACCTAAAATTCTCAAACTTTAGCATGCATCAGTGTTACCTGGAAGCATTTGTAAAAGGCAGATTTCTGGGCTCCATCACCCAAGAATTTGTTCTTCTCACTAATTCCCCAGTGATGTTGATGCTACTGGCAGGGACCACAAAGAACCATTGCTCTAGACTATGCTGAGGTTTTGGAAACTCTCATCTGCTATAGTTTATCTGTTAGAAGCTTATATGCTTTCTAGCTTGTAGAGTGCCATCAACATCTTTTATACTGTTATATATGTGAGTCATTCAAGGACAGTTCTAGGTTGTATTAGATCAAAGTGTTTATTCTTTGGGCTTTCCTTTATGAAAGAAAGACTAGCTCCGAGGGAATGTTATGTCACTCAATAATTTGTTTTCATTTTCCTGTGAATATAGGATAAAATCTTGCTTGATTCTGGCTGGAATAATTTATCCTCTGATATCTCTGGAACAGGTCTGAAATAAAACATTTTTTTTTCCTTTGAAAAAAGGAAGTTAAACCCTGAGTATATCCCCTATGTTTGGGAATATTGAGTACTGTGTCCCCCAGCTTTTTGATGATTCTGACTCTTAGTCTTGGCTCCCTATTCCATATCCCTGTTATCAGGCCTAAGGGCCCATCTCAAGAAGCATTCATGTTTCTCATTTGTCAAGTCAGAGTGATGCTTATGCATGGGTCAGATTAGTTAAGAGATACGAAAGAATTTATAATTCTTCTAAAATATGAAATGGCAAAATTTTTTTTTAAGTTTTTAAAACTTTTTTGACTGAGTGTTACGTGGGATCTTAGTTTCACATCAGGGATTTTACCCACCTGTCCCACCCCCCGTTGGAAGCAGAGTCTTAACCACTGGATTGCCAGGGAAGTCCCAACACTACTGTATTTTTAAAAGATTTAAATGAGTAGGAGCAAAACTATTTTGCTAGAATAGTCTATCTCTAGAAATATCAATGTAAAGAACTAATTGCTCTGCTGAAATATTCACAGATGAGCAGAAACTCAGCTTAGTCTTAACACCTATGGGCAATACGTGTCTCTATTTCAGAGGTCTTGAAGGTCCTTGGTTACTTTCAATAGGTTATATGCTATTTCTGCTGGCAGCACTCAGTGGGGTTTCAATGTAGCTTTGCTTTTTGAAAGCCAAAGAACAACTCTGCCATGATTCACATATCAAAGAGTTAAGCTGGCTGTAGCCATAAAATTATTTCTCAAATATACCTTAATGGGTGGCATACTAGTGCTATTTATTGCCTTTATTCTAAAAGACATTTAAGTGCTGAGCTGTTTTCTTAAACTAAAATATCTGACATTTAAAATAGCATTACCTTTATCCCCAAGATTACATTAAAATGACGGTTTCGGTTTTCACTTAATTCTTCACTAAATGAGAGTGTGATAGCTGAAAGACGGCAAAATTTCTGGGGAGCCTTTTGAAAGGAAGCAGAAATTAGTTGCTAATGGAGAAAACCCCTACACTCAAAAATTCATTGTATGTTCTGTATCACTTTGCAGAAAATACCTAAATTACTCATAAAACTTTTATGAATGAGGCCATTTTTGAAGCAAAAAAGCATAAAATAATGTTGAAAGTCTTGAAGTGAAGATAAAAATGTTCCTTAATCTGCACCTCACCCCGCCGCCGCTTTTGACCCAGTTTCTAGTGGAAAACTCTTACAAAGTTATTCTCCTTTTACTCCTCTTTTCTGAGTGATTGATGTGTAGGGAATTTTGCTTTGCTTTGGGTAACTTTAGAGAATACATCTTTTGCTCACTGGATTCTGCACATGTTTATTTCTGTACTATTTTCTGGCTCCAAAAGGCAGGATGCTGTCACTGGCTTTTTCTTTTTTCCCATTTTCTTTGTGCCAATCTTCTCCTTTTATCCATCTATGGTTATTGTAGGAAATGGTAAAGCATTTACAGACTGGCATTCAATTGGAAATTCTTTAGAGCATCAGTTGGAATCCTGACGGGAAAATGAAAACTACATTAGTCATTGAAAATAAAATAGATTTGATTTGGGATATCACTACACAGCAAAGAGCTGAAAGAGCAAAAAGGAAACCTGGTAGCCTAGAATAATAGCTACAGGAAAAGCCCAGGATAAAGAGGAAACAGTGAAGATGAGGAACACAGAGTAGTTGGTCTGGGGAACTAAAAAGAAGCTGCAGACTTGGACAAGTGTCATTGCTATAGCAGCTACAGTGGTAGGGACCTAGGCTGAATGGATGTGCTTTGTTCCCTTCTCCTACTTTCTGGGGCTGCTCTCAGAGTGCTGCCTTTTGGTGGGAGGTCACAGTAAGCCAACCAGCATGGGAATCTGGGAAACAGAGTTGGTGTAATTTGAGCTCCACCTTCTCAGAGTATAGACTGAGTGTGGAGGCATGAGCGAACTGATACCTAATCAACAGCCACAATCATTTTTTATACAAAAAGAGTAATTTCTTAGTATACATTTTCCTTATTAATATAGTAAGGTCCTTGTAATGAAATATATAATGAAGTTTTATTAAATGGCATTTTAGGTTATTAATTTTTAACTCTATATGCTTTTCATTCTGTAATTCATGGATTTCTGATTTCTGCCTGTCTCTTGGTATCTTTGATAAGCACTATTTTGTTTGATTCTTTTGTAATTTTTAACTTTTTATTTTGTATTGGGGTATAGCTGATTAACAATGTTGTGGTAGTTTCAATTGAACAGCAAAGGGACTCAGCCATACATATACTTGTATCCATTTCTCCCAAACCCACTCCCATCCAGGTTGGCACATAACATTGAGCAGAATTCCATGTGTTATATAATAGGTCTTTGTTGGTTATCCATTTTAAATATAGTAGTGTGTACATGACTTTCCTAAAGGCCCTAACTATCCCTTCCCCTGGCAACTATAAGTTTGTTTTCTATGTCTGTGAATGAGTCTTTTTATTTTATATTGGAGTGTAGCTGATTAATAATGTTGTGATAATTTCAGGTGGACAGCAAAGGAATTCAGTCATATATGTACATGTATCCATTCTCCCCAAACTCTCTTCCCACCCTGACTACCATATGACATTGAGTAGGGTTTCTTGTGACAGCACTATTTTAAATTATCATAGAAAGTTTTACACATAAATATTATACATATATATACACACATATAGGGTAATTTGGAATATGGGGTTTTCACCTTCTGTTCTGATTTTAGAACTTAATCCCTATATAAGGGGCCACTTCATGATATCTAAGAACTTAGGACTATTTGAAACATGTTCAAGCAATTTAAAAATAGCTAAAGTATATAAAAATGTATTTCCTCTAAAGAAAAAGAAATTGAGAACATAAAATAACCCACGAACCTTACATTTCTAAAGTTATTTCCATACAATAGTCAAGTCTTTCCTTAAAGATGTTAGTGCTGGACTGAGGTAGCAATGAAACGATAAAATAACGTTTATTCTCAACACATGTGACTTCAATCAACCTAGTTTTCTTGAACTGTATGAATTGGAAATGTTTTAGTTGGATGGATGAGAAAAAGGAACCCAAAAAGAAATGAGCATGAGCTAGATGGAGATGTTAACTCAGCTCATTCCAAAGAGTTATGATTAGAATCTACACTACCCAGAAGGCAAAGATGCTTTGAGGTCTGCTCTGTCTATATACTTAAGGGAAGATATTTGACTTCTTTGGTGGGTGGTGGTTTGGTTGCTAAGTACTGTCTGACTCTTGCAATCCCATGGACTGTAACCTGCCAGGCTCCCCTGTCCGTCGGCTTCTCCAGGCAAGAATTCTGGAGTGGACTGCCATTTTCTCCTCCAGGGGATCTTCCCGATCCAGGGATCTAACCCTCGTTTCCTGTATTGCAGGTGGTCTTCTGCATAGGAGGCCGATTGTTTACCAACTGAGCCCCCAGGAAAGCCCAGAGAAATCACCAAATTGCTTATGAAAATGAGGCAGGAAGCATACATAGGTAAAAAGCACTAACTGAGACTTTCTCTAATGGAATAGTAATAGAACCTAGGCTTGTCCTTTATATAGAAGAACTAAGAGAAAGCACAGAGCTGGAAACTGGATTTAGGGCTTAACTTTCTCCTCTGTGAAACAAAAAAGGGAAGAAAACAAACCATCTTTTTCAGGTCAGAGACTCTGGTGTTTTTATTCTTACTGAAGCTAACACAAACTGCTTTTGAAATAAGAAAATAAGCTTGCTCCCTTTTTCTGAAGCATTCCAGCCCACCTGACCCCTAAACACAATCCAAGTTCTCATTATGTCTCAACATTTGCATTTTCCCAGGCATACATTTCCTTGCATATCATTGCTCCTACTTTTCTCAAAGCACAGAAGGTTGTTTCTTCCTTTACCCTTTCTGTTGAAATTCGACCTATATTTCAAGATCCATTTCAAATACCATGAGTTTCATAAACCCTCTAAGATTCCCTTTGCCTTATTCAATTGCTTCTTCCTTACTCTTAGAACATTTTGCCTTATTATTTTCTCTCTCCTATACAAACAATTCCTTACTTTAGCAGATATACTTCTCTGATGATGCTGCAGTAGACTCCTATACATGAAAGGCTTATACTCTTTTTTTCCAGAAAGTCATACCTATTTATATGAAGAATTGTATGCAGAGTTTGCTAAAAGAGCTAGAGATTTAGAAGGTGGACTGTTTTAGATACGCAATACACCTTTTTTTATTTAAAATGAAGTATCTGATGTTTCTTTTCCTTCCCTTTTCTTTCCCGTCCTTCTTCCTTTTACCAACCCTTCCCTCCTCCCTCCTTTCCTCCTTTTTTCTTCCTTTATATTTTTCAGGTTATTTATCCTTTAACAGTGATTTCTATTTTTTATTTAGAGACTCAAAAGTTTAAGTACTTTTTTGATTAGAGTGGAAGCATATCTCAACAAAGCAAATACAGTTGAAATCCTATATACCAATAACAAGATATACTTACTCTGAATAATTTTGTTGAAGAAAATAAGTATATTACACTCTAATATTATTAAAGACATTGTAGAACTAAGTAGTACTACAATTCTTAAAGTAAAAAATAAAAATATTTACATGACTGTAGAGATCAGATGAAACGTTAAAACATTTTATAGAGGCCTCTTCTATGGCTCAGAGGGTAAAGAATCTGCCTGCAATACAGGAGACACAGGATATGTGGGCTCGATCCCTGGGTTAGGAAGATCCCCTGCAGTTATACCTCTTTAAAACATTTTGTGAACTGTATGTTGCATTTGCTAAGTTGTAGAGGTTATTTTTCTTGTGATGAATCAATAAGAATCCTTATAATATAAAACCACATTTAAACATAAGCATCAAGTTACTCTTAGCATATGAAACATTTTAGGGAAATAAAGAACACTACTTTATCTAAAATGTCTCTTGTATTGCTCGTTGTATAGTATCTTATTTTAAGAAAACTAAATGTGAGATCTAAATCTCATTTGCACAATATGCACTGAATTGATACCAGTAAAAGGAACTATAATATAATGAGAATGACAGTGATCTCACACCAGACACATCTGTATCCCCCTCTTACCATCTCTTAGCCTCACTTCTGTGTGGCAGATGTGGTATAACCAAACTGGTAGGGTAAATAACCACTTTAGTGGTGGGGCTGGATATGAAAAAGGAGGCTTTGCTTTTCTGGGGACTTTTTTTTTGTGACATGATGGTTTCCTTGTCCTCAAAATGGTTAAGCCACAGCTGGCATTATCTAATTTTAGGTTTCTCCTTTCATCAAAGACCTTGATGATTTCAGTCAGTCAGTCAGTTCAGTCACTCAGTCGTGTATGACTCTTTGCAACCCCATGGACTGCAGCATGCCAAGCTTCCCTGTCTATCACCATCTCCTGGAGTTTGCTCAAAGTCATGTCCATCAAGTGGGTGATGCCATCCAACCATCTGATCCTCTGTCGTACCCTTCTCCTCCTGCCTTCAATCTTTCCCAGCATTAGGGACTTTTCCAATGAGTCAGTTCTTCCCATCCAGTGGCCAAAGTATTGGAGCTTCAGCTTCAGTATCAGTCCTTCCGATGAATATTCAGGACTGGTCTCCTTTAGGATTAACTGGTTTGATCTTCTTGATGATTTAATGATATATAAATTGCATTCCCTGAGATTCTACTTGTCAGGAGTTTAAAGATGGAAGCAGATGCCGCTGTGGTACTATTACACTCACATAAAAGAGTCTCATGATAAGTGGGTACCATATAGAATTACTCTTCTTTTAATTTTTGTCTTAAGAGTCTAAATGAGACTTTAAAATTTCAGAAAAGACCTTGGAGGCTATGATATTTTAAATTAAACCAATTATTTCCAATAAAGGAATGAGATATACTTAATTTTTAAAATTCCAACATCTCATGACTTTTTCATTTACAGGATATATGCTTTTATGCAAGATTTTTCTTAGAGTCTTAGCGTTATTTTTTAATAGTCTTTGAAGTCTCAGAGATGCATTTGATTATTTAAATAATGTTTTAAAGATAACCATACGTAATACTTCCCTTTAGAATGCATTATTTAAAAGAGAATTAAAATCTCAAATATGCCAATAGAAAATGCTTTACTGGCATAAGACTTTTTAACCTACCTGTTCTAGTTAAAGTATGCCTTTCCCTATCACAGAAGCATTTTTAATAATTTTCTTTGCTAGTGATTCCTAAAATAATAATTTGTATTTCTGCAGAATTAGAAACCTTTATGCATGTATGTTTGCATATGGGCATGCATGCAAAATTATGGGCAAAGATATTAATGTGTACAGTAGATTCCTAGTGTACATGTTAATAAATTCCTGATTTTTTTTTGTTTTATATATTTATCTATACATAGATATAAAATAAAACACTTGTATGTTTAAATGAGACCATATATTTTTATCATATGATTAACTGCTAAGGAGTATTGAAATAGCACTTATATTCACTCATTTGACATTAACGGAGTACATAGCAGGTGCCAGAAATTGAGAAAAACAATGGGGACATGAAGATTAGGATCCATGCCCTCAAGGAACACTGAATCTGCAGCCTAGAGAATGCACACAAAAATACATAGACTATGGTAAAACAACACAGTCTTGTAGCTGAGTTTAGTTAAATGAGCTATGAGAGTAAATGGCAGCAGAATTTCCCCAGTCTTTTAGGAGAGAGCAAAGGAAGCTTCCTGGATGATGCACCAGCTGAGTCAAGAAAGAATGGTGTGCAGAGGTGTGAATACTTGAGAGAGTATTTTATCAGGGGTTCATTCAAAGCATTATTTCAATATGACTGAAATGTCAGTATTTGCTATATATTGAAGGAAATTTATCACCAACCTAGATAGTATATTCAAAAGCAGAGACATTACTTTGCCAACAAAGGTCTATCTAGTCAAGGCTATGGTTTTTCCAGTGGTCATGTATGGATGTGAGAGTTGGACTGTGAAGAAAGCTAAGCACCGAAGAGTTGATGCTTTTGAACTGTGGTGTTGGAGAAGACTCTTGAGAGTCCCTTGGACTGCAAGGAGATCCAACCAGTCCATCCTAAAGGAGATCAGTCCTGGGTGTTCATTGGAAGGACTGATGCTAAAGCTGAAACTCCAGTACTTTGGCCACCTCATGCAAAGAGTTGACTCATTGGAAAAAACCATGATGCTGGGAGGGATTGGGGGCAGGAGGAGAAGGGGACAACACAGGATGAGATGGCTGGATGGCATCACTGACTCAATGGACATGAGTTTGGATGAACTCCGGGAGTTGGTGATGGACAGGGAGGCCTGGTGTGCTGCAATTCATGGGGTCGCAAAGAGTCAGACACGACTGAGAGACTGAACTGAACTGAACTGAATACATTGCAGTTTGACTAAAGTTAGGCTGCAAGGCAAATGTAGTTAGAGATGAGGTTGCAGAGACTGGCAGTGCCAAACCATGATGGCCATACTCAGGGGGAGAGATTTTATTTTGCAGTCTGTAGGAATCCAATGTGCTGTTTTAAGCAGTTTTAGAAATGAGAAATAGTTTGATCAGCTCTGCATTTTACAAAGATCATTCTCATAATACTGTGGTAGAAATGTTGAAGGTGAATAAACTGGGGGCCAGGAGAAAAGGTAGGCAGGTGTGTAAATGGCAAGGTTCTGAGCTACAGGAACTGTACAGGAGAATAGCACTTGACAGAACCAAAAGACCTTTTGTGGGGAGACTCAACAGGTTTGATGGCCAATTATATGTGAGGACTGGGGAGAGAGAAGAAACAAACATTCAGAATTCAGAAACAAGAATTTAGAATTCTTGGATTCTGAATTAGGCAAGATGGTAGTTCCATTGACTGAAAATAGAAATGGTTTGGAGAGATGATGAAATGTTTTGCATTTTTGTGATCCTGTGGGGACTAAGGTGACCCTCGAAAACGTAGAGAAGTGCAAAGGCGTTTGTTGGGGTCAAGTATTTTGGAGAAACACCTAGGTTGGAATATTAGATCTGTGCTTTAGCAATCCAACATCATATGAAACCCAAAGAGTAGATAGGGCCAGCCAGGGACATCAATATATTATAAAGAGGAGAAAAAGAGCAAAGATGGAACTCTAAGAAACTGTCTCTAAAGGGGTAACTGAAAGACAATGAAACATGCCCACAGATGTGGATGAAAGAATAGGTGAGAATTAAATCATGGAACGCTTTCAAGAGACCATTTCAAGAGAAGTTTGGTCCAGGCTTCTATATATTTCAGAGGAATTCTGAAAGTGGTAAAAAATCTGCCTGCTAATGCAGGAGACTCAAGAGATACCAGTTCGATCCCTGGGTCGGGAAGATCCCCTGGAGGAGGAAATGGGGACGTACTCCAGTATTCTTGCCTGGAGAATCCCATGGACTAAGGAGCCTGGTGGATCCATGGGGTCACAAAGAGTCAGACATGACTGAGCATGCATGCAGCAGCAACAAAAGTAAGATTAAAATGAAATGTGTTTATTTTATAAGGAAAATGGGGTAACTGATCACCTTTGTGAGAAAAATTTCCCTGGACGGATAAGGATAGAAATCACATAATAGCAGGGTGAGGGCAGAATGGAAAGGAGAACATGTAGACTGGTTTTTTTTTAAGACTTTTTTTTTTTTTTTTATGGACCATTTGTAAAATCTGTATTGAATTTGTTGCAATATTACTTCTGTTTTATGTTTTGTTTTTTTAGCTGTGAGGTATGCAGGATCTTAACTCCCTGAAAAGGAGAGAACCCTCACCCCCTTGCATTGGAAGGGGTCTTCTTAAACACTGGACCACCAGGGAACTCTGTAGACTGCTTTTAAAGAAATTGGTTACAGAGGAAATCAGGGAAATGAAAGGATGGCTAGAAGACTCTGGAAATTAGACAACATTTAATTTTTTATAATTGGAGAGAGATTTATATGTATTTATGTATGAATAGAAAGGAAGCGGTAGAGAGGGTTGTTGAGTGTGCAGGAAAAAAAGGAAGATGTTGTGAGGTTCCTAAGGAAGAAAATACAATTTAGGACACAGCTTGAAGGATTATATTTGACTCAATATAATATCAACTTACTTGTGAAACTGGAGAGAGATGATAAGAGCCAGTGGAGATACTGCTATTTATTGATGGAAAGGGATGAGGTAAAGGCAGGAAATTGAATGGTGACCTATATCTTAGGAAGTAAGAGAAATCTCCTCTGTGATAAAAAAATAAAATAAAATAAAATGGCAATATTTCTGTGGATTTTCAAACATACTTTCACAGGAATTCTGATGGCCTTCATGAAATTGAAATGGTACACTAAAATATAAAATGATTTGTCTTGACAAAAGTTGTGTGGAACAAGATATCAATAAGTTATTTTCAGTCCCTTTTTTTATTGCTGTAGATTTCAGTGTTTAGTACTTTACTATGGCACGTTTATATACAAATATGACAAAAAAGCTACAGTGACCAAATAAAAATAATTTATAGGAGTTGAAGATGATAGGAGAATCAAACCTTTACATGCTTCAAAAGTGAATGTGTGATAGGCGGAACTTTAGAGAGACTGGAAGCTGCAGAGTGACTACAGAGTACAGGGTCTCTCATTATGTTGAGACTTCAAAATATAGTTTTGATATTGTCTCTAAGATGTCACATATACAGTGGCTGGATTTTCTACAGCATAAGCATAATTAATTTGTTAAATGTGAACCTTTAACTTGCAACAGTTTGGTAGCCAAATTTTGGCATTTCTTTAATCTACAACAAATTAAAAGAAATTAAAAGACGCTTGCTCCTTGAAAGAAGAACTAAGAAAAACCTAGTTCAGTTCACTTCAGTTGCTCAGTTGTGTCCAACTCTTTGCGACCCCATGAACCGCAGCATGCCAGGCTTCCCTGTCCATCTCCAAATCCCGGAGTCCACCCAAACCCATTTCCATTGAGTCAGTGATGCCATCCAGCCATCTCATCCTCTGTCATCCCCTTCTCCTCCTACCCTCAATCTTTCAAAGCATCAGGGTCTTTTCAAATGAGTCAGCTCTTTGCATCAGGTGGCCAAAGTATTGGAGTTTCAGCTTCAAAATCAGTCCTACCAATAAGCACCCAGGACTGATCTTCTTTAGGATGGACTGATTGGATCTCCTTGCAGTCCAAGGGACTCTCAAGAGTCTTCTCCAACACCACAGTTCAAAAGCATCAATTCTTCTGTGCTCAGTTTTCTTATAGTCCAACTCTCACATCCATACATGACCACTGGAAAAACCATAGCCTTGACTAGACAAACCTTTGTTGGCAAAGTAATGTCTCTGCTTTTCAATATGCTGTCTAGGTCATAACTGTCCTTCCAAGGAGTAAGCGTCTTTTAATTTCAAGGCTACAATCACCATCTGCTGTGATTTTGGAGCCCCCAAAAATAAAGTCAGCCACTGTTTCTACTGTTTCCCCATCTATTTGCCATGAAGTGATGAGACCGGATACCATGATCTTAGTTTTCTGAGTGTTGAGCTTTAAGCCAACTTTTTCACTCTCCTCTTTCACTTTCATCAAGAGACTCTTTAGTTCTCCATCACTTTCTGCCATAAGGGTGGTGTCATCTGAATATCTGAGGTTATTGATATTTCTCCCAGCAATCTTGATTCCAGCTTGTGCTTCTTCCGGCCCAGTGTTTCTCATGATGTATTCTGCATATAAGTTAAATAAGCAGGGTGACAATATACAGCTTTGACATACTCCTTTTCCTATTTGGAACCAGTCTGTTGTTCCATGTCCAGTTCTAACTGTTGCTTCCTGACCTGCATACAGGTTTCTCAAGAGGCAGGAAGGTGGTCTAGTATTCCCATCTCTTTCAGAATTTTCCACAGTTTCTTGTGATCCACACAGTCAAAGGCTTTGGCATAGTCAATAAAGCAGAAATAGATGTTTTTCTGGAACTCTCTTACTTTTTCCATGATCCAGTGGATGTTGGCAATTTGATCTCTGGTTCCTCTGCCTTTTCTAAAATGAGCTTGAACATCTGAAAGTTCACGGTTCACATATTGCTGAAGCCTGGCTGGAGAATTTTAAGCATTACTTTACGAGCGTGTGAGATGAATGCGATTGTGCGGTAGTTTGAGCATTCTTAGGCATTGCTTTTGTTTGGGATTGGAATGAAAACTGACCTTTTCCAGTCCTGTGGCCACTGCTGAGTTTTCCAAATTTGCTGGCATATCGAGTGCAGCACTTTCACAGCATCATCTTTCCGGATTTGAAATAGCTCCACTGGAATTCCATCACCTCCACTAGCTTTGTTTGTAGGGATGCTTCCTAAGGCCCACTTGACTTCACATTCCAGGATGTCTTGCTCTAGGTGAGTGATCACACCATCGTGATTATCTGGTTCATGAAGATCTTTTTTGTACAGTTCTTTTGTGTATTCTTGCCACTTCTTAATGTCTTCTGCTTCTGTTAGGTCTCTACCATTTCTGTCCTTTATTGAGCCCATCTCTGCAATGAAATATTCCTTTGGCATCTCTAATTTTCTTGAAGAGATCTCTAGACAAACATAGCAGGTTAAAAAGCAAAGACAGTTTTTTTAAGGAATCTCCACACTGTTCTCTGTAGTGGCTGTACTAGTTTGCATTCCCACCAACAGTGTAAGAGGGTTCCCTTTTCTCCACACCCTCTCCAGCATTTATTGCTTGTAGACTTTTGGATCGAGCCATTCTGACAGCCACTGTGGAGAACAGTGTGGAGATTCCTTAAAAAACTGGAAATAAAACTACCTTATGATCCAGCAATCCCACTGCTGGGCATACACACTGAGGAAACCAGAAGGGAAAGAGACACGTGTACCCCAATGTTCATCGCAGCACTGTTTATAATAGCCAGGACATGGAAGCAACCTAGATGCCCATCAGCAGATGAATGGATAAGAAAGCAGTGGTACATATACACAATGGAGTATTACTTAGCCATTAAAAAGAATACATTTGAATCAGTCCTAATGAGGTGGATGAAACTGGAGCCTATTATACAGAGTGAAGTAAGCCAGAAAGAAAAATACCAATACAGTATACTAACACATATATATGGAATTTAGAAAGATGGTAACAATACCCCTGTGTACGAGACAGCAAAAGAGACACTGATGTATAGAACAGTCTTATGGACTCTGTGGGAGAGGGAGAGGGTGGGAAGATTTGGGAGAATGGCATTGAAGCATGTATAATATCATGTATGAAACGAGTCGCCAGTCCAGGTTCGATGCACGATACTGGATGCTTGGGGCTGGCGCACTGGGACGACCCAGAGGGATGGTATGGGGAGGGAGGAGGGAGGAGGGTTCAGGATGGGGAACACATGTATACCTGTGATGGATTCATTTCGATATTTGGCAAAACCAATACAATATTGTAAAGTTTAAAAATAAAATTAAAAAAAATAAAAAACAAAGACATTACTTTGCCAACAAAGGTTCATTTATTCAAAGCTATGTTTTTTCCAATAGTCATGTATGGATGAGAGAGTTGGATCATAAAGACTGAGCCCCAAAGAATTGATGCTTTTGAACTGTGGTGATGGAGAAGAGTCTTGAGAATCCCTTGGGCTGGAAGGACATCAAACCAGTCAATCCTAAAGTAAATCAATCCTAATTATTCATTGGAAGGACTGATGCTAAAGCTGAAGCTCCAATACTTTGGCCACCTGATGCAAAAAGTCAACTTACTAGAAAAGACCCTGATTGAAGGCAGGAGGAGAAGGGAATGATAGAGGACGAGATGCTTGGATGGCATCATCGACTCAATGGACATGAGTTTGAGCAGACTCCGGGAGATGGTGAAGGACAGGGAAGCCTGGCATGCCGCAGGCCATGGAGTCACAAAAAGTTGGACACAACTGAGTGACTGGACAACAGCAACAACTGAAAACCTCAAGAAATAGAAATGCTTTCGACTTTACTCACCCACTGAGATGTCCTGGTTCTTAGGTGGTAATAATGGCTCTTAGAGGCATAACTGAAGAATCTTCTATCTCAACATCATATATTTTGACTTTAAAAATTTCATTATTCTGGGGGTATAGTAGAAACAGAAGTAAAGGGAATGTTTGTTCATAGAGTCTGTTCACTTATTTAATAACATATAAGCTGATAGGAAATTAAGATTTATCCATTGTGAAACTGGTTAGCATAGTAAATCTATATAATAATTTAATAGAAGATATGCTAAACCAATGATTAAATATCACTGTATATAGCACATTTCTGGGTTAGCTTATTGTTTGCTACCTACTGAACATGGAATAATTTGTATAAGCAGGAAAACTCTACCCATACAAAATTCTACTATCTAGATGTCTTATTTATGGAAAATCCTATTCAAGGTAAAAGCAGACAAAATATTCATTCTGAACAACTTAAAATATGAATATACAACATAATTTCAGCACTAGTGTTACCAGACAATTTCAATGAAATATTCTAGCGTACTGGATAGAAAACTGTTCAGTCAAAAATAAATAAGATGGTAAATTTGATAATCTCTGTTGTACTCTATATTGGGTATTGTGTCACTTTTAGTATCCATTTTTTTTCCCCAAAAATCTCATTTATTTTGACTTCACCATAAATGAAAAGCATAATAAGAAATATGCAGTGCGCCCAGCCTACTATTTTGAACATCAGTTTGCTTTGTTCTTTAGTCCATACGCTTCCCTCAAGTTGGTATATTTTTCCCCTATAACAGTACTAAACCATTTTATACAAAAAAGGAACATCAAGTTCTTTGTTGAAAAAGATCATTTTAATTCATCGAGGAATGCTATTCTTTCCAAGATGTGAACATCATTTTCAAAGCATGAACTCCTCTCCAAAGGAAGTATGAAAGAAACAATTTTTAATGTGGCACCAGGAAGATGGGAATATTTCAGCAAAATAAGGAAGTTACTCACAATTAGCCAAACCTAAAACACTCAGGGGACATGACACTGAAATTTCAAAGGCAATACTTCTCTAGATATTTGGAAATTCTCATGTACGTGTGTGTTGCTCCAGAGAGCAACTTAGATCTGCTTCAATTGAAAAGTTAAGTTCAGAAAATGAAATGATCTTCAATTTATCCTTAACTCTGAAAGATTAAGAAACTTCATAAAAAAAAAATTGATGTAGACTCCAGGCAGGCAAATTTTTTTATAAAGTTGCTAACTATTTCCTGCTTTAAAAAAGCTCCACAAGATACAAACGGGATAGAACAAAATGAACACCAATGATTTAAAAGATAAATAGGAGCAGGTTTAAAACAAAATAAATTTGTCCCTACTCAGTAGCTGATACACAGTGCTAATAATAATAAAAATTTTAGTCAAATGCAATGCATGAAACTTGATTAAATGCTGATTTAAAGAAAACTATAAAAGACATTTTTGGACAATTGGAGAATTTGAATATGGACTGGATATTAGATGACATTATGGAATTATTATCCATTTCCTGAGTTGTAATAATAGTACCACAATTTTATAAGAGAATGTCCTTATTTTTAAGAGAACATACTAAAGTGTTCAGGGTAACAGGGAAAAAAATGAACAATTGTACACTTACTGCATTTCACTGTATCTGTTGATTGTAAGATGTAACATTTTGTTTAACATCTAAGAGAAAAAATGCTGTCAATAAAAATTATACTGCATGCTTTCATATCTCTTTGTATTTTATATTGTACTGATAGTTTTTTATCGATAAGTCATTTGTGACAGTTTGTAAAATTATACAGCTCCTTGTACATATCTAAAAATGAAAACATGAAAAATTGGTTACATTTTACTGCAGCTTCTCCACAATCAGAGTCTGACTCATCCGGGTCTTGTTTGGACTCACCTCCATGTCATTTCTCCTAATATTTTCTTCTGCACCTCTAGGAAACTGATGTCGCAGCATTTCTTCAAATAGTGCTTCATCCTTTACTCTGGGACTTTCTTCCAAGCTACAGGTACCCACTTTGCAACGGTTGACAACGGTTCTTTTGATGCTTGCCCTTGGGTAGGTAACGATCGTGTCCCCAATACCATCTGGTGGCAGCAGTTACAAGACACCACTGGTTTAGGATACATTCCGATTTTAGAAATGTTGAAACTCTGGAATAGTATGAATGTCTTGTATATGTATATACATGACACTTGGTATCTTTAGTTCAGTTCAGACTCCTGGCAACACTTAAAGCTCACTTACTAGATTTCTTTTACACTTGGTAGTTTTATCTAGTTTTTAAGGCCAGAGCTTATTATTAAAGGGAACAGATTTAGAGCTGAGCAGAATAAATCATTTGCATTGTTGTTGTTGCTGTTCAGTCGCTAAGGCATGTCTGATTCTACAATCTCAAGGACTGTAGCATGTTAGGCTCCTCTATCCTCCACTATTTCCAGGAGTTTGATCAAATTCATGTCCATTGAGTCGGTGATGCTAATCAAACCATCTCATCCTGTGCCACCCATCTTTCCTTCAATCTTTCCAAGCATCAGGGTCTCTTCCAATGAGTTACCTCTTCACATCAGACAGCCGAAGTACTGGAGCTTCAGCTTTAGCATCAATCCTTCCAATGAATATTCAAGGTTGATTTCCTTTAGGATTGACTGGTTTGATCTCCTTGCTGTTCAAGGGACAATGAGGAGTCTTCTCCAGCACCACAGTTCAAAAGCATCAATTCTTTGGTGCTCAACCTTCTTTATGGTTCAACTCTCACATCTGTACATGACTAAAAATCATAGCATTGACAGCAAGGACCTTTGTCAGCAAAGTGATGTCTCTGCTTTTTAATACACTGTCTATGTTTGTCATAGCTTTCCTTCCAAGGAGCAACTGTCTTTTAATTTCATGGCTGCAGTCACTGTCCACAGTGATTTTGGAGCCCAAGAAAATCCTTTGCATATTACTTTATTATTTGAAAACTGCTTTCACATGTTCCAAATAGTTTAATTTTCCAAAAAATGAAATGCTTGTTGAGTACTATTATTTTTAGGTACTACTGGATACTATTTGAGTTTTTGTGTACTACTATTTATCCACATGCCCACTTTACAGATGATTAAATGGTTAGATCATAAATACTAGTAAATGCTCAAATGCGAATTCAAATGCAAGCTGCATGGTGCCAACATGCATGCTCTTTCCACCAGCTCTTCTACCAGTGGGGAGAGAGTGAGGGCAAGGGAAAGCAACACTGGCTTTAGGGAACAGTGGCCACAGCTACATAACCCCACAGAAATGCAGACCAGAGGATAATATGTAAATGAAGGATCTCAGAAATAGTCTAGAGATGTTGGTTTTTTTAAATTTATTTTTAATTGGAGGATAATAGCTTTACAATATTGTGTTGGTTTCTGCCATATATCAACATGAATCAGCAATAGGTATTCATATATCCCCTCCCTCTTGAACCTCCCTCCTACTTCCTGCCGTATCCTATCTGTAGAGATGTAAAGTTTTGCAGTAAAAAAATGTTATACTACTTTCTTAGTAGTATGGATGTCCATGAAATTGATGCGAGGCCTTGACAAAAATTTAATTAATGTTTCTTAGGCTTGCTGTTTCTTTCTTGGTAAGGAAGTAGTCCAATTTAGAAAGTTAAACTTCCCAAAGAACTAATTACAAATTATTTATTTTGAAAATAAGTTTCTGGGGATAACATATATTCAAAATATTAATAAATTATCATGTATTTTACATCGTACTAAAGTAATCATGTGGAGAAGGCAATGGTACCCCACTCCAGTACTCTTGCCTAGAAAATCCCATGGATGGAGGAGCCTGGTGGGCTGCAGTCCATGGGGTCGCTAAGAGTCGGACACGACTGAGTGACTTCACTTTCACTTTTCACTTTCATGCATTGGAGAAGGAAATGGCAACCCACTCCAGTGTTCTTGCCTGGAGAATCCCAGGGATGGGGGAGCCTGGTGGGCTGCCATCTATAGGGTCACACAGAGTCGGACATGACTGAAGCAACTTAGCAGCAAAGTAATCATGACTTACTTTGACATCCTAAACTGTGCCCGTACTATTATACTTCTGATTATTAATGTAGTATGTATGTATGTTTTGCTGATGATTTGAAACATCCAGGAAGTGAAGAAATAAAGAATAAAGCTGGATTAAAAGCACCACACAAAATCCAAACACTTAAACACAATCATTGTTAAAAATTGGCATATCCCTGCAGATTTTTTTCTGTGTGTTCAAAAATTTAACTCTTATATCAAAAATACTTAGTACCCTGCATTTCTCCACAGACATAATTGTAATCATTACATTGTATTCTGTTTTAAGTAAGAATCACTAATCTTCATTTTTAACTGAGTGAATTAAAAAAAACCCCACAAAACTATCATGTAAATGATGTATGTTAGATATTCAGAGAGCAAGGGGATAGTCTATTTTCCTACCGCCTTTTAAAAACTTCAAATATAAAAAAGTTTAAATGAATTAGCAGCTGGCTAGGTGAACAGTCCCTATGAAAGTTAGTTGCTTCTTCAGGAAGGCACAGGCTGGAGTGTTGGGGAAGATGGCTCGGGGATTGTGTCCTGTGACCTGGTGTCCCGTACAGTTCCCTGGAGGACATTACAGTCATGAATCCTGCCTTTCCTTTGACAGAGTCTGACCTGTTTCTCTAACGCTCTGCTAGTCATTCTTTAAAGCAAGGATGAAAGATTTCTTCAGAACCAGCTTCATGTTAGCTCAGGGCTATCATAAATCAGTGCTTTGGGGATCACGTCAAACAGTTGAATGTGAACTGCTTTGCTTGACTCATCATTAGACTTTGAGATGCTAATCTTCCATTTTGTAGTTTTGTTTTATTCATTTGACAAGTGTACTTGGATTCAGTTTAGAGTTTGACATCTATGAGTTTGATGTTTGACACCATGGGGGGGCAATTTACATTTTAGTATTATTGTCTCTGAAAGCACCTTGAAAGCTTCTAAAACCACCTTTAGTGCACACTGACTTCATCTGGGATGTTCAAGGAGTGCAGAGCAAAGACTTTTGTGAAAGGATTAGAATAATTAGGGTGCTAGGAGTCCACCTTGGCTGCCGAAGCTCTATTTCAAGTGCAGCCTTTCTCAGAGTCATTATCTCCAAGGCTCTCTGCCATGTCGTCCATCAGAAGGTGTAAGATTTCCTGCTAAAACCTGCCCTTTGTATTTCCTCTAATCTATCTTGTAGACATGTATATGCTTAGAAAATGTCAGGAGCCCTTTAGCAGCCTTTCCATGTTTGAGAAGTTCCCTTCAGTTAAATGTGTAGTCCCTATTCTCAATTCAGATCCCAGATACTTGTTTCTTTTGTCTTCCTAGTAGCAGAGGCACAGATATGTGACCTAGACCTACCCAACCAGAAACATCCTGACAAGAGAGCAACCTTAGGGAACACTCACCCCATGGGAACCATTTTCAGGCCAGCCTGGTTACCAAAATGTATGGCCTCTGAAGACAGGAGTATTTCAGGCTCTATCATCCAATGTTCAGGACAGCTGCCACATGTGTCCCCATTAGTAGGAACAGTGGAGTCTGCAGAAGCAGTCCCTGGATTTTGTTCTTGGTTAAGTGAAGTGAAGTCACTTCAGTCATGTCCGACTCTGTGCAACCCATGGACTGCAGCCTTCCAGGTTCCTCCATCCATGGGATTTTCCAGGCAAGAGTACTGGAGTGGGTGCCATTGCCTTCTCCGTTGTTCTTGGTTACACATACCCAATTCTGACTTTATCTCCACCTCAGACATATTTTGATCCACCTAACCTGCAAACCAGGCTTCCCAGGTGGCACTAGTGGTAAAGAATCTACATGTCAATGTGGGAAACGTAAGAGATGTGGGTTGGATCCCTGGTCAGAGAGATCCCCTGGAGGAGGGCATGGCAATCCACTCCAGTACTCTTGCTTGGAGAATCCCATGGACAGAGGAACCTGGTGGGCTACAGTACATGGGGTCTCAAAGAGTCGGACATGAGTGAGGTGACTTAGCAGGCACTCACACAACCTGCAAACCAGACTCTTTTCCCAATTAACATGGAAGGAATTTTGTGGTTTGCAATTCTAAATCCTGAACAACTCGCCCTGCCCTATCCCCTTAACCATGCTACACCCATTGTTTCCCTAGAACAGGGGCTCTCATTCCTTTTGCTCGTTTTCCTCATCTTTATCCACCATCACATCTAGCACCATTTCACAGGGTTTATCAACTCTGTAAATGGTTTTTGAGGCAAATTAGATTATCTTAAAGTAGCCTCAGGCAGCTCTGTAAGAAATGCTTACTTATCTGTTATGAATGAAAGAGGTTTTCCCCTATACTCTTCATAAACAATACTTTAAAAATATTTCTTTGGTAAGCAAAATCAATATCTCTGTATAATGTGAACACAGATTTTCTGAACAGGGCTGGTTGAAGAAAAATGGCCCAGATGGATTTACTGATTTGCAAATGTAAAAGAGAGAATCCATAGGGTTTTCAGAACTCTAGTGAAAATGAACAGTTGCAATTGAGATTAAATCTTTCAATTGAACAGTCACATTTTGTTTGTTCTGATCTAAGTCAATGTGGTGGAATGGACATATGAAGAATAAATTTGAATACTTCTGTTCAGATCTCGTTGCCTTCCTTAGCTCTGTGATTTGGATAAGTTAGGATTTGGCTTTGTTTATTTTCAAAATGATATTGCTGACACATGGTTCACTTTAAAAACTTGTCATGGGGATAGTTGTTGTTCAGTTGCTAAACTGTGTCTCAGTGTTCACAATCCCATGGACTATAGCATGCCAGGCTCCTCTGTCTTCTACTGTCTGTCAGTATTTGCTAAGGAGAATGAAATTGCTAGCATATGATGGTGTTTTATAACTTATAAGAAGGATCATAAAAATTATTCCTAGTGTTTTATTCTCTAGAATCTTGTTTTTCTACTGAAAAACTTCTAAGTGCTTCAGAGAATTTGAGATTAAAGTAAGGAATATGCATTAAATATCTGCTTCCTTAAATATAATCTTAGTATTTTCATGGGGACTTTATTGGAATAAAATAATATAATTTGGAGAGCATTAAAACTTAAGAAAATGTTTCTATAACATACCTTATAATTAAATACAAGTTTTCTGTTAGGATGTTTGAGCTGCAGGAGACAGATACTCAAATCTAGCCTAAACAACCACAAAAAAAGATCCTGTTTTTCCATTTTCATAGAACTGGGAAGTTCAAGGACAAATTTTAAGATAACAGCTGATTCAGGTACAAGTACTGTCATCAGGAGTCTTTCAGATTCTGATTTCTCTATGTTGGGTTTCTTCTGAATTCTTTTTGTGTGAGAGCAAAGCTGACTGCTGGAATCTCTAGACTTAACGTTCTTTCAGTTTAACAACTCCAAGAGAAAAAGGAGGCTTTTCTGGACATGGCCAGCAAAGTTTCATGTGTTCTTATTGGCTCAGGTTGAATTATGTTCCATGCTAAGTCACTTCAGTCATGCCCGACTCTTTGCAACCCTATGCACCAGGCTCCTCTGTTCATGGGATTCTCTAGGCAAGAATACTGGAGTGTGTTGCCATTTCCTCCTCTGAGGAATCTTCCCCACCCAGGGGTTGAACCTATGTTTCTTATGTCTCCTGCATTGGCAGGCAGGTTCTTTACCACTAGTACCACCTGTGAAGTCTGAGTTATGTGCCTATACCTGATCTAGTCACTTTGGTTAGGAGGATGGGGTCCTCTGGCCGCATCTGGATCACACGGTTAATCCTGTAGCTGGTGCTCGTCAGCAGTCTTTGAACCTCAGGGGCTGAGAGTGAGCAGGAGAAAGCATTCACAGGGAGACACTACACGAAGAAAAATTATGCCTTCTTTACACATTTTAGAAGCAGCCAGGGCCAATGTATTAAGAAATATCTGTAGAAAGAGCTTAAATTCATTTGCCTCAATCAAGTCTTGTTCTCTACAGCTTTTACCTCTGGTTTAGTATTTGGTAGACAGACTGTTTTGTGATATTACCAAAGATATGAATGATTTTAGGTATGGATTTAGGTATGAATACCCATGATATCATCAAGGTGGACAAATGCCTAAGATGGCATTTCTAAGATGGCCAAAAAAGGGGAAAACTTTAATAAAGTGGTTTGCAAGAAGAAAATGCTGCAGAATGTGGCCATTTGGAGTCTGCTTTCATGAATTTTTAATAAAAGGTACTCCTAGCACATGGAGCTGTCATGCCTTCATTAGGGGTGATGTGGAGGCTGCTGTTTTGATAAGCCACACATTCCAGGTGGATAGAGGGCACCACAGGGCAGAAAGGGTTCAGAGTATATTAGTTTTCAGTATGATGTTTCCTTTCCATGATACATAGTAAAAGTTAAACAAAGGATTCTCTAATATAAAAGCAGATATTCAAAAGTGGGCAAAGACCTGATTTAGAATCGGAACATATGAGTCCCAATCCCAATTCTACTAAGAACTTGGCATGTATCCTAGGGTAGTCCCTTTTCCTATCTTGACCTTCATTTCTTCATCTGTAAATTCAAGGAGCTGAATATAATGAAAGCAAAGGCCACTTTCTGTCTGGTAAGTTTATCCTACCAGAAATTCTATGTTTTGATTCTTTTGTAAATTTAATTATTTTATGCAGATAATACATTCGCATAGTTCAAAACGCCTAGCAGTATTGAAAGAACACTGTGGAAACCTCATTCCTACCCCTGCCGTATCTATTTTCTGTACCAGTTTCTAATTTTATTGATTTCTTTGATGTCTTTACAGTTTCCTTTTAAATTATTTTTAATTGAATTATAGTTGATTTATAGTATCTTATTGGTTTCAGATGTGCAACATAGTGATTCAATAGTTTGACAGATAATACTTCATATAAAGTTATTATGAAAACAATGACTATATCCTTGTGCTATACAATCTATCCTTGTTACTTATTTTATGCATAGAAGTTTGTGTCTCCTACTTCCATACTCACATACAGAATTTCTTTCTGAAAATTCAAGTAAATTAATATCTGTTCCTTCCCTCCAATTTCTCACAAAGCAACTAGTATACACCTTTTTTTCCACCATTGAATGTATCCTGGAGCTCTTTTCATATCACTATGTAAATTATTTCTTCACTCTTAATTTAGCCTCCTTCAATAATTCCATTATTTCCAGTATTTTACTGTTCTTAAAAATAATGCTGTGCATACAGATATAACTATAGGATAAAAACCAGAAGTAGATCTGTGAGGTCAAAGGGTAAATGCTTTTGTAACTTGTTTTTCAGGATTGGCCTTTCTAGGGATCATATACATTTATATACAACTTGAATAGTGTGTAGGATGGTTTATTTAGAGTCATCAACAGAGTGTGCTGAAACATACTTAGATTTTGCTAATCTGACTGATTAAAAATCTTGGTACAGTTTTCTCCTTTAATTTTCTTATTACAAATAAAAGTTTAGCAGATTAAGTCCTGGCATGTCAGTGTGAGGAATTTTATTGATCTCTTTCCCAGAGAAACAGTGAAAATTATAAAAAGCAACCATTTAAAGCCTCTAGAAATGGTCCTATGAGCAAGAAGCAAAAAAAAAAAAAAAAAAAATCTGTAAGAACTGGGAAAGGCCAGAATCTATGGTGTTTGAGTTCCCTCTCTATACCCAGCTCAGCAAGGTGAAAAATTCACTTCAGAATGCCACAGCCAAGAACACAAGGCTCCCTCCCCAGCAGCTCCCAATAACAGAACTTTATTCCTGGAAGGAGCAAGACATCAGCAGTCTGCATTCTGCCTTGATGTACCTCAGAAGCTCAGTGCTAGGCAAATTTGGTTCAGAAATGAAGATTTTCATTTCCCATTCAGTCCCTACTTGTGAAAAGAACACTCTACTTGGGTGCAATATGCTGAGAGTACAAGGCTGTAAATGCCTTTGCCCAGGCTTGTAAGGCAGTGGTTGGATACAGAAGAGGCAAGCCAAGAGGTGATTTCCAACTGTGGGCTGCCCCCTCACCCATCTACCAGGGTGCTGTGGGGTTTCACTCAAAGAGAAGCTTGCCATTGTGCTGCCAACAGCTCCAGAGATCTGGCGTAGAGATTGTGCCTGGGAGAAGCAGCAGCTCATAAAACATAAATATCATGTTACATTATAAATAAACTCAGAAGAATTGACATCCTTCTGTTGTTGATTCTTCCTTTTTAAGAAGTAGAGATATTTTTAATTTGTTCAGTTCCTTTGAGATTTTCAGTAGTGTTCTAAATTTTTCCTTGTGTAATATATGAATATTTCTTAAGTTTCTCCTAATAATTTTCTCTTTTTCTTTTTTTTTACAGCTGATATAAATGTGCTCTTTCCCCCCCTATTTAATCCTCTAGCTTATTTTCTGTTTACATAGATTATTTTTATTTCCAATTTATAGTTTGGAGCCCTGCTGTATTACTGAATTCTCAGACTATACTAGGTTTTTAGTTAGTTACATGGGTCAAGTAATGCAATCATATTATTTGCAAATATCATCTTGTGTTGCTGGAGGGGGTCATGTCAGGAAGTTTTTATTTGCACCGTATCTTGGCAATTGGAGGTGCCTCACTCCATCCACTATTCTAGGAATGTACATTCTGCTTACCATTTCCACACTGGTACATAATTTACTCTTTTAATATTTAAATTGATGCCTTTTTATGCCAGAAAAATTTCCTTCAGTTTTATTTAAAAATATTTTTCCTGTCTTTTTGTCTGTTCTTTTTTCTTCAGAGACCTTATTATGTTTCTATTTGCCCTGCTTTGCCAACCTTCTATATCTGTCATTTGCACTCTATTTCATCCACTGCTTTATTCCATTGTCATCCCATTTCATATCTATCATTTTCACAAATGTATTTTAATTCCATTTCTTTATTTAATGTGTCTACTCCTATCCTCAATTTTCTTTACTGTATTTTCCACAATACCCACTCTTTCTTGTACTTCTTTCAATTTGGCCACTTATATTTCACTTCCTCCTCTTATCTTCCCTCTTTCCTCAATTCCTATTTTTTCAGTTTGCCATTTTCCTTTGTGGCCATGATTGATTTATTAAACTTTTGAATTTAATAATAGATCTTTGATTATAATTTTCATATGTTATTAATACATGGCAATATACTTTTTGTGTAACTTCTTTTTTCTAATAGTAAGTTATGATTCTTTCATTTTTCTTATAGTTTTTTTTTATCAAAGCTATGTTAGATCATCTCTTTATAATACATGGTTGAATGAACTGAATTTGCCTGAAGTAGCTCTAGCCTGGAAAATTCCATGGACAGAGGAGCCTGGTAGGCGGCAGTCAATGGGGTCGCTAAGAGTCGGACAGGACTGAGCGACTTCACTTTCACTTTTCAGTTTCATGCATTGGAGAAGGAAATGGCAACCCACTCCAGTGTTCTTGCCTGGAGAATCCCAGGGATGGGGGAGCCTGGTGGGCTGCCGTCTATGGGGTCGCACAGAGTCGGACACGACTGAAGCGACTTAGCAGCAGCAGCAGCTCTTCAAAGGTTTGAGAAGAGGAAAAAGAGGTCAAGGAATATTATGGCCTTCCAAATTTGTCCTCTGCTGCAAATGATACCAACTATCTTCTTCAAATAGGATTATACTGTAAGTTTTCCTGTGAAGATGTATCTTCTCCACATGCCTCAACCAAACTGGACATTGGAGGATTTCATCCTGTCCTGGGCTTTCCTGCTTCCTTGTTGGTTAATACAACCAAGGAGCATAGCTCTTGTCCCAGAAACATGACTGAGCCTCTTACTGTCAGAAGTTGTGTTCTTCTGGATTTTTCTGAATTTTTAAAAACTTAACTCTCATTCTTTGACTTTGGTTCCATTTAATCACTCCATTTTAACCCATATGCTGTCTCAGTTGGATCTCAGTCTATTTCATCGCTCAAAATATTTTTCCAAACTCCTTTTGACTCAGACTCCTGGCCTCCAAGAAATACAGTTTTTTCTTTTTCTTTTTTTTCCTTTTTGGTTCTTTTTGCTGCTTTTCAGGCCCACTGGAAACTTGGTTTCTCTACCATGTACCACTACTCTCTATGCCACTTCATTCCATGCGGCTAAGGGCAAATTTCAGCTGCTTTAGCCTGTATGTATTTTTGAATTTGTGGATTTTTTTCCTATGTCTTAGTTAAACTGAAAATGGAACTTGCTTGTTTTCTTCCTTCTTTTCTTCCTTTTTTGCCCTTCATTCCCTTTTTTCTTACCTCCCTCCCACTCTCCCTTCCTTCCTTCCTGTGCTTAGTCACTCAGTCGTGTCTGATTCTTTGTGACCCCATGGACTGTAGCTTGCTATGCTCGTCTGTCCATGGGGATTTTCCAGGCAAGAATACTGTAGTGGGTTGCCATGCCCTCCTCCAGGGGATTTTCCCAACCCAGGGATAGAACCCAGGTCTCCCACATTGCAGGTGGATTCTTTACCACTGAATCATGAGGGAAGCCCCTTCCTCTTTCTTTATAGGGGTTCAGGATTAGAAGGGAGGAATATTCAGACTAAAGTTAGATCCATATTCATGGTGTGATGCCCAGTGATTCAGTATAAACAGCAAATCTTGAAGATTTACATGTTTTTTCACTATTCAGTGCATGAAAATGTAGACTTTACATCAACTCTAGAGATTTATTACTAATTTTAGTGTGACTTCATGAGCTTACTAGATTCTCGAGTAGTTCAAACGGTAAAGAGTCCTGGAGAATTCCATGGACAGAGGAGACTGGCGTGCTACAGTCCATGGGGTTGCAAAGTGAACAACTTTCACTTTCATGAGGCTGTAACTAGTGCAGCTGGGCAGGGCCCTGCATTTAATGTTCTGTGGTTGGTTACCATCTTAAAATTTTTAATAATTTGATATCTGAATTTTTGTCTTGTAAGCTAAATTTGACGTGACAATGGAGCACATGCAGTGAGGCAGGGACCTGTGCAGCTGCAGTGTCCTGCCTCCCACCATCTCTCCACCTTCCTGGGGAAAGTTCTTGGCTGCTTCCTTTTCCCCTGTGACAAACTGCTGCCCTTTGCTCAAGGAAGTGACCAGGTTGTTTGGAGGCCTGTGCTGCACCACTGCTTTCTAGCCATAGGGCACTGTGCCGGCAATTTGGCAAGGACCTCTCACCCATCTCCAATCCAGGTATTAAACTCATGCCACTGTAAAAATTTCAGTTCTTTTGGAGGTTACCCATTCACTGTGGGTTCAGAAGCAAGCCCCTGGGAAGAGGACTCCCTCACTCCTGGGAGCTCAGCATATGCATCTGTGCCAGCCTTCCAGATTATGTGCCAGCCCTGTTATTTACATTTTCCACTTGGACTATTGAGGCACAGATACAGCCACAATTCTAGTAAGGTCCTGGGTAGGATTCTGGAGCTCTTAGGCTTTGTACTCTCTCCTCTGTCTAATGCTATAGGACTGTTTGCATGATTGTGACACAGCAGTTGAAAGGTAAATCTTGAAATTCCATTGAATTTTTCCTCTGCAATTTATGTACTTTAGGTTCATCAGTACTTACTGATCCTCAAATATGTACTTGGTAATATATCAGGTAATGTGAGAACTACAGAGATGAAACATACTTGGTCTTGACCTCAAAGATACTAGGTGTTCTGTGTGTGGAGGGCTGAAGGAGGTAGAAGTGTGGCAGAGGGAAGATGAGTTCATGGTAGTAGTAGAGATAAGATTATTTCCATTTCTAGGGGAAGTAAGTTAATACAGTTAATATAAACTGCTAATCAAGTTTCAAAGAAAGTTAGGAGTCAAATCCTGTTAAGGCAGGGATGGTATCTTAAGAGGCATGTGATCTAGCTTTTTAAGGATTCATAAGATTTTAACATGCAGAGAAGAAAGTCATGACAATCACAGAGAGAATAAATAATGTGCATAAATACACTATTTATTTATGTAAATAATAAATAAATTTATTTATTATTTACATAAATCCTGGTGGTCCAGTGGCTAAGACTGAGCTTGCAATGCAGGGGTCCAGGTTCAATCCTTGGTCGGGAACTAGATCTCACATGCTACAACTAAGATTTTGCATGCTGCAACTAAAGCACCTCATGTCACAAGGAAGATCGGAGCTCCCAAGTGCCACAACTAATGCCCATCGCAGTCAAATAAATAAATAGTAAAAAAAAAAAAAAAAAGAGACACAAGGATGACATTCAAGGATGTTTTCAGTGACAAAAACATTCTGGTAAATTACAAAGTGAGTGGAAAAGGTAACTTTACCTGGAACAATTGTACTTTGAAGACATCACGAGGTATCATGAGATGAATAAGGGTTACAGCACATTCCAAACATCCCTAAGCAAAACATGAGCAAACTTCTTGAGTGAGTCTCAGAGATACTGAGGTGAACATGACTCTTTCTGCAAGAGACAACATTTCCTGTAGGTACTGGAGACTCAGAATTAGTAAGACTTAGTTATACTTAGTTTTACTAGCCTGGTTATGGTGAGATAATTCAGTTCAGTTCAGTTGCTCAGTCATGTCTGACTCTTTGCAACCCCATGAATTGCAGCATGCCTGTGCATCACCAGCTCCCGGAGTTCACTCAAACTCACATCCATTGAGTCGGTGATGCCATCCAGCCATCTCATCCTCTGTCATCCCCTTCTCCTCCTTCCCCCAATCTCTCCCAGGATCAGAGTCTTTTCCAATGAGTCAACTCTTCACATGAGGTGGCCAAAGTACTGGAGTTTCAGCTTCAGCATCATTCTTTCCAAAGAACACCGAGGACTGATCTCCTTTAGAAGGGACTGGTTGGATCTCCTTGCAGTCCAAGGGACTCTCAAGAGTCTCCTCCAACACCACAGCTCAAAAGCATCAATTCTTTGGCGCTCAGCTTTCTTCACAGTCCAACTCTCACATCCATACATGATTACTGGAAAAACCATAGCCTTGACTAGACGGACCTTTGTTGGCAAAGTAATGTCTCTGCTTTTGAATATGCTATCTAGGTTGGTCATAACTTTCCTTCCAAGGAGTAAGCGTCTTTTAATTTCGTGGCTGCAATCACCATCTGCAGTGATTTTGGAGCCCCCCAAAAATAAAGTCTGACACTGTTTCCACTATTTCCCCATCTATTTGCCATGAAGTGATGGGACCAGATGTCATGATCTTAGTTTTCTGAATGTTGAGCTTTAAGCCAACTTTTTCACTCTCCTTTTTCACGTTCACCAAGAGGCTTTTTAATTCCTCTTCACTTTCTGCCATAAGGGTGGTGTCATCTGCATATCTGAGGTTATTGCTATTTCTGCTGAGATAATTGGTAGCATTTAAATTTAGTAATCTATACCCATACATTTAGCACATATTAACAGTTATGTGCCAAGTCCTTAAGGAGATACTGTAATGACCACATCTAGGCCCAAAGTCATGTGGATTTAAATCAACGATAGGAGAGCGGTGCGCATGCGTCATCAGTCAGCTTCTTGGACCGCTGGATCAAGGGTCGATCCTCAACGTGGGGACAGTGCTGGTGTTTCTTAGGGTGCTAAGACCCTAAGCGTGGTGGGTCACACAGAGCCTGCCGTGGGGCACCAGAGGTTTCAGGGTATGGATCTTACCTACTGGGAAGAAGGTCACGCAGATGGTCCAGGCTTACGATGTAAAGATGACAGGCAAGTTTGATTTGTAGGTGGTCAGAAAGAGGTCAATGAAATCTTTGCAAATGATCTGATAGCAGAGCAGCCTGTGAGCGAAGTCGAGAGTCCAGTGATACTGTGTGATGACAGTGGCAGGGCCCTTGGTCACATGAAAATGTACAGAAACTTGGACAAAGAAACAAAGACTTGGACTTGTGGCTACTGGGGACTCCAGTTCAGACAGAACCATCTCTAGAGGGGCGAGCAAGTGAGCGTGTCAATGTTGGAATGAATTAAGAGACCCTACTGATGCACTTATTGCATTACTGGTGCCGAATAAAGGATGTTGTTCTCTAAAAAAATTTTTTTTAAAGGACAGACCAGAGAGGTAAGTAAGCAGCAAAAGTAATATTGTTGAGTACTTTCGTGCTGCTGCTGCTAAGTCGCTTCAGTTGTGTCCGACTCTGTGCGACCCCATAGATGGCAGCCCACCAGGCTCCCCTGTCTCTGGGATTCTCCAGGCAAGAACACTGGAGTGGGTTGCCATTTCCTTCTCCAATGCATGAAAAGGTAAAGGGAGAGTGAAGTACTTTCTTAGATGGGGCTAAAAAACCGTGGATTCCAGAGGATGAAAACAGTCAAACCTTCAGGGGAAAAAAAGCTTTTTATTTTATATTAAAATAAATTAAAGCCTGTTAACAATGTTGTGATAGTTTCAGGTGGACAGCAAAGAGAATTAGCCATACATATCCATTTATTCATTCTCCCCCAAACACCACTCCCATCAAGATTGCCACATAACATTGAACAGAGTTCCCTGTGCTATACAGTGGGTTTTTGTTGGTTATCCATTTTAAATACAACAGTGTGTACATGTGAAGGTCACCATAGAGGTCTTCATCCAGTGTTTAGAATTTCAAAAAGATTTTGAAAGGTGGAGACGATTTCACCATGGAACCACTGAGGGAGAGAATCCCAAGTGAAGAAATAGCAGGAACAGAAGTAGGAAAATAAGAGGCAATATACAGTGAATAGTGAGAAATACAGTTTGATTAGGGTAGCAGTAAGTACTGTAGGGAAGGGTTTGAATGGCTAAAGATATGTCAGAAGAGATGTTTTCACAACGAATGCTCATCAGAGAAATTCTTTCAGATGATACCAAATTTATAACCGCAAAGAATGGCAGAGGCACAGAACAGTGAAGAGCCCCACATAAGAAAGCATGAAGCTTCTTCAGAATGGCTGTGAGCTTTCTTTCCTCTCAAGAGAAAATACCACTGCACTTCTCAAATGACACTACCGTGACACTGCTCCAAAAAAAAAAGAGGAAAGGAGCTGACCCTGAGGACTATAATTGTATAATTGCATCTTGCTCCTTTCCCTGTATTTCAGGAGCCATGCTGCAGGCTTTGATACAGACTTAGAGGATGGCTGGTGTGAATTCTCAGCTATTCATGTTCTTATCCAGAAAGAAAACTCCATATCTGTTCTAAGAGATAACATGTCCATGTGAGTTAAGACATTAGAAATAGCCAATCAATTTAAACAAATTAGGTTATGGCCATAACACTCAATTTTAATGCTTAAAAAATATTTTAGGCAAATAGAGGCAACAGATTCTTTTAAATATATTATTATTTTACAGCTATATCAATGAATAAAACACATGCCTGATTTTTTTTATGGTTTTCAAAGTGGATTCGCATCCATATTCTCTGGATAAAGAACAGCATCTTTATCAGGGCCTGGAATTTTAAGCCCTATTTTTCAGATGAGGAGCCTAAGGATGAGATATAAAATGAGAAATGAGAAAGCAAAGGCTTTTTAATAAACCAAAGAACTACTACTACTACCAAATAGTATTTCCAACTGTGCTTTTACAGATGTAGAAACAGAGACCTAGGGAAGTGGCTGACTCTCCTCCAAAGAGTTAGAGTTGAAGCTGGGAGTCAAATCCTGCATTCTGACTTAGACCAGGAAACTTCCCTCAGCACCCTACTGCTTCTGAAGATTAAGAGCTTTTCTTTTGCTCATTGCCTCCACATGATTCAGCAAACACTCAAATTCCATTTCACAAGAATGTGGTCAGTTTTGTTAAACTTTCTGTAGCCAGCATGCGTCAGCATGGTTTGTTCCATCCTGCACTCTCCAAAATGAATAAACTCTTCACCTGCAGAGGAGTGACATTTCAAGTAAAGCCAAATAATTTTCTGTTTTGGAAAATGTCAAAGATGATCAGGGATCACTTCCAGGTGTGGAGCTATAGTAGCAACTTTTTCTTGAATGACTCTGCAATTTTAAACACAAATGGGTCGATATAATCTCTGGGCCTCTTTGGTGAGTTGCAGTTTTGAAATTCGCTGAATCCCTTGCTATCTTAGAATCAGTATCATGCACTAGATGGGCCATCCGAAGTTTAGTGTTTATGGCCATATAAAAAATCACTGCAGGCTACAAATCAGTGGTATACCCAAATGCTTTTTAACTGCTGGGAGAATTATTCCACAGGACGAAAGAAACAAGAAAAAAGAAGTTCACTGTTTTATAAGCTTTAGAAAGTCCAGATAATTTTGAAAATTCCTCTGACAGGCAAAAAATAACATTCAATTACAGACTGGCAAAAAAAAAAAAAAAAGGTTGATGACTAATTATTTATTATACACAAAATGTCCTTTTTCCTAGTAGGTATCACGTGTGGGTTGTAATTTGGATATAGAAACAATATTTTCTGTGTCCCATTTAAAAAGGATGGTAAGAGTCTGATGGGCAATTGGATTCATCACTTCTTTTCCCACTCTCATTTCGTGTGGACTTAGGGGAAAAATATTTACGGTAAAACAGTTTACCATTTTTAGTGTTATGTTTATAATGTCTACTTTCAACAAATGTTTTTTAGGGCCTCCTAGATGTTATGATATAAAAATTTTACAGCTACTACTGGTTAATAAACATTTGCCTTTGATTTTGGAACAGAGCAAAGTATTCTTTTGTTTGTTTGTTTGTTTTACAGTTTTTATTAACATGTGCCTGACTCTTCCAAAAAGCTGGTCTGATGCACATCATTCTTCTAAGTGACAGGCAGTTCATAAATAGGCATCTGGCAGTGCAGGAAGCCAAAACACCAGAAAATGGCTGATGGCAGCACTCTGTCTTCACATGGGATGTTGTATATTGGTTATGTTTATGTTGTATATTTGGCCTTGAAGGCCAAAGAATTGATGCCTTCAAACTGTGGTGCTGTAGAAGACTCCTAAAAGTCCCTTGGGCAAGGAGCTCAAACCCATCAATCTTAAGGGAAATCAACCCTGAATACTGGCTGGAAGGACTGATGCTGAAGCTCCAGTATTTTGGTCATCTGATGCAAACAGCCAACTCATTGGAAAAGTTCCAGGTGCTGGGAAAGATTGAGGGCAGAAGGAGAAAAGGACATTAGAGAATGAGATGACTGGATAACATCACAGATGCAACAGACATGAACTCGGGGAAACTTCAAGAGATAGTGAAGGACAGGGAGGCTTGGCGTGCTGCAGTCCATGGGGTTGCAAAGAGTGGGACATGACTGGGTGACTGAACAACAGCAAATGTTGTATATTTACTCATCTGAATTACAAAATTTTCTTTTGTGGATAACATGGAATTTATCCTTCATTTCATGATAGCATGCTTATAAAAATTTGAGAAGTTACAAAAGGCCTTCTTTAAGTTTTGGGCTCTGTCCTATAGCAGAGCTTAAGGAGGCACAAGATTGTAGAGGCAGAGAAGTCAGTGTCAGATGAAGATTTGTTTCCCTGATCTTTAGGACCTCTTATGGTGGCAAGTGACTGGTCTTTCTTGCCTAGAAGAGAGGAGGAGAAAACTGGGTATACCTACTCTGGGTTATAATAGGCTGGTGCTCTTCAACCATGCTGCTGCTGCTGCTACTGCTGCTAAGTCACTTCAGTCGTGTCCGACTCTGTGCAGCCCACCAGGCTCCCCCATCCCTGGGATTCTCCAGGCAAGAACACTGGAGTGGGTTGCCATTTCCTGCTCCAATGCATGAAAGTGAAAAGTGAAAGTGAAGTCACTCAGTCGTATCCGACTCTTAACGACCCCATGGATTGCAGCCTACCAGGCTCCTCCATCCATGGGATTTCCAGGCAAGAGTACTGGAGTAGGGTGCCATTGCCTTCTCCCTTCAACAATGGGTTCATGTATATTACTTAGGATAGGTGAATTCTATTTGCACATTGAGAAGAAATTGATTGAAGTACACAAGAGCTTCATCCCCCAAATAGTCTCTTACTATGGCAGGGCAAACAACAAAAAGTGTAAGTCTTATACCCCGCTTGCTCATGCAGGGTTTACTACAGGGACAATCTCTTACTTTTCTTTGACTTCGCTTTTTCTGGTGGGTATTTGGTACTCCCTATTTTACCACCCCTAAGTTTAATAAACTGTAGCAGTAGCAGTTTGTTCCCAAACAAACGATGCATTTTGCTCAGGTATAAACTCGTCTTCTCTCTCTTTTGTCCCTTTTTCTGCCTTTAGTTTCTAATAATTGTAGCACAATTTTAACATTTCCATGATTTATAGATAAGAATTCTATACTTTGTTGACAAAATTGTGAAAAACAAAATCCAAATTGTTTGCATTATTAAGCTTATGAGAATATCATTCACTGCAGAACCAAGTTGTGTAATTGGATCTGTGGAGAAAAGAAAATGTAATCCTAAAACATTAACTGAGTCTCTTTAAAGAGAAAATTCTGCTAGTCAAGGCCAAATGAATTTTCTTTTCTTACAATCCATTAACTGGTCAAAGTAATGCTGTATTATAGATCAGTTCATGCCTGGACCAAAAAGAAGTGAGCCTTTTAGAAATCTTTCTGGGAGCCTGAGGAGCCTTTTGGAGAGAATATGAAAGAAGAAGGAGTACCTCAGGGCTGTCTGTTTAATTGTTAGGGTGAAGAGGTCCTCTATAGACTTTGTGTCTGGCTCCAAAAGAGGACATGTATAAGTTTAAGATTATTAATTTCTCTAAGGCAGAGTTCAGGAAATCATTACTTTTATAATTTGTCATGCTGATAACTGAATAAAATACAATAATAATGAGAAATATTTATAGAATTGGCCCCAAAGTGAAATCTCCAGGACCTTAATGATACTTAATTATATTGGTAATAGGGTCTAAGGGGCTTCTCTGGTGGCTCATGGTAAAGAATCCACCTGCCAATGCAGGAGATGCAGGATAGGCATGTTTGATTCCTGGATCAGGAAGATGCCCTGGAGAAGGAAATGGCAACCCACTCCAGTATTCTTGCCTGGGAAATCTCATAGACAGAGAAAGCTGATGGGTTACAGTCCATGGGGTCACAAAAAGTGGGACACAAATTAGCGACTAAACAATAATAGTGTCTAGTGACAGTTGTGGGATTTGGTAGGCATAACAGCATGGGGATAATGGGAACATGGCAGAATCTAGTGGAAACATACACTCTGTATGCAGTGGATGTGGCTGTATCAAGAAGAAGCAGATGTGGACACAGGAAAGGTGGTGGTACCCAGAAAGAGCTTAAAAGCAATCCATATCTGGGAGAAGTGGCAGCACTCACTGGAGATAACAGATAACAACAGTACCCAGCAAAGAAAAGTTAGTTTAGAAGTTGGAGAAAATGCCAGGCTTTATAGAGAAGATGGACAGTTTGTATGTGAGAACTCCCTAAGAACATAATTAGGAATGAAGAGGTAAGGAAAAAAACTAGTCAAGTCAGTTATACTCATTTTTATTTTTTATTTAGACCCTTGATAAATGTTGTGAACATTTTATTTGTAGTTATATAAAGACATTCCTCTATAGGAACATGACATCATGGAAAAAATTTGGTCAGAGAAACTATGTTTGAGATAATCTTGGACAAATCCATTTATAGCAATCGGAGACTAATTTTTCAATACGTCAGTTCAGTTCAGTCTCTCAGTCATGTCTGACTCTTTGCGACCCCATGAATCGCAGCATGCCAGGCCTCCCTGTCCATCACCAACTCCCGGAGTTCACTCAGACTCACGTTCATCGAGTTGGTGATGCCATCCAGCCATCTCATCCTCTGTCGTCCCCTTCTCCTACTGCCCCCAATCCCTCCCAGCATCAGGTTCTTTTCCAATGAGTCAACTCTTTGCATGAGGTGGCCAAAGTACTGGAGTTTCAGCTTTAGCATCAGTCTTTCAAAAGAACACCCAGGACTGATCTCCTTTAGAATGGACTGGTTGGATCTCCTTGCAGTCCAAGGGACTCTCAAGAGTCTTCTCCAACACCACAGTTCAAAAGCATCAACTCTTCAGCGCTCAGCTTTCTTCACAGTCCAACTCTCACATCCATACATGACCACTTGGAAAACCATAGCCTTGACTAGACGGACCTTTGTTGGAAAAGTAATGTCTCTGCTTTTGAATATGCTGTCTAGGTTGGTCATAACTTTCCTTCCAAGGAGTAAGCGTCTTTTAATTTCATGGCTGCAATCACCATCTGCAGTGATTTTGGAGCCCCCCAAAATAAAGTCTGACACTGTTTCCACTATTTCCCCATCTATTTGCCATGAAGTGATGGGACCAGATGCCATGATCTTAGTTTTCTGAATGTTGAGCTTTAAGCCAACTTTTTCACTCTCCTTTTTCACTTTCACCAAGAGGCTTTTTAGTTCCTCTTCACTTTCTGCCATAAGGGTGGTGTCATCTGCATATCTGAGGTTATTGATATTTCTCCTGGCAATCTTGATTCCAGCTTGTGTTTCTTCCAGCCCAGCGTTTCTCATGATGCACTCTGCATATAAGTTAAATAAGCAGGGTGACAAAATACAGCCTTGACGTACTCCTTTTCCTATTTAGAACCAATCTGTTGTTCCATGTCCAATTGGCGCTAAGAAAAAACCCTTCCTCACAAGGTATTCTAAGAATTAACTGAAGAGATGTGAAAGTCATATGTATACTCTAATGAGTTATAGGACTCTTCACTTTCATTCTGTAGAATAATTTCAGAAATTCTTTTCCTTTCAATGCTTCACACTTCCCAAACACTTGGGCTCAGACAAGCCTTCTTATCCCTTGCTCAGCAGAGCAGTGATAGCAATTAGAATCCTTACTCCCTTTGTCAGTACAGTTGGTTGTCTTGACCTGTCCTGAGGCTAAAGTATCTTCAGGGTTTTGATTTTTCTAAAGGGCACTCAAAGAGGATATACTTTACAGTTCTTATAAAGGAATATATCACCTTATTGTTCAGAGAGTCATGAGAGGAATTTTCTCCTGAGGTAACCCAATTTCTCCCCCAGTTACAACCCCCAAGGGAGTCTAGACAACTTAGATTTATTAACAAACTTTATTATTGCTGAGAATATAAAAAGGAAATTGATTTTTGTCACAGTAAGTCATTATTGGACTTTTTTTTCCAGTATTTGTTTACTGGACTTACCTGGGGATGGTGCAGAGTGGTCTGCAAGGAAAAGCACTAGAGTAGAACTCATAAAGAGGCAGAACTCAAGCCTGGTTCTTTCTCTTTCCATCTGTGTAATCTTGAGCAAATATCTTTATCTTCGTTGAGCCTTATACATCTTATCAAGTAAAATATTTTCTGTTTCCAATAAGGAGCAGAGATATGGGGAAGAGGTAGAGTTAAATATGAAGATTACTGCCCAGTGAGTCAAGATCTTAATTTTTCGTTTACTCTATTTGGGGTTTGGAACAAGAAATTTTTCCTTTTTGAATGTTTTCTTAGCTATTTAAGGAGAGGACACTCCCAATCATTTTTGAATGCTTCTTAGCTCCATTCTATTTTAACTCTACTGTGACCATCTGTGGTAGTGCAGAATAACAATGTCCCAAAGATGCTGCTGCTGCTGCTGCTAAGTCGCGTCAGTCGTGTCCGACTCTGTGCGACCCCGTAGAGGGCAGCCCACCAGGCTTCCCCATCCCTGGGATTCTCCAGGCAAGAACACTGGGGTGGGGTGCCATTGCCTTCTCCAATGCATGAAAGTGAAAAGTGAAAGTGAAGTTGCTCAGTCATGTCCGACTCCTAGCGACCCCATGGACTGCAGCGCACCAGGCTCCTCCGTCCATGGGATTTTCCAGGCAAGAGTACTGGAGTGGGGTGCCATTGCCTTCTGCATCCCAAAGACATTAAGGTCTTAATCCCTGGAACCTATGAATCTTTGTCTTACTTAGCAAAAGTAACTTTACGGATATGATTAAAGGTGTTGAAATAGGGATATTTGGGACTGTCTAGGAATGCGGAAGATCTGGGTTCAATCCCTGGGTTGGGAAGATCCCCTGGAGAAGGAAATGGCAACCCAGTCTAGTACTCTTGCCTGGAGAATCCCATGGAGGGAGGAGCCTGGTAGGCTACAGTCCATGGGGTCTCAAAGAGTCCGACAGGACTGAGCGACTTCACTTTCACTTTCAGATGGAATCTAATCCCAGGAGTCCTTGAAATCAGACCACCTTTTCCAGCTGAGTCAGAGTGAAAAGAAGTTGTAATTACAGAAGAAAGGCACAGGCAAGGAAACATATCCTCACCTAGAAAATCCTATAGAAAGGAAGATAGCTCTGTTGACACCTTGATTTTAACCCAGTGAGACCTGGATTACATTTCTAATCTATACAACCAGTAAAATTTAAAAAAAAAATTGTTTTATGCTACCAAATTTTCAGTAATCTTATAAGACAGCTATAGAAAATAAATACAACCCACATATCACTTATTTCATCAGCTTTTATTTGTCTCCAGTATGTACTGGTTGGTATAGAAGACACAATGAACGGTCAGACATGAGTTTTCTCCCCAAGGATCTCATAGTTAAGCCAAAGAATGCATCTCAGTCACATTGGTGATTCAAAGGGGAAAAATCCAAGATAGCAAATGAAAACTAACTGGAAATTCAGAGAAAGGCGAAGTGAATCCTCTCTGGGGATGAAAACTTCTACTGAAATCATATTCCTAGAACTCAACCTTTAAGTATGTATAGAATAAGAACATGTGGAAGATGGGCCTACATTTTTAAGCCATGGGAATAGTACATGCAAAGGTTCTAAGGCCCCAGATCATGGCCTGGGTATAAGAAATGGCAAATAAGTACCATTTGGCTTAGTCTGAGCATGAGAAATTAGATGTTAAGCAGCCATTTTACATTACAATGACTGTGAGGCAGAATGAGAAACGTTATGCAATGTAAAAAAGCCAAATGTAAATTACCTCTGCACAAGCAAAGGCTGGAAGGAATTACCAACTACAACAAAATTTATCAATAGCAGATATTAGGGTGGAAGCATCCAGTTAATTATTTTTCTTTTCGATTATTATTATGTGTGCAATATTTGGAAATGCATGGAAGTAGTTTGCAGAAGGTTATATTTTGTAAACGTGAATGTTTGCAATTCATATACATAGCTTAAAACACAAGTAACTGGCACATTTAACTCAGTGGTCATTGTGCATAGTCTTGAACTTCCAGGAACTCTACAAAACAAAGGGAGTCACAAATTCTCTTTTTATTCTGCATGATTATTAGCATTGGACAGGAGGCATAAAATATATGTGCAAGGCATCCCTGCCCACAGCAAAAAAACTCATCAAATAGGCCCCCATCGGATAGGAAGTGGTGATTTTTCAGCACAGCATTGTGACGATAATGCTTGGCTATCTGTAGATAAAGTAAAATATGGGATATTATTTAAATTAAAGTGATGAAATGCGAAGATTAAATAATATTCATAGAAGCCAACTTGTGCTCAAGGGACTCACTTATTAGGCAGTCTTGTGATAGAAAGTAAAATATATCCATCTATACAAAAAGCAATTTATTATCCACCTCACTGTCTTGCTAACCTCAGCATTCTCTCGAAGTAGCTGGAAGCAGAATTAGTTGCAATAGTATTCATAGGTCTATCCACCTCTATCTTATTGCCAAGATGAACTAGATCTGTTTGCCACAAAAAAAGAAATGTTGTCAACTGACATGACTTACTATAAAGCTGAAAACTCATTTGATGCTTTTACTAAATTACTTTTTCCAATCATCGAAATATATACATTGTGTATTGCTATCTTCTACAGTGCATAAGACTTTACAGATGCTGCAGTCAAACATCAAGTAGAATGACTTACTTGATATAAATCACTAAATCCTATGTCAAAATTAGAAGAGCACCTAGAAATCATTTATCAAATTACCTTACCTTACAAAGTGGGAGACTGATGACCAGAAAGGGCAATAATTTTATGAAGTTTCATAGTAAAAGTTAGTGGTAATGTAAGAATGAAAATGTCTTTCTATTCCTCATTTAGTACTATTTCTAAATAGCATACCATATTCTTGTTAGAAACACAGATTGGGTTCAAGGAAAACAACTATAGGTGTGTCTTAGAATGTTTCAGTGGGAAAATAAGTTTGAATTTTAGAAGGAAAATGAAGCTAGATTTACCTCTCTTTGAGGTAAGTAGTAATTAGCATGTTGGTAGGTGGTGTAGAGAGGGAGCACCACTGGAGAGTGATGTTAAACTAGTATTGCTCTGAGTTTGCGTGGGATCTGTATTTTTTCTGGTTGTGTCTAGAACAAAGTGTGGTGCATGAGGAAAATACTCAATAATGTTTACTAAAATGATGCTCTTCTAAAACAGCAATATATGGCACCAATCAGCTTTTAATACTGAAATATCTATTGACTATCTAACTACACTGAGCCCGTCAGAGGCTCTGTATGTCTACTACAACATGACAAGCTTTTATCCTTCAGGAAATAGAAAGCTAGCTGAAAGGAGAACAGAATTTACAAAACAGAAACAGATACTGCTGAAAAGAGCCCACTTAATCGCAAGCTTGCTTGGCATAGTCACTAAGAAAAGGAATCAGAGACAGGAATGATAGTAATGAGTGAAGATATAGTAATAACTTCAGTGAAAACAGGAAAGTTGAACTCAGTCTCAAAACAGGGAGGCTCAATATGAGTTGAGTAGAGAAGATAATGAATCTCCTTGTTTTTTATTACCATTTTTTCTAGGTTCCTTTTTACATCATTGCCTGTTCTTTCTTTTCCTTCATGAGCACATTATTCTGGTTCCTTAAATATCAGTGTTAGCAAGATCTCATTTCTAGAAGTCCAATAAATTTTGTTATTTCTTTAATTCGAGTTAGATAACTATCATTTACAACAGAAAGGGTTCTAACGTCTCCAATGACTTTGGCTTCTTATTTATTTATTTTTACCTTAAACATGCTTCTGCAGAATTTCCACCATTATTTAAGATTTAACAATTACCTCAAAGGTGATTTCCAAATCTATTTCTTGACCATAGACTTTATAGTTCCACACTATATATGTATGGTTCTCAACTGAGAGCAGATATTTCCTCCAGGGGAAAATTGGCAATGGCTAGAGACATTTTTGATGAGCAGGGGAGGAGTGTGTTACTGCTATGTAATGGCTTTAGGCCAGGTGCTGTTGAAAAGCATCCTTCTAGGCACAGGATACCCCCCTTCTCCTCAACTCCCAACAAAAAATGATCCAGTCCAAGCAGTCAATTGAGCTGAAATAGAAAAACCCTGCTATGTCAGACTGCCAATTGGCCTTCTTCATTTGAAGGTCTCATAAATGCCTCAAATTCTGTTATAAAAATGAAATGCATCACTTTTTCATTTCCCAGACTTCCAAGAATGTCTGACCATTCAGTTAGTTTAGCCTCGATGATATTTATTAACTATGATAGTTTCTATAATGAAGTTAGGTCATCCAAGTCCGAGAATTGAGTCAGCATTTTTTTTTTTTTACCAAGTCACAGCAACAAATCGAGGAGAAAGGACTTAAAATAAGTTGGCCTGTGAGCCTTTCTCTTCCTTGATCAGGTTCATATATCCTTGGAAATCTGTTCCCTATATTTTATTCTTCCCTTGGCTCCTCAGTGCTTCCCAGGAGCCGCTCATGCTCCTCTCCAGGTTAGACTCACTGACTTTTTGGCTAAGTTAACTAATCACCATATCTTGATAACATCACCATTAAAATAACCCTGCTTTCATAAAATAACTATATGTGCATGCTCAGTTGCTTCAGTCATGTCCAACTGTTTGTGACACCATGGACTGTAGCCAATCAGGCTCTTCTGTCCATGGAATTCTCCAGGTAAGAATATTGAAGTGGGTTGCCATGCCCTCCTCCAGGGGATCTTCCCAACCCAGGGACTGAACCCGTGTCTCTTATGTCTCCTGCATTGGCAGGTGGATTCTTTACCACCAGTGTCACCTGGGAAGCCCAAAATAGTTATATCTATTTCTAATTTGGTAAGAAATCAGTACAAGAGAAACACAACCAAAATTGAAATCCTCAATTCTCTGTACTGTGGATTGACATTCTCTATCAATCACAGTTACACAAATTTCACATATGTTCAACTGTAACTCTTTACAAATATGGAATGCTATTTCTAAGCTTTTGCTACATAAATAGAATACACCATCTCTTAGAAATGCTAAGAATGGTCTTAAGATATCAACATTCGTAGTCTTTAGTATCAAGTTTATTTTTATGAAACCCACTCTTATCTAATTGCAACTTGAGGACTCAGGCCAGTAGTGTGTTGTTTAACCAACTCCCTAAAAGGAAAGAAAAAAAGGCAACAGTTTTAATATTTGTTCATTTCCATGATGTAAATCTACCCATCATTGTCAATTTAAAGTTGCCAATTGTTTAACCTCTGGCTCACAAAATTCCTGAATATTCCTGCCTAGTTTTATATCTTTTAATGTGGGTAAAGCAACACCAAAGTAGGACTCTCATGATGTGAGATTTTGTAATGACCCTGGTATAAATTTACTATTTGCCTCTAGGTTAGTTATTTTATGTCTCTCAAGTATCAGGCTTCTCAACTGGAACATATGACAGCTGAATTGATGTTCTCCAAGATCTAGTATGGCTGTAACGATCAAAGTTGCAAAGCGTTCCCCTCATCAATCACACTGACTCTCAATGTACACACATCAAGTATCAGTACCGTCAGGGAAGTGTAATAAAAATTTAAGATTAAATTGCCATAAATGAATTCTCTTTTTCTATTGGTTCTGTCTTTTAAGATTAAATTTTGAGTAGGAATTCTACTATGTAACACAACTGCAAATTAGATTGAAACAATTCTTTATTTTTGCTAGTTTGTTTACTCCTTCATCAATTTCTCCAGTAAATAAAACAAGCCTATAATCATTAGCTTTTTTTCTTGATTTGATCTCTCTTTGTATGAAATCTTGGCAGTGAGACTTGAGTTTCATAATGTTACATCTGAGAGATTTCATGAAGTGGCAATCCGTATAGGAAGTGGAGAATGTCCTTTTAAATGATAATTTATTTAAACAGATATATGCTTCTATTCTTTTATGACATAAATAATTTTCTTCTTTCTGTGACATACACATATTATACTTTATGGGTCTGTTTCTGTGAAGTGTAACCAAACTAAAAGAATAAGCCAACTACATGTTCCCTTTTTCTGATCAAATGCAAATTTTCTGTTTAAAAATCAATTTATTTTTATTACTGAAAAACAAACGTGAAATTGAATTTCATTTCGTTCCTTTTTTAAGTAGGAGATCTTGTGCCATATGAGAAATGCAATAGGCCTTTTCCCTTGGTTATGAAATTGACATAGGAGTTAAGGTGAATTTAACTAAACTTTCTGCCTCTTTTTAATTTCCCCTATCATTTAGCCCATGATAGAACAATACTGTGGCATCACAGAAAGATACAGCTAAATGACTCTTTAAATGCTATAATCCATTCCCTGATTATGTGCATGGAAAAACTGAAGCTAGGAAATGACTTGACCTAAATAATACCGAAAGAGTACCAAACTGCTCTTTCTATTCTTTCCCAAAACATCCTGTAGCTTATGTTATCTGACTGACTTTTCTGTTACACGGGTATAAAATTAGAATGTATACTCATCCACCTAGCCTATCATGACCCCCATACACCCTGCTTTTTGCCTGTTTACATTCAAGAATCACTGAACTCTTTCTTCTGTTTTCTGCAAACTTCAGACCAGAATTTGATCTCACATCTCTCTACTTACTAATATGTAAGTGACTGATAACAGATAAAAGAATAAGTCCCAGGAAGCATTTGTGTTTTCACAGATATTTGAAAGACACTCACTTTTTTGTCTAGCTAACTTCTTGTTTTACTAGAGTGGGTAGCCATTCCCTTCCCAGGGGATCTTCCTAGTACAGTCACTGAATCCAGGTCTCCCACATTGCAGGCAGATTCTTTACCATCTGAGCCCCCAGAGAAACCCACAGAAAAGTTTTAGATTTATAGAAACATTGTGAAGATAGAGAGTTCCCATACATTCCATAACCACTTCTCCTTATTGTTAACATCTGACATAGTGCATCTGTTACAATTCATGAACCAATATTGATATTTTATCATCAACTAAAGCCTACACTTTATTCAGATTTACTCAATTTTTTACCTGGTTCCCTTTTTCTGATCCAAAAATCTCATCCAAGATAAAATACTGCAAATATTTGTCATGTCTGCTTAGGTTCCTTTTGGCTAAGATATTCCCATTCATGGAGTGTGGTTATTTTCTTTTAGGCTGAATATCCATATAAATTATTTGGAATCTCTCCCATGGGGGGTTTTATTTAATCTCTACCATTTCTTTTTTTTCTCTTTGAAGTGTTCTGTATAGTTCCTTTTCACTTTAGTCTTACAGATTCTACTCATTTCCAAAATTACTTAGATCAGCACATTTCCTTCCATCCCCTTCAGTGAAGTTACTTTATAAACTTGTGGTACAGTTGGATTTTAGTCACAGTCTGCACTCTGTCCTGGGATTCCCTAGCCTCATAAACGATTTCTCTTAAATTTCATATCTGAAGGTCCACTTTTTGTATTGTAAATTTCTATGAATTTTGACAAATGTATAATGCCATGTAAACACCATTACAGTATAATACAGAATATTTTCCTTACCAACTTAAAAAATTCCTTCTACTTCACTTATTCAATCTTCTTCACCTCTCAACTCTCCAAACACCTGTCAACCACTAATCTTTTTACCATCTCTATAATTTTGCTTTTTTCAGTGTCATATAATTAGGATCATGCAGGATGTAGGTTTTTCAGACTGGCTTCTCACACTTAGAAACATGGGTTTAAAATTCACCTTATGTTTATTTCTTCTTATCACTAAATAGTATTCCATTGTATGAATGTACCACAGCTTGGTTACAAGTTCACCTTTTAAAATCTATCTTGATGATTATAAATAAAGCTATTATAAATATTTGCATACAGATCTTTGTGTTGGCATAAGTTTACAAATCAGTTGGGTTAAGGCTTAAATGTGAAACTGCTGAATAATATGTTAAGACTATATTTAGCTTTGTAAGAAACTGCCAAATTATTTTACAAAATGGCTGTACCATTTTCCATTCCTACAAGAAATAAATAAGAGTTTCTATTCCTTTGCATCTGTACCAGCAATTGGAATTGCCACTTTTTAAAGATATTACTGATTTTAATAAGATTGCAGTGGTTTTTCTTTGTTGTTTTAATTTGCATTTCCCTGAGGAGAGTTATCTGTGTAGGTCTTCATATGCTTGTTTGCCATGTGTATATCTTCTTTGGTGAGGGATCTGATCAAAATTTTGCCCATTAAAATTTTTTGTTGTGTTGTTGAGTTTTGAGAGTTTTCTGTATATTTTTGATTTTAGTCCTTTATCAGAATTATCTTTTACAAATATTTTCCTCAGTCTCTGGTTTGTCTTCTCATTTACTTGGCCCTGTCTTTCACAGAGCAGAAGTTTTAATTTTAACGAGGTCCAGCTTATCATGTTTTTTTTCTTTTTTTCCCTTGGATTGTGCCTTTGATGTCGTATGTCAGAAGTCATTGTCAGGGCTTCCCTGGTGGTCTAGTGGTTAGGACTCTGAACTTCCACTGCACAGGGTATGGGTTTGATCCCTGGTTGGGGAACTAAGATCCCACATGTTCCATGGCATGGTCAAAAATTTTTTTTAAATAAATAAATAGAGATAAAGCATGCCACTTAAATCTTAACAGTGGTAGGACATTAAAAAAAATCTTTTACATAGTGTTTGTCATTACCAAATTATCAAGTTTTCTCCTATGTTATTGTCTAGGAATTTTAGTTTTTGTTTTACATTTATGTCTGTGATCCACTTTCAGTTAATTTTTGTGAAGGATGTAAGGTCTGTGTCTAGATTTACTTTTACTTGTGGATGTCCAATGGTTTCATCACTGTTGAAGAGCCTATCTTTGCTCCCTGCATTGCCTTTGTTCCTTTGTCAAAGATCAGTTGACTGTATTTATGTGGGTCTTTTTCTGGGCTCTTTCTTCTAGTCCATTGATCTGTTTGTCTATTCTCTTACCAGTGCTGTTTTTGTTACTGCAGCTTTATAGTAAGTGTTAAAGTTGGTTAGTGTCAGTTCTACAGTTTTGTTCTTCAATATTGTGTTGAGTGTTCTGGGTTTTCGTCTTTTCACATAAACTTTGTATCAGTCTGCCATATCTTTGTATTTGTCTCCCTCCTCTCCTCACTTCGTGGCTTCCCCATGTGCTTCTCAAAGGGAGTCCATTTGTAGGCCTTTCTGCTCTAACCCATGGTTGTTATACTAGAGCCATGTTGGTGTGGTGGTAAGGTATGGGAGTGGGGAGGGTAAGTATTCTATAAAAGTCCAATTTAGACTTTTTTTCAGTAGAGTCATGTACCTGCTGCTGCTGCCTCTAAGTCGCTTCAGTCGTGTCTGACTCTGTATGAACCCATAGATGGCAGCCCACCAGGCTCCCCCGTCCCTGGGATTCTCCAGGCAGGAACATTGGAGTGGGTTGCCATTTCCTTCTCCAATGCATGAAAATGAAAAGTGAGAGTGAAGTCACTCAGTCGTGTCTGACTCCTAGCAACCCCATGGACTGCAGCCAACCAGGCTCCTCCGTCCATGGGATTTTCCAGGCAAGAGTACTGGAGTGGGGTGCCATTGCCTTCTCCATGTACCTGACTGGGACCTAAAGTAATTTTTTCAGTCACATTTTTTTCTTCCCCTGACTCCATTTCCTTTCCTGGTTACAGTTTCCAATTATCTCCTTGAAGCACTGTCCCAACTGACTGATTTCTTTTTCCCTTAGGTTAGACAAGATTTCTGGAGGGGACTCCATTTCCCTAGCTAGGAGATGGTATCAAAATTGTGTTCAGGCAATGTTTTTTTCCTGGAGCATAAGCCTTTGCTATGGAGAAAACTCTGAGTGTAGTGCATTATGGTGCTTCCTCACATCCCCCTGCCAGAACCCATGATGAGATTTTTCTGGGATTCTCACAGTTGGGGTTTCTAGAGGTTTCATGCTCCCATAAAAATGTGGAGCCCCCCTAAGACTGCAGTCCCTACAATTTCCTCACTCTTACATTAGACCACAGTCAGCTGCCAGTAATTCATCAAGAAAATCATTTAAATATTCCTACCAGCTTAGGGTCTGATGATTTTGGCTTCAATTAAGTAGATTTTGGTTGCTGTAATTCTGGATTTGCCTGTTTCTCCAGATTTTGGGTGTAGCAGGTTTCCCTGTAATCTCTGTTATCTGATAAATTCAATAAAAGTCATGGGTTTTAGTTTGTGCAGTTTTTGTTGTTGTTGACAACCTCTAAGCACTTTATATGTATATATGAGAGTTGATTGATTCCAGAAATTCTCCCTAACATATGTTTTTTTGAACTTTCAAGCATGTACTAATAGACTTACTGTTTGACAGTGGACATGTGGGCTTTTGATTATACTGATGACTCAGGTTACTGATCCATACATACCTAACTTTTTCTCAGAAAAACCATGTCTCAGTTTCCCCACATGAAATCAGTTGGAGTATACTATCATTCAGGACACTGTGGCTTAAATATTAAATCCTAAGATTCATCATTCTCCTTTCAGAACTCAAGGTCATATGACAATCCACCATTTCTCTGTAGTGTCTGGTTGCATGCAGACGTTTCAGGTCCACACAGGCCTTATTCTGGTCCCTCACTAGAGAGCCTGACACAACCTCCAGTCCAGGCTCCAAGCCACAAGTTTCTAGTATGTTGGAATCAAACTATGCATTGTATCTATCAAAGCTGGAGAAAGCCTGAACATTCTTCCAGTCCACATTTCCTTTGTGAGACTTAAGGGGCCTTGCCTTTAGGGACACCAGTTGGAAAACAATTAGTTGCTTTTTTTCAGTCTGCACCTGTTGTAAACGCTTTATAGATTTACTACTATTACCATTACAAGCTATTATTTTTTGAGCTTTTGTTATGTACATGGCAGCATTACATGCCATATGAACATTAGCTCATTTATTCTGCATGTCAACCCTCTAAGCAAGATAAATATTTCTGCATTTTATCCCTGTCCCAATTGTCATTTTGAGAGAATGGCTGGCTTACCTTTCCACTGTTTGAATGTGGATGATCAGGTTTTGAACTCAGATATGTGTCACCAAAAGGCTTGGACTCCTTCATATTACTAAGTCATATGTGTTTGAGTTGCTGGTTGGCTTAAATGTTTGTGTTCAATTATTTGCCACCTTTGACCAGAGAATATCTTTTCATGCGATTTGCATTCACATTTCATTACTCTACAGGTTTGTTAGGTGGATATGTCATTTTGTAATTAAATAAATAGAATGTTTTTCTGCCAGATACTGCTTGCTAACACTGAACTATAATGTCCAAGATACAAGTGATAGCCCAGATCTTCTAAGATCTGCTAAATGTGACATGAATCAAGTCACATTTTTGTGTTATACCACTCTCCAGATACTGTTCTAAGCACTATATATATATATATATACACACACATATATATATAGGCTCATTTCCCTCCCATCTAAACAATTCTATAAGACACATATTTTTAGTAATACAATTTTACGGTTGATAAAACTGGAGTATAGAGAAGTTAAATAACTTGCCCAAGGCACACAACTTGTTAGTGGTGCTGCTGGGATGTGAGCCTAGGTAGGATGACTCCAGAGTACAGATTTCTAATCATAAAACCCTGCCTTTTTAATGCACTGATTAATTGACACTGTTGTCAGTTGCTGGAAACAGTAAAGACAAACAAGTCTGGCTCTGCCCCACTGGAGCTTGTGGTTTGCCCCCCCTGTGCTCCTGCAGAAGCATGCAGGACCATCAGTAGTAGCAGAAGCAGCACTTGGGGGCTTTACAGAAATGCACAACCCAACCTCGACCCACCCGCGACTACTGCATGCTCCTTAAAATCTGAGAAGCTGGGATTTAGAACACTAAGGCACTAGAGGGTAGATTGTGGTGCTTTGTTTTTTTCCTCTGGGCTTTGGCATCTTCACGTGTAAAAGGAAGGGGTTATCCCTCTGCCTTAATATTCCTTAATGGTATCCTCTGGGACTAGGTCACATGCAGACTACTGCAGAATGAGTGACCAGGGCGACAGATGTCAGCAGAGCCCTGCCCTGCTCCGGGTGGGTGATGGAGTGCTGTGCCTTCTGCAATGGAGAGCAAGCATCGATCCTGGGTTTCCATCCTTCTCCTTGTTTCTGTAGGCGATTGAGAAGATTAGATTGTGCCCAGCTAGCTAGATATCGCCTCCAGACAATTTATACGGCTTTTCTATTTATTTAGAGAGCAGGAGGCCTAGCCAAGCTCCTGCTAGATGAGGTAGTGGCATGAGAATTTAAAAGGGCTGTTTCATTAATTTTGGAGGGAATTTATTGCTGACAAAAGACCGCATTATTGATGGTGGGTAGACAGCTCTCGCCTCGCCGCCTCTCGCCTCTCCGGAGCTGCGCGGGAGAGCCGCCCCCGCTCCAGCCGGCAGCCTCCTGGGTCGCCCAGGGAAGCCCTTCCCGCGGGAGGAGGAAGCCAGGGAGCCGTTCTGGCACTCAGCCAGCGAGGCGCAGGGCTTAAGTGGCAGAGCCTCCAGCTGGCTGCACCGCTGCAGTCCCTGAACAGGAAGGACGATTGGAGGTCGTCTAGCTCCATCCTCATCCTGCACGGATGGGGTCCTGAACACCCAGGGAGGTCAAGTGATTTAGCCACATATCAAGCCAGAAATCAGGTAGAAAACAGGTACAGCTGCATTTAATTTTGTGAAATTAAAACTTCTTCCTAAATGACAGTGGCAGGATGTATGTGGGCAGCTTTCTGTGTTCTTTGCACAGCACTGAACTTTCTCAGAGAATGACAATAGCATTATATTTTTACAGACTTCAAATTAGGTAAAATGGGATTTTTCTCTCACATGTCTCTCTGAAATGTGAGGCATGGAAAGGGCCTTTTGGGTATTGTAACTGTTTTTCACCACTTGGGATGCGCTATGCTCTGAGATTGATTCTTTGAACATCATCATCTTTGATGACAACACTGATTTTGTGAGGTGGCTGTTATAATCCTCATTTATAGAGGCGCGACACAATTATGGAGCTTGTTCAAGGTCTTAGAGATTGTAAGTAGCAGAGAGAGAATTCTTCATCCAGCTGTTTCTGTTTTTGTTTTTTTAACCATCTCATGAACCTTGTGAAATTCAGTTCTCAGTTAAAGAATAAACTTTTGCAAAAGTTTCCTATTTGGGTTCTTGAAAGTGAAAGAATGGATCTTTCTGTAAAAAATAGAGTGAGAGTGGTGCCTACGATGAAGCCAAGACAGGAACTAATATCTGTGAACTTGATGCGCTTTGGAGACATACGAACAACCCTCAGTGATGTTTTAACTCAGTCTGAGACTGAAGAGTGTGGGGAGTAGGTGGGATAGATTTACTAATAGCTAATGGGCTATTATTTACTAATAGCTAATGGGGCTTCCCTGGTGGCTCAGAGGATAAAGAATCTGCCTGCAATGCAGGAGACCCGGGTTCGATCCCTGGATTGGGAAGATCCCCTGGAGAAGGAAATGGTAACCCACTCCAGTATTCTTGCCTAGAGAATCCCATGGACAGAGGAGCCTGGTGAGCTACAGTCCACAGAGTCGCAAAGAGTCGGACACGACTGAGCGACTTCACTCACTCACTCACTCACTCAATGGGCTAATGGGGCTTCCCTGGTAGCTCAGCTGGTAAAAAATCCATCTATAATGTGGGAAACCTGGGTTCATCCCTGAATTGGGAAGATCCCACGGAGAAGGGCATGAAAACCCACTCCAGTATTCTTGCCTGGAGAATCCCCATGGACAGAGGAGCCTGGTGGGCTACATTCCATGGGGTTGCAAAGAGTTGGACATGACTGAGCAACTAAGCACAGCACAGCACAAGGGCTAATGACAGAAACAACTGCTTAAGTTCCAACTTCCCTTTACTAGGTTGAGAACTGTCAATGTGGACTAGAAATGGGCTGACAGTAGAATTATGGTCTAATCTTTTCATATGTACAGCTCATGTTCTAACTTTAAGACTGTGCAAGTTAGACCATTTAGACTGTGAGCAATTTGCCCACTCTGTGACCTTAAGATTCCTAAGACACTGCTTCTGGAGGGAATCTTAGGCCTCCCTAGACCACTAAATTCAAATCTCTGATTTGGAAAGTGGGGACAGGGTTGAGAGAAGGAAGGAAATGTTGCAAAAGCTAGTGGCAGAACCAAAGCTCAGAATCATGTGACCCAGTAGCTTCTATAAAGCTCTCTCTAGCATCCCAAATGGCTTCCTTTTCATTATTTATATGTGTATTTGCACACACATATAATATATAAACAGTGTGTATATTCATCACATATGTGTGTCCACACATTTCTTTCCCTCTGCTCAATTATTCTACAAACTAAGGAGACTAATGATCCACCTTGAATGTGATGAAAACACAGTTATTGAGCATACTCTATAAATGCCTGACTATAGGAATTTCAGTTAGAAAAGTTAAAATGATTGTAGTGAGTAGAGCTGTGCTTAGAGTACAGCTATACCTCTTCTTTTCTGGTTAAGGATTTTATTCAGGCAAATTTTGAAGTTGAAGATAATACGATTTTGGAGGTTGAAGGTCAGAGAACAGGAGTGGAGGGATAGCAGTCCTCAGAAATTCTAAGTAGTCAGGTTAAAACTGAACAATAAAGAATAATAAAGAAATAAAGGGAAAAAAGGACTTGAACCTTATTTAAAAAGTGACTAAATTGCCACAAGGTTATTTATTAAGAAAACAATTGGATAATCTGCTATAGTAATGGGGGTCGGGGGCAGGTACCAGGAGTCAGAAGACTTGGCTTTGTTTCTGTAAGTGGCTTGCTCAAGGCAAGTGACCCGGGAGGGACTCTGTGTACCTCTGTGCATCTGTAAATGAGGAAGTTAATGTAGATCGTTTTAAGGGTCAGTGTCAGTAACTGAGTACTTTTGTAGTAGTTATTTCAAGCTAAATTTTTTTCAATGTCTATTTATTCATTTGGTCATTATTTAGTAACTGTTTATTGACTGTTAGTGATAGGTGTTGTGCTAGGTCAAGGGAACACTGCATTGAAAAGGACAAACAGTTCCTCAAGAACTCAAAATCTTGTCTGAATATTGTTAATTGTTGAACCTTTAAGTGTTCCCTTTGTTCTGGAAATTAACAGACTGTCCTCTTACCCCAAGTCTTGATAATAAATCCATTTTATACTGAGGAATTCAAAAGATTGAGAAATATAAGAATAGAAGAACAGCAAATCTAGGGCCAAGATAGTCCATGGAAAAATATGATAGAAGAGGAAAATAAATTGATTAAATGGGAATAAAAAGAATCAACAGATTCAAGTGGTAAAATGAAATGTTATAGAGTCATTGAAGTGTTCCTCAGAGAGTGGCCCATAGGTCAGTCACCTTAGAATTACTGTGTGCTGGTGAAAAAGCAAGGCATAGGGTCCCAACTTCAGTTCCCTGGAATCAATGCCTGGGAATAGGGATAGATATCTGGTCGGTAAAAAATACCAAATACTCTAAATGTTTCTTATCCATGCTAACATCTGGAAACCACTGGACTAGGTAATCATACACATTGCAAATAATTAGAAAAATAAATGACATTTTACAAAATTTAATGAGTAAAGCATTAATGAGTCTTCTTTCTGAAATTCAGAAAACCAATGTCATAATAACATCCATAAATTTTATACTTTTAATTTGTAGAACAAGTATCAATTGGAATACTAGATAATAGACATACAATTTATGCTGCTCTGATTTATGCCCTATGATGTATAACTATTATAAATGAATTCCCTGACCTCTATTTTTTCCACTCATTTTAAAATTGAATGTCCTTGTACTTATGGAGGGACAAGAGATGAGGTTAGAAGAAGGGAAAAAAGAAGGGAAGGGAGGAAGGGAGGGAAAAAAGAGAAGAGAACACTGAGAGACAGAAAAGGAAGATGACGAATGTTTTGCTTCACTAAATATAAACTCATATTTGCTTAAGGACAGCACATAGAGTTTTAGTCCATGTGTTTTCAGTAATTAATATCAAAATGATTTAATTATGCTTACAGGAAAATACTGAAAATGAGTAAAAAAACTTTCCAAATTGAGTTGCCTATTAACATACATATATATTGTGAAAGAACAAAAAGACAATGAAAAATAAGTTAATTTTTAAAGCAGTTTCCTTTGAGGAGCTTAGAAAAGCTTGCTTTTTGCTTGCTGCTTTGGCAAGTCAGTTCTTTATGTTTTCACAAGGTGGTGCTATAAATGTGACTTTCCTTTGTTGACTGACATTTAAGATGCCTTTGGTACAGTTTGCAATAATTTCATGTTTAGTTGTCAAACTCTGTCTTATGATTACTTGCCAGTAACAAAGTGTTTGTCAGTGACTTTATGATTGCTTGTTACTGGCCATGAAAGAATGTACAGAAAATGATCTGGAGAAAATATAACATCTACTTTGCCCTCAGTGCAGAGAGTGAAATCCTTACTTTAGTTGCCTTTGTATCCCCACAGTGACAAATCTTTGGAGAAGGAAATGGCAGCCCACTCCAGTGTTCTTGCCTGGAGAATCCCAGGGATGGGGGAGCCTGGTGGGCTGCCGTCTATGGGGTCGCACAGAGTCGGACACGACTGAAGTGACTCAGCAGCAGCAGCGGCAGTGACAAATCTCTCCTTGAAATTCCCACAAACACAGTAGTGTGGCAAAAACACGAGGATGGTTTAATCGGTCATGTCTTGCTGTGTTTTTAATGAAACTTTGATAGAAACTATGAAACAAGGCTAGGTGGACTTCTAGGAGAACATACTGATGTGCTGGGAGGGCTTGCAAGCTCTGCATACTCCTACTCCTCCAATACTTTGTTCTCTGCTTTTTAATATTTTTGTTCTGCGCATTCCTTCCATTTGGCTGTTTCTGAAGTTGCAGTGTGGTTATAGTGAAAGTTGCTCAGTCATATCCAACTCTTTCTGACCCCATGGACTATACAGTCCATGGAATTCTTCAGGCCAGAATACTGGAGTGGGTTGCCATGCCCTCCTCCAGAGGATCTTCCCAACCTAGGGATCAAACCCAGGTCTCCTGCATTGCAGGCAGATTTTTAACCAGCTGAGCCACCAGGGAATCTATAGCCTTTATAATAATATGTCAAGTATAGTACTTTCCCTAGTTTTGTGAATCATTCTAGCAAATTTTTGCAACTGATAGGTGCATTTTGGGAACCCCAGGAAAGGAGTAGATCAAGGCTATTTATTGGCACCCTGCTTATTTAACTTATATGCAGAGTACATCATGAGAAATACTGGACTGGATGAAGCACAAGCTGGAATCAAGATTGCCAGGAGAAATATCAACAACCTCAGATATGCAGATGATACCACCCTTATGGCAGAAAGCGAAGAAGAAATAAAGAGACTCTTGATGAAAGTGAAAGAGGAGAGTGAAAAAGTTGGCTTAAAACTCAACATTCAGAAAACTAAGATCATGGCATCTGGTCCCATCACTTCATGCAAGTAGATGGGGAAACAGTGGAAACAGTGACAGACTTTATATTTGGGGGCTCCAAAATCACTGCAGATGGTGACTGCAGCCAGGAAATTAAATGACATTTGCTCCTTGGAAGAAACGTTATGATCAACCTAGACAGAGTATTAAAAAACAGAGACGTTACTTTGCCAACAAAGGTCCATCTAGTCAAAGCAATGGTTTTTCCAGTAGTGATGTATGAATGTGAGAGTTGGACTATAAAAAAAGCTGAGCGCCGAAGAATTGATGCTTTTGAACTGTGGTGTTGGATAAGACTCTTGAGAGTCCCTTGGACTGCAAGGAGATCCAACCAGAAAGGAAATCAGTTCTGAATATTCATTGGAAGGGCTGATACTGAAGCTGAAACTCCAATACTTTGGCCACTTGATGGGAGAAACTGACTTATTTGAAAAGACCCTGATGGTGGGAAAGATTAAGGGAGAGAAGGAAAAGGGGACGACAGAGGATGAGGCAGTTGGGTGGCATCACCGACTCAATGGACATGAGTTTGAGTAAACTCCGGGAGTTGGTGATGGACAGGGAAGCCTGGCGTGCTGCCCGCCATGGGATTGCAAAGAGTCGGACATGACTGAGCCACTGAACTGAACTGAGCTGAAGTGAAGGTAACTTGGGGACCCCATTTCTGACTGGTATCTGAAGTGGAGGTGATCTAGTGGGACTGCCTTAATCTGTGGGGTTAATGCTTATCCTGTGGGGTCAGCACTAACTCCAGGTATTTAATATCTGCTTTGAACTGAATTGTCGGGCATTCAGTTGGTATAAGAGAACCGTTGTTGGAAAACTAAACACCCTTCTTGTAGTCTTCTCAAAAATGATGGAAAGTTTAAAATCAAGACATGATAAATGATACATCTAAAATCATGCTGCAAACTACATTGGAAGGTAGCAAAACCAAGCAGGAGACTCCAGGCCTCCTGCCTGTAAGTGCAGTGCTATTTTCTCTACACTGCACTTTCCTTGTATTTGCTTTTGATCTTTACTAATAGAGTCCAGTATTATGCAGGGGGTAAGAAAATAATTGGGGAACTTAGAAGGAGGTAGGAATTACCTGGACTTTCTTAAACTATCTACCACAACCAGAAAGCTGAGAGGATCAAATGGTTATTCTGAATTTCCAAATTTTCAGTAGATCTGCTAAGATTTCAAAAGCTAATTCTAGTGAGTTGTGATTTGGAGGCAAGATTTTTCTCTCATAAAAATGGCAAGTGTTTAAAAAAAGAAGAGAGGAACTAACAATAAAGACTTAAGTTTCAATGGAACTTTGAAATGTTATTTTATTCATACAATGCCCTATTCATCCATTATCCATTTTACTATTAACAAAACCATGAAATTAATTAAATTGTGGCATACGCTTTGACAGATGAGGAAACCGAGGCTTGAGGAGTCTGGGGATCAAATAATCTATGCAAGGTGAAGAACTATGAGTCATGGATCCAGAATGGAATCTTTGGCTTTTGGCTTCTTTTATATCAATGCTAGCTCTCAGCAACACAGGAGACCACAGTATTGTAATTCATGCCATAAACATTTACTGAGAGTCAGCCATGCATTGTATGATGGGGGCTAGGAAGTTAAATATGATCCTATTGTCTAATGTAGGTAACACCCATTCAAAAGTATTCAGTTTGATAATTCTGTGGTGGAGGTTCATTCAGGGTACTAAGGAGCATTGTGGAGGCAGCACTGCTTCTGTTCTGATGCAGGCCAATGATAGCTCTCACCTGAGAGAGCTATCGTCCAAACTTTCATTCTTCTTTCCCTCCTTACTCTGGTTCTTCACTGTCCAGTCTCCCCACAGATGCTGGAATTATCCTTTAAAATGCAAATTACATCCTGTCAGTCCTCTATTTAAAATCCTCAAAAGGCTTTCCATAACTGACCTTAGAATCAAGTTCAGTTCCCTTTCCAGGGCCTGTTATATCTGACCTCTGACTATTAGTCACACTTTCTGCATTAGTATTTTCTGCTTTGTTCACTGGGCTTCCCAGGTGGCTCAGTGGTTAAGAATCAGCCTGCCAGTGCAGGAGATGTGGGTTCTATCCCTGGGTTGGGAAGATCCCCTGGAGAAGGAAATGGCTACCCACTCCTGTATTCTTGCCTGGGAAATCCCATGGACAGAGGAGCCTGGTGGGCTCCAGTCCATGGGGTTTTAAAAGAGTCGGACACAACTTAACGACTAAACAATAACAAAGAGCTCTATTCACTGTGTTCCAGCCACATTGGCATTGGTTTTATTTGCACATGCCACATGTAACAAACTTATTCTAATTTCTATCTTAGGGCCTCTCTGCCAGAAATGCTCTGGATCATTTCCTTGGAATGCTCTGGGTTGATATTTTTTGCCCAGTTTTATTCACTCTCTGCCTTGCTCTCTCATCTATTTATTTATTTATTTTTTTTCAGGTCACAACTCAAATATCCCCTTCTCAGAGAACTCTTCCCCAGTGACCTCAGTTTCAATACTCCCCAAACCTGACAGTCCTCTATTACACTCTTTTATCTTTGCCATACCACTTAACATACTTAAAGTTATCTGGTTTATTTATGTTTATTCATTCCTCTGCTCCCTGCACCATACCACTAGTTCCTTCTCCCTCTATTAAAATATAAGCTCCATGAGATCTGAAGACAATGCATCTTATGTGACAATGGTATCCTCAGGGTTTAAAGTATTGCCTGGCACATAGTAAGCACTTGGGGCTTATTCTATAAATATGTACATTTTCCTGGGAGGGTTGGGTGAAAGTTTCAATTAGGAGGTGACATTTTGAAGAATGAAGCTCCAGCCCAGAGAGGCTTCCAAGAAGAGAAAACTCAGTTTGTATATTGAATCTAGAATTATATATACTTAGGGAATTATTCTGGAGAAGGCAATGGCACCCTACTCCAGTACTCTTGCCTGGAAAATCCCATGGACGGAGGAGCCTGGTGGGCTGCAGTCCATGGGGTCACTAAGAGTCGGATACTACTGAGCAACTTCACTTTCACTTTTCACTTTCACGCATTGCAGAAGGAAATGGCAACCCACTCCAGTGTTCTTGCCTGGAGAATCCCGGGGACGGGGGAGCCTGGTGGGCTGCCGTCTATGGGTTCACACAGAGTTGGACACAACTGAAGCGACTTAGCAGCAGCAGCAGCAGGGAATCATTCATCCAATCTCCAAACCTGGAATAAAAATCTTTTTTTTCTGGTAAATATGCTACATAAATATGAAAAGCATTTTCCATTTGGGTTTCTCATAGTATTCCTTCTGCTTGAGATGTAAACTGAACAGTGTATTCAAATAGAATATCAGCTAAATCTTTGAAGGAGTTTGTCAGTCATTTTACAAATAAGACTTTTCAGCAGAAGAGTGGGGCTGGATGCTCTGTTCTACCACTGGCTTGCCTTCTCTCATCATCCTGACTCCCCCTTCTTCCTTTTATTTCTCTATTTTTTCCTGCCTACGGATGCTCAGACTGACCAGCGACACCTAAAGGCTGATACTGCTGGCAGCTTTCTCAGAGGATGCCTTTGTTGCCGTTATTGATGAAGCCCACACACTGCAATTGTACATGCCAGGTCACCTACGTTAAAGCTAAACAGCGGGTAGAAGCTATTATTCAGGCAATTCAAGTGAAATAAAATACTTTATTGCCAGTCAGTTTTGCTTCTTTCACTGCTTTGTTCCGGCTATGGGGACAGTTTGAACTGAGCTTCTGAGAAAGCCCAAGGTACCTTTGTGAACTACCAGCTGTTCTTCCATTTTCTCTCTTATGCCATCTGTGACTTGGTAAAAAAAAAAATGTGTCCCTAGGTGTATGGTGGGGTAGGAGTGAGGGTGATGTGAAAGCACTTATTGTACCAAGCTGGCTTGTATTTCTGACCTTGCATTAATGAAGTCAGGAAGTTTTATTACTGTAGAAAAGCTCTGTAGTGTTCACTCCTATGCATTTTGGTATGAATACACTGGGGCATCTTTTCAACATTTTACAGAAGGTGCATTAGGTTACTTTAATTTATTTCAGGCAGCACTTACTGGTACTTATTTTTAAGACCCCACACTATGAGGGATGTAGAGATGAGTAATTAAATCTAAAAGAGAGATGCAGGGGTGTCTGCACATGTATGTCTGTGTATTACATAAAATAATGACCCTGTTTGAAGTAATTTCCTATGAGGAATTTAAAGGAGGTTAAGATCTGGGTGTGGTGGTGGTTACAAAACAAAAATCAGCAAGACAGCAGATTCATTTGAGGTGGGTCTTGAATGATCAGCTGAACTTAAATAGATTGACCCTAGGTTAAGAAAGTCATTTTAGCCTAAAGTAATGGCCTCAAGATGAGAAACTGTGGTGCATGTTCAGAAAAGTAAATAGAACACTTTGGCTGGAGTGTATGATATCAGTTCAGGGTAATGTGAAATCAATCTGGAAAGGTAGAAATGAGACTTATTATTGTAGAGTTCTTTAGATGAGAAGGAAATGATTATTTTATAGGTAACGGAGAATTCCAGGGCTTTTGAGTAAGTAGTTGACAAGTTTGGAGGTAATTCTAGAAAGATTAATTTAGTCAACTAGGTAGGGCACCCTAGAAATGAAGCAGCCAGAAGAAAGACAGTGAAACCACATGGGGCGTTTTATTTGCATGGTACCACAGTTTTGGACAAGGCACGTGAAGGGGAGGGCTTCAGGTGGACCCATCACCACTGTGAGGCCATATAGCCAGGTTACTCAGTTTATGGTATATTTGGAGTAATGGAGGATGATGTCATCCATAGAAATGGAGAAACCGTGAGAAGGTGTTAATTTAAGGATATGCACAGAGTCGGACACGACTGAAGCGACTTAGCAGCAGCAGCAGCAGCAGTAGGTCCACAAAAAACAAAGAGCCCTGGTCAGTTGTTGGTGTCCCATCCTGTCTTGAAACACTCTCTGCCGAGTGAGTAATTTAAATAGAACTTCATGAATTTTTAGGATACATTCTTGTGTCTGAAGTTGGAGAATTAGTTTATACTGTAATTCATATGGTAAATATACTGAGAAAACTTCTTGGTTTGTGGTGTAGTTCATTGTCTGTTCTACTGTTTAAGCAGGTCTCAGTATTAATAAAGCTGTGGACAAAAATAAAATGTGGACAAAATGCTGCCTGCCATATTAGTAAACAAAGGATGATGCCACCATCAAGCCATCAGCAGCTACCCCCAACTCTGTAACCTGAGAGGATTCATATGGAGAAAAGATAGGATACTAGCCCTATATTGTTAAGGTACTAATCAAAGGAATGATTTCAGTGAGCCCAGACTTTTGCATCTTCTCATTCACAGAAAAGCACTAAATTCATTAACTTGAGATGTCTGGTTTTCTTTAATTGATATAATCTCTTGATGGCCCGACTACCTGGATTTTTGTTGTTGTTGTTTGTTTGTTTCAAAAGCTCCTATACACTGTCACTCGTCCCTTACTTCTTTGGAGCAGTCCCTCAGAGCCACTTAAGAAGCTGCCTCCCTGGCCTAAGTCCTCAGCAAGTTTACCAAATAAAATATAATTCTCAGCTTATAGGCTGTGCTTTTCTTTTTCTTTCAGTTGACACTGGGTATAATGAAAGTCTATAGGCTTTAAAGTTATGGACCTGAGTTTAAATCTTGGATCTGCTACTCAATTATGGTGTGACCATGAGAAAATTAAAAGAAATATGTATATGAACCAGAGCTTTTAAGAGTAGTTTACTACACTATGGAATCTTTTTCTATTTACTTCACTGAGTATTTGATAATCCTCAGTTGTAAGTACCATACACTTTCAGTAGAATATTCTCTTTCAGCTTGGCTCATATGCATGTGAATTGTATTTGTTTCTGAATTCTTTCACAAGAGGATATGTTTTTGAAATGCCAAGATCTTATGATCTTGCCATAAGATTACCTTGCTTAGAGGAGCCTTATAATTAGCCCTACTCAAGTCAGCCATGTTAGAAAGCATTGCCTAATCCATACACCTAAATGAAACCAAAGTTAACCAGACCAATGGTTTCGTAGGACATTTACTGATAGGCCAAAAGACATCATCATAGTCCCTGTCAGAATTTGAAAAGAGTATTTTAGCTTGGAAGGTCTGGAAAGTGATGCCAAGCTATCACTGAATCATAGTTTGCTCCTGTCACTTACGGACAATAGGTTCATAACTTATGGAAGAAACTGGTGTGTAGAGTCAACTGGGTTAGATAGCTGCTTGTTTATGTGAATATTATCCGAGTACCTGGTGCTGATTTGTAAGTGGAAGAATAGTTTTATGAGAGACCTGAAAGCTTTGTATAATACTTAGGACTTTATCTCATGAGTGCCACAATTTATGACTAATAGTAAGATTTACATCTAACAAATTATGGCTTGATTGAGTGAACACTCGTATTTTGTCCAAGTGGCTAAGCATAACCATTTCTGGTTTGGTTGTAAAAGAACATTTTATGTTTAATAGAAAAAGGACTAATAGATTTCTAAGGACCTTTTCACGAGTTGCTTGAAGAAATTGGGTCAGTCACAAGACTTAAATAACAAAAAGGACCAGTCTGTGTATCATCTTAATCTGTTTGTACTTAAATTTACCTATAAATTTCAACTAGAAAATCTGTTTAGGTATTAGATTTTAACAACTTTAGGAGTTAGGCAACAAAATTATCCACTGTTAGTTGAAAGTGAAGTCACTCCATTGTGTCTGACTCTTTGCAACCCCATGGATAGTAGCCTGCACCAAGCTCCTCTGTCCATGGGATTTTTCAGGCAAGAGTACTGGAGTGGGTTGCCATTTCCTTCTCCAGGGAACCTTCCCAACCCAGGGATTGAACCCAGGTCTCTCACATTGTAGACAGATGCTTTACCGTCTGAGCCACTAGGGAAGTTAAACACCAATACATCTATTTAAGTTAATCAATTCACACTTAACATTTTCCTGTCTCATTAAATATAAATTAAACGCATAGTTGGGAAGCTAAACTGAAAACATTTTCGAGAATTTATACAAAGCACGAATACAAAATATGTTAATGGCAGCTGGAGGCAGAGTGACTTCAATACTGTGATGTTGAGCAAAAAGCATACTGCTATGTTGGTGAGCAAAATCCAGAGTGAAAGACAATTAAACATCTCTATTAAATGCACATTTTGTTATTCTGTGAAAAAAATCAAAGGCACATGTGGCATTGTCATGGCAACGATGGAATTTTTCTGCCTATAATCACTACATGCAAATTTAGTAACATTGATTTCATTTCACCTATTTCAGGCTGTAGTTTGGTGTATTTCTGCCTGGTTAGTTCAAAGATTGTTAATGTAGGTTAAATTGAAGTTAATTGAAGATGCAAAATAGAGAACTGAACTGTAGCTAAAAACATGCTCCAACTAAAAAAAAATGATGGCTAATGTTCAGAAAAGGGAAGAACAATCAACACATTTACTCTATTGATTTACTCCATTCATTTCTAAGCTTGGAATTTAAATGAGAGGTTTTGTGTTGGTTACGGCAGTGACCACAAATAAGTATGTTCTAATGGGAACTTGGGGCTTTGCAGGTGGTGCTAGTGGTAAATAACCCACATGCCAGTGCAGGAGATGTAATAGATGTGGGTTCAATCCCTGAGTTGGGAAGACCCCCTGGAGGAAGCTATGGCAACCCATTACAGTATTCTTTCCTATAATCCCTTTGGACAGAGGAATCTCGAGGGCTTCAGTCCATAGGGTTGCAGAGGGTCGGACGTGACTGAAGTGATTTAGCATGAACGGATGCATTGGGAACTCATTAGAGTTCTAATTTCATAGTAGGAATCCAGTGTTGCCACACAGTCAAATATTGATTTCTCTAAAACATATGAGAATTTTTTAAAAATAAAGAAACAATTTTTGGAATGTTTCCCATTGCTTTATCTATAAGATTTAGCTATTGTATAGTTCTTGTGTTATCACTACTATGATTCTCCTTTCTTCCCTCTTGGTCTTCTAGGATTCCCAGAAGAGTGGGGAGTGGAGGGAACTGATAGCAAGGCCTATTTCCCACTTTCCTCATAGACATGACCATAAATTTATAGAAATAGATTAATTTCCTCAAAAAGTTTGAGAATTCTTGATATAAAGAATTGAAGAACACAAAGGATTAGATTTATTATTGTCCTTTCATGTTGAACATATTATTTAGTAAGTTTCCAAAAACATGTGCTTAGGTAGCAGGTAAGAAGTGTAAGTTTTATATTCAGTTCAGTTCAGTTGCTCAGTCGTGTCCGACTCTTTGCGACCCCATGAATCACAGCACGCCAGGCCTCCCTGTCCATCACCAATTCCTGGAGTTTACTCAGACTCACGTCCATCGAGTCAGTGATGCCATCCAGCCATCTCATCCTCTCTTGTCCCCTTCTTCTCCTGCCCCCAATCCCTCCCAGCATCAGAGTCTTTTCCAATGAGTCAACTCTTCACATGAGGTGGCCAAAGTACTGGAGTTTCAGCTTTAGCATCATTCCTTCCAAAGAAATCCCAGGGCTGATCTCCTTTAGAATGGACTGGTTGGATCTCCTTGCAGTCCAAGGGACTCTCAAGAGTCTTCTCCAACACCACAGTTCAAAAGCATCAATTCTTTGGCGCTCAGCCATCTTCTCAGTTCAACTCTCACATCCATACATGACCACAGGAAAAACCATAGCCTTGACTAGACAAACCTTTGTTGGCAAAGTAATGTCTCTGCTTTTGAATATGCTATCTAGGTTGGTCATAACTTTCCTTCCAAGGAGTAAGCGTCTTTTAATTTCATGGCTGCAGTCACCATCTGTAGTGATTTTGGAGCCCAGAAAAATAAAGTCTGACACTGTTTCCACTGTTTCCCCATCTATTTCCCATGAAACGATGGGACCAGATGCCATGATCTTCGTTTTCTGAATGTTGAGCTTTAAGCCAACTTTTTCACTCTCCACTTTCACTTTCATCAAGAGGCTTTTGAGTTCCTCTTCACTTTCTGCCATAAGGGTGGTGTCATCTCCATATCTGAGGTTCTTGATATTTCTCCCAGCAATCTTGATTCCAGCTTGTGCTTCTTCCAGCCCAGTGTTTCTCATGATGTACTCTGCATATAAGTTAAATAAGCAGAGGGACAATATACAGCCTTGACACACTCCTTTTCCTATTTGGAACCAGTCTGTTGTTCCATGTCCAGTTCTAACTGTTGCTTCCTGACCTGCATACAGATTTCTCAAGAGGCAGATCAGGTGGTCTGGTATTCCCATCTCTTTCAGAATTTCCCACAGTTTATTGTGATATTAAAGGGATATAGTTTCAATTGGAGTTCTTATCATTTTAAGAACATTGTTGTGATGAATACGCCAGAGAATCTTCAGAGTTAATAGAATCTTTGAGACTAAAATAAATCCCCCAATCTATTTGTTTTAGTGTTATAAATATTACAAGCATTCTTCATTTTAGATCAACTGAAACTTTCAGGTGATGATGACCATACCAGTTTCAGTGATGAGACAATATGCCTTTGGTGTTATGGCATGAAAGGATTGTTGCTCATCTATTTTCTAAATTGAAGTTAAGATGTGAACGTCAAAAGGAAAACCAACAAGGAGTCTGGATAGAATAGTAATATAGTTCAGACATTGGACTTTTCTTCTGAGGGTACATTCATGTCTCTGCAATTTTATTATCCTATATATAGAATCACTGTGGATGTAGGTGAATAATTTAAGGAGTAATAGACAAGAAATGGCTGTAATTTTCAGCATTATAACAATCTTTTTTTTTTTATTTCTCCTTTTTCCTTCCTTTCATTCCACTTTAGAAGTCATTTGAGAGTAGAAAGGAAGATGAACCAACACTAGCTAAGTGACTACAATGAAAGTTAAGATAGACTACTTGGGAAAAAAAGTATTTTGTTAATAAGTTGGGAAATTGGTTTTATCTAAAGTAGAAAAATTTTATAATAGGAAACTCAGACAAGACTAATTTTTTAGCATCAACCTCTCTGAGATAAAGAGTGCACACAGGATGAAACCAAGTACATAAGAGGTATAATTAAAAAATTTCTAAATCTCTTATGTAGAACTGTGAACACCTGAGTTTTTGTTCCTATTCTCTTAAAGTTGTGTTATGTGACCTTGGGGAAAGTCCGTTTCTCTCTCTATCTTTAATTGCTAAGTCGTGTTTGACTCTTGCGACTCCATGGACTCCTGCCAGGCTCCTCTATCCATGGGATTCTCCAGGCAAGAATACTGGAGTGGGTTGCCATTTCCTTCTCCAGGGAATCTTCCTGACCTAGGAATCGAACCCAGGTCTCCTGCATTGAATGCAGATTCTTTACCGACTGAGTTTTGAGGGAAGCCCAATCAACTGTACTCCAATCAAAATCAAAATCAAATATACTCCAATAAAAATGTTAAAAAGAAGAAAATAATTAAAGGAAAGCCAGCAGCATATAAACAGCATACACTTAAATAAAAGATGAATGCTTAACATACAATGTTTTTTATTCACTGATAAGCTAAAGGTCCATTTCAATATGTTTCTTTTGTATGTTTAATTTGTTTTATTAGCAAGCAAAGCCCTATAAAGGATAGTTTAATTTAGTCCTCAACCCAGGTTCATTTTCATTTTGACTAATCTGGAAGTAATGAAGCTCATAAGTCTTCTTGTCAGATGCAACCACACGAAGCCAATCACGAAGATTGTTCTTTTTAAGGTGTTTCTTGGTTCAGTTCAGTTTAGTAACTCATTCATGTTCAACTCTGTGATCTCATGGACTGCAGCATGCCAGGCCTCCCTGTCCATCACCAACTCTGAGAGCTTATTCAAACTCATGTCCACCAAGTTGGTCATGCCATCCAACCATCTCATCCTCTGTCGTCCCCTTTTCCTCCTGCCTTCAGTCTTTCCCAGCATCAGGGTCTGTTCCAGTGAGTCAGTTCTTCCCATCAGGTGGTCAAAGTATTGGAGTTTCAGCTTCAGCATCAGTCCTTCCAATGAATATTCAGGACTGATTTAAGATAGACTGGTTGGATCTCCTTGCAGTCCAAGGGACTCTCAAGAGTCTTCTCCAACACCACAGTTCAAAAGCATCAGTTCTTAGGCACTCAGCTTTCTTTATAGTCCAACTCTCACACCCAGGCATGATTACGGGAAAAACCATAGCTTTGACTAGACGGACCTTTGTTGGCAAAGTAATGTCTCTGCTTTTTAATATGCTGTCTAGGTTGGTCATAGCTTTTCTCCCAAGGAGCAAGCATCTCTTAATTTCATGGTTGCAGTCAGCATCTGCAGTGACTTTAGAGCCCAAAAAGATAAAGTCTGTCACTGTTTCTATTGTTTCCCTATCTATTTGCCATAAAGTGATGGGACCAGATGTCATGATCTTCATTTCCTGAATGTTGAGCTTTAAGCCAACTTTTTCACTCTCCTCTTTCACTTTCATTAAGAGGCTCTTTATTTCTTCTTAGCTTTCTGCCATAAGGGTGGTGTCGTATGCATATTTGAGGTTATTGGTATTTCTCCTGGCAACCTTGATTCCAGTTAGTGCTTCATCCAGCCGGGCATTTCAAATGATGTACTCTGTATAGAAGTTAAATAAGCAGGGGGCCAATATACAGCCTTGATGTACTCCTTTCCCAATTTGGAACCAGTCTATTGTTCCATGTCTGGTTCTAACTATTGTTTCTTGACCTGCATACAGATTTCTCAGGAGGCAGGTAAGGTGATCTGGTATCCCCATCAAAAGAATTTTCCACAGTTTGTTGTGATCTACACAGTCAAAAGCTTTAGTGTAGTCAATAAAGCAGAAGTAGATGTTTTTCTGAAATTCTCTTGCTTTTTCAATGATCCAGTGGATGCTGGCAATTTGATCTCTGCTTCCTCTGCCTTTTCTAAATCCAGCTTGAACATCTGAAAGTTCATGGTTCATGTATTTTTGAAGCCTGGCTTGGAGAATTTTGAGCATTACTTTACTAGTATGTGAGATGAGTGCAATTGTGAAGTAGTTTGAACAGTCTTTGGCATTGCCATTCTTTGGGATTGTAATGAAAACTGACCTTTTCCAGTCCTGTGGCCACTGCTGAGTTTTCCAAATTTGCTGGCATATCGAGTGCAGCACTTTCACAGCATCATCTTTTAAGATTTGAAATAGCTCACCTGGAATTCCATCACCTCCACTAGCTTTGTTTGTAGTGATGCTTCCTAAGGCCCACTTGACTTTGCATTCTAGGATGTCTGGTTGTAGGTAAGTGATTACACCATCATGATTATCTGGGTCATGAAAATCTTTTTTATATAGTTCTTTTGTGTATTCTTGCCACTCCTTCTTAATATCTTCTACTTCTGTTATGTCCATACCATTTCTGTCCTTTGTTGAGCCCATCTTCGCATGAAATGTTCCCTTGGTATCTCTAATTTTCTTGAAGAGATCTCTAGTCTTTCCCATTCTATTGTTTTCCTCTATTTCTTTGCACTGATCACTGAGGAAGGCTTTCTTACACAAGTCAAGATGGTGGAGTAGAAGGATGTGCACTCATCTTCTCCTGTAAGAGCTCCAAAATTACAACTCGCTGCTGAACAGCTGTCGACAGGAAAATGTTGAATTCCGCTAAAAAAAAAAGATACCCTACATCCAAGGGCAATGGAGAAGCCCCAGCAAGATGGCAGGAGGGGCAAAATCACATTTAGAATGAAACCTCGTACCCACCAGAAGTGCTCGGAGGGTTCAAAGCAACCTTCTGTGCACCAGGACCCAGATACCCCACAGAGACTGAGCCAGAACTGTGTTTGAGTGTCTCCTGTGGAGGTACAGATCAGCAGTGACCTACCTCAGTGGCAGGGGCTCTGGGTGCAGCAGACCTGGGTATGGTATAAGCCCTCTTGGAGGAGGTCACCATTAACCCTACCATAGGGCCACCAGAACTTACACAGTACTAGGGAAATACACTCTCAGAAGGCACAAAGAAAATCTTGTGCACACCAGGACCCAGGAGAAAGGAGCAGTGACCCCACAAGAGACTGACCCAGTCTTGGCCGTGAGTGTCCAGGAGTCTGCAGTGAAGGCATAGGTCCGCAGGCTTGCTGCAGGGTTGGAGGCACTGAGTACTCCAGTGTTTGCATAGCACCTTTTGAAGGAGGTCACCATTATCTTCATTACCTCCACCATAGTTTGGCCTCAGGTCAAACAACAGGGAGGGAACACAGCCCCACCCATCAATAGAAAATTGGATTAAAGATTTACTGAGCATGGCCACACATCAGAACAAGACCCAGTTTCCCCCTCAGTCAGTCTTTGCCATTAGGAAGCTTCCATAAGCCTCTTATCTTTATCCATCATAGGGTGGACAGAATGAAAACAACAATCACAGAAAACTAACCAAACTGATCACATGGCCCACAGCCTTGTCTAACTCAATGAAACTGTGAGCCATGCCATGTAGGGCCACCCAAAGACAGAGGGTCATGGTGGAGAGTTCTGACAAAACATGGTCCACTGGGAATGGCAAACCATTTCAGTATTCTTCCCTTGAGAACCCCATGAACAGTATGAAAAGGCAAAAAGATAGGACACTGGAAGATGAACTCCCCAGGTCGGTAGGTGCCCATTAGGCTACTGGAGATCAGTGGAGAAATAACTCCAGAAAGAATGAAGAGACGGAACCAAAGCAAAAACAACATCCATTTGTGGATGTGACTGGTGATGGAAGTAAAGTCCAATGCTGTAAAGAGCAATATTGCATAGGAATCTGGAATGTTAGGTCCTTGAATCAAGGCAAATTAGAAATGGCCAAACAGGAGATGGCAAGAATGAACATCAACATTTTAGGAATCAGTGAACTAAAATGGACTGGAATGGATGAATTTAACTCACATGACCATTATATCTACTACTGTGGGCAAGAATCCCTTAGAAGAAATGGAGTAGCCATCATAGTCAACAAAAGAGTCTGAAATGCAGTACTTGGATGCAATCTCAAAAATGACAGAATGATCTCTGTTCGTTTCCAAGGCAAACCATTCAATACCACAGTAATCCAAGTCTATAACCCAACCAGTATTTCTTGCTAAGGCACTTAAAATACCTTTTAGAGAACTCTTTCTCAGAAATGACTATGATTTTATTCTTGAAGCATTCAATGTGAATGACATCCCCAAATTTCCAGTCTTTCCATTAAAGACTGTATATAAATATACAGTCCCTTTAATTTAATTAATTATATATATGAATTACATTTATATGTATTATATATAATTATGTTTTAAACTACTTATATTATATTTAATTATATAATAAATATTATATAATATTGTATTATATATGTATGCAAATATACAGTCCCTTTTATTATATTTTATAAATATAAAGTCCCTTTACATGTTTTTTTAGGTCCTTGTATATGAAATGACTTGGTTGGAAAGGAATATTTCAAGATTACTTAAATCCTTGGCACAGTCATTGAGTCAGGTAACAGACTGTTTTTGATACATCTTTGTATTTCTTCCTTTTGTTTTATGGGGATAATTTATATTTTATTTTACAAAAGTATCAGTCTTTGATTCTGAAAAACTAAAAAATGGTGGCTTCTCTATTCACCCACTATGATGCACTTTTCTGGGAGCTCCAAAATTATTGCAGATGGAGATGGCAGCCATGAAATTAAAAGACACTTGCTCCTTGGAAGAAAAGTTATGACCAACCTAGACAGCATATTAAAAAGCAGAGACATTACTTTGCCAACAAAGGTCCATCTAGTCAAAGCTATGGTTTTTCCAGTAGTCATGTATGGATGTGAGAGTTAGACTATAAAGAAAGCTGAGCACCTAAGAATTGATGCTTTTGAACTGTGGTGTTGGAGAAGACTCTTGAGAAGTCCCTTGGACAGCAAGGAGATCAAATCAGTCCATCCTAAAGAAAATCAGTCCTGAACATTCATTGGAAGGACTGATGCTGAAGCTGAAACTCCAATACTTTGGCCATCTGATGCGAAGAACTGACTCATTTGAAAAGACCCTGGTGCTGGGAAAAATTGAAGGTGGGAGAAGAAGGGGATGACAGAGGATGAGATGATTGGATGGCATCACTAACTCTATGGACATGAGTTTGAGTAAGCTCTGGGAGTTGGTGATGGACAGGGAAGCCTGGCATGCTGGAGTCCATGGGGTCACAAAGATTTGGACATGACTGAGTGACTGGACTGAACTGAACTGTTGATGCACTCTTCTAGATGTTAACAATGAACCAAAGTCATTTTAAGTTCTTGTAAATTGAAGCACAAGTCATATCATCTTATTAGATAGAGTCTTTCAGACTTCCTAGAGCCTGGAATGTCATACAACACTTGGTGTATTTGACTTTTGTGGTTTGGTCTTTGGTGTACTCACCTATCCTTCTTACTGGACTCCAAGTTTTTCAAGGGCAGAATTATCTCTGAATGTTCCTCTTTTCCTAGTATGTATTTAATCTTAAAAGATAACTAAGTTGGTGCAGGAATCTCTTTGGATTGATTTATTAGATATTCCCCTTACCTAGAAAGGGCTTCCCTGGTGTCTCAGATGGTAAAGAATCTGCCTGCAATACAGGAGACCTGGGTTCAGTCCCTGGGTTGGGAAGATCCCCTGGAGAAGGGAATGGTTACCTGTTCCAGTATTATGGCCTGGAGAATTCCAAGGACTGTACAGTCCATAGGGTCGCACAGAGTCAGACACGACTGAATGACTTTCACTTTCACTGGAAAAGAGAGGAATGATGAAAAGTGGGAATATATAGTGGTAGACTACTAAGCAAAGACAATGAGTCATTTAAATTCCCTCATTGAGGGAAGACAACATACTTTCATGTGCACTTAGCAGATGCTCAATTGCTCTCCTTTGTACTTGACTTTGATGGTGTCTAAATTTAAACTTCCAATGAGTTGTTTATTTAACTTCTAACGATAGGAAGGAGGTATCACTCCTATCACAGAGTGGATCCACTTGTATAGTGCCAGACTCTAAAGTATTTTCATGGAAATACTGATATTTTGAAAATTCTACTGCTGGTCTATACTTTTCTGCCCATTTTATGTATAGAGGAGTAGAGATGATGAATGGAAAAGAAATGGAATAGACAATGCTGCAGATAAAGAAGCTGAGAATGCCCAGAGATTTCACCCACACAATTAGTAATAACATTTATTGTTCTCTGACCTGTGCTACTCTATTCCCCTGAAGTAGTTTCAAACTTCTACTTAATGTGCTGTGTCTAGTACTTAGATTGCTCTTTTCTTAGAAATAGGTCAATAATGTCAATAATGAGGATTAAGGAAATGATGTGATCTCTTATCAAAATTGAAGAGGTTTGTTTTGGATACAGGGCCTGAAGATCACCATATGAAAGACATTACCAAGCCATGCTGTGGATAAATAGAATTAGTGTGGAAGATATGTCTTTTAAAAAAATTATAATTTGTTATGAAGTGCTTACTTTATGCCAGCATTATTTTAATTGTTTTATCTATTTCAAGTTATTGAGTCCTACTATAATTTATGGTAATTGCTATTATTATTGTCATTCCTACTTTACAAATGAGAAAACTCTGGCCATGGAGGAAAAGCTACTTGCTTAAGGTCACGTATCTCATAAGAGCTTAAACTGGGATTTGAACCATGTGGTCTGGCTCCACTGCCTGTTCACCTCCCCACTACATGCTGTTGTTTCTCAAAAGAGCTGTTTTATCTTTTGGGGCTGGAGAACTTAAAAAAAAATGAAAAATATACAAAAACCCATACAAAGTTAATCCTAAGTCCTATCACCCTGAGATAATCACAGTTAACAATACCAAGTTGCCTAGGTGTTCTAAATAGCACATCAGGTTGCTTGAAAATCTGCTATGCAATTCAGCAACTCTGCAATTCAGTATTTAAAGTTTATTTCATTGACTGTTACCATGCATCCAAGGATGAGATTTCCTCAGAATATTTGTTGTTGTTCTATTGCTCAGTAGTGTCCGCCTCTTTGCAACCACATGGACTACATCATGCCAGGCTTGCCATCTCCCAGAGTTTGCTTAAACTCATGTCCATTCAGTAGGTGATGCCATCCAACCATCTCATCCTCTGTAGTCCCCTTTTTCTCCTGACTTCAATCTTTCCCAGCATAGGGTCTTTTCCAGTGAGTCAGTTCTTCACATCAGGTATCCAATGTATTGGAGCTTCAGCTTCAGCTTCAGTCCTTCCAATGAATATTCAAGGTTGATTTCCTTTAGGATTAACTGGTTTGTTCTCCTTGTTGTCCAAGGGACTCCTAAGAATCTTCTCTAGCCCCACAGTTCTAAAGCATCAATTCTTGGGGCCATATAAAATAAAAGCTGCTGTTTGAAGGCTTACTTCCTGTTACCTTAGCACAACACTAGTGTATCTCTTACTCCATTGGCCTACTGACAATATATAGATTGAAATGGTCATTCTTAAATGAAGTGCTTACCTATAGACCAATGGAAGGTTCCTGTGTGTCTGGTTCTACCTCCTATCATTGCTTAGGATAGAGGCAGGTGGGGAGAGCAGAACTGGTGACACTCTAAATTAATGTTTTATATTTACAATCATAAAGTTCTTTAGAATTCCTGATAAATGTGACTTCCTTTTATGTAAGAGTGATTCCATTGTTACCAGTAAGATACCAGTAGTGAGAATACATCCAAAAGGATACTTTTATTTTTAAAAGAGACCACCTTTTCTAATAACACGACAAGCAGCTTTATATAACTTGGGATTACTCTTCTGACTTAGCTTAATACAGGAACTGTTATGAATCAAAGAAGCTCAGGATTGCATCAGTACTTAGCTATGCAGTGAATGACCATTTTCTGGGATCTGATTTGAGTGTCTGAGTGCTAAACATGGGCTTATTATTTATATTCAGTAGTGTTGTGTTGCTAGGAAGGAGGTTTTAGGACTTACAAATAAGGAGAATTTATTGTTTTCTTTAATTTTCTTTCTATACCTTAGAAAATAATTTAATGAAAATGTGAAAAATCTAAGCAAGTAAAAAGGGGAAAGAAACTGCTGGTTTCGAAATGCTAGAATCCTTTGGTGTCCTAGAAAATGCATGTGGCTTAAACATTACAAATCAATTTTCCTTGCTGCACTTGTGTTATTTCACACATTGCTTTTACTGGTTTATTATATAATCTCTATTCAAGGAGATATTATTTAATTCTAAAAAATAAATTGCTTGTGTGTATCTGTGTGTATAGAATCCTAGTATAATTCTTTCATTTTAGCTTCCAGTGAATTTCTAGATAATCTCAGGGATAATTATTTATGTTTGTTTTTAAATTATTTGCAGTTAGACAAAATTTCTGACATCATTCTCTGATTAAATCATGATTCTTACAGCCAAGTGAGTTATAGTCACCGTGAGTTACATAATAAAAAAGGAAAATCAAATAAAGCAACCACAAATTTAATAAAGGATTTCTAAATGGAAATTCTGGCAAGATAAAAATGCAAAAAATTCCATTTATTAAAATGTTTTTGAAGGAGGTCAGAGCTTCTGCTGAAAGCTGAGATGAAATGAACTTCCATGAGATATAGATTCCCTCTCATGGAACTTATATCCTAGTTGGGTAATGAAAAGAATCAAATAAGAGTAAGGAGTAAACCCATAAACTGTGATCCACATAAAACAGTGAAATTTTATATGTATAAGTTATATTTTATTGCTATATAATTTTCATTTTTATTATTGCTTTAAGTTATAGAAGGCAATTTTATAATATGGAGTTAGTCTTTCTGTTTTGGGGACTGGGAAATTCAGGCACTAACAAACTGAGTAACTTGGCCCTATTATTAATGAACAGTAGGAAAGTTTTTGAGTTATAGGTCTCAAGCTTTCATTCACTCTTCACGTGTTCTGCCATCCTAAATAACACACTTTATTTGTCACAAAACAGCAAGTTTCCAATCTATCCTTTTTGACAGCCTTGGTGTTACTCGATCCTTCTTGGTAGACAGAAGCATTAATGCATGATTCTAAATCTGGGCAATAGGACCATTTCCATCCTTGAAAATGAAAGGACATATGACCTAGAGATGCCTCAGAGGCTTGTTTTCCCTCTAGGGAGCTGTAAGAAAGGCTAGGCAGCCATTTGGTTTAGACACAGGAAAATCTCTAGGAAGATGGGGAGATAAATCTGGCTAGAGGATATTCAAAGCACCTTTCAACCTTGAATGCTTATGATTTCTTTAGAGCACTTCTATTTCTATAATTCTGTAAGCCTAAGAACTAATAAAATACTAGAATATGGGTAGGATCAGATATTTTTTCCCTTGCCAAATCTTTAGGAAAGAGGATCTCTCAAAAAGAATATAATTTCTTGACAGCATTCTTTGTTAATGGTTATGGCATAAAATACTTTCCTGGTCAACAAAGACCACATCCCAATCCTGGAGATGCTATAGTTAGAATAGAGTTTCAGCTGACATTGCTTGATACTTCTGCCTAAATAGAAATGTCACCAATAAAGCTCTGAGTTGAATGAAGAGGAGAAAAATAAACAGCTACCTTCTTACTGTCCACTTTTACACAAACACCCTGTGCTTGAGCTAAACCATGACTTATCCACCTTGCATGATTATGATTTATGCCATCTTCATTTTTCACATCCATAGTATTTATTCTTATCAAAATCTTATCAACTTATCACAATCTTATCTATCTTCAAGACTTCTCTCAAATGCCATTTCCTTTTAAAGTCTTTTCTAACTGGGATTCAGTCTCCTTTTATTTGAAGCTCTAAAGCATTCAGTGCTTTCAGTATACTCTCTAATTTCTCTTCTGCTCTCTTTCCCTTAATTTTCTCATCTGTATAATTGGGATAATATTTTTACCTCTCTCCAGAGATGGTTTTTAGATAAGCCTGACAATATTGAAGATCATATCTTAAATAAGATAATTCATCAAAGCAGATCAGTCTCATGCCACATAGCTATTATTTTTATTGTATTGGGTACTAGGGGTATATTTGTGTATAAATAGCAACTTCTGTTCTCAAGCATCTTGCAGTCTAGTTAAGAGCACAGAAAAGAAAACAGATGATTAGTATGCATTGTGATAAAGGTTGTGCTAAAGTGGCTTGCTGACAACAGCATCTTTCTTTTAGTTACCAGCTACCTGTGTGCTTGCCAGTGTAAGCTGGTCATTAGGACCAGGAAAATATCTTTTTTTTTCTGCCCAACAGCTTAACAGCAGTCTAAACTTTCAAACTAAGGAGCTATGTGGAGGTTCTGAATTTATATTAGCACCAAATGAGTGTAACATATAATCCCACGGTCAGAGGAAGCCATTCCTCCCAGCATTTTAATGTACTTTATGGGCATGAAAAGTCATAAAAGTGTTTCAGTCAGCAGTTTGAGTCAAACTTCTGTTAAAATTTTTCCTTACATAAAGCGATCTGAAGGAAAGTGATAGTCATAGTATTTAAAGCTTAGAGATCATTTTATCTATATCTCATCTTACAGATAAATGAAACTATGCCTGTTGGAAGGAAAATGAATTGTTCAAAGGCATTAAGATTTTAGATGGGAGAACTAAGGCTCTGCAGACACTGGATGTAGCTTTTTTAGATGCCATTGGGGGCAGGAGTAGAAGGGGATGACAGAGGACGAGATGGCTGGATGGTATCACCTACTCGATGGACGTGAATTTGAGTCATCTCCGGGAGTTGGTGATGGACAGGGAGGCCTGGTATGCTGCAATTTATGGGGTCACAAAGAGTCAGACACGACTGAGCAACTGAACTGAACTGAACTGAATGTAGCATCTCCCTGGAAATGGCAACCCATTCCAGTATTCGTGCTGGAAAATTCCATGGACAGAGGAGCCTGGCAGGCTACAATCTATGCTGTCACAGAGTCGGACATGACTGAGTGTGTGTGCACACACAATGTAGCATCTACACCTTTAGATCATTAAACTTAAGAATTCAAGTAACCTCATCTAAATTCTTGCATAAAAAGAAATTGCTTCAGGCACCTTTGGTACATAGCCATCTCTCCTATTATTTATCACATACAGTACAGGGGAACTCACTACTTTCTAGAGCAGTTTACTAATAGACAGTTTTAAATGGTGTAAAGTTATCTTCTCCCTATTCACCTCTTTCCCATCTCCACATACTTAGAAGCATTAAAAATAAAATATTATGCTTCTGTTCAAACTGACCCTGTAAGTCAAGCAAGAAAGAGAAGTTTTCAGATGTCAAAGATGAAGACTGAATATGTAGCCCTAAAGTGAGTAGGAGTTGTAACCACATTTCACTTGGCAGACAGTATCAAAGCTGTCAGGGCTATGAGCATTTTTCAGTCCACACAAGACCAGGATCATGCCGACTAGGGAGTTTCAAACTGGGCTCCCTTCATAAATCAGGAATCTGTAAAATATGCCTATTATTATTAGCATTATCATAATCATCATCTTTATTTACTGATACTAGAAAAGTTTAGCCAAACAGGCCAAGGATATAATTTTCCCTATCTTTATATATAAAAATAATTATTTGAGGGACATTTGGAACCTCAAGTTTGACTGAGGATGACATAAGGCAAGAATTCCACTAGGCATTCAATGTTACGAACAGCATAAAAGTGAAAACTGAAAACTCAAAAATGATTGTGGAACCACTGAACCCAGGAAGGATGGGTAAATACAATTGCAAAACTACCCCTCAGGGTAAAAAAGAATGACGACTAAAAATTGTATTGTAATCAAGTATATCACCACATAGGAGACCGTACACAGTAATGAGGAGCAGCCAGTGAATATAACAGATAGGTAAATTGATACCCAATGGACCAGAGAATATGAACTAATCCAACTGAAACTTTAATTAAATACATTTAAATGTTGAAATATTAAAAAAGAAGGAAGAGAATTCATGAACCAAAACCAAGGTTTCAAAGAGAGAATAGGCTTAAATAAATTTGTGAATAAACCCTGTAGGAAGAATAATTGAAGTAATTGTCAAAATAAAAACTAAATGGAGTACAACAAAAGCAAATCCATACCAATAACTTTGGTAACAAAAATCCAAAATTTTAAAAATATATATAATAAAAATTTCTTCTAAAATTGAATCTTTGGGTCAACAGGTTTCAGTTCAGTTTAGTTGCTCAGTCATGTCCGATACTGCAACCCCGTGGACTGCAGCATGCCAGGCTTCTCTGTCCATCACTAACTCACGGAGCTTGCTCAAACTCATGCCCATTGAGTTGGTGGTGCCATCCAACTATCTCATCCTCTGTCGTCCCCTTTTCCTCCTGCCTTCAATCTTTCCCAGCATCAGGGTCTGTTCCAATGAGTCAGTTCTTCCTATTAGGTGGCCAAAGTATTGGAGTTTCAGCTTCAGCATCAGTCCTTCCAATGAATATTCAGGACTGATTTTCTCTAGGATGGACTGGTTGGATCTCCTTGCAGTCCAAGGGACTCTCAAGAGTCTTCTCAAATACCACAGTTCAAAAAAGCATCAATTCTTTGGCACTCAGCTTTCTTTATAGTTCAACTCTCACATCCATACATGACTACTAGAAAAACCATAGCTTTGACTAGATGGACCATTGTAGGCAAAGTAATGTCTCTGCTTTTTACTACTCTGTCTAGGTTTGTCATAGCTTTTCTTCCAAGGAGCAAGCATCTTTTAATTTCATGGCTTAAGTCACCATCTGCAGTGATTTTAGACCCCAAGAAAATAAGGTCTGTCAGTTTCCATTGTTTCTCCATCTGTTTGCCATGAATTGACGGGACCAGGCTTGAGCAATACGTGAACCATGAACTTCCATATGTTCAAGCTGGTTTGAGAAAAGGCAGAGGAACCAGAGATCAAATTGTCAACATCTGCTGGATCATGGAAAAAGCAAGAGAGTTCCAGAAAAACATCTATTTCTGCTTTATTGACTATGCCAAAGCCTTTGACTAGGTGGATCACAATAAACTGTGGAAAATTCTTCAAGAGATGGGAATATCAGACCACCTGACTTGCCTCTTGAGAAACCTATATGCAGGTTAGGAAGCAACAGTTAAAACTGGACATGGAACAACAGACTGGTTCCAAATAGGAAAAGGAGTACGTCAAGGCTGTATATTGTCACCCTGCTTATTTAACTTATATGCAGAGTACATCATGAGATATGCTGGGCTGGAAGAAGCACAAGCTGGAATCAAGATTGCAGGGAGAAATACCAATAACCTCAGATATGCAGATGACACCACCCTTATGGCAGAAAGTGAAGATGACTAAAAAGCCTCTTGATGAAGGTGAAAGAGGAGAGTGAAAAAGTTGGCTTAAAGCTCAACATTCAGAAAACAAAGATCATGGCATCCGGTCCCATCACTTCATGGGAAAAAGATGGGGAAACAGTGGAAACAGTGTCAGATTTTATTTTTCTAGGCTCCAAAATCACTGCAGATGGTGATTGCAGCCACGAAATTAAAAGACACTTACTCTTTGGAAGGAAAGTTATGACCAACCTAGATAGCATATTCAAAAGCAGAGACATTACCTTGCTGACAAAGGTCCGTCTAGTCAAGGCTATGTTTTTTCCAGTAGTCATGTATGGATGTGTGAGTTGGACTGTGAAGAAATCTGAGTGCTGAAGAATTGATGCTTTTGAACTGTGGTGTTGGAGAAGACTCTTGAGAGTCCCTTGGACTGCAAGGAGATCCAACCAGTCCATTCTGAAGGAGATCAGTCCTGGGTGTTCTTTGGAAGGACTGATGCTGAAGGTGAAACTCCAGTACTTTGGCCACCTCATGGGAAGAGTTGACTCATTGGAAAAGACTCTGATGCTGGGAGGGATTGGGGGCAGGAGGAGAAGGGGATGACAGAGGATGAGATGGCTGGATGGCATCACTGACTCGATGGACGTGAGTTGAGTGAACTCCAGGAGTTGGCGATGGACAGGGGGGCCTGGCGTGCTGCAATTCATGGGGTCGCAAAGAGTCGGACATGACTGAGTGACTGAACTGGACTGACGGGACCAGATGCCATGATCTTAGTTTTCTGAATGCTGAGTTTTAAGCCAACTTTTTCACTCTCCTCCTTCACTTTCATCAAGAGGCTCTTTGGTTCTTCTCTGCCTTCTGCCATAAACATTGTATCATTTGTGAATCTAAGGTTATTGATATTTCTATCAGCAATCTTGATTCCAGCATGTGCTTCATCCAGCCTGGCATTTCACATGATGTACTTTGCATAGAAGTTTCATAAGCAGGGTACCACAGCCTTGATGTACTCCTTTCCCAATTTGGAACCAGTCTGTTGTTCCATGCCTGGTTCAAACTGTAGCTTCCCGACCTGCATATGGATTTCTCAGGTGGTCTGGTATTTCCACCTCTTGAAGAATTTTCCACAGTTTGTTGTAATCTACACAGTCAAAGGCTTTGGTGTAATCAATAAAGCAGAAGTAGATGTTTTTCTAGAATTCTCCTGCTTTTTGATGATCCAACAGACGTTGGCAATTTGATCTCTGGTTCTTCTGTCTTTTCTGAATCCAACTTGAACATCTGGAAGTTCACGGTTCATGTGCTGTTGAAGCCTGGCTTGGAGAACATTGAGCATTACCTTGCTAGCATGTGAGATAAGTGCAATTGTGTGGTAGTTTAAGAATTCTTTGGCATTGCCTTTCTTTGGGATTGGAATGAAAACTGGCCTTTTCCAGTCCTGTGGCCATTGCTGAGTTTTCCAAATTTGCTGGCATATTGAGTGCAGCACTTTCACAGCATCATCTTTAAGGATTTGAAATAGCTCAACTGGAATTCCATCACCTCCACTAGCTTTGTTTGTAGTGATGCTTTCTAAGGCCCACTTGACTTCACATTCCAGGATGTCTGGCTCTAGGTGAGTGATCACACCATCGTGATTATCTGGGTCGTGAAGATCTTTTTTCTATAGTTTTACTATGTATTCTTGCCACCTCTTCTTAATATCTTCTGCTTCTGTTAGGTCCATACCATTTTTGTCCTTTTTGGACAAAATTTTGTGCATTTTGCACCAAAATTTTGTCTATTTTGTCCTTTTGTCCTTTCATGCCCATCTTTGCATGAAATATTCCCTTGGTATCTCTAATCGTCTTGATGAGATCTCTAATCTTTCCATCCTATTATTTTCTCTATTTCTCTGTATTGTTCACTGAGGAATTCTTTCTTATCTCTCCTTGCTATTCTTTGGAACTCTGAATTCAGATGCGTGTATCTTTCCTTTTCCCCATTGCTTTTAGCTTCTCTTCTTTCCTCAGCTATTTGTAAGGCCTCCTCAGACAGCCATTTTGCCTTTTTGCATTTCTTTTTCTTGGGTTTGGTTTGATCACTGCCTCCTGTACAATGTCATGAACATGCATCCATAGTTCTTCAGGCATTCTGTCTATCAGATCTAATCCCTTGAATCTATTTGTCACTTCCACTGTATAATCATAAGGGATTTGATTTAGGTCATACCTGAATGATCTAGTGATTTTCCCTACTTTCTTCAATTCAAGTCTAAATTTGGCAGTAAGGATTTCATGATCTGAGCCACAGTCAACTCCCAGTCTTGTTTTTGCTGACTATATGAAGCTTCTCCATCTTGGCTGAAAAGAATATATTCAATATGATTTTGGTATTGACCATCTTTGATGTCTATGTGTAGAGTCTTCTCTTGTGTTGTTGAAAGAGGGTGTTTGCTATGACCGGTGTGTTCTCTTGGAGAAACTCTGTTAGCCTTTGCCTTGGTTCATTTTGTACTCCAAAGCCAAATTTTCCTGTTACTCCAGATATCTCTTGACTTCCTACTTTTGCATTCCAGTCCCCTGTGATGAAAAGGACATCTTTTTTTGGTGTTAGTTCTAGAACGCTTTGTAGGTCTTCATAGAACCATTCAACTTCAGCTTCTTCAGCATTACTCACTGGGGCATAAACTTGGTAAAAATATCTTCTAAAATTGAGTCTCTGAGTCAACAGGTTTAGTATTAATAATTTATAGTTCAAGCCTCCTTAGTTTCAAACATTTAACAATAGAATTGTTTATACCAGATATGTAGGTACAGATGAGAAATACTACAGAGAGAGAAAGGCAAAGCAAAGAAGACATAGTCAGTCTAATAAAAACAACAAATATCTCAGTATATCCAAGGCAGAGAGATATAGTAGGTGGTTATCACTAGAAGAACCATGATGAATGTTATGGCCTGGAATGGTAAAAGTAACTGAAGCCTTGATGCCTACCTGTGGTAGTCAGGATTATAATAGGTCCCCCAAAATAGTCAGGACTTCCCTGGTGGCTCAGACGGTGAGGCGTCTGCGTACAATGTGGGAGACCTGGGTTCAATCCCTGGGTCGGGAAGATCTTCTGGAGAAGGAAATGGCAACCCAGTCCAGTACTCTTGCCTGGAAAACTCTATGGACAGAGGAGCCTAGTAGGCTACATTCCATGGGGTGACAAAGAGTCGGACATGACTGAGTGACTTCACTTTCACTTTCAATATATTCATATTCCAGCATACTTGCCCAGTGTCATAAAAATTATGGATTTTACTCCTGTAATTAGATTAGATTAGAAGGCACAGTATATAGTATTTTGGTAGGCCTGACCTAATCACATGACCCCCATCAAGCTTTCTATACTTGCTAGTTGAAGAGAAAGTTAGAGAATCTCATTCTGCATAGTCTGGAGCAATACAAAGACACATGTTGGAAACTGTCTGGGCTTCCCTAGTGGCAAAGAATGTAGAATCTGCCTGTAATGCAGGAGACTGGGTTTGATCCCTGGGTTGGGAAGATCCCCTGGAGGAGGGCATGGTAACCCACTCCAGTATTCTTACTTGGAGAATCCCATGGACAGAGGAACCTAGTGGGCTGTAGTCCACGTGTCACAAAAGAGCCAGACACAACTGAGGTGAATGAGTACACACAGCTTCTAGACGCTGCAAGCTGTACGTAGCCAGCAACTAGCCCTAAAACCCCAAAGAAAGGAATTCTGCCAACACCCTGTATAATCTTGAAGCCATCATAGAACATTTGACTTCTCAAGTTAGTACTATAAGGGTCTCTAAAAATTTATAAGCAGTTTGCTTGTTTAATGGTTAACAAAACCAGGACCTGGAGATGTAAAACCACCAATCACCAGCTGATGAACAACAAAGCCAAGTGATCCACTCCAGATCATTTTGAACTTTTGAATTATTGTAGCACAGAAGCTGTATTTCCACAATAGAAAAACAAAGAGAGCTAAGCAATCTCTTAGAGCACTTCTAATTTAACATTTGAGGAGTTTTAAAGAGTACAAACAGTGTTTGACTTTCCTGTAAACCAACCAAAGCAGTCCTTAACTATATAGACCTACAAAGCAGCATTTAGACTAGGTAAAGAACAAGGAGTGATGTCCAGAAGTCAACAAATAAGATTTACACTCTGTAAACAGTTCCAGATGGATCTCTGGGCAACAGCTTGCACGGGCAGCCTTATGGAATCACACCATTGCAGCAGGAACAAGTGCTTGATAATGGGACAGGCTTTATTTGCCTGCACATTCCACATTTGCTTTCTGTCAGATGGGAAGCAAAGCTTCTGCCAGCCCACCAGAACAAAACTCTGCCTCTGTTTTTGTCTTAGTCCCCTAGGTAGGAGGTTAACTTTGGGGATGACAGATAAAACGCTTTAGTTTCTCATTTATACCACTGTGCCCAGATGGCTCTCAGGAATCTATCAGATCTTTCTCAATAGTATTTACTGCTGCTCTACTCTGTCCCAGGAGACCAGGTGTGAAATCCAGAAATAAGCAGTTTTTGCTAGCTGTGAATTGTGTTGAGCCAAAGGGGCCATGGGGCTGGACGTTGGAATGTGAAATAACATTATTACTTATACCGTGATATAACCGCATGTTAATAAAAGTCCTAAAATATGCTCCAGAGAGAGATTTTTCTCTTTTTGTTGATGGTAGCACCAATTTGGGTTATCATTTTAAAAAAATGACAATTTATATAATATTTTAAGTTTCCTGCAGACTTATAAATGCAGACACGTAAAATTTTTATTTGCTAATGTAAGTATTGAGTTCAGTTCAGTTCAGTTCAGTCACTCAGTTGTATATGACTCTTTGCGACCCCATTGAGTGGAGCACATCAGACTTCCCTGTCTATCACCAACTCCCAGAGCTTACTCAAACTCATGTCCATCGTGTTGGTGATGCCATCCAACCATCTCATCCTCTGTCATCCCCTTCTCCTCCCACCTTCAATCTTTCCCAACATCAGGGTCTTTTCAAATGAGAGCTCTTCGCATCACGTGGCCAAAGTATTGTAGTTTCAACTTCAGCATCAGTCCTTCCAATGAATATTCAGGACTGATTTCCTTTAGGATAGACGGGTTTGATCTCCTTGCAGTCCAAGAGATTCTCATAGTATTGAGTACTATATTTTAATTCAACTCACTAAATATTTATAGACATCTTGCTATGTATAAGTATTGCTTGAAGAATTGCTGAGGATAAAATGATAGATAAATTACAGTTGCTATTGTCAAGCAACCCACAGCCTATGAGAAAACTTATGATATGAATGGAAGAATTGTGTAAGAAATGCATGAAGTGCCTTGTTGGAAAGTTAGAGGAAGGAGAGATGGCAAGTTGGGTGAGCTCAGGAATGGTTTTGAGGTGGTTTGATATTTTGCTTGCTTATCCTTAAGGGATGGGAAGAATTTTAACACATAAAATAGTGAGAGTGTCATTTCACACATATAAAAGTCACTTTGACATGGGAAGCTACAAATTGTATAATGTACAGAGCAAAAAATGGCAGATCATTCTATTTAGCTGAAGCCAAGTTTTTTTGCCTTCAAATTTGAACAGAGGTTTATTTATTTACTTTTAAAACATTTGTTGCATGTGAATCCTTCATCTTTCAAATATAAATATATCCTTCATTTCACAGAATGGAACCAGGAGGCAAGTAATTATAACAGTAGCAAACGCTCGCTGGGGCATCATGTGCTCCCCAGTTCTAAGATGTCTTCCGGCGTTCCATCATTCAATCTGTAAACCAACCCAATTAGGGTAGTACTATATTAACCCCACTTTCCTACTATGGAACTGAGATACAGAGAGATTAAAAAAATGTATCCAAAGTCATACAACTACTAAGAATAAACTGAGCACCAATTTTCATAGACCATGTTCAGTGTTTTCTATTTACCACTTACGAGAGGAAAAGTAAAAAAAAAAGTTAGAAATTCAGAATTAATTTGACAATGACATATTAAATTTTTTGAGGCCAGGGGTACTCAAAACCAATATTCAGGCAGGATTAGAAGAAAGATGCTTCTAAGTGATCTAGAAAGCCATTGCTGAAGTTCAGATTTGTGTCACTGAGATCTGTATTAAGATTGTTCTAGAAGAACCATTAATATGGTCAGGCTCTGGGTGGCTGACTCAAAGATCCTGAGCTACTCTCAACATATTTGTTCTTTGTTTATAACGAGGCTCCTCAAGTCTAAGACAACCATGAATCCAGTAAGCTTCGTGTGTTTGGTTTAGTTATGACACTTTCCAGGTATTCTAATTTGCTCTTGTTGTTGGCTTTAAAGAAGTTTATTAGTCAAGACTCTGCTTCTGTGATGATCTGTTGAGCTCATATCAAACTTACTTTCTCATTGATAACAATTTATAAACTCTGGGGGAAAAAAATCAAAAAATTAACTACCTAAAGGATCTGGAAGATGTACGTGAGGAGAAAAAAACTTGGAAGCAGAGGCATACACATGGTGCATTTCCTGTTATTTTAGCCTGAGGATAGGTGACCTTTAATGTTATGCTAAGGAATAAAACACCAATGATTTACAGGCTTTCTGGTATGAAGTATTAGATGACAGAGTTTAGGGCAGTTACTGCTTCTGAATAGTAAGTGTAGAACCCCAGGACAGATAGAACCAGAGAGGAGCACCCCAAATCTGTATGTAAATTTTGTTTAGATCTCTGGCCAATCCTTAAACCATGTATATGTGGGCAGACTCTAAGCAATCCCACTGAGGCAGGACATAAAGCAAAAACAACAACCAAAAAACTGGGCTGAGATCTGACCTTTGCCTAGGAGACAAAGGTTCCAGTGTATGTTTAACCAATAACTGCCTACTAAACAAAAATATAATCATTCTTGGGAAGAACAAATGTGGCCCATGGAGGCCGAATCTGAGATGACCCAAATGTTAGAATAAGCAGATAATTATTTCAGGCATTGAATAAAATATGCTTGATGAAATATAATAAATGAAAAGATAGGATATCTCAGTGGAGAAATAAAATATATAGAAAAGAACCAATGGAAATTCTCAAACTAAATATAATCAATATGTATTTCTTCTCCTGGTATATATAGACCCCCTCCACATGGTGGGAACCAGAGCAGAGTAAACCTGAGACTCATGTTTTGAGAAATGACTAGAAGACCTTCAGTTCAGTTCAGTCACTCAGTCGTGTCCGACTCTGTGACCCCATGAAGCGAAGCACGCCAGGCCTCCCTGTCCATCACCAACTCCCGGAGTTCACTCAGACTCACGTCCATCGAGTCGGTTATGCCATCCAGCCATCTCATCCTCTCTCATCCCCTTCTCCTCCTGCCCCCAATCCCTCCCAGCATCAGGGTCTTTTCCAATGAGTCAGCTCTTCGCATAAAGTGGCCAAAGTATTGGAGTTTCAGTGAACTCCCAATGAACTCCCAATCAGTCCTTCCAATGAACACCCAGGACTGATCTCATTTAGTATGGACTAGTTAGATCTTCTCCAACACCATAGTCATACAGAGTAATAAAACAAGTAATGAATACTCTCCAAATCTGGGATATGAGGGCTTTAAAATTTTAAATTGTATTTATTTTGACTAAAAGTGATCTTCATGTGTAATAATAAATTATATTCATAAATAATTATTTCTTAGTCATTAAAATGTTAATTATGAAGTTTGTGGAACAACTTGGAAAATGCTTCTGCTGTGATTGACAGAGTGAAGTGTTAGTCACTCAGTCCTGTCTGACTCTTTGTGACCACGTGGACTGGGGCTTGCCAAGCTCTTCTGTACACAGGATTCTCCAGGCAAGAATGCTGGAGTGGGTTGCCATTTCTTTCTCCATGACTGACAAAAGCACACTACAAAATAGTATTTATACTCCAAATATGGCACAGAGGGTAAAGCGTCTGCCTGCAATGCAGGAGACCTGGGTTCGATCCCTGGGTTGGGAAGATCCCCTGAAAAGGAAATGGCAACCCACTCCAGTACTCTTGCCTGGAAAATCCCATGGATGGAGAAGCCTGTAAGCTACAGTCTATGGTAGGCTTTCACTTTTCTTTGTTAGGACAAGATATAGAACACCAAGAAAAAAAACAGAAAGAAAAAGAGGAATTTTTAAATCGAGAAATAAAATCGTGATCAGTTTTGAATTTATATAATTATTAGGTTATGTAATAAATAAACTTTAGGTTTGCCCTTCTGGAAATTAAGACTCTAAAGGAAACAGGATTAAATTTTAGTTTGATTATTAAATGAGTGATCACCTCTGTATTAAAAATATATATATATTGAAAAGTTTGAGTTTTAGAATTGCTCCAGACTTGTAGATTCTCTGAGATTCACAGTGTGGATCTGAAGCTACCTGATGTACTCTAATGAAGCACATGGATTTGGAATTTCCATCTGCCTCTATCCTTCCAACAGAAAACTAGAGTATGGCCTGAGGATGAGCAAAAAACATAGAAAGTCTCCTGTTATTTGATTATGCTAATGAGATATGGAAGTTTAGTTTTGTTTTTTTCAAGTAAATGATTCACACCTCACAAGTCACTTTAGCACAAAGGCAATTTAAATTACATTTCAATCAATAATGCAAATACAGTGTTCCCTCAAGCCCAAGAGTAAGGAAATAGCACATTATAAATTGTTTCCCTAGTTTCAGATAGAATCTGCAAAATTTTACAGTTTTTAGAGAAAATGAGAGGATGTCAATTCCCATATTAAGTTCTTATCTTCTTAGTAAATGTGTGTAAGTCTGGAAAGCAGTGCCAAACTCATAATCCACTTGGTAATTAGGCTGGGATAAGAGAGAAACCAATGGGATTGAGCAAGACCCCCTAAGACTCATGGACTCTATGATACCTTTATGCTGCTGCTGCTGGTGCTGCTGCTAAGTCGCTTCAGTCGTGTCCGACTCTATGAGACCCCATAGACGGCAGCCCACCAGGCTCCGCCATCCCTGGGATTCTCTAGGCAAGAACACTGGAGTGGGTTGCCATTCCCTTCTCCAATGCATGAAAGTGAAAAGGGAAAGTGAAGTTGCTCAGTCGTGTCTGACTCTTCGTGACCCCATGGACTGTAGCTTACCAGGCTCCTCTGTCCATGGGATTTTCCAGGCAAGAGTACTGGAGTGGAGTGCCATCGCCTTCTCTGACCTTTATGCTAGTTTAGTTCATATCCTTATATAGTAACTTTTTAAAGAAAGACTTTTGCATGATTCCATTTTAGAAAGCCCTCTCCCTTCTCTCAATCCAGCAGTTTTTTATTTGCCATTTCTTTATGGCACATATTTTCTAACACTGTTATTGTTACATGAAGCGATACAGAGAACATCATCAAATGTGACAAGAGATTTCACATGAAATCCCAATTCTCTGATTAGTTTTCATGTGAGATTAGGTAACTTTTCTTAAATTTTCAAATCCGAATATGTCTCATCAAGAGATTATGTTGGACTCATATATTTTCATGAGGTTTACCTGAGACAATATATTAAATGCATTTAGCACAGACCTGAAATGTGTTAATGTCCAATAAACTGTAGCTAGCACAATGATACTATCCTCCTCTCTTTTTACCAAGTTTCAGCTTCCTGAGAGTTAATTCTAAGATTGATCTTTTCTGCATTATAAAGTCAGAGAAGTAAAAAGAATACTAACATGGTTTCTGTAGGAAAATGTCCCTGAACTAAAAGAACTGTGAGCAATATCATATAGAGCCCTTGTTAATTACTTTCTACATTACCTAATTGCTCTGCCTCAGTGAGTATTGATCATGGAGAAGTTCTTGACCTTCTGTTGGTTCATTGGCTTGTTTGCCTCCTTCATTTTGCTCTGGTACATCTGATAGATGAGGCTGTGGAACTCGGAGGAAGCAACTCTGATTTTGTCTCCCACACAAGATAGCAAACAGAAAGGTAAGAGAGTATGACTGAAGTTATTAAAAGGAAGACTTTATATCTGTTCAATTTATAAAAAAAGGGCACACCATTAAACACGACTCATTTTTTAGCTATTATTTTATCTGTAATATATTTCACAACTGAAAAAATCAGGAACATGTGCCATGACTCAATACTTGAAAGAAGTTTTAATAGTTTCTATTTTTCAGAAGTCAGCTTTTTTTTTTAAAGCAAGTGATGATTTTCAGTTCTTCACTTCTATTATCCTTGTAGAGTTTTCTAATAACAGTTTTGATTATCCAATAACATCATTTTCATACTAATTCTTATAATCATATTTGAGGATGTTTCACATCCTCAAATGTTAACACACGGGTTAATTCTGAACTTTAAAAAATATATATATATAAATTTTTTTGTTTTTGTTTCCCACATGCCATTACAATTGCTTAAATCAGTCCACTGTACTTTATGTTTATTTTCCCTATCAGAAAAACCTATTTGGTTTATCAATTTTTCTCATATAACATCTTATACAGTGCCCTTTATTTTATAGTACACGAAAGTAAATACATGGAAGATTGTCCTACAAGGTAAATCAGACAGTGAGATATTCACCAGATTCATATCCAGTCATATGTTTCGTTCCTTATACATAATACAACTGAAGTCTTTCTATTTAATGCAGAATAATGCTTCAAAACTCCAGAAAAATTCAGAATTTCACAAGTTGAAATTATTTCATCACTTTGTTAACTTCTCTAACCCTTAAGTTGCCTATTTACTCTGTCACAATGGAGACCCTTGCTCATTCTTCTTCTAAGGACAGATCTGGTAACCTTAATCCCAAGGTGTTGGAGACATAGACCAATACAAGAATCAAGTCAGAAAATAATGTCTTATTGTTTTGGGAGCATTCCTCTTCAGGTGTGACTAAACAATCTATACCCTTTGAGAAGGTGCCTTTGAAATGCAACTCTGAAATAACTGCTCTAACAGTGAGTGTATCTAGAGACTGCCAAAGCTGAAATTGCAGCATCAGAAAACCAGGCCCTCGTCTGTGGCCTAATAACCCCACCTAGGGAGAAATTCTGATAACCATACAGAGGAATTTGATGATCTATGATCTGTATCTGTCTGCATTGTTCCTGAGGAATAGGCTGTTTGCCAAGAGAGAAATTTACCCAGTTCAAATTATAAGTAAACGTGTAGGGCGTATAATTAGCTTCACAAATTTTCAGGGACTTTTAAGTGCTATTTGCTTTTATAATACTTTAATCATTAGGTGTCTCAGAATTCAGTCTTTACAGAAGCAAAAAATAAATGTCAGTTTTAATTTCCCAATCAGTGATTTCTCAAAATGAATCTGGCAAACCATCTCACATCTATCTTCCAGCATGCCTGTGAGGAACAAATTGGAGCAATAAGATGGAAACCCTGGCAGGGTAAATTGAGTAATGATGATTGCATCTTTCCAATTCATCTTGCTTCTCACAAAACAAGTGGCTGGAATTTGAGATTGCCGTGGGCTGTTTGTTAGTTGTGGCAAGTGGATGGTACTGGTTTGGAAAATGTGTTCTGTACTGAGTTGTTGAGTCATGAGAGGTCATTTGCAGTCTTCTTTCTTAAAAAATAATCACAAAGAGTGATAATTTCTGAAGTCTAATGGCTAATAAGCACTTAGTGACCACTTCTGCCTAGATTTTCCCTTTTTTCAAGATAAAAATATCAAGACAATTTCAAACACAAATTTTAAAAAATTTGAAGACCCAAATGTTAAACATAATAAGAACTAGAATTTCTAGAAAATAGTGTGTTTTTCAAAATATATATTAAGCATTTTTTGAATATCACGTTAAATGTTGAGGGGTCAAAAATAAATAATGTATTTCTGGCATCAAGAACCTTAATTCAGTAAGGGAGGCAGTGTGGGTAAAAAATTCTGATGAAACAAGGAGGAAACAAACAACTTATAGGACAGAAACAGAAACAGCCCTGATTTAATGGCTAAGTTATTTTAAATTCTTCAGTGTCAGCAATATGATTACATATATAAACCACATATGTCTTAATATGTATGTGTACAGATATGTACTGTGTATGTAAACAAATAAATATAATTATTAAGAAAATCCCAGGTGCAGCTGGAACTCTACTCAAGGACATACACTCTGGACTTCAGTAAGCTTCTACTCAGTAAACCTACAGAAGCAGCTATGACATCTGTATTTCTGTAGCTATAATCGAAGCTTTGCTAGTTTTCATCCTGAGTGCCAGAAGTGGGTATTTAGTGGTGCACTTGGTGACCTATTAGTACAGTAAATGTATGAATCCTAGAAATGGTTCTTTACTGATGATATTAAAGCTTTCCAAGAGGTAGATTGTCAAAAATATGTGAAAAACTTCATATACTTGCATGAACAGTGTCTAAGTATCATCAAGGCCTCTGCCCTTCATCAGTGAAATCCCCAGAGATCTGTATCAACCTGTACACTGACTTCTGCTGGCCAGCAAAACTAGAGTAGCAATTATAAGGAAAACAGGATTCTACCTCTAGAATCTTGACTATCTTCAGTGAATTTTTCTTGCAAGGTGGTATTTTGTTATCTGAAAGAAGACTGGACTTTCTTAAGGTCTAGAAGATAACTATATAGTTTAGCTTACACTGAATTGATAGTAGTTGTTTGGTTTATACATGTTTCTATGTACACAAAATGTTTTCTACGACCTGCTGTCTTGATAAGTTAGTAGAAAGGTAGTTGAGGAGGATTTAACAAACTCAAAATTCCTGCAACTTCTTCTGCTACTGCTGCTAAGTCGCTTCAGTCGTGTCCGACTCTGTACGACCCCAGAGATGGCAGCCCACCAGGCTCCTCCGTCCCTGGGATTCTCCAGGCAAGAACACTGGGGTGGGCTGCCATTTCCTTCTCCAATGCATGAAAGTGAAAAGTGAAACTGAAGTCGCTCAGTCGTGTCCGACTCTTGGTGACCTCATGGGCTGCAGCCCACCAGGCTCCTCCGTCCATGGGGTTTTCCAGGCAAGAGTACTGGAGTGGGTTCTGCAACTACTATTAACTGCCAAAGGACCCTGGAATTGGGATGACATACAGGCTTAGGAAAGTTTACAAAGAACATCTTCTACAGCTTGATAGCAAGGATAATTAAACACGGAAGTGGAGTAGGCATGTTGGCATCAGTGAATACTATAGTCCATCATTACGTTTCCATTTTGGTATTGAGCCTATATATGATTAATGGCTTTTTTCAGTTTTTGGGCTACTTTTCAACAATTGAGAGTTATTTCCTGGCAGATATAACTATTTCTTATAAGGTCATCTACCTTGGATATATTCCATTTGGCATATAATATTGCCAGTGTTTCACTGGAGAGGACGTGGAGTCCAGAAGGAGAAGCTACATGAATGTCACAGTGAACAAATCAATTTGGCAATAATTTACATTTTTATATACTAGTTTTTATTTATAAGACTTCTAAACAGGTTTTACAACTTGAAACGTAAGTTCATACCGACATTGGTCATGATTTAGTTATTTAAAATCATTTATTATTGTGTCTTCCATGGAAATAGAAGAAGACAAAGAAAGAAGGAAATGAGAACTCATTCTTAGTATGCTATAGGACAAGTAGTAAGTTTTAAATTAGTAGAGGGAAAAAGTGCTCTTAGGACTATATTCACAGTAGCTATGAACAAATGGCTAAAGAGGCAATGGAGATAGCATCCTTAGATAGTGGTGACTTTTCATTTCTTTTTCCCTCTCTTCCTGAAAAGAGTTTTTATAGGACATTTACTGTTATTTATCAGTGTACCGTTAAGTAGGTCATCTGTGTTCAGATTTGGAGTCAGATATTCAGAAGAATTCCGTGACCTTTGAGAGAATCCAACAAAAAGTCTGAAATAGAATTGTGTTGTAGAGATCAGGATTCATACCCATTATGAGAGTAAAAAGATGAGAGTAAAAAAGGATGTTTAAATTCATTGTTGAAAAGTTTGGTCTAAATAATTATTTTTTCAACCTCATTTTCATCTTTGAATGGCATAGGAAGATTTAAAAAATACTCCCCAGGCCACACATAAGAATAACTATATACACATTCTTAAGGTATTGCCCAGGGATCAATATTTTTATAAGCACACAGGTACTTTCAGTGTGTATCTAAGTTAAGGAGCCACTGGTCTAAATGACAGAAAAAAATGTATTAAATCCTCTGGCAATTCAACTGGGAGAGATATTTATGAGTGATTTAAACAATTAAACAGAAAAGAGTATGGCTGGGAAAAGCTGTGTGGTGGTGAAACTTTTTAATGTCACTGTCATCAATGATACAGAGGTAGTGAGCTTTATTTTAAAACCATTTGAAAAGACACAAAATCATTCAGTATGAAACATTTCTATACCAATATTCTTATCAATTTAGTTCATGTGTTTCTGGAATCATCAGTAAACAGACTCCAGATGTGTTGGAGAAGACTCTTGAGAATCCCTTGGACTGCAAGGAGATCCAACCAGTCCATCCTAAAGGAGATCAGTCTTGGGTGTTCATTGGAAGGACTGATGCTAAAGCTGAAACTCCAATACTTTGGCCACCTCATGCGAAGAGTTGACTCACTGAAAAAGACCCTGATGCTGGGAGAGATTGGGGGCAGGAGGAGAAGGGGACGACAGAGGATGAGATGGCTGGATGGCATCACCAACTCGATGGACATGAGTTTGGGTGAGCTCCAGGAGTTGGTGATGGACAGGGAGGTCTGGCATGCTGCGATTCATGCGGTCACAAAGAGTCAGACATGACTGAGCGACTGAAATGAACTGAACTGAACTGAACTGAGGAAGTAAGGAACAAAGGATGTAGTCATTGGGATTGCCTGAAATCAGAGTCAATAGAGATAAATATAGATATCAGACATAAAATAAATATACCTGACCTCTTTTTTTTTAGCCTTTAGCTATAGGGACTCAGCTACTTTTCCCTCCAATCCATTTATCCCTCTGTTATAAAGTCATCTAATAGGAAATAGAAAGGTGCTTTATCATTAGCTTTGATGAGGAAATGTCATTACTGGAAAATAGTAACTAAATACTGTCTATATCACTATGTCTTTTCTTTTGAAATTTTCAACTTTGGTAAAATGTGGTGGAATATTCCATTACATTTATGAAAGTAGTTTAGACAACTTATCAGAAATATTTTTGCAAATAGCCAGTCAACTTTGACATAGTTCCTAATGAATTCTAAGATACTAATTAGTACCATCTGTTACAGCTGGTTCTGTCATTTTCTTTGTTTTTATTTCTCAAAATCATAGAAGCCGCTAAGATTTTTGGAGATGATAAAAGTATTTTTAATTCCTCCCTTTTCCTGCTTTTATTTCATGTTTTCAAAGCAGTAGAGTAGAATACCTTACATCTAAGACCCTCACTAGTGCATGTGTTTCCTAAGATAGTTTGAGCTCATTATGTACAGAGTATTTCTCAGACATAACAGACTATATGTTAAGTGTCCTATTCAATCCACACATAACACAGGAGTTTCCCTAGTAATAACATAAGGTGTTTTTTGTTTGTTTTTGTTATTTTCTCATTTTCTTCCTTTGATGATATCTTGTCCCATGTGCTCACCCATTCAGCCTGAGAATTCTGCTGTTGTATTATCTCTTTTAGTCAGGACTCCCATGTTCTCATTGGAAAGGAAGAAATGTTGACAAAATACCTAGGTAAGCCCTAAGATCCTGAATAGTCCTACATTAATCTTGGATGACTTATTACTCACTATTATTAAAAATATCCCAGAATGTGTCACACAGCACAAATAATGCCTGTGAGAATTTCTTTAAAAAAAAAAAAAAAGGTGTTTCTAGGGACTTCCTTGATAAGTCTAGTGGTTAAAAACCCACCTGCCAGTGCAAGGGACACCAACAAGGACCTACTGTATAGCTCAGATAACTCCGCTCAATGTTATGTGGAAGCCTGGATGGGAGGGAGATTGGGAGAAAATGCATATGTGTATATGTATGACTGGGTTCTTTTGCTGTCTACCTGAAACTATCACAACATTGTCAATCTGCTATACAAATAAAATAAAATGCAAATAAAATAAAGTGCAAAATAAAAAATTTAATATAAAAAAGGTGTTTTGAAGAATAAAGTTTCTTAACCACACCATACAGTATCTTCCTTAGAGATTTATAATCCACATTCTGCAAAGATCACAATTTATAAAATGCTAGCCTATCCAGGGCAGAGTTGATGAGCAGAGAAACCTGAATGCTTTTTATCAGTAAGTTCAAAAGGAAAGGTGGATGACACTTTGCTTAGAAGCCTGGCTTGAACTGGTTAAGCACTAAAAAGTTGTAAAAAGAAAGACAAAAATTACCTACTATACATACAGCTCTGAGAAAGAGTGTGAATTTTACAAAAGTGAATTATGCATGGATCCTTTCCTAACATAACTTATCGTCTAATAGATGATATAAAAAGGTCTGGAAAACTGATGTGAAGGATATAAAATGGGCCTCAAGAGAGGTACAGGTAGGATGCTATGAATATTCTGTGCTAGGAGAGATTATTACCACCTGGAGATGGGGCAAAATCAGAGAAGCCTTCATGGAGCAATGGCATTAACTGCATTGTAAAGGATATATTTGAACATGGAAGGAAAGAATATTAAGTAGAGATGGATACATAGGGTAGGAAGCTAGAAGGCATGGATCATGCTTGAGAGAACACAGCAGTCTATATTTAGGTAGAGGGTAGAGTGAGAATAGATGGTGGAAGATCGGCAAGAAAGTGATTAAATCAGTTTAGATTATGAAAATTCCTGCATTTCAAGCTCAGGAGTTAGTTTAGTAGAAAACTATTTGATGGGCTTTCCTGGTGGCTCAGACAGTAAAGAATCTGCCTGCAATGTGGGAGACCTGGGTTCAGTCCTTGGCTTGGGAAGATCCCTTGGAGGAGGGCATGACAACCAACTCCACTATACTTGCCTGGAGAGTCCCCGTGGACAGAGGAGCCTGGTGGGGTCACAAAAAGTCAGACATGACTAAGCGACTAAGCACATTTGATGATAATAAGGTATAAGTAATCATTTTTGTACTCTATGACAATTAGGCATATATGGCAAGCAGTTTACCTCAATGACCCTAGCCAATTGTACATTGTTACATGGAACTTGAGAAGAGAGTCAAGTGAGAAGAAAGGGGAGAGCTGGGCAAAGCCAACACTGCCTTCAGGTCCTTATAAAAGGAATTCAGAACAGAGCTGTTCACACTTTAGTGTGCATGCTATTTGGTATGTCCATGAAGCTTGAGAATCTTCAATTATAACAATATAGGGTTTGTTTGTTTCTGTCTTGTTTCCAGTTTTTTTTTTTTTTTTCTTTTTTGCTTATCTATAGACCACACATTGAATGACAAGGGTTTTAGAACAGTGATCTTCAGGCTTGATAACACAGCATTATCACCTGTGGAGCTTGAACATCTACCAATGCCTGGACCTTCTGATTTCAAACAGAGCTTCTGATTTAATTGGGTCTTGGACAGGGCCTTGGCAACAGTATTTTTAAAAGTCCCCCTGGACATTCTAATGTGCGGCCAATATTGAGGAGAACTGCTCTAGGTTATGTCTTAAGTTAGTGTTTCTCAACCCTGGCTGACACAAATTACTTAGGGAGTTTTAAAAATCCCTGTCCCCAGGCAGCAGGCCAGGCCAATTAAATATGACTCTCTGGAGGAAGGGCCTGGGTATCGGTATTTTTCAAAACCTCCCCAGGTTATTCTGATGAGCAGCAAAGTTAGAATCACTGACCTGGAGGGATTTAGGAATTTATCTCTCTTCTATCCCTGGCCAGACACCTGGACCTCTATAGCTCTTTATAGAGTAAAGTGAACAGGATACTCCCTTGCCAAATATACCAAAAATGAACAGCTTGTATGTAACTCATTAATGGAAATAAGACCATTTGTCTAGGGTTTATGGTTTGTGGGGTAAAGAAACAAAATTGAAATTTTTCTAAAATAAAAAATGTTGAGAAATAAATAGACCACTGAAGCTTAATCCCATTATTTAAAAAATCAGTGGGATTAGTTCAGTGGTCTCTTACAGGTCTTCATTACAGATCTGTAAAAACATGGCCATAGACAGCCTCACTGAAAACTGAGATAAGGCATTTAAAATTACTGTAGAATATCACCAGCCCAGGTTGGATGCAGGATATAGGAAGCTTGGGGCTGGTGCACTGGGATGACCCAGAGGATGGTATGGGGAGGAAGGTGGGAGAGGCTTTTAGGATGGGGAACATGTGTACACCTATGGCAGATGCATGTTGATGTATGGCAAAACCAATACAATATTATAAAGTAAAAAAAAATAATAATAAAAAAATTGAAGAAAAAAAAAAAGAATAGAGGAAAGAAAGCACTGTTTGAGTTAGTAGGATGGGCTGGGCAGGGAGAGATCAGTATAGTCAGACTTGCCAGGGGATACAGAGACCCTGGTTCTATTATTGACTCACTTTTGGGTCTCTCAGTTTCATGGTTTGTCAACTGGAAAAAAAGAATTGACAGCTATTTATAGCGTTGTTATAAGGACATAATACACATGAGTATTTTGCTGTAAACTGAAATGTACACTGTAAGTGTCAATAATTAAAGGCAAATTGTATCCAGAACACCAGGAGTGATTATAAATGGCATTCATATTGGCCATTTCCTTATTTTCTTTAATCATTACTCACAAGCATACAGGTGCTGGATATTGGTATTCAGATTTCTAAATGTTTATTTAGGGTTTAATCATTTGGGAGAAATTTGGGCTCCAAAATCACTGCAGATGGTGACTGCAGCCATGAAATTAAGATGCTTACTCCTTGGAAGAAAAGTTATGACCAACCTATATAGCATGTTGAAAAGCAGAGACATTACTTTGCCAACAAAGGTCAGTCTAGTCAAGGCTATGGTTTTTCCTGTGGTCATGTATGGATGTGAGAGTCGGACTGTGAAGAAAGCTGAGTGTCGAAGAATTGATGCTTTTGAAGTGGGGTGTTGGAGAAGACTCTTGAGAGTCCCTTGGACTGCAAGGAGATCCAACCAGTCCATTCTGAAGGAGATCAGCCCTGGGATTTCTTTGGAAGGAATGATGCTAAAGCTGAAACTCCAGTACTTTGGCCACTTCATGCGAAGAGTTGATTCATTGGAAAAGACTCTGATGCTGAGAGGGATTAGGGGCAGGAGGAGAAAGGGACGACAGAGGATAAGATGGCTGGATGGCATCACTGACTCAATGGACGTGAGTCTGAGTGAAATCTGGGAGTTGGTGATGGACAGGGAGGCCTGGTGTGCTGCGATTCATGGGGATGCAAAGAGTCGGACACGACTGAGCGAATGAACTGAAATGAACTGAACTGAAGAGACAGGAAAAAAGTTGAAAAGAAAAAATCCTGTCCTGACTTAATCCTGTCCTTACTTTATTTTTATGCAACACAAGATGGTATTATTTTTAGGGTTATTATTCAGACATGGATTAACAAAAGCAAATTTGTTTTATTTGTGCTAAACATACAGGTAAAATCACAAATCCTGAGTTGATTATGAACTTGGACATAGACTGAATATGAAAGACATCTGGACTCAGATTTAGCAGACATTAGAAAGGTGATGGCACCCCACTCCAGTATTCTTGCCTGAAAAATCCCATGGACGGAAGGGCCTGGAAGTCCACAGTCCATGGAGCTGCTGAGGGTCGGACACGACTGAGCGACTTCACTTTCACTTTTCACTTTCATGCATTGGAGAAGGAAATGGTAACCCACTCCAGTGTTCTTGCCTGGAGAATCCCAGGGATGGGGAAGCCTGGTGGGCTGCTGTCTATGGGGTTGCACAGAGTCGGACACGACTGAAGCGATTTAGCAGCAGCAGCAGAAGCATTTAACCTTGAAAATTTGATCTTGAAATATCATCCTAAATTCTCAGAGCTAAGGGAAATAAAGTTATACACTTGGATTATCCACACAATATGATTATGTGCAGAGCTGTCATTGCAACTCTGCAATGTAGGTTAGTCATATATAGGAAAGTCAGTCATGATATTGCATCTACAGAAAAACAGAAGAAAACATGAGAATTTTCTTAATTTCTTTTTTTTTTTTAATTCAGTAGTTTTCCTTACTACTAATTACAAGATTCAAGTAATATTCAGAATTGAAGTGACACCCTGTATAGCCCCATGTATACAGCAGCTGGCTGGAATCACTGAGATAAACAGATATAGGGATATGAGAAAAGTCTTGAATGTTAGACTTCAATCTATAACCTTTTTATAGCTGGGATAAAATGATATAATCTATGTAAAAATATCTAGCATCGTCCTTGACACTTGTTATGCCACTGATTTTGGTACTCTCCCCCATGGTAAAGCATATTTGGAGCCTGTATTATGTGACAGGCAATGCTTTCAGCCCTTCACCAGTATTGGTCTACGTGATATTTATAAAAACCCCATGAATAATATATAATCATTCCCATTTATCTCATGAGGAAATTAAAAAGTACAGAGAGTTTAAGTATTTGCTTAGGGTTACATAGCTAACAGGTAACAAAACTAGAACTCCACCCTAGGCAGCTGGTCTTTGAGCCTATGTGATTTTCATTAAAGAAATATCATTCTTACCTGATTCAAAGCTCTTTTATAATTTGATTTTCAGTGAGAAAACAAAAGATGACAGTCGTGCTGGAAATTGCCTAAACAAAATAAATATGATATTCTGTTAATTCATCATCATGCTCATGCTCAGTCATGTTCTACTCTTTGTGACCGCATGGACTGTAGCCCTCCAGGCTCTTCTGTCCTTGGGATTTCCCAGGCAGGAATACTGGAGTGGGTAGCCATTTCCTCCTCTAGGGGAACTTCCAGACCCAGGGAGTGAGTCTCCTGCGGCTCCTGCATTGGCAGGCAGGTTCTTTACCACTGAGCCACCAGGGAAGCTCCATTCTATTAATTAGACCCCCGTTATCCTCAACAACCCATATGTCACCATTAAAAAATATATATATATAGCTCCTTTGATAACCCTCACCTGCCTCAAAACACTCAGGTAGGCAAAGAAATCATAGGCTCTTTAAATTATTGCTCATAGGTATTGCACCATATAGTCACATATTTTGCTGTCAACTCTTTCCCTGTCACAGATCCTCATTTTGCTAATGAGGAAAATGAGGTCCAGAGAAAGAAATTTATGAAATCATGAATTAAACTGAGCTCTGGAAGCTAAGAGTTGGACATGACTGAGTGACTTCACTTTCACTTTTCACTTTCATGCATTGGAGAAGGAAATGGCAACCCACTCCAGTGTTCTTGCCTGGAGAATCCCAGGGATGGGGGAGCTTGGTGGGCTGCCATCTATGGGGTCGCACAGAGTCAGACACGACTGAAGTGACTTAGCAGCAGCAGCAGCAGCTGGAAGCTTATATCAGCTAAAAGTATTATAGCTCCCCCGAGGGTCAAGAGTCATTAGTCATTTGCTTCGGCATCAAGTCCATATTCCGTGTTCTAATAAATTGCATTTGAAATCCCAGTGCCTTCGCTGTTTGGTCCTCTGAGGACCTCAGACTTTAGTAACTGAATAGATCATGGAACTCCTACTTTTGATAGTGTCTTTAATTTCTCATCCATTTGATTTTTGCTATAGTGTTTGTATCTTTGTACGTGGGAAACAAGACAACCTCCACATCTTTCTTGATTAGCATTTGGCATGGCATCACTTTTCTGTTCCTGGCTTTTCTTGCCTATATTCTCGAAACTTTGTTAAGTATTTACTAAATTACTACTTGGCCAGGTTTAGTGCTGGCTATTGGGCAAAGAGTCAGACATGACTGAATTGAACTGATTGGGCATGAGTGAACCAGGTTAATATAGCCCACATCCTCTAGAGCTTACAGTCTAATAGGATACATAGACAATTAAACAGGAGGTTATAGCCTGGAGTGGTAAATCTGTGATGAAGTGTTTGGATCCACATGAAGTGGAGTCAGGAAAATCATAGAGGAGCAAATCTCTGATCTGAGACATAAAGCAATTATCCAAGTTCTGCAAAGAGCAGGGACAGACCTGTTTCATTCATCTAAACATCCTTAATACAGTGCCTGTATATAGTTCAAATTCAACAAATATTTTTGAATGAAGAGATGTATGCAAAGTGAAGAGATTGATAGAAACTCCCTCCTTGATCAAACTTCAGTCAGGAGCCCTCTCATTTTGATCTTCAGACTCCTTGGAAAAGATCCTGATGCTGGGAAAGATTGAAGGCAACAGGAGAAGAGGGTGACAGAGGATAAAATGGTTAGATAACATCACCAGCTTTGTGTAGTGCTGTGCTCAGTTGCTCAGCCATGTCCAACTCTTTGTGACCCCACGGATGTGACTTTGAGCAAATTTAGGGAGACAGTGGAAGACAGAGAAGCCTTGTGTGATACAGTCCATGGGGTCACAAAGGGTCAAATATGACTTAGTGACTGAATGACAACAATAACCTACCCTTAGCCTCCTAAGCCCAGTTTTAGTGGAGAATCTACTAAGCCAGAGTATTGACAACATCCCACCATTGGTATCTGATCACTTGGCCCAACTTTATCAAGAATCCTTTATCAAGAATCCTCTATCTCTGATAGATTTATTCTTAGTAACTTTGTATCCATTGGCTCCCCTTTCTGCTCATTGGCTATAAATCCCCAACTGTCTTTACTGTATTTGGAGTTTGTTCTTAGTCTCCTGAAATTATGTGCAAAACTATGTATGTGTTTAGTATTACAGATATTTCTTTTACCTGGGAAAAAGTTCTATATTGTTAATTACATTCTCCAGGTATCTGTAACCTTAAAAAATACTACAAACCACACCATACTTATTTCATGTAGAATATATCGATCTGTATGGTTTCAAGTTGATAGCTCCCAAATGTATTTATCATATTCAAACTTTCTTCTATATTCTGTATTTTTGTCTGCCACATTAAGATTCAAACTCTACACCCTTAACCCTTTCATCTCTACTATCCCAACTCCTATTCAATTTTTTTTCCTCTTTTTTTTTTTCCCTTTGAATAAATTTTGAAAGTCTTCTCTACCCTTTGTAGCAACTCTACAATTAAATACCAAAAGTGTTTTTTTTTCTGAAAATGCTATGTGTTGTCAATTTTTTCCTAGTCTGATTCTGAACCACATTAACTTTGTAGTGAAATTTCCACAAAAGCTTCTTAACTGTTCTCCTATCCTCTGGCTCTTTTGTTTTTCAGTTAGTCTATCCTTTATGGCATTGCTATATTTTATCTTTGGTGGGTTGCTCCCATACTCCCAACTCCATATCATTTATTGGCTGAAACCCTTTACCCATTATGAAAGGTCCTTTGACAACACTTTATTTTTCTGTGTATTTGTTACACTCTGTGATCAAGGGTAAGAACAATTGTCTTGACAGTTCCTCTTCTTCCCAACAAATTGCTCAGTCTGGGCTCCAAGTAGTCTAAGCATAGTCTCCTTTTATTTCTTGAGAATGTCCTTCCACTCTCTTTCGTGCCTATCTAAATCCTGGCCATTTTTCATGTTTTAGTTCAAGTTCTGCTTATTTCAAATGGGACTTCCCTAATAAAAATTACTTTTCACTGACAGTTCTCTATTTTAACTTCTTACTGCACAGATTGTTAGTTTGTCCATGT